>NC_059129.1:50266101-51521853 GCF_020740605.2 Lemur catta | reverse complement strand
ACTCCTATGATTCCCATTCCTGTATGTGACCTAGAAAGAAGGGCAATTGGACAAAGAAAAAAAGGGATGTAATTATAGCTGAAATGTTCTAGCGTGTGTTTGGGCCTCCAAATAAACAAGCCCAATGTCCATATAACAATGAAAAGTGAAAGAGGGTTTTTTCCCTCCAAATGTTCCCCTTGGTTGGTTGGCCATTCTCGGAGGGGAGAATGCAAATGCTGAAGATTAAGTAATGACATGCATGACCAAAGGTGTCCAGATCACAGAAATACTAAACATACCAGCAGAGTTAGTGTTTTATAGAGTGTTTGTAAAATAAAAAATTTAAATTTGATGTGCATAAATAAGGTATACATCTTTATTTGTACCCCTAGAGGTACTTATATTCAGGGTTTAAGTGTACTGTCTCTGTACTCAGACTGATCTAGGCTCAAATTCCACTGCTGTCACTCACCAGATGTGTGGCTTTAGGCAAGTCATTTCACCCCTCAAAGCAACTTCCTCATCTATGAAACAGGGGTAATTATAATACCTACCTCTGAGAGTTATTTTAAGGATTCAGGAACAAGTGCATGTAAAATGTTTATTAGCACAGTGCCTGAAACATAATGAGAGTTCAATACATTCAGCTAACATTATATTGCCTTATTTTATTATGTGTCAGGTTGAGCTATGTGAAATCTTCCCATGTGAATACCGGATGATTCAATCTAATATATTTCTCTTACGTTCCTTTCTGGATCGGGAGCTCCTCAAGGGCACCAAGTCATCATCTCCATCTTTATAGTCTCTGAGGGCCCAGCAGGGTACTTTGTATATAGTTAGCTCACAATCAATACTTTTGGGATAAAGGAAAAACAGCCCAGTCCACAAGATTTACAAGAATACAAAAAATTAGTGTATCTCTATCTAGACACTTTTATGTTAATATTAAGGGGGTAAAGCAAGTCTCCCTAAACTACATAAAATCATTGCCCAGCTGATCACAGGCAGTACTGTATAACCTAATGGTTTAGTTTTCTCTCTCCAGTTGGTTTTATCATTGCCACACTTTAACCATGTGATCTTGGCCTACTTTTTAAACTTCTCAGACCTCAGTTTCCTCATCTGTAAAATGGAGATAACAATACCTATATCTCAGGTTGGTGGGCGAAATTTAAATGATAGTAGGTATATATATAAAACCCTTGCTTTAGTACCTGCTATATAGTAAATATTCAATAATAGTTGCCATTATTGTGGTTGTTGCTATTATTAGAAGTAATGTGGAATTGTGCAAAGTGCAAATGATTTAAAAAAAGAAGTAATGTGGAATTGTTTTCAAAGCAATGATAAGCAATTTATTGGAGCAATTACAAACATTTTCAATATGCTGTCTACATTATTATTTTATTTAATATATGAATATAAACACTTTAAATCACCTTTGTAGAGGGTAAGGCTATTCTAGACATGACACATTTCAAGCTGGTTATTTTCCTTGACAGACTGTTAAAAAAAATTTGAACTCCTACAAGCTTCCAGTGCGAGGATAAGGAATTAATACAACATAGCAGAGCTGTTAAAAAAAGAGAGAGAAAGGCATTCAGCACTCCCACTGGCCTTCCTGTTTTACACATCTAGCCTGTTTCCCCACAGAGTATGTGAGGGGGAGGAAGCCATCAGGTTATGGGGCCACCACATGCTGCTGGAAGGCATGCCCAGCGTGTGCCACTCAACAGCTCCCAGGCCCCCTTGGTACTCTACCAGAACTCCTTACCTCTCCTAAACACAGGACTTCTTCCACTCTACCGTGCCCAGGAAGATGGTGGATTGTAGAGGAGGTAGAACGGAGGTCACATAAGCAGGCTTTAAAGTGCTAGTAGCACCCTTGGAACCTGGTGAGAAAGTCAGCCTCTAAGATAGGACACCATGTAAAGGGACTTGCTCAATAAGCCAGTGTCCTTTATGAAAATGAAACTACTAAGAGGTAAGATATCTGAAGAAGGACTCATTTGAAAAGATGATTTGTAAATTCCAGTTGAAGACAAGGAAATCAGTAGGTACTAAGCAGGCAGCAAGAAATATCCCCGAACAATGAAGACAAAAACTGAGGGAGTAGAGACACTGTGTAACCTCCACAAGTATTTTGATCACTAAAGAGCCACATTCTTTTTCTTTCTTTCTTTTTTTAGACTCCTGGTTTGACTAAAGGAGCCACATTCTTATTGGAGGACAAGAAAGTTAATTAGGCATTTTTAGAACATGATGAAATATTCCTCAGACCATGTAATTCTTTCTATCCTAAATCTTCCAATTACTAATTCCACTTCCCAGGTACCCTAATACTATAAAACTGACACCCTGAACAAAGGTACAGGTACTCTTATACCCCAAAATATTTATACATTTCTCTCATCATAAGTCATACCAGTCAACCACCTGTTGGATCAGTCCCTTGTGAGTTAGGTTAACTTGAGTCAGGTCTGAGACAATCAAGATGTTCAGAGATTGGCAGTCAGAGCAAAAGCATTGATGCTTTGGAGGGATAGTTCATGTAGGGCCTGGTGAAAACTTGATGAGTTATTCCTGTCCCACCACAGGCATGCACCAAAACTCAAGTAATCATCTTCCTTTCTGAATTTGTTCTTTCTCTCTAGTTTCTGTGTTTGTAGCACCCACCACTTACCTAGACCAACCCTCTGGATATTTTAGGTTTGTCTATGATTCTTCCTCATTCTCTCATCTCCCTCAAACCTTGGAACTGTTGGGGCTAAGAAAAATGATAGCCCAAAACATGGCACACTGACATGCTGAACTAAAAAAATAGTCTTAAGAGCTCTCTGACCTACTCCCACCCCATCTTAATCTTCTGCCTCTACCAAAGCATAGAATGAGTCTGTTCTCTGAAGTTCTCTTATCTACCTAGAAACCAGACCCCCCAAAGAGAAACACAATTTCTTTCCCCTCAATGAAATCTCATTATCTGTCACAGAAAAGAAGACTGAGAAATGCAACTATACCTGGATGGACTTTTTCACAAGATAATGTCTGCCTGTCACTCGCATTCCAAAGAAAATCATTTACAAGTTAATTCCTGTCTCCTGGACCATTTATTCTCCCTAAAAATCATTTGCTACCCCTCAAAATTGCTACACCCCCATCTCCCCTTCCCCTGTGAAGAAAAGTATATAATCACCTGGACCTTGTTAGGTTATTGGGCAATCATTCTCCTGCTACTCCCTTATGCTTTGCATGTTAAAAAAATCTGTATGCTTTTTCTCCTAATAATCTGTCTGCTGTCAGTTCATTTTGGCCCCTATAAAACCCATCTCCAAAATCTCCCTTAAATCCAGGTCCTCCTCTCCACTAATTACCATCACCTACATTCAGGTCCTCATCCATTGCTTGGCCTCCCATCAATCTCCTATCTAAATTACTACAAAAATTGCGTCTCTAGATCCTGAAGCTCATTGTGTCACACCTCCATAAGCACCTCACTGCCTGGGAAAGCTTATTAAAAACACAAACTCTGGGCTGGGCGCCATAGTTAAGGCCTGTAATTCTAGCACTTTGGGAGGCTGAGGCAGGAGGATTGCTGCAGCCCAGGAGTTTGAGGTTGCAGTGAGCTATGATGATGCTACTGCATTCTAGCCTGGGCAACAGAGTGAGACCCTGCCACCGCACCCCTCCAAAAAAAATACAGACTCCCAAGCCCAAACCCATAACCAGAGAATGGGAATTTCTGGGGAGAGTTGAGGAATGCCATGTGTACTTTCAAATACTTCAGTAACTGGCTCCACCTGCCTCCCCAGGCACATCTCTAGCCACTCCTCTCCTAGTACCCTGAGAATACCCTGCCCCTGAACAAATGTCCTGATTTGGGCATATCCTTTCCCTCTGCCTGGAATGCCCTTCTCCACTGGGCAAGTCTACCATTCAAGGCCCAGCTCAAAGGCCACCTCCTCTCGGAAGCCTTCTTCCATCCCCTACATCAAGTGGCTTTCAAACATCTTTGCCTGAGACTCAATCCCAAGAAATACAGTTCACACTGCAATGCAATAGATATACAATTGAAACAAAGGTTTCAAAAACCAATATCTAAACTTACTATGGAGGATGCAACTTGATATATTTTATTCTACGCTATCTCATTTTTAAAAATGCTGTTAGAAGGATTTCACGACCCACTAACGGAGGTAACTCCCATTTGAAAAACACTGCTTAAAACAAGCAAATGACTCCCTTCCCTATGCATTCGATACATACCTCTATTATCCCATTTATCACACTCTATGGTAATTATCTGTTTACAGTCTGTCTTCACCCCCTACTCCCCTCCCCAAAATAGGCACACACCACAACCAAGTCAGCGTATTGTCCGCAGTTCCACAGCTGTTGACAAACGCAGAAATGAGAAAGGGGAGAAAGGATACTTTAATCGCTTTTGCTTTGCTCCCCTCTAATCCTTTTTTTTTTTCCTTTCTGGTTACAGTTCACAGAATACTCTATTGGCACTCAGAAGAGGCTGGGCCTGGGATTATATCAGCGTCAGCCCTTCAGTTAACAGTAATTTTTGAAAACAGCCGTTTGTTATCTCAGTACAATTTAACCAAGGAGTAAATTCTCCCCCCCAAAAATAAAAACCACATACACGCAAAACCATCAGAAAATATTTTGTCGAGTTGCTAACTTGCCAAGATAGTGCAAATGTGGCAAACAAATCTCTCACTTAGATATTTAGAAGCAAATACTCAAAAACCTCAAAACCCTCCTTCCGTACCACTTCAGAAAGGAAACCCCCGCGGGGAGGTGGGGTGCAGACACAGAGGCCTCTCTCCGTGCTGCCTGAGCCCCATTTCTCACTAGCTGTCCCCATCAACACAAACACATGAGAAAAGTAGGAAAAACAAAAGGAAGGCAGAGCAGCTAAAAATGAACCGCGGTAATGAACCCGGGCGGCAAGTTCCGGTGCGAATTGTACCTGCGATGGATGCGCGGGCGAGACAGCGGCCCGCAGGGGGAGGGATCCTTGTTCTGTGGCACGTGGCTCCATCGACAGGAAACCTGCCTGCAACACCCCCCAACTCTGCACACCGCCCATTTGCAGTATCGTCATTTGTGTGATGCTAATTTGCTCAATGTCCTTGTAAACGTTCTTACAGAGATTAAATGAAAATCTCTGGCGGCTTGGGGGAGCTGGCCCTGGGGCAGGCCAGAAGAGGAGGAGGGACCCGGCTGTCCTCAAGTGTCAGTGAAACGCCCTGGGAGTTGGAGGGGAGAGCAGGCAATCCCGTCCAAGGACAGGGGAGAAGGGGAGGTACTTTCTTTAAAGCTGGGTTTTAAAGGATGAGTAAGAGTTCTCCAAATACTGTGGGGAAAGAGAGAAGAGGGCTCCAGGCAGAGGAACCTAAGAGAGTCTATGTGGGGAAGTCCTTAAATGCAGATGAGGGGGAACTGCTGACAGGCAGATGGTGAGGGGCTTTGCACACCATGGGAGGAGTCTGAGTGATCCTTTAGGCTGCTGCTTTCCACGCTGCGGGTCACAAGGCGATAGGCTGTGAAATGCATGAGTTTGTGACCAGCTTTTATAAAAACTGAAACAGCCTAGATTAAAAGATATCAGAATACATCCCAGCTAGTGAGGGTGTAAACGTTTGTGAAATTTGTTTGAGTTATAAATGTGTCTATGTATGTTATGTACATGGTATTGCAAATGTATTTCTTATTGTGACAGTGATTTCAAAATTTTCGAACAACAAAAAAAGTCTAGACAAAGAGGACCCGATAAGAAAACGCTATGCCTTCCACAGGGACAAGCATGGTAGCAGTATGAAAGGTGAGTGGCGGAGGTGAGGGCTCCGAGGACACTTGGCATTGTGTTTGCCTGAGGCTTCCCCACCCTAGACATCAAGCGCCTCAAGGGCAGAAACTGTCATGTAGCTCTCAATTCCCAGCACATGGCACATAGTAGGCACTAAAGAAATGTTTGTTGACTGAGTGTGGTAACTAACCCTCAAGAGGACCCCCAAAGAGCTTCACCTCCTGATATTCTCACCCTGTACATCCTTCCTCTCACAACGTACCAGGGTTGGTCTGTGTGACCAACAGAATCGGGCAGAAGCTCCGGCTTCCATCTGGGGTGCTCCCTGGATCACTCATTCTGGAGGAAGCTGGCTGCCATATCACAAGGACGCTCGGTCTGTAGAGAGACCCACGTGGTGAGGAACTGGGTCTCCAGCCAACACCCGGTGAGGAAACTAGGCTTCCAGCTGACAGCCAGACAACCACACGGGTGAGCTTAGAAGCAGATCACCCCCCAGCCCACCTGCAGCCCCAGGGGCCAGCTTCACAACAGACTCAGGAGAGACACTGAAATAGAAACAGCTAAGCTATTCTTGGATTCCTGCCCCACAGAACTGTGACATAATAAATGCTTGTTGATTTAAGCTGCTACATTCTAGGGTACTTTGTAATATAGCAATAGACAACTGACACACTGGGTTAACGTGAACTCTAGAAAAGTTTAAAGTATGCTAGAGTTATTCATCATCTACTGCCATTTGTTTTTTCTCAAAGAATCTGTCACATAACATCTTTAGCCTGCCTAGATTACAGAAAGGCACCTGCCTCAACCTGGACCAATCAACCCTCTCTTCTGGTCTTGGCACTTGGGACCCAGAAACAGAATCAGGTGTGGGGAGCAGCTTACAAGGCTGGCACAACCAGAGGTCAAGGCTGCCGCTGCCATGGGCCTGGGGGGAAGTGCAAGGGCACAGAGGGGCCAGTGTATCAGGGAGAAAAAAGCAGATTCTCAAGGGGCAAGGTGGGAGGGAAGAAGGGAGGAGAAAGTGCCTGGCTGGCTTTCTAGCTTGGAGGCTGGAAGATTCCCTTTCCTTATAATTATTCCTCATTTTAACTGCTTGTCTTTGAGCAAGTTCCCTTTCTTGCAACCCAAAGATCCCTGAATATGCTGGCCAGCACTGGCCAGGGGAGCAGCGTGGAAGGCCAAGTATCTCTCCAGAGAATGGCAATTCACTAGAGACTAAAGCTTTATTATTATTGCTATGCAAAACTGCTATAGATTGAGTAAAAGGTCCATTTTCACCAAGTAATCTTTTGATTATTAATGTCCTTCAATTTCAAAAGCAGTGTTCTGGCCAGCTGACTTAATCATTCTGGTGGTTGGGTCAGTTCATGTCCATTCTAAATTCACAGATTGGCTTTCAAGTACAAATCATTCTTGAGTAACCTCCATTTCATTTCTCTTGCTCTTGGTCAAGCCCTGTCATTTATCCAATGAACCGTTACAATAGCTTCCCAACGGCACTTCCCCCACTCCCATCCATTCTCTTCACCTAAAACACGAATCTGATGTCTCACTCCCTGCTCGAAACCCCAAGCACTTTCAGAATGACTCAGGCTCCAACCGTATTTTCCACTGCGTCTCCTGCCAGCTCCTCCTGCACGCTCCTCCAGACTCTCCATTCTTGCCACATGGCCTCACTCAGAATTTCTCTGATACAACCGGTGCCCACCCAGCTCTGCCTGGGTTCTTTCTATTGCTTGGCATTTCTTTTCCTCTGGGCACCTCCCCTGCCTGCCGACTTTTCCCTCTTTCCTTTGTACTTCCGTAGAACTCCTCCCTCCTTGATAACACACACCACAGTTGGCTTGACTAGTAATCAGTTGTCTTCAGGTCTGTCCCTGGATTATAAGCCTCGAGGAAGAAAGGATACACTTTGTTAATTTTTATACCTTCCCTCACCCCAGGGCCAACTACAGCACCTTGCAGCAACATGTTAAACTAACATTTCTTGAGTCTTTACTGTATTATGGCACCTGGCTGGTGTTGGAGGTAGCAGACACTCAACAATTGGCCACTGAATGGATTACAGTTGGTTGGGATGGCACAGGTGTTTTCCCTGGACCTAATGATGTTCAGGTAAGACGCTCTGCTGGCCTCTGTGTGTGCAGAGCTAAGGGAGCAGAGTTAGACTCGTGGTGGCATCCATGCTACAGCAATGAATAAATACCAATCTAACCTCTCTTCTTAAATAAAAAATGAGGCATAATTTCTCATGTCCTGATAAGTTAATGTGCCTCTCCCCTTTTCTTCTCTTTCCCTCTCTTTCTACAGTTGCAGTTATAACTCACACACACAACAGACTGCTAGGTTTAGGTCAACAAATACTGGAGAATGGGATGGGGGTGAAACCCCCACAGTTATCCAATTTGTGTTTTGTTTTCTTTTGTTTGAGAAGGGGTCAGCCTATGTCACCCAGGCTGGTCTCAAACGCCTGGCCTCAAGTGATCCTCCTGCCTCACCCTCTCAAGTAGCTGGGAGTGCAGACACACTACCTCGCCCCACTGGGAGTAGCTGGGGTTACAGCTGAGAGCCACTGCACCCACCTATTTTAAATTTTTGTTTATTTTTATTTGTTTTTAGGGATGGGGTTTCACTATGTTGCCCAGGCTGGAGCGCAGTGGCTATTGACAGATGCAATCATAGCACACTGTGAGCTGGAACTCCTGGCCTCCAGCAATCCTCCCACCTCACCTTCCCAAGTAGCTAGGACTACAGGCGCGCCACCTCACACTGCTTCAGTTTGTGTGTTTTAGAACAAAGGCACGTGGATCAATCCACAAGTGACTTTATTGTAGTTCTTTCAAAAGAGTCAGCATCTATAAGTGAAGATAGAAGCAGGATCTGGTCCTGATTTGCCCACGGACCATCCTTGTCCTGCCTCCAACTCTTCCTCTCTCCCCTCCAAATCCCCAGTACTGAGGAAATGCCAGCTCTGGGCAAACTTGAGACAGATGACAGAATCCTAAAGGGCCTGGCCACTCAGATAATATCAGAGAACTTTACAAAGTCATTCCTAAAGCAGTTGATCAAGTATTGGAATCAATAAGCAAAAAAAAACCACCGACACACATGTTCTTTCCTCTTTTTAAACAAACACAAAGATTTATACACACTAAGTTTCTGTCTTCCGGAGGCCATACAATAAACCAATACTGCCTCAGTGCTCACCCCCACAGGTTCCAAAAAAGCAGCAAAAGGTATTGCATAGACCCCTGACAGCCTATAGAGCTACCTACAAGGGAGCTCCAGGAATGGTCACTTGCACACGCAGGAAGCCCTGTAGTGGCCCTGGCTCTCTGAGGCATCACACCTTTGTCAAGAGCCTATCTTCCTTGCCTTATCTTTACATTACAAGTTCCACTGAAGCTTTACCTTTCACTTCATGGTCACTCTTCAGACAGAGACAAAGTTTTTGTTACCTTAAGGGAGTCATGCTCTTAAGACAAAGAATAGAAAAAATAGCATGGCCTATTTAAATGCAGATGCAGGGCAGGAGGCGTGGCTTGCTCACTAGCTAAATGACAGTCTCCCTCCCCCTAGGTCTCCTAGGATGTACTTGAATTTGTGCCTCAGCAAATTTCAAATTACTGTATGTCATGGACTGCCGGGATCCCTCCCAGGGAGAACAGCTCACAATTATTAGGGCCACAAATGCCTTATCCCGTGGTCCTGTTACACATCACATTCCTAAACTTTACCTGCCATTCTTCCCTCATCCAAATCAGCATCTTTCACTTTTTACAAACAAACTTTCATTATTCTTACAAACAAAAGGAGCGAAAAGTCTTTGTAGCACAAATAGGTTCCCACTTGACATTTTTCAGGAGTCAGCTCAACATGCATATTTCCTCATTGAGAGACACAAAAGGCTGGGGAGGGTGGCTCACACCTGTAATCCCAGCACTTTGGAAAGCCCAGGCGGGAGGATCCTTTGAGGCCAGGAGTTTGAGATCAGCCTAGGCAACATATCAAGACCTTATCTCTACAAAAAACAAAAAATAAGAAAATTGACTGGGCGTGGTGGCTCATGCCTGTAATCCTAGCATTGTGGGAGGCCCAGGTAGGGGAATCTCTTCAGGCCAGGAGTTCAAGACCAGCCTGAGCAATATGGTGAGACCTCATCCCTACCAAAAACCAACCCCCCCCCCAAAAAAAAACCTTAGCTGGCAGGATGGTACGTACCTGTAGTCCCAGCTACTTGGGAGGCTGAGGCAGGAGGATAGCTTGAGCCTAGGAGTCCAAGGCTGCAGTGAGCTATGATCTCATCACTGCACTCCAGCCTGGGCAATAGAGCAAGACCCTGTCTCCAAAAAAAATAAAATGAAATAAAAAAAGATAGCTCTCTATCCATTTCAACAAACACTTTTGAGTGCCACAATCATGTGCAAGGCATCATTCACAAAACTGTTTTTCTAACTTTTTTGACATAACCTATAAAAAGAAATACATCTTATCCCACAAGTCATGTATATATAATATATTCATATATTAATAATATAAACCTATTTATGCAACATAAAGCACTCTGACATTTTATATTCTATTTTCTTTTGTCTTTTTTTTTTTATTGCAGATGGCATCCACTAAATAGATTTCATGACCTCATTGCCTTGGTACCTGCAGTTTGAAAAACACTAGTTTATAGCATTTCAAAGAAAAGTGGCATGTCCTGGCAAACAATGAAATCCTCCCTAAAGAAGAGAACCTTAAAACTTCTAGGCAGTTGAACAAGAATAATGTTTTGCTTCTTATTTAACTTTCAACTGCCAGGACACTTTAAAAGCATTTGACCTAGTGAGCATACAAAAGCTTTAAAACTATGTCAAACCTTGCCGATCACTTCTCCCTCTACACTGAAGAAGAAAGAAACTGAGACGGAAAAAGTAATCCACCCCCTACATCTGTACGAAAGACTCACATCTGTGTCTTCTAAAGAATCTTAAAACTGTTGTTGCTTCCAATGATTACCCCCCTGGCAAGGTTCTTGTGAAGATTAAATGAGATAATGTAAGTGAGGTACCTGGTTCCTGCTACCATTCAGGTTCTCTGATTATCTTTTCCTCAACATGATTGATCTCCATGTGACCTGTGGGCTCATTTACTCACTGAGCACCTGCTCTATTGGGCAACTAAGGACAGAAGATCCCTCAAGGAGTTTACTGGCTCCATCGATAAGAATAAATATTACAAACTAGGATTCTAGAGTGCCTGGTCTGAGTATTTCATCCATTCATTTAACAGATAATTACTGAAAACTTTCCATGCCAGGTATGATGCTGTACATTGGGATTATGGGGCATAAAAAAACCGACATCCCCCAGTGTGGTGGCTCACATATGTAGTCCCAGCTACTTGAGAGGCTGAGGCAGGAGGACTGCTTGAGCCCAAGAGTTAAAGACCAGTCTGGGTAACACAGTGAGACCCCAGTCTCTTAAAAAAAAATAGTAGAGGCCGGGCGCGGTGGCTCACGCCTGTAATCCTAGCACTCTGGGAGGCCGAGGCAGGTGGATGGCTCCAGGTCAGGAGTTCAAGACCAACCTGAGCAAGAGCGAGACCCCGTCTCTACTAAAAAATAGAAAGAAATTATCTGGCCAACTAAAAAATATATATAGAAAAAATTAGCCGGGCATGGTGGCACATGCCTGTAGTCCCAGCTACTCGGGAGGCCGAGGCAGCAGGATCGCTTAAGCCCAGGAGTTTGAGGTTGCTGTGAGCTGGGCTGAGGCCACGGCACTCACTCTAGCCCGGGCAACAGAGCGAGACTCTGTCTCAAAAAAAAAAAAAATAGTAGACACAGCCACAGCCCTCTTGGAGTTTACAGTTAGTTAAATAAGCACTTGGTGTTTGTGATGACATTGCATAGTCTATTAATATTACATAACATAGGAGTATTTTACATGCCCTTTTCTGTAAAGACTAGATTAATGGTTCCCCAAATTGAAGATTTTACAGATAGTAAAGTTTTCATAAAAGAAATGCTAAAGAAAGAGAGAAAAAGGATATGGTCTTACAATACAGATTTTTAGACTAACTGCCATTAAAAAATCACTATATATTGTTAGTTTTTCCTTTTATTATAAGCCAATTAAATTTTGTGCTGGTATTAAAGGAACCCTCACGGTTTGCCCAGCTCTGTCTTTTTTTTTTTTTTTTTTGATACAGGGTCTTGCTTTGTTGCCCAGGCTGGAGTGCAGTTGTGTCATCACAGCTCACTGTAGCTTCAAATTCCTGGGCTCAAGTGATCCTCCTGCCTCAGTAGCTGGGACTACAGGTGTGTGCCACCATGCCTGGGTAATTTTTCTCCTTTTTTATAGAGATGGGTGTTAGGTAGATAGCGAGGGATTTCAGGTCTCCTAGGGACGAAAGTGGGTGCTGTTGCAGTTCACCCCCCCCCAAAATGGGATTTCAGAGAGGCTCATGGGAGATCCTCATGCACAGTAAAACTCAGGTCATACAATTCCCAACTGTCCAATCAAAGTGGTTCCATGAAGATGTCTGAACCACAGGGAGGTCCCTATCCAGACACTGTAAAACAAGACCCAGACCATAATCAAGCTCTCTTTTGCTACAACAATGGGTCTGGTCGTCATCTGTGGTGTGTTTGTTAGTATCTTGCTCTGTAAACCTGTATCTTGCTCTTGCTCTGTAATTCTGTCTTTCTCTCCTCTATAAACCTCATTTCTTGCTTGTCTTACTTTGGTGTGTCTGGTCATTCTTTGGCCATGAACGCACCAAGAGCCAACATTTCTGACTGCGACCCAACAGTGGGGGTCTCACTATGTTGCCTAGGCTGGTCTTGAACTCCTGGCCTCAGAGGATCCTCCAGCCTCAGCCTCCCAAAGTGCTGGGATTTCAAGCATAAGCCACCAGACTGGCCCCAGCTCTGTCTTTCTAGGATTCTTTGGTTTTTGGGTTTGTTTGTTTTGCAGCACTATTTACATGTAAATTCTGCCCAAATACTCCCAAGAATTACAGAAAGGCCAGAGACTTATTCATAGGAGGATCATTAAAGCCCTCTTTCTGAGAAGGTCAGAGAGCACACAGCAAACTCAGGCTCCACCACTGAGCTTGAGGGCTGGGCTATGCAAAGGAATGAAGGTCATGGTGACTAGAAGGCAGAAGGAACCCGGCAAGTGTTGAGGGCCTACTACAGATCTGGCCCAATACTTGGTACTTTTCCATATAGTACTTTATTTACATCACAGTAATCCTGAGAGGAGAATATATATTTCTTTATCCGTACTTTATAGTTGGAGGAAACTGAATTCAGAGAGGTTAAGTATCATGCCCAGTGTCACACAGCTAGTGTCACCCAGGTCATCAGAATTTCAACTCAGATCTGCCCACTTACTACCACTACCACACCTCACTGACGATGGGAAGAAGCATGAGAGAAAGAACAGGTCCAGAAAAGTTTTACGAGATTTATGTGTCTTTTGATGTGAAAGGAATCTGAAACTATATTCAAAAGGCAATTTATAAGCCAGGTGCAGTGGTGCACACCTATAGTCCCATTTACTTGGGAAGCTGAGGCGGGAGGATAGCTCGAGGCCAGGAGTTGGAGACCGGCTTGGGCAACATGGCAAGACCTGGTTTCTAAAAAAAGGTTTTTTTTTTTTTTTTTTTTTTTTGAGACAGAGTCTCACTTTGTTGCCCGGGCTAGAGTGAGTGCCGTGGCATCAGCCTAGCTCACAGCAACCTCAGACTCCTGGGCTTAAGCGATCCTACTGCCTCAGCCTCCCGAGTAGCTGGGACTACAGGCATGAGCCACCATGCCCGGCTAATTTTTTTGTATATATATTTTTTAGTTGGCCAGATAATTTCTTTCTATTTTAAGTAGAGACGGGGTCTCACTCTTGCTCAGGCTGGTCTCGAACTCCTGACCTCGAGCGATCCACCTGCCTCGGCCTCCCAGAGCTAGGATTACAGGCGTGAGCCACGGCGCCCGGCGGGTTTTTTTTTCTTATTGTTTTTATCTCCCTCCCTATCCCCCAAAAGTTTTTTTAAAAGGCAATTTAAATAGCTGACTATATATCACTGTATCTTAGAGTCAACAGCTTAGGTACCTCTTTAGGCCTCTTTCCTGATCAGCTCAGCAAATATCCTCTACCCCTAGACTCCCTCTGTCCCTTACCCCAGAAATGTCCCTGACTCACTTTTTTTTTGTCTATTTTATTTTACACAGAGCTAAGTTGGAGAAACCGACCCACTTCCAATCACACTCCTAGGAGAAGCCCCTTATTTCTGGTCCAGCTCTTCATCCATTCATGCATCTATTTAACAAGCACTTGGACACCTCCTGTGTCTTAGGCGCCATGCAAAGGATACAGTGTGGAATGAAACACACCCCTGCTTGGAAGAGCCCAAGCTGCAGAAGAGATACCTGTAAACAGATATTGACTTCACAACCTGATAAACACTTACCCAGAACCAACAGAAGGGAGAACCCAGACAGGCTTCCCAGAGGAGGAAGAGATGTTTAAAACAGGTTTCGTAGGAAGTGAGTGCCTTGCCGCGTAGAGATGACGAGAGAGAGGATCACAGGCAGAGGAACAAAGGAGCAGGCAGCTCATCTAAACAGACCCACCAGCGCTCTGCAAATCTACTCCTGGTTTACCGTCTTGGGCACCAAGATCACACCAGAGCCAGAACCTTCTACAACTCTTCCTTCCAATTAATCACGGAGTCCTGTCCAGTCTCCTTCCAAATGTCTCTCAGACACTCCCCGTTCTTTCTCTATCCTTACTCCCCTCACCACAGCCAGGACCATCATTTCTCCCCAGCTTCCGCAACAACCCTCCAAACTGACATCTGTTTACTTTTGCTCCATGTGAATCCGCTCTGCAAAGAGCATCTAGATTGAGCCTTTGTTAAAGGGGCAAAAAAGGAAAAATAATATGATCCTCTCCTTATCCTGCTAAAACCCTTCAGAAGCTCCAGGGCCTTCAAGATTAAGCCAAAACTTCCTACCAGGATTTACAAAGCCCTTGGTGGGCTGGCCTCTGCTCACTCTCACCTCATCGCTGATCTCACTTCCAGTGTCAACGTGCCTCGAATTCTCTAACACAGTAACTTATGACCCTGTGCCCATTAGAACCACCTGGAGAACTCTAACAAATATTGATGCCAAGGCCCCACTCCCAGAGACTCAGATTTAATTACTCAAGGGGCATTAGAATGTTATAAAGGCCCCATGAGATACCAAAGTGCTGCCAGGGTTGAGAACACTGCTCTAGTCTGACACATCTTTTTCTCTTGCCGAGGTTTGTTGCACATGCTTGTTGCTAGAGGCATTGGAGCTCTCCTAGCTTTCTGCCTATCAAACCAGGGATATATATATTAAGATACACACACACATATTTTTTTAGAGATGGGGTCTCACTATGTTTTTCTGGCTGGTTTTAAACTCTTGGGCTCAAGTGGTCCTCCCACCCCAGCCTCCTCAGTAGCTGAGGTCACAGGTGCATGCCACTGTGCCTGGCTAAGCCAGGCATTTTTGGTCTCTCTTATTCACTGCTATATTCCCAAACCTAAAAGAGTGCTTGGAACATAGTGCGTGCTCCATAAATATTTGCAGCAAGGACGAAGGAGTAAGTGATTCTGCTTTCTCCCTTCACCTGGTTAGATCATGGTCTTTCTTTAGGACCCAGCTTAGGTTTCCCAAAAGATTCCTCTGTTCCCCTGGTCTGGGATAGGTTACTCTATCTGATCCCAGCACCCAAGATTTCCCGCATGATGATATATTAACATATCCCACTACACTGTATCTCTTACTTAGCCTGTAAGCCCTGAGGGAGCCCTGTCTGTGTACTCCCTAAAATTCCTGCGTCATTTAGCAAGGTGCCTAGCATAGAGTCAGTGCTGATTTTAAAAGTGTGGCGAATGGACATGGTATGTTGGGCAATGGCAAAGCATGGTGTAGTTGGAGTAAAGGCAACGGATAAGCCTGGTGCCGTGCACTGGGGACAGGCTGTGAGAGGCCTGGCATCCATGCCAAGGAGTCTGAATGGTATTATACAATGGGGAGCCAGCAGAGGTTTTAGGTAAATTGAATCAGCTTGAATTTTTAGGGCAATAACTGGCTGCAGCCTGAAGGGCTGGGGGAGGGAATTCAGGGAAGCAGGAGGGTAGAGAGACCAGATGGGAAAGTACAGCAACAGCCCAGGGAGAAGGTGAGGAGGGGTCAAGGCATGAAGAGACGGAGCCAGACTGGAGGGAGAGGGGTTTCACGCAGAGATGAACAGTATTTGTAGATGGGGTGGACCAGTGAGAGGGGAGGCGTTGTGGTTGACTCTGTGGTTGCCTGTTTGGAAGACTATGGATGTGATATCATGCATGTGATCAGATGCGGTATCACGATTACACAGGCAGTGTCGGAAGCCTGGACTCAGGAGCCAGATTGCCTCGATTCAAATCTTATCTCCACTACTTAACTAGCTCTCAGTCCTGGAGAAGCTGGCTTCACTTATTCAGTTCTTCATCTGTTAAGTGGGGATAATAGTAGTAGCTACATCACAGGGATGTTGTGAAGATTGAATGAGATAATACATGGAAATGGTTAGCCATTGCCTGGCACACAGTAAATGCCACGCAAGAGTTAGCAAAACTGTTTAGAAACAACGGTGGATTATCTGCAAAGATGCCTGCCAACAATTCCTTCCCTCCCTCTGAACGCCTGTTGCTCTGCCCATCAAGAATTGCAGTCTGTGTCCCCTTCCCTTGAATCTGGGCTGGCTTTGTGATTTACTTTCACCAAATGGATGCACTACAAGTGACACTGTACTAATTCCAGCCCAAGCCACAAGAGGCCTGCCAGCACCTGCTGTTACCCCGTGGAAGCCAGCCACCACGGAAAGAGGCTTGACCTCAACTACTGAACAACCAGAGACCAAGTGCGTGTGTGTGAGAGGAAGAGGGAGAGAGAACGTGGGGAGGAAGCCAGGTGCCCCAGCCCACAGCCAGCACCAAGGCCCCAGATGTGTGAGTGAAGCCACCTTGGAGGCTCCAGGCCCAGGTGCCCCAACAGAATCGTGAGAAATTATGAACTATTGCTGCATTAAACTAATAAGTTTTGGGGTTATCTGTTACACAACAATCAGTAACTGAGGCTTACATATAGAAGACAAAGGAGATCTCTGGGGCAATAAAGTCTTTTAGGCCATCTCAAGTACGAGGTGTTTTGGACTGTAGATGGTTACATGGAAATATCTAGAAAGCAGTTAGAATTTCAGGTCTGGGCTCAGAAGAGAGGCAGAAGGAGGAGCTGGGGATCTGAGAGTCAATCACCACATGGACAGAAGGTAAGCTTGCCAAAGGAGAAGGTGAAAGGAACAAGAAAAGAGGTATAAGGATAGAGTTCTGGCCTCATGGATATTTAAGGGATGGACATGTACAGAGATTTTTTTTTTTTTTTAAGAGACCCCTCCAGTAATCCTCCTACCCCAGCCTGCTGAGCAGCTGGAGCTACAGTTGCATACCACCACGCTCAGCTAATTTAAAAAATGTTTGTAGAGATGGGAGTCTCACTATGTTACCCAGGCTGGTCTCGAACTCCTGGACTCAAGTGATCTTCCTCCCTCAGCCTCCCAAAGTGCTGGGATTACGGGCGTGAGCCGTGCCAGGTGACAGAGAGAAGTTTATGAGGGTTTAGACAAAGAACCAAGAAAGAACCTTTGAGACAAAGTGGCAATTGAATGCTTGGGACTAAAGAGCAATGGCTTTGAAAATTAGGAGGGAACAGGGATAGGGCAATTTCAGTTTCAAGTAAAGCAGCAGGGGTGGAAGTCAGATGAAAAGAGGCAAAGGAGGGAATGATCATTGAGATACTGGAGGTAGCAAATGTAGATAACTGTTTTTAAAAGTCTGCTGTTGGGAGAAGGAAGAAAGCGCATTTGTTTGGATAGATGATAGGACAATTTAAATTGTATCAAGTTGAGGGAACTCGCTTGCTGAGAGATGCCAAAGAAGAGAGATTAAAGATCCTGAAGAGGAGGTGACTGGTGGCTCCAGGTCCCAGGCAATGGAAGGGAGGGGACAGAGACCCCTGGCAGGGAGCTTTGCCTTGAGCGAGAAGGGAAGGAGACAAAGAGGTGGGTCTTCCCATAGAGGTTAAAAGTGAGATGGGAGGTAAGTGGGGGTTCATATTCATACCTGGTGGCCTTTTTCTGTGAAGAGGAGGTAAGGTCATCTGCTGACAGGCAGTGAGGGCCTTAGGGAGAGTGGTGGAAGTTTCTGAAGAGTTCTATAGGGAATGCATGGCGGGCTGCAGGAGTCCAGCCCCCAGACCCTCTGGAGAAGCCACCTTACAGGGACTTCCCACCTCCCGAGGGGCAGGCTCTCAACATGAGCTCTTCTCCTCTGGCCTGCCCAAACCCTGGCTCCTTCCCCTGAGCTGGTCCCAGCCTAGACTGCCCCCTGGGAGGTTCTCATTCACTCCCTCCATCCCTCAAGGATTTGCTGGCCATCCACACTGACCGGCCCATTTCTCTGGGCAACACACTCTCCCTCTTCCCACTGGGCTTTCAAACCTTCTGCATACTTTTCAGGCCCCCGCCCCCTCCCCTTTCCCCCCACACCCAGCAGGGCACCTCACTGCCTACTTCATAGAGACAAGGAAACCACCAGACTTGCCTGCCAGCTACCAGACAGACACCTTCCTGCAGCTGCTCTCTCCCTTCCTTTTGATGCAAAGAAATGCTGATGCAGCATTTTAAAACTGCAGTTTGATCCAGAGAGGTCTGGACCAGCATTTTTTAAGTGCAATAAATAGAACAGAAGATACGGTCTATTGTACATAATAAGAATATTTACTGTTTCTTAAGACTTCTGTTGCAATTATGACACATCTGTTACTATAGGTTGACGTCAAAAAGTCTGTGTATGTTAGAAAACTTTCATAATAAAACGTTCAAACAACAACACCAGAACAGAGAGGCTAGCCCTCCTCCCATCTAGGCCTAATCATTGCACCCGTGTTTTGGGTCCCATTCCTTCCAGCTTTTTCAGGACCCTTATGTTATGCACTCTATGTCTTCCCTCTCCTCTATTGAAGCTTTCCTCTCAACTGGGTCCTTCCCACGGGCCTTTAGACATGCTCAAGTCTTACTGGAAAAAGCAAAACAAAACCAAAACACCTCACGGGTTCCTCTCATCCCCCAGTTACTCCTGCTGCCCCTTCCCAAACTCTCCAGACTTATCTGTGTTTGTCCTTAGCTCCATTGCCCCACTCCCACCCCTCACGTCTCAGCCCCGCAGTCTGTGCTCCTCCAACATGGCTGTCCACAGTCGCCAGTGACCCCCATGGGTCCATACATCTAGAGGACACTTTCCAATGTTCACCTGACTTCTCCTTGTTAATTCCTACACATCCCTCCAGTTTCAGCTCACCCCTCTCTGAAGCCTTCAGGGACCTCCCAACAAGGTCCACCCCCTACTAATGGCCTCCATGTACCTCTTTTCTTTATAGCAATTGTCAGTTGTCACTGTTACAATTTTACATGCTTGATTATTTACCCTGATTAGATCTCCTTAAGGAGGACACGGACTATGTCTTTATTAAACTTGGCAGCCTTAGGGCCTCCCTGGCTTAGTGCTGAACACAGTGCTTAATAAACAGATGTTAGATAAATAAACAAATGCCAGCCTTTGCGTTAAACATTAAGTATACAATGATGAAAAAAGTTCCAGAAGGTAAAGGGTGTTGAGGGGGAGGAGAGAGCTGGGGGCAAAGGTGGAAGGAAGAGGAGGCTGCTCCTTTCCTGCTTCCCAAACTTGGAGCCTTTTCAACTACAGGACGTGCCTTCATGGCTGTCATCTTTCATTGACTTTGTGCCAGAAAAGACAGTGAGTGAGGTAGGAAGATTTGCCTAACGTTTGATATTTGATGTATAGAGCTCTTTAATGAATGCTTTACATCCCATATAGATTCAACACTTACTGAAAGATGAATAGGTGATGCCTCCTTCTAGCATAGAATTACTAGAAAACAGGGCCTGGATTTGTTTTGTTGGTCTAGGTGTAGGGCATCTTCCACCTGCACAGGGTCTCTGACAAACTCCACAGAACACCAAAGGGCCTTATTTCTTTGCTGTCTAACCATGCCCAAAGACTGTTTTATTTTGCTTAAATGCTTTCCCTACTCCATTACTTATTTCCTGATGCCTATAGCTACAAACACGGGATTCCCTTTATAACATTAAAAGATCAAGTAAATACAATAAATATTTTAAAATCTAACAAATACCGTATGGGATGCGACCAGCAAAATCCAGATTCTGGGAAACTCTACTGAACAAATGATCAAGTTTCTTCAATAAAACAATTGAGAGAGGAAGGAACCCATACATTGAAAGTGATTTAAGAGGCCAGAGTTGTGGCTCATGCCTGTAATCCTAGCACTTTGGGAAGCCGAGGTGGGAAGATTCCTTGAGCTCAGTAATTCGAGTCCAGCCTGAACAAGAATGAGACCCCCATCTCCACAAAAAATAGAAAAAATTAGCTGGGCATGGTGGCACACACCTGTAGTCCCAGTTACTACAGAGGCTGAAGCAGGAGAATTGCTTGAGGCCAGGAGTTGGAGGTTACAGTGAGCTGTGACAGTGCCACTGCACCCTACCGAGGGCAACAGAATGAGACTCTATCTAAAAAAAAAAAAAAAGTGATTTAAGGGACATGATATAACCGGCCACATTGTATGGAACTTGTTTGGATCATTATTCAAATAAAATAACTTTAAAAAAAAGAAAATTATGGGATAATCAGAGAGAGATGAATACAGATTGGAAATCAAATGATATTAAGGAAATATTTAATATGCTTTTTTGGAATGTGATGATGGTAATGTAGTTATGTTTTAAAAGGGAAGTCCTAATCTTTTAGATGTATATACTGAAAAGTATATACATCATAAAAGATGAAATAATGTAATGTCTGAGATCTGCTGTAAAATAATGGGGGGGGGGAAGTGACCAGGATTTTAGAATAAATAGGACTTGTCAGTTGGCAATTGGTTATTATTATAATTATTATTGATATATCATAATTATACATATTTATGGGGAATGTGATATTTTGATACATGCATACAATGTGTAATGATCAAATCAGGGTATTTAGGGTATCTATCATCTCAAATATTTACCATTTCTTTGTGTTGGGAACGTTCCAAATCTTCTGGCTATTTTAAAATATACAACAAATTATTAAATATAGTCACCGTACTGTGCTATTGAACACTAGAGTTCATTCCTTCTATCTAACTGTATGTTTGTACCCTTTAGTCAATCTCTCTTCATCCCTACCCCCTCTTTTCAGCCTCTGGTAACTATCTCTCTACCTCCATGAGATCAACTTTTTTAGCTCCCATATATGAGTGCGAACATGTGATATTTTGTCTTCCTGTGCCTAGCTTATTTCATTAACATTAGTTGGTAACTACTAAAGCTGGGTGATAGGTATATGGGTTCTCAGAACACTCTCATAATACTCTCTCTATTTTATGTGTGTTGGAAATTTTTAAAAAGTTAAAAAGGTAAATCTAAAACAACTAGAACCATAAAGTATCTAAGTTGTTGTTAAAGTTCATTAACACCTTAGCGTTCTCTCATTTTTCAAAATGTCGACAAGACAGCAGTACTATGATTCACAAGCCCTTTGAGGTATCACTGATGGGAGGATGCAGTATTCACAGCTCCCTGCCCTTTGCTACCTTTCCCTTGTCATGCATCCTCCTTTCCTTCCACAGAACAAGCACTTACCTCTGATGAGCTGGATCCATTTCAAGGATGCATGCTGAATCTCCTGCCCTCAAATGTCAGAGGGTGCAAACACAGTCTGGCAACGCCAGCAGTTTCACAGCCTTCCTACTGTGTTTGAACTCAGAAATGTGGCTTTATATCCATGTCTTGACCACCTACCTAGCCCTGCAGCTGTGCTGGGGGCTGTAAAGAACTGCCAAGCCAATTCTTCACAATGATCACACCACTGAGCCCTGTCCACTCCCACTCGGGCCTCACATCAGTCCTTGAAACTGCCCCCAACACACTGCGTCAACTGGGTGACCTGTCACTTTTTGTCCTTTACTGATTCTTTCTCTTAAAAGTTTGAACTAACCAACTGCAAATATTCAGAAACTTCCAAAATCTCCTGGACTCTATGCAAAAACCTACTGATGGGCAGAATGAAGTTTTTGAAAGGGTTTAATGACATTCAATTCCACTTCTGAAATAGCCAACACTTACAACACCTATAGATTCACTATGCTTAATACAGAAAAGTTATCTCACTCCAGCTGTCAAGTCCAATAAACCATCTTTGGCTATAAACTTTCTTAATTTGAGTGGGACAGTTTCAACTGCTGAAAAATGTAAGGGAAGCAGGTCAGGTTTTTTCCCCTCCCTAACAAAATAAGTCTTCTCTAAACCTTCTTTGGCTAAATCAACATTTCATAAAATAAAGCAGCTATGGCATTCCTCTGTATGACTTGGACAAGATAACCAGCTATATTTCATCCACCAGTCTCAGACCCTTAGTTTTGTAAAATAAACTTCCTTTTTTAAAAAAAAGCAAAAACAAAAGTCTCACTTATCTTGACCATGAAACAAAACTAACAAAAACAATGAATATATACTTCAAACGCAAGCGCCATTATTTTTGGCACCCCCTATCCTATCGGGTGCACTCACATACACACAAAATACACAAGACTACCGCCCACCCCCGCGCATAATTTGCCACACGGTGTGACCTGTTCTGACTCTCAGCGGAGAAACACTCGGTTCAACCCAGGAATTTATGTGTGTTTTGTTTTTGTTTGTTTTAAATGGGAATGACATAGAAAAATTAGCCCGGCATCGTGGCGCGCGCCTGTAGTCCCAGCTAGTCGGGAGACTGAGGCAGGAGGATCGCTTGAGCCCAGGAATTTGAGGTTGCAGTGAGCTATGATGATGGCATGGCACTCTACCCAGGGCGACAGAGCGAGACACTGTCAAAAAAAAAAAAAAAAAAAGGAATGAAAGGAGGAGAGTGGGGCGTGTAAACTGGAGATCAGTTTTAATTCGGATTTAATTCAATAGCTCTCGTTTCCTCCTATCTTTCTCTGCATCAAAATGCAGGCAGATGGGTGAAATTTCAAGTTTCTTGGGCGGTTAAATACCCAAATCAAAAAAAACGAGGGAGGCTGGGAACGCGGGAGATAAGGGTGAAATCGCGTCTGGGAAGGGCGGGCCGGGGGCAGGAGGCCCCGGAGCTCTGCAGGGCAGAACACGGAGCGCGAGCTGCGGCGCCGGGGGCTGCGTCCCGGGTTCTCGCCGGCCAGCTGCCTTGGGTTTTTGCCAGCGACTGTGCGGTCTTGGCTGCCCACCCACACCTCGGGTTGGTCCCGACTTTAGGCTAGGCCATTCACTTCCGGCGACAAATCCCTCCCACCACCTCTAGAAATAATGCACCGTATCCCCCATCTTTCCAAAAGACCCACGGCCCTACGGAGAGCCGCGGAACCCGGGGCCGGGGTCTCACCCAGCGCGGCCAGCGGCGCCCAGCTGCGCAGGGAGTGGCCGCGGTGGGGGAGGGTGGGGAAGGAAGAGGAAGAGGGTGTGGAATCTCACCCTCCCCCGCCCCCACCACTCCGACTGCAGCAATTGGCCAAAAAAATAGTAATCCGTTTTTAGACTCCCCCAGGGCCCCTCGAACCCGGTTGCAGCGAGGAACCCGGTCTCTCCCATCGCGGTGCCCCTCGCCTTCTCTGGCCCCAGTAACTGCCTGCAGGGACCCAGGAGCCCCCAGGCCACGCCGAACTGCAGTGGATGGGGGTGGGGGGGAAGGATGAGGGTTATGGGGAGGCAGGAATGGGTTGGGGGAACGGGTGGTAGAAGGGAAAAGAAAAAGCCAGAGACATGCAAGCGGCTCCCTAGCCAGCTGTTCCAGCTGCTGCTTCCTCCGGCGCGGGCCGGGCGGTGCAATATTTCGCCCCCCCTCCATCTTTCTCACCACTACCTGTCCCCCCCCCACGACCCAACACACGCACACATTCCTCCCACAACCCCACACAAGAAGCGGATCTCCAGCCTGTAAGGGGGTAGTAGGGAGGAGCTGGGGGGAGGGGGAGGCTTGCGAGTTTCTAACCTTGTTCTTATAAACAAACCCACATGTGCAGCTGCCGCTGCTGCAACTCACCCCACAATCCCGGATATAAGTCCTGCCCCTTTAAGAGGAAAAAAAGCTTCCCCCGCCTGCCTCCCACCCCACCCATCCACAAGGACCTTTGTCTCCCCACCCCCACTGTCAGTAGGCCCCGCCCTGTCTCCCTGCCCCTCCGACGCTGTGGAACCAATAGGCGAAGAAAATAAGGCCGGGGGTCTGACGTCAGTGTGAGCGGCCAATCACAGGACGCGTTGGTGGGAGGCCTCCCGGAGGGCGCGCCCGGAGGAAGGAAAGCTAGAGAGAGGAAGCTTGAAGTCAAGATGGAGGCTTCTAGTTGCTCCGCTGCCGCAGTGGGGAACGGGGACGTGGGGTCCCAGCGGGACATGAGCCTGGTGCCTGAGCGACTTCAGAGACGCGAACAAGATCGGCAACTGGAGGTGGAAAAGCGGAAGCAAAAGCGACAGAACCAGGAGGTGGAGGAGGAGAAGAGCGACTTTTTCACTGCTGCCTTCGCTCGGGAGCGAGCGGCCGTGGAAGAGCTTCTGGAGGGCGGGGAGTCAGTCCAGCGGCTGGAGGAGGCAGCCTCTCGGCTCCAGGGACTGCAGAAACTTCTCAACGACTCGGTTTTGTTCCTGGCCGCCTACGACCTGCGGCAGGGACAAGAGACACTGGCGCGGCTGCAGGCGGCCCTAGCCGAGCGGCGCCAGGAACTGCAGCCCAAGAAGCGTTTCGCTTTCAAGAACCGGAGAAAGGATGGTGCTTCGTCCACCAAAGTGGACGCGGCTCCTGGCGCCCCGGCGGCTGAAAGCATCCTGGCCTCTCCGCTGCCCTTGAAGGAGGAGGGAGGCTTTGGCTCCAGCTGGGTCTGCGGTTTCTCCAACCTGGAGTCCCAAGTCTTGGAGAAGAAAGCCGACGAGCTGCACCAGCGCGACGTCCTTTTGACCGAACTGAGTAACTGCACGATCAAGCTGTATGGCAATCCCAACACCCTGCGGTTGACCAAGGCCCGCAGCTGCAAGCTGCTCTGCGGCCCAGTGTCCACCTCCGTGTTCCTGGAGGACTGCAGTGACTGCGTGCTGGCCGTGGCCTGCCAACAGCTCCGCATACACAGCACGAGAGACACCCGCATCTTCCTGCAGGTGATCAGCAGAGCCATCGTGGAGGACTGCAGTGGGATCCAATTCGCCCCTTACACCTGGAGCTACCCGGGGATGGACAAAGACTTCGAGGGCTCTGGTTTAGATAGGAGCAAAAATAACTGGAACGACGTTGACGATTTCAACTGGCTGGCCCGGGATGTGGCCTCCCCAAACTGGAGTATTCTTCCTGAAGAGGAGCGAAAGATCCAGTGGGACTAAGCAGTTGTCACTCTGTTCTTCACTCCTACCAAATACTTTCCATGTGGAACTGGCTCCAGCTAATGGGGACCCTAAGTTTACCTACTGGTGTCACGCTGTACATGTATTCAGTATTTTAAGGCTTGAGATTGTGCTAGGCTCTTACTTGTGATTTACATTAAATTCATGACAGGTATAACACTAAAAGCATTTTTTCCATTTTGGTAATGTCTAGGAGCTTTTATTTGACTATGATAGTTTGAAGCAGTAAGTGGGAAAGAGTGTTGTTGTGTTGGTTTTTTAGTGATTTGTGGTAAAACTTATCCCAGTGCATGATAAAGTAGGCCCTTCAATATATTTCCACTCATAATAAACGAATTTCATAGGGCATTAGTAGGAGCCAATTCATGTGGAAGTGTGGCATCAAACTTGTGCAAAGTGCCGTTAACTGAGAGTTTTTTTGAATTGAAGGTTTGGCTTACATAGGTATTTCTCAGCAGGGCGATTGAAATCTTCCTCTTTGGTTTTCAGCTACACATTAGCTTGGGCTTCTGGAATCCAGCTACTCGTTGACTTGTTTGAGTCCAGAGTTTTGGCATGGACCCTAAGAAGCTCATGAATCTTATCAACTGTAAGGCCAAAATAAATATAGCTGCCAATTTTTCGTGCACTTAAAATGTATGGACACCATTCTAGGCACCTTACTCATATCAGCTCATTAAGTCGTCAAAGTCTTATGAGCTAGGTGCTGTTAGCACCATTTTTCAAGTGAGGAAATAGTTAAGTAATTTGACCAAGGTCACACAGCTTAAGTGATGGACTGGGATTTGAAACCCAGCAGTCTGGCTCTGGAGCCCACCTTCTTCACCACCACATATTGATTTTGGATAGTGTTAGCTGAGTTGGAAAGAAAGCTTTTAAAATAGGGCAAATGGCTTTTCTTTAAATTCTCAGGCATAATTATGCTAAGTGTCCTCTTACAAAAAGAGAATTGAGGCAAACATGCAGCTGAGCCTTGATTTTTCCACTGATATTGCTATTACTGTCTGTGGTCACAAGTTTGGCTGTCCACTCTATAAACTATCATCCAATGTCCTTAAATGGAAAGTTGTAAGATGAAGCTTTTTGGGTCTAATGGCCTTGTAACTGCAGACATGATTTTTTTAAATAATTGTTTCAAGTATTAAGGTATTTTAAGTACCTTAAATATTTATATGTTTAATATACATATATTCTGTCTTGTTCCAAAAAGCATTTAAGGTGGCTTCTAGCATATGTGAACTGTAATAAGATAACAAACTAATGGGAAGGAGGAGCAAGGGCTGAGTTATAAATTGGAGGGAGAATGGAGACCAAGCTCTCTATTCCTTAATGGGAAGTGAATCCAGATTTTTTTTTTCCCCTCAACTGCTAGCTGACTTTAAAAAGGATCCTCATCAGTTTCACAATGTGCAACATCTACAAAAAGGGAAAAAAATTGTTCAGAAGGAATAATGCTTATAGTAAAAGGGGACTAAATGTAATGAAATTCTCAACCATATCTTCACATTGGTAACTATGACCAGAAGCCTAATGCCATGCCCCTAATGTCAAGTAGTTTAACAACAAGTTCACTTCAGGAAAAAACATTCTTTCGGCACTAATGGGCTTGCAATTCACATTCACCGACTGTTTTTATAGGAAAGTTTACTAATTACATTTAAAAAATAAAATCCCTTGAACCTTTGGCCAACCTACAGTTTGTAATAGATAATGAAACCACAGTCATGTCAGTTTGAGCTATGAATAATGATAGTTAATTTCAGCTAAGCTTTCATTGCTGCTCAGCAAGTCTGTTGTGCCCTCCTAAATGGTTACTTCCACATTCCTTATGCCAGCTATTCCAGAACTTTTTCTACTTTCCTACAGTTCACAGTTTATGCCCGTGACTGCCAATTTCACCTGACTAACAAATTATAGGCCATTCAACTAGCACCCTCTTAACATCCCTCAGTCCCTCAATATTTGAAAATTTCCATCTTCCCCAGTCTTCTTCCTTTCTTGAGGCATATTTCCTCCTCCCCAGAGCTACCTCTTCCACTTGTGTGCATTGCACAATTTTAGAAGGATGAAATCCCTACCCAATACCTTCTCAGATCCCCAGGAATCACAAAGGAAAGTTACCTTGGAAAGCCCTGCCTTCCAATGTTTCAGATCACGTATATTCACCCTAAACTTTAGAAGGTGACAAAACCAATTGTTTTAGTCGGTTCAGAACGCTATAGCAGCATACCATACTGACATCTTATAAACAACAGAAATTTATTTCTCACAGTTCTGGAGGCTGGAAAGTCCAAGATCAAGGCGTGGATAGATTCTGTATCTGGTGAGAGCCTGTTTCCTGGCTCACAGATTGCCGTCTTCTGGCTATGTCCTTACACGGTTAAAGGGAGTTCTTTGGAATCTTTTATTCAGGCACTAATCCCATTCATGAGGATACAAATATTCAGTCTATAGCACCAATAAAGAATTAATTCAAGGCCATTTACTCACCCAGTAACCAAGCTGAACATTTTGTTCAGGCATTCAAATACTTAATTATAATGACTATTTATTTATTTGGGACAGAGTCTTACTCTGTTGCCTGGGCTAGAGTCCCGTGGTGTCAGCCTAGCTCACAGCAACCTCAAACTCCTGGGCTCAAGCGATCCTCCTGCCTCAGCCTCCTGAGTAGCTGGGACTACAGACATGCTCCACCATGCCCGGCTAATTTTTTTTCTATATATATATATTTTTTTAGCTGTCCAGATAATTTCTTTCTATTTTTTTAGTAGAGATGGGGGGGGGGCCTCGAACTCCTGACCTAGAACGATCCTCCCACCTCAGCCTCCCAGAGTGCTAGGATTACAGGTGTGAGCCACTGTGTCTGGCCTATAATGACTTTTTAGTTGGAAACCTCTCAGTTGTGTTTATTTCACCAAGAAAAGGTACATATGATCTAATTTTAGAACTGATACAAATGTAGAGGTTTGATTCAAAGATGACAGTGCAATTTTTTTAAAACGTAAGTCATTCATACAAAAGTATAAAAGGATTATAATAAAAAATAATTCTCCCTCCTTTGTCACTGGCCATTCATTTCCCTTTGGAGACCACTCTTTACCTGTTTCTTTTGTATCTTTTTAGTGTATTTATAAGTTTATATATATATATATGCAATATATATTTTTATTCTCTGATTGAAATAGAAACATTCTATATATACTATTCTGTACCTTGCCTTTGTCATTAACACTACTTAAAGATCTTTCCATATAAGTGCATATAGAGTCATCTCATTCTCTTTAATCATTGCATGGTGTCTGCTATATGGAATGTGCCATACTGTTGCTTAGAATATTGAGTATTAATCAGAAACTTAGCCGGTCTCTATTGATGGACACTTAGGTTGTTTCCAATCTTTAGCCATTAGAAAAATGCTACAATGAATACACACATAAATTATTTAGCATGTGTGCTATTATATCTGTACGCTAAATACTAGGGAGTGAAATTGCTGGATCAATAGGTTCTGAACATTTATAATACTGATAGGTATTATCAAAGTGCCTTCCAAGGAGGTTTATCAGTGGACACACACACTAGCAATATCTGAGAGTGCTGTTTCTCCACATCCTTATCAATACAATGTGCTATCAAATTTTTGGATCTTTGCCAATCTGACAGTTACAAAATGTTATCTTCCTGGGCTAGTAATTATCGTCATCTCCTAGATAAAAAACTTGTCTCTCCATGTCTAATTTCTAAACCATTCTGCATGCAGTTACCAAATTGGTTTTCTTTTTTTTTTTTCTTTTTAGAGACAAGGTCTCACTCTGTCACCCAGGCTGGAGTGCAGTGGTGCAGTCATAACTCACTGTAACCTCAAACTCCTGTGCTCCAGTTAGCCTTCTGAAAGTGCTGGGATTACAGGCCTGAGCCACTATACCCAGCCCAATTTGGTTTTCTTAAAGAATGTCTCTCCTCGTCTAAAATCTTCTGAGGTTCCAATTATCTCCAGACTCCCTGGCCTAGAAGACAGGCCTCTCCACCATCTGTTCTCAGCCTACTGTTCTTACATGATGTTTTGCTGTTTCATCACACACACTTCATGCTCCAGCTAGTCTGAACTAATACCCATTAATCAAACATACTGTATCACTCAGGGCCCTGGCAGGAAACAGATGGCACACTCAAAATGGAGAATTTGAGAAGAGCTTAATGTAGGAGCTATTTACAAACCTGTGGGCAGAGTTTAGGAAAAGCAATTAAGAGATGGTACAATGTCTGTTATCATCCGTAGGGCCAAAGGGACAAAACTGTTACCTGAACCTGGACAGAGGGAGAGAGATTAAGCTATCTGACAGGAGTTCCAGCCTTCAATGGAGGGATGCAGCCAATCCATCATGACCTGGCAGGAGAAGAGCCATGGGAATTTAAAAATGCCACGCTCTTCTATTGGTGTCTTCCAGTGGCTGAGACCAATTGGAAATTTCAGGGCAAGGAAGTTTGTTAGTGCAGTCCATGTGGATCAGCTCCCAGGACATAGAGCAAGGAGGAGAAAAATAAAGAATGGATCTGGAGGAGAAAATGGAAGATATTCAGTGCAAACACCTTTTGCCATACTTCCTGGCCTTTCCTCAAGTATTTCCCATACAGCTAGCAAATTGGTTTTCTTTTTTTTCTTTTTAGAAACAGGGTCTCACTCTGTCACCCAGCCTGGAGTGCAGTGATGCAATCATAACTCACTGTACTTGCCAAAATTTCATATACACCAAATGTCTCTTCCTCTGGAAAGCCTTCTGGAATTTGTCTCTTTGAAAATGAAGTATGATATTTTGGGACAATAAAAGTAAGAAAGAAAAGTGAATGAGCTAGTCTCTGAGGTCAAGTTGTTGCATTCTCCAGTAGACCCAATTTTTGAGGGAAAGAAAAAGATTTGAAGAATGTAAAAAAATGGAGGCCAATTCAGTCAACATTCACAAACTTTAGAAAGCACTGTAGCATGATTAGATACAGAGAATTTGGTATGCTTCTGAGTCAAGCGATGATTTCAGCAAAGTCATTGTCTCTTTTGAAAAGCTTAAGAAAATTCTCAGGTGAGAAGTAATTCAAAGACAAATAAAAAAAAAAGTTTTAAAAAAGATGAGCCATCAAAGGTAAAAACTTTAAAGAGATGCTGGCCAGCTCAGTGGCTCACACCTGTAATCCTAGCACTCTGGGAGACCCAGGCGGGTGGATCACTTGAGGTCAGGAATTCAAGACCAGCCTGAGCCTGTCTCTACTAAAAATAGAAAAATTAGCTGGGTGTGGTGGTGCATGCCTGTAATCCCAGCTACTCAGGAGGTTGAGACAGGAGGATCACTTGAGTCCAGGGGTTAGAGGTTGCTGTGAGCTGGGCTGACACCATGGCACTGTAGCCCAGGTGACAGAGTGAGACCCTGTCTCAAAAAAAAAACAACTTTAAAAAGACACCAAAGAATGACTACTACAGGAAAAGAACAGGGGAAGCTTCTAACCAATATAAAAGTATTAAAGACTTACACAAAAGTTAGCTGTAATCTTTGAGAAGGAAATGAAGAAAACTGCCATTTTTCCAGCTTGCATGTCTCATCAGTAATGGAAATTTCCAAGAAAGATGACTGGAATGTTGAATGACTTTTAAGGTCCTCAAGCAATGGGAATGCTTATGGACATTCACCAAGAACATTCCATTGAATCTGTAGTTTAAGAAACCTCAGCAAACCCAGCTCATGCACAAAATTTCCCCCCAGAAACACTGACAATTTGGCTTTTTGACTGGGTACATACTTAGTGTATGTTTGTTACGTATTTTTCTTTCGTTTTATTTTAATTTCTCTTCATCTTCAATTTTGGTATTTTTATGGGATGAAGTGTGTTTCCTCCCACGGAAACCCAATCTTTAGGAAATATGGGTTGGACTCGAAGACATTTGGCTTGTGACTGATTAATTTGATTAATTAATTTGTTCAGTCCAATCACACCTCTAGGACTGGGAGATGTCCCCGGGGGGCTTAATAAAAAGTGCTGCTTTTGTGATTTCTCTCATCAGCAAGTTTCTCCTAATAGCACTTTTTATTATTTTACAGAATAATAGTGTAACAGAGGGTGCTGCTGACCACCCACATGGCTTGGACTCCCCCTCCCCCTCCCCGTGCCCCCGCAGACTTTCAGATGACAGTATTTGGTGCCTGTGGGCTCTGGTTCCCCTTGTGGAAAGCCTTGTTGCTGTCCTCGTGTGACCGTCCAGAATAGCGAAGAATTCCCCCCAGAGGAGTTAGCGAGTAAATGCCTCGTTTCCCTCACCACAGATGGGATGGTTCTGAGCTGTACTTCTCCCCAGGATTCCCTTGCCCATGCTGGAAGCAGCTTAATAGCTTTATTGGCTGCCTTTCTTTCCTGTGTCACTTCTCTACCTCTCTATTAGTGTCACCTGAACTTCCCAAATTAACTACTTTCACTCACATAGCTTAGGCAGTATTTCTCATTCTTCTTTTTTTTTTCATTATCACCCCCCCTAAGGAGCCTTTTTAGACATTTTTCCCCCTTAATGGCTCCCCACCTAAAAAATCTTAGGACCACAGATAAACTGTGAATCTGTTTATATGTTGGGCTTTATTATTTATTATATGGATCTATGCTTTATCCATAAAAACAGTAAGATTTTTTTTGCCCTCTAAGAGTCATTTAGGATCTGCTTCTGGAAGATCCCAAGAGAAGACAAATAATATTCTTGAGCACTTACTATGTGCCAGGCAACTTGTTAAAGGCTTTACATGTGCAATCTTATTTAAGCCTCCCAACAGCCCTTTTATAAATATGTTTACTTTTTTCGTTACAAATAACAGAGACCCAATAAAACTGGCTCAAGCCAAAACCAAATTATTATAAGGGATTAGGGCTTTGATGATTTTCTAATCCTGCCATTTCTTCTATATTTATTAACTGACATTCTTCTGTATGTTGGACCTTTCCTTCGTCAGCTGTGGATGAACCACAATTCCTTCTAAAAAAGGTATGATATATGATAAATTCTTTCCCTTTAATTTCCTTTTTATTTTCTTTTTTCTTTTTTAATTTTTTTTCTTTTTATAAGACGGGGTCTCGCCCTTGCTCAGGCTGGTCTCGAACTTCTGAGCTCAAACGATCTGCCAGCCTCAGCCTCCCAAGTGCTAGGATTACAGGCGTGAGCCACCACACTCAACCCCCTTTAATTTCCAATCTTCAGCTTAAGGAGTTAGAGCAATAGTCACCTCTAATGGTAGCAAATGAATTTCTCTCTCTCCACTAATAAATTCACGGATTTTTTTTTTTTAAGAGATAGAGTCTCACTATGTTGCCCAGGCTGGACTCAACCTCTTGGGCTGAAGTGATCCTCCTCCCTCAGCCTCCTGGTAGCTGGGACTACAGGCACGAGCTGCCACACCTGGCTAAGTTCTGACGGAGGTGAAATGTGGGGTAACATATTCAAAGCCTGATGCTGCTGGTGAGTTGCAGAACTTGGACTCAAATTCTGCATCTGTAACTCCCAAATCCCATGGTCTTCCTACCATACGGCTGCTTCCATTCAATGGCTATGAAGCCACCAGAGTCTGATGCTGAATCAGAGAGGAAGATGAGGCCATTCTACGGTTACCACACAAAGCAGAGCCCCATGGGACTCAGTCCCTGCATTTCAGGAGCCTGCTGCTGGGAGGGTCCTGATGGGAGGTCAACTTGCCGCTCTGTTTCAGCCCCCACACTGGCTCAATAGCTGCTCTTTAGCCACTTAGAGTCTTTAGTCACAATGCTTGGATTCTTGGAGCAGTTCTGAGACCCCTTGTTCTTAGCTTATCACGCAGTGAGATAACAGCATGTTACTCTAGTCTCTTTCTCTCTCCTTTTTTTTTTTTTTTTACTTGTTTTGAGACAGGGGTGTCTCACTACTTTGCCCAGGTTGGTCTTGGACTCCTGGCCTCAAGTGATCCTCCCACCTGAGCCTCCTGAGTCACTGGTACTATAGATGTGAGCCTCTGTGTCCAGCTTTGTTACTTTACTCTCCATCAACTCTAGGAAATCAGGAGCCTAAATAGCTTAAACCCATGCAAGCTGTCTTTGAGAAAATGTTAGTCTGGGGATGAGAAGGGTTGTGCTGATTTTAGGTTTTAGAAGGCAAAGCCTTCTATTCTTTAAGAGTTTCTGTTCACACTGGATTTATCCTGGAGAGTCAATGAAAAGCCATTCAGTTTTCAAAGGATTCAACAGAATGCTGGTTGTGCGGAGGTGCAGGGAGGACAGTAAGCAGAAAAGGTACCAGGGTCACGAGCAGTGTCAGGTCAGCATCTTTCTCTACCAGGAGGAGCGACTGGTAGAGAAACTTCTCCCCTTAGGCAGCTACCTCAGCTGAGACTGAGCAGGGAAGTGGACACTGGAGGGGGAAGAAGGTGCTTCCCACTGTGGGCAGGAGCTCAACTCTGCAGCCGCCTCTGAGGCTTCCAGAAGCCCTGACGCTGGCATCTGGGACGGTGCTACTGAAGCTGTTGCTGTTGGAAAGCCCTCTCCTGTGACCTAGGAGAGAGGTTCCTGCCTTTTCTCCAACTTCAAAGAACCACATCCTGGCTCAGCCAAACCCAATTCCCCTATTTGTTGGAAAGTTTTGGAAATATCCTTTTGTTTTGGAAAGATAGGGGCTATGTAGACTTCACACTGGGGCTTCTTTTTCCTAGTTATGCCCCTGGGGAGAGGACTAGGAAAGGAAGCAAGTTATGGGGCATTGAAAGTAGATGGTGGTAGGGAGTCCTGGATACTTTAAATAGCCATTCCACTGAAAAATGAAAAATACTAGATAAAATATATTAAAATACCTTTTTAAAGACATGATGGGACTGGAAAGAGAGTAAAGATGTAGAGATCAAAATAAATCCAGAAGGGTGAGCTAGTTCTAAAACTGGTTTTGCCCTGGGGCTGAGGACATCTCTTGAAACCTGGGAACCTTAAGTTCTGTTTTAACAGCACTGGTGAGGGGGTACAAGAGGGGAAACAGAAGACAAAACCTGAGGCTTTCCGAAGAGCAGAGTATAATGAGCACACCTTCAGTGTAAGAAAGAGTCTGCTATGGTCCAAATGTTTGTGTTCTCCCAACATTCATGTGTTGAAATCCTAACCCCCAAGGTATTAAGAGGTGGAGACTTTGGGAGGTGATGAGGTCATGAGAGTAGAGCCCTCAAGAATGGAATTAACGACCTTATAAAAGAGGCCTGAGAGAGCTCCCTTGTCCTTTCCACCATGTGGATTCACAGTGAGAAGGCATCATATATGAACCAGAAAGCAGGCCCTTACCAGACACAGAATCTGTCAGCACCTTGATCTTGGACTTCCTGGCCTCCAGAACTGTTAAAAATAAAGTTCTGGTTTTTTTTGAGCTACCCAGTTTATGTGTTTTGCTATATCAGCTGGAACAGCCTAAGACAGAGTAAAATACAAATAAACTTCATAAAAAAACAGCAAGAAAAATTACTTGTCTTAATCAAAGTGCTAGTTAAGGATGATAAAAATCTCCTCTGATAAGTCATAAGAACAAGTATACGCTAATAGAAGTTTACAACCAGAATTCATACTACCTTGAGATCTTAAATACTTCAAGTCAGTAATTTATTTTAAAGTAATTCTCGTTAATAGACTCCATGCTTTTGGCATAAACATATGCAAATCTGTGGATGAATAACTCAGATCTCAAAGAATTCCTACAGTTAAGGTTCCATGGAATATGAATTTATAAATTCATGAAAAAACTCACAAAATAGATGAAGAAACAAGATGCTATAGTGAGAGCTAGCAGAAATAATAGAGAGTAGAATTAGACCTTCAGAGACTTCAACTATTTTAATAATTTGAATTTTAATACAAAATGAACCTTTCTAATACACTTAACAAAAATAAAAAGGAGATTGAAAATACAAATAAAGAGACTAGGCTATGAAAATGAGCAAATTGTTTTGGAAAACAACCAAAGAGAATGTCTAGAAATGAAAGAGTGGCTAAGGGAACACACAGAACGGAGTGATAAGATCGTACATATATTTGATCAGAGTTTCAGAACTAGGTATTGGCACTGTCCGATACAGTAGTCACTACCCACATGTGACTATTGAGCACTTGAAATGGACTAGTCTGAACTGAGATGTGCTGTAAGTGTAAAATACACAGCAGCTTTTGAAGGCTTACTATAAAAACAATGTAAAATAGCTTATTAATATTTTTATTGATATGCTGAAAAGATAATATTTTTATATGCTTTTTTTTTCCTGAGAGAATCTTACTCTGTTGCTCTGGCTAGAGTGCTGTGGTGTCAACCTAGCTCACAGCTACCTCAAACTCCTGGGCTCAAGCAATCCTCCTGCCTCAACCTCCGGGAGTAGCGGGGCCTACAGATGTGCACCACCAGGCCCAGCTATTTTTTTCTATTTTTAGTAGAGACGGGGTCTCGCTCTTGCTCAAGCTGGTCTAGAACTTCTGAATTCAAACGATCCTCCAGCGTTGGCCTCCCAGAGTGCTAAGATTACAGGCATGAGCTACCATGTCCAGCCTATATGCTCTGTTAAATAAAACATATTGAAATTATTTTCATCTGTTTTTTTTTTTTTAAATGTGGGCAGTAGAAAATTTTAAATGTGGCTTGCAATATATTTCTATTGGACATGCTGTTCTAGAGCAGGGGTGGACAAACTGCAGCTTGTGGGTAAAATTTGACCTGTCACCTGTTTTTGTAAATAAAGTTTTATTGGAACACAACCATGTTCATCTGTTTACATATTGTGTATGGCTGCTTTCACATTACAATGTCAGAGCTGAGTAGTTGCAATAGAGATTGTATGATCTCAAAACCTAAAGTAGTTACCATCTGGCCCTTTCCAGAAAAAGTTAGCCAATCATAGAAAAAGTGATTCTCAACTGATAGTGATTTTGACTCCCTGGGGGTATTTGGCAATATCTGGAGATATTTTTGGTTCTCACAATAGGGAAGTGGTGGTGGATTCTATTGGTAATAGTGAGTAGAAGCCAGGTATACTGCTAAACAGTATATGTGTCTGTCTTTTCTCTTTGCCTGTCTGGGTAATTTAACGTCCTCAGGGATGCCGGCCTGGGACACAAAATCCCCTTTCTGCCATTGAAGCTGTTCTATTCCTGGCCACCAGGGGGCACCCACAGACTTGCCGTGGGCTGGGCGCTGCCCTTCATGGTCCACAACCTCAGGGTCATTTGAGGAGAAAGAGGTGCCTGACTAATCGGGTTATAGCTATTTTTAAATTTTTGTGTCTGGTTTCTGCATCAAATCTTTCTTCCTCTTCTTCCCTCTGATTTTCTCTTGTCTGCATGTGTGTTCCTCAGAGGTTCTCTGAGACAGCATCGAGTCATCCACATCCTGTTTCTACCAGGACAGTTGCTTTCAGGTTGTTTGTGCAGGAGATATGAGTCTCGTCTTGCCTCTGCTTGTCTGAACATCTTCTTTTCGAAAAATGAAAACAAAACAAAGCAAAACAACTCCAGCAACCTCAGCACATTCTTTCCAATCTCTCTGATAGTGAAGAGTTGAAACCCTTTGATGATTCAAAGGTATCAGAAGCCAAGCCTTGGCTAGTAGAAGAGTGATCACCCTGGTAATATTGTTGTTGACCCAAAATGTGTGACAGTAATATAACAAGACTGCTTTTTCCTTGTGTGGCTCAGAACCTGGCTTTGGAGATCACTCCCAACTGTCGTCCCAAGCCCAGAGATGGAATGCGTGCTTTGTTTTCCAGGGTGATTGCTCTAGATAGAAAACATTCCTGTCTCACTGCTTTGTTCTCACACCTCCTCTACCTGAGGAGAAACACTCCTTTGGTTTTACTTGGTGACTTGGAGACCTTCAGGAGGAGTGTGTGGTAGGTGAATCTAGTGGAATCAATGCACATAAGGGAAGCAAGGAGATTCCAGATTGGAGACTTGACCCACTTGCCACCTTGAGTTCACGGACCTCTTATTTTAATCACGAAAGATTTTTTGGTGTTAGGTGAGCAGGAATTTGAGGACAACATTGGTTTGTTCCTAAAACCCCTTGTTCTTATGCACAGGCTGTTCTGAGAAATGGAATTACTGGATCACTGGGAATTTGCATTTAAAATTTTAATAGTGGTAGCTAAATTGTCTTTCCAAAAGGCTGGAAAAATTTACACTCTAAAAAAAACAACCTATGGTGGCGGCTCATGCCTGTAATCTGAGCACTCTGGGAGGCTGAGGTGGGAGGATTTCTTGAACTCAGTTTGAGATCAGCCTGAGCAAAAGCAAGACCCTGTCTCTGCTAAAAGTAGAAAAATTAGCTGGGAGTCATGGCATGTGCCTGTACTTCCAGTTACTTGGGAGGCTGAGGCAGGACGATCACTTGAGCCCAGGAGTTTGAGGTTGCTGTGAGCTATGATGGCGCCACTGCACTCCAGTCAGGGTGACAGAGTGAGACTCTGTCTCAAAAAAAAAAAAGAAAACAAACAACTCTATTAAAAATTGAGCAAAAGTGCTGAACAGACAATTCACCAAAGAAGACACACATATGGTAAATAAGCATATGAAAAGATGCTCAATATCAAATGTTATTAGGGAATTGCAAATTAAAATGAAATGAGATACCACTACACAAGTATTAGAATGGCTAAAATCCAAAACATTGACAATGTCAAATGTTGGCAAGGATATGAAACAACAGGAACTCTCATTCATTGGTGGTGGGAATGCAAATTGTACAGCTACTTTGGAATACAGTCTGGCAGTTTCTTACAAAGCTAAACATAGTCTCACTCTATGGATCCAGCCACTGCACTCCTAGATATTTACCCAAATGAACTGCAAATTTATGTCCACACAAAACCTGCACATGCACGTTTACAGAAGTTTTATTCATAATTGCCCAAAATTAGAAGCAAACAAGATATTCTCTAATAGGTGAATGGATAAACAAGCCCTGGTATATCCACATAATGGAATATTATTCAGTGACAAGTAGAAATGAGCTATTAAGCCATGAAAAGATACGGAGGATCATTAAATGCATATATTGCTAAGGGAAAGAAGCAGTAGTAGTCTGAAAAGGCTTCATACTGTATGATTCCAACTGTGTGATATTCTGGAAAAGGCAAGTATGGAGACGGTGGGTGCCTAAGGTTGGGGAGGGAAGGTAGGAGGAATGAGTAGGTAGAACACAGGGAACAATTAGGGCAGTGACACTATTCTGTGTGATACAATAATGGCAGATACGTGACTTTATGCATTTGACAAAAGCAATAGAACTGTACAGCACAAAGACTGACCCTAATGTAGATGGTGCACTTTAGTTAATAATAATGCATCAATACTGGTTCATTAATTGTAATAAAGGTACCATAATAATGCAAGATATGAATTTTAGTGGAAACTGGCTGGGGGAGGAGGAGTATATGGGAACTCTCTGTAGTTTTTTTTTTTTGTAAGGAGTAATTTGAATTAATCTGTAGTTTCTGCTCAATTTTTTTTATAAACCTAAAACTGCTCTAAGAAATAGTCCACTAATTAAAAATAATGAGATTAAAATTATACAGACTCACCAAGACTGTACATCTCCATTTTCACTACCTTTGTTTACTCTTTGGTAACCGAACTTTGACAGATGTTCAATCTGGTGGATCAAGTTTGGTCTTTTGTTGTTTTAATTTGCATTTCCCTGCATACTACTCGGGTTGATGATCTTTTCCAGATTGTTGGACTTTCTAAATTTCCTTTTTATGAATCGTCTGCTCCTGTCCTTCATCTATTTTCCCATTGACTGTTGACCTTTGGATTGTGAATTTGTGGGAGCCTAAAAATGTTTGCACATTAATTCCTTGTTTTATGTGTTGCAAATGTTTTCTCACAATCTGTCACTTCTGTTTTCAAGTTAGATAACGATTTCTTTTGTCCCACAGAAAGTTTTAAATTTTGAAGGAGATTGGCCTGGAAATGAGCTTCTGGGGAGACCTGGATCTGACTAGACCTCCAGACAAAGCCCAGTCTTGCCCTTTTTGCTCCTGATTCTCCAAGCTGAACTCAGAGCTGTCTAGTCCCACGTGTGCGTGGAGGCTGCTTTCCGCCATGTTCTGAGGCTGGCATGGCTTTATCTAATGGGATGAACCCGGCTAAAGAGATTAGCAAAATGTCTTGGGATCCCACTTTTAATCTGCAGCTTTCAGGCTGTCCCTTCTTGGCTGGGAAGGGAGCTGCAAGAAACAACGCCGAGGACCAGCCCCTGCGCAAGCTGCGACTCCGAGGCCCCTACCATTGCTACTGAGTTAATGGGGGTCCCAGGCTAGGGGGGCTCGACATGGGCAGCCCTCGGAGCAGCTCCCTGCAGCTTGGGCCATCTGCACCCTTCCCAAGGCCCTGAGTGGTCAGCCTGTGAGCTCATCAAGGTTAAGAGTGGGAGCTGTGCTGTGGGAGGCTGCCCGGACGACGCTTGGCAAGCATGGCGCTGCTGAAAGTCAAGTTCGACCAGAAGAAGCGGGTCAAGTTGGCCCAAGGGCTCTGGCTCATGAACTGGGTCTCCGTGTTGGCTGGCATCATCATCTTCAGCCTCGGGCTGTTCCTGAAGATTGAACTCCGGAAGAGGAGTGATGTGATGAATAATTCAGAGAGCCATTTTGTGCCCAACTCCTTGATAGGGATGGGGTTGCTGTCCTGTGTCTTCAACTCTCTGGCTGGCAAGATCTGCTACGATTCCCTGGACCCAGCCAAGTACGCCAAGTGGAAGCCCTGGCTGAAGCCGTACCTGGCCATCTGTGTTTCCTTCAACATTGTCCTCTTCCTCGTGGCCCTCTGCTGCTTCCTCATGCGGGGCTCGCTGGAGAGCACCCTGGCCTACGGGCTCAAGAACGGAATGAAGTACTACCGCGACACAGACACCCCGGGCAGGTGTTTCATGAAGAAGACCATCGACATGCTGCAGATCGAGTTCAAATGCTGCGGAAACAACGGCTTTCGGGACTGGTTTGAGATTCAGTGGATCAGCAACCGCTACCTGGACTTTTCCTCCAAAGAAGTCAAAGAGTGAGTGGCCTCCAGTCCCAGGGTCAGAGCTATATGGGGACACTGAGGCCCCATTAGATGAGCTGCTTGGATAGGAGTCCCTAGGGAAGAAGCCTCAGGCGGGATGGGTGTCTGCTTTATACAAGAGGGATGGGGCTGTTCTCAGATCACATGTGCTGAGACGGTAGTTGGCTACCTGTCTCATTCACTCAAAGGACATTCATTCTGTCCCAGAAGTTTGAACTTCCTGGTTAGTTCCAAGGTTTTCCAACCTTTGGAGTCTGTCCTTGGATACGGGGGAAAGAACAGAGAGGGAGTCTCTCTGTCAGGAGAGACAGTAGCTATAGCTCTCCTGTAGCTCTGGCTCTGTTGTTAATGGCTTGTGACCTTGGGCAAGTGACTTGCCACCCTGGGCCTTCACTTTGCCTGTCTTCTAAATGAAGGCACTGGAAATAGTAGTTTTCCAACCTCACCTCCTAGCTCTGTCTTGTGCCTTGGCATACAGCAGGTGCTCAGTAAAGGCCTCGTGATATTTACTTCTGAAATCATGATAGTGGCACAGGATAAAGTATTTCTAAAGTATTCGTAGTGTATGTAAAAATAAAATCCTGCCATGGGCTGTAGGGAGGTGTTGGTAAGAATCTCAATCTTTGTGTTAGAGACAACAGCCTGTGTGCTGATTCTAGAAGGCTGCTCTTCCCAACACAGTGGGTCTTGAGTGACTTTCCAGGGAAAGGGCAGCCTGCCCTGACCCGGCAGTTCTCCCTCATCTCTTCTTTGTGTCTGACTCTACTCTGCCCTGGCTGAGGTTAGGGTTCACTTGTTCATCCAGGTGATTTTTCCTCTGAGGAAGGCTGGCAGGTCTAAGGGGGACTTGAACTCAGGGTGTTGGCACCAGGAGCAGGACATGCCTGAAGCCCAGACAACATTAATGAACCCCAGACAAGTGTTTTACCCACCCTGCAGATGGGAGGGAAGTCAGAGTGAAGGTCACTGCTTGGATTTTATCTCCTGTGTGGATGGAGATTACTGCTACAAATCCCCAGTCAGAGGGAGGATTGTAACTGGCTCTGCCCTTCCTAGATGATGGGTCTGCAGGGACAGCACAAGGTGGCATGATTTATATAAGTCACCTCAGGAGGATATGAAGCCAGAGGGACAAGCAGAATTCCTGGGGGCTGAGAGAGGCCAGTGGTAGGACCAGCCGTTGTGAACTGAAGAGAGGGGCTTTTCATCTTTTCCTCTTATTTCCTTGATTATCTTCTGCATGGAGTCAGCGCCTGGAGAGACATTCACAAATCTGTAACTTCAAATCCCCTTTTGTCCCAGAGTAGAGAAATTATCCAGGTCGCTCTACTTCCAATGGTCAGTGGATCCCAAATTCCAGGCGAACATTTAGCTTAATCCAAACTCCCAGCTGGGCACGGTGGCGCACATCTGTAGTCCCAGATACTTGGGAGGCCGAGGCAGGAGGATTGTTTGAGGCCAGGAGTTTGAGTTCAGCCTGGGCAAAATAGCGAGACCCCATCTCTAAAAATAAAAAAATTAAAAAATACAGTGACAATATCAAGAGAAACAAAAACAAGAAGAGAAATTCAAACCAGATTCTCACCCACAACTTATCAATGGCTTTAATTTTTCTACATTTCAGTCTAGTCTTGTTAACCCTTATATAACAACCTAGTATAACCACAGTCTAAATACAATTTAGCGTTCCCTTTTGTAATCTGAGAGTATAACGTTTGGAGAATGTTCAAAACAATCATGTTTAATTTTTGCATCGTATTCCACTGAATGAATGTACACCCTTGGGTGAGCTTTTAGTTTGTTTTTGCTCACCTCTACCATAAATAACACTGGAATGGGAATCTTTGAGCCCTTCCCTTCTCTCTAGCTTGTGTCTTATGTCCCTTAGGCTAAATTTCCAGGAAGAAAATGTATCTGTTGGCATTAACTTTCCACAAAGCTGGTCTTAAGAGACAATGATAGGCCGGGTAGGGCAGCTCATGCCTGTAATCCTAGCACTCTGGGAGGCCGAGGCAGGCAGATCGTTTGAGCTCAGGAGTTCAAGACCAGCCTGAGCAACAGTGAGACTCCGTCTCTACTAAAAATAGAAAGAAATTAGCCGGACAACTAAAAATATATATAGAAAAAATTAGCCGGGCATGGTGGCGCATGCCTGTAGTCCCAGCTACTCGGGAGGCAAGGCAGTAGGATCGCTTGAGCCCAGGAGTTTGAGGTTGCTGTGAGCTAGGCTGATGCCATGGCACTCTAGCCCAGGCAACACAGTGAGACTCTGTCTCAAAAAAAAAAAAAAAAAGACAGTGATAGAATTGAAATGCCTTTCTCCCTTTCAAAACCTCTAGTGACCTCACAGCGCAGTGGTGTTGCCTGCATTTGCAAGGGTACAGGCTGATGGGGTCACTTTGCCAAGAGAGGGTCACATTGGCATTTCCCGCTGCCTTGTAAATTGACGAGCAGTGAACAATGCCCGTCAGGGATGCAGGTCTTCTGGGGTTATGTCCAGAAAACTTCCTGGAGATCGATTTGCTTGAAAGCCAGTGCCTGGTACCAGCGCAGAGCACAGCCCTTATCGGTTGGGGAACGATGAAGGCAGGCAGGAAGGAGGGAGTGTGGAGTGGCACTTACCCCCACCCCAAGGGACGCTACATTTTTTTCTTTTTACATCTTGACTGCTGCATTTAGGAGGATAAATAAGTTGACACGACAAAGCTGGCTCCAAAAACCTTCCCTGAAAAAAATATATTTATTTCCTTGAGCTCACAGTCACTGGCATGGTGACCCTTTACTTTCGTCTGGATTTTTTGGGCAGGACCCCCAGGGCTGGGATTCTGACGGCAAAGAGGTGGGACCCAGCAGGAGGGCAGGGAGAGGGAACAAGTTGATCATTCCCCAAGATCTTTTTAAAAGGAATTCTTTTTTCCTTTCTCCTTTCCCTACCCAATTTGGACGAGCCAGTGGAAAGGCTGCAGTGAGCCTCATTGTCCTCCTTGAGCCTGAGGACTCTGGGGAGGGGATCCTGGATCCCAGAGGGTGAGTGGTCTGGAGAAAACGCACAAGGATCCCCACCTGATGCCAAGGCTGGGCACAGGCAGTGTGTGGTGCCTGTGATTTCCCGTCACTTCTGCAGACCGCATCCCTGGGGCCACGAGCTCCATCTTCATTGTCCTAGGGGGCCCCAAGTGTGGGGAGCACACCTGGGGGGACCCTAGGGAGCCCAGCCCCTCCTCTCCGGGGCTGGACTGGAGATGCTGGAAGGTGAGGACCTAATTTGCTCTAGCCTAGTCCGGCAAGCTATGCGCCGGGGCCTGTGGAAGGGACTGGAAATCATGGGCACTGCACGCTGCCCAGTCTGTCTTTAATTTTCTCTGATTGTCTCAGAATATCTTTTATAGTTGGTTGTTTAAAAGAGGATCCAAACCAAGTGCATGCTTTGTGTTTGGTTGTTTGATATCCTACGTCTCTTTTACTATACGGCAGTCACTTGTTTCGTGCTGTATGTGTGCTGGAGAAACTGGGCCATTTGTCCTGTAGAATTTCCCACATTCTGGAGTTGGGTAATTGCAGCCAATTGTGTCATCTAACTTGTTCTTCTGTCCCCTGTATTTCCCCGTAAACCAGTGGTCAGGGCTGAGGTGTGGTTGGATCAGGCTCAGCTTTGGCAAGAACACTTTGTATAGTGCTGCTTTGTGCATCTTACTGCATTTTGCGAGGGACGTGAGGTCTTCAGCCAGTTTATAACAATGCCTTTAAAGTTCTCCCCTGTTTTCAGGATGAGCAAAGCTGCAGTGTCCTGGGGTGAAAGGCAGGGCATGAGAGAGCTCAGAGGTCTGAGGAACTGCCAGACAGGCAGGCCGAGCCTGGGGTCCTCAGTCTCAGGGATAAGCTGGCGCCAAGCTCTCTCACTTCGCCATTCTTTCCAAGGAACCCACAGGCTACAGGTACCCACTTGCTCTTCCTGAACAATCTGTAGATGACTCAAGGAGGCCAGGTCTTGGCTAGTGGGCTGTCTCCTCCCTCAGACCAGGGCTCCCCAAGGACAGGGCCATGTATCCCCTCAGACGAGGGTCCCCTGAGGACAGGGCCGTGTCTCCTCATGTCCCTCCCTCACCACCTACAATACCTTGTATCCAGTGACTACTTGTCTTAGTCCATTTTGAGTTGCTCTAACAGAACAGCTGAGACTGGAAAACTTATAATAAATAGAGATTTACGTCTTATAGTTCTGGAGGCTGGGAAGTCCAAGATTGAGGGGCCCTGCATCTGTCAAGGGCCTTCCTGCTGTGTCAGGCCGTGGTGGGGGCAGAGGGCAAGAGAGCATGCGAGGGCAGGGGCTGGGGAAGGAGGCCGAGCCCATCGTTTCCATCAGGAGCCCACTCCCGAGATAATGGCACGAGCCCACCCTTGCGGGCAGAGCCCTCATGACCTCACCACCTATGAAAGGCCTCACCTCTCAACACTGTTGCAGCGGGGATTAAATTTCTAACACGTGGTATCTGAATCTATCATATTCAACACATATTCAAACCACAGCACTACTCAAAAAAGAAATCTTAACTACTAAGCGCTTGCCATATACCAGGTTCTCTGTGTGTATTATCCCATTTAATCACCACACCCTTGTCAGGTATTTAAATTGCCATTTCCCAGATGAGAACACTGAGGCTCAGAGAGGTCAAGGCGGCTGCCAGCTTTCGGGGGTGTCACGGGGCGCTCTGGGTGGGGCTGACTCCTTCCCGGCTCTACTCCTGCCTCCTCCTCCCACCCCTGCTCATTTGCATACGGCTCTCCCTATTGGCTTATTGATTCGCCTACTAAATTATGTTGGCTTTTCCAGAAAAACTCTGACCTGATGATTTTCCCAGGGTCTATGTGGCGTCGCTGTGGGAGGGTGGCTGGGAACGTAGCCCTTGTCTTAATCGAGGAGGCCCTTTCCAGCCCTGGCGACTCCCTGAGCAGAGAGAAATTTGCAGCCTGGGAAACACGGAGGATATAAATAGCCGGCTCACGGCCTAAGGCGCTCTCCTCTGCCTGGCTTTGTCTTAAGAGGGAGAGGGGGCCTTAATCTGTGCTTGGAATGAGGGCAAGCACTGAGTAGACGCGATGATGTTGGGGTGCGGGAGGGATGGGTCCAGAGGTGTGAGACCCCCAGAGGCCCCAGGCTGGGGGCCCAGGCAAGTCCCAACCTCCACCAAGCTCGGCCTGGCCCCCGCCATGCTGACCCGGCTCCTGCTCTGAGAGGGTCCCAGTCTGAGGTCCTGTGCAGCCCAGCAGGGTGGGTGACTTGTCCGCTGGGGCTCAGGGAGGTGGGACAGGGAAGGTCAGCAGCTCAGAGCCTCTGCTGGCCTCAGCCCACACACCAGGGACCTGGCCCTCACCTCAGAGACGAATCAGAATGTGGAGGGAGGCCTGGGGGCGGTGCAGAAGGATGGGTGACCGTGGCTAGGAAAGGGCTCCCGGTCAGAGATGAGGGGAAGGAACTCACCCTTTTCCAGGAAGTTTAACTAAAAAACAGCCAACAGTCAGGGGAGGGACAGGAGAGTCAGGGAAACTCTGAGGACAAGTGGATAGTGCTGTGGCTGGGCCTCGGCTTCCTGCACGGCTTTGGGTGTGACTTGCCCTGCTTTGGGCCCCACTTTCTCCTCTGTAGGACAATCTGATGGCTTTCAGGTCCTGTCCAGATGGCTCCGAGTGGGGAGGGGCCAACATTTTCTGAGGGCCTACTGTGTGTCAGGCCTGCATCTAACCTGTTACTCGCCCGGTCTCCTTCACCCGGCCCCACAGCCCTGAGAGGCGGCGGGGATCGCGCCCATCTCACACGGGGCCGGAGAGGCTGAGCCCCACGGCCCACGGGTTTGGGACTCAGTGTGTGCTCTCTACAATCCGCACCTCCCCACGGGGACACTGGGAATATTGTGCTGGGGAGAAGGCTCAGGGACAGGCCAAAGGTCAGGAAGAGGGACAGGTGGCATTTGAGTTTGGGGACCCTTGGCCTTCAGGAAGGAGGCTGGGGTTGGTCTGGGGGTGACAAGTCTGCTCAGTTGTGCCCAAGGCTGTGGGCCCCTCAAGAGGGGAGTGGGAGCCCCATGCTGAGGCCCCTCCAACACCTCCTGCCCCACCTAGGACACCCTCAGCTGGCACTGACCCAGGGCCCCAAAGGGCCTGGTGCCCAGCCAGGGGCTGTAGGGGCAGAGCTGAGCAAGGCACGGTTTCCGCACTCCCCATGCATGTGGCTCTGGCGGGAATGGGAGTGGTGGGGGCGTCAGCCACTAGTGTCTCCCGGCGCTTGTCTGGGGCTGCCAGAGAGCGCTGCGCTGGACCTGCCACCAAGAGTGTCCCACAGGGTCCTGCCCTCAGGGAGCCGACAGCTGCTTCGCCCCAGCTGGCAGTGCCTGTGCCGCCACCTCAGCAGCGCCTGCTGCCCTGAGATGGGTATCACATGGTGGGCTCCGTCTTCACCACCCGATGTCAGCTCCCGAGCACTCAGCTCTTGCGCTGCCACCCGCCCAGCGAGGTGGCCTTGGTCCACGAGCTCACACCTACTGCACACCTACTATGTGCCAGGCAGGCACTCTTCAAGCATTTTTACATGTATCATTCCATACAAGCCTCATGTCGACTCTATGTCACATATAATGACACAGAGGCAGGGAGGGGTCAGGAACACGTCCAGGGGGATGGAGCGGTGTGTGGCTGAGCCGAGACTCAAACTTGGGTCCTCGCCCACTGGATACTCGCTGCACTGCCTGTGCCAGTTCTCTGGCCTTCCTAAAGCCTTAATTATAATGGACGGGAATCCACACAGTTCAAAGAAAAGGAACCACAAGTGGAAATGGCTCCTAAACATACCAAAACATGCTCCACTTCACTCAGAGAGAGAAAAATGAAAATTAAAACAACACCAAGATGCTACTTCTCATCTGTCGGGTTGGCAGACATCAAAAGTCTGGCGTGTGCGGGTGTGGCTGTGGGGACAGGCTCTCCGGAACACGTGGGGGTGTGACTGTGCGACCCCCAGGGTACACAGCAGGGATCTGGGGAGATCACCCTTCAATGCAGGAATCCCTTTTATTTACCTTCTAGATATGTTCACAACATACAAAGTGACCAATGCCCACGTTTGCATTAACAGGAAACTTGGCAAAACCCAGACTTCCCTCAGGAGGGAACTGGCACATACCCAAGGAGTCATCCACACAGTGGAAACACCATGTCATGTGTTAAAAAAAAATCCAGGACACTCTCCACTGACAGCCGTGAAAAGATCTCTAAGTTGTAGCTAAGGGCACAAAGAAAGGCTCAAGACAGTGTCTATATAATGTTACTGTATGGATTTGGAAAAAATTTGAAAATTTGCAGAATGTGTTTGCCTGTCCAAGCCCGAAGACCCTCTGGAAGGACAGGTAGAGCTGGCCACAGTGGTAGGGACTAGAGGCCAAGAGATGAGGAGTGGGAGACTTTTTGTATTAAAGAGATTTTATTTAGATGCTAAACATGAGGACATCTTTCAGTCTAATTTTCATTTCAATGAATAGCATTGAAAATAATTTCTACTGTAAACAATTGCATGCTTTCTATTCTTGTGTTGTAAAGTCTGCTATTATGCAATGCATTGTCTGTGTGCTACTGCTTTACTCAAGATGACATGCACACAGTCAAGTGCACAAATCTTAAGCGTGTGGCTCCATGAATTTGACACATAGACACCTGGGTAGCCACACTCGGGTCAGGCAGAACATGCCCAGGCTGCCAGAGGGGAAGGTGAGACGTTCCACTTGCAAAGATCCCTTTTGAATTCTGGACTTGTGTGAAGATATGATGTGTTCTAAACAAACACACGTAAATACTGGGAGCCCTGTCAGCCTGGAGGGTGGAGCTGAGCTTGCAGCCAAGTCCCTCCTTCCGCTGGCTGGGGCGGAGTTCCCTGAGGGCCAGGACTGTGCCTGCCTCGGGTCTTCATCCTCAGCCTCTGCGCACGCCCTGGGAACATCTGGCTGGAGGGGGCCTTGGTCACTAGTGACCCGTAAGGGAGAGATGAAGTTGGTGAGGGAATTGGGGGCTAGTCCTATAGTCACACATGGCAGCCAATACCTCGTCCATGGACACTGCTTGTCCTGCTGCTCTTCCTACCAGCCTGGCATGGTCTCAAGAAATTCCTGCAGGCTGGGGCCCAGCAGCACACGGAGTGGCTGGGTGACTTCCTATATTTCCTATTGACTTCCCTGTTGGATCACTATCTGCCTCAACCCTCTAGGACGTAAGCTCCAGGAAGGCAGGGCATTCATTCACTACTCTATCTTCAGTGCCTAGGACGGTGGCTGGTGCATGGTAGTTGCACAGCAAATATTTATTGAGCGAGCAAGAGAATGAATGACTATTCTAGGTTTGCAAAGGCCGGGGATGGGAGGAACTGGTGCCTGGTGAGAAGCCTGTCTCCAGCTGTCTGTTTCTCCTCCAGTCGCATCAAGAGCAATGTGGATGGGCGGTACCTGGTGGACGGTGTCCCTTTCAGCTGCTGCAACCCCAGCTCACCGAGGCCCTGCATCCAGTATCAGATCACCAACAACTCGGCACACTACAGCTATGACCACCAGACAGAGGAGCTCAACCTGTGGGTGCGCGGCTGCAGGGCTGCCCTGCTGAGCTACTACAGCAGCCTCATGAACTCCATGGGTGTCGTCACGCTCCTTGTTTGGCTCTTCGAGGTAGGCCCTGGGCCAGCGGGGTTGAAGGGGTGGAGCCGGCCTGGAGAGTTCGCTTCTTCCCTCGGAATCAGCCTTTAGTCGGCTGCGGGTCAGATCAGCCTGGGCTGGACCCCAGTCCTCCACTTTTTTTTGTCTCTTTCCCATGACTTAAAAAAAAAAATAATTTGTTAAGGTGAAATACACAGAACGTAAAATTAACCCTTCTAAGGTGAACAATTCAGTAGCATTTAGTGCATTTGCAAGGTGGTGCAACCACCTCTATCTAGTTGCCAAACATTTCCATCACCCCCAAAGCAAACCTCGTACCCGTGAAGCACTCACTCTCCCCACCCTGCCCCGGCCCCTGGCTGCCTAATCTGCATCGTCTCTGTGGATTTAACTATTCTGGACATTTCAGATAAGTGGATCCTACCATATGTAACCCCTTACATGTTTGGCTTCTTTCACTTAGCATGTTTGGGAGGCAGGTTCATCCTGTGCCTCCACTTTTTGATTCTGAGGTCTTGGGAAGTTATTTCACCTCTCTGTCATACGGGGGAATAGCATGTAGCTTTGGAGACTATTGGGAGGAAACGCATACAACAATAGGTACCTTGGGGGTGTTCAGTAAATGGGAACTGTTTGGATTTGTGTTTCTTGAGATGCTGGTCACCATTTACCTGTTAGTCTAACTATTTGCAGGTTCATCTATCTCGTCTGTAATGCTTAACTCCTGTCTGTGGCTATCGGGTTTGCGATGTAAGCAAGCCCTCAGTGAACGTGTGGAATTCATTCATTGATTGAAGAGGTATTTCTTACTGTGTGCCAGGCACTGCTCTACGTGCTGAATGAGAGGGTGACTCCAGGTGCCTGCTTTGAGCTACTCTGACAGCAGAAAATCCAGAACTCCAAAATCCAAATGCACAAAGTCAGAAACATTAGATGGGGCAGCATTTTCCATCAGAGAAGATTCCCTGAAGGGTTCCTTTAAGTTAGTTGCTTTCCTAGTGCTGTGGAAATTCACCCGGTTTATCACGTCTGTGGCTGATACACACTCACCACACGAAACGGTACTGCCCGGGAAGGCTTGTTTTACTCTTAAAGCAAACACAGCATATTCATGACTATTGGTCGCTGACTCCTCGAGGCAGAGTCCTGGGAATGAGCGGGTAGAATGAGGAGAGAAGCTTAGAGCTAGAAGTTTAAACAGTTGCATCCCCTGAAAACCCATGAAGACTGAAAGGATAGCAGAAGTCAGTGGGAAGGTGGGGTTCCAATGGCTGCACCTCAGTTTATACAACTGTCCAGGAATCTAGTGACTGCATAGGACCACACTGGGAACAAGGAGTTTGAATGCCCCCGACTCTTACTCGAGGCCTTTAGTGGGCAGAGCTGTGATGGACACGAGGGTGGCTGAGCCTAATGATAGGATTCTGACCTTAGCCCTGCCCTCCTGGGCTTCACAGTCCAGTGAGGAGATGGTATCTAACTTATGCACCCAAGGGAGGAGCAAGTGTAAGACTCAGTGCAGCGGGCCTCCCTCAGGAAAGCAGGAGGTGATCATAGCGGATACATTCACACCAAGACGACTTCCTGGAGGAGGTGACTTTTTCCATTGTAAAAAATACTTACGAAACTTTCAATTGACAATAACAGTAACAAAAATCTAAAACTCTATCAGTTACAATTATATTTTACTGCTGTGATTATAAAATGCCCCCCAGAGTATTCATTTCACAGATGCTTTTGGTGCTGTCCTTGGTGCTGGGTGGATCAGATGGACAAGGGCCACCCCTGCCCTCAGGGAGCAGCTTCCTCCTCTCATAGTTTGCCACTCGTATGAGGAGACGCAGATGAGAGCAAACCAGGAATTCGTGTAGAACAAGTCGTTAATGGAATGTTATTAGAAAAGTGCAAATAATACCTACCAGGCTAACAACTAATCATGCTGACACTTCTATTTGTCTTCAATGTCACGAGCTACGGTGTGCTCTGCGCATACTGAAGCGTCCCAGCATCCATGGAGGCAGGCACCGTTTCCTCTGAGACTCTGCGAAGCACAAAGCAAGGTTTCCCAGACACATGACTGGTTAAGTGCCAGTGCTAGGTTTGAACCTAGGCATTTGGGCACCGAGTCTGCCATGATGCATGACAGAGAACATGACAGAGAACAAATCCAAATGATCCGTCACCATCATCTGTTCATCACCACACTCATCACAATAACGGAAGTACAGGGAAACCACACGTCACAGTGTTTGCAGGAAAGGAGGTGACTTTTTAATTTTGTCCAACGGAGTTACTGAACACCCAGTGTGTGCCAAGCAACGTGCCAGGAACGGGACTGGTGGTGGGCATGGAGGTGAAGGAACCTGGGAATAATGCACCCAGGATGGGGGCCTAGGGGAGGCCCGAGGACGAGCAGCAGGGAGCTCACCAGGGGGTGAAGCTGAATTAACAGGCCAACACGGAGAGGGATGATGCCCGAGGCAGAGAATCGCAAATGGCGAAGACCCAGAGGGGAGAAGTACGGGGTGTGGGAGAACCCAAAGAAGCCCAGGGTGGCTGGAATGGGAGGAGCAGAGGAGCCTGGGATGAGGCTGGAGGAAAGGCAGGTGTCTGGAGCACCGAGGCCAAGTCGGGGTGGGGCAGGCTGTCACCAACCAGACTCGGCAGAGCCCACGTCCTTTGAAGGGCTCCAGGGAGGAACAGGCTGGTGACTCCTGAGGTTTCCTAAGAGCCCAACTCCCGGCTACTTCTCCCAGGTCTCCTCTCATCCTCGTCTCCCTCTGCAGGTGAGCATCACGGCAGGGCTGCGCTACCTGCACACGGCGCTGGACGGCGTGCCCAACCCCGAGGAGCCCGAGTGCGAGAGCGAGGGCTGGCTGCTGGAGAAGAGCTTGCCCGAGACCTGGAAGGCCTTTCTGGAAAGCGTAAAGAAGCTGGGCAAGGGCAACCAGGTGGAAGCCGAGGGCGCAGCCGCAGGCCAGGCCCCAGAGGCTGGCTGAGGGCCCAGGGCCCCTCCCCTCCCGAACACTGAGCAGTAGGACTCCAAGAAACGCGGATACCCCCTTTGTCCAACTCTGAAAGCCCGAATCTCCCAAGGAGGGCGCCATCTTACAGACTCTTCTTGATGGTGGAATTTAAAGTTTAGGGTCCCTAAAGCAGTTGGTAAACATTTATTGAATGACTGACTCAAAATGTGAATGACTGAGCCCCCTCTCAGCCCCACTGCCCTAGGATGTGCCCTCATGGTGACTCAGGGGCCTCTCAGTGGATGACTAGCCCAGGACCTGTGTTCTCATAGTGCACGAATTCAGCTCCTCCCTACGGCTACTGGCCACATCCTAGGGGTGCTCCCCATTTAGAGTCTTCCTGTTATGAGCTCCACGTTGCTTCATTCTATATCCCAAGTGTCACTTGGTGCACAAGCCCAGGAGTCTGAAAAATGAATGGCCACGTTGTCTTTTTAAAATTTTTCATGCCAAGATTGACAGGTTGGCCATTTTGTTTGCTTAATGCCTGAAGGTGGGGGAAAGTTATACTTTTCTAAGAGTAATGGACTCTCAAAGCACTGAAGGCTCTGAATAGGATTTCTTCAATCATGGGGCAAGAGAATTTTAAGGCGGGGGTTATTCCCCCCACCAATATAGTGAAAGGTCTGCTTTTGTGTCACATTCACATGCCCTCAGTCAGCCTACAGTAAGCCATGGGTTGAGGAAGTCAGGTTGTTGGCATGTTTCAGCAACACCCCACCCCTAGAGTGCTGGGTGGTGTCCTGTGGCTTGGCTATGGAAGCACTGGCTTAGCTAGATTGCTGTCCTGCTGTGGAAGAGGAACAACCACCATGCAGGAGTCCACCCTTTGGAGACCAGGCCTTCTCTCTAGGTGGGCCCAGGGACACCCACACAGGTGGCCATGGCAGCCCCATGGACAACACTAATTGTCTACAGTGGAGGCCAAGGAGTCCTCTGGGAGCTTTTGTTTCTTCCCCCAGATACCCGTCCTGCAACACACTATTTCTGGAATGCTTCTGTATCAAAGATTCTTTGAGATAACCCATCTTCCTGAGCTAGCAACTGTTAAGAGTTTTCACTTCCTTTAGGAGAGCTTCCTCCGAAGCTTGGGAAGGAGAGAGTTTCACTGACAGCCCAGGCCCCTGTCCAGCGTAATTCTGCCAGCTGGGTGAACACTGGAGAGAGTTCGTTCCTACCTGGCAGGAGACCAAAGCCAGAGGACAGAAAACAGAAAGGGAGCAGCAGCCCGTAACTTAATCTCTGCTTCTGACCAAGCAATGGTGTCCAGGAACAGGTTACTTTGGACTGAATTTGGGTTCATTTCTGCCCTAAGAATTTCAGTGTAGAGAAGGTAAGATTTCTGGTGCTGCCTGGGGTATGTTCTCGGGCTCTAATTCTCTGAAGCAGAAGACCAGATCAAAGATGTTTGGACACCCCGTCAGACTGTGGTCCCAGGTTGAATCAGACTTCTGAGTCTCCTTGAGACTAAGGAATGACCAACGCTGAAGATGCTGAGCCAGCCATCTCTAGCGAGGGTCCCTGAGCTCTCCCCCATCTCTCAGGAGTGCTGAAAACCATTGTGAAAGTGCTGCTCTAGGCCCACAGATGTAACTATGCTGTTAACAGCTGCATAATAGACATTAAAAATATATTATATGAAAATCACTTTTGTTAAATGACTGTCTTAGTCCATGCAACAACATATATCACAGGACCCCCTACTCTAGCTAATGTTTGTTAAAAAAGAGAAGAAACCAACCCCAAGGGGAAGCACTGTTAACAATTCCTGTTACCAACACGGCATGGGTATCATGCCTCTCCATCTTGCCTTCTCTTATCTGTAAGAACAGTGACTATTAGGTTATCCAAATCATCTCAACATTTTCGAGAGTTTGAATCAGAGCTGAACTTAGTATGTGCAATTTTAACTTAGTGATTTAGGCAAAAATTCCAAGCCATTTTTTTTTTTCTTCTGCTTTGGCCAAAATGTATTTCCACAAACAGGGGCATGAATCTCCATAGGGCCAGGTTATAGGGCAGCTATGAGCAATCTGAGAATCTGAAAGCTGCTGGGAGGACCAAGGGTGAATTGACCCTACGGTAAATCTCACTAGTTGGTTCAGAGCAGACTTAGGGTGAACTGCATCTTAACAGGTCTTCTTAGGTATCCAGGCAGCTGCTGGAGAAAGCCGGTCCATGTCTTTTGGTCACCTATCAGTGCCCAGTAAGACTCTGGTACCAGGTTCTTCCTTGTGTCTAACTTCAGTCTTTCCTAGGGCTAGCATAAATTCATTTCTCCAAAGGGACTCAGCTAGTTTTGAAAGTTCTGCCAGCCTAGCCCTGGGGTGGCGTAAGTAAAGACAGGGCCTTGGGACTTCAATTTTTAAAACTCTCATTCTATAGTGAAGAAATAGGTGATGGCTCCTTATTCTGAACATTTAGGAAGCTGGGTGTCCTAGAATTGGTGGCCCCAGTTCAAGAACCCTTGCAACATGCTTCAAGCCCAGGACTGAGCCACCAGGAAATAAGCCCTGAGTAACCTCAATATACACTAATGAGATTAGGGGCTTGCCCTGTACCTCCGTGTCCGGGCGTCTGTTCTGCTAGGCCAGCAGGTTTGCAGCTTAGCCAGGGGCAGCTGCGGACCCAGACCAGGGCCCCTCCTCTACCACTGGATAGAAAGACGGCTCCTATTGGCAGCACAGGCAGCACCATGTGGAACAGGAAGGTGTCCGTGGAATACTGTAGAAGCCCAGGGAAGAGAGGGGATGCCTCCCCAGTTCTCAGTGGATGTAAGATTGGCTGGAAAGGGGGAAATGCATCAGTTGTTAACTCCTGATGGCATTTCATCCTGTCTTCCAAAACAGAGGAGGAGTGTGAACACCAAAATTAGAGATTAGAGAATGCTGTGCTCCAGGGATGGTATAGAGTGGTAGATTAAGACATAAGGGACAATCCTAGCTATTTACCCAGAGGAAATGAAAATTTAGGTTCACACAAAAGCCTAAACATGAATGTTTGTAGCAGTAATAACCAAAAATTCCCCAAATGCCCCTCCCCTGGGGACTGCATAAATGTCTACGCAATGGATTATTACTCAGCAACCAAAGGGAACAATATGGATGACTCTCAAATGCATTCTTCTTAGAGAAGCCAGACGCAAAGGCTACATACGATATGATTCCATTTATAGAACATTCTGGAAGAGGCAAAACAAAGGGACAGAAAATGACAGGTCAGGGTTGGGGAAGAAACTGACTACAAAGGGGCACGAGGGAACTTTTTGGGGTGATGGAGCTGTTTTATTTGATTGTGGTGGTTGTAAAACTGTATGTATTTGTCAAAATGTATAAAACTGTACACTTAAAAGCATTTCTTTTTGTAAAATATACCTCAATAAAACTGACTTAAAAAAACAAGAGGAGGACAGAGTGGGGAGTGTGTCAGAGGGGCTTCGTGAGTCCTGGAACTGAAGACAAGACTAGGGAAGGGAGTAGCTGGGGGCAGCGTTGACGATCAGGAGACAGGCCCTGCAATGGAAACCTTGCCGTTTTATAGTTCCAGCTTTTGAGAGGATGTTGAGAAGCGCAGCAGAACTCTTGTAGGCACGAACACCCTATGCATAGAATGCAACTTCCTTCCTACATGTCTCTCTCAAGAGTAAAAAGTGGGGAGTTAAGGACAAGGACCGGGAAATCACCAGGTAAGGATGAGCAAGAGTTTAAACTCAGACACAGGTCTTGGAGTGTCCTGTCTTCTAGTGATTTGAGGTCCAAAATGGTCCAGAAAGGTCACAAGCTGTCGTAGCCAATGAATATGAAACTTAATCGGCTGAAACGATGATTACACTTTCTCTGTGAAGGTCAAGATGGTTTGGCCATAATCAACACTAATAATGTAAGCCTCTTAAATTTCAAGCTAATATAGATGTCCCACTTTATTTGTAGCAAGGTGACATGGGGAACACTGCTGTGGCATTTAAGTGTATGAAACAAAACAGAAAGATACAGGCCAACCCAAAGTAATGTCAACACCTGAAGCATTTATTTGAATATCTTTAAACTTTTTACATATGATACATTTCCAAATTTTACAAGTTGTCCACAGATATTAAAGTTATAGCCAATTTATTAAACAGATATGATTATCCCTGATATGGAAAGCATATGTTATATAAACATTTCTACAATAAACATAAAACATGCGGAAGAAATCATAAAACTAAGATGATTCGTTAGGTAGGGAAGACGACTAGCTTAACACCAGAAAAAAAAAAGGTGTGTATGCTGCTGTTTCATGTAAATTCATCTATGCTCGTACTGCCATTCTCAGAGAATGGAATCCAGGGCTCCCCCTGCCAACTCCAGGCTTCTGTGAAGTCAGGCCTGAAAGCTGAAGTATTGTCATGATTGGGTGAAAATGTTTATAATCCACTTACAGAGGGAGAAACCTGATCTTACAATTTAAAATTTAAGCTTAGTGAATACATGGAGAAAAGCCAAAAGAAGCTGGACTTAAAAGCTAAAGGACCAGAAGTGACAAAGGTCAAAATACACATGAATTTTGCCATCCACAAACAACAGATCTTATGAATGGAAGGCCAGAAAAAGGGGGAGAGACGTGGATTTTAATTTAAATTTTCTTCCTGTTGGTCCTCCTCTCAGCTGGGTGAGCCAGTCTCAAGCAAGAAGGGTTAAAGTGACCCTTTCAAGAGGAGGTGGTTCTCTGACACACTACCTTGAAGAAGAATGTAGCTTCTGCATCCCCACTCACCTTAGCCTCAGGTCTGGGTTTGGACCTATCTCCTGGGTATCCTACAGAGTGTGCACAGCCGAGTGGTGGCTGAGTGAACGGAACTTGTAGATGCAATTCAAAGAAGACTGAGTGAAAGGGTCACCTGCATTGGTTAAAACATCCAAGAGCCTCTTATTATTTATTTGTTCCTTAGCCCCAAAGTAGAGTGGCTCAGAATTTACTCCTCCACTAAATCTGCCATCACTCTTCAAGCTCTTGGCACACGTATATCGAACTAGAGCAGTTGTGTGCTATGTAATAGTTATAACCTATTTTACTAAGCGGCTATCATTCTAGGAAGGCACCTCTTAGTAAGAACAATAATGTTCAAAAAGAGTAAAAAGCCTGGGCGCAGGACCGCCCCAGGACTGGGCTGAGCGAGCCAGCAGGTAAGCAGCTATCATCTATTCTGGGAGATGCCGGGCAGGGGGGGTGGGTAACCTCGAAACACTGAGTTCTTACTTTTTTCACCAGTGTTTGATTCCAGACGCATCCATGCACCCAATTTAGCCTTAGAAATAACAAAGATTATTACTGTCTGAAAAATAAGGATATTCTTTAAGTTTTCAGAAAGCCCTTTAAGTGAGTTTTTTCTCTCAAAGCCAAAAGTTTTGCCAAAAAAGGAAAAAAAATCAACCTTCCACAGCCCTGAAAAACCAGCCAGCACACTAAGCCTCCCCGTGGGCTCCTTCCGCACAAGCGTCCCCCAGCGCTCTCCCAGGTGACGGAGAGGAGAGAATACTGCCTTCAAAATCAGCTGCTTTGCTCTTAGAGGTAGGGTCCCGACAGCAGAGAGGAACACAACCCAGTCCCAGCGTTGAGAGGAACCAGGAAGTATGACCCCAACAGACCACGGGGACTTTGTTTCCTGCTCTCTACTGAATCAGCTTCAGACCTGGAGTTCACTATCATCAATAATGTAAAATGGCTCAGACTTCTGGGAACGGTCAAACGCAGTCGGACTTCCCCGAAGGGGCTGTGCTCCAGTCCAGGAAGAGAAGCTCCTCGCCGGATGCTGACACTCAAGGCTTTGCATCTCGGGGACACAGCGAACAGGGCAAGGAAATCTGCCCGTGGAAGATGATTTTCATCAGTCCCTGCAGCCAGAAACTATAAAAATAAAACTGGGAAGGAAAATTTAAATAAAGAATTTCTTTCAAAATTCAGAACCTATATCCTACTCTCTTGAAAAGCCAACTGTGTTACAGAAATCCAAGTTTATGTTTTTGGTAGTGAAGATATTATAAATGCTGCCAGTCAATGCCAACCAGTGTCTGATTTGCTTCCTGTGCGTGTCCAATTTCCTCTGTGATGCTGTGTTGGTGCCAGAGCTTCTGAATCTTCTTAAATCGCTCTTTACACAAATGTAAAGGATTTCCCCGTCTAGAAAGAAGACACAGTCACTCAGGATGCATTCTCTTTATTCATCTATTATACTCCAACCCTTCCTGATTTAGGAAAAGTTACAAGTTATTAGTTTTAGACCCTCTGCAAAATTTCTGTCCAGCAGGTAACTGTGGCTATTAACAAAACATATCAGCTCTGAAGGTTTGCCAAGAGCAGCTGAAGGGGAGTCCGTGTCTGCTGAAAACAGGAGGAAAAAGCACACGGACTCAGGGTAGGTGAGGGAGTGGGGTGGGGGAGCAGGGGGTTCTGGGTTGAGAGGCTAAAACTATACATTCATTGTCCATTTTGTTGGTAACATGTAAAAGGGGGGACAAAGGAGAGGGTGAATGAATTATTGTAGGAGTCAGAATGCGCCTCCAGTGCTCTATCAGCCCCGAAGACTCAGTGAAGCAGCCAAATGCCTGTGGCTACCAGGTCTAATTTCACCACAAGTACAAGCTTGGGTGGGTTCCCCTGGGCCCAGTTCCCTAAGGCAGACACCCGTGCTCCCAATTCAGAGTACCAGTCTTCTCACTGTCTGACCGGGGTCCTCGCCCTAAGACTCACACCAGGAACCACCACCAGGCGGCATGTGGACACAGCCTTGCAGTCCAGCGCCCGGGGCATCTACCTACCCTGCCTGGGCTTCCAGGCCTTCAACTTCTGCTACTCGAGGCTGGACAGTCACATCTAGGTTAAAGCTTTTACCTCCTTTGGGCAAAGAGATGGCCTAAAAGAAGTCCTTTAACGGTGCTTGGGGGAACTGCTGTTAGCATTTTGCTTACGATATACCATAGAAGCTACCAGAGTACACTTCTACTCTGCCTCAAATACTGTTAAAATTAAGACCTGCTCTTTTCTATCACCTGGAGAACGCTGGGTCTCCCCCATACGAAGCCACGCAAGTTAGAACAGGCCATCCTTATAGTGCTCTGACGCTGTGGATGTCACATGGCAATTCAAACAGATCTCTGAGTGATAAATGGAATGAAGCTGCACTGTGTCCTACTCTTTCCCCTTACCTATCCTGATGCTCCGCACGGCACTCTGAAGGCTGGGAAAAGAACACCAAACTGAGCAGCTAGGGTCCCTTCCTTGGAAAAGAGTCCACAGATAACACAGCCACCTGTGCCAGAACCACCTGAGTCCCCTGGGTGTCAGCAGGGTTGCCCTCGGGACCACACGGCTCACCGCGTTTACCACGTACCCAAGGGCTCTGAAGGCCCAGAGTCAGCCAGCCCAGCCCCCCGGGACGGGCCCTTACCTGAGTCCCTGGTCAGTTTCCCCATAGTCATCAAGGTAAGGAGGAGAATAAAAACAGCCTTTGGTTTTGCCGGCTAAAAATAGCACTTGACATTCCCGTACTCTGTAGAGAGATCATTCGTACATTTTACATTTACACATTAGTAACTGAGGTTTGGTTTCACTTCCAAATGGAATGAAGTCTTATTTTTTTATTTTTTAAGAAAACTTTTCCCAGAATAAGGGAATGAAGTCTTATGAAAATAAACAATCCCAATGTTGAAAGAGAAGAAACAACATTTACAGCAAAGAGATACTAAAAAGTCTCAACCCATCTGCCTAAGTTTTCAAAATAACTAAAATGATTGTAATCAATAATGATCATATTACAAATCAACATAGTGAGGGGGAGGAAGACCTAGGATTAGGAGTTGACAGCTCAAGTAATAGTAGAATTTAAAAAGTTGTTAAGGGTGGGAGGGATCAAAAACTACCTATTGAGTATGATGTGTATTATTTGGGGTGACTGGTACCCTAAAAGCCCTGCCTTCACCACTATACAATTCATCCATGTAACAAAAAACCACTTGTACCCCGTAAATCTATTCAATCTATTGAAACAAAAAACAAGACAAAAAAGAACTGTTAAGTGTGAGAAGGATAGTTAACTTGAAAATATAAAACTGGTACTGATATTTTAACCACTATTAGAAGGAAATTATTCATTAAAAAAATTGTGCACAAACATTATGAATTAGGTTGATTTGAGACACAAGGCGACACACTTTGTACAGGACCAGAAGAATTTGGAAACATGCTAGGCAAGGGAAAATGCTACTCTTACATTTCTCCCAACGGCTATTTAACAATGTGTCCCCTGATCCCTTTGAGAGATGGGCCTGACTTTTTCTGGTATTAGTAATTCAGCCCAATTCAACAAATATTTGTCAAGAAACGTTGACAAAGAAATTGTCAAGGTGCTGGGGGGATACTAAGATGACTAAGATGTGGATATAGCCTATGCCCCAGAGGAGCTCAAACTCCTGTCACTTCTCTGCTTCAAACCCTGAAATGGCTTCCGCCTCACTGAGAGATAGCTCCAGGACATACCAGGCCCCACAATGCTCTCCCATGCACACAGAACTGCAGCAACACCAGCCTCCCTGCCTTCAGTAGGCAGCACATTACCACCTCAGCAATTTTCTACTAGCTGCTCCCTGCCGAGAATGTTCCCCCCCTGCTTCTTTAGGTCTTTCCTCAAAAGTCATGTTTTCAGAGAGCCTTCCTTGCTCCACTATCTAAAATTCTCCAGCTGCCATTTCATATTCCTCTCCTTGCTTAACTTTTTCTCCTCAGCATATATCATTATCTAAATTCTTTCTTTTTTTCTAAAGACAGGGTCTCACTCTGTGGCCCAGGCTAGAGTGCCGTGGCATCATCATAGCTCACTGCAACCTCCAACTTCTGGGCTCAAGTGATCCTCCTGTCTCAGCCTCCTGAGTAGCTGGGACTACAGGCATATGCCACTACGTGCTCGGCTAATTTTTCTGTTTTTTGTCGAGATGGGGGTCTCGATCTTGCTCAGGCTGGTCATGAATTTCTGACCTCAAGCAACCCTCCCACCTTGGCCTCCCAAACTGCTGGATTACAGGTATGAGTCACCATGCCCAGCCCACTAACTAAATTCTTATCGGTCTTGTTTATTCTTGCTCTCTCATTAGAAAACGAGCTCCATTCATGAGGGCAGAGATTCTTGTCTGCTTTGTTGACTATTGTATTCTCGATGTCTAGTGCATAGTAGTCACTAAGTGTTGTATGTTGTTGAATGAACACAACTACATACGCCAGCTGTGATATGTATGAATGGAGGTAAAATCCAAAAGCCACTAGGACACAACAGAGTACTGACTGGAGGTGTTCAGGAAAATCAGGAAAAACCGGAAGTTTCATGTCAGAGGGAGAAACGAAGAAAGTAGGCCGGGCGCGGTGGCTCACGCCTGTAATCCTAGCCCTCTGGGAGGCCGAGGCGGGTGGATCGCTCAAGGTCAGGAGTTCGAGACCAGCCTCAGCAAGAGCGAGACCCCATCTCTACTAAAAATAGAAATAAAAATTATCTGGACAACTAAAAATATATATAGAAAAAATTAGCCGGGCATGGTGGCGCATGCCTGTAGTCCCAGCTACTCGGGAGGCTGAGGCAGGAGGATCGCTTAAGCCCAGGAGTTTGAGGTTGCTGTGAGCTAGGCTGACGCCATGGCACTCTAGCCCGGGCAACAGAGTGAGACTCTGTCTCAAAAAAAAAAAAAAAAAAAAAGAGAAAGTAGAACTTAACTGTCACCTGCGGTGGGGGGAGGAGGAGTGGGAATGGTGATGATGGAAGAACAAAAGCAGAGCTGGCATGAATCAAATGTGAGATGTAAGGAGACAAGGATCCTTGTGTTTCTCAAACGAATAAAACACAGGACAACAGCGGTCTCAAATTTCTCTGCAATGTAGTAATTTCTTGTGCTATCCCCCCAAAAGGCATATACCGAGGCAGAGCCAAGGCTAAAAAGCCCCCTGCAGGTCCTTACCTCAGGAAGATGCCTGCCCCGGAGCCGCAGGAATAGGTGTGAGCTGTGCAGGCTCCCACGTCCTCCCCTTCCAGTTCAGTCTGGCAGCAGTAGCTCTGGGAGCACAGCAGGGTCCCACACACAAGGCACAGAGTCGGGGCTCTGCTTTTATCTCCACCTGATTTGGGGCACCTCCACAGGAAAAAAAATCACATGTCATTGCTCCAAAAAGGAGTGGCTAAAGAGCTGAGGGTAAAAAATACCCCTGGAAAAGAATTTTCCGATATCAAGAAGAGCCAAAGAAGCATATATCCTATGGTATAAGCAAATTTATTCCTAGAAGAGGGAATAAGGAACAATTCACACATATACACAAAAACCATGTACTGGAAACAATCAAAAATTAGGGAAAAGATAAAATCATCAATAGGAGAAAAAGATGAATAAATAGTGCTATTATCATATAATGGAATATTATAGAGCAGTGAAAATCAACAGTTATTTATGTCAACCTAAATAAATTTTAGCAACAATGCTGAATGAAAAAAACTGTAGAATAGGTATAGTACAATATCATTCAAATAAAGCTTAAAACATACAAAATAATAATATATACTGCTTAGGAATATAAACCTATGTAGTTAATGCATAGGAATGCTTAATACTCTACTTAGAACAGTAGGTATCTGCAGGGGATGGAAGGAAGAGGAGGCAACAGAGATAGCCGGAGGGCTTCAACAGTCTAAGTAATGTTTAAGTTCTTACACTACCGTATTAATTCTCTGTGCTGCTTGTACGCCAAGTTCTTATTAAAGTACAATTATTATTAATATTTAGATAACCTTTTATGACTCAAATTTGCCCACTACCATCCTTATTCTGTATCTTATTCTGATACATGGTGGAATGATCCTTTTACAAGTTAGGTAGTATGTAGTACTGCTGATGTTATGACTTCCCTATCCAAACAAAACAAGAACAATAACAAAATCCCTCAAATTCTTTGTAGTGAGGTAAGTGTTTCCAGTGGCAGGGAATGTTCAATGCTCTAATATCAAAACTTACGAGAAATTGGATGCTTGATTAATGAGGCTGCTGTAATCTTCTGGAAGGTCTATTAATTTGTTAGATTCTCTTGGATAGCTAAAAAAATGTAAAAATTAAAAAAAGTCAGTTAATATAAGGTCACATTATAATGATGACAGGGTAACTCTTAGTTTAGTCAAAACAAATAAAAGGAGACTGAATCTGAGAGATTGTGTGCTACCACAGTGGTATAAGAAACTGGACTGGCCAGGCGTGGTGGCTCACCCCTGTAATCCTAGCACTCTGGGAAGCTGAGGTGGGAGGATCACTTGAGCTTAGGAGTTCAAGACCAGCCTGAGCAACAGTGAGACCCCATCTCTACTACAAACAGAAAAATTAGCTGGGCATGGTAGCACATACTTGTAGTCCCAGCTACTTAGGAGGCTGAGGCAGGAGGATCACTTGAGCCCAGGAGTTTGAGGCTGCTGTGAGCTATGATGACACCAGGCTATAGCCTGGGTGACACAGTGAGACTCTGTCTTAACAAAAAAGAAAAAAAAAAAAAAAGAAAGAAAAGAAATTGGAGTAAGAAATTAAAGATGCTTTCATAAATGACACAGTGTCTTAGGGCTCACATTTTTACTTGGAGAGCTCAGAATAAATGATCAAGACAGTAGTGATGGTACTTAATAACTGCTCCATTTAACTGAAAGTTTGGTAGCTGTGAGAAAAAGGGGAGAGGCAAAAGATATTCACTCCCAGATAAAAACAATATATTAATGGAGAGTCCAACCACAGAATTTAGAAGACAGTAAAGGGATATGCTTATTAGGGTGATCTTAAGGCTAATGAGTTGGAAGAGAGATGCAGTAAAGAATAGATATATTTTCTTTAAATCAGAAAGATACCAGGCCGTGTCGATTCTATGGTTCAAGTTAATTCAGACAATTTATTATAGATCCAAATCCAACCAGTATTTGAGGCCCCACTCTCAGTACACACACCTGCCCAGCACAGGCAACACGGTGTGGCCTTTCACGACCTTATCTTCTGCAAACTTAAACTGGGGGGGGGGGGGGAATTACTTTAGACAGTAGTTCTTAATCATAACAGAATCACTTGGGGGAATTTTGAGGGGATATACAAGTTAGGACTTCAACTTCAGAGAAATTAGATATGGTAGGTAGTGTTTTGAGTATTTTTAAAAAGTTTCCAAGGTTATTCCAATATATACTTCAGATTGAGAACTACTGTTCCATATATTAAGAGTTTTTTGACTGCAGGGTTGAACCATATGAAATTGGTACTATTTATCCATTTTTGACTTATAAAACTGGAATTTCAACCTAATAAAATGGAGGTGTTATTATTTCTGGATGTTAAAGTACACAAATAGAACAGATAATCTCTTTTAGTCTTCTGATTTTTATGGATGATGTATTTAGCAGAATCAAGTAGATACAGGTTGACTATCCCTTATCTGAAATGCTTGGGACTACAAGTGCTTTGGATTTTGGATTTTTCGGAGTTTGGAATATTTGCATTATTGGTTCAGCATCCCTAAGCTGAAACTCCGAAATCCAAAATGTTTCAATGAGCATTTCCTTTGTGCACCATGTTGGTGCTCAAAAAATTTCTGATTATGTACCATTTCAAATTTTGGGCTCAGATTCTGAATCAGAGATACAGAAACTGTATGAACAGTTGAAATGCATTCGCTATCATCCAGTAGAGCATACTTTACTACAGAACCAGAACCAATGTAAAAACGAATGAAGAAAAAATAAATATAAAAATGGCCATGATTTGATAATTACTGCACGTGGGTAACAAGTATGTGGAACCTCATTATACTATTCTTTAAACTTTTGGATAGTTTGAAATTTTGCACAGTAAAAGATAGGAAAAAAATAGAGCTAAGAAAAACCTAGGAAAAGAACATACATTTTTTTAAAGCAAATATTCCAATATATAATAATTTTGTTATTTGCTTCCTCTGCCAAGAATAATGTAGTATATTTATGTTCATCATTCTTAATTTTACAAACTCTCATCATTAGATTAAGAAGAAAGTATGAAGGCAAGATGTCCTACCATTGGGAATTGCTGAAGGCGTGGGGAAGTCAGATTTGAAGGAATACAGCACTTACATCCTGCTTCTTCCCTACCTCTCACCCCCAATCAAGTTTTTGATGATCTTTAACTTACCTTATAGCATCTCTTTCACCTTCTAGATATCTTTTAACTTCATTGTTATGACACCAACTTTAACGTAAACAGGGGGAGAAAAACACAAAACACTATTACTTTTAAAGGGCCAGAATTAGAATTTTTCCCTGTCTATAGCCACTAAGAGAAAAATAATCTTCTTGACTTAATATATTTCCCCATCAAAAGCAGCCTACAGAAATACTGTATTTTGCCTGCAACATTTAAAATCACAAGAATATTTATAACATTTTATCCTAATGGGTGAAATTGTATCATCCTGTGGTTTTCTCAATGATTAGTGATGTTGGGTATCTTTTCTTATGCCTATTGGTCATCTGAATAACTTCTTTGGAGAAATACCTATTCAAGTCCTTTGCCCATTTTTTGTTTTTGTTTTTGTTATTGTTGAGTTGTAGGAGTTCTGGATATATACACATTCCCTCACCAAATAAATGATTTGCAAATATCTTCTCCCATTCTGTGGTTAGGACAACCATATATACTTAATTCAGTAACTAACTTGACATGATTGACAGGTCAATTTCTCCAGACTTCAGTTTTCTCAAATATAAAATAGGCATTGGATTAGATAACCTTTAAGGTTTCTTTCAGCTTTAAAAGTCTGTGGAATAGAGTCCTTAACAAGTAAGTTCATGTAAGGAAATAAACATTTCTACAACTATTCCCTTTCCATGCAAATCTATTTACGTTACTCACTAGAGCTTGGCAAAAACCTTACCCAAAAGTCAAATTCTTAGTTAAAAAAGACTAATCACTGTAATTTGAATTACACGTGTTAGCAGGCTCACTATTTGAAAATTTTGCCATGTATGTGATAACTAGTTTGGTTCCACAGAACTTTTTAATACAATAAAGAAAATTGTATAATCATTACCGTTCAATCAGTAAATTCATTATCTCACTATTTTCTTGAAAAAGGCTTATGAGGTTGTTTGGTAGAGAAAGATAGCTACATAAATGTTCAAAATGGCTTGTTCCAGAAACTGCAAATGAAGAAGAAGAAAAGAATAATGCATATAACTAAGAGTACATCTCGTATTGGAGTAAGGAATAGTAGAGTTAAAAAAAATATGATGAAAAAGTTCAAATTTGCGACATATATAACTTGTATGACATTACCAGAATGGCATGTGGAAGGAATTCATGGAAAATGACACAATGGATAGAATGGAATCAGGTGACTCCTACAGCAAACTGGTCACAATTTCTTGGTGTCTCAGCTTTACCATTTGCAAAATAGTTTACCTGTTCAATCTATTTCACAGTGTTATCACGAACATTAAATGATAAAAATAATGTATGAGTGCTTTGGAAAATTATCAAGCAATACAGAAATCTAAGATGGCTTTATCACAAGAGATAGACTTAAACACTAATTTTAATCATCACTGTAAATAATTTGGAAGCCTAAACTATTCTGTGTGGTACCTGGGCAACTAACTGAATGGAGGTACCAGTCAACTAATAGACAGTGGCATTATATGTAGACATCCTATGGGCGGTGCCAGGCACTGTGAGAATGCAGAGGTACAATCAAGTCCACCTTTACAACACCTTTTTGAAATTTTGAATTAAAACAGAACATGGAAAACAACAGTGAAACAGCAAATCAATTCCCACATTAAAATTAGGCTTATGTGCAATTATGGGTATTCTGAATTTTAAGGCCATATATATTTCAAGTTAAAGATCACTTGAAATTGTCAGTTTTCACTTTATAAAATTTGAGGAAGCCAGTTTATGAATAATACATAATTGGACATTTTAACAACTGAAAGCAAAACTAGGATCTTTATGGGAGAAGTGCTTTGCAAGTATAAAAACATTTACACCAAAGTTTAAGATACAAATAAAAGTACATATTTACATAAACATGCATTTTAATTCTATAAACATGCACAGTGTACATCACCACAGTCAATTAGCTATGCTCTAAACTTTGAGTCAGTTTCATTTTGCAATTCACCTTTATATTTGTTGGAATAAAAGACCACAAACATTTCCTACATTTTGCAAGAAATCAGAAATTACCTTGAATGTCAGGTGGGGAAGGAACTCCATTTAAGTAATGAAAAAACAAAGCAGAACACTTCAGGAAAGGCATGATTCCAGCTCTGACACTGCTCCATAGATGCCAGCCAGAGGGCATTCCTTTCAAGGCACTGAAAAGAGAAAAAGATTAGGAAATCTAATAAAAAAAGTTAACTGTAGTTATAGGCACAGTATGAAAACAGGGATGACTGCCATTTAAAACTGATGGCACATATGTGTAAAAGGAGTGGATTGAGCTGGGTGTGGCACCTGTAGTTCCAGCTATTTAGGAGGCTGAAGCAGAAGGACTGCTGTGGCCAGAAGGAGTCTGAGGCTGTAATGCACTACCACAACTGCACGTGTGACTCTAGCCACTACATTCCAGCTTGGGCAACACAGTGAGACCCTATCTTTTAAAAAAAAAGGAGTGTGTTAACAGGCTAGTGGTAGCCCTGATTACACAGGATGTCAGGTATAAGGAGTGATATAGCTTCCAAGGTTGTTATTAAAATTTATAAAAGTAACAGACACTTAAAGAGAAAATTTGGAAAATGAAAAACCACCCACTATTCCTGTGCCTTATACCACTGGCAGGTATGATTCCGGAGAACTATTTTCAAGCTAATTTGTCTCATACAGTTATAACTATAATAATGAAATTTAAAATTAACATGTTTTCCAGAACATTATAAGCCATAATTTTGTTTTGTTTTTTGAGACAGAGTCTTGCTCTGTCACCCTAGCCAGAGTGCAGTGGCGTCATCATAGCTCACAGCAACCTCAAACTCCTGGGATCAAGCAATCCTCCTGCCTCAGCCTCCTAAGTAGCTGGGACTAGAGGTATGTGCCACCATGCCTGGCTCATTTTTTCTATATATATATTTTTTATACCAAAGACAGGGTCTCACTCTTGCTCAGGCTGGTCTTGAACGCTTGAGCTCAAGTGATTCTCCCACCTCAGCCTCCCAGTGAACTAGGATTATAGGCATGAACCACCGTGCCCAACCTTTTTTGGTATTTTTTTTTTTTGAGACAGGGTCTCACTATGTTGCCCAGGCTGGATTTGAACTCCTAGGCTCAAGTGATCCTCCCACCCCAGACTTCTGAGTAGTTGAGACTACAGCTGTGCACCAACACACCTGGCTCCTATAAGGCATAATTTTTAACAGATTTATAATATTTTAGGACAAATCAATCATAGCTTAATGCCAAACTATTCTCCTGCAAACACTTAGATTACTTTCAATTGTTTGCTAATATTAAATAATATCAGAGTATACATCTTTATATGCCTATAGGTTTTTCTATATGTTAGATTATTTTGTTAGTGTGGATTCTCAGAAATGGGATGATTTAGTCAAAGGGCAGACATTTTTATAGGTTCTTGACAAATACTGTTAAAAAGCTAAGTGTAACTATTTGTAGCAAATCACAATGCCTCAAACACTATATTAAGTTCTAATAATTTCACTTCACTCCTGCCACCCCTGGATATTATCTTAAAAACAAACATATTATGCCAATTGAATTTGTGTTTTTTAATTCCTAATGAGACAACATGTGTTTTAGAATAGCAACTTTCCAAAGTTCATTCCATCTATCCACCAGTTTGTGCCAGATCCTTTGAGCAAATGAAGGGTTCCAAGGCCAAGTAAATGTGGGAAGATCTGCATACTATCACCTTCTCTCAGAGACGTCCGATTATATTAGCATATGAATAGCTGAGAAGTCCTGAAGATCACTCCCTTGTCTTTTTTTTTAAACACGTCAATGTCAACAGACAGCAATTTCTCCTAATTAGCAAATGAATTCCTTTCTCATGCCATCACCTACTAATATTTGGGGAAACGCTTATGGTGGAAAGATGAGTCTCACCTTCCTGTATACTGGCGAAGTGTTTTATACAAAGCGAGAACTGCTAGTTCTTCCTCAGTAGTGGAATTTTCTTGATCCATGCCATTCTCTTCTGAAAGATAAGGAAATATTAGTACTCTGTATTTTCCAATTAAGTAGCAAAAGGATTGATGACCATATCACTTAAGGATGCAAATATAAATATATTCATACAGTCATATATAACATGAAATAGTCCCACAAAACATACAGAATTTTAATTCTTCCAGTGTGAGCAGAGTATTGATCTCCACCAGCCCAAGGAAGCAGCTGGCATGTTGTGAGTAAACTCAGCTAAATATATTGTCTTAAAATGTTTGAAAAACAGGAAGTTCGAATGTAAAACTGATGAACTCACAAGGGCATTAAGTTAAAACAAAACTGACAGTGTAAAACATAAAATTCTAAGTGGCTTAACTACTATGCTTCTCAAATATTACTGAACTTACGAAATACAAACAAGTAAAAACATTCACATTTCTAGGGAATTTTAATAAGAGAAAGAAATTTGTTTCAAAACTTTTCACATGAGGATAAACAGAAAAAGCAAACCTAATTATAATTCATGTATTACTCTCATCCAAATACCTTTTGTTTTTAATCCTGGGAGCACAGATTCAAGTTGCCCTGAATGTATGCTCCCAAATACTTTTTCCCAAATGCTTTTTTTTTTTTAAAACTGAGAAAACTCAAGTACTTCCTTTAAGAAGCTGACAAACAGGCAAGAGTTACCTGTACATGAGGTAAGTAAGATTTGTACGATGTGTGCCATAGTAACCAGATGGAAAATGTGAAGGTCTCCAGTGGCAAGGCTGATCCCTGAAAAATCCTGACACTGCAACGCAGGGAAAGCAAGCACCAAGCCCACCTAGACACCAAGTACACAACATCAGAAAGATTGCCTCTTTCATAGCAAAACACATTTCCATTTTCTTACCATGGTCCTTCCTGAGCTCAATCCCTCCCTTTAAGAAATCTTTGTTCTTAAAGGATATACATATTAGAAAATCCACTAGGATTGGCTAAATGAAATGAATTGAGAGTTAAAGGGGTCTCGATTGGCACTATCATTTCATTTATCTTATACATAGCTTATTGTTAGTAATAATAAAAATAACACTTGAAATCTTTCCAGGGAGTAAACAGTTGAAAAAACTTAGGTTTTGGACCTACAAAGATCTAGATATGAATCCCAGCTCCTCCTCTTATGAGCTTCCTTAGACAAGGTAACATTTCTGAGCTCCAGTTTCCCTGCTGGTAACCTAGAGATAACATCTATGCGTTTCGAATGCCTCATTAGTAGGGATGTAAGGACTCAGCAAGCCCGAGTGAAAGCCAGCAAGTATGAAATAAGTGCTAGCTCTTTGTTAGCCTCTTGCTGCCTGTATGGTGGTGCAAATGGTGGTGGTTTCAGTGGTAGCAATAAGAATAGCTGAACTTTATTAGGGATATATTGCTCTAAGCTCTTAACATGGATTAACCCATTGAGTTCTGACACAACCATATGAAGTAGGTACTAACCAACTTAAAGGTACAGACTCTTAGGTTCAGCATTGGGGCTGTGGGGTGTGGTGGTACTCTGTATTCCGTACAAGGGGACCTAGCTGAGGTGGAGCTGAAATTTGGCTTTTTTGTTAAGAACACCTACTGTTTACTAGCTGTGTCCTGGCACCAGACTGCACCTGCTCAGAAGAGGTACCTTTCCCTAAATCATAAAAAGGGCTGTTTGCTTCTAAGTAATGTGACCACAGGGCTGTAAGTGCCCAGATTTTCTAAAATGCACACAAGCACTGTATGGGCCACCAACAGCCATTATGTTGCTGGTGTTATTTTTTTTTTTTAATCTCTTTATAGATTAAAGGCACAGAGAAGTTAAATTACTGACCTCAGTCACAAAGCAAACTAAGAGATGGAGAATGTCTAGACAACCCAGGTCAAGTTTCTCAACTAGGTTCCTTAATATTTTCTTTTTGAGGTTACTCATAAAAGAATTATATTCAAAATGGCAAGAATAGTATTATATGATTAACTCCTCCCGTCTGTCTCTTTGCTACTCACCAAATCTAAGGTAAAGTTATGTAGTACAATAAAGAGAACTCCAAACAAACTGCAAAAACTCACCAATAAATGAAACATGTCAATATCCAATATGCATGGAAGGTCTTCATAGCTGTCATTAGGCACCAATGCTAAAGATTTAGAGAAAAATACATTAGCACATTTCATATGCCAACATAACTTAAAATGCATATGATCTAGTTTAATCTTTTTGCAAGATATAAATTTATAAGCTAAAGTTTATACATAAGAAAACCAGTACTACTAAATATTAATTCATAATTGAGAGAAGTTGTACCATTAAAAATAACTTCAGATGAGAAATTACCATAACATATATTGTAAATGCATTATACTCACATGCAAAAAGTTTACAAAAGTGTCGCTGCACCACTGAAAGTGACACCACTGTCCAATGTGCTGCCGCAAATCTTGTTAGTGATCGAAGACAGTCATCCTGAAATAAAAAAATTGAAACAATTAACAAAGAAGCCAACATATGAAGTAGCTCTTTTCTTAAGGAGTGCTAGTTCAAAACACAGCTGGATGTACAACGAAATCTCTCTAGATGGTATGGAACCGAATCTATGACATCTTACTGACATGTCTCTAACAAATAACAAATGGAATGGGAAATATCTAATTGTATGCTGAGTAAGCGGAAGTTATCGCCTTGCTATAATGTTGCTGGTTCTCCGGAAAAGAATATGGGCATCAGACAGATAGTAAGCAACAGACACTCTCAAGAAGCTGATGCAGTATTTCTTTATATGTATTCTAAAGAGATAACCTAACACGTAGGAAATGCTCCAAATATTGGGGAAACTATATGCAAGAAGATGAAATCAAGGCCAGGTGTTGTGGCTCACGCCTGTAATCCTAGCACTCTGGAAGGCTGAGGCGGGAGGATAGCTCGAGGTTAGGAGTTCAAGACCAGCCTGAGCAAGAGCGAGACCCCATCTCCACTAAAAATAGAAAGAAATTAGCTGGACAGCTAAAAATATATAGAAAAATTAGCCGGGCATGGTGGTGCACGCCTGTAGTCCCAGCTGCTCGGGAGGCTCAGGCAGAAGGATTGTTTAAGTCCAGGACTTTGAGGTTGCTGTGAGCTAGGCTGATGCCACAGCACTCTAGGCTGGGCAACAGAGTGAGACTCTGTCTCAAAAAAAAAAAATAGAAAAAAGAAGTTTGTAAAAGAAGCATGATCAGGACTGTATTTTGGAGGAATTCCTCTAATACAGGCAAGAAATGACATGGGCTGAACCAAACAAATAGAAGTAGGAATGGAAAAGATTCAACAGACTCTGATGACCAAGTGGATGTGAATGCCCAGGGCAAATGACACGACATATCCAAAAGGACTTTAATTTTCTGCCTTGGTCACCTGGATGAACAGTGGTGAAGATGTTAACTAAAAAAGGGGATATAAGAAGAATGAATTTTTTTTTTCTTTAAGAGATGGAGTCTTGCTCTGTTGCCCAGGCTGGAGTGCAGTGGTGCAATCATAGCTCACTGCAGCCTTGAACTCTTGGGCTCAAGCGATCCTTCTACCTTAGCCTTCCAAGTAGCTGGGACAACAGGTGCATGTCACCATACCTGGCTTTTTTCACCTTTTTTTGTTTTTAAAGAGATGGAGGTGTGTGTGTGGGGGTTGTTCTCAATATGTTGCCCAGGCTGGTCAAGAACTCCTGGCCTCAAGCAATCCTCCTGCCTCAGCCTTCCAAGTAGCTGGGATTACAGGTGTGAGCCACTGTGCCTGGCTAGAAAAATTAATTTGGGTTGTTGAATCTGAGGGCCTTTTGGGAGGTCTAGGTGAAAAACATAAAGCAGGCAAAGAGATAATGGACCCAGGCCTGAGATATAGGTCAGGTTGGAGATACACAAGTGGGGATCATTTGGATAGAACTTAAATCAGAGACATAGATGGGGCTGACCCAGGGAAGACTGCCAGGTGATTGAGGGTCATGGGCAGATCTCTGGGGGTTTAAAACAACAATTACAGGATGAAGGAGAGAGACAGACTGAAAAGGAGCAGCCAGAGTGGAGGAAAGAAAGCCAGCAGTGTCACTGAAACCAAAAGGAAAAAATGAGTTTCAGAGGAAAGCAGTTAACAAAGTAAATAGAGATGTCAAATAGACAAGGGATGAAAAATGCCACCCAAAATGATAATCAGGAGAGCATTGGTGAACTTGGCGAAACCTGTTTCCTAAAAGTGAAAAAGTAACAGGAGTTGAGCAAAATTGCAGGGAGTTGAAATGTAAATGGTTAGCAAGAAACTGGAGCCAGCATATACATTATTCTTTAAAGACATTTTGCTGTGTATAAAATTACATACAGGCTAGGCGTGGTGGCTCACACATGTAATCTCAGCACTTTGGGAGGCCGAGGTGGGAGGATCTCTTGTGGCCAGGAGTTTCAGACCAGCCTGAACAACATAGTGAGACCCCGTCTCTACAAAAAATAGAAAAATTAGCCAGGTGTGGTGGAGCACGCCTATAGTCCCAGCTACTCGGGGAGGCTGAGGTGGGAGGATGGCTTGAGCCCAGGAGTTTGAGGATGCAGTAAGCTATGATGTCACTGCTCTCTAACTAGACAACAGATTAAGATACTGTCTCAAAAAACCAAAAAACAAAACAAAACATACATACATTCTCTCTGGAAGAATATGAAATTAAAAACTGCAGGTGCTATTTCTTTTTAAAAAATCTGTATTTATACCACATGGATTATCTGTTAATTAAAATTAAATATGCTTTAAAACAGCTTGGTCAAAAAAGGGAAGGAAAGCTAGGGTACTAGACTGAAGGAAGATAACACTGAGGGCAAGAATAAAAGGAGGGAAAATTGAGCACACTTGTCCACAGAGGGAGTCAGGAGAGAAGGAGGGAAGAGAAGGCACACCTGATGGAGGAGAGGAATTCCAGATAATAGGGGAAAGTCTAAACCCAGCTTTACCCGGGGCCCCTTATCCTCTGATATAGGAGAGAAAAGTCAGGGGATGTACATAAATTTTAAGAGTGGAGTCAAGAAATTAGATGTAGTTCACCCCAATAGCTACATACTTATCAACTCTCATTTACTTTCAAAATATCCTAGTCAGCACTGATCTGATAGTCACGTATTAATGTCACAGTCAAGACTGATGTGAATCAGCACTCTACTGATTTACTATAAAGATACAATTCAAGCCCTACTCTTAGATATTCAGTGCACTAAGTCCGAAGGGGCCCCAGGTATCTGTATTTTTAAAAAGCTCCATGAAGGATTGTAATGTACAACTCCCAGCAAAGAACCTCTGATATAGAATCTATATTCCTGAAACAATAGAAAAGGGTCCCGAGCCTCTAGGTGTTTGCAATAAAAACAAAAGTCAGCAAAGTAGGTGATAAGTGATCACATGTAAACTATTTTTTATACTGGTTTTTGTTTCTTAGGTGCTTAGATCAGTGATTCTCAATATTGGCTCCTGGGAAGCTTTTATAAAATATTAATGCCTGAGGCCCATCTCTAGAAACACTGAATTAAGTGACCTGTAGTAGGGCCTGAGCATTTTAGAAAAACTTCCCAGGTAATTCTACATGAATAAAATTCTATGATTTTACTCTCAAAGTCACTTTTATGACTGAAAGCTTGAACAGGTGGTGGATGATACTGACAGACACTAGCTACACAGTAAAAATTAGCAAGCCTTGACTGTATGCGCCTTCCTCATTTTCCTAGGCATTAAATGTACTTAGTTTGACATAAACTTGTATTTATTTACATGTTGCTTTTAAAAAGTGGTCAAATGTTTGTTTTTTATATTTCCAACTGCAACATTAAAAATTCAAGGACAAGCGCTCTGTTTTTAGTTTTTTTCCATCTTTTCAAGTGCTTAACCAAGAGTTCTGGATAAAATGAGAGGTATAGTTATTTCCTGAAGTCTATTTAAAAGAAAAATTAAGCAGGGTGCAGTGGCATGTGCCTACAGTTCCAGGTACTTGGGAGGCTGAGGTGGGAGGATCTCTTAAGCCCTAGAGGCCAGCCTGGGCAACACAGTGAGACCCTATCTCTTAAAAAACAAAAAACAAAAAAAAGAGAGAGACAGAGAAAGAAATGAAAAAAATCAAACCACAAACACTACTTCTTCGATATCCTTACCGAAAATGGGTCTTACTATGAAAGAAGTAAATATAGGGCTAAATGACTATCTCAGGTTTATAAAATTTAAAAAGAGGCAGAACCACCTAATTTCCATTCCATCTTTTCATGAATTGAGTAAACCAAGAACTTACCAGTCTGCAAGGCAAAGGACCAAACAATGGTTTATCTTCATCACTCAAAATTCTTTCTGCAAGTTAAAAATGGTTAAGATGGTAGATTTTATGTTCTGTAGATTTTAGCATAATTTCAAAAAAGGGAAAAAAGATACTTCTTTCTCCAGAAAGCATAATATTGTCAGGTTTCGAAATCTTTAAGTCATTTCACAAGAATCACCTTTGTATGAAAAGTAAAACTGAACACACATTTCCTCAACTGACAAGAAGCTTTAACCCCCAAATGATTTCTCTGTTGGCTGTGGTTAATTTATATGCCGTCAATCTAGTATTTTGTTAGTATACTAAGTCTTTTTATTATTGCTTCACGTTGTTGCCCATGTTAAACATTCCCTTTAAAAAAATTCCACACATAATTCATATCAATGTATGCTTTTCACTTCTAGAGGGACAACTGTAAATCTCTTACCTAGGCTCTGGACGGTGTATGCACAACTACCCCAACACATTATGGGCACACGGGGATCATCTTCATTGGGATGAACCTTTAGTCCCACCTTGTAAGTAGCAGTTCCAAATGTTGTTAGCATTTCTTTTATGCTCTCGGAATAAGGGTTCCTGAAGTGAACATTTATAAAATAATATCAAAACAATGTATACATATCAATCAAATGGCTTAATTTCTTAACAGCTTTTTGGAATATTAAAATTGAACCACTTGAGCCGGGCTCAGTGACTTGTGCCTGTAGAATCCTTTAGCTGGGTGCAGTGGCATGCACCTATAGTCCCAGCTACTCGGAAGGCTGAGGCGGGAGGATCACTTGAGCCCAGAAGTTGAGACCAGCTTGTGCAATATATGGAGACTCCACCCCTTTCTCCCCCAAAATAAATAAATAAAATTGAACCACTTAATATGTACCCAGAGACAGTTGTATTCAAAGGGATAATTCGAGATATGCAAACTATCCCTGCCTGAGAGGAGTTATGCTCTTTGCTTTAGCAGGGGTGAGGCACAGGGCTGAAAACAGAATAGTAGGCAAAAGTCTACATACTAAACTGTGAGAGCCTTGACCTTCTTTCCCATCTTGAGAACATCAGCAATGTATAATCACAGCCATAGAGATTAGTTTTTCCAGTGAAGAATCCTCATGGGAAAGTCATTCTATACACTGACATTTAGGGGTTCCCAAGTAAAAGACTGGTGGTGTCCTGGTCACCTTACTCTGATGCTCACAGTCAGCAAGCTCCAACCTGCCCACCAAGTACCCAACGAGCTTCTCAGTGCCTTATTCTTAGTTACCCAAAGATCAATAAACATTTAAGGAAAGCATCAAAGAGATAAGTCAAAACAAACAAGTAGAAAAAAAGAACTCAGGGAAAATAGAGATAATGTAGAAAGCAGAAAACTTGTAAGAAAATTAGAGGATCAGTCTAACAGGGCCAACAGTGAGCTAATAGTGGTACCATCTCAAAAAACAAAATCCAAGAAGAAAAATTATCTAAGAATCAACATAAAAAATTATTAGCACTGAAGGACATGAATCTTCAGATTCAAAGAGTTTATTGAAAATCTAGCAAAATGAATGAAAAAAAGATTCATATACCAAAGTATATCACAGAGAAATTTCAGAATAAAGAGAAGATTTCAACAGTTTTCAGAAGTAATAAAGTTACAAAAGAGCTGGGTGCAGTGGCTCATGCCTGTAGTCCCAGCTACTTGGGAGGCTGAGGAAGGAGGATCACTTGAGCCCAGGAATTCCACGCCAGCCTGGGCAATTTAGTGAGACCCTGTCTCTAAAAAAAATAAAATTTTTTTTTTTAAAAGTTACAAAGAACAGGAATCAGAATGGCATTAATTTCTCAATGGATGTTAGAAGGTAGTAAAATAATGCCTTCAAAATCTAGATGAAAAATTATTTTTTCAAAATTTATTTTGAGACAGGGTCTTGCTCTGTCATCCAGGCCAGAATGCAGTGGCATCATCATAGCTCACTGCAACCTCAAACTCTTGGATTCAAGTGATCTTTCTGTCTCAGCTTCCCAAGTAGCTGGGACTACAGGTGTGTGCCACCATACCTGGCTAATTTTTGTATTTTCTGTGGAGATAGGGTCTTGCTATATTGCTCAGGTTGGTCTCAAACTCTTGGCCTCAAGCAATCCTCCCATCTCAGCCTCCCAAAGCGCTAAGATTATAGGTGTGAGCCACCACACTCAGCGGAAAAATTACTTCTAACCTAGAATTCTATACACAAACTATCAATTGAGCAAATGGATATAATAAACATATTTTCAAACATGAAAATGTGACATTTCAGGTATCCTTTCTTAGGAGTCTGAAGGATGCACCTATACAAAAGGGGGAGTAATTAAGAGAAAGGAAGATACTCAATCCAGAAAACAAGAGGAGCATGGCCAAGGGAAGTCTCAGAGTGACAGCTGTTCCCTGTCCTGATTGGTGCAGGAGGACAGAAGCTGTGTGGGAGAAGGAAGGCCTCAGGATAGAAGATCATCTCATAGGTCTGAGCTCTTGGCAAAGTTATTGCTAGGCATTAGACAGATATATTGCACGATTTAGAAAAAAAAAAAAAACATAGAAATCCAAGTACAAGAAAAAGACAAGGTAATTGTCACAGGAAAGACAAAATAGTACAAGAAAGGAAATGTAATTATAACATGCAACTTGTATTAGAAACAGTTATTAAAATGTAAAAACTGACAATGATTTAAACAAAAATTGTGAAATAATTTATCAGTCAACAGAAAGGTACTGTTTAATTAGAAATATGTAAGTAAATACTAGAAAAGACAAAATGACAGGACTGAGGGTAGGGAGGTGGAGTGTGGGAGGCAGAGGACGAAGCTTTTCTATTTAAGCCTTCCAGTTTTATATTTATTGAGTTACTTAATACATGCCAGGGACAGCTTGCAAGTGGCTCTACATATATGTCACTTTATCCTAATAATACCTATGAGTTAACCTCACTTAACAGATGAGGGAACTGAGGTACAAAGAGGTGAAGCAATTTGCTAAAAGTTGCACAGCTAGTAAGCAGCAGTGGTGGGAACTGAACCACGCAGTCTAGCTCTAGAATCTATGGCTATGATTTGTAACTAATTTGCTACAGGGTAAAATAGGGCTGAAAACACTATAGCTTTGATCCTGGGTTACTAAGAGGTTGGTGGGGCCATCAACAGAAATATGGAGTCAGATGAAAGCACAGGATTTGGTGGGGAAGCTGAGCAGTTTGGATTTTGGATTTAGAAGTACTAAAGAGGCCAGGCGCGGTGGCTCATGCCTGTAATCCTAGCCCTCTGGGAGGCCGAGGAGGGTGGATTGCTCGAGGTCAGGAGTTCGAGACCAGCCTGAGTGAGACCCCGTCTGTACTAAAAATAGAAAGAAATTATCTGGCCAACTAAAAATATATATAGAAAAAATTAGCCGGGCATGGTGGCGCATGCCTGTAGTCCCAGCAACTCGGGAGGCTGAGGCAGTAGGATCGCTTAAGCCCAGGAGTCTGAGGTTGCTGTGAGCTAGGCTGACACCACGGCACTCACTCTAGCCCGGGCAACAAAGTGAGACTCTGTCTCAAAAAAAAAAAAAAAAAAAAGAAGTACTAAAGAGATGTGTGCAAGGCAAAGGATGACAAGGATGTTGTCAAAGACACCCAGATAAAGGCATATAGTAGGGGTCAGCAATGCAGACTAGGAGAGGGTAGTGACAGTTAAATATGCCACATGGTTATTAGATTTTTTCAATATACCTCAATAAATATCATCATGTAATGCTTAAACTTTAGAATTCAAGATCAGTATCCTATAACGTTTTGCCTCCTAGCTTGCCAAGTCATATTCCTACTAACCACTGACATAATTTTTTATTTTAAATGGGCCAAATTTAAAAGGAATAAAGTAATATACTCACTTAGGATGAAAATCAGGCCTGAACCCTTCAGGGAGCTGTAATTCATCCATATTTTGTGCATTCTCTGAAGAAGCAGTATCTAGAGAAATAGCCATTTTATATTAGCATTCAACAGATAATAGTATTTCTATAAATTTTAGTAATGTAGGTCAAAGAAATTAAAAAACAGGAAAAGAATTCCCATTAATAAAAACTGACATAACACCTATATAAAACATGAAAAACACTATTGTTCTGGTAGACCACTTTCTTCAGTTACCTATGCTATTCTTCATACCATAGTCACTAGAACAAAAGATAGAGTATGCTATTTTGTTTCTATGAAAACCGATGATATAAATCCTGTTCATATTGCTTTCCCATAAGGTCATAAGTGTAGTGCACGGTCTATGAAACTTGGGAAGCCTTTGGTAACGCAAACAATAAAGTGAGTCAAGCCCACTGAAACCTAAGTGCTCAGTGCTAAGCTATATCTCTCCCCAACCCCCAGAAACTCTTCAATAAAATGGGAGAATAAGTCAGAAGTATTTATTATAAACTTCTCATGAGCTTGTGTGTTTTCAAGGAATAGGAGGAATGCAGTAAAGTAAAATGTAGATTAAGAGAATTAGAATGAGTCAAATTTTTAAATGGGAGGTTTTACTTTTAAACAATTTCTTCTGAAAATACATTTTTTTTTTTGGAGACAGAGTCTCACTCTGTTGCCCGGGCTAGAGTGCCATGGTGTGAGCCTAGCTCACAGTAACCTCAAACTCCTGGACTCAAGCAATCCTACTGCCTCAGCCTCTCAAGTAGCTGGGACTACAGGCACGCGCCACCATGCCCGGCTAATGTTTTACATATATATATATTTTTAGTTGTCCAGCTAATTTCTTTCTATTTTTTTTTTTTTAGTAGAGATGGGGTCTCGCTCTTGCTCAGGCTGGTCTCAAACTCCTGAGCTCAAACAATCCGCCTGCCTCGGCCTCCCAGAGTGCTAAAATTAAAGGCATGAGCCACTATGCCCGGCCTGAAAATACATTTTGTAATAACCTCAGACTTTAGGAAAAAATGAAAACAGGTTACCAGAACTTACTAGAAGTATTTTCTTCTTTCCCAAGAAACTGTAAAGCTTGGACTTGCTGAGATATTATTCTAACCCACTGAGTCAGATTTGGTTGGTCTGAAAAATTTAACCTGCTAGAAAAGAGTACAAAAAATGTTTAGTATGTTATTGTTATTGTTTAATTTAAAATACAAAAGACTTCTTAAATGATCACAGGCATAATATTTTAGATCGACTCCAAATATCAAAAACAAAAAGGCTAGGGAAAAATTTGTTGCATTAAAAAAAGCTCAGAATAGATACTGGCCAATGGAAATGAAAATACATTATTTTCAATATGATGCTAATAACATTGTTAAAAATTTCACTTTCTTTCAGTACTGGAATTTGCTAGAATTTCTTAAATAGCACAAGCTCTACCACCACTAATATTTATTAAGTGCTTATTACATTGCAAGTACGTAGAAAAGCATTTTACTAATCTTACAATATTAGATTTAATGCTCAAAAATATGCCTATGAAATAGGTTGTATTACTGTTTAGATTTTAAAGATAAGGAAACTGAGGTATACAGCTCTATAACTGGACTAAGGCCATACAAGGGACAGAGCTGGCATATCAAACTCAGCTCTGTCAGACTCCAAAGCCTGTGTCCTTTTTATGATTGATATTTAAATATGACTAAGTCATAACTGACTCTTATGGGAAAAAACAAAAAGTGAACAAAAAAATGCCAAGTGAAATCCAACAAAGGTGATTTCTCCTTAAACACAGTTAATCTTTAATCTAACAATGATTATTTCCTTTATTAGATCAAATGCAGGTAATAAGTCAGCACCATGATATTCTTTTATGATTAAAAAGCATGAGCTTATGCTAAAAGCTACTCATATTTTAACAACATTTTAAGAGTACCATAGACTAAGACATCAAAGTTTGAATTCCTAAAATTAAAGAGAAAAAACTGACTTTGAATTGAATCCAAATGATAGCACAGAAATAGTTTATATTTATAAAACTTAAATTAGTATCTGTGCATGCAGGGTAGATAAATAACGTAATTCTACACTGAGAAATGAAGTTCAGATTTGAATAGTAGAAAGTATCAAATTCATATTTGAAATCAATATTTCCAATACTTCTATTAACAGAAAGTATCCTAAAAATTATAAGACAGAAATTTTCCATTTTAAACATACCAAGAGATTTTCATTTTTAGCCTGATTTTTAAAGCTATTGTTGACCAGTAAATTGCAAAAAACTATATTCAATAAAGTCAGTTTGAGCTGCCCTGCATCCCCCATCAGTTTACTGAGCATCTCTTGAAAAGTATGAGGGAGATATTTACAGTAGGGTCCCTAGAAATAAAGAAGATACTTAGTTTTCATGAATACACAGGAAATTTATAGCTGCTACAGTATTTATGACTAAGAAACTGTTAAATTTTGACCTGCTCCTACAAACCAAAATCATATTCCACAGGTCTGCTAGAAAAAATGACTAAATAAAAAGTTTGGAAAAGTATCTGGTTTCAAACATTATGCAATTACCTAGAGTGAACTCCTCCCCACCCTGGTTTATTATTTCTTTATCTTCAAAGCAAGCTACTGCTTTGTTATAAGGTGTTATGAGCCAAAACTTACCTGTTGAAAATATTTCTTGGAGGAAGCAGCAGAGGAATAACAGTATTACTCAAGCATTCACAAAGGGGGCAAAGGAATTCTCCATTTTCTATATCATAGCTTGTATGTAAGCGTAATCTCTGTTGCCTTCGTTGTTCTTTAGCTTGAACGGAATCAAAATACCTTTACAATGAGAGAACATGAGGGATCAAAAACAGTGGTAATCTATTTTGATGAAAGTCACAAGCTTCAACATTTGAAATAATTTGTTTCCACAAATAGTTCAAAAATGAAAATCTTAAAATGAATGGAATTATTTTTAACACAATTTTTGAGTTATTTTAATAATCAAAACAGATTAAGAGTTCTAAAACAAGGGGGAAAAAAAAGACTGCCTTGCAAATAAGCATTCACAAAGCAGCAAAAGAAATTTCCTGGTGCCACTGCTGTCTGGCCACTTCCCCAGCGCTGGTGGCTACTTGTTAGGGGCAGTTCACGGTAACTCAGTGCGCATGGTAACTATTGATTTGTTGGTTTTGCAGAAGCATAGAAAGCACCAAGGTAGAACAAGTTCAAGATTTTCCCATCTTATCACAGGGAAACATTACAATTTGGGGAAGTAACAAAGCACCTTCAGAATTAAGAGTTGTTCACCTTGAACCCAAAGAAAGACAATACCCTTCTAGGGTAATTACCCTCTATTTGTTAGCTAATACAGATCCACTTTCTTCTTTGAAGGGATAAAGAAGAGACTTTTGCATCAAGCTACATTAAAAAATGTATTTGACGTACTCTGAAGTTTCTAAGTCACTCCTTTACATCTATGACAAGGCAAATCATTTTTGTTATTTGGGAATGATATGCAGTTTTTTCTTCAACATCTTTAGTTCTTTTTCCTTTTTGCTAGAATGGAATTTCCTCTATTTAAAAAATTCAGTTTTGAGCCTTCATATAAGCTTCTCTTGACTAATATTAAGAATATAAATTACCTTTGCCAACAATGGGCATGCATAATATGCCCACAGCTACCAGTGTGTGTTCCGCAAGACAGATCTGGGTGCGTGAATAATGGATCATATTTTTCTGCATTACAAAACAAACAAAAAACAAAACAAAAAAACCCAAGCATTTAATTTTCCTACAATAAATATTAAACTTTAAATTGTAAAATTCTTGATAAGGACTTGTAAACTTGAAATGAAATACTAGTTTATTCCTTTCATTTGAGATACCAGTAATTTATGCAAGAACCTAGATTATTTAGAAAACAGGACTCTAATGTTCATCATCCTGAGCAAATTAATAAACATCCCTGAATTGTAAACTGAAATTGGAACTCTGTATTTAAGTATATCTAATCTTTTGAACATTTCATACTTCTAGGGCACTGTAAGATTCCAATTCCCTCCATCATGCCCTAAGCTCAAAGTAAAAGGGTTAGTCTTCCCGGGACTGCCTTATAAACATTCAGGTCAGCTGGGTCACAATGATCCAGATGCTTTGGGCGCTCCCTAGAGGACAGTCTGCCTAAAGACACTCATGCAGTGAATAACCATAACCACTGTACCAGAGCCAAAGTGACAAAGAAAAATCTAAGCCCACACACCAGACTAGGTGGGAAAAAATGTAATTCAATCTTTTGTTCTGGTGCTAATTTTTATATTCAAAGGAGATGAAAAATGAAGACAAACAAGACAGATGCCTGGCTTCTTTGGAATTTTTTGAATTCTCAATATAAATTAGTATAATCTTGGAAATTTCTTAACACTTTAGAAAGAATTACTCAAGTTTCAATTACTCAAGTTACTAGAACAGTGCAAATGTCACAGCTTTATAAAGAAAATCTTTTATGATACAAATTGCAAAAGCATTTGGAAAATCTGCTTTTAGCCAGCCAAAGTTTTTTCTTTGGGAAGTAACAGATTAAATAAAATTAGTAACTTCATCTTTATCCTGGAATGAAATTTATAAAGCACCTAGTTCAAATGACCATTTTAAAGATGAAATAGATGAATCTTTCAAACCTAGGGTGCTTGGCTGGGCGAGGTGGCTCACGCCTGTAATCCTAGCACTCTGGGAGGCTGAGGCGGGTGGATCTTTTGAGCTCAGGAGTTTGAGACCAGCCTGAGCAAAAGCAAGACCCTGTCTCTACTAAAAAAATAGAAAGAAACTGTAGGGATAACTAAAAATATATATAGAAAAAATTAGCCGGGCATGGTGGCACATGCCTGCAGTCCCAGCTACTCAGGAGGCTGAGGCAGGAGGATTGCTTGAGCCCAGGAGTTTGAGGTTGCTGTGAGCTAGGCTGATGCCACGGCACTCTAGCCTGGGCAACAGAGCCAGACTCTGTCTCAAAACAAAACAACAACAAAAAAACCCAAAAAAACCCAAAAACCTAGGGTGCTTGAGAGCCACACTATGAAGACTTTCCTCATTGAGAGAAGGCAACCCTATCCATGGGCTCTCAAACTTGCTTTCAGTCCTGCAGTATGAAAGGCACTGGCTAAAGCACTGCTCTGGAAATTCCCAAGACACAGCTCCTACACTCAAGAAGTTTACTATGAACAGATACCGTTGCGGCCTACGTACACAGAACATATGCCTAAGAGTAGAGACATAAAGGTATCTGAGGTGGACACAATAGTGTGCAGTCCAGATCCCCCTGCAGGAACAAATGACTTACTCCCTCTCAGCTGTTGAAAGAAAGCCCTCATACTGTCATCCCTACTTGAGGAAAAACCGCCTTACTCAAGGTCACACCTCTTTTAGAGGTGGCCCACACCAGTTGCTACTCAGTGTCAGGGTATAAAACCCAGCCCTCTCACATCAATTCAGGACAGTTCTGAAGGGCAATCCGGCTCCAGAGCTCCCACTGAGTTGGCTGAGAACTTTTGGGGACTGTATTATAGTTCAGCTTCTTCCTTTGCTCAAATCTGTTTACTTCCCCTCCTTTCCGTAGACATTGACCCTATGCTCTCCCTAAATGTCCTGCACAGTGATCTCTATCTCAACAATCTGCTTTCTGGGGAAGTCTGCCTATGGTAGTATCACTGTTCTAAGCCAGAATTTGGCTCAAGGACTGCTTCTTACATAGGTAACTCTCAGCACTATTCTCAAGATATTCCACTCTGGCTCTATCCATGAGAAAATAATTACGGTTATTTTAGTGTCTCAACAAATTAGGAGGACTTTACCAACATGTTGAAGGACAGAAAAGACTCTTAAGTACCAAAGTATATTAATGTCACATCACAAAGAAAAATGTATCTTTGAATGCCTGCTATTGATCAGCTATGTGATTCAGGGATGATAACTTCTGGAGTGGTTCCACATCTGTCAAGTGGGGACTTCCTGCCTAAGATACCACCAAGCCTATTAAGTTATTATTAATTAATAAAATCTCCATATATATCACCAACCACACTAACTGGTAGTCATTATTAATACAGAGGATGAGGATCTAGCTATGACTTACCTGGATCCTGAATGAATTTACTTCTGTTTTTTGATAATACTGTTGATCTTTGAACAAATGCTGCCAAGACCATTGCTCTGCTTTCCACTTTAACTTCTTGCTCCTCTTGACACAATATACAGGTAACAAATTGTCTCTGTTCAGGGACCTGAGTTTGTGCGGGTCCCAATGCTATAAGTGCCATATCTGAAACCATAGGGCTGTAATGAAAGGGTTATGAATATAATTAATGAGCCTAAAAAATTTCTGTGTAACCATAAAATAGCAGACTCTAGGTATGTACATATTAACACGTGGTGGTTTCAATGACGTGAATTGCCAAATGTCTTTTTCAGATATATCAAAACCATCTCCCTTAATCGTCACAATAATCTAATATGCAACACAGATTCTACACACTCAGGTAACTGAGCCTTGTGTACTCATTCTTTCGTGGATATCAAGGGTTTTCTGTAGAAAATATTGTATTAGATGTACAAATGAATTATTTTATAGTCAGAGGTTTCTAAGATTAATTCCTCTAATTGAAGGCCACAATTTTTACCTATCAATTCTACTAGATTACTTTAGGATTAAAAGTATACTTAGAAGGAAAAAAAGCAACACTGCCCCTGGTTGAGAATGACTGATGAGACCAAATAATTTGGTTTAAAAAATTTTTTTACCTATTATCTAGAATAGCAGAGGTTGAGGCATCCAGTTCTAATGTCTGCTGAAAGAGTTCTTTGTTCTCATCAATGAAGTGCCGCTGCATCTCAGACATCTGGGCCATGATCTTTTCTCTGCGCAGTCTGGCAATCTCGGCTTTTCTCTTCCTTTCGGCTTTGTCTTTGTCTCTTGAACTCTGAAATTATGCATCATTCAGTTAGACCATTAGATGCTAAATACACATTTTTTTTCCAAAGCAGAAATATTTTTATCATAAATTCTAATTAAAAACTATTCTACAATCTCACTTATTTAAACAAGAGATGTGACTCAATCAACCTAACATGTTAAAAAAAAAAAAAAAAAGACCAAAAAAATTGTTACAACAAATAGAGATAAACAGTGCCACATTTCTTGGAGTTCAAATATTTATGAATACTACCAACTACCAACTTGGTGCAGATAAATTTAATTTGTTCATACTGAACTTGCTACAATTTTTTGGTATTATTACACTTCACTTCCTATACCTCTTCCATTATGGTTCCTTCTGCCTCTGCCACAGGACTTGTAGATGAACTCTCCCTTATCTTCTTAATAGCATTAAAAGTCTACAAAAAAAAAAAAAATCAGTTATCCTGAAGCTATGAAACATTATCACAATGTACAAACCACAAATATTTAATGTTTCTCACAAAAAGCAGAGTAATGCAGTAAATTCTACCTTTAATATCCACTTAATTATGTCTTTGTGGACTTCTAGGTAGGGAGCGTTTTGTAGTGTTTCCAGCATAGCTAGTATGCTAGCAGAGTTGTTTGGTGTTTCACCAGGTTCTAAGGCAGAAAAATAAAAGGCGCATTAACAACAGCTAACATTTCATAGTGCTTATTCCTATGCCCAAGAATATAAATGCAGTTGCTTATAACATCTGTTGCCTATCATTTGATTACAACTCTACTTAATAGAGATTTTCAGTACTTCTTAAGAATGTAACATATTTGTACTTTACAAACAAGTTAACAACTAGAATTCTTTAAGCATTCAAAACTGACTTCTTCTACCAAATGATTATTTTCACATAAACCCTAGCAAAATTAAATAAAAACTCAGTCTTTTTTAAGACTGGGAGCTGGGCACCGTGGCGTGTGCCTATAATCTTAGCTACTTATGAGGGTGAGGCAGGAGGATTCCTTGTCCCCAGCCTGGGCAACATAGTGAGTCCCTGTCTCCAAAAAAAAAAAAAAAAACTGTAAAAAAGATTGGCCTACCTAAGATTTTACAAGTCTAAGGAAAATGAATGAGGATGCTCAGATTATGTGGGTTCATATGTGTATAAATATACCTATTTGCTCTGACCTTTTCTTTAATAAAAGCTAGATTCAGAATGAAATAAATTTCTTCCCCCTAGGAACTCACTGTTTTATTTGAAGAAAAGACATAAAATTCAAGTCCATATTTTCATGAGTACATTCAATCCACTATTAGTTGATTCAGTTTGCAGTCAGAAATGTCTAATTATTGATTTTCTTAAGTGCTACCATTCTGGCAAAATGTTCTCACTTTCCTAAGAGGGGAAGAGATTGAATTATGTGATCTTTAATTTTCTTCCAGATCTAAAATTCTGTGGCTGTGCATTGGGATCTGACTCTAGATAAGGGAGAGGTTTCTTTGCAAATATAATGTCTTAATTATATAAAATGTTTAAAGAGAATAAAAGTAACATTTAGAGAAAATGATGGTTTGTTGTTTTTTGTTTTTTTTTAAAGAAAAAAGAAAGAGAAAGTGAGAGAGAACCTGATATTTTAGTGATGACTGAATGAAATTAGGAGTATTCTGTGTGGTTAATTCTATTATAAAATAAAAGCACTGGGGACAAAGAAGGCAAAAAAATACGTCAATCCATAGAAAGAATACTGGTAGAAAAAAGCGTAGGGAAAAGCTGGCACCCAAGAATAGTCTTCAGTGGGGAAAGACAGTTTCTCTTCTTCCTCCTACTTACTTAGATGAGGGCAAAAAGACAAACTAGAGATCTAGCAGCAAACAGGACTACTTTCTGTCTGAACTCTGGTAGCAGAACCTGATGTTCTTAGTCATTATTGTTTAGGAAGAAATGGCACTGAACATAGTTACAGAAACAATCTTCCTCAATCAAGGCATTCATAAACTCCTATCATAGCCACCATAAATTCATTTAAAAACATCCAGCTGGGCATGGCAGCTCACAACTGTAATTCCAGCCCTTTGGGAGGCTGAGACAGGAGAGGAGGATCACTTGAGGCCAGGAGTTCGCAACCAACCTGAGCAACATAGTGAGACCCTGTCTCTACAAAAAATACAAACATTAGCCAGGCGTGGTAGCATGCACCTGTAATCCCAGCTACTCAAGAGGCTGAGGCAGGAAGATCACTGGAGCCCAGGAATTTGAGGTTACAGTGAGTTATGATGATGCCACTGCACTCTAGCCTGGGCAACTGTCTCACAAAAAAACAAAACAAAACAACAATAAAAAACAGAACAAAAAACACCTCAGCAAATGGGTGATCGCAGGTCTGAGGCAGGGAAAGTACAAGATGAGTCCAGGCATCTTTTGTGCCAGAAAGTAAGGTGGTGCTCAAATATAAATGGAGCTGCATGAAAAAGACAGAGAAGCTGCAAATAAACTTCCACTGACCAAAACTGGCACAATTTGAGTATCATAAGGAATAATAACTGACTATAAAACACTGAATACATAAAAATCCGTAAGTAATATTTTAAAAAAACTCTCAAGAAACAAAATAGAAAGTTGTCACCATCGCAGGTTAACTATTAGATCAACTGCTTATTTTGAAAATTAATAAAAGGAAAAGCTTTTCTTTATAAGGTGAAATATTGTGATGTCTACAACGGTTCAAAAAAGTGTGCAAATACAAAAGCAAATATTGCAAAATATTAACTACTGAATCTAAGTGGTAGGTATATGAATGTTTACTGTACAACTCTTTCAACTTGTCTGTATGTTTGAAATTTTTAAAATAAAAAGCTAGAAAAATCATCTCCCTAGCCATAACAGTCATATTACTTTGTATAAAATGATAATCTAATCCCCTATAGTTAATTTTCTTACTTTCAATACTGTAGAATCTTAAAGATAACTGCAACAATTTAAAATCCTGATAGCATACTTTATGTTTTTAAAAGTATACCCTAGATTTTAAATGTATGTGCTGTATCAATTTTAAACTGAGGACTCTTCATTTTTTTTGTTGTTTATGCATTAAAATATATGTGTTTTAAGTATGTATAGGACCTAGGTATTTTTACAAAAATATATTAGGACCTAACATAGCACCTTTAGTACACAGATAAATACATATAGCCTCCAGTATTCGGATTCACTATTACCCAATTAGAATCTGTATGATCAAATAAAAGGGCTTATCAGTGATTATTTACAAAAAAATCACTTATATCTTGAGTTAGTTTAGTAAAAAGTATGTATACATACTTGATATCTTCTGAGTGAAGGTAAATGTTACTACATGCTCTTCCATGACATTCTCTAAATGTTGTTTTTCTTCTTGTAGTGCCATTCCAATTAAATGTAACACCTCGAATAAAATGTTTTGTAACTTTTAGTAAAAAAAAAATCAAGTACATATTTTTATAAATAGCGAAAAGAATTCATTCATTATCGAAGATAAATCAAACTTATATTAAAGACTAAATGCAATAAAAAATTCAAAGTACTAATTTTTATTAAAAGACTGAGGTTCATTTTCTAATAAAGAATTCTTGGCAAGGAAAACAAAATTTTATAATTGAATGAGGAAGAAAATTCAATCGCAAATTCTTAGGATAAGCTAAAGTTACCACCAGGTGTGACCAGCAATTCATATAATATATAATTTTCAATCTTTTTCTATACCTATATTACAGTCTTAAACAAATCTTCTAAGAATCAGTGGCCAAATAATTACAAAGCTGAAAGTATTTATCATGTAATTATCCAGTCTATGATACTGCCTAGTTGAATTTCTCTAAGGACTAAATCTTAATCATCTGAGAAAGAGACATACTTTTATCTTTAATGCCACATAGTTTATAAAGATATTTATAGTTGTTCAGTATATCTCACAAAATATTCCTTACCAGGTTTCTAAGAAAATATGTAACTACCTTGAATATATTTGCATTTTTACTGCTTTTAATCTGCTCCCCACGTTTTGAAGGAGATACACATGTGATGTCTCTATCTTTCCCTCTGTGGTTGTCAGAGACTTGGAAGAACTAGCTTAGCCTGAATGACATAAAGCAAATGTACACATAAGGTAAATACTGTTCACTCTTCTTTTCTCCATCATTTCCCACAAATCTCTTGCTCACATAATGCTGACAGTCTCTAGTACACCGCAGCTCCCTGCTTTTACATATTAAATATGTTTATAAATGGGAGGGGGGTGTAAGTATACACACACCTTAGCCAATGAGATCCTTGAGCCTGCTGAGATAATCAGAAGAATGGCAGCTTCAGAGGAAGGCTTGCCTTCATTTGAATCCTCACTTTATTGCTTTCAAGTTATATACCCCTCAAAGAACCCCTTTGAGCCTATGTCATCATCTTTAACATAGGAAAAAACAGCTTCCCTCTAGAGTTCTGAGGATTACAAATACTGTACATACACAAAGGGCCTAGCACAGAATAAAGCAGAGTAGGCATTCTACTAACTGAATAATTATTATTACATTGCTTACTAGTTGAGTAACATGGGAAGTTTGAACCTCACTGAACCTCACTGAAACTTGGCTTCTTCGTCTACACAATGGAAAAAGTTATAATCTATTCACAGAGGTGTTGTGCAAATTCAAGGAAATAATGTAAGAATGACTTACATTAAAGCTATAAAGTAAAATGCAAACAAGGTTCCAGACTTGCCACCTATTAGCTATAGGACCATAAGTTCTCTGAGTCTCAAATTCTTCAACTGCAAAATATGAATACTGATGAAAACTCAAGGTTTTTTTTTTTTGGGAAATAATTAAATTAGAAAGATAACACATTATACCAATATCAGAGTACTACATATATAAAGACCAGGACCAATCAAGAAAGGATAGACTGGCCAATGGGACTGTGGTAATTTCAATCATGTGGTATAAAAAAATCTGCCAGGCACTTCTTTTCATTGTCAGACACAGTAACAGTAACAATATACTATATTTTAAATGAAGGTAATAGCGCATTTTTGTCCTAACGTTTCTGGGTACAGATACTGACAAGAGTATTTTGCTTTTACTGCAAAACACTAAAATATGAATAATAAATGCCTTCGAACTTACCCGTTGCAGCATGGACTCTGACCAGGCATAACCATTATGTCCCACAGCCCACTGCAGAATTGTTCCCATGATGCACAACATAACATCTGACTGCAAAATGTTAACCAGACTTGCAAACAAAGGGCAGAATGGAGGCAAAACTGGAGGTGGAAGTGCTGAAAATAAATTTGTTACTGGTTTCTTTTTTAGAATATACTTTAAAAAAACTATCCCTTTGTTACTTTTGATAGTCTTCACTCAAAGAATATTCATGAACATACATCTTAAAGCTATATTTTACCTTCTCAAAGTCAAATGCATAAAAACAGCTATATAAATAGCAGCAGTACCAAGGAAAGCCTTTCTTTTCTCTAGAAAGGTCTTAAGTCCCGAGATAAAACCATTAACCCACAGGTGAGTCAGTACAGACTATTTCTATATTAACATATTTATTATTCCTTTGAACAGGAGAACATTCACTCAGAAAGCTTACATTTAAATCTTTCATTTTACCAAGAATCATCATCATAGTTGATAGGAAACAATGTTTAACAAGTAAGAGATGGGCATAAGATTTTTAGAATGAAGATTAAAAATACCTGTATCTTCTCTATTTTGTCTTTTCAATTTCCGTTGAGCTTCTTCTGCCTAATAAAAAACAAAGTAATTTGGACAGGGAATTAGTAACACAAAACAACTTAATATCCAAAACTAGTGACATAAGTAAATCATTTTTGCTGTATTATCCTCTGATTTTAGAAAATTTTTATGCTTAATGTTGTAGTCCTCTCCCAAATTGACATATCAAGGTTCATTTTTTTCCCCTAGAAGAATCCCCAAATGACTTTAAAATTCAAGAGAAACATGTACAAACCCTAACCAAAAAAACTTACTTAGCTATAAACTCTATGACATGCATCAAAAACTAAAAACTTATGTTTAAGTTTTGGTTAGTGCCATTTATTGAAAAAGTGTTTTAAGAGAAGACTTATAAAGGCAAAATTTGATTATTTAAGAATGATTAGGAAAACTACATAAGCCCCTATGGAAAAGCATGTTAAATAGTACTAATTCTGAAATGTGTGTAAAATGGGTTAAATGATTATAATACAGGTTGAAAATTTGTCTTCAAAAGCCAATAAAATACATACAATTATAACTATATGAGATATGTATTTAATTATATAGATCTTATATATGTATGCACAAACACTGGGGCAAGAACCAAAATGTTAGGCAGTGGTATTCTAAGTAATTTGTACTTTATTCTTCATACCTTTTTATATATTCCAAATTTCTACAAAAAATCCAACCTTCCCCACTACACTTTTTTGCTTTTTTGTTTTTGAGATAGGGTTTCACTGTCACCCAGGCTAGAAAGCAGTGACCCAATCAGAGAACTGTAACCTTGAACTCTTGGGCTCAAGTGATTCTCCTGCCTCAGCCTCCCAAGTAGCTTAGGAATATAAGCATGCTACCACACTTGGCTAATTTTTCTATTTTTTTTTTTGTAGAGATGGGGGTCTTACTATATTGCCCAGGCTGGTCTCAAACTCCTGCCCTCAAGTGATCCTCCCATCTTGGCCTCCCAAAGTGCTGGGATTATAGGCATGAGCCACTGCATCCGGTCCCCACTACACTTTACATTTTCCCAATTACCTTGGACTGCTCTGCCCTTGAATAGTGATAGAAATACAAGTTGAACTCTTTGGCACATTCTGGTTTCAGTTCATATATGCCTCGTCCTGTTAATCCAGGTTTCCTACGAAAGAAAGGCCCTTAGAATATTATTATTAAAGCCATACATTCATGAGACAGTCTTGGGTATTAGAACAAGAAAGTAGAGCTCATATACTGCTGGTGGGTATTAAGCTAAAACTATTTTCTGCAGGTTAATTTGGCAATCTAAACCCAAAGCTCTATGCACATCCATTTCATCTAACATGCCCACTTTGAATTTACCCTAACTGGACAAGTAGATGTGATGGACACTGTAGTGGCAACAATTTAAAAGTCTAACAACAGCAAACAGGTTACGTAAATTACATCTCCAAACAACTGAACACCATTAATAGTGACGTTAATTTTTCTATTTTGACATAAAAAGATGTCTGTGATAAGTTCTATTAAGTGGAAACAAGCAGATACAATATTGGGGTTTAGAGAGCCTTCCTAAAAGCAAGTTACAAAACCTGGAAGCCAAATAAGACAGAAAGATGTTCAAAAACATTTGTGTGAAATGACACCATAAACAAAGTTAAAAACCAAGTGATAGACTGGGACAAAGTACTTGTAATGTATTTAATAAAATAAGAATTGAAATCTCTAATATATATAAAAATGCTATGGAGCAATAAGATAGTTTTAAACAACTGCAAAGAAAAATGCATCAAAGTATGAATGAAACAAAAATGGCCACAAAAAGATGCTCAGTCTTACTGGTAGTTAAGAGTGATACAAATTTTATTTTTGGAGACAGAGTCTTGCTCTGTTGCCCAGGCTAAACTGCAGCGGCATCATAGCTCACTGCAACCTCAAACTCCTGGGGCTCAAGCAATCCTCCAATCCTCCTTAGTAGCTGGGACTGCAGGCGCTCACCACCACATCCAGCTAATTTTTCTGTTTTCTACAGACTGGTCAGGCTGGGAGAGTGATACAAATTAAAATAAGGTAACATTTTTTACCCATCCAATGTCTAGAAATTAAAAGACTGTACAAAGCATTGACAAAATTGTAGGGCACTCTCATATACTGCTGGTGAGAGCGTACACTGATGACTTTTTTGGGAAGGCCATTTGGCCTTCCTTTTGATTGAGCAAATCCTCAAAACACTTTCACAGATAAAGATACACATGTCAATGATATATGTATCAAGATGTTCAACACTTGTTTATAATACAGAAAATGTGGAAACTAAATATCACTCCAATATGGAAGAGATTAGATACATTACAGGACATGACTACAAAGCAGTAAAAAAGAATGAAGTAGGCCTATACATACTGACAATGTGTATTAAGGGGGAAAAAAACACTCCCAAGACACAAACATATAGAAATATCCCATTAAAGTTTAATTGAAAAAAAAGGTTATAAAGCCGGGCGTGGTGGCTCACGCCTGTAATCCTAGCACTCTGGGAGGCCGAGGCAGGTGGATTGCTCGAGGTCAGGAGTTCGAGACCAGCCTGAGCGAGACCCTGTCTCTACTAAAAATAGAAATAAATTATCTGGACAACTAAAAATATATATAGAAAAAAATCAGCCGGGCATGGTGGCGCATGCCTGTAGTCCCAGCTACTCGGGAGGCTGAGGCAGGAGGATTGCTTGAGCCCAGGAGTTTGAGGTTGCTGTGAGCTAGGCTGAAGCCACGGCACTCACTCTAGCCCGGGCAACAAAGTGAGACTCTGTCTCAAAAAAAAAAAAAAAAAGAAAAAAGAAAAAAAGGTTATAGAAAAGTAAATGTAAAATGAACCCATTTTTTGTTAAAGTATATAGCTCCCTAGCCACTTACACACATGTAAGTGTTATAACTACAGGAAAAAAGTTTGGAAAGGTATACATTTAAATGTAGTAACAGGCCAGGCGTGGTGGCTCACGCCTGTAATCCTAGCACTCTGGGAGGCCAAGGTGGGAGGATCACTTGAGCTCAAGAGTTTGAGACCAGCCTGAGGAAGAGCGAGACCTTGTCTCTACTAAAAATAGAAAAACTTAGCTACTCAGGAGGCTGAAGCAAGAGAATAGCTTGAGCTCAGGAGTTTGAGGTTGCTGATGCCATGGCACTCTAGCCCAGGCAACAGAGTAAGACTCTGTCTCAAAAAAAAAAAAAAGAGAAAAAAAGAAATGTAATAACAGAAATCAAATGAGTGGTTGGATTACAGGCAGTTATTTTTTTCTTCATATTTTTCTGTATTTTTTCTAAAAGCATGTATTGTCTTCATAACCAACAAAAATAAAGACATTGTCACTGGAGTGGGAAACAAGGAAAAAGCAGGATTAAGAAGCCATCTCAACAACTTCAAGGGGATAAAGTAGGTTACTGATTGGTGAACATACTGGACACTGGAGAAAGCAGCATTCAGAGGCCATCCCATAATTTAGGTGGCACATTCAAATGGCAATAAAGAAAATAATTTTAAGATATTAAAATGCATTTACTTACATCACTGCTAAGATTTATTTTTATTATTTGAAACCATCACTATGAACATCTATTCTGAATGTGAAGAAAACCCTCATAATGCTACTTTAAGTTGCTGAGTGCAGGGTGAGATTAGAAAGGTGAAATATCAGTGAGAAATCTAATTTAGAACTATAATTTGAAAATGTCTGTCACTCTCTGAAAGTAACAACTTCATTCTCAGTTCCACCAAACACTCTAACAAAAATGAATGTAATAAAAAGAAAAAAAGAACATGAAATAATAGGAAGTAAACTCACTTGAAATGGGCAACTGCTTCGATTACACTCTCCATGCCAGTCTCTTTGTTCTCCTAAAGGCACAAGAAACAAGTGTTTCAAGTTAATAATAATAAATAAGTGCTAGCACTCTGAGCACTGTGCTTTATCTCATTAACCCACACAGCAACCCTATGAAGTAGATATACTATTATCCCCATTTTACAGATGAGGATTCCATAGTAAACATAATGATTAATATTTAATTAGGTACAATTATTTAGTAAGCTGACATTCATTCAAATTGATACAATTTCTAAATATATAAAATAGATGTAATTTTTTAATTTTCAAAAAGTCACTACCACATGGAATCAAGGTAAGAGCTTTCCAAAGGAATTATATGAGAACACAAAGTACACAAAACATTTAAACAAAATTTATGTTAAAATATTTGTAATATTTTATGAAATAGGTATATTAATTTTTTATCTATTTTCAGTAAAACAGTACTTCCCAAATCACATCTTCTTCATGACAAGATATTAACAGAAATTCTGTGAATAAATAATTCTTTGGTCAAAATGTTTGGGAAATAAAGGTTGTCATCACTTTGTATAAGGCACTTCAAAAATGCAGTTTTAAATTTTATTCTTCCTTAAAGTCTAGGCTAATTTGTAACTGCTTCCTCATCTAATAATTCAGGATTAATTTCCTACATTAAAAAGTATAAGTAGGTTGGGTATGGTGACTCACACCTATAATCCTAGCATTTTGGGAGGCTGAGGTGAGAGGGTCACTTGAGTCCAGGAGTTCAAGACCAGTCTGGGCAACAGTGAGACACTGTCTCTACAAAAAATACACAAATTAGCTGGGTGTGGTGGCATGCACCTGTAATCCCAGCTACTCGGGAGGCTGAGGCAGTAGGATCACTTAAGCCCAGGACTTGGAGGCTGCAGTGAGCTATGAAGACATCACTGCATTCCAGCCCACAAAACAGAAAGAGACCCTAGCTCAAAAAAAAAAAAAAAAGCATCAGTAATTTTATCCTGACTACGTATTTAGTGACAATAAGAAATTATTGATTATTGCTGTTTTTTGAAGTGTCATAATGACATCTAAATACGTTCTTTTAAAAGCTCTTTCTTTTCTAGCAGTTTCTCAATGTCAGCAGTACTCACATTTAGACCAGATAATTCTTTGCTGTGGGAGGTTGTCCTAGGCATTGTAGAACATTTAGCAGTACCCCTGGCCTCTACCCATTATATCACTAACATTGACATCCTGCGCTGACTAGTGACATTGTTAAATGTCCCCAAGTGGAAGGAATTGTTCCGGGTTGAGAACCACTGTTTTAGATGCATATAGTCCTATTTATAGATGAAATGGTAAATCTAGTATTGTCTATAAAATAATTCACTGGGGGCACAGGGGTTGGTGTTTGGGGTATAGATAAAACAAGATTAGCAAACTGTTGAAGCTGGTGATGGGTATATTATACCATGCTTTCTATTTCTGTAGACGTTTGAAAGTTTTCATGATACAAAGTATAAAAGAAGTATTACTATGCAGCAAAGATAAAATAGGTTGAAATCCCAGAAAAATAAATGTAAAGGCTGAAAGTTTTAATCTGTGTTTCAAATTAGGGAAAACATTTTGAAAAGTCTCAATGAAAATAAAGTCCTTTTCCAACCATAAGGGTTGAGTTTCTGAAAAGACTCATGGCTGAAAAATAGGTGGCTGAGGAACTCAAAACTCCTGGGAGGAAAAATAGTTGCAGCTCAAACTATGAACGTCCTGTGACGATTATTTTTCATTCACTCAAATGAAATAATGGCTCATTATTAAGGAGAGTCTTTGGATGCTTAAGGAAAAAGCTCTGGAAAACTTTAGTTTAGTCAATATAGGTGAGTAAGTATTTTTCACTCCCTTCTTCAATATACTGGATTATAAAGTATTATCTATACCCACAACAATTTTGTAGACCCTAAAAACCCTACAACTACAAACTTTAGTTCTAAGGAATGGGTTTACTTTTTTCAGTGTGCCTGTTTCTTTCAAGACTTTATGTAAAAAAAGATCCTACTCCTTTTCTATTCATATTCTACTTTCCTATAATCCTAGTCCCTAGAATTCTTCTTGTAATTACTTATAATAAGAGTGACTGGAATTATACACATCCTAGAACTGTAGTTTTTACAATGGTGAAAAAGGTATATAGAAATAAATCTAGGCTGGGTGCAGTGGCTCATGTCTATAATTTTACTATCTTAAGGCTGAGGTGAGAGAGTTGCTTGAGCTCAGGAGTTCAAGACCAGCCTGAGCAAGAGCAAGATCCCGTTTCTACAAAAAATAGAAAAATTAGCCTTTTGCATTGACACGCGCCTGTGGTCCCAGCTACTTGGGAGGCTGAGGCAGGAGGATCACTTGAGCCCAGGAGTTTGAGGTTCCAGTGGGCTACGATGACGCCACTGCATTGCATTCCAGCCTGGGTGACAAAGTAAGACTCTGTCTCAAAAAAGAAAAAAGGAAATCTATACAGACAAGACTGATACGTAGGGAAGGACTTCTATGATTTTCATTTCTTTTTAAAAAATATAGGTACCGGCCGGGCGCGGTGGCTCACGCCTGTAATCCTAGCACTCTGGGAGGCCGAGGCGGGTGGATTGCTCGAGGTCAGGAGTTTGAGACCAGCCTGAGCAAGAGTGAGACCCCTGTCTCTACTAAAAATAGAAAGAAATTTTATGGCCAACTAAAAATCTATATAGAAAAAATTAGCCGGGCATAGTGGCGCATGCCTATAGTCCCAGCTACTCGGGAGGCTGAGGCAGTAGGATCGCTTAAGCTGAGGAGTCTGAGGTTGCTGTGAGCTGGCTGACGCCATGGCACTCATTCTAGCCTGGGCAACAAAGCGAGACTCTGTCTCAAAAAAAAAAAAAAAAAATAGGTACTTACATCTTCAGGTAAAGACTTCACTAATTCGCTATGAGCCATAGGTTTGATGCTCAACTGATGGATAATCTCCCGTTTAATTTCATCTGCAGCATTTACCTGTCCAATTCCAGGAATAAATCTCTCTCCTGTATGAAAAAGTGCACATACACACATTGAACATAATCACATAATTATGTAACATATACTTATAATTCATGCAGCACAATATATTTGCCTCTCTGAGTCTCCCTGAGCAACAGGAAAGCAATGACTGGTCTGGCAATAAGCTAGGGAGAAAGCAGCTCCTGACCATACTTCTGAGTCTTGGACACAACAGGTAAGGGCAGGCTTCAGGCAGTGGAGAGAGTGCTGGCTGCTGTTTTGGAAGAATGGGATCAAAAGGGTGGGAAGGGATTAGAGGTAGTCAAGGAAACCACTTTCTCTCCATCCTTCTTTTGGCAGCAAGGAGGAAGAGCCTTCTTTTCCCCTTCTATCTAGTGGCAAATAAGATACCAACTTCTGAGACCTTCCTCATTGGTATCACCTCCTGACAGTTATCAGGCTTCTCTGCTTTATGGACTACAGAAAGTCTGACATAGCAAGGTAGGTGGGAGAAGGTAAGGAATAAAAGTGTGGGAAAGATGGGGGAGGGGGGAAGGACTGAAAATATAGGTAATAAGGAAAGAAATCCATATCTGTTAGCCATAGGTAACCATTAGCTTGTAATTATTATATCTGAAGTCAAGAAGACACTTTTGCACCATAAATCCATGGAGAGAAACATAGCTAAGATATAGAATAACAGTGAATAGACTGGGCGAGATGGCTCAGGCCTGTAATCCTAGTACTCTGGGAGCCCGAGGCAGGAGAATCACTTAAGCTGAGGAATTTGAGACCAACCTGAGCAAGTGCAAGACCCCATCTCTAATAAAAATAGAAAAATTAGCTGGGGATGGTGGTGTGCACCTATAGTCCCAGCTACTCAGGAGGCTGAGGCAGGAGGATCGCTTGAGCCCAGAAGTTTGAGGTTGCAGTGAACTATGATGATGCCACTGCACTCTATCTAGCCAGGGTGACAGAGTAAGACTCTGTCTTAAGAAAAAAAAAAAAATAAATAAGAAAAGAAAAAGAAAAACAGTAAATAGCTCCTAAATACCTTATTCCTTGCTTGCTAAATTCTCCTGTCCCCATTTTTTTCCCAAAATATAGTCTTCCAATTTATTCTGCTTCAGTAATTGTAATTTCTCCTTTTCCCAAAGCAGCACAATGTTGTTATTCTCAATACAGAGAGGAGGATGAGAGGAATATTCCCTTCCCCTAAAACTGAGTATCTTTTCAAAACAAATGTTCAGAAATTCTTAACTATTTGCTACCACAAACTCTAATGTAATTATAAATGTCTCAAACAAGCTAAACTTACCAACAAGCATTATAATGAGGTATAGCATTTCTTCTATTAGAGTATTGTTCTGCTGAACAACATCCTGTAACAAGTGGGGAAGATAAAGTTCACAGATGAGTATGTGCACACTATATTATCTCAGATGATTAATATATCCAAAAAGAAATGAAACATGCTTCTTTTCCAATGTGTTGTGGTCTCATAAAACATGTTCTTACCTTATGGGTAATCTCAGAACTAAATCTTTTTCCATAGTCTGGAGTGCTGAAAATCTGATAAAGTTCAAAGCGGCTGAGCATTATCATCAGGAAATGATTTGGATCCATCATGGAGGCACCTGTCTTTTTTTTTTTTTTTTTTATGTTTGAGATAAAGGAAAAGAGGAAGGTTAAAAGGGCCACTAAACAATTAGCAAGAGATATTTTGGTTTGCACAGGAGAAAGCAGTTTACCAATCCCAATACGCTCACCAATCCCAATCCCCACTTGTGATAGCTGACAGGTATGGAAAGGAATCTAAGCTGGTGAAACAAAACACAAACAAAAAAAAACCCCAGACCTAAACCCACATATCAGAATAACATGGACTATGAGTTCTCTTTCCTTCTAATGCTTTGAAGTAATTGTATTCCTATGAAATTTGGTTTCAAAGTTTTACTTCAGGGTTCTCTGATCATGGACTCAGGGACTCAGAGAAATGTGGTATGTCAATTAAGCTTCTAGTATTTTTTACTATGTATCATATTAAACTATTATCAAGATCTCTCAACCCATTGTTTGTGACAAGCACTATATAAACTGAAGTGACAGCTTTTAAATATAAGATTCAACTCTCCTTTAATTCCATTTGTAAATTATAAATCAACCTGGATTTTATTTTCAACCAATACTTTTTTTTCTGCAAACAGAGTCTTGCTCTGTCACCCTGGCTATAGTGCAGTGGTGTTGTCATAGCTCACAGCAACATCAAACTCCTGGGCTCAAGTGATCCTCCTGCCTTAGCCTGCCGAGTAGCTGGGACTACAAGTGTGTGCTACCAAGCCAGCTAATTTTTATTATTATTATTTTTTTGGTAGAGACGGGGGTCTCGCTCTTGCTCAGGCTGGTCTCAAACTTCTGAGCTCAAGTAATCCTCCCGCCTTGGCCTCCAAGAGTGCTAGGATTATAGGCATGAGCCACCCAGCCAAAATTTACATTTCTTGACTTTTTCTACAATTACTACATCCATTCAGCAATAATATAGAACCCCTACTATGTGACAAGCACTGTGCTAGGCAAAAGGGACAAAAAAAAGAAGATACAGTTGTCATTATTTGGTGGAGTAGGAGCAATGAAAAGTAAACAGGTAATCACAATGCAGAGTTGTTGAGTGCTGTAGCAGGGTAAGTACCATGCTATGGTCCTCACAAAAGAAATACTTAGCCAAATTTTAGCGTGTCAGGGAAGGATCCCTGGAGAAAATAATGCTAAAGTTAACACTAAGACACACAGGAGAATAAGTTAGCTAGGTGAAGGGAAAAGGAAGGGGTGGGTAATCTAGGGAGTAAAAGAAATAAATGTGCAGAGTTTAAGATTTAAGAGAGAGCACGACAAATTCAGGGAACTTCAATGTAGTTTAAGTGTAGGAGGCCTTCGAAATTAGTTTAAGGGGTTTAAACTAGGGGGTTTAACATTAAGAAGGTATGGAGGAAAAAAGAGGAGTTATTCTGAACATGTTAAATCTGAGATGTGTCCAGGAAATCTAGATGGAAATGCTTTATAGGGCGTTAGCCACATGAGTTTAGAGCTTAGTAGGTAGGGCTAGGCTGGATATACATTTGGGAGTGATCACAAGTAACTAACCAGGTTATGTGGAAATAACAAGAAGCAAAAGACTCCCCACGCCTTTAAGTTCAATGTTTTTTTAGCTTGTTACCTGAAGCATTACTATATCCTTGTCAAACATCTCACGTCTGCATTTCACATTATGGTAGTAATAAATCTAAAAAAATAATTAATTATATTGAGTAAATAGGTTTTTATTGGCGCAGCTCCCTCCTCTCCCATAAAAGCACATTGGTATGCGCATGCATGTGACAGGGTATCCCAAACAGTTAACCCTATCTTAGTACAGATTAACTAGAAACTTCCAGATTACAGTAATCATTCTGTGGTTCACATTTCACAGCCAATTTTCTGGGTCTCCCAACAGAGTGAAAGGTGGTTGTCTCAGGAAGGTTTAGAGCTACCAAAAATAGGAAAAAAATCCATACCAATCCTAAATGAAGTTCAAAAAGTAAAATTTCAATTTTAGAGGTATACTAAAATAACTTTTACCTTTTAACCCAATTTAAATAAATGAAATCTTGATTATTTTTAATATCCAACTTTGTTCTTTTTTTTTGACACAGAGTCTCACTCTGTTGCCCAAGATAGAGTGCCGTGGCATCAGCCTAGCTCACAGCAACCTCAAACTCCTGGGCTCAAGCGATCCTCCTGCCTCAGCCTCCTGAGTAGCTGGGAATACAGGCATGCGCCACCACGTCTAGCTAATTTTTTCTATTTTTAGTTGCCTGGTTAATTTTTTTTCTATTTTTAGTAGAGACAGGGTCTCACTCTTGCTCAGGTTGGTCTTGAACTCTTGAGCTCAAGTGATCCTCCCACAATGGCCTCCAAGAGTGCTAGGATTATGGGCGTGAGCCTGGCCTCTGACGTTGTTCTAAAAAATTATTTCAAGTGAAAATCAAGACCACCGTTGTTCATCTCTACTTTTGATATTAATTATTGACAAATTATGATTAAAAGTTCTAAGAAAATTTTTGGTTCATTATTACATTTTTCTTTTCAAACAATTTTGATATAGATACTCAACTTCTGACTAAATCCACTGAAAATTACAACCTTCACAGAAGCCAAGGAATCAAATGAAAACTCTCTATAGAATTAAAAAACACTTACCTGGTTTACTAGAGAGAACCCATTTCTTCTCCACATTCCAGCATGTACTTGGGCACATAAAACAAGACACCTAAGAGGGTGTTCTATCAACATGGGTGGGCTAAGTTCACTCTGTATATACAAAACAAACAAACAAACAACACAAAAAAATCAACTTTGTATAGAAAGCTTGGTTGATAGGAATGGAAGCTTTTATAAAATATAAGTTAAACAATTCACTTGAAGGCCTTAACAGAAAAGACTGAGGTCCCCCTGAGGAAAAAGGAATTCTGCCTCCATGATTGCCTTTGTACTTGAGACTGCCACATTGACTCTTCCCTGGGTCTCTCCAGTGTGCTGTGGGCTGCCCTGCAGATTGCAGACTTGCCAGCCCCCACAATTGTTTGAAACAATTCCTTAAAATAAATCTACATATATGTGTAGACAGAGAATGTGCACATACATCTTTTTTTTTTGGAGACAGAGTCTTGCTCTTTTGCCCTGGCTAGAGTGCCATGGCGTCAGCCCAGCTCACAGTAACCTCAAACTCCTGGGCTCACGCGATCCTACTGCCTCAGTCTCCCGAGTAGCTAGGACTACAAGCATGTACCACCATGCCCAGCTAATTTTTTCTATATATTTTTAGTTGTCCAGCTAATTTTTTTCTATTTTTAGTAGAGACAGGGTCTCGCTCTTGCTCAGGCTGGTCTCGAACTCCTGACCTCGAGCGATCCTCCTGCCTCGGCCTCCCAGAGTGCTAGGATTACAGGCGTGAGCCACCACGCCCGGCCAACACATCCATTTTATTAGTTCTGTTTCTCTGGAGAACCCAAAGTAATAAAGTTTGTTTCAAGGTAATTTCAAATATAAGGAACATAATAAATATGTATTCACTTTTAAAGGTCAGCACCACTTACTAGAGGTAGGAGCTCTGGAAATTTATACGCCACTTCACTTTTGCTTAATAAAACATGCAAACCTGCATGGAAGAACAAACAAACAATTTCTATAAGTGAAAATCATTTAGGAAAAAAAAAATCCCTAAAAATTCACTCAACTTTATATATCTTCTTTTCTGTTTGATACAAAATGAACTATATCCATAAATGAAGCTTTTCAATAGTCATTCTCATGAATCTCTATATCAAAGGCACACTTAATACATGTACCAACATACATTGTTAACATTTTAAAAAGTAAATGTTAGATGTACAAGCACAACAAATGCACCTATATAACTATCAAAAGTATTTATATTTGTTATACCAACTTTAAGAGTCATATTTCACTGGGCCAGGGAGTTTGTTCCCATTTAAAGTATAGCAGTGAGAGATTCTTCTGGCAACTGAACAGAGATACTGGCCATGGAGCTCGTGGTCTGCACTGATCCTAACCTCAGAATTAAGTGCCCCAAAACTTCCAGTTTAGGATCAAAGCTTCTTTAGCTTCTAACCTCAAGAGGCGCTTATACAGCTCAATGTTAGTTCATTCTGATTGTGTCCTGTTTATGCTGTTGCCTAAACAAAGAACGTGCTTTACAATCTTATCAATATATAATGGCCAATTCCTCAAGCCTGGTTTGAGGCTTTCATTATTTGGAAAGACCTATACTCCCTAATACCATTCTAATAATTTGTTGTCAACATTTATTACTCAAGCTCCATTAGTACATGCCCCAAGTTGTTCATGAACTGTTTTATATATGTTTACTTAGCTCTCCAATTAGAGTATAAGGATTTAGGCCAAGGTTTATTAAATATAATGAGATGAAAAGTGAAAAATATTCACTCAACAGCTTTGAGGGAGGTAAAGACCTACGCAGAAATTAGTACATTTTTAGAATATTGACTTTTTTCACTGTGCATAACTATCAGCATCAGCTTCTACCCATAAAACTAGATTTTTAAAGGCAGAAGAGATCAGTGGTTGAGTTGGAAACAGGATTCACGTTCTTGCCTACTAGTCCAACACTTTCTCACGATACCATGCTATGAGTTGTCTATGTTAAGGATCAGCAGTTCAGTTGCTCAAAACACATATAAAAACAAAACTGGGCCTGAACAAGTTATAGAAATAAAAGAGATTTCTTCATGTGATCACAATTTCATTCTAGGTAATTATCTGTTATAGTATTTTAATATTCATATGTCTAAGAATAAATAACTCCATAATCTTCACAGTAAGTTATCTTAAATCACCATGACTTCAAGGCTCTATCAGCAGGATAATGTGACAATGTTCAGAACAATGAACAAAATGCCTTCAGAATGAAAGAGGGACCATTACTACTAACCTCATGTACATTAAAAGGATAATGAAGGAATACTATGAACTCTAGGCCCATAAGTTTGATAACTTAGGTGAAATGGACCAATTCCTTGAAAGACACGAACTACCAAAACCCACACAAGGAGAAATAGATAACCTGAACAGTTCTATATTAAAGAAATTAAATCAATAAGTAGCCTTCCCAAAACTAAAGCATCAGATGGTTTCGCTGGTGAATTCTAGCAAACATTCAAGGAAGAAATGATACTATTCTCTACAATCTCTTCCAGAAAAATTGAAACAAAAAATACACCTTCATATCACATTAAGTTACTTAAGATAAATTACATATTCTGCAATGAGTAAAAATATCTACCTTCAGAACTTCTCTTCTTTCTATTCTCTGAGTAGACGGAACTAAAGGTAACAACAGTATGTGAGCAGGCTAAGAATACCTGGAATCGAGAAATATGGAAGGCGTATTGAATCTATAGAGATGGATACTGCATGTTCAAAGTCTTGGGCTGCTGCAAGATGGCAGCTTCAGATATTTAACCACTTATACACTGCTTATTAATCAACTACTCGAGATTAAAGAATTATCACCTCAGTATGGGCTTGCTCTTGACCTGCTGCTTAAAAGAGGATCAGTAAATACGAAACAGCTTATAGGGAGAGAAGAAAGAGCAAGAGAAAACCTAGGGTGATTTCAAATGATTAGCAATCACTTAAATAATAGATTAGTTTGAATTTTAACTACACTGACTTTGAAGCTAGATCGAGTTAAACAATAAAACATGCTATCTGTAATTAAGAAGTCTGGAGAAGCACTATGGTACAACGGTTATAAACATGACCTCTGGTGCCAAATTGCCTCCAAATGCCAACTCTGATTCTTTCTTGCTAAACAAGTCACTCTCTACATTCCATCTGTGAAGTGAGCTTAATAGTACCTACCTCATAGGCCCATGTGATGATTAAATAAGTTAATGTAGGTAAAACTCTCAGAATAATGCCTGGTGCATAGTAGGTATTCATAAATATTAACCACAAACAAAAAAGATAATTTTAGGGTTCTCTTTTAGGGAAAATGCTTTACCTGCAAGTAAGCGAGAAATTGGGAGGTGAATGCTAACTTTTTCTTGGGAAACACAGTATCTGATAGTTTCCACTGAATGTCCACAAATGCTTAGCGTGATTGGCTGTTCACCATCAGTAAAACCACCATGACATTGCATCAATACAGCAAGACATTTCTTGTAAGCTTCAATTAACACTTTTTCCTAAAAAAGAGGGTTTTTCTGTAAGTTACTCAAAAGGTTGGGTTTCTACAACATTGAATAAGTATCTCAAATTCGATGATGAATATGTATCCCAAATAACAATATGGGCAAAACCAAACTCGATCCTCCCTCCCAAACTTGGTTCCCCCCTCTTCTTGTGTCCCCTGTCTCAGTGAATGATACCTCGATCCATATAGTGGAAATCTAGAAGTTATTCCAATATCCTCCTTTTCCTCATTCCCCATTGTCTACTCTATTATCAAGCCTGCAATTTCATCATCTAAACTTCTCTCAAAACTAGCCACTTTTCTCTATCTCCAGCAACTCCAAGGCATTGCCAATCATCTCTCACTAAATTCCTTGCTTCAACTCTTGTCCCTCCATCCACTCTACAGAGGAATTTTTAAAAACATGTAAATTGAATCATGTTACTTTTCTGTTTGAAGGTCTCTAAAGGCCTCCCACTTCAATTAGAATAAAATACAAACGTCTTTCTATGGCTAAGGCCCCGAGAAGTCAGGCCCCTGCCCAACTCTCTGCCCTCTACCCGCTATGCTCCAACCACAGAGCCTTCTCATAGCTCCTGGAACAACCAGAATCCCTTCTTATCACAGAGCATGATGCAGCTGTTGTCTTAGTTAGGAATATTACTTACTCTTTATTCAGTTAACTTTTATATACTTTTTAGATCTCATGGAAGTGTTCCCTGACCCCCTAACTTACACAGGCTCTCATCTAGACTTTATCGCCAAAGGAAGGCCAAAATAATTTTAAGACACAGGACAGATGTACCAATAGTAAAACTTTAATTTGAGATTATAAACTAAATTATCAACTTTTTATATTCTCAAAGTCTAGAAGGGATTATGGGAAAAAAAATGAAGATAGTTATATTAGGGAAGAGAGAGTGTGGATTATTTCCTTCTTTATTTTTCAAGTTTTTTCTTAAGGCTTTAGACTTTTAACTTTTAAGATTTTATTGAATTTATAGGTAGAAAAGGAAAATATGCTGTTTTATAAGCTAAGTATCATCACTATTTCTATAATCCCCCAAAACTTACTTAGGAATCTGCTTATAACCCGCTCCTCCATTTTCCTCCTATCCCCCGCCCCTAGAAGAAACTCACATCCAAAGCACACCAGTCCTGCATCATTGAAATGACATGTGTTAATTTCATTTGTAGTGTAAAGGCTGCTTCCCACTCTGGTTCCATTTCAATATGTTGTCCTATTTGACGTAAAATTGGATCCATTCCCTTAAAGGAAGTGAAAAAAATGTTACATGAATTAAAATTATAGTTGTTCTCTTATGTGAAAACCTAAGAAATAATGTAGAAGAAATATATATATTAATTATAAAAACATATGGTATAAGTTTTAAGAGGAAGTAGTATGAGAAATCATAGCTTTTAAAATTATGTGTTTATAAAACAGTCTCTAAAATACAAATCAAAAAACTCAATAAAGTATAGAATGAATTATTTGAGAGGCAGTCTTGCAGATCTCTTTTAGACTAAAAATACTTCAATATTTCACTGCAATAATCTTTCAAATTCCTTTTTAGGTCTATATCTATAGAAAAAAATTGTTAAAAGAAATTTGGCAGGCTTTAAAAAATGTTATAGAATTTATAAATATATTTTATATTAGAATTAAGTTTTAATAATTATTGCCTAATAAAGTAAGTTTTCACAGTGCCTGAAAGAAAGCAAAAGAAAGTAAAACAAGAAAAAGATAAACAGCTTTGAATAAAAAAAATTACTGTTCAGAAACCAGCCTAACTACCTGGCTATGTCAGAACTTATTAAATTATAGACAATACAGAATACTAAGTATTCAAAATGATCAAAGTAGCTATTGTTTTTATGGGTACATGAAAAACACAGTGGTATTATAATAAACTAAACACCCATGACTGCCACCCAATCTAAGAACTAGAATGTTTTCTAAAAATGATATGTCAACTTTGATTATTCCTTTACTTAAGACAGCCAGATGGCTACTAAAGGAATCATTATATTAATAGTACTTGCTCAGATTTTTAGAGACGTCCCCTATCTTCTAACAGTTAAAACTGGTTAAATATACCTGTTGGTTTCTACTTCTAGATTCTGTTTCATGTATGGGGATGGTTCAAAAAAAAAAAAAAAAAAATTAAACAGGCAAAAAAGTTCTACACTGTATTATATTAAATATCACATCAAGGAGAAAAAAGAAATATTGAAACAAATAAAAAAAAAAAACCCTGAAACAACTACAGTTTCTCAAATAACTAACTTGACTATACTTCCAAGCAAGTCTATCTAAAAAATGAACTTACAACCTCTAAAGAAAGAACATTAATGGTAAACAAAAGAATTATCAAATACAAAGAGCAGTAGATGCCAGAACCTCTGCTGGAATCTCATTTGCTCTATACCTTTGTAAGTCTCCAATTATAGAGGAGCTTCTTGGTCCAAATACAACCATTCAAATTGATCTTTTGGAAATGTGCCCCAAATGAAAAAAAATGCACAGACAGAAGGTGCTCCATTCAATGAACAAAAACAACAAAAAATAGAAGCTGGGCATGGTGGTATACACCTGTAGTTCCAGCTACTTGAGAAGCTGAGGTGGGAGGATCAATTGAGCTCAGGAGTTTGAGGCGGGAGTGTGCTATGATTGTGCCTGTGAATAGCTACTATACTCCAGCCTGGGCAACATACAGAGACCTCATCTCTTAATAAAAAAAAATAAGGAAGAAAAAAAAAAAAGGAAAGAGGATGAAAAAGAAAAACGTATCACTTTATACACACCTGCATACATTTAAGTAATTCCAAAAAGGCATCAAATCCTTCTAGGAACTTCTGCCTTAGCTCATCTGACCATTCAGTTGGTTTGCTAATTAAAACATACCTGAACAAGATAAAAGCAGCAATGAATACAAAGATAAACACTGACATTTCACAAGTTGCAACTGGTTTAATAATTGAATGAAAACTCACTTGAGATCTAAAATAAGGCTCTGAACTCTCCTAAACTTGAAGGCTTGTAAAGCAGTATATCGTTCAAACTGAAATCTGCCCTGGGCATCTCGATGTCTCAAATGATCCATAAAAGTCTTAATGATAATGGTCATCAGGTTTTCTTCTGTGATGAGCATTCGAGCCTAAAACAAAGTATATCAGAGTACATGGTAATCAAAAACTATTTACTAGGAGGCCAAAAAAAAAAAAAAAGAAAAGAAAAATTCAAATCATCAACATTATTTAGCTCTTTCAGTTTAAAACCCTTTTCAACACAACCATATAATATCATAAATGTATTACTGTGTATTTCTAAACAACAATTACTTACTCCAATTGCCATGTGTATGAAGCAACAATTATATCAGATGCCAGAAAGATGCCAGAATGTTAGAAGACAGTTCCAAGGCTCATTATTCAAAGATAATTCAGGGTGGGGGATCTGAATCAGGCTGCAAATTTTCCTTAACTGAGACATTTAGACACCTATAATGGTATAGTATAATTATTCTAGGATTCACAGGTTTATGTCAAAGATTCTCTAGAAGTCAATATGAAACTATATTTCCTCTTAATCTCTTTAGTTAAGATTTATTTTTTGCTTTGTAGCTATGTATAGATATATATGTATATCTCTATGTATTTTTGAATAAGTAAATACATGTAAATGATGCCAAATACAAGTAAAAAGTAAGTCCCCTAGTGCCTGAAGTTTCCCGTCCAAAGGCAAACCCTATTAGCAGTTCTTTGCACATTCTTGCAGAGGTGGTATGTGTGTATAATATCTATATATCTATACATATATAAACTACAAAATAAAATACAAATAAAATAGATTAAATGTATATTAAGTATATATAAGTATGGATATGTATAATTATATCTCTTTCGCCCAAAGGATACCATATTATATACTGTTCTGTACTTTTTTTACTTGATATATTTTAGAGATTGTCCCATATCAGTTCATACAAATTTCCCTTACTCTTTTTTATCTATCACCAGGTATACTTTTGTATCATACTTTATTTAGTCAGGCCCTTACTAGTAAGACATTCGGGTTTTTCCAGTTTTATGCTATTACAAAAGATGTTGCAACAAATATCTACTGTGTATAGTTGCAAGAACATTTATAGAATAATTTCCTAAAACTGGAACTAATGTGCTAAAGAGTATGTACATTATAAATTTTAATGATATCATCAAACTGTTCCCACAAAAAGGCTTAACAATTTATGTTTTTACCTATGATATGGGCCTTGCCCCTCTTGTTCTCCTAACACAATGTAACTTTGAACATTTTGAATTTTGCCATTTGACAGTTTTAATCTGTCATAGTAAAGTTAGAATGTCTAATTTTACTTTAAATACCACATTTTTACTCTGATACAAAAGATCATGGATCCCCACCCCACGCCTTTCCTCCTAGGTTTTACAGTGTTATTGATGTTGGGCGACAACTTAAACAGGTCTCATGTCAATCAATATCACATAATTAGCAATATAGAAAGTTGCATCAAAAAACAGGACCAAAATACAGAAGAAAGAAGTCCAAGAATATAGTAAAAGCTGTATTCTAATGCAGAGGTTAAGTGCTAAAGTCATAAGTAGAAAATCTATAGAGTTAAATATACCTTTGAAAACTCTTAAATCATCAACACATTGCCAGGACTTAGGCTCTAAGAAGCTCAAAAGTCTACAGGATTAACTTCTGTTAAATTTTCCTCCACAGTGAAGATTAAGGTGAAGTTTGAAGGGGTGGGCAATACTAAGGGCGTAAGTAAAAATTTTCCTTTTGTTTGTTGGATTAGTTGATTTTGAGGAAGTTAAATGAGTATGACTCAATTCCACTGAGCTAAGAAAAAACTCTGTAGAGCTGCAATCCCCAAGGCCTGGGCTGTGGACCAGTATGAGTCCGGGGCCTCCTGGGAAGCAGGAGGTGAGCAGCGGGCAAGCGAGCAAAACTTCATCTGTATCTACAGCCGCTCCCCATCGCTCACATCACCACTGATCAGATCAGTGGAGGCATTAGATTCCCATAGGAGTGCAAACTCTACTGTAAACTGCACATGGGAGGGATCTAGGTTGCACTCCTTATGAGAATCAAATGCCTGACATCTGAGGTGGAGCTGAGGCAGTGATGCTAGCACTGGGGAGCGGCTGCAAATACAGATTATCATAGCAGAGAGGTGTGACTCCACAATAAATGTAATTGGCTTGAATCATCCTGAAACCATACTCAACCCCTGTCCAGTCTGTGGAAAAATTTTCTACCGTGAAGTTGGTCCCTGGTGCTAAAAAGGTTAGGGACTGCTGCTGTAGTGTCAGCATATAAGACTTAGAGCAGGTAGGAAAAGGAGTTTGTTGAATGTAAATCTCACCAATCAAGGTACTTATTAGCATTTTCAGTTTCAGGTGAATGTTAAAAGAGATATGCATAGTTTTGGATTGAATTCTAATTGTTTGTACTGGGGGGTCAAATAAAAAAATTAATAGAGTGGCCCATTAAAACAGGGGAGTGGCCAGATGTGGTCCTTGTGTGCCTAAGGTCCCAGCTACTTGGGAGGCTGAGGCAGGAAGACTGAGCTTAGGATTTCGAGGCCAGGCTGGGCAATGCAGCAAGACCCCGTTTCTAAAACAAAACAAAACAAAACACTAAAAAACCCCAAAACAAAACAAAACCCAAGGCAGTTATTTACCATGTTTCTAAAACAAAAGAAAACCACAAAAACAAGAACAACAACAACAGCTCCAAAACAAAACTAAAAAAAAAAAAACCAAGGGGCCAGGCGCGGTGGCTCACGCCTGTAATCCTAGCACTCTGGGAGGCCGAGGAGGGAGGAACACTCAGGGTCAGGAGTTCGAGGCCAGCCTGAGCAAGAGCAACACCCCGTCTCTACTAAAAAAATAAAAAGAAATTATTTGGACAGCTAAAAATATATATGGAAAAAAATTAGCTGGGCATGGTGGCACATGCCTGTAGTCCCAGCTACTCTGGAGGCTGAGGCAGGAGGATCGCTTAAGTCCAGGAGTTTGAGGTTGCTGTGAGCTAGGCTGACGCCACGGCAACCACAACAGAGCAAGACTCTGTTTCAAAAAAAACAAAACAAAACAACAACAAAAAAACCCCAAGGAGTTATTCAACATTTCTACTTTTAAAAAGATAACTAAAGAAGCATATTTTCCAAAGTTATAAACAGAAATGGATAAAAACCTTAAGTGCTTGGTTTTATCAACCTTTCAAGGCAATTTTCAACATTAAATATCTAACATTATTATATTATTTCTAGTACTTATCACTTACCCTAAAAAATTACTTTAATTTTTATGTCTAAAATTCACTTTGTTTTGAAAAACATTTCCACTACTTAATTACAGTTTTTATTCACTTTATGTAATTCATATTCAATTTTGTTTTGCAAGGCTCATTAGACATTTAACAAAATATTCAAAATGGGCCAAATTCTCCCCTCAGACTCTGAAAAACTATTAACAGTCTATGCATACACTGTTAGTTAAACTAAACATGCTACGGCATATAGGGATAATGCTGACTGAGGGCACATTTAATAAAATAAACTGGAACAACTACTGTACTCTAATCACCTGATTTATAAGCACTTGTTCTTGACCAGACTTAAAATGAAGATGGCGTTAACTGTAAGGCAATTCTGAATCGAAAGATACTCCTGCTATAAAACATTTTACTAATATCTAGGGCAAGTTATTTTTAACCAGGATGTGCACAAGAATTGCTAATGGAACTTTTCCAAAAAAATGTACAAGCACTCTTCTGCTTCTAGTCATGACGGAGTAGCTTCAGGCTGACCAACACTTCTACCAAGAACTAGAAAAGCTCAACTTAAAAAAAAAAAAAAAAGTTTGAAATCAATAGCAAGCTGCTGAGACAAGAAGGACCCCAGGGGATAAAAACCATGGATAAAGGGAACTGCACAGGGAGGTGAGCCAACATTCAGCAGCTACTTTTGCTTCAGCATTTGACTATTCCGGGAAGGGGTAAGTGGATTAAAGATGCCAGGAGGAAATCTGCACAGAGCTGCTATTCGTAGGGAGAAAAACCTACTGACATTTTAGCTGTCCCAGGGTGTTGGAGAGGCTAGAATCCCAGTAAGAACAACAGAAGGGTGGGGAAATAAGTTTAAGATTATTCTAGTTTTCTTCTCAAAATATTTGCAAAATTCTGAAGTTACATGGAATGGAAGTCTGAGAAGAGCAGGAAGCCCAGATGAACAAAGCAATGCTGTGGCAGTCTTACCAAGGTGAAGAAACTCTTATCTACATAGAGTTCAGGACCCTATAGAGGGGAAGAACTCCAGGCTGTCACCTGGGAAAGGTTAGGGAGTTATGTCCCAGGGAGGGGGATGAACCAGAAGACTGAATCTTGCTAAAACAACCTGGAGTCATGTCAATCCCTGACTGGACTAAGGTGATCAGCCTCACCCTATGTGCTGAAGGGGACTAGAATATTCCACACCAAAATATACCATTCTGGCATAAGGATTATTTTTGGGTGAATGCAACAGAGGAACAGCAGATAAAGGAAAAGCTCCCAAAAGAGAACACACATTTCCACTTTGTAAAAGTGTTGTCTGTGTTGTCTCACTTACTAGGAAGAGGAGGGCAATTCTTACTATCTAAGTTGATCTGAATCTGTAAAACAAACCTTACTAAACACCTCTTATTTACCACGTAACAAAATTGTGGGATGCAGTTAAAATTATGCTTAGATAGAAACTTCACCTTAAATGCTCTTAACAGAAAAGAAGAAAGGCTGAAAGTAAATAATCTAAATATCTATTAAGAAATTACAAAAAGAATGGCAAAATAAATCTAAAGAAAACACAAAAAGGGAAATTAGAGTATAAATTGATAAAACAAAGAAAATGTACAAAAAAAAAAAATCAACACAACTGAAGGTTGGTTCTTTGAAAAGACTAAAAGAGTACAGATCTCTCAAAAGACTAATAAGAAAACCAGAAAAATTTAAATTTAAAAAGGAGCAAAAAAACCAAAACTACAGATCTTAAAGATATTAAATGGAAAATGGGACAAGTGTTAGGACCAATTTAAATTAATATAATTAAAAATTTAGATGAAACTAGCAAATTCCTAAGAAAAAACCATAGGTTATTCAAAGGGAAATAAGAAACGAAAAATCTGAATACTCTTATATCTATTAAAGAAATTTAATTGGTAAAAAATGTTACCAGAAAGAAATCTTCAGGCCCAATGGCTACACTGGAGAATTCTTCCAAATATTTAAGAGAGCAATAATACATAGAAATTTCCAGAAAACAGAATATACTTGCCAATATAATTAATGAGTCCTCCATAATCTTAATTCTAAAACTCCAAAAAGCCATTATAAGAAAATTACCACCTAATAATCTCTCTCACAAATAAGGGTACACAAATTGAATCAAGCAATATAGAAAAAGGATACATCACAACACAACCAAATTTGGTTTTGGTTTATTTCCTTAATGCAAGAGTATTTCGGAAAAAAAATCAACTTATATAAATAACCTTATTAACAGACAAAAGGAGGAAAAAACCCACATGATCATAGCATACAATGCTTTTCCTGAATTCATGAAAATTAAACACCCATTCATGTTTTAAAACAAAAACCAAGTGGGCCTGTAGTTCCAACTATTCAGGAGACTGAGGCAGGAGGAGGGGGTATCCCTTGAGCAGCCTGGGCAACAAAGTGAGACCCCATTAAAACAAACAAACAAACCTCCAAGCAAACTAGGAATAGAAGGGAGTTTCTTTTATCTGATAAAAGAGTATCTGTTAAAAATCAACCAAACAAAAACCCAAAGTAAAACATTATACTTTGTGGTGAAATATTGAATGCTTTTCCCCTGAGAAGAGGAATGAGACGATTCCTGCTTTTATTTACCACTTCCATTCAACAGTATACTGGAGGTCCTAGCCAGTACAATAAAGAAAGAAAATGAAATAAAAGATATAAAGATTGGGAAATAAGAACCAAAACTGCCACCACTCACAGATAACAGATAACTATGAAGACAGAAAATCCAAAAGAATCTATAAATTATTATATTTAATAAATGAATTTGGAAAAGTTTCTGGGTATATGGCCAACATACAAAAATGGATGCATTTCTACATACTAGCAAATACAAAGTAAAATTTTAAAAAATGATACCATTTCCCATAGCATCAAAAAGAATAACAAAAACCTCAAAGCCAAATATGTAGGAATAAATCTAACAAAAGATTGGAAGAGCTCTATGCTAAAAACTATAAGTCATTATTGACAGAAATTAAAAAAAAACTAAATAAATGAAGGAACACATCAAATTCATGGGATGCAAGACTCAATGTTGTAAAGATATCAATTCTTCCCAAACTGATGTGGATAGACTGATTTCGATCCCAATCTAAATCTATGAAGGGGTGTGTGTGTGTGTAAACTGATAAGCTGAATTTAAATTCACATGGAAATACAAAGGATCAAGAATGACCAAGGCACTTTGAAGAATAAAACTGGAAGATTTAAATATCAGATATCAAGACTCATAAAAGTACTACAATTAAGGCAGCGTAATATTGGAACAAAGGTAGATAAGAAAACAAATGGAACAAAAGAGAGACACACACGTATAAAGGTCTTCTTGACTTATGACAAAGGTGCCCCTGAAATGCAACAGGTAAAAGGATGATATCTTCAATAAACAGTGCTGGGTCAACTGGAGAATTATATGGGGGAAAAAATCAAGACCCCCTTACTTCATACTATAGACAAAAATCAATTCTAGATGCATTGGAAATTTAAATGTGAAAGGCAAGCTTTAAGAAGAAAGCATGGGAGAATATTTTCATGACCATAGGATATGCAAAGATTATTTATACAGTACACAAAAAGTGCTAACTGTAAAATAAAAAATGATAAAATAGAACACATTAAAATTATAATTTTTTTGCTTCCTAATTTCTGGGAAAAAAAAAGAAAAAATAAAATTATAAATTTTGGCTCATTAAGAGAAACTTAACATCAAGGGAGTGACAAAGACAAGCCACAGGTTGGGAAAAAATATTTGTCACATATATATCCAATAAAGGATATATATGTAGGATTTATTAATAAAAACTCTTATGAATCAATAAGAAAAAGGCAAACAACCCAACAGATAATCAGGGGGAAACTTTAGCAGGCATTCACAAAGGAGGATATCCAAATGGCCAATGAACATACAAAAAGGGATTCAACTTCATTACCACCAGAAAAATGCAAATTAGGACCACAATGAGAAATCACTATGCCCTCACTGGAATAGATAAAATATAAAAAGACTGGTAAAACCAAGTGTTGGTTATGATGTAGAGCAACTAACTGTAATTCTCATACATTATTAATGGCAATGTGAATTGTTCCAACCATTTTGGAAAAGAGTTTGGTAGAAACTTTTTAATCTGCACACATATATATCCTATAAACTCCTCTCTTGGGTATGTAAAAGGTCAGGATAATTTTCTACTAAAATATGTTGTTGAATGTTCAAATCATCTTTATTTCTAAAAGCCCCAAACTAGAAAACCCCTTAAAAGAAAAATGAATAAATGGTGACATTAATGCAATGGAACATGACATAGCAATAAGAATGAATGATCTTATTGTATGTATGATGATGTACATGCAGCATGGATGACTACCACAAACATAATGCTGAGCGGAAGCAGTCAGACATAAGTCATACCATATGATTTTATTATATAAAATTCAAAACCAGGCAAAACAATCCGTTGTGTCAGAACACATTTACATTTGGAGAGAGGTAGTGATTGCGATGACCAGCACTTTTGGAATGCTGGTAACATGGGTGGGCCCACTATATAAAAATTCAATGGGCTGTACAATTATCATGTGCTCACTTTTCTGTATATACTCTATCTCAACAAAGTTAAAAACAGCCGGGCGCGGTGGCTCACGCCTGTAATCCTAGCTCTGGGAGGCCGAGGCGGGTGGATCGCTCGAGGTCAGGAGTTCGAGACCAGCCTGAGCAAGAGTGAGACCCCGTCTCTACCAAAAATAGAAAAAAATTATCTGGCCAACTAAAAATATATATACAAAAAAATTAGCCGGGCATGGTGGCTCATGCCTGTAGTCCCAGCTACTCGGGAGCCTGAGGCAGTAGGATCGCTTAAGCCCAGGAGTTTGAGGTTGCTGTGAGCTAGGCTGACGCCATGGCACTCACTCTAGCCCGGGCAACAAAGTGAGACTCTGTCTCAAAAAAAAAAAAAAAAAAAACTACTACACATGCCTGGGCCCTGTCTCTAGAGTTTGTGATGCTGAGAAGGAAGGAGGCAGCAGAGAACTACTTTTAAAGGTTACGTAGGTTATTTGGAAACATGCTCGTTGACCTACGAAAAGGGAGAGAGTGTTAAGTATGTAGGTGGTACCAAGTTAGGGTGAAGGAAAAGATTCATTATTAAAAAAAATGTAAACTGTGAAAATTCTCTCAAGAATAAAACCTGAACAGATGAGAAGAAACTGAAAAGAATTTCAAAGATTTAACCTCTCAAACATTCCAAGTTGAGATTAATTAAATCTTAAAAAAAAAAAACAAACAACCAGGTAATTCTTATGTCATTTAATCTATTCTAGGGCTTACACACAGACATATACTCAATTCATTTTACAAAGCCAAAATCTAATTAAACACACACACAGGAAGGAAACACTGACCAATCTTACTTGTGAGTGTATGTGCAAAAATTCTAAATAAAATATTACTAAACTGGACTTAGCACTATACTAAAAGAATACACTATAGCCATGTATTAGAATTTCAAAATTAGAAAAATTTAACTAATATAATTTGTTATATTAGTAGGTCAAAGAATGAAATTGTTCCTCCTTCTTTGACCAAGGAGGGTATTTACTGCATCAACAGCACAAAGAAAATACTATATGATCATTTCAATAGATGGAGAAAAAGCATTTGCTGAAAATATCTAACCCTGATTGAAAATCACACAAAACCAAAACCAATTTTAGTAAACCAGAGCGAAAAGAAAATATTCTCAGTATGATAAAATATTAATCAAAACCAGAAGTAAGCAACATCTTCATTTCTAGATTAAAACACCTGAAGGGACTTCTATTCAAGTCAGGTACCAGACAAGGATGTTGCTGTCATTCAGAGTGGTCCTTCTGAAACATAAATCAGATATCATGCCTGTGTTCAAAACCTTGCAATTATCTCCCCATTTCACTCAGTATTTATAAAAGACAAAAGTTTTTACAATAGCCAGCGAGGTCTGGTACTGCCACTCTCCACTTTGCCCTCCCATTTTCACTCCATCCCCAAGCTCAATGACCTCACTGCCCATTCTCCTCCTTATTCACTCACTCTAGCAACAATGGTATTTTTTTTTTTTTGGTTCTTTCCTACAAAATGCCAAGTGTGCATTCATCTCAGAAATTTTGCACCTGCTGCTCCCTCTGCCTAGAAAGTTCTTTCACCAGTCAATAATGTCACTCACTCTCTCACTCCTTCAAGTTTCTGTTCCAAGACCACCTCTCTGAAAGGTCTTCCCTGATCACCCTACATAAAATATGACCCCTCCACTATCACTTTCTATTCCCTTAACTCGTTTTTCAACTTTGTAGTACTTATCAACAGTCAATTTATAACAAAATGCAATTGTTTATTTATCTTCTCAAAACTAGACTATAAATTGTTTTGTTCACTGCTATATTTATCCCCCAGAGTCCAAAATAGCGCCTAGTCAATAAAGGTACTAAATAAATGTGTTTTGAATATATAAAGACATACACTATTTTTCTAGTGTTTCTAACTAAAGGAGTCAGATGAGAAACAGAAAGTTGAGATATCAGAAAAAAACCAAAAACTATTATTTGTAGATAACTAGAAATTCCAATGAATCAACACAAAATATTAGAAGGTCAGTAAGTGGACCAAATAGATATAAGATGGATATATAAAAATCAGTAGTTTTCCTACATACTTATAGCCTGTTTGAAAATGTAAAAAATTTACTATAGCATCAAAAATATAAGACATATAAGCTTAATTTAAAATCGTGTAAGACTATAACAAGAGAACTATGAAGCTTTTACTAAGAACATAAAATAATATTTCAATAAATAAGGACAAATTCTATTCATAAATGGTATATATCCAATTATTGCAAAGATACTAATATTAGTTCTTCCTGAATTAATCTATAAATACAATGTCTTTCCAGTCAATATCCCAATGTAGTTTTTGGTAACTGACAAACTGATTTTAGTTCATCTTTTAAAAAAGGCCTAAGAAAAAGTAAGAATATTTTGGAAAAGAATAATGAAAGGAGATTTAGCTCTATAAGACATCAAAAGAGAATATTAAACTCTAAATAATTATTACAGCTGTGGTACTGGCATGGAAATGGAAAAAAGATCAATGGGGGAGAGAAACAGATTTGAATACACATGGGATCATCTCACAGGCTTTACAAACTCAACCTTGACTAAACTGAAGGTATCACTTTTCCTCTTTACAAATCCTAGTCGCTCTCCAAAATTCCCTGTATCCCAGCAAGTGGCACAACATTCACTCAGCTGCAAGTCAGAAACCTGGGAATCATCTTTAAACTTCTCCTTTAAACCCAACCTTCAATTAATCACCAAATTCAACATCCCTCAGACACGCTTGCCAGTTCTCTCACAACTCATATCCTACTGTTAGCACTCCAGTACAAGTAACCATCAATTCTTTTCTGGATCACTGCATCAGCATCTGATTAGGTTCCCCACACTCACTTTTACCCCCCTCCGATCTGTTCTCCAAATTACAAACAGCATGATCTTTTAAAATCACAAATGTAATGATGTAAGTACCACTTAAAACTCTCTAATGCCTTCCCATGCTCTTAAGATAAAAATCAAAATCCTTAATCTGGCCTATAATAATAGCTCATTAATGGGTAAATAGATTCCTGGACAGCTTCAACTATATTAGAATATATCCTTTAACATAAAAGTAATATGGGGGAAAACCAGTCATTTTTAGTATGTCTTATTGATAAAGTAACTGTAAAATGCTCTTAAATCTATACAATTTTGCTGTATGTTCAAGGATCTTCAAGTGTATTGGCTTTCCTCTGTTTACCATATAGGTAATGCTCCTCCCTACTCTCAAGTGCTAGTTCCTCTGCCTGGACCCTCCCTCATGCCCTTGCATAAAGATATCTTCCTTAGAAAAGCCCTCTCTGAACTGTGGGAAAAGGTCAAATCTCTTTACTATTCTCTCTTAAAGCATCCAAAGTCTTTAGAGTTTTCATTATAATTTCAATTAACTATTTATGAGAGTCTTTCCCACTATGTTAAGTTTGATCAGGGCAAGGATCATATTTGTTTTTGTTCACCATTGCATTCTCAAGACTAAAACTGTGCCCAATAAATAGGTACTTAATAAATTTGTTAAACAAATTAAATATGAATTTTAATTGCTATATAGTGATTATGTAATGATGCCTTCAGGAGCACCTAGTGAAGCTCACAATTATCGTGATTCAATTGCCTTAGCTACCCCTTCCCTTATGGTGGTGGGGTGGGGGAGAAGGCCTTCTCAAATTGTGAGGTGGTATACAATATGCTGTCTGATTCTAATGTCAAGGATAAATTTGTTAAACCAATCAGCTTAATGATAACTCATCATTTAAAACCTCAGGAAAGTATTATGAGAAAGTATAGATTTTTTTCCCCATCCTCCCCATCCTCTACTTTAGGGAAAGTATAGACTAAATTTAAATGACATTTCCCCCCAGATTATTTTAATATTAAAAAATATGTTCTAATATATTTGAAGGTGTCTGAAATCTGCCCATTAATAAAATATTATTCTATTCAGGAATATACAGATTTTAGTTCTCTGTTATTTTAAGGCCTTACTTTTGTTAAGGGAAAACAAGAAAGTTCTTCTAGTTTTTCAGTACTTACAAGTGAAGGAACCGTGAATATCTGAACCGAGAGGTCTGCGATTGAAAACTCTCTGTCGTGGTCATCTGTCACATAATCACTCTGCAAACGCTCATAGTTCTATTAAGAAGGCAAAAAAAGGCAAGGAGTGCCAGCTATCAGTTACAAGAAAAGGTAAGCACTACTCACCAGAGTAGGTGCGGTGAAGAACTGGACAGACAGAGCAGTCACCGACACTGCTCGCTCGTGATCATCATCCATAAAATCTCTCTGCAACTGCTGGTAATTCTAAACAACAAGGGGGAAATTCACCTCTAATCCACATTGACCAAATGTTTAAAGATTATAATGAAAAGTCAGTGCTGGAGGAAGTCAGTATGATAACACTGCTATAAGAATGATAACTGGAATGATTTCTACCAATTAATTCCTATATAAATATTGATTCATCGTGTAATCCTGTATAAGTATTGATTCTTCTGAATTACATGCCAGTTTGCCAGCCCACATAGGCAGTCACAGCTCCTACAATCCTAAGATGCCAACGTACACTGCTGGGGCTAAACCACAGCAGCATTACACTGTCTCTGCTGAAACCAGACTCTCATTACTTCTGGATGCATATCAGAATCATATGATGACTTTTGCAAAGTACACATGCTTGGGCCCCCACTCTTGGTGAATATGCTTCAGTAGATTTGATAATGGAACACAAACACATGTATTTTGAAAGAGCTCTCAGAATGATTCTCACACGCTTCCTTGGTTAAGAACTCCTAATTCGAGTGAACACAAAAAATAAGTGGTTAGCTTAATCACATGCTGCTGAAAGGAAGAACTTAATTCAACTATACCAACAACTTAGAGTTCATGATTCTTAAATCATATCCACATACACATGTCATTTCAACTAAGATTATTGTTTCCTTATACGAACTTTAGTGAGAACAATATCATAATTCACAATGGCCTAGGTTTAAATTTATCATTTCATATCGCAGACACTGCCCAGATGGATACTCATGATACCATGGGAGGTGATGAACAAGAAGTATCACTGCTATAATTTTATTCATTGATAAAAGAAAAAAGATTATTTATGAAGTTTCTTAGAATTTAAAATCAACACATATTACTGTCAGATGCTAATTTTTTTGAAGCCTACATATAATCATGGGCCATAGTTACTTCATATATAACCTGTTTTGTTATCAAAATTGAAAAACCACTTACTTTTGCAAATCGAACAGCAAAGAGTTTCTTGTATTTCAAATCCATAAGCAGACTGCTCATGAACAACTGATGATATACACTCCTAGCACCTTTTAGAAAAAGATCAGGGTGTGAGATGAGGATATACCAAATAAGCCAAAAATGACACTTCCAAAGTTCTTAATGTGATCAATCGTATTTTTTTTTTAAAAGATGCGGTCTTGCTATTTTGCCCAGACTGGACTCAAACACCTGGGCTCAAGCAATCCTTCCACCTCAGCCTCCTGAGTAGCTGGACTACAGGTATGCGCCACTGAAACTGGCTTATATTTTAAGCCTCAAGAACAAAACCACACATTTCCCTTAGCACAAAATATTTGTAATCTACTTATTTATAAAATCAGGTTTTCTAAACGTAATTCTTAAACAAAGTATAAAGGCTATTTAATTTGGATCATGAACCCCTGCAAAATATTTTTCAAAGACTGCAATATTAATATTAAAAAACATAAATATATTTATTAAATATCTTCCTAAATGAAAAAACCTTAACATCTCAATTACTTATGTAGATACCCTATACCTTAAAAGTAGTAAGAGATTCACCTTTCCATAACTTGGAATCATTAAGCATCAATCTATCCACTAGAGAAGAGTTTTCACCATCTGGCCCTTCTTGTAAACCAACTTGACATAAAATCCGGCGAAGGCCATCTTTAAATAGAAGGAAAAGTAAGTATGAGATAGCAACTTCAAATATTAAAATAAAGTGACATTTTTATAGATGTTCAAATGGATCTATAGAGTTTTACATGTTTTATTAAAGATCAAATTTATTCAGAAAAAGTAAACATATTAACTATTTTATTAATATTTTCACAAAAAGGAGATAAATTCCAAATCTTAATTCACACACCAATTCTTACTCCAGAATGTTAAAATATATGTCTATCATAAAGGCAATAACTTCCTGTGTTTTAATGAATTTAACTAAAGAGAAAAACATCTCCAAACCACTGCATACTGTTCTCTAAGCACTAACGCCAACTAAACCAGATTATAGTAAAATTGTTATATATCCCATAATAACTGAAGGTAGGTATAATATTAAATTGTGCTGCTAACACTTAAAAGAAGGAATGCATGGCTTCTACACTATAACATATAACAGTGCATTTTATTAATGCTATAAAAAATGTTCTTCATTCATTAAACAAAATTCACTGTGGACCTGGCATGGGAGAGGCCCAGGAAGACAAATTCCTACATCATCTAAATGCTAAACTTTAGAAAAGTTCTTCAAATATTAATATAAGCACTAAAGTAACCAAATCTTTAACATCTTTTTGTTTCACCATACTTTATAATTTAAATCAGTGTTTTTAGTCTTCTTCAAGGAGGCAAAATAATTGGAAAGAAATGGAGTAACTTTTAAATTGAATTATAAATTTGCCAAGTAGAAGTAATTAAAAAGGCTAAAGGGCAAACCTTACATAAATATTAAATATAAGCATTTAAATTATTGATAAATATCTTAAAGAAAATTTTTAGCAGGAAATTACTTCCATGATACTATTCATTAATACTGTACCACAGTACTTGGCATACAGGCATTCAATGGAAAACACCAAAAATAAAGAATATGGGGGCTGAGAAAAATAACTGGAAAGACATTTAAAAGGGAAGAAAACATGTTCTCCTAAACTTCCACACCACCATATTTACAACTATCAGTTCAGTGTGGTAATGCTCTTTATCACAGCCTTTCAACACAAATGTTTCAGAAATTTTCTTTATAGTAAACTGAATCTGAATGTCATTTATCCATAGCCTTGCCTAAAGAATAGCATGACAGATAGCTCAGATCTATCCCAATTTTACCCTTTAGTGTTACACACAAGATTTGTATTTTTGGGGACAAGAGGATTCTTAATTCTGTTACCATTACATAAAGAAAAATTATCTAACTTGTAGACGGTGGAAAAATTTTTAAAAATTCAAATCAATAACTTCCAATTTGCAAATTTTTAGAGTTGCAAATTATTGGTAACCAAAAGTTATAGGATTTAGAGATATTAACATTAGTGTTTTATCATTTAAATTGCTAATCACTTAGGCTTTTTTTTTTTTTGAGACAGAGTCTAACTCTGTTGCCCAGGCTAGACTGCCGTGGTGTCAGCCTAGCTCACAGCAACCTCAAACTCCTGGGCTTAAGTGATCCTCCTGCCTCAGCCTCCCGAGTAGCGGGGACTACAGGCATGTGCCACCAACTTAGGTTTTATTTACAGTAGGATTTTTCCAGCTTACTCAGTGGAAGAGCTCCAGAAGATGTTCCGTTAAAAAAAAAAAAAAAAGATTTTAAAATCAAGTTTGTAAGATTTATATTGTATTAGCATATTAAAGTCCTTTATAATTGTTTAACCCAATGTTTCCTGCATTTATTTTAACAGAGAATCCTTTGTGTGCATATAAAAAAATACTATAGGACAAAATTTGGTTTTTCTGTGTATAAAGACAGTCTGAGATGGTATTCTAAAATGTGAAATTAAAGCAAGAAATTATTCCACTCAATATTTTTTCCAAAACAGTTTTGCAAGGGCATATGAGCTCATTTTAACAGATAATTAGCATAAACTTTTATGAACCTACCTGAATATCCAATAATACTTCCCAGCCAAGACAAAAGTTTCAAACCAAAATTCTGATGCGCGACAATAGATGAATGCATAACTTGAACTTTGAGTGGCTTTGTCTGTCTACTGGTATTTCTCTTAAAAAGAAATGGCAGGATTGAAAAACTAACTTAAAAATCTATTTTACTGGCAGAAAAAAGTTAACATTTTTATTTAATATAACCACACCATCATCACAGAAGAATTTTTTACGCATGTGTGTAAGAAAACCACCACTGTGTTGGCCTTACTTGATTCAGATCCTAATTTTCTAAAATAATCTTAGGATTCAAAAAATAAGTCAGAAGGTCCAGCCGGCTTATGAGAGTAACTTGAATCTTTGGTCCTATATTTGAAAATCTGCCTTACCAATTATTAATATAAATGATTTAAATGCTTAAACTTGGTTTATGTTTTTTTTTTTTTTTTTTTTTTTTGAGACAGAGTCTTGCTCTGTCACCCAGTCTATAGTCCAGTGGCATGATCCTAGCTTGCTGCAACCTCAAACTCCTGGGCTCAAGTGATCCTCCTGCCTCAGCCTCCTGAGTAGCTGGGATTATAAAGGCATACACATACCCAGCTTCAACAGGTTTTTTTTTTTTTTTTTGACAGCAGACATCTCAATAGGTTTAAGGTGGTATCTCACTGTGGTTTTGATTTCCATTTCCCTAATGGTTAGTGATGCTGAGCATGTTTTCATGTGCTTATTGGCCATTTGTATATTTTCTTTGGACAAACATCTATTCAAATACATAAACACTTTTTAAAATTCATTTTTTGTTTGAATCTTTTCACCCTGATTCATCCCCTCTCCATAACCTACATTAACAGGGTAAGTCTTTGTGTATTTTCTGTATGCATATATATTATGTGTATATATTTATAAAGATCTTAATTTTGTTAGTTTGAATACAAAAATAGGATATTAAACACACTTTTATGCATCTTAGCTTTAATTTTTTTGTTAATGACATAACAATCTGGGGTATAGATTTATTAAAACATCCTCTACAGAAAGGTTTTCATGTTCACTTTATTTTCAGTCTTGTGAAACTACAAAAAAAGCAGCATTGTACTAAACATCTTTTAGACACACTTATTGGTGCCTGTATTTCTATGGGATAGTATTCCTAGGAGAGGTAAAGCTTTAACAGATGTTACTGGATTGTTTTCCAAAAATGCTGCAGCAATTTATTTTTACATGTATATTCCTATTCTCTGCAAACAAGATTTTTATCACTGTAATTTCATGTATATTGGGCACCTAGATTTTCTCTGTTGTGATCTGTCTTTTCATATCCTTTGTCCACTTTTTCTATTTTATTGTTTGTTCTCTACTTGATAATCTATAAGAACAGTTTCTGATACATTATTGTTCAGATTATCAAGGAAGAATTTCTTAAACAAGCCACAAAACAAATCATAAAGGAAAAGATATATTTGCTATTAATACATTAAAATTTAAAGCTTTTGCTCAGCGAAAGGAATCACAAACTTAAATGAGCATGAAAAAGACAATCCAACACAAAAAAATGGGTAAAAAATAGGAACAGGAAATTCACTGAAAACTTAAATGACCAATACAATAAATATAAAATAGGATACTTAGAAATCAAGGAAATGCAAATTTATCTCATGAGCTATCATTTCATATACATCAGACTGGCAAAAATTTAGACAATTTGACAATATAGAGTTTTGACAAAAATGTGGAGAAATGGGAACTCTCACACGCTGTTGATGAGAATGTGTGTGCGTGTGCACGCGCGTGCGTGTGTGTGTGTGTGTGTGTGTGTGTGTGTGTGTGTGTGTTTTATGAAGTGGGGAAGTGAGGAAGGGAGGGTCAATTTCCTTTTCTTTTTTGTTGAGACAGAGTCTCACTCTGTTGCCCTGGGCATCATCATAGCTCACTGCAGCCTCAATCTCCTGGGCTCAAGCAATCCTCCTGTCTCAGCCTCCTGAGTAGCTGGGACTACAGGCATGCACCACCACGCCCATCTAATTTTTTATCTACCATTTCCTATTTTCTTGCTCAGGCTGGTCTTGAACTCTTGACCTCAAGTGATCCTCCTACCTCGGCCTCCCAGAGTGCTAGGATTACAGCACAAGCCACGGTGCCTGGTCGTAATTTTTGTATTTTTTGGTAGAGGCAGGGTCTTGCTATCTTGCTCAGGCTAGTCAAACTCCTGGCCTCAAGTGATCTTCCTGCCTCGGCCTCCCAAAGTGCTGGGATTACAGGCGTGAGCCACCATGCCCAGCCAGCAATGTATACTGATACCACAATTTTGGAGATGAACTAGGCAAAATCTATTAAAGCTGAAAATGTTCATACTCTAAGAACTTAGAAATTCCATTTCTTGGAAACTTTTGCATCTGTGCAATAAGGAGACGAAAGAATGTCCATACTATAGCAAGAAAATTTGTCACAGCAAAAACCTGGACACAGCCTAATTGTCCATTAATGGGAAAATGTATAAACTGGTATAATCATCAATGGAATATTTTACAGTGGTTAAAAAAAATGAATTAACTACCACAACATGTATCAACATACATAAATCTAAAACACCACTGACATGAAAAGGCAAGTTGCAGTATAACACATTCAGTATAAATCTTGTTATATAATGTTTAAAGGCCGCCAAATCAATATATATATTATCAACAGATACTTAATATATGAAGTATAAAGGCATGCAAGAGAATCAAAAAATTAATGGACGTATTTATCTTTAGGGAAAGAGGAAGGGTAATGGAATTAAGAAGAGATAATACAGGCGCCTCCATACTATTTATTTAAAATTAGTATAAAGAACACAAGATATAATGTGGGCACACAGGTGTTTGTTGTGTTGTATCTATTTGTCAGTATATTTAAAATGTTTTATAATATATAAAATTATGTTTTAAAAAGAACATTTACATAAAATGCAGTTACATGGAATAATTACAAAATATATATATATTTTTTGAGACAGAGTCTTGCTCTGTTGCCTGGGCTAGAGTGCTGTGGTGTCAGCCTAGCTCACAGCAACCTCAGATTCCTGGGCTCAAGCAATCCTCCTGCCTCAGCCTCCCAAGTAGCTGGGACTACAGGTGTGTGCCACCACGCCTGGCTAATTTTTTCTATTTTTAGTTGTCTGGCTATAAAATAACTTTAAAAAATAGATCTAAATGTGGAGAACAGTTCTCTTTTAGAAAAATAATACACTAAGTGCCATTAAGATATGGAGTGTATCCTGCCATAATGTACCAAGGAACAACTTTCCCCCTGAATTCTAATTTTGGTGGTAAAGGCCAATTTAATTCCTAAAACCTAATGTTAATTAAAAACAAAACAAAAAGCAAAAAACTGTCTCATATTTCTCTGATGGAGAAATAAGAAGACAGAAAAGATTTATCTTATCCAAATATTCATTTTCTATATCAATCTTACATAGCTTAAAAAACTAGATAAAGCAATAATGCAATACTCAAGAAACATCTTTAAATATAATTTTTGGTTGACACTGGCATACATTCATGAAAGCAGAAAAATGTGTTCATAAATACTGAAATATGAAGCTAGTTTTAAACTAATAAAAAATAGTAATATAAGCATGTTTTAAAATTACTTACCACAATTACTGATTTTGCTTGCTCACAGTATTGGAAATCTCCATATCGAACTGACCTACGTCCCTGTAAATAAAGATATCTAAAATTAACCTGTAAAAATATTATATTCAATATTAATAACTTTTAAGCCAGTAAACTAACATGTTTGAGCATATAACTCTAATTAATTTTTAATATTTATAACGTCCATCCTACTCATTAGTGAAAAGTAAATTAAAATTTTCCTTCAAAGCTATCCTAACTTTTTTTGAGCCATTAATAAGTATATTTCCTTGAACAACACAACATTTGTTCTTCTAGGCTTCTATAATTTCCATTTTCATAAATCATTGGGTAGAACGATGGTAACTGTATATTTTCTCTTCAATTTTCTATCTGGTAATAGATTAAGTTATACCCAATACATTTGGGCCAATATGCAAGTGAAATTTTTAAAAAAGCCTAGACATATATACCTTTAACTCAATTTTCTGGGGTAACTTATCTGTAGTAAAAATTCAATTTACTATGTGGTATCAATATGATAAAATTACTTACATCTCGATCTACTGTAGTTGCAAACCCAATGGCTTCTTTTTGTGTACAATTAACAGCTTTCTGAAGAGTATAAATAACTTGTTCATACGTGTGAACTTCATCATTAAACAGCATGCAATAGTAGGTGTCACTCTTCTCTCTGAGTGATAAAACATTAATGATATATTAGATTATCTATTTGCATGTTATCTTGTTCCAGGTTGATTTATTAAGAGGATACTTTGTCCTACAGAATGTGCTAGGTACTGGGCACATATCTGTTAAAGAATTCATCTGTAGCCGGGTGTGGTGGCTCACGCCTGTAATCCTAGCACTTGGGAGGCCGAGGCGGGTAGATTGCTCGAGGTCAGGAGTTCGAGACCAGCCTGAGCAAGAGTGAGACCCCCGTCTCTACTAAAAATAGAAAGAAATTATCTGGCCAACTAAAAATATATACAGAAAAAATTAGCTGGGCATGGTGGCACATGCCTGTAGTCCCAGCTACTCGGGAGGCTGAGGCAGTAGGATTGCTTGAGCCCAGGAGTTTGAGGTTGCTGTGAGCTAGACTGATGCCACGGCACTCACTGTAGCCTAGGCAACAGAGCGAGACTCTGTCTCAAAAAAAAAAAAAAGAATTCATCTGTGGTCACTGGGCTCTGATACTATAGTCTGGTGGGAAAAAACAGATATAACTCTATATATACTGTTTTTTATCAAGAACAGCAGGATACTAGAGGTATAATAGGTCTGGGGGTACAGAGAAGAACTTCTAGGGAAGTAATCTGACAGTCAAGGTCAGAACTGGCTATCAGTGGTTCTCAAGTGGGGGTAATTCCCCTTCACCTCCCACAGCTGACCATTTATTGGGCAATGTCTGGAGATATTTTTGGTTGTCATGACTGTGGCTTGGGGGTGCTGTTGGTATCTAAAGGGTAGAGGCCAGGGATGCTACTATCTTGCAATCCTCCATCTTTGCCCCCATAACAAAGAAGTAATCTGGTCCCAAATGCCAATAGTGTTAAGGCTGAGAAACCCGGGGCTAGAGGAAGGTGAAAGCAAAGGTGCTGAGGTGGCAGAGGTAAATACTGGGACCTGGAGCACAGGGAGGAAAGAGGAGATCAGTATGGGATTAGTCTGGTCTGGAAAGAGACATAAATCTTGAACATCTTATAATGGATTTTGATTTTTGCCATTGTGAGGCAATCAAGGATTTGAAATAGGAGATATGATCAGATTTGCCTTGAAGTTGACTTTGGCTGCAGTGTAGAGAATCACTCTTAAGTGGCAAGAGTGTACATGGCAGTCCAGCTAGGAGGCTGTGTTGCCCAAGGATGAAATCAAGGTAATTTGGAGGAGGATGCTAGTAATGGAAATGAGCAGCAGAACAATTTGAAAGAGGGAGAACCAGCTGAAGTTGGTATCTAAGTGAATATGGGTGATTCAGGTTTCTGAGTAGACGGAAACTAAGATGGGAAACATTACAAGAGAAGCAAATCAAATTCTTTTCCCTTCCCTGCCGGTGGCCCTGAGCCTACAACAGAACAAAACAAATACAAAACTATTCTATTCTCTAGGGTCTAAGCTTAGATTTTAGATCAATGATTCTCAGACCGAAGTACATGAAGTCATGAGGTACTAAGTCACTTTCAACATCTCCAAAAAGGTAGATTATAATAACACCTCATTTTATTAGAAAACACTTAACCCACAACTTCAATTATCTGAAATACTACTGAGAAAGCAAAAAAGAAACACAACCAATGTCCCTCAGATCCTCATTCCAGCTGGTATTCATCTTTAACTATGAATACAATTCCAACAGTTTTGGTCTTTAAGTAAAAGAGGAAGTTGTTTGAGGCAAGCACACTAAGAAGGAAAAGTAAGCCTAACCTTAATACAGCTATGGAAGAATGTAGTCTCTGGTCACAAATTTGTGATCTCAATAATTTAAGTAAAAATGGTAGATATAAACTAAAAAAGTACAAAGTATAGAATACATTTTATAAAAAGTTAGAATCAAATGGTTAAAACTGAGCATTTATTCAAACCAGAAAACTCACTTATATCAAAGAGCTCATTCTCTTAATGATATATGATAAACAAAACAATAAGTAGAGTTGTAGAGTTAATCTACCAATTTTATCACACAATCAAAGAGAAAACTGTTCATGCATGAAACCAGTTATAGAGGTTTTTTTTGTTTGTTTTTGTTTTTGAGACAGAGTCTCACTGTGTTGCCCGGGCTAGAGTGAGTGCCATGGCGTCAGCCTAGCTCACAGCAATCTCAAACTCCTGGGCTCAAGCGATCCTTCTGCCTCAGCCTCCCGAGTAGCTGGGACTACAGGCATGTGCCACCATGCCCGGCTAATTTTTTCTATATATATTTTTAGTTGGCCAGATAATTTCTTTCTATTTCTTTTAGTAGAGACGGGGTCTTGCTCTTGCTCAGGCTGGTCTCAAACTCCTGAGCTCAAACAATCCGCCTGCCTCGGTCTCTCAGAGTGCTAGGATTACAGGTGTGAGCCACCGCACCCGGCCAGTTATAGAGTTTTGACGTGGTTTAAATATGGCTACAAACCAAGTAACCAACAGAGAGAAACCTCCACCAAGAAACTGGATCACACACATATTTAAAAACTATAAAACCAATGATGGTTACTGTTCTGACAAAAACTGATTTAAAAAAAACAATTATATCCTATCCTAACCGTATGGAAGTTAAAATTTAGAAGTTCCTCATACACAAAGAATAAATAGGTTATACTTACGCCATCTCTAAATCTGCGGGCAATTCACTTTCTTTTTCCCAGGTTAATATCTCTACTGCATACCGAAACATAATAGCAAAAATGTTATAAGTTCGTGCTATCACATCTTCTGACAAATGCACAAGAGGATCCTAAGAAAAGAACAGAAAAAAAGGCAACAACCATGTTAAATGTACATTAATTCTCTTTCCCATTCTGCCTCCAACCCTCAAAATAATATAGTAAAAAGGTGACTGGTCTTCCAGCTTCAGCTTCTCTTCAATGCATTTGATCTTATAGATTACAGCCTACAAAACAAAGCTTTCTAAAATGTTTAGTTCAGAATAATCCCAGTTATTGAATCAACTGAATCAAAATCAATGGCACTCCAATGCCTAATGAGTAAATCTAAACATTTTAGAATGGCATTCCAGGATCTCTAAAACCTAATATCAAACTTTCTTTATAGCTTCATATCCTACCAACCTATAATTTCTAGAACAAAGGAATATTATCTAAGGATGGAGAAGCAATATTTACTTTTATAGGTATAAAGGAGAGCTTGATTTTGACAATTTTAAAAGTGAGAACTCAACCAAGGTCAGAAAACTGTCCCTTGATGTTGTAAGAATCACTCACTTGTCCACTTTCTCTCAGCAGGGTAAGATGTGTATGCATGTAAATGGGGAACTCCATATATTACACTTAATAGTGAAAAAGTCACTAAATTTTAGGTTAACGTAAAAAAAAAATTATTTGAAACATATACGTCTATTATGGTATCTTTCAATCAAGGTTGGAAAAATGTTCTACATAATCTTTAATCTTAATGGTTTATCTTAAATCTAAACACTTTGTTTAGCTTAATGGCTAAATAGCATTACATTCATTTCTCAAATTAAAAAACCAGTATGTTCCAACATCATGGGATGGGAATCAGTACATACTTGTGTGTATATAAAACACATATATGACACACAATATTTTTGTATATTCACACCAAAGATAAGCCTAGTGGAACTGATATAAAACAAATGGAGAATGTGGAATAAAAAAGGAATGGATCAGAGGATTGAAGAACATTGGAAAAAATATACTAAAAAAAAAAAAGAATGGAGAAAAAAAGGACAAAGATTCCTAAAGGAGATGGGTCTAGGGCTTGAAGAAGGCAAATTTACTTTCTCAGTAAGAAGCAGATTTTCTAAATTTTCATAGCACCTTTTACCTATAACTCTTCTCATATAGGTTGCTTTATATGTCCCCTCAATGTTTTTTTTTCCTACTCACAAGATTCATTACTACTTGCTATGGTGGGTTTAGAAGTCATTAATATGGTAAAACCATCTGTGCACAGAAAGAACATAACTGGTACCTCCTGGGGATTCAAAAAAGAATAGGTATTAATAATAACATGAACTTTATGCTACACCAAAATAGAAAGTAGGATAAAAACTCAGCTTTCTTGGTGGTATTATCTCACCAAATAGTTATTCCATTTCCTATAATTACATCTCATAATACAAAACATTTAGGGACTGAAGAATTTGATAAATAGGGTTCATAAAAATTTAATGGTCCAGGGACAGAAACAACCACTAATTCTTGAGAATCCTAGCCAGCAGTGTCCAAACTCCATTCTACAAATTCCTGGGCCTGGGAGAGATATCTTTTATTTGAATAAACATGTCAGTTTAAAAACACATTACATATTGGAGATCACCAACTGGGAATTTGCTGTTACGTTAACCCAGTTTGAGGCAGGTCTAGAAATACCAATTCTTCTGCCATCTTTGTACATACATTTTAACTTCTTAAATGTGTCACTGATTGTAAAGACTTATTTCTGCAGTGAAGAGATGGTAGGCATGTGCTAGCCTACTAATATGTACAATGGTAAATTAAATGCCAGGAAAGACTAAGGCACTTATGCTCAAAGTGCTCTTATCATGGCATAAATCAGTTGACATAAGTAAATAAATGACATCTTATCCTATGTTGTAATATCTATTAATACTATTAATAATAATTTAAGTTCTGTTCTTTGATTACATTTATGTTACAGATTATAACTCATCTGTTGGTAAGCTGACTTTGCTTTACTCTTCTTTCAAGCTAGAAGAAAGAAAGGCATGCTGTTAAAAAGGTTATCAGTGGTTATCTTAGAAGATAGTAGGAATTACGGAGAACTTTACCTTGTATGTGTTATACTCTTGTAATGTTTGAATTGTAAATGTAAGCATGTATTATAATAAAGATTTTTAACTGTCCTCATATTCAAATAAGGTGTGAATGAGGATTTTCTCCATACTGCCCAACCAAAAATATAGAAATAAACCAGAGGCTGAATAGTCACCAAAACAAACTCACTTACCTCATGAATTGACTTTCTCACAGGTAAACAACATACATTTCAACTTATAAGAGTAAATCTATTAACAATACAACTTTAACCTGTTTTATTTTTTTGTGTTAGAATTTGTATTGTATTAAGAATTTGAATTGTATTGTATTGAATTAGAATTTGTATCAGCATTTCATTTAAAAAAAAATTCTACTGCTAAAAATGTTTTTAAAAACCAGTATAATGTACTATTAAAAGTTTCATTACTAGAGTCTATGCTACATAGATTTAAATCCCAGTTCCAGCACTTATTAATACTATGAGGGACACTTTGGTCAAGTTTTAATCTAAAACTCAAATTTCTATAAAACATTGGTGACAGCAGTATCTATCTTATGAGGCTGTTTTGAGAATTATTAATGAATGAGATAGACCAAGTAAAGTGCTTAGTATTATATCTAGTTATTAATAATTACTGATCTGAATTCAAATGAGATGGGAGCAGTATTTGTAGATGAAAACTTCAGATTATAAAAATCTTTACTAAGGTTGTTTGTTCAGTTAATTTGTTGTTTAATTAAATCTCATTCCAAAAAGGAATGACAGCAATTTAAGAAAACATCTAAGTCCCAGCTACTTAGAAGGTAAATCACTTGAGAAGGGAAATCACTTGAGTTCACGAATGAGAGAAAAGCTTGGATAACATAGCAAGACCCCCATCTCTAAAAAATTTCTTTAAAAAACTTAAAAGAATACATCTAGTAGAGTGGTATAAAAATAGATGTACAAAGCAGGTAAAAGGAAAATAAAGGTAGGAAAATAAATTGCAGTCAAGACAACATTTATTTATAAATTCAGATCACATAAATTTCCATAGAGCTACTACAGATAGACTCAGTTTCCAAACGTTTGGCTCTTTCTCCAGAAGCCTCAACAGAAGGAAACAATCAGTTCTGAGATTCACACCTAGAAAAACACAACATTTCCTAAGGTAGAGACTTATGAGAAATTTCTTATGGACTCCTACCAATATCAACAAAGGACATAACACATAGTATATGTTAGTTCACAACTAGGAGAGATACTATATCCCACTACTCTCCCTACTCACTCCCACACCCAAGGGGCCATTTAGAAACCTGGTTGGACATTTTTGTTGTCATAGTGGTGGGAGATGCTACTGCCATTTAGTGAGTAGGAATCAGGTATGCTAAACATAATACTTCTGACAGCCTATACCTGGCATCAACAAACTTTCTGTAAAGAGTCTGATAGCAAGTGTTTTAGTCTTTGCAGGCTATATATTGTCTCTGTTGTAATCACTCAATTTTGCCGTTATGGTGGGAAAGCAGCTATAGACAATATATAAAAAATTAAGCATGGATGTGTTCTAATAAAATTTTATGGACACAGGTCGGGTGCAGTGGCTCATGTCTATGATCCCTGTGCTCTGGGAGGCCAAGGCAGGAGGATCACATGAGCTCAGGGAGTTCAGAACCAGCTTGAGCAAGAGCGAGAGAGATCCTTTCTCTACAAAAAAACCAAAAAATCAGCCAGGTGTGGTGGCATGCACCTGTAGTCCCAGCTACTTGGGAGGTTAAGGCAGAAGGATCGGGGTAGTTTGAACCCAAAAGTCTGAGGTTGCAGTGAGATATGATGACACCACTGCGCTCTAGCCAGGGCAACAGAGTGAGACTGTCTCCAAAAAAACAAAAAACAAAACAACAATAAAAAATTTTATGGAATCTGAAATATGGATTTCATATAATTTTCACACATCACAAAATATTATCCTCTTGTTTTTTCCAAATATTTAAAAGTAGAAAAACCATTCTTAGCTATGGTGGTGCCAGACAAAAACAGGTTGCAGGTAAGATTTGGCCAGGTTTGCTGAACCATGTTCCTATACAAATGAAGAAACATCCCACCCCCAAATGCCAAGAGTTGAGAATACCTGTGGCATTCCTAAACAGTATTCCTATAGAAGTATATTATCAAGTTTCCCCCAGCTTTTACTGAAGATGCAGGCTGAACGTACAACAAAAAAATTACGTTCAATAGTTAGTGGGCCAAGTATGCTAAACACAACACTATATTTCAATATCTTATCCTTAAAGACTTCATTTCTCTTAACTGAACTCTTAAATAGGAAATTAAATGGCAGAGTTTGGAGGTTTTATTCTCTGTTAAGTTCCTGGAGTATACATTCTCCAGGCAGGACTATATGATTTCAGCTGGGAATGTGAGGTTATTGGCATCTTCATAAAATTCAGTAAATTAACCAAAGCTTGGACTATTTGATAGCTATCCCACTAATGTATGAGGATAAAGCCAACAGAACAACTGTAGGCAAATTCAAAATTTTTCTCAGAAAACTATTTTAATTCTACTCTAAACAAGAATTAAAAAAGTAACAGAGGTCCTAAAGTATTTTTTTCCAAATAATTGATAGGAAATGCACAGAACATAAAATTAACCATTTTAAAGGGAACAGTTCAGTGGTATTTAGTACATTTATAATGTTGTCCAACTACTATCATCTAGTTCCAAAACATTTCCCTCACTCCAAAGTAAAAGCCCTTCCCTATTAAGCAGTTTCTCTCCATTTTCCTTTTCCCTATTCCCTGGCAACCACCAATTTGTGTTCTGTCTCTACAGATGTTTCTATTCTGGATATTTCATATAAATGGAATCATATAATACATAACCTTTCTTGTCTAGCTTTTTTCACTTAGCCTAATGTTTTAGAGGTTCATGCATGTTGTACTGTGCATCAGTACTCCATTCCCTTTTATGGCTGAATAATATGCCCGTGTGTGTGTGTGTGTGTGTGTGTGTATATATGTGTGTGTATATATATATATATGCACACACACACACACACACATCTCTTTTTTTTTTTTTTCCTGGAAGACAAGGTCTCGCTCTGTTGCCTAGGCTAGAGTACAGTGATGTTATTATTATAGCTCACTGCAACCTCAAACTCCTGGGCTCACTTGATCCTCCTGCCTCAGCCTCCCAAGTCATTGGGACTACAGGTGCACCCTACCACACCTGGCTAAGTTTTCTATTTATTGTAGAGACAGTGACTTGCTATGTTGCTCAGCCTGGAGTGCAACCTCATACTGCAGGCCTCAAGTGATCCTCCCGCCTCAGCCTTCCAGAGTGCTAGGATTACAGGTGTAAGCCACTGTGCCTGGCCTCTTTTCAATTCTTTTGGGTATACAGCAGAGTGATACTGTAGGCTCATATGGTAATGTTTAACATGTAAGACACATGATGTTTAACATTCTGAGGAACAGCCAAACTGTTTTCCACAGCACTGAATCATTTTTCATTTCCACCAGCAAGGTACAAGGGTTCTAATTTCTCGACATCTTCACCACCACTTATTTTCCATTTTTTTTTTTTTTTTTTTTTTGAGACAGAGCGTTGCTTTGTTGCCCTGGCTAGAGTGAGTGCCGTGGCATCAGCCTAGCTCACAGCAACCTCAAACTCCTGGGCTTAAGCGATCCTACTGCCTCAGCCTCCCGAGTAGCTGGGACTACAGGCATGCGCCACCACGCCCGGCTAATTTTTTCTATATATGTTTTTAGTTGTCCAGATGTTTTCTTTCTATTTTTAGTAGAGACAAGGTCTCGCTCTTGCTCAGGCTGGTCTCGAACTCCTGACCTTGAGCGATCCACCCGCCTCTCCCAGAGTGCTAGGATTACAGGCGTGAGCCACCACGCCCGGCCTCCATTGTTTTTTAATAGCCATCCTAGTGAACGTGAAGTCGTATCTCACTGTGGTTTAAATCTGCATTTCCTTAATGACCAATGATGTTGAACATCTTTCCATGTGTTTCTTTATCATTTACATATCCTCTTTGGAGAAGTCCTTTGCCTATTTTTGAATTGGGCTGTTTGTCTTTTTGTTGTTGAGTTGTAAGATACACATTCTGGATACCAGATCCTTATTGGATCTATGTCTGCAAATATTTTCTCTCATAGCCTTAAAGTTTTATACCAGTGGTTTTTTAATCTTTTTCTAAAGAATAATTCTTTTTTTCAAATATACCTTTGTCTTGTATTTTTACATACAGAACTCCAATCAAATATATAAAAGAGATAAAAACGAAGCAGCTCCAATAAAAGGGGAAAAACCTAGAACCCTGACCACTTGGAATCTTCCTGTAGCAAATTCCAGAACACTTGCACAAAGCAGATGAATGTGTTTTCCACAGCACTGAATAATTTTGTACAAATTTTGATCTGTGCAAAACACAGCAGACCACAGTCTAAAAGCCACTGTCCTACACCAAAAGTCTTGGTCACTCTGTTAAAATATTTGAGACATATAGGGTATGTGCACCAGGAAGGACTATTAATGTCCACTTGCTCCAAGTCTGTATCAGGACTACTAACAACGTAGAAGCATTATATTTTGACTGTACCTATCTCCCTGCCATGTAAAAATAATAAAAACTGAAATAAGGATCTTGAATCAAACATCAAATTGTCACAAAAAGCAGAAGAGGAATAGCCAGAAGTTGGTTAATGGATATAAAACTACAGCTAGATGGGAGGAATAAGTTCTAGTGTTCAATAGCACTATAATTAATAACAATTTATTGTATATTTTGAGATTTTGATTTTGAATGTTTCCAACACAAAGAAATAAACGTTTGAGGTGATGGATATGCTAATTACCCTAATTCGATCATTGCACATTATGTACATGTATTGTACTATCACACCATACCCCATAAATATGTACAATTACGTGTCAATTAAAAATAAAAATCTCTTAGAGTATACCATCAAAAGATTTTATCATTGTATAATTATAGTTAAGTGAGTTTATAGAGAAAGTTTCTGAAGTCTGAAAAAGCAGGAAAGATTCAAGCATTTATTTTGTGCGAGTCCATTATTTCATTAGAAATATCATTTAAAGAGAAATAATACATGATCGACAATTTTAGGAAGTACACAATTGCTGCTGGAGTAGAGATAAACTGTTTTGAGCTATCATCTCTACACTTGGTTCCATCATGTATTCAATGACATGGATCAACAAGGAGATAATGACATGGGTTGGCTGCCATGTAAGGTAATAGAAAAGAAAGTTATCTGGCCTACAAAGCCTTAGTCACAACACCCATATACACAAAAATCAACCTAGTCAACTGGACTACACACATAGGAAAAATAATTCCTTCAATAATAAATTAAGACTTAAAAAACCCCTTATTTATACATAAAACAAAACCCCAACCAAATATAATAAAAAAAATCTGAATTAAACTAAATTTCCAGAATTTCAAGTTTGTACTAGCAATCGTATAGCATCCACAAAATGCAAAGAACTTTCAAAATACACTTAGTGTTAACAGTGTCAGGACTATTTGCTTATCTATTTTTCTCACCTTATAACCTAATCCCTATTTCTGGAAATATTTCAAACTTGTGGTTAAACAGTATTTCCTTAAAACAACTTTGTGAAAATGTTTTTACCTCTTCTTCCTCAATTTCAGAGGTGTTAAGTTCATGTTTTTGACAGTAAGGACCTTCTTTCCAAGCTTCCGTGTCACCACAGTCACAGAAACCTCCACCTCCTGATGTTGTCATCTTGAAAAAAAATTGTAAAGTACTTGTTAGTAAGTATCTACTGAGTGCTATGAGATAATAAATAAGAATACCAAGTGCTAAGGAAAATAGCATTGCTTAGGTGTTTTTCTTTGGAGGGACAAAATTAAATAAAATGCTAAACCTCTCAATGTTTTAAAGTTTAATTTAAATAAGCCTATAAACTAATCTAAGTGATTCCACAATAAAATGAGCTATTTAGGCTGGGCATGGTGGCCCATGCCTGTAATCCCAGCACTCTTGAGAGGCCAAGGTGGGAGGGGATTGCTAGAGGCCAGGAGTTTGAGACCAGCTTGGACAACATAGCAAGACCCCCCTCTACGAAAAAAATTAAAAATTAGCTAGATGTGGTGGCATGTGTCTCTAGTCCCAGGGACCAGGGAGGCTGAGGCAGGAGGATCACACGAGCCCAACAGTTAGAGGCTGCAGCGAGCTATGGTCATGCCATTGCACTCCAGTTTATTTTTCTTCTCAAACTCCCTAAATAGTCACACTCTGAAAGGACAGTTAACAGCGTCTCAGGAAATATAAAAGTAGACTGCCTGATAATAAAAACTTTTCACAACCGGCATGGTTCAAGAATCATTCACATTTCCTTAAGATATGGCAATGATTCAAGAAGTCTGACATGACAGAACCTATTAGTTAATAATGGGTAGACTAGAAATTCTGCTTTTCTTAAAATACTATAAGGAAGAGTTTAAGGATGGGTATTAGATGCAGCGAATTTTAGAATGTGCCCTATTATATTCTGCCCAAAGTAAATATTTGTATTATACCTCCCAATATAATTAATGTAACCCCACAAATGACAATTTTTCCCATGGGATGCAAAGCTATATGTCAAGAAGCGTGGGTAGGCAGCCACTGGGAAAATAATAACCCCACCTACATAACTTGCTCCAGTTCCCATACATAGGAAGAACAGCTGAAAGGAAACTGAGCTTCTCTTACTGATTTATGAGACTAAAGAGAACATACAGGAACAGAAGGAGCCAAATTTTATAACTCTTTAGTTCATTATTATCAACTCTTGGATAGAATGAATAAAAACAAATAGGAGGAAAAAATTCTGACTCAGCAGGGATCTTGAATTAAGAACAAATTGACTAAAATATTCCTTCTCTATCTGATTAAATCAGAAATGAAAACAAAATTAAAAAATAAAAAAAATAAAATATTCCTTCTCTACCATTCCATATTATGATTAGGGTGAAAAGTTTCCTCTAACAATGGTTTCCTAATCTTTGAATCTTCATGGTCTGCCTTCAATTTCCAATTGAAGAACCAGGACAGGCTTAGGAATAGCCTGCCTTTATCTGTATTCCTGACTTAAAAGCAAACAAACATACCTGATTTTTGGAATAGTACTGACTGCATTACAGCAGTGAAAAAATAATAAAATTGGCAAGTCTTATGTGCTGGAGTTGCACTGTAGTAGATGCCTCTTTGATAAACATTTAAAAATAGCAAAACAAAAACAAACTAGTTGAAAACTAATACGAAAGAACTGATATCTGTCTTGTCACTTTTAAACTATAAGCTCCACGAAGTGTGGACTCATAATTCATTTCTACACTGTCATCATATGTTTAACGGCATTTAAATAACACATTCTTTAAACCACTCTCCTCCATTTTAGTGTTAAATCTCTGGGTTTCAAATAGAAAGGAAAGATATTTGTATAAAATTCAATACTAGGTATGGTTATTATTTGAATATTACTAACCCTATATCGATGGTCTCTGTGAATACTTCCCAAAAAGCACTCCATGCATAAAACACAAGTTGGATCAACTGCACAGTCTCTGTAAAGTTAAAGAAAAAAACAATCAGTGTTATAAAATAATCATATATTTCACAACAGACTATTTTAAATTGGAACTCAGAAGAATCAGAATAGTGAAGTTTCTTGGTGTTATTAGAAAGGAAATATCATCCCCAAAGATCTGTAAGACCTTTGAAAAATGCAATTAGTTTAAGAGACCTGCTTGTCATAATGGATGTGTACTAAGGAGTTTTTCAAGGCACGTATTAGTAGAATGGTAAATTTTAACTTAATGATAAATTTTCCCACAGATTTGGGGAAATCACATTATATATTAAAACACAGAGATGTGTATGGAATAGATTCAAAATATGTACAAATTCTTATGATTCATCTCTTAGGATTTCAAATAACCTCCTTCAAAAAGGTGTTTGAGACCAACAGTCTTCAAAGTGACATGTATGCACCCCCAGAAAGGCAAGAATATCAACTGGGATGCAAGAAGACAATATCAGAATGTATGCTTCTATTTAAATTTTAGGTCAGGTATGGTGGCTCATGCCTGTAATTCCTGTGCTTTGGGAGGCTAAGGTGGGAGGAACGCTTGAGGCTAGGAGTTCAAGACCAGCCCGGGCAAGGTAGTAAAACTTCATCTCTCAGAAAAAATAGCTGAACGTGATGGTGCGTGCCTGTAGTCCTAGCTACTCAGGAGGCTGAGGCAGGAGGATCACTCTGCTTAAGTTCAAGAGTTCCAGGCTGCAATGAACTATAATCACATCACTGCACTCCAGCCTGGGTAACAGAGCAAGACTCCAACTCTATAATAAATAAATAAATACATACATTAGAACTAAAAGAGGAAATTAAACATTCCACGTGTTCAGCACACTGATATGGGTCTCCTTACCTGGTTCCTATATCTAGTGTTTACACAACATGCATGGCCCATGAGACATCCTGATAGAGATTAGGAATTCCACAGGTTGGCTGTAGTGCCCTCAATTTTTCATTTGCTTTTATCATACTTCCAGTTAGATATATTAATATTTATAGATCATATCTTAAGAGAATCTCTATAATTTGTGAAATGAAACGGGGAGTATAAAATTAAAATCTATATTGGTGTCTGCCCCCAGTTTCTGACACAGAGCTCCTAAAACCCCTACAGACAGAGGTGCTAGGAGAATCTTTTGCTAATATTTGGTCTTTGACACTAGTTCCAGACACAGAACTGGTAAAGAGTCTTTTCTTCTAATAAAGTGACTGATGGCTGGTGAGCTCCTGGATAGCCTCAGGACGGGAAATGATGCCAGGGAACCAACTTTGTGATTAGAGGATTGAAACTTTCAGCCACATCCAGGGGCTGAAGGTTGAGTTGATCAGCAATGGGCAATGATGCATTCTATCATGTCTATGTAATGAAACCTCCACAAAAATCCAGGAGGATTAGTTTTGAATGGCTTCCATATTTCTGAACAGGTAGAGGTGCCTGGAGTGGGGTGTGCCCAGAGAGGGCATCAAGGCTGTTCCCTTCCCACATACCTTGTCCTATGCATCTCTTCCATCTAGCTGTTTGTTCATCTGTATCCTTTGTAATATCCTTTAATAAATGGGTAAACTTAAGTGTTTCCCTGAGTTCTGTGACCTGCTCTAGCAAATTAATTGAACCTGAGGAAAGGGTCATGGGAATCACCAATTTATGATTGGTCAGAAGTACAGGTGACAACTTACTACTTGCAATTGGCTTATGAAGTGGAGGGCAGTCTTGCAGAACCAAGCTCTCAACCTGTTGGATCTGATGCTATCTCCAGGTAGGTGGTGTCAGAATTTAATCAAATTGTAGGACACCTAGTTGGTGTCCACTGGAGAACTGCTTGTGTGTGGGAAAAACCCCACAAATATCTGGTGTGAAAAGTGTTCTGTGTTGAGTGTTGTATCCCAAACATTTTATCTCTCTACTATCCCAGTGCCGGACACCTGGATTACCTCCAATGCCTTTCTACCACAAATAATGTTGCAATGATCTGTAAATGATCTCTTATAGATCTGTTTGAAACTTTCTTTGCGTATAAGCTCAAGAGTAGAACTGCTGGGTCATACACGTGCAAAGGCTTTTATAGCCCTCCATCTTCACCAGCACTTGGTATTATCATTTTCTAATGTGTGTCAACCTAACATATGAAATGACATCTTATTATTCTAATTTGCATTTGCGATTGCTAATGTTTGAGTAACTCTTCATATGCTTGTTGCTTTTGGGGTTTCCTTTTCTTTAAATTGCTTGTTAATACTCTTTGTACATTTTCCTGCTGGGACTTCTTTCTTTATCTTGTTTATTTGCAGGAGTTCCTTGTATACACTGGTCTGGACGATAATTGCTTATCAATATCAAACATTGAAAGTACTGTCTCTCATTTTGTCAAAGTAAAAAATACAAAATTAATTTGTATTAATTTTGGCCATGGGGTGGTGGAGTCCCCTTTGTTAAACAGAACTCCCTATTTTGAGGCAATTATATTAATATATACATTTGGTTTGTGCTTTGAGGTTAGAAGTTCTTTCCCAAACCCAGGTCACAAAAATATTTTTCATTTTATTCTATTAACCTTTTGGCCTTATCTTCCATATTTAGGTATTTAATCTATCTGGAGTCTACCTTTGAATATGATGCAGAAAAGACACAGTCTTATTTCTCTGTATCTAATGGGCTACTTTTTTTCCAACACTATCTACTAAATGTTCTTTCACCTATTGATTATAATGTCACCTTTATAATATTAAGTTCCCACATGTCCATGGGCCTATGTCTAAGCTCTCTAATATATCTAAGTGATCTATTTGTTTATTCTTAAATCATACCACAGTTATTAGTATGGCTTTGCAGTATGTCTTAATATCTCATAGGATAAGTGCCCTTTTATTCTCTTTTTTAAAAACTCAAGCTATTCACAAACATTTGCTCTTCCACACATTATTTAGAATAAATTTACAGAGTTTTTATAAAATGGCCAACTAAAATTTTGACAGATTATTTGGAATTTCTAAGAGTTTTATAGTTTCATCTCTTACATTTAGGCTTTTGATTCATTTTGAGTTAATTTTTGTATATGTTATGAAGTACAAGTCCAACTTCCTTCTTTTCAATCTAAGTATCCAGTTGTCCTAGCACCATCTGTTGAAAATACTCTTTCCCCTTTGAAATGTCTTGGTACTCCTATCACAAATCAGTTGACCAAAGGCTGGTTCAAAGGTATTGAGTTATCTGAATCCATTGTTCACAGTCAGTTTCTCCTCCTTCTCCCTACTATACGTGACTAGTCTTAAATTTTTTTTTTAAATCAGGTGACCATAAACATAAAAGTTTACTTCTCTTGATTCTGTTCCACTCATCTATATGTCCATCCTCATGCCATTACCATGCAGATTAATTTGCAACTGTTCTGTGTGTACTTGAAAGAATACATATTCTGCTGGATGTGGTGGCTCACGCCTGTAATCTTAGCACTTTGGGAAGTGAGGAGTTCAAGACCAGACTGGGCAACATAGCAAGACCCCATCTCTAAAAAAAATAAGAAAAATTAATCAGGCACGGTGGTGTGTGCCTGTAGCCCCAGCTACTCAGGAGGTTGAGGCAGGAGGATTGCTTGAGCCCAGGAGTTTGAGACTGCAGTGAGCTATGATCACACCATTGCATTTCAGCCTGGGCAACAGAGTGAGACCCTGTCTCATAAAAAAAATAAAAATTAAATTTAAAAAATGAGTGCAAATAGACAACCTGAATAGGCCTATATCTATTAAAGAGATTGTGTCAATAATTAATAACCTTCCAAAACAGAAAGCACCGGGCTCAGATGGGTTCACTGGTGAATTCTGTCAAATGTTTTAGGAAGAAATTATATCAATTCTCTACAATATCTTCCAGAAGATACATGGAAGCTGGGAGAATACTTAATAACTTATTCTATTAGGCCAGCAACACCCTAATGCCCAAACCAGACATAGACATTACAAGAAAACTACAGACCAATGTCTTTCATGAACACAACAAAATATTAGCAAATTGAATCCAACAATGTATAAAAAGAATTACACATTATGACCAAGTGCGATTTATCCTAGGTTTGCTAGGCTGGTTTAATATTTAAAAAACATGAAATCCACCACAGTAATAGGCTAAAGAAGAAAAATCACAAGATGGTACCAATGGATGCAGAAAAAGCACTTGACAAAATGCAATGTCCATTGATAATAAAAACTCATCAGCAAACAAGGAATACAGGAGAACTTCCTCAACTTCCTCAATGAGATAAAGCGTATGTATGAAAAAATTATACCTAAAATCACACTTAATAATGAAAGACTGAATTTCTACCTAAGATTAGGAACAAGACAAGAATGTCCACTTTCACCAGAGCAATAAGGCACACAAAGGAAAAGGCAAAAAGATTGAAAAGGAAGAAGTAAAACTGTTCCTATTCCCAAAAGACATACAAAAATCCTAAGAAACAAAAAAATAAAAACTACTAGAATAAGGGAATTTAGCAAGGAAGGTAACAGGGTATGAGTTTATATCAGAAACCAGTTGTATTTCTTCATACTAGCAGAAAATAAATGAAAACTAAAATTAAGAAAAAAATTCAATTTATAATGGCACCATAAAACACTTAGGAATAAATATAATAAAAGGTATGTACAATGTCTACATAAAAACTCTAAGACATTGCTAAAAGAGATTTAAAAGGAAGACCTTAATAAATGGAGAGACAGAAAATGTTCATGGATTAGAAAACACAGTATTGTTAAAATGTCAATTTATCCAAAATTGATCTACAGATTCATGCAATCCTAATCATAATCTCAGTGGCCTTTCTTAAAAATAAAAATTAACAAATTAATTCTAAAATCTATGAAACGCCAAGGACATGAAGTAGACAAAACAAACAAAACTAAAGGAACAAATACGGAAGACTTAACTAGTCAGTTCAAGACTGACTATAAGGGACGGCGCGGTGGCTCACGCCTGTAATCCTAGCACTCTGGGAGGCCGAGGCGGGTGGATCGCTCGAGGTCAGGAGATCGAGACCAGCCTGAGCGAGACCCCGTCTCTACTAAAAATAGAAAGAAATTATCTGGACAACTAAAAATATATATAGAAAAAATTAGCCGGGCATGGTGGCGCATGCCTGTAGTCCCAGCTTCTTGGGAGGCTGAGGCAGTAGGATTGCTTAAGCCCAGGAGTTTGAGCCACGGCACTCACTCTAGCCGGGGCAACAAAGTGAGACTCTGTCTCAAAAAAAAAAAACAAAAGACTGACTATAAAGCTACAGTAATCAAAGTAATGCAGGTTTTGACATAGAATAGCCATATCAATGAATTATCTAGATTAGAGTGTCCAGAAATAGAGACTCACACTATATGGTCAAATGATTTTTGACAAGGTAACAAAGCAATTCTATGGGGAGAGTAACAAATGTTGCTGGAACAACTGGGCATCCACATGGAAAGAAATGAAAGCTTAACCCATCCCTCATGCCATATTAAAAAAACTAGTTTGAGACACATCATAAATCCAGACATAAAACTTCAAAGTTTACAGAAGAAAACATAGAGAACATTTTTGCCATCTGAGAGAAGGCAGAGATTTCCTGGACAGAGGAACAATAATCATAAAAGAAAAAAAGGTGGTAAATTGGACTTCATCCAAATTAAAAACTTCTGTCATCAAAAGAAACCATATAAGCCACAGAATTTGAGAAAATAGTTACAAAACATGCCTGACAAAGGACTTGTATCCAGAATATTATAAAGAACTCCAAAACTCAATAGTAAATAAACAATCTAATAAAAAATGGACAAAGACCTGAACAATAACTTCACCACAGAAGTTAGATTAATGGGCAATAAGCACATGTAAAATTGTACCAACATCATTAGCATTAAGGAAAATTAAGACCATCTGAGATACCACTATTTAGAATGCCTAAATTAAAAAGACTGACAACATCAACTGTTGGCGAGGATATGGAGCAACAGGAACTTTCATATTAATACATCACAGGAGAGAATGTAAAATCATTTTGGAAAAAGGTTTGGCAATGGCTTATGAAATTCAACATATACCTGCCCTTTGACCCAGAAATCCCACTCCTAGGGATTTATCCAAGCAAAATTAAAACATATGTCCACAAAAGACTTGTATAAAAATGGTAATAGCCTACAACTAATCTGTCAGGTAAGGGTGTTCACTGTATTAGAGTACAGTCTTGAAGGCTTATCTTATGGTGTCTTAATATTCCAAAAATTTGTCAATAAAAAGCTGCAGACTTTTAATAGTGTAGGATTCCTGTTATTTGGTATGTATAACACATAAAAATGTAGCTAAGTACAGAATAATGCCTATTATTTTAATGTGTTCCATATTTAAAAAAGAAAAAGGTCATAGAAGCTTTATTCACAATAGCTAAAACACTAAAAACAACCCAAATGTTCATCAACAGGACAATGGATTGCAGGCAACTGTGGTACATTCATACAATGGAATATATTCAGCAATAAAAATGGAGTCAATGTCTAATAACATCATGGAAAAATCCGATAGAGATCACGCTTGGTGAAAGAAGCCAGGCACAAAAAACAGTACGATTTTATAAGTTCTAGAACCAGCCAAAGTAATTTAAGGTGAAAATATCAGCATAGTGCTTACCTCAGGGGCCAGAACTGATAATAGGGAAATTTCTACTGCGATGGAAATGTTCTCTCTTGATAGTGTATGAGTTATGTGAGGCTAACTACTGTCAAAAATGTACTATTAAGATCTGTGCCTTTTGACACATGTAAATTTTTCCTTACAAAAAAACAAACAAACAACAACAACAAAAAAAAACACTGCAAAACTCAAATAGGGTACCAAGAAAAAAAATTTGGTAATATAAATTTGAGTTCCTCACTTGAATGGATTACCCCAAAGTGTTTCTGGTTCTACTTTTTCCTAATATCTAGACAAAGGCAGCTTACATATAAAGTTGACATATAGCCTATTATGTACTTATGTTTGATCCTGTACCAAACTGGTACAGAATAAATAAAGATGATCACAAACCTCCAAACCAAGAATATATAACTTATTTTAGACAACCACAGAAATCCAAATTATCTAGGACCATCAACTGCTCGGCCCCTGTCATTTTCCCAGGTCACAGAGAGCAGTGTAGACAAGGGAAAGTCAATTATATTGAAGGTCACAGTAATAACATACAGCATTAGAATTCTACTTCTAGCATTCTACCTTGAAAAATCCTGAAAGGTATACACAGAGTTGTATATAAACATGTATAGGGTGTTCTTTGCAGCACTGTTTGCTATAGAAAAAAAACCTAGAAATTGTAACGAAATTCCAAATTTCATTAATAGGTCAATCAAATAAATTATGTATGGCCTGTCCTTACTGTGGAAACATAGCACTTTTAAAGAATCAGGTAGATTTATATATACTGACATGGAATTATCTCCAAGACAAATTGTTACATGAAAACAGTAAGCCACAATTACAATATATGATTTCATTCATGTTTTATTGTCCATAATTAGAAATAACTAGTGTTTTTAAAACTAACACAACATTGATTTCAATCTCTGGACTATTCATGTTACAAAGAAACAGATTTAAATGGAATCCTGCTGAAAAGAGATCAAGACTTCATGTTTTTAAAAAAGCAAGAAACTGAACAACTCTTCTTACTGAAAATAAGGTTTTCCATATTAGAGTTTTATTATTTCCAGACAGAAAAGGAATGGAACTATCTATACCCCTTTGCTTGAGGTATTATTCATAGTTCAGTACCTTATCTAAAGAAGAGTATTGGTTTTAAAAAACTCACACATATAATACTTTATAGTTCCATATATGCTTTTTTATATATTAATACATTACCTCATTTTATCCTAACAACTCAGGTAGAAAAAATAACTCCAAAAAAAGCCATAAAAAAATCACCACTAAAGACACTTCTAGGCCGGGGGCGGTGGCTCACGCCTGTAATCCTAGCACTCTGGGAGGCCGAGGCGGGTGGATCGCTGGAGGTCAGGAGTTCGAGACCAGCCTGAGCAAGAGCGAGACCCCGTCTCTACTAAAAATAGAAAGAAATTATCTGGGCAACTAAAAACATATATACAGAAAAAATTAGCCGGGCATGGTGGCGCATGCCTGTAGTCCCAGCTGTTTGGGAGGCTGAGGCAATAGGATCGCTTAAGCCCAGGAGTTTGAGGTTGCTGTGAGCTAGGCTGACGCCACGGCACTCACTCTAGCCCGGGCAACACAGCGAGACTCTGTCTCAAAAAAAAAAAAAAAAAAAAAAAGACACTTCTAATGCTCATCCACATCCAAGTTTGCATCTCTTCCAGACACACAGGAGAGAATTATACTTTCCTGATCTGTTTTGCAGCTGGACAGAGGCCTTATGACTAGTTTTGACTAATGGGATTGTGGGCAAGGTCATCAATTCTGAGCCAGAGCATTTATTTGCTGGGCAAGACCCTCCAGCTCTATTCTGCCCTTGTGGTGAACTCTCAAAGCACTGTGCTAAGTTTATGGAGACATAGGATGGTGGTGTGAAGAAACTACTTGAGCACAACCCTCTATTCATTGCACCACTCATGTGAATTGGTCACACAGTCTGAGTAATAAATATATCTTGGCATTTAAAGTCTTTGAGATTTTAGGGTTGTTTGTTATTTTTAGCATAATCTTCTGTCATAACCAACAGAATCAGAGATAAAACATCCCAATACAAAGAAATGAGAAATGTTTCAGGTGAGGAATACCTTAATTATCCTGATTTGAGTATTACACATTGCATGTATGTATTAAAATATTACATGTACCCCATAATATGTACAATTATTAGGTACCAATAAAAAATCAGAGTCAAAACAAAAAAATTAAAGCAAAATTGTTTAATAGTTTATAATAAAGTATCATAAAGTACTATCAGGAAACATAGGATAAAAATATTCCTAACTGATGGCAGCATAACCCTCCCACCCCAACTTCTGGTTATCTATAACATTCACAGTTAGGTTTTTAAAAGTTAAAAAAGAATGTTCTCAACTATGCAAAGAAAACAGTGGAACTAAGTATCAGTTCTCTATATCTAACAGAAGTGCTAAACTCAAAATTTAAGCCACACACTAAAGTGTGATTTCATATTCTATTATTTTATTTTGCTTAATGGTTATCAAATGCCAAAATACACAGGATCAGAATGGACACTAAGACCTGTTTCTAAGATTTTTGTACTATAAAACCACCTCTATTTACTAATGAATAACAAGTGCTGTTTGACTACTCTTTTCCTAACATAGAACACAGTACAGACAAATATCATAAAAAGCTTACTGCCTGCAAACACAGATAGCCATTTCTGACATCACAGAGACTACAGAAAAACAATTTGTGACCTACACAATTTCAGAGACTATGAACAAATAACTCTCCACAGGAAAACCAACCTATTCCCTTCACAAATCCTTTTCCTAAGTACTATACATAAAAGGCTCCTCAGTATCATTTTTTCTAGTTAAAGAAACCCTCCACGCTATAGACACCAGTCACCTTTACCTTGATGGGTTTAGTTTAGAAACTTTCCCATAATTCCAATAACCATATTTCATCTTTCCAAATGACAGACTCTATGTCATTTTACCAGGGCACTGGATTTCATGGGAACATCTACTTTTAACATGAGATATTTCTCCTTAGCACCCAGCATTTACTATGAGGTTACTATGTACCCAGTATTGTGTAAAGCACTACACACAGGATCTCATTTACCCTCTTACAACACCGTAATAAATAATTTGGCTGGTCATTGTCCCTGGTTCTTGGGAGGTAATTTCTAAACCCTTAGAGTTATTATGTGATAGGAGTGTCCTTGTTATCGCCGCCCACACCCCCACATCTTATAGTTTAGGCTAAAGAAATGACAAAGTGGGGGCTGAATGATATGATTAGAGGATTTGGGCTTTGAGCCACGTAATACCAGCCCAGCCTCTGGGAAAGAAAGGGGAGCTGAAGATTGAATAATATGGGCACTGATTTAATCAATCACTCCTATATAGCAAGACCCAAATAAAAACTCTGGACATTAAAACTTGGGTGATCTTCCCTCGTTGGCAATATTGTGTATGCTGTCATACATCAAAATGTGCCAGGAGGGTAATGTGTCCCTGAGGACAATGGAAACCTCCCATTTGCAACTCTTGTCCTGTGTGCCTCTTCCCTTTCACTGGGTCTGATTTGTACCCGTTTGCTATGGTAAAACTTTAATTGTAAGTACAATTGGCCCTCCATATCTGTGGGTTCCACCTCAACAGATTCAACCAACTACAGACTGAAAATATTTGAGAAAAAAAATGGATAGCTGCATCCATACTGAATATGCGGACTTTTTTCTTGCCATTATTCCCTAACAATACAGTACAACAACTATTTACATAGCATTTACATCATATTAGGTGTTATAAGTAATCTAGAGATGATTTAAAGTATATGGGAAGATGTGTGTAGGTTATAAGCAAATATCACACCATTTTATAAAAAGGAAGTAAGCATCTCGGATTTTGGTATCTGAGGGGGGTCTTGGAATTGATGCCAAAGGATGGACTGTATAGCTTTTTTCTGAGTTCTCTGAGTTTTTCTAGTGAATGAATTACCCAACCTAATGTAGTTTATGGAGATGTCTCAATTTGTAGCCAGCTGATCAGAAATGAGGGTAGCCCCGGGGATCTCCAAACTTCCAGCTGTAACTGAAGTGAGGACAGTCTTGTGGAAGATTGTGCCCTTAACCTCAAGGTTAGCCAATTTCAGATAACAATCATATTATTAATAGTATTACCCCCAATTCACTGTTGAAGTTGAAGTCCCACATTTATTTTAACCAATGAAAGTCACTACCATAACTATAAATGCATGGTTTTATGTTTGTTGAGCACCTTCTAGATACCAGATTTAATACTAATCATTTTATGTGTGATCATGTTTAATCCTTCCATAAACCTCCAAGATAATCAATATCCTTGAGGAACCTGAGGCTCAGAGTGGTTAAGTGACTTACCTGAGCCATCCTGGGGCTCACTTCATGAACTTCCCTTCCCTTAGTTATTGCGGTATTGTGCTGCCTGTTGTTCACTGCCCGTTAAGTAGTTGCCCTCATGTATTTCATTTGGTTTTTTGAATGTTTACAGTGGGGGAGGACCTGATTCAGTACCAGTTATCCTGCTATAACCAGACAGTAACCTGAGGTAGGGGGAGAGATTTCATATCTAAAGATCCTACTAGGGCCCAAGTTTGGACCAGACTCCTCAAAAAAATTATATTTCTAAACTTTGATTTCTTCAACCAAAAGAATGGTTGCAAACATGGGAATGATCAAATAAGTCTGTATCTTGAGGATAATGAGAATTAAGTCTCCTCCTGTCAGAGAAGAGAGTTACAAATATGCAAAAGTAGAAAAATAACCCTATGGTATTGGATTGGAACCAGACAGATGACTACAAATGTGTGATTTTTTAATATCTGTTTCAATGTGTTTATATAGATAGATATAAAATAAATATAGAAGCTCTTTGGCAAAATGGATGATTTCAAGGCCAGAGCAAAGCCCAAGATGTACCTGGGATATCTTGCTGTGCCAGGATGAAAGGAGTGTTCAAAGAATGATGGGGATATGAAAAAGAATAAAGACAGCTTTAAGGGGCTCCTACAGGCCAAATCTAGGACAATTTGAGGATGAGAATAACGTGACTCCAGGAATAGATACTAATATAAATAAATAAAATAAAAAGTTTGATAATGAAGAGGATATTTAATAGTCTCAAAGTACTTCCCCACAAAATACTTGTTGATTAGGTAGGGAAAAAGAATGACTAGTTATAGAACAAATGAAAATAATATGCCACATGATAGAGTTGAAACACATGACTTCTGCAGTAATCCTGCCACAGATGCAACTTGAATCTAATCATGAGTATCAGACAAACCCAAATTGAGGAATAATTACAAAATAATTGGTCCGTAATCTTCAAAAGTATCAAGATCATGAAAGTCACAGAAAAATGGAGAAAATGTTCCAGATTGAAGATTAAAAGACAAAACATACAAATGCATGACTTGGAACTAGAGCCTTTTGGTACAAAGGACATTACTGGAACAACTGAATCTCAATTTCCTACCTGTAAATCATGAGGTTCTACATCTATTGCTCCAACCATCAATAAAATACTCAGAGGTTTTTGTAATGACAAAGAAAAAACTAGACCTAATAGTCTTTGAATATATAAAATGATCTCTATTGATATTCTAACCATGCTGATAAAGAAAAACCACCATAGACAGGCAGAGGCCTTAACCAAAAGTACCTTATCAAATTTAAATTTTGTAGGAAAAAGTTTTAAGGGAAAAAAAAAGTTAATGCCTCCATCAACAGGACATCCACACAATGAAATATTATGTAGCTACATAAGCTGATATGAAAAGATGCCAAGCTTTTGTTAAATAAAGGAAAATTCAGCCCAGTTTATGTAACATATTCCCATTTGTATGTAAGTGTGATTAGATGTATGTTTAAGATACTCGTATATTAACATATTGGCCTATGAATGCAAACAAAATTTCCAGAAGGATACATGAGACTATGTTAACAATGATTAATTCCGGGAAATAGGAATGAATAGTCAAAAAGGGGACAAGGCACTTTATTCTCCATCTTTCACTCTTGTATACTCAGTTTTCACCAAGAAAAAAACAGACTTTCCAGTAGGAATAAATACATATTAGCACCCAGATCTTGCTTTCTAACTACCATTCCCAACTGAAAAGAAAATCCCCGGAAACATGGCTGATTCTACATATGGGTCAGAGTACAAGGTGAGCTGTGGACATCTTTTTGTGTCAGAAAGGAAAGAAGCACCCAAAAACTAATGAAGGCATGTGAAAAGGACAAAGAAGCTAGTGTGATGGGGCTCCCATTAGCCAAATTTGGGAGAATATGAACATCAAAAAGAATTATTGTAACAAAAAAAAATATCAAGAAAAGAATATGATTATTGCATGAGTCAAGATAGAATTATGAAGGAGAAAGAAAGCAAACAGTCACACAGTGGGCTTCTAGAATGTTGCTGACAATCTATGTCTTAATCTGGAAAATAATTACATGATGTTCATTTTATAACCATTTACTAAATGGTATGTATTTGGTATGGACTTTTTAATATATATATTTCAAAAGGTTTCAGGTGGAAAAAAGAGGTCAAGTAAAAACAGGAGGCTTTTAGAAAGAAAATTATAGTATTTTACCTGCAAGAGTATGTAGGTTCTCCTACTTTAAAAACACGACCACAAAGATGAGAAGGTTTGTTTGCTTGTTCAAGTTTTGGAAATCCAAATGCAGGATCTTCACCACAAAGGTACCATTCCATCGGTCCCAACAAAATATGCTGTGCCAGCATGTCTTCTTTCTGTGGAAAAGGGTTGGGACCCCTGCAGTAGATTTTGGGTACATAGTGGGCTAAATGCTGGTACACTTCTCTAGTGAGGTCAGTTGCTTGTAGCCATTTCTTTAAAAAAGAAAAAAGAAAAAAATAGTTTTAAGTAATGCCAATAAACTGCTAATTTGAACAAATGTATCCTTCTTTTAGGTACAAAAATAATAAAAGAGTCTTATATTTTGTTTACAACACTCACCACTGTATATTAGAAATTTAATCTATTAAAACATGAACTATGTTAGAATTCTACTTTAAAGTATAAGTAAAATTAAAATGAACTCCTCAAAGTGAGTCCTAAAGCAACCTTCTATAGACAGTACAGGAAACTGACTACAAGAAATCATTACATAAGACACTAGCCACTGAGCTTATCTGAATTCCTTTCTAATGCTTTGCTCAAATGTGTGATATGGATTCTCATGTCAGTTTGTCCACAGGAAGAGCATGCAGTGTACATGAACAGTCAATACAATAGTTATGTTTCTCACTGATTGATAAATGTGTTTACATACCACTCTTTTATGAATACATCAGTTCAAAAGAGACTCGTTCTGTCAATTATGCCTTCTTTCCCTGGTCAACCTCTCTCTATAAGTCCTTTTCCTTTTGCTCTCCCTACTAAAAACAAAGGCTACTTTTCTCTGACCCTCTAAGCCTTTATGTCCAATTACTTGTTACAATTACACTTAGATATCTCATAGGCACCAACTTAATACATCCAAGACTGAACTCATGATCTTGCCCACCTCCCCCACCACCAAAATCTGTTATTCTCTCCATTTCCCTATTTTAGCTCTACCTGAGTCTCCACACCAGAAAACCTGAAAATTTTTCTTCTTCCTCACCCCAACATCCAATCAATCATCATGTCTCGTCTGTTAGGCTTCCTAAATATCTCCAGAATCCATCCATTTCTTTCTCCACAGCCACTACCTCCACTACCCTAGTCCAAACTCCTTACTCCCATCACCAGGATTAGTGCAACAATGCCCTAACTGGTGATCCCACTAGACTTGCCCTTATGCAATCCATTTTCCAACTTTACTACCAGAGTGATTTTTGCAAAATGCCAACCTGATCATGTCATTCAGCTTTCCATTACATTTAGGATCAAGTCAAGCACCTGATAGGGCTTTTGAAGTCCTTTGTCTTTATGGACTCTCCAGTCTTCTCCTCCTAAGATTGTATTACTCCTCTCTCTGCTTTACAAAGCTATTTTCCACTCATTCTTCAGATTTCAATTTATGTTTCACTTTTTCTAAGATGCTTTCTCAGCCCATTCCCCACCCTACCCCTCTTTCCCATATTCCCAGGTCTAAAACAGAACCTGGCCTCAGGAAGCATTTAGTAAAATCTGTTAAGTGAACTGTTAAGTGACTATAAGTTTGTTTATACTACTTACTGTCACATAACATTGACACTCCAGAGATACTCTATGTGGCTTTAATGAAAGCAGAGATAAAGGAGATCCAAGCCTGCAGCATGGATCAGATATCAGTCTCTAAAAATGAAACCAAATAAGCCCTAGATAAGGCACCCTTCAAACCACCCCCTTTCTTTTTCCCTTTCTATTTCCTTAAGTCTTTTCCCTTTATTCTCTCATGCATCCCTGCCTCCTCTGTCAACTCTATGTGTTTATTTGTTTTACATACTTCTTTGTGTAATCACAAGTCATTTTGGCTCTAAGTAAAATAAAAATTTAAAAATCAGGAAACATGAAATAAAATGACTCACATCTACTACAATGCAGTTAACTTAACTGCTAACTTACAAATCCAAGGTTTATTTAGATTACAACCTAAGCTCTCATTACATCTTTGTTTAAAAAAAAAAAGTATGTTCAAGTGATATCTAACACTGTAAGAAGTCAATACAAGGTCTTCATGTTGGTTATTACTTGTACATTCTTTAATCCACTTCCCTCCTTCTAAAAATAACATACAAAGAAAGATTTTAAATATTCATGAGGTAGTATATATTAACTTTCTAGTCAATTTCATGTTTTTAAAAAACTTTTACTAAAAATGTAAAATTTTTTTCGTAAGAGACTAGATGGAAGCTTATAACTGAAAACAGTGAAAGAGTTTTCATCTCTAAGGTGAAACTGTATTTTCCAAACATTATTACCTTGTGTTTCCTTTATGTAAATAGGAAATAGACTAAATTACTTTTAAAACAACAGTATTTCTTGGGAGACAACCCTACAGGTTTTAAGGATTCTGTTCCTTTAGAGAGTGACTCTAAATCACAATGTTATATACACACACATATACTTTAAGCTTGGTAATTATAAAAAGGACAAGTTTTTTTTTAAAAAAAGTAAAAGCAAAGAGTCATCAACAAGCAAACTAGAATCTTCTTTGAGCTAAAAGACTTTTTTTTGGCCTCATCCAAGGGTAAATGTCAGATTTTTTTTTTTTTTTTTTTTTTGAGACACAGTCTCAAAACAGGGTCTCATTCTGCTGCCCAGGTGATCATAGCTTACCACAGCCTCAAACTCCTGGGCTCGGGTGATCTTCCTATCTCAGCCTACCAAGTAGCTAGGACTACAGGGGTGCACCACCCAGCCTAGCTAATTTTTTTTTTTTTTTTCCCCACCAGAGACAGGTCTTGCCATGTTGCCAGGCTTGTCTCAAACTTCTGGCCTCAAGCAATCCTCCTGCCTCAGCCTTGCAAAGTGTTGGGATTACAAGCGTGAGCCACCAAGCCCAGCCACAATGTCCAATTTTGACCCATTGTCAGCAAACCAAAATTTCAACGAAAGTAGTCAAATTATCCTCATCAATTTACTCTTTATGAATGAAAAATTAACCAATAAGACCAAAATAATTTACTTTTATGATCCTAGAACATGAAGTGCTTCAGACTATTTTAATTTACATAACATGATAGATTTTATTTAAAAAGCAACTTTTGTTTTTCTCATATTTTATGTTCCCGTTTCTCCTAAAACTTCACTTTTGCACGATTTTAATCCAGGGAGAATAACAGGTTTCTATAGAAAAGATGCTTTCTAAAAGAAATTATGTAGTCTTGTGGTTCTAACAATAGACAGGTCAAATCTGTTCATAGATTTCTCAATAAAAAATTCAGAAGCTAGTATCCCCTCTGGTTAAGAAAAAGAAATCAATCACCTTATATAAAACATTATTAGTAAAACAAGTATTTCATTCTAAATATTGTTTTATTAAATATCATAAATTATTAATAAGACATAAAAATCTGATTCAAGAAAGGCAGGCATATGTTCCTCATTTTTAAAAAGTTTACTATAATCATATGAAAAATTCAAAACTACCTAACATATTTGGACTCTATCATAGGCACTTTAACCTTATTAAACTTACATACTTAATATATAAAACAAATTCTCAAAATAATAAAACCTATAGCTTTTCATATTAGTTCTAACATATGCTAACTGTAAGTGTTTCTTCAACACAAAAAAATACTGAGATTTCTAATTTGGTTACATTTTAATTTGTCCTTATTTCAGACACTTGTAGCTGACACCTATGTACACACGAGAGTAATAAACATTGACTATCTTATTAGTAAGTCCCTCATAAGGGAAGTAAAGAAACTGTCAACTCATTCCTCTAAAGTAAACATGTTATGACAATGTTACTGGAGCTTTCCTTTTAGTGAATGCTAAATTGAAGGCTTGGAATAGAAAGCAGGTATTATACAATAAACACAAAAATGAAAGACTCCCTAGAGGTTAGCCTTTTATTACTGTATCTGATTATTATTATATACCAAATTAAAATTATATCCTTTAACCACATTTGGTTTTGCTTTCAAACAAGGATAAGCAACATGTAAGTTAATCATAAAACAACAAGCACTAGGGCTCAAAGGAGTTTTCAGGATGATATAGAGAAAAATTTTAAACAAATTATATTAAGAGCTCTACAAATGAAGGAAAGCACTTACAAATAAAAATAATATAGAAACCCAATAATAGACAAAAAGCCTAATTAAAAATTGGCAAAGAAGATATACAAACGGTCAATAAGCTCATGAAAAGATGTTCAACATCATGAGTCATGAGAGAAACGCAAATCAAAACCACAGTGAAAAAGCACTTTACACCCAACAGAATGGCTATAATCAAAAACACAGGCAATAACAAGTGTTGGCAGGGATGTGGAGAAACTGGAACCCTCATACACTGCTGGTAGGAATGTAAAATGATGCAGCCGTTCTGGAAAAGTCTGGCAGTTCCTCAAAGGAGTTAACATATAACCCAGAAATTCCACTTCCAGGTATACCCAAGAGAAACAAAAACATATATTCACACAAAAATTTGTATATGAATGTTCATAGCAGCATGATTCATAACACCCAGAAAGTAGAAACAACCCAAATATCCTTCAACTCATGAATGGATAAATAAAATGAGGTATATCCATACAATGGAATATCATTTGGCAATAAAAAAGAAGGAAGAGGCCAGGTGTGGTGGCTCACAACTGTAATCTTAGCACTTAGGGAGGCTGAGGATTTTGCTTGAGGCCAGGAGTTCGAAAACAGCCTGGGAATTAGCGAGACCCAGTCTCTACAAAACATATAAAAATTAGCTCGTCGTGGTGGCATGCACCTTTAGTCCCAGCTACTCAGGAGGCTGAGGCAAGAGGATCGCTTGAACCCAGGAGTTTGAGGTTCCAGCAAGCTAGATGATGCCACTGCACTCCTACCACAGCCAACAGAGGGAGACCCCCTCTCAAAAAAAAAAAAAACCAAAAAAAAAAAAAAAATGTTGAACAGGAAGGAAATGCTCTTTGGAGCATTTTGGATTTCAGATTAGGGATGCTTAACTGGTACAATTGCAAATATTTCAACATCTGAAAAAATCCAAAATCCAAAACACTTCCAGGCCCAAGCACTTCAGATAAGGGATACTCAACATGTACATGCTATTAAAATAACATAGATGAACCTTGAAAATGTTATGCTAAGAGAAAGAAGCCACTCACAAATGACAATATATTAGATTCTGTTTATATGAAACATCCAGAATAGGCAAAGGTATGGAGACAAAAATAGATTCATAGTTACTTAGAGCTTAAGAGTTTAGGGGAGAAAATGGGAAGTGATTGCTAACGGGTACAGGATTTCTTTTTGGGGGCAATGAAACTGTCCTAAAATTGATTGTGGTGATGGTTGTACAACTCTGTGAATATACTAAAAACCACTGAATTGAATTATACAGTACATGAGTTATATCGCAATAAAACTTTTAAAATTTAATACAAAACAAACCAATACAGACATAAAACTCCTATAACAAATTTTTATTTATATTTGGGGAAAAACAATGTATGTATTTCCTAAATCATAATCACCCACTGGAACACATCATAACCACAGGTAGTATGAAATGTATTAAATAAAGTCAAGAAGTATTGGAAAACCATACTTGTGGAATCAATTCTACCAGGAAAAAGAGATTTGAAAAGAAAGGGCTAATATCCTAAACTTACAATTATTAAAGGGTCAGCTTAGATGCTTTTGTGAGACACACTAGTTGGAATGCATAGGGTCACAAAAAGTCCTTCCTCCTTACAATAGAAATAAGAAAAGCAGTGTATACATAAAATATGGTACAGATAATTACACTAGGTAATTTTAAATGGAAGTGATCCTAACAAATTACCAATTAACGAAGGCCTAAAGCCTGCAATAACTGCTTTGTCCACTTGTTTATCGTCTCTAAAATTTACTGTCAACCGGAGAGAAAATTTCAGTAATACATTTTAATTTGTGATAAAGGGCTGGGCTGGAGCCTAGGTGGAAAGAACAGTTTGAGGTGTTTGGTGTTCTAACCAAATACAGATAGTAAACTCCTTACAAAGTAAGGCTATGTTACAGTTTTATTATTAGTTTGCATCTCTATTTGAAAGAATTTTGTTGACCTTTGGACTAAATTTTTTTTAAATCTTATCGTTCAGAAAGCCATTGAAAAGTAAACAGAGTAAAAGTAAAATGTAGCTCAGACTGTCATCTTCACAAACTAAAATTAAGTCTCAATGAATAATGTTTTGTTGCATTTCCGTTCATTTTCCCCCAACATATCTGTTTGCTAACTGCACAAGAACTAGGAGCGCTGGCCTTCAGCACTAGTTTTATAATTGGTTTCCTCAGGAACCTCAACAAATTGAAGAACCGCTAATCACTTGATAGCTTGCACCTTTTTTATTAATAGAATACAGATAATGGAAGATGTATTCTGTATCACTGGGCCAACAGACACAAAATTCAGGGGAAGAAAAAAATAAATTACAGTACCATGAGGTAAACAGCAGTTTAGATATCAATTAAAAGAGACATGGAGAGCCAACAGCTGTCATTATTATTATTTCACTGGTTATTTGTAACACTACTTTCATTTTTTCAAATCTCTTTGATAAATGAAAGGCACATGGGGGCTGAAAATCCCAGGGTTGTGCAATATTAAGTAGAAAGTAAATGAAAACAGACCTAGACTAAACAAGTCAGTTTTTTAAAAATCCAACAAAACAAGCAAAGACTCCTGACTTATCAACGTGCTTCTTTAAACTTCTCACTTCTACTCTTGTCAATTATTTCCACCCAGACTTTAGTGCCCTCATCAATTCACACAAAGTAACTACTCACCGACCAACAGCTCCACGGTGTGCTCCACCCCAAATTTTGTTCATAACATACAGATTGCTGACTTGTTTCGTGACCTTCCTAGCAGCTTTTTAAATTGGAGGCCTTAGAGGTGAGGCCAGGCTGTTTTGGTCCATTCATAATCATTCCGGACAATCTGTTCTAATGGGTGTTCCCTGTCCTTTCTGGGGAGTGATGTCCTCGAGTTTATTAATCATTTTACAACTCTGCTACTTCTAGCACATTCATATTACCATTTTAGCACAATACTGGGTTTGAATGGCTTAAATTTGGGGCTCCTACTATACTGTGATCAACTCTCACGTTATTAGCTTATGCAATATTTGTTGAAAGCTGCTTTCTCAATGTTATATAACGTTTGTTCTCTATCCAACTACCTCCAACTCCTAGAGAAATTATGTTTTTTTAATCTCCCAGCTTCCGCTACTACTTTCTCATACTCAGTAAACTTTCCACACATGCATCAACTAACCAAACTGGTCGAGGGCGGGGGAAGCACTGGAAGTGGGTAATGAGGAACAGTGGTGTCGTTTGCATCCTTGGTGCCTAGGGGAGTCCCAGAAATAAAGTCGGGGGCTCGCTTAGGGTAGCATGTTTGCGCGGAGAAGGCGCTACTCCACCTATCTTAGGAAAAAAAATCAGGAAGATAAAGGAGGGCAATTATACCAAAAACACTAGGAAGCGTCTCTTTCTTTCTCCGCTTCCAAGACCTGTATAAAGGGCAAAAGCCCCGGTGTTGAAGGCTTACTGGGAGGGTGGAGGACAGGAGCAATAATGGAAGTTCTGTGGGTTTGCCTGGGCAGAGATGGAATGCAAAGGTGGCTGGTGCACAGCACAGCTCTGAGAGCTACTGAAGATGGAAAGAGAAGGGCAGGATCGGTGGCGTTCCCGGGTCGTTACCCCAAAAGGCGAGGCCGGCACTGCTGTTACCCCAAGAAGTCTGGGCCGGGCCACTCTGGGATTTCCAGGCGTCAGTTCCTCCCCCGGGGCGCGGCCTGCTAGGGCCGGACGTACCCACCCGGGTCCCGGCACTCACCCCCGCTGTCTCCTCAGCCGAACATTCCAGCAAACTCCGGTCGATGGCCTGCACCTCGGCCTCCAGCTCCGACGCCATCTTCTCTCTTCCTCCCCAGTGCTACCGCTGCTATCGCCGCTCCGAAAGCCACAGCCTCGTCTCGGCCCCAGGGGCCGCGACAGCCACCCCTGCCCCAGGCAGCCCCGGGGCCGGCCCAGTGGCTGCGGGTGGAGCAGGAGAGGGAGCGAAGGGTGACGCGAACCGGACAGACGGGACGGCGGCCTGCTGCACTCGCTCCCGGGCTTGGTGCCCAAGACTCAAGTCACTGGCTCGTCCCTGACCCGGGGAAGGACACAAAAAACCCTAGGCCTGGCACTGTCGCTAGCCGCTACCGCGTCCAGCACCGGGAAAGGGGCAATAACACCCAGGAGGGGAAGCGGCGTATCTTGGGTACTGTAGTAGTCTCCTGCACGGCCAGGACGGACGTGGTGCCCTTATATGGTGCCCCATGCGGGCATGTGGGAATTGTAGTCCGGCTTCTACCGGGAGACTCAGTAAATAGCAGCTCAGCGGGCGGGGCTTTCTGCACAACTAGGATCATGGGACGAGACTACTGGAGAGAAGCGCCCCCGTGGAAAAAGGCTGAAGAGCAATATACTGTGGGAACTGTAGTTTAATCGCCCCCAATCTCATTGGTTCATTTTTGTATCCCCAGCTCCTTGGACCGTGCCTGGCACGTGGTAGCCACGCAAGTACTCGTCAAAGTTCGGCATATAGTAGGCATTCTAAGACTTGTCAAAGAACGAATGAATGACGTTCCATTCCTGTAGTTCTATGGGTCTTGCCATCTATCATGCCCTTATCCCTTATGCTAATAACGGAAGTGAACATTATCCAGGTTTTTGAAGGCTTAAAACGTGTTTTAATTTTTTTCAAACACCTTAGTTATGACCACTTACTAAAATTTATTACAAATCTTGCTGCAAAGGAAAAGGAGTCTGTCAGGCCAATTCAAGGATTTACTCTTTTTTTTTGGTTTGTTTGTTTTGTTTTTTTAGTTCCCATATTTTATTTAAGAACTTATACAAAATCTTCCAAATAAATGAATTTTAATCCTCATCTTCCTCCTCTTCTTCGTCCTGGTTAATTTGGAAGTAACGTAATTCGTAACTCTCTTTGCTGTTAGCAACTACACGCAACCAATCACGTAGATTGTTCTTCTTCAAATATTTTTTTGGTGAGATATTTCAAATACCTTTTAGAAAAAGTCACCTCGGAAGTGACAGTGATCTTGCTCTTGCTTCTCTCCACGGTCACAACCCCTCCCCCGAAATTCCCAGCTTTTCCATTCACTTTGATTCTCTCTTGCAAAAACTGCTCAAAATTAGCAGCATCCATGATCCCATCTTCTACAGGGTGAGTGCAATCAAGAGTGAACTTCAACATTTGCTTCTTTTTTTTTGCCCCCGTTTGCCACAAGCTTCTTCTCGGTGCCATGGCGGCAGCAGGGGCAGAAAAGGAAAGATTTACTCTTGATAGGGACATTTTATAGAAATAGGTAATCATTGATAGAGTAGATACCAAATAAAATTATGTTTAGTTAAAAGTAATTAGACTCTTGACTGACAGTTGGGTGACTGGGCTTCTTAGAACAAGTCTCTTTAAAGTTTGTCAGAAAATTGCTTATACATTTTATCAAGTGTGTTAATTTATTCCCAGAAGGAGGTTGTGAATTACATATAGGGGGAAAAAAAAAAGCTCTGACCCAGACCAGGTGTGGAACATGTTTATGATTCTGTTTTTTTTTTTTTTTTTTTTTGAGACAGAGTGTCACTTTGTTGCCCGGGCTAGAGTGAGTGCCGTGGCATCAGCCTAGCTCACAGCAACCTCAAACTCCTGGGCTTAAGCGATCCTACTGCCTCAGCCTCCCTAGTAGCTGGGACTACAGGCATGAGCCACCATGCCCGGCTAATTTTTTTGTATATATATTTTTTAGTTGGCCAGATAATTTCTTTCTATTTTTAGTAGAGACGGGGTCTCACTCTTGCTCAGGCTGGTCTCGAACTCCTGACCTCGAGCGATCCACCCGCCTCGGCCTCCCAGAGCTAGGATTACAGGCGTGAGCCACCGCGCCCGGCCTCTGTTTTTTTTTTTTTAACAATCCTTTCAGATTAACCAGGTTTTTTAAAAAAGGAAATAAGTAATCCATAACCTAACAGTTCAATTAAGCTATGTTATCACTTTTAAAATTAAAAGTAATAACTGTATTTGTATAAAACTGTGTATGTATATGTATAAAAGCAGAAATTCAAACTCAAAGGGAATGTTTCAAAAATGTTTCAAAAAAGGAAAATTGAAAACTACCCATTCCTTTTACCCAAGTCCTTCTCCCCAAAGAAAATCATTGTTAACACTTTCTCGTGATTCTGTCCAGTAAAAAGTATGCACATATCTGCACAGATATCTATAATGAGATTATCTTCAAATTTTCTTCTATGTATTACTTTCTTTTTTGCCCAACTTCCTTGTCCCAATCCACTCACTAGTCAGAGTCAACCTGGAGGAAAACTGGGATTGTCCCAGCCTAGAGGCAAAGACAACATCTCTTGAGGGGTACAAGCATAAAATTTAAGCCATTAAAATAGAAAATTTCTATTCTTAACATTATAATTCTCTTCCTTCTGTTACTTTTGGATTGATTTTAATTGTTCTTTCTTTAAAGTTTTTATATATATTTTTATTTTAAAATGTCGTTGGGTATATACATTTCTTTAGCTTTTTCTACATTCTTGAGTTGGATGTTTAGGTTATGAATTCTCTTTTTCTCAGCATGTACATCTAAGGCAGTGGTGCTCAAAGTTGAGCGTGCATCAGATCTTGTTAAAATACAGATTTCTAGACCCCACTCTCAGAACTTCTGATTCAGTGAGTCTTGGGTAGAGCCTAAAATTTGCATTTCTATCAAGTTGTCAGGTCATTTGCTGGCCTGCAGAGCAAACTTAAGACCCACAGATTTATTAAGTGAATACATATCCCATTATATACTGCTTTAACTGCATTCCACAAATTTTGGTATATAGCATTTTTATTATCATTCATTTCTAAATATTTTCTAATTTTATTAGAATTTCCTCTTTGATGCATATAGTATGTTTTTGAATTTCCAAATCCTTTTTTATTTTTTGTTATTGATTTCTCATTGTATTGTATTGTGGGCAGAGCACAGGACCTGGATGATATGGATTCTTCAGTGTTTGATCACGTTTGCCATGTGGACTACAGTCAAGTAACTTCAAAGCTATTATTTCTTCAAATAATGAAAAGTAATACCTTTCATTGTATTTCCTCCTTCTGCAACTTCTATGTTTGATTTCCTTTTCTGTTCTTATGACTATTAATCTTTGTTGTTTTTCCATACTTTTAGCTGTGCTGCATTCTGAATATATCATCTAGTCTGCATATTCTCTCTTTAGATGTGTCTAATCTAATATTGAACTGTTTATTTTTACTTTCAATGACTTCATTTCTCATTTCTAGAGATTACATTTAATTCCTTTTCAAAGATTGCTGTTCTTTCATAATGTCTTGTTATTTCTTTATGCTTCTAAATCTCTTTTATGTCTTAGATACTTTTAATATATGCTTATTCAGTAGTGTTCATCAGATTGTTGTATTTATAAAGATTTTGAGAGTCTAATCTTTTTGTGTGTCTGGTGATCCTCACTTAAAAGATTGTTTCCTTTGTGCTTCATAATTGTGAATTTTGAGATCATCTTCACTTAGCGTTAGCTGTGGGACTCTCTGCAGGCCTGTATTCAAGGTATGTATCTTCAAAGTAGTTTTCCATTTGCTTCTGCAAAGCCAGGCATTCTAGAAAACATCATATACTTAGGATCAGACACTCTAGAAGTATCATATATCCAAGACCAATTTTTATGTCAGTTTCTTGGCTTGGGGATTCCCTAATAGTATTAATTCAACTGGGTGGCATTGTCCCTGTCTGTAAATTCTTAAAAGAGAGTACTTGTTTCTATTCCGAGTCAAGGTAAAAAAGTTCCTTGTCAGTTTTCTCTGCCAGTCAGTGAATTTTTTTTCTAGACTACTCTTTCACTGACGTTACATTCCTTTGAAAGCCCTGGCTTTATATGGGGGATCTCAGTTTCAATTCCAGTGTTTCTTTGACCCAAGGTCTTGTTTTCCATTCCCATGGGGACATTAAAAACTAAGCTCCAACTTCTAGTTAAATGTGGCAGAAAAGGGAAAAACAAGAAAGATAGAACAGGAGGGGAGATGACAGCACCAGAATTTTGGAAGGTGGAGACCAAATGGATGAGAAGTAACTGATTTAGCAATCAGAGAATGCTGAAACCTAAGCCAGCAGTAGAGAAACTCAGAATCAAGCTAATTCATGTGCAGAACCCTGAAAGACTTAGAAATCTGAGGCACCATGTGACTCTGAAAGTGGGTGAATATGATGCTAAAAGCAAGATTATTGTTTGAAAGTCTGTATAGCAGAAGTTAACGCTCCTCATTTCCCACCCTTGAAAACCATAGGTTTATCCTCTAGAGGCTACACCTGAGAGTCTTTTGACTGCAAGCTACAGCTGAGGACAGGGACACTGTACTGCATTCAAGAGAGTTGTTTCAAAGTCTACATACTGAACAAGGGTATCCTAGTCCATTTCCCCCTTTGGCTCTGAGAACCTCAGTGGCCAGGCTCATACCCCGCCCCCAGGTAGGAGTTTGGGAGATTCTTCTCCGGAGAGGTTGACCAGCCTAAAAGAAAATAAATCTATCCAAGAGGTGAGACCCCAACAGAATGATAGTCAGGTCATCCCACACATGCATAAAACTTCCAGTGATATTTTTAGTAACCTGTTCTTAAATATGAGTAGACAGGCAGTTATGCACAGATATTTGAGCAAAGCCTGTGAAAGAGAGACTAAAACAAAATGAAAATGGGAGAAACAGACACAAGTCATAAAGTTGGAAAGAACTTTAAAAAATGTTATTGAAATTCTTGAAAGAGATAAATGAAGATATTATATCCATGAAAGAAGAATGGGTGCTAGGGAAAAGGAACATTTAAGAACAAAAAGGTGCTCTTAGAAAATTAAAATGTGAAAACTCTGAATAATAGGAGTATCAGAATAAAGAAAATAGACGGATAGAAATTATCAAGGAAAAAATTTAAAAAAATTTTTAAGAACTGAAGGACATGGTTTCTAGACTGAAAGAGCCCATCCAGACCCAGCACAATGGTTTTGAACAGAGTAACATCATGGCAAGTCACTGGGAAGTTTCAGAACATCAGGAACAAAGAAGCAATCCATAAATTTCTAGAAGGAGAAAACATAAAGGCTCCAGAATCAGAGTGGCACTGGAGGCCTACCCTTTAAAATATGTATTTAGGATTATGTTTGTTGTATTTTCATCCAACATTCTAGGTATTTATGCTGGGAGCGGTGGTTGTTCAGATAATAAAGTTTATCGTATTTCCTGGATAGTTAAAATGTGAGTTCTGTGAAAGCAAGAATGCTGTTTTCACACATGTATTCATGTTCATAGAAGTGTATGGAATGTATTAGGTGCTCAATAAATATTTGTTAGATGAATGAATAACTCAGAAATCCACATTGATTTTTTTAACCTAATAAAGGTTCATTATTTTTCATGGCTGCATAGTATTCCATGATATGAATGCATCATAATGTATTTAACCTTATTGATGAACCCATTGGCTCCTTCCAGTGTTTTATATGATTTACATAATATTAAATGAAATTCCTTGTCCATATAGCTTGTCAAACTCTTTTTAAGTATAGCAAAAGGATAAATTCCTACAAGGAAGTTTGCTAGGTCAGAAGGATGTAATTGATAAAGGGGTAAATGATGCAAAGTAAGGCTCAGAGTATACAGGACTGTGAAAAAGGCCCATTTGAGTGCCACCTGTCACTCCTAGGCACCCAAGGCTATAAGTGCATCCCATGGGCCATTCAGCTATAACGCTAGGCTAGCTAAAGAGAAGCCATTTTGCTTTCAGCTCATTCTGTCTCAAAAGTTTAGAATTAACCTGCTGCTTGCTTACACAACTTCCAGGCACAAGATTGAAAAATGACCTAAGGAGAAACAGATCAATAGTCTGGAATAGGTCAACTGCAGACTGCTGATGACAAGATCCACTGGAGACCAATTGTTTGTTTGCTGATAACCATAGTAGCAAGTCACGATGACTTGCACAAAGCTTGCTTTCTGCCACCAACCCCCTTTACTCTTTCCCTTTATAAGTTGCTCGTAGGCACAGAAAGATGAGATGGTCTTTGAGACAATAATCCACCATGTCCTCAGGCTGCCAGCACTTGAATAAACCATTTTTCCTTCACCAACATTTGCCTCTTGTGCTTGGTTCTCAGGTGGGAGGCAGCCGAACCTAAATTCAACCTGCATTTGGCAACAGGGCCTTTTCTCTGCTTAGGGCTCTCCATGTGGCCTCTCACTGGGCCTAGTCATGACCCAAACTCCAAATCTTTACCCAACCTCCTATTTCTCCCCCACAAAAGTAACCAATCTGTGTGCCATTTCCTCAGAGCCAAACCTAGTGCTAAATACCCAACCTAGTACCCGTCACACTCTTGTTTCTGTGATATATATCAATAAACACAACAGGAAAGGTTACTGCTTTCATGGAGCTTACATTTTAGTTGGAGAGACAGGCAATAAAAAAGTAAGTAAATGAATATATTATGTAATTTTTAGATATTGAACGAGTGTTAAAAGAAAATAAATATCGTATGGAGGCTGAAAGTGAAGATGGGGGTAGGGGCATTAGATAGTTTGGTGAGGAAGGCGTATCTTAGGAGGGAAGAATTGAAGTGAGTACTGAGTAAGAAGAGCCTTTCATGTGAAGATCTGAAACAAGAGCATTCTAAGCAAAAGAAACAGCAAATGCAAAGGCCCTGAGGCTGAAAGAGCCTTGACATGAATGCCTATTTAAAATGAAAGTTCTTGCCTATCAGGATTATACTGGATAATGCAACACATACTATTATAAACACACTATGCTTTTTTTTCCTTTTTGGTGGGAAACATAAATAGAATTTATCAGAATGCTACATAAATCTGTAGCACTATTACAAAGAGTACTCTGTACTATGTATATGTAGAGTTGCTTATTTTATACATCTCTACTATCAATAACAAAAACCAATTTTGATTAACTATGCTAGGAAAAAGACTATGATTATCTTCCCATTCTTTCTAGAGAAAAATGATATCACAAAATCATTGTTATATGAAGAGGTAAATAAAAAGCATACAACCTACACTTAAGATTTTTACATTTCATTATATGTATACTTTACCTTGAATAAAAAACAAGAATTATAAACAAATATGATCTTTTATTAATGATATGCATGTTGAAGTACTGGAGGGAATTGTACTGACGTCTACAACTTGCTGTGTCTGAAATTCATCAAAAAAATAAAATGGTTTGATGAATTGTTAGAGCAATAGATAGATGGGTAGATTTGTGATAAGTATAGCAAAATGTTAAAGGTTGAATTTAGGTGATAGGTATATGGTGTTCATTGTAAAGTTCTTTTTACTTTTCTATAGATTTGAAAAATTTCATAATAAACTGTTGGGGAGAAAAGTATGCAGCCAAAAAATACAGAGGAAAAAAAATTATAGATATGGGTCAAGCAGTTAATTCATAAAAATATTCTATTTCTCTGGATTTTGTGATGTCTGTGGTATTCATCAGCTTTTAAAAATATTTTATTTATTGGGATTTCTTTTATCATTGTTAATATTCATTTTTCACACCTAATTTTGTATTTGTAATTTTATATTTTATTTTTCTAAAGAGTGTAAGAGCAAAGGTAACTCCATGAAAGGCTAGGCTTCCTGGAATAGGCCTAAATTTCAGTTTCCCCGGCGCGGCCCCTCCCCTTCCCCGAAATGATGCCAATGACCACTGGAGGATCCTGAGACTTGGAGCCGACCAATCAGGAGTTAACGCGACCATGGAACCGACCAATGAGGAGCCGACATGGTCAGCCAGTCTTGAAGGAACAAATGGAGGGAGGGAGGGCGGATGGTGTGCCCAGCGTATGTAACCTACTGAAAAGTATAAAAGCTTAATTTTTACCCCAGGGCGGGGTCCTGGTTCGTGAAGAGGCCACTGCGTTGGTGCTGTGGGACTTGGACCCTAGCTCGAGCTAGCTAGTAAACTCCTTTGCCTTTTGCAGCCTCGGTGACTCTGCCTCTCTGTTCCTGGGGCCGAGGGAAACCAGTTCTAACAAGAGGATCCCCAAATTGTATAAGCTTTAGGCCCCACAAAACCTGGATCCACTCCTGCCTGGTGCACAGCCCACAATCTGAAATGTCTTTTCTTTTTTTTTCTTTTTCTTTTTTGAGACAGAGTGTCTCTTTGTTGCCCTGGCTAGAGTGAGTGCCGTGGCGTCAGCCTAGCTCACAGCAACCTCAAACTCCTGGGCTCAAGCGATCCTCCTGCCTCAGCCTCCCGAGTAGCTGGGACTACAGGCATGCGCCACCATGCCCGGCTAATTTTTTCTATATATATTTTAGTTGGCCAGATAATTTCTTTCTATTTTTAGTAGAGACGGGTGTCTCCCTGTTGCTCAGGCTGGATCCACCCGCCTCGGTCTCCCAGAGTGCTAGGATTACAGGCGTGAGCCACCGTGCCTGGCCTGAAATGTCTTTTCACTTTCACTTTGGAATCTCCAATCTCCATATCCTTAAGATTCCCTTCATCTCTCCTGTGTTGAAGCTCCTGTTTACTAGATCCTATATCTTCTTATCATCATCGTTCTTGAATTCACCTTCCTTTTGGTGGATCATTTGTTCTAGTAGCTTCCCAAGAAAGGTTGCATAAGAAACTTATTCTGGAGCCCTTGCAATTATGCAATTATCTTTATTCTTCTTTCCTACTTGATTGATAATTTGCCTGAGTATAGAATTCAAGGTTAGAAATAATTTTCCTCCAGAATTTTAAAGGCATTTTCCAATTGTCTTCTAGCTTGCAGTATTGCTATTGGGAAATCTAAAGCCAGTCTGACTTCTGTTCGTTTATTTAGGACCTATTTTTCTATCTCTCAAAACCTAAAGGATCTTCTTTTTATCCCTAGGGTTCTGAAGTTTCATGATGATATGACTTGATGTGAGTTAATTTCCATCCATTTGTGCTGGGCACTAAGTGAGCCCTTTCAATCTGAAAACCTGTGTCTTTAAGGTTTGGGAAATTTTAAAGAATTATAAAAAAAATAATATTTTTCTTTATTTTTCTCTTCCTGAAACTCCTGGGTGAGTCTTCAATTTTTCTTATCTTTTCTCTCCTATTTTCATTTCTTGGTCTCTGCTTTTCTTTCTGGGTAATATCCTGGACCTTATTGTCAATCTTTTAAAAGAGTTTTTCATTTTTTTCTTTCCACTTTTAATTTCCAAGATCTCTGTTTTTTTCCCTTGACTATTCTCTTTTAAATAACATCTTTTTCTTTTTTTATATAATAATTATTTTTTAACTCCTAAAGTTGAGTGGAAGCTTTTTCTTATTTTACGGTCTCAATATCTTATCTCTTTGAAGATTTCAAATATAGGTGTGGGGTTTTTTGTTTTGTTTTTGATTGTGTTGTTGAAGTTTTCTTTCCTCCTGTCACATTTCTGTTTTATCCAGGTTTCTTTTTTTCTGTTAGTTTTGGTCTCTATTTTTCATATCAGAGACTGTCATCTGTGGCTATTGGCTCATTTTTAAAGGTGGGAGACTAAAAACCTGAAGAGATGCTCTGAAATCATGGCTGTAGCTTATCAATTGTGAAATCTGCTGTAGGACGATCTGTCTGGGGTGTTTCATCAAGAAATGGTTGGGGTAAATATTTTTAGCTCTCTTCTCTTACTGTAGTCAGATTTCTCAGAGAAGATACTTAGTCTATTGCCTGGGTGGTAAAATTGTCCAATCTTTTCCTACTGTCAAATGAGTAGTGCAATATGGCACCCACGGTCACAATCTGCAGGAACAGAATTCCCAGGTTTCCCAAGCTGAGTCAGTTAAACAAACTTATTGTAGACTACAAGTGATGAATGTGTTCTTTTTTTTTTTTTTTGAGGCAGAGTCCTGCTCTGTCTCGCTGGCTAGAGTGCCGTGCCTCAAACTCCTGGGCTTAAGCAATCCTTCTGTCTCAGCCTCCCGAGTAGCTGGGACTACAAGCATGTGCCACCATGCCCGGCTAATTTTTTTTTTCTATATATTTTCAGTAGCCCAGCTAATTTCTTTTTATTTTTTAGTAGAGACGGAGTCTCGCTCTTGCTCAGGCTGGTCTCGAACTCCTGAGCTCAAACAATCTGCCTGCCTGGGCCTCCCAGAATGCTAGGATTACAGGCGTGAGCTACCGCGCCCGGCCTTTTTTTTTCTTTTTTCCTACTAAAAGGGCACTACTATACTTAAAAAAAAATCATACTCAGTCATTTAGGGTCTTTACACAAGTCAATTATTATTGGCATTTGTTTCAGTCCATCAATTACTTTTGCCAAAGGCGGCAATAGTTGAACCCTTCCATAACTGAGCTTACACACCCATTTGCACTGCAAATTTGCACTACAATTGAGTGTTATTCATTAGAATTAATTGAATATAGCTATTCCCTATGTACATTCCACTTTGTTTTTTTGTGTGTGTGTTCAGTCTGTCTACAACTGATGCGTGAGGAGCCACCTCAAGCTGTAGGTTGTGCTGCTTCCGTTAGAGGGAATAATCCCACGCATATTGAGGCTAGTCTTTGACCAGGAGGAGCCATCATGAAAACAAAGAGGGTAAGAGCGGCTATACTGGAAAAAGAAAATTCAACCAAAGACCTCTTAATTGAGGGCACTGAATTTATGTTTATGGTCACATTCAGTACATCTTGGGCCACCCTCCTCCCCTTCATGATTTGACTCCCAGATAATTAGTTCATAATTTATCTGCCATTTAGTTAAAAGGAATTTTCATTTTTACTTTATTCTTTGTGGTGCACTGTGAAACCATAAGTTCCTGTTCTAGTTTACTCAGTGAGTTATCATCAAATTGATCATCAGCATCATGTAAAAACCCAAAAGGTAGGGGGAAATTTCATTTAAGACTCATATGTTTACTTGTTATTTTTCCCCAAATCACAATTTTTTTCCCACTCTTGGTTCCAATCCTTCACTTGTGCTTTATCAAAGCAAAGTTCAAAACTCCTTATTTGTATTTATCTCGTTCCTTCCTAGGTGGCACCAGCAGATAGACTTGGGGGTTTGGCCCATTTATTGGTGGGACTCTTACCTGTGCCCCATTATTTTTACTAACCCTTTGGTCCTGCCACCATGGAGTTATGTGACAGGGAGTAATTATCATGAGAGCAGATGGCTTGTGATAGAGCTATAGGCTTCCTCATGCATGTTTGTAAGCTAGTGAAAATCCTCAGCTACGAAATGAGGGGTCCATTCCTACATCTTTCTCCACCTGCTGCTTGGGGGAGCAAGTTGGAAGGGCCATTTTATGTTTAGATGATAAACCCATTCTTGAATCACGCTAGCTGTGAAGTTGTGTTTCCTAAGCATCAAACCAGATGCTTAGGAATCAGGAATGCTATATTTCCGCCCAGCTTCCTAAGAGTTGATTCTGTAATGATTGCTTCAGCATTAATTGTGAGAACATACTTTTGGCCCTAATGGGCTGGACAGCAGTGAAATATAAACTATCTGCAATAGGCAGAGCCGTTGCCTCCAGGCACAGCAGCGGGGAGGGAAAGGCCGGCCTCACAGGCTTGTTGAAAGTAGCATGTTGGCCATTGAACACCTGGGCCCTTGCCCATGCCTATATAGCAGCCATTCCTCCACGAGCACTCTGTTCATGTGCCCACTTGTCTGCCTCCCTCATCTTGTCAGAACACGGACAACTTTGTTCCACAGAGTTTCTCACCAGGGATTTGATGGCAACCACGTGAGGAACCAGGGAGCTTAATTCCGTGAGAATTACCAGTCACTTGAATCTACATTGTGCCCTATGCAGACAGAATGCCAGCAGCCAAGCCCGTGGCCTCAACATTGACCACAGCCCAGGAATATGAATACAGGAGAGAATGTTCTGTGTGATTACCAGAGCCCAGGTTCAAGTCACGGGTACTGCCTTTAATTCTGCCCACTGGGATGAGATCCCTCATTCTCCTCTCGAAGTAGCCCCCCAGGCAGGGTGTAAGAAGACTGCCCTGCTTGGCGGCTCTCAGTCAGAACAGAGCTGCTTCGGCAACGATGCGGGGTGTCTGCAGGGGGTGCTCTTGCCCAGGGCTGGCCTCCGCAGTGCCGGAGGGCGGGACGAACCTCCGTGGGGCTGGGCTTTCCTATCCCTCTTTTTGAACAGGGCAGATTCCATTTGCACAGCTTGCGACCCAGAAGTCCTTGATGTCCCTTTGTGGCTTTAGGTTCCATAAGCAGCTGGTAACTGACATTCAAAGGGAACACCATGGTCATTCTCAGTACCAGAAGCCAGAGGCCAAGTCTTTCGCTCTCAGGAATCCCAAAAAGGTTCTAGCCACCACAGGTTACAAGAACAGGAGACACACCTCGTATTCTCATCTGTGATGGACCCAGAGGGAGGGTGGCAGGCATCATGGTTTCCAAGGCTTCTGAGGCAGTGGGGGGTTCAGGCTGTGTACAAATTCTGATGCCTTCCTAATAATCTAATACCCAGGTGTGGTCTGCTGTCTCCAGATGCCCATTAACATTAATATTTATGCCTGCTTTTTAGTGGTGGGGGGCTTGAAGATCAAAAACCTCTGCCTAGTCCAGGGTCCGTGCCTTTCGAGGCCAGACATAGAGCCAAACTGTATGTTGGAAGACCCCTGAATTTTCTGTGATTGATGGTGCATCGCTTTCAGCCAAAAAATCAAGGGAAGACAGACTTTAGACACAGTTGTCTCTGAATTACCAGTAATTGATATGTCATCATTGTATACAGTAACTTCATATCTGAATGAGGCTACCTATTAAAATACTATTTTATCAGATTATGACATGTTGCTGGGGACTTGCTGTCTCGCTGTGGCAGAACCAACAGAGTTCCTGGCCTTGTCAAATGAAGGTTATCTAAAAGTAGAGTTGTCAGATTTAACAAATACAAATACAGGACACTTAGTTAAATTTAGATTTTAGAGACATAATAAATAATCTTAAAAAAATTTTTAGAGAGGGTAGGGGTTGGGGGGGGTCTTACTGTGTTGCCCAGGCTGGATTCAAACTCCTGGGCTCAAGTGATCCTCCAGCCTCAGCCTCCAGAGTAGTTGGCACTACTGGTGCTGGCCACACCCAGCAAAATAATTTTTTAATGTGTGTCCCCAATATTGCATGGGACCTACTTATAATAAAAATTCATTGTTTCTTTTCCTGAAATTCAAATTTAAGTGGGCATCCTCTATTTTATCTGGCAACCCTAACTGTAAAAAGAAAAACCAAGCGATCTAAAAGACTTTAGAGTAGACAGTATCATTGCATAGAGATAACCATCATTAAGAGTTTTGGGTATATCTTTCTATAAAATTTTATGAATATACACAAATATTTATGTGTGTGTGTTCAAATTCTAGCTCCTCCCATGCTAAGTGGGTGACCTTGGAAGAGTTGCCTAATCTCTCTGGGTCTTAGTTTCCTTATCTGTAAAATGAGGATAATAATAGGATCTGTCTCATAGAGTGTTAATGGGGGTTAAATAAGTCTGACACATAGAAGACACTAAATGATTGTTATCTGTTATCAATAATGATAATTATCATTAATATTATATATCATGTCTTAAAAGTTCAAATGGAGATATAAAATATTAATTGTTCTATACCTCCATTTTTTCACCTTTTATCTTGTTTATTCTTTTTCACAGACACATAAAATTCCTTTTTTGTTTAATTTAATTAATTAATTTATTTATTTATTTTAAAGCAAGCATGAAAATGAGGTTTCTTGAGAGAAAGATAGGATTATAGGGCAAGGGCAAGATATAGGTTTACAGAGCATGATACATACATCACAGATGACAACTGGACCCACTATTGCAGTACAGGGAGGACAAAAGGAAGGGCACAAAAAGGAAAATTCCTGTTTTAAAAAAATTAGTTTCTGTTGATGGTAATTTAGATTGTTTTCAACACTTCTCTTTTTGAATATTGGTGCAGCAAACATCTTTGTGGTGCAACGATTGTCCAAAAGTGCTTCCTCTGGGTAGTCTGGACAGCGAGCCAGCTGGGACTCAGAGCTTCTCCTTCCGTACTTCCCCCAGTGCACAGGACTGTACCTTATCACTGCCAGGAGGGTGGCTCCCTCACCCAGGTGCAGGCAGCTGGCATTCCCAGACAACACGGTAAACAATGGCAAAAGCGCTAAGCCTAGGGAACTTAGATACAAAGTTTTAGAGGGCACCAAAATCTCAGTAATCAAGATAAGTAACATTTTAATGCAATATTAAAAAAAACCAATATTAATGCAAAATCCATGATAAACAAGTATCAAACTTTGAAAGAAAAAGGATTAGCAACAGGGCCATATGGAATTATATTGGATTTTACATTAATTTTTATTTAAAAAAATATTTCATTAAAATAGAATTAATCTTTTTTTTGAGACAGAGTCTCACTCTGTTGCCCAGGCTAGAGTGCCGTGGCGTCAGCCTAGCTCACAGCAACCTCAAATTCCTGGGCTTAAGCAATCCTTCTGCCTCAGCCTCCCGAGTAGCTGGGACTACAGGCATGTGCCACCATGCCCGGCTAATTTCTTTCTATATATATAATTTTAGCTGTCCAGATCATTTCTTTCTATTTTTAGTAGAGATGGGGTCTCGCTCTTGCTCAGGCTGGTCTCGAACTCCTGAGCTCAAATGATCCTCCCGCCTCGGCCTCCCAGAGTGCTAGGATTACAGGTGTGAGCCACAGCGCCCGGCCTAGAATTAATCTTGATTACTGAGTTTTTTTGGTGCCGGCCATGTGTGCCTCATTTACCTCTTTGTAAGTCCCGGCTGTGGCTGGCGCATATCCAGATGGCACAGTGTCCAAGCTTGAGCCTCACTGATGGGTGGTTCTCATACTTGCCCTAAAAGGGAGCCCTTCAGGGAACAGGGACCCCTCTCATGGAACACAAACTCACATTGCATATACAGTAGACTTCTTGGTCCCAGCATAACTGTCCAGGGGCAAATGGGTTTATGGGGGTCACAGGCCTTTTGTTGATCCTGACCTTTCCATTAAAGCCTATTCTTTAATCCATACCATGTGTGATAAATTCCTGAACCCTGTTATTCAATAGGAGTCAATCCTGAAAGGATCTGTCTAACACGACAATCCTTATATACTAATATATGGCTTTGTAAACATTTAAGAATTCATCTGTAGTATAAATTTCTAGAAGTGGAATTGCTGGTCCAAATGATATGTGCCTTTTAAGTTTTGATAAATATAGCCAATTTCCTCTCCTAAAATAATGTATCAATTTACATTCCCACTAAAAGTATGTAAGTATAACTTTCTCCATATACTTGACAATATTGAAAATTATAGCACTTTTTAATCTTTGCTAATCTTAGAGATAAAATAATATTCCATTTTGTTTTAATTTATATTTACTAGTTATGAGCAAGATTAAGCAACTTTTATCCTTCTATGTGTTTATAAAGAAATAGTATGAGTAAATTGGCCGGGCGCGGTGGCTCATGCCTGTAATCCTAGCACTCTGGGAGGCCGAGGTGGGCGGATTGTTTGAGTTCAGGAGTTGGAGACCAGCCTGAGTAAGAGTGAGACCCCGTCTCTACTAAAAATAGAAAGAAATTATATGGACAGCTAAAAATATATATCTAGGAAAAATTAGCCAGGCATGGTGGCACATGCCTGTAGTCCCAGCTACTCTGGAGGCTGAGGCAGGAGGATTGCTCCAGCCCAGGAGTTTGAGGTTGCTGTGAGTGAGCTAGGCTGACGCCACAGCACTCTAGTCTGGGCAACAGAGTGAGACTCTGTCTCAAAAAAAAAAAAAAAAATAGTATGAGTAAATTATCTAGTCTAATTTTTCAAGTAAATTGTTGTTCTTTTTTTATTGATTTGTTAGTGTTCTTTAGATATTAAGGAAAATAACTCTCTGGCTATTATAGGTATTGCAAATATTATCCATGATTTGTTGTTTGTTTGTTGATTTTTAAAATGATTTTTCCCTTGAAGACATGCTTAATATTTTTATTTAGTTAAACGTATGGATTCTTTCCTTTATGGTACTAAATGTTGTATTTTATATAGGAAGACCTCTCTCACAGTAAGTCTATATGCTATTTACCTATGTTTTCTTCTAGTACCTATACAGATTTGTTTCCTCTATTTAAATCCATCTAGGATTTATTTTGTGAAGAGAGTAAGAGAAGACCTTTAGAGAGTAAGAAAGACCTTTTTAAATGACTCACAGACATGATTTATTGAAAACCTATTTTCTCCCACTGATTTGAATGCCACCCATATCGTGTTTTAAATTCTCATTTGTATATATGGGGCTTTTCCTGAACTCTTTAATCTGTTAAAATTGTCTATATTTCTGAACCAGCACTAAATTGTTTGAAATAAGGTAATATGTTTTAGTATTTAGTGTTTATTTTCCCTGGAGTTAATAATTGTCATTATCTTTTCTCTATTTGCTCGGTTGTTTTTCTTAATGTCATTATCATTAATTCGACCTCAAACTCTTTGCTGGTTTATAAATCTCTTCTCAAGATTGATTGTTTTATCAATTTTATCTTCCTGAAAAAAAATTTGAACTTGTTGCTCTCCATCACTGGTGTATATTTGTCTCCCTATGTCTTTTGTCCTGGTGTCCTGGGATTCCCTTAGCCTGTCTCCTGTGATAGAGCTCTGTGGTTTCCTGGACATTATATCTCCCCCCCATCTTTTTTTTTTTTTTTTTTGGTTTAGAATCATGTTTGAGTAAAGCATACCTTTCCATAGTTTCATAAGTAAGGGTATGTGAGAGGTAAATTTTTTTACATCTAAAAATGTCTTTATTTCACTCTCATACTTAAAAAATGGCTGGACATGGTTTCTCTAAGAGAAGGTTGAAAACCATTTTACTCCAGATTTTGAAGGCATTGTTCTATTGCTTTCTAGCTTTCTGTTGAGAAGTCAGACATCATTTTTATCCCTGATCTTTTATATGGATCTTTTGGGTTCCTCTTTAGAAATTTGGAAGATCATTTTCTTTGTGAAATCTGAAATTTCACAATGATATGCCTTTGTATGGGTCTATTCTTTTTTTTTTTTTTCAGAGACAGTCTCACTCTGTCACTCTGTCACAGGCTAGAGTGCCATGGTGTCAGCCTAGCTCACTGCAACCTGAAACTCCCGGGCTCAAGCAATTCTCCTGTCTCAGCCTCCCAAGCAGCTGGGATTACAGGTGCACACCACCACGCCCGGCTAATTTTTCTATTTTTATTAGAGACGGGGTCTCACTCTTGCTCAGGCTGGTCTCAAACTCCTGAGCTCAAGCAATCCTCCCACCTCGGCCTCCCAGAGTGCTAAGATTATAGGCGTGAGCCACCACACCCGGCCTATAGGTCTATTTTAATTCTTCAAGCTGGACTCTTTTAATTTGGAAACTCATACTCTCCATTTCTGGGAAATTTCTTGAATTATTTCCTTAATGATTTTCGCCCTTTCACGTGCACTGTTTATTCTTCCTGGAACTCCTGTTGTTTGGATCTTGGACCATGTGGACTAGGCTTCTAATTTTCTCATCTTTTCTCTCCTATATTCTACCTCTTTGTCTTTGTGCTCTCCATCCTGGGAGATGTTCTCAACATCATCTTCAAAATCTTCTGTAGATTAAAAAAGAATCTCTGATATCATGTTTTTAATTTCCAAGAGCTCTCTCTCTCATTCTTTTCTCTCTGAATAGCTTTTCTTTGTAGCATTCTGTTCTTATTTTATGGATACTGTATCACAATAACTTTTCATTTTTCTAAGGAGGTTGTGATGGTTAATTTTACATGTCAACCTTGCTGAACCCAAGGGGTTCCCAGATGCTTGGTTAAACATTATTTTGGGTCATTGTGAGGCTGTTCCTGATGAGATTAACATTTGAATCAGTAGACTAAGTACAGCAAATTGCCCTCACTAACGTGGGTGAGCCCCATCCTATCCATTGAAGACCTGAATAGAACAAAAGGGCTGAGCAAGACAGAATTTGCCTTCTGGTGGACATTGGTATTCTCCTGCCTTTGGACAAGGACCGGAACATACAACCATCAGCTCTCTTTGTTCTCAGACTATAGATCTTGGGACTTCTCAGTGTCCATAATAGTATGAACCAAGTCCTTATAATAATCTCCTCCCTGTATATATTTACATACCTGCATATCTATCTGTCTCCCTATCCATCTACCTCTAAATTGTCCTATTTCTCTGGAGAATCCTGATATTAATGATAAGTTTTGTCTTGTTTGTTTTAGTTTTCTCCTTTTTGCATAAGTCATTTCGTTCAAGTTTCTTTTTTCTATTTGCACATTTTAGTTTCTATGATTCATGTTGCAAGGTTTTCCTCAGGTGCCTGGTTATCTTTAAGCTGATTGGAAGCTTTGACAGTGTAGGGAAGGATTTGTAGGGCGTTCTGGTTGGATGGTTTCCCTGGGGCAATCCTTGATGTCTATATCTTTATTTTTTACTTGGGAACTGCTCAGTTTCTCCAGACATGCCTTTTCCAATCTCCTGCTGGAAGGACAAAAGTCAGGCTGCCAGTGTTCTATGAGCAGAGGTAGAAGTGTTACAGCAAGTGTTACAGTGGGGGTCCTGAGGACAAACCCAGCGGCACATGGAGAGTCAGAGAATAAAGGTTTATTTGCCAGTGGTCTCAGAGGGGTCTCGCCACCAAATTCTGAGCCCCATCTACCTGATTTTTCCCACTTTTATTAACTTGGGGTGGTCCAAGGGGTGGAGGTCTCATGTGACTAATGCCTGCCAAGTAATAAATAGGTTAGTTGATGTCTCAGGTAATAGGTTAGTATTATGTTGATGCACCAGGTAATAGGGTAGTTGATGTGCCAGGTAATAGGTTTAGTGTTATGCTGATGCGCCAGGTAACAGATTAGTTGATGGGTCAGGTAATAAGTTTAGTGTTATGCTGATGCGCCAGGTGATAGATTAGTTGATGGGCCAGGTGATAGGTTTAGTGTTATGCTGATGCGCCAGGCAATAGATTAATTGATGGACCAGGTAATAGGTTTAGTGTTATGCTGATGCGGGTCTTCCGTGAGGGGTGGGGATCTCAGGTGGCTGCTGTGCCAAGTAATAGATGGGGGTTTTCCTTATCAGAAGAAGGCAGGAGTTTCAGCCTCCAGGACTTACAACCTAATTCTGTTTTCTCTCTGGTGTCCCTGCCTTCAAGTGTGTCTAGTATCCTCGAGACCAGAAATCTCCTTCACCCCCCACCCACACCCCTTGGCTTATCCTTTCCAAAGAATAAACCTTCAGTCTTTTGTGGGGAGGCAGGGGCTGGGAGGGTATCCAGGGCTCTAACTGCTTCGTGCACAGCACTTCCATCAGGTCTCTTTGTTTAGTCCATCCTTCCTTTGCAAAGGTAAGTCATTCCACCCATTCCTCAGCCTTTGGGGATTCTGTAGTGTCAATTGGTTTGATTCTTATTTTCCCCACTGCCACACTAGGATTCTATTTGCTCAGGTCTGAGTCATTTACTTATAGGATAGCTATTCATTTTTGTATATTTAGTTATCAATTGGACACTGTAGTGCATTTTTTTACTCTTAAGTTTCAAAGTACATGATATCAAGACATCAGGAAATAATGAAAATTTTCTTTTCCTTACTAATTTTCATACTTCCTATTTCTTTCCCTTCTGTGATGACACTGGCTTGTCCCTTCAGCACGCTGTGAAACAGTAGCAGTGACATGGGCATCCTTAGCTTTTTCCTAGAGTTACTGGGATTCCTTTAGTATTTCACTATTAAGCATGATGCTGATTTAGGTTTGATTGTATACTTTTGGTATGTTGAGGAAATATCCTTCTTTTTTATTAAGACATTTTTGCCAGAAATGAATGTTGATTTTTTTCGACATATCTTTTTGTCCCCTGTGGATTTTTAAAACCCGTATTCATGAGCGAAATTTGTCTGCAGTTTTCTATTCAACGCTGTATTTTTCAAGTTTTGGTATCAGTGTAGTACTGGTTTGGTGAAAACGAGTGTGAAAGCTTGCTTTGCCTCTTATACTTTTGGACAGTTTAACAGCATTGGAACTCTCTGGTGAGTAGTTTTAAAAATTACAGTGTTGAGTACTCGGACAAATCGGCCCTCCACCCTCCGTCAAATCAAATCATAGTTCGCAGGGTGGCGCCTACCTCCAAGCCAGCTCTGTAAGCTGTAGTGCCCCCGGGCACAGAGGTAATATTAAATGAAAGATGTGAAATTTACTTTCTAGAAGCTTCAGGGAGCCGGAAAAGGAGGAGAAGGAAAAGGAAAAGGAGGAGGAGGAAGTTAATTGTATTGTTTGGACAAGAATTTAGTTCAACAGACTATGTTTTTCTTTAGCCAAGCATGAGACAGGCCTGATAAAATAGGACAAAGTGGAAGGAATTTCTAATTCTCCTTTCTCCAAAGCACTCAAACTTGGCCCTACAATTCTGTGGTCTCCCCAGCAGCCTTGGTAGAAGCTTTCCCAGTGGAAATATGTGAGGCCCTTTCTGAGCCTCTGGAACAAGGTCTGGGCTTGGTACTTGGTGACAAACAGCCAGGCACTGTGTTGGTTTAGTGACTTGCTGATCCCTTTTCTGTGATGAAGATGGTGTGCAATGCATTGTATCGGCTGGATTTGGCTGTCTGATTCAAGACCTGGTGTGGCTTTTCGGTTTATCTACTTCCTAGGGAAATGTTAAGGTGGAAGGTTGTAGAAAAAGTTCGATATACTATAAATGAGCAAGTCCTGACTGTATCTGCAAATGAGAGTTGCTGCCTCCAGAGGCTTGACCCCACCATCAGTGGCTGAACGGATGACTGCGTGACTCCAATAATTCTCCAAGTCTGAGGATGTCTGCAGGTTTTAAATGGGGCTTGGGACTTAGAGCATCTCTCCATTCCCTTTTGACTGTCATAACTGGGAGAGAGGCAGTATAGCTTGGGTGACCCACAGCATCGACTCTGGATTCAGGCAGATCTAGTGGGAATCCCATTTCTGCTCTAATTAGCTGTGTGAGTTGGCCAAATTAGTGGACTTCCCTGAGTCTCAGCTTATCTGTAAAATGGGGACAGACATAGTACCTCCTTCACAAAACTGATGTGAATATGAAATGAGATGTTGGGTAAAAGGATTCTGACAGGTTGTCTGGTCCATAAGTAAGGGCTTATTGCATGTAAGCTACTGTTTTGTTGTTATTCTATAAGCCTTCTCAGACTGACATTTATGTCAATAAATGAATAAATAAATGAAAAGCTCCCGCCTGTGGAGAGAGGTTGGGGACAGGCCTATCTGGGCGTTAGCAGCTGGAAACTCACATGGACCAACCCGCCTGGCAGCCACCAGGAAGATGCTGCTCCTGAACTTCCGGTTCTCACTTCCACATCTTTTGTCTTAGGGGAAACCGTGGAACTTCTCAGATGCCTAAGTTCTGTCCTCTGAGAGTGGACTGAGGTCTTCATTCTGGTTCCAGATGGAGAGACTGGACCCCAGGTCAGCAAATCTGGCTGATGCTTCTGATTGGTCATCAGCACAGCAAAGACCACCTTGGGGGAGTCACCTGCCCCCTGCACCATCTGAGATTTCTCTGGGTTATCACACCGCCCCTCGGCACCTTCTCCTCAAATAATTCTCTTCCCCCAGTGGGAGGGTGGGTTGCACAACTACTGTGAAGAGCCCACATGGTCATTATGGGAATCAGAGCTCTGTAGGATACACAGCGGCTTCCTTGCTGGGCCTCATTGGAACTAGTACACAGCTCAGGACCCAGAGCTCTGGGGACAGGGACTTGTCCCCATCTCAGCAGCAGATTGTCCACTCCTTGGCATGACAGTGACACAGTCTCCTTCTGCCTCTGCTTCTGACACTTTTGTTGCTACCAGGTCACCCCTAACTCTTCTTTTCTGTCTCATGGCCTCTGTTCTCTCCAAGCTCCTGGTTCTGAGTGGCTTCTGCTGCCTCGTGGCACTGCCTCCTCTCTGGTGAGCAGGAGTTTCCGTAGCAGAGCTTCTCATGGCCTGCTGGCCGGGCCACTCAGGTGCTGACCTTGTATGGACTTTCCACTCCTGATCCACTTACCAGCGGCCATGGAGGACATGTGGCTCTGGACTTGCGCCTCAGTGCAGAGATATGGCAGGGACTGTGGGTGTGTCCAGCACTCTGAGCTTGGCTTTATCCAGGAAACACTGTTATCCTTTCCACGAGCATAAAAGGGTTAAACTGGAATTTCAAGGATTCCCAAACCAGGTGATTAGCAGAATCTCATAGGCAAATTTTTAAAAATACAGATTCCTAGAAGCCACTGATCTGTAAAATGGGGACAGTACTAACACCTACCTCATGAAATTGGTGTGGGTTTTCTCTTTGTTTTTTCAAAAGAAATTTCTTTTTGCCATGTTTGTAGTGACAAATTGTTAGAAACCTAGGGTCTCCCAAATGGGAACTTGTTAAATCAGTGGTTCTCAAAGTCTGAGAAGAGGAGAGAGGGACAGTATATCAGGGGACCCCATTCCTGATCTATGTGACCAGAAGGGGGGCAGGAGTTGAAGTTTCCAGACTATCTGATACACCAGCTGCAACCCTCACCCCCAAAATCGCTGCAGTAAGTCGCTTACAGTATGTCCTTAAAATGGAAACTCATATTGCCAATCAGAATGATTTTGCAGAAGTGCATTTTTTTAACATGCAAAGGAGGTCATGATGGATCATTGAATTAAAAAAACAGGTTGTAAAACAAGACTATGGTTGGATCTAATTTTTAGGGGAAAAAAGTATATGCAGACATCTATGCACAGGATTTGGAATATTGACAGTATGGTTTGGCAGACCTGCTGCCGTAGCATCACCTGGGAACTTGACAGAAGTATAGAATCTAGGCTGGGCATGGTGGCTCACACCTGTAATCCTAGCACTTTGGGAGGCTGAGGCGGGAGGATTGCTTAAGGCCAGGAGTTTGACACCAGCCTGGGCAACATAGCAAGATCCTTTCTCTACAAAAAATAGAAAAATTAGCTAGATGTGATGGTGTGTACCTATGGTCCTGGCTACTCCGGAGGCTGAGGCAGGAGGATCACTTGAGCCCAGGAGTTCTAGGTTACAGTGAGCTATGATTGTGCCACTGCACTCCAGCCTGGGCAACAAAGTGAGATCCTGTATGGAAGGAAGGAAGGAAGGAAGGAAGGAAGGAAGGAAGGAAGGAAGGAAGGAAGGAGGGAAGGAGGGAGGGAGGGAGGGAGGGAGGGAGGGAGGGAGAGAGGGAAGGAAGGAAGGAAGAAAAGAAAGAAAGAAAGAAAAAGAAAGAAAGGAAGGAAGGAAGGAAAGGAAAGGGAAGGGAAGGGAAAGGGAAGGGAAGAAAAGGGAAGGACAAGAAAAGAAAAGAAAAGAAAAGAAAAGAAAAGAAAAATAGAGTCTGGGGCCCCACTTCAGACCTCCTGAGTTAGAAGCTGCATTTGGACAAGATCTCCACAGGACTGGTGTGCACATCCAAGGGTGAGGCTCACTGCTCTAGAACACTGGTTCTTGTCTTCAGTGCTCATTAGAATTCACCTGGGGAGCATGAAGAAAATCCCAATGCCTAGGTGGCACCCAGCCCAATTAATCCGCAGCCTCTGGGAGTGGAGCCTGGCATCACAGAGCTTAAAAGTCCCTGATGGTCTTAATGAGCAGCCCGAGGTGGAAACTGCTGCTGTGAGGATGTACCCCAGGGGTCAGAGTGGTCGTCCTGCGGATGGTGGGAATCTGCGGGTTTTGATATTCTTCTTTCTGCTTTTCTATATTTTGTGATTTTTTATTTAAGAAGCACATATAGTTTTTACAATAATAAAAAAGTTCTTTTTTATTTAAAAACCACACAGTAATGCACGGCTCATCTGAAGTTCAGACAGCAGCCTTGAAATGAGGAAGATGTTTTAGAGCAGGAGTCACAATAGGAGGGGGAGGGGGGCAAAGGGCAACATGGGCTTAGAAGGTTGAAAAACATCATTTTAGAGGAAAATGAGGAGTCGCTCCACCTCCCACCCTGACTTGGCTTATCATCTTCCCCTTAAGACAGAAGAAACTGCACGTTGCTCGGGTGCTCTAACCACCCAGCATCGTAATAGGTGTTTCATTTCTCCATACAGACTGTGGGTGTAAAATACACACCAGATATCAAAGACTCACTATGAAAAAATATATAAAATAGCTCATAAGGTTTCATGTTAATTACACATTGAAATATCATTTTGGATATATTCAGATATTCAGGTTAAATATTATAAAATATAGTATTAAAATTAATTTCACCTGTCTCTTTTTATCTTTTTAACTGTGGCTGCTAGAACATTTAAAATTACATATGTGGCTCACACTTTATTTCTAGATGGTCAGAGGCAACCAGAAGTTAGCAGACCCCACGAGGATTATTTAGGCTGGTTGTTTATAATCTTTGGAACCCCGTAAGGGCAGAGAAAGAGGTGAGAGAGGAAAGAACTGCACCCCAGCCTGTCTGATTGAGGATTGGGCGGACAAGAGGTTAAAATGAAGTTGAGGGCATCTCTGCCCATTTTCTTTAGCCTAGTGGTTCTCAGCTTGAGCTGGACATTAGAATCTCCCAGGGAGCTTTTTAGAATCCTGATGCTCAGCCACACTGCTGTCCAACTAAAGCAGAATCTCTGGAGGATCTCTATTTTTCAGGGTAACAAGGTCCAGTCAAGACTGAGAACCACTGCGTTAGCCGGATTTGTAATCCTTCCTGTGAACAAACTATAGGTATCTGGGAAAGTAAGCCAGCAACTTTTAGAAAGCAGAAACTTACAATGATCTTGAAGGGTATTACTCAGGTCATTATAGATGTTCTTTATAAAAAATGAGTTTGTTTTATTTCCCTTTTATGAATTAACCCTGAAAGAGCAAGCAAGGTTAGCTATCCAACAGGGTTTAAGAGCTAATCTTGTAAATTCATTCTCTTGGCCACTAGGGGGACTGGACAAGGCGTGTGGAAGGACAGTCCAGTGTCCTGGAGAAATTGCTCACAGTGGAGGTAAATTGACAGTGTCACCCTAGTGGACAAAAGACAAGCAAGGATTGCTACTTTTTAACTTTTATGTAAGAGTTAAATCCTATAAGCTCTCCCAAAGGACTTGACTTTGCCCCCAGGAATGAAACCTGATACAATCTTTCTGGAGAAAGCCATGTAATTGTAGAAAGTATTTACTGAGTGCTCACTCTAGGTCAGACACTGTGCTTAGTGCTCCATGTGAATTGTCTTATTTAAATCCTCACAATAATCCTATGCAGTGAACACAATCATTACCCCTATCTTCAGATGAAAAACAAAGGCTGGAGGGATAAAAGAAGAGAATCATGGCTATAGAGCTAGAAAATAAAGGATTTGAAGTTGGGCAATCTGTCCCAGAATCTGCCTCTAAATGGTATCATGTAAACACATACTTACACTTTGTTTGTTTTTGAGACAGGGTCTCATTCCATTGCCCAGGCTGGAGTGCAGTGGTGTGATCACAGCTCACGGCAACCTCGAACTCTTGGGCACACGTGATCCTCTTGCCTCAGCCTCCCAAGTAGCTGGGACTACTGGCACACGCCACCATGCCCAGTTAATTTTCTAATATTATTTTTTTATAGAGATGGGGGTCTCAATGTTGCCCAGGCTGGTCTCGAACTCCTGGCCTCAAGTGATCTTCCTGCCTTGGCTTTCCAAAGTGCTAGGATTACAGGTGTGAGCCAATACACCTGGCCTTCATACTTAGACTTTGACCCAGAACTTTTAGTTTTTGGACTTTACTCAAGGAAATGATCAGACAACTGCATAATTCAGAACAAAATTAGACCTGGAAAAATCTCAATGCCCCTATTCTTGTAGAAGACTAGTCAAATAAATTATTATACATATTATTTCATTGTAAAATGAAATATGGCAACAGTTAAGAATGCTGATATAGAAATTTTTATTGAAATGAAAATATCTCCATCAAGTATTATTAAGTTAAAAAAACAAGTTAGACTGAGTGTGGTGGCTCACTTCTGTAATCCCAGCACTCTGGGAGGCCAAGGCAGGAGGATTGCCTGAGGTTGGGAGTTTGAAACCAGTCTGAGCAAGAGTGAGACCCTATCACTACTAAATTAGAAAAAATTAGCGGGGCATGGTGGTGTGCACCTGTAGTCCCAGCTACTTGGGAGGTTGAGGCAGGAGGATTGCTTGAGCCCAGGAGTTTGAGGTTGCAGTGAGCTATGATGACTCCACTGCACTCTAGCCTGGGTGACAGAGCAAGACCTTTTCTCAAAAAAAAGAGTGAGAAAACATATTCAGTATAATATCCAGAAAGCTAAAAGTTGGCAGATATGTTTGTGGGAGGGAATACTAAAATATTAACAGTGGATATGTTTAAGTGGGATCTCAGAAATTTTAACTTTCATCTTTAAATTTTTCTTTATATTCTAATTCTTCCATAATGTATCTTTTGGGCAATAATTTTTTTTAAAGCAATACAAACTTAAGGTATTTCAGGATATTAAAAGAACAATGCCCGATTCAAGGAAGTGGAAGGAGTAAACGGGAACTAGCTCTTGAGATTGTCCTGGACACTAAATTTAGCTCTAAAACTCTGGCAGCCACAGGAAAAAGATAAACATATTGGTTGTATAATTTTCACATTATTTCATTTAATGTTTTATGAGAGAGCCCCATAGCTGGTTTTTCCTATTTCTAATTGCTCATTCTTATCAACTTCAGAGTGTGGGACCCTCAGTAGATGCTCCACGCATGTCTCAGTTCTGTGTTACCAAGTCCATTTCACTAGGCTGAACGTGTGTTCATTGAGAATCTCTGGTGTACCAGGCTGCGGCCAAGTGCTAAATCAGCTCTGCCTTGTAACCACTCTGAATCCTACCTTCTGCTCATCCCCCATCTGGAATCCCATCCCATGCAAATCTTTCCTGTTCTTAAGTCTAATTCGAGCACCTCCACTAGAGTCTCCAGTTCAAACTAATCTCCCTTTGTGAGCCCTATTGTGCCACAAGTCATTGTAGAACAATTCAGTTACATACACATTCTCTCTTCATTTCATGATCATTCACTATGTCTCCACTATTAGGCTGGATACCCCTAATGGACTAGGACTTATCCTTTCCTATGTATAGAACCCTGGAATCCACATCTTAAAGCTTGAAGGGAAGGCCTGACAGCTCTGGTGACCAAGTAGGAAAAGTGCTGGTTTGTCCCAGACTTTCCTGGTTTTAGCATTGAAGTTTCCATATCTGGAAAAAACACTTACTCCTGGCAAGATAGCCAGACACTTTATGGGTGTTCAGTAATTATTTCTTGATTGGTTGGATTGTTTTATGTGTCAAATCCCTACTGGGCACATCCTCATTTTTAGCTCTATATTGATGAAATAATAACCCCCTGCATGAACATGGCTCCCTACTGCAGGGGTGTTGTAATCCTCAGACAGAAGCAGGTTGAGAAAACTGAGGCTCAGAAGAGTTTTGTGAATTTTTCCAGGTATTAAGCGACTTGCCAAAACTATGAGCTGGGTCTTTTGACTCTTAATTGGGGCTCCCTGGACTCTGAAAATAGCTGCCGAGGAGCTTCAACTCCACATGCCTCCCATCATTTTACATAAAAGCACAAGACCTGTGTGAAGAAAACCACAGATTGTACTTTGAGATCCAAAAGATTTACATAAATGGAACAAAAATATCATGTCTAAATGGAACAATTCAATAAGGTAAAGATAATTTCTTCAAAATTAGTTAATTAATTGAATGCAATTTTAACCAAAATTCCAGCGATGTTTTTCTGGGATGGGACAAAATGATTCTAAAGTTCATCTGCTAGAATACCCACTCAAGAAAACTTCAAGAAATTTTTGAAAAAGAACAATTATAAAGCGGTAAAATTGTACTACCAGGGCTTAAAAGTTTTTAAACCATAGCAAGTAAGCAGTGAGGTGTTGGCACAAAATTGATCAATCAAATAGAATAAAATAAAAAATCCAGAAAGAGAACCCAGAGTATGTAAGAAATTTGGCATACAATAAAGATGGTGAGGTCAACTAGGGAAATGATGGTTTATTCAGTAAACGATCTTGGGGGAATTGGCTGATCATTTGAATGCAAATAAAATTAGGTCCCTACCTTTCCCAAAATCCCACAGTAAATTTCAGATAGCTTACAGCTTTTAATGTGGAAGATGAAGTTACAAAATAACCAGAAGTACCAGTGAATGTTTATGGGATCTCCTGGTAAAGAAAATCTTTCTAAATATAACATAAAAGGCGAACACCATAAGGGAGAAACAGATTACATTTGACTATGTGAAAAATCCATTTGTAAAAAGGACAATTGAAATGACAATGTGGGAAACATCTTTGCTGCATACGTGACGGACAGTTTAAAAGACTTCTTACAACTTATTAAGAAAAAGGCATACTAATAGAAAAATGGCAAAGCACAAGCAGTTTGCCACAGAAGTATAATGACAACAAAATGATGAAAAGTACTGTCTGCTTAGTTTGCAAATGAAAGTGAACACACACAAAAAGTATATCCTCTCCTTTTTTTTTCATTTAATCACTTTGGCAATAAATTTTTAAGCAATAATGTCCTTTTCTGGTAGGAGTATGAAGGCAGCCTTTTTGCAAGCCAGTTGTAATAGGAATCAAGAGCCTCATCTATGTACATACTTTCTGATCCAGCGATTCCACATCTACAAATAGGTGTTAAGGGAATAATCAGAAATATGTGCAAATATCTCTTTATTATTATGTCCAGGGGAATTTTATTTGTTGTAGTTAAAAGGAAGAAACAACCTACATGTCTAGTTCTAGGGAATTGGTTAATAAATGATTGTACAGTCTGACTTTTCAGTCAACAATGTACCATATATACGACAGTGGTCTCATACGATTATACCATATTGTTACTCTATCTTTTGTGTTTAGATACGCTTAAATACACAAATACTTATCCTTGTATTACAGTTGCCTACAGTATTCAATATAGTAACACACTGTACAGGTTTGTAGCTTAGGAGCAACAGGCTATACCATATAGCCCAGATGTGTAGTAGGCTACACCTTTGAGGTTTGTGTAAGTACACTCTATGATGTTCCCACAATGATGAAATCTCCTAACAACACATTTCTCAGAACATACCCCCCTCCTTAAGTGACACATGACTGTACATCGCTTCAGTAGACTACGAAGCAGTTATAGAAGAATACTATGCAGTTGATATTGTAGAAGAAATATTAATGACTTGAAAATTATTCTTGACAATGTATATTACTGAGTGAAAAAGCATATTACTAAGCAGTATTTACAGTGTAATCCCATGTTTGTTTATATACACACACAGCATGAATTGTGCATTACAAATGATCTTTTTCTTTTTTACTTTTATGCATTGCTACAGTACACATTTACTGGTTTTCTAACAATAAAAATTAATAATTACTATTTTTTTTGAGACAGAGTCTCACTCTGTTGCCTGGGCTAGAGTGCTGTGGCGTGAGCCTAGCTCACAGCAGCCTCAAACTCCTGGGCTCAAGTGATCCTCCTGCCTCAGCCTCCCGAGTAGCTGGGACTACAGGCATGCACCACCATGCTCGGCTAATTTTTTCTGTATATATTTTTAGTTTTCCATATAATTTCTTTCTATTTTTTTTTTTTTTAGTAGAGACGGGGTCTCTTTCTTGCTCAGGCTGGTCTCGAACTCCTGAGCTCAAACAATCCACCCGCCTTGGCCTCCCAGAGTACTAGGATTACAGGTATGAGCCACTGCGCCTAATAATTACTATCAATTGTTGTTAAAGAGAACTTTCCAGATCTGTCCCTGTATGGAATTACACGGATATTCATGTCCTATGATATATAATTCTGTAATATTTGAATTTTGTTTATTGAACCTGATCACTTTTATAGTCAAAAGGAAATAAAGGAATTACACGGATATTCATGTCCTATGATATATAATTCTGTAATATTTGAATTTTGTTTATTGAACCTGATCACTTTTATAGTCAAAAGGAAATAAATTTTTTTTTTTTTTTTTGAGACAGAGTCTCACTTTGTTGCCCAGGCTAGAGTGAATGCTGTAGCGTCAGCCTAGCTCACAGCAACCTCAAACTCCTGGGCTTAAGCAATCCTACAGCCTCAGCCTCCCGAGTAGCTGGGACTACAGGCATGTGCCACCATGCCCAGCTAATTTTTCTATATATGTTTTTAGCTGTCCATATAATTTCTTTCTATTTTTAGTAGAGACGGGGTCTCACTCAGGCTGGTCTCAAACTCCTGACCTCGAGCGATCCACTCGCCTCGGCCTCCCAGAGGGCTAGGATTACAGGCGTGAGCCACCGCGCCCGGCCCTAAAGGAAATAAATTTTTAAGAGGAAAGAAAGAAAGGGTTTGGGAACAGAGAAGCTCATACTCTTTAATCCAGCAATTTCCTTTTTAGAAAATTTCTTAACCCTGAATATGAGCAAACATTTATATAGAGATTGTGCATCACAGCAGTATTTGTAATAGACAAAACAAGCAAACCAATATATGTTTGTGACATATAAACACCATCTAAATGTTTAACAATAGGGAGCTGGGAAAGTAAATTATGACCAATTAGATGGATCTACGGCAGCACAGCGAAGTGAGCATGACTCCAGCCCGCTGGGGTTGAAAGCTCAGCTCTGCCACTTACTAGCTATGTGACCTTCTACAAGTTACTTAACCTCTCTGAGTTTGAATTTCCTTGTTAGTAAAATGGGGATAATAGTACCTACCCACCAGCAGGGTTACAAGGATTTTTTATCATTCACAGTTTGGGCTGGAAACAGATGACACACTCAAACTGGGTAATTTGAGGAGAGTTTAATAAAGGGATGCTTTACAGAGGTGAAAGCAGAGTGTAGGGGAATCACCAAGGAGAGTGCAGTAGTCTGAGCTAGTAACAGGCAGTGCTAGGGAGGAGTTGAGCAGTTATTGAAACCCGGGTGGGGTGAAGAGAGACAGATGTGGAGTGACGTGGAGAAGGGAAGCTTTGATGAAAGGGCACCACAGCCCTGGGCCCTTTCACACATACCTTGACCTTACTGTCCAGTCTCCTGAGACATCTGTAATGACACTGCCTTGGCTGCAATAATGGTGCAGAAAAACACCCCCCAAACCTCAGTGACTACCAACTGCAAACATTGGTTTTTCTCACTTCCAGGTTGACTGGGGCTGCTCTGCTTCAGGCTTTGGGTCAGGGTCAGGTCTGCTTCATGGGCCTCTTATTTTGAGAACAGTGACCAAGAGATTAACCAAAACAGCCAAGTCCATTCCAGGCCTCTGCTCAAGCCAAATCTACAAACATTCCAGTGGCCAAAGCATGCCACATGGCTGAGCCTGAAATAAATAAATGAAGCAGATATTTATATTCCATATACTCACATGGCAAATTCTAACACAGGGAGAGAGGCAGAGAGGAGAGTCAGGAATGATCATTCAGTCCACCACAATTTGCCATTGGCCAAACCCAGGGAAGTGAGAGGGCACAGAAGCCCTCGGCGCAGCCTATCCAGGGAAGCCTCCTGGGGCACAGAGCAGGGCAGAAGAGGGTGGAGGCATCTCTGGAGGGGTGAGCAGAGATAACTGTGCAGGATTACATGAGCTAATGTTTTCAATGAGCTTAGGATAGTGGTTAGCATATAAAAAATACCATATAAGTGTTTGTAAATGAAACAATAAAATATGGTGCCATTGAGAATGATGTTTTTAAGAATATTTAATTAAATATTTAAAATATTCATAACGAATTGTTAAGTGAAAGAGGTTATAAAGCAGGTATACAGTATGATATCATTTGAAAAATACAATATACCGAGAAGAAAGACTGGAAGAAAATTTAGCAAAGGGTTAATGCTGTTGGGAGGTAGAATCATGGGGAAATTTTATATCTGTGCTCTGTGTTCAGTATAAGGCTGCCACATATGGCATCATAGATTGTGTACTGCACAACTGCCATTTGTCCCTCTTCACACAACCTCTAACTTACACAACCCCCTTTATTGCCCATGGTTTCTAGAACACACAGGTATTACTCTTGTGTAATCAAATAAATGCAGTCGTTAAAAACTTCAAACTTGCCTTTTCTTCCTATATTTCAAAGACAAATGAAGTTGACCTAGTTTTTGTTTGTTTGTTTGTTTGTTTGTTTTTTGAGACAGAGTCTCACTCTGTTGTACAGGCTAGAGTGCTGTGGCGTCAGCCTAGCTCACAGCAACCTCAAACTCCTGGGCTCAAGCGATCCTTCTGCCTCAGCCTCCCGAGTAGCTGGGACTACAGGCATGCACCACCATGCCCGGCTAATTTTTCTATATATATTTTTAGTTGTCCATATAATTTCTTTCTATTTTCTTAATAGAGATGGGGTCTCACTCTTGCTCAGGCTGGTCTTGAACTCCTGAGCTCAAATGATCCACCTGCCTCAGCCTCCCAGAATGCTAGGATTACAGGCGTGAGCCACCGTGCCCGGCCGGGTTGACCTAGTTTGTAATTTTTATTAAAGCAGGAGAGAAATTACCCTGGACTCTAAGAAAATTGTTGTAAGAGCATATTCCCCAACTCTTGAGACAATCACAGTCTCTCTTGAACAGTCACCACTGTGTAACTGAAGGGTATTGCTTCGTGTATGTAGCATAAATAAAGAAATCATATTTGCCTTAAGTGAGTTATTAACATTTTTTAAAAACCCTGAAATATATTTTATCTGCTGGAGAAATTCAGAAACGTTAGCTCAGAAATGACGACTATAAGAACAAAATGCTCATATTAAATTCACAACAGAGAAATCCAGTTCCAAAGTGGCAACATAGGAGCAAGCTGGCCTCATGCCCCGCTACAGAAAATCAAAAACAAATTCACAGCACCATGACTATCATCAGCAATATCCCGGAACTCAAATACGAAGACGAAATGGTTCCTGGGGCCACGGAGAAGTGGAAAAAAACGCCATGCAGATAGTCAGAGAATCAGACTTTCACATCCGTGATGTTCCTAGCCCCCTTCTTTCTGCCCAACAACAAGCATGAAAAAATTTTCCCCAACTCATGGTTTCTATACTGAAAAAAATTAAGTTTGAGGTGGACAACCAGCTTCCCCACCATCTTGGGTTTCCTGGCAGGAGAACTGTCCCTGCCCTAACCCACAGGAAGCATCAGGAATGCTGGAAGGGAGAAATATCCCTGAGGACAGCCAGAGGGAAGGGGGAAGTAGAACTACTATCCCCAGCCCTGGAAATTCTGCTCTGTAACTTGGCCAAAGGAGATGCAAAATCAGAGTGGCTGTTCAGTAGCAGCACACTGTAGGGGGTATATTCCTCAGGTCCCCTGGGATGAACTCCTAGCCAGCCTTTACCCACTGCTGGGATATCCTCTTTGGGACCTCTCCCATTCAGGATGGGCAGTGCTCCCCCATTTGGGATAGTGGGATAGGCAGTGCTGACTACAGCTGAGGTGAACCTGGGCTTAGGGTGCAACCTAGAGCTGACAAGGAAGCAGTGACCTAGTGTAAGGAATCTCTAAGCAAGTATATACAATAAAAGCCAGAACAAGCAAGACAGAGAAAACTGGAATAAACAACTAATCCTTCAATGCAAAGACATAGATGTACATCCACAAGAAACAGCAAACAGGGAACCATGACCTCCCCAAATGGACAAAGCAAGGAACCAGATGGGCCTCTCTGAGAATTCTAATTAGCAGTTTTAAGAAAACTCAGTGATCTCCAAGATAACATAGAAAAGCAATTCAGAAATTTATCAGAGAAATTTAACAAAGAGATTAAAATTAAAAAAAATCAAACAAATCTTGGAACTGAGAAATACATTTGCTGAACTGAAAAATTCATTAGAGGCTCTCAATTGCAGAATGGATCAAATAAAGGGAAGACTCAGTGAGCTTGAAGACAGGCTATTTGAAAATACATGGTCAGAGGGGAAAAAAGAGAAAGAAATAAAAAGGAATGAAGAGCACCTAGAAGACGTAGAAAATTACCTCAAAGACCAAATCTAAGAATTATTGCTGTTCAAGAGGGAGTTGAGCAAGAGCAAGGGGGTAGAAAGCTTATTCAAAGAAATAATCACAGAAAACTTTCCAAAACTTGAGAAAGACATAAATATCCAGGTACAGGAAGGTTGGAGAACACCAAACAGATTTGACTCAAATAAAAACTACCCCAAGGGGCCGGGCACGATGGCTCACACCTGTAATCCTAGCACTCTGGGAGGCTGAGGTGGGAGGATCACTCAAGGTCAGGAGTTTGAGACCAGCCTGAGCAAGAGCGAGACCCCATCTCTACTAAAAAAAAAAAAAAAAAAGAAAGAAATTATCTGGACAACTAAAAATATATATAATAAAAATTAGCCAGGCTAATTTTTTAGCCCAGTGGCACATGCCTGTAGTCCCAGCTACTCGGGAGGCTGAGGCAGGAGGATTGCTTGAGGCCAGGAGTTTGAGGTTGCCGTGATCTAGGCTGATGCCACGGCACTCTAGCCAGAGCAACAGAGCGAGACTCTGACTCAAAAAAAAAAAAAAAAAAAAAAAAAAAAAAAACCTACCCCAAGGCTTATAATAATCAAATTCTCAAAGGTCTAGGACAAAGAGAGGATCATAAAAGCAGCAAGAGAAAGGAAGCAAATAACATAAAGGAACTCTAATTCATGTTGCAACAGACTTCTCAACAGAAACCATACAGGCCAGGAGGGAGTGGAAAGACATTTTCAAACTGCTAAAAGAAAAACACTGTTATTCAAGAATACTGTATTCAGCAAAGTTACCCTTCAAATATGAAAGAAAGACAATTTCTTTCCCAGACAAACAAAAGCTGAGAGAAGTTGGGCATGGTGTCTCACACCTGTAATCCTAGCACTCCGGGAGGCCCGAGGCAGGAGGATCACTTGAGATCAGGAGTTTGAGACCAGCCTGAGTGAGAGCAAGACCTCATGTCTACAAAAAGTAGAAAAATTAGCCAGGCATGGTAATCCACACCTGTAGTCCCAGCTACTCAGAAAGCTGAGGCAGGAGGATTGTTCGAGCCCAGGAGTTTGAGGTTGCAGCAAAATATGATGACACCACTGTACTCTAGCCCAGGTGACAGAGCAAGACTCTGTCTCTAAAAAAAAAAAAATCTGAGAGAATTTACTACCACACTTGTCTTACAAGAAATGCTAAAGGAAGTTCTTCAATCAGAAAGAATAAAAACTACTAATGTGCAGCAAAAAGAAAATATTTGAAGGCATAAAACCCCTGCATAAAATTAAGTACATGGACAAACCTGGATTACTCTAATAGTATAATTGCGGTGTAAGTTCACAATAGAGAAGATATAAAGTAAAACAGCTTCTCTCTGCATGCCCAGGACAAAAAGAGCCTGGTTTTTAATGGCATTCCATAACAATCCCAGACTTCCTGCCTTCATACTTCTTGCATATGAGATAAATATCTTTCCTACTTTTTACACCACTGCGGTTGGGTATTCTATTACTTGCAGCTAAAGCATTATCTATATCTTCTTTGAAGTCCCCCCTTCTCTAGATAGAGTTGAACAACCCCTCCTTTATGTGCCCACAACACATTGTATGTACTTCTATTCTAGAATTCAGCATATAAGTGTAATAGTCAATTATATGACTTGTCTGTGAAGTTGTCCAACGAATTCATGGATTTTCTTTTATTTTTATAACCTCAGTGCCCTTTTTGGTATCTAACACAGAAGGATTTGTTCAATTGGTGTCAAGAATTTATAGATTCACTATAGTGGGTGGTGTGGAGAGTTTTTCCTGAAGAGTGTGGAACAGTGGTGGGTGCAGCCCATGTGCATACACACACGGGTAGTTTCATAGGTTGTCAGTAAAGGCTGAGTTAGGAGTACCCTGGGGAGTCCTCCCTGCAAGCCCTGAGCCTTGGGCAGTGCACCCCCGAAAGCTGGTAGGTAGAACTGAAAGTCATTCTAGATGCAGGGAGCGGCAGCACAGAGGAATATGTCTCGTCCCTTATTTGGATTTTTAGGATACTTTTTTTTTTTTTTTGAGACAAAGTCTCGCTCTGTTGCCCAGGCTAGAGTGCCGTGGCGTCAGCCTAGCTCACAGCAACCTCAAACTCCTGGGCTTAAGCGATCCTACTGCCTCAGCCTCCCCCCGAGTAGCTGGGACTACAGGCATGCGCCACCATGCCTGGCTAATTTTTTCTATATATATTTTAGTTGGCCAGCTAATTTGCTTCTATTTTTAGTAGAGACGGGGTCTTGCTCTTGCTCAGGCTGGTAGGATACTTTTTAGAAATTATTTTTATTTTATTTTTCTGCATTTTTGGAGATTAAAATGTTGACTTCAGTACAAAGCTAGATTGGAAGATATGGTATGGTTGAGAAGTCAAATGGCCTTGCAAATACTCTCCTATTTTGAACTTACTTTCCAAAAATGCCACACTCCACCCTTGCTGGGACAGAGCCTGTCCCGCTTGGCTTAATCCATGACTAACTGAAGAGACTGGAACACACCTGCACACCACAAATCAGGTTGCCAACTGCTGGCCGAAGCAAAAGTCAGGCTGCCTGGAATGTGGGGAGATGCAGTGGGGTGGGCACACGTATAAAGACATGAACTTCTACGCCAGATAATCTACTACTCTGAACTCTTTGTAATCTTTCTCACTTTCCTATCCTGGCTTAGATCACTGAGAGATCACAGTTTTTAAACACATCCCCCCAACTGTGGTTTGGCTTTTGCTCTCTTAGGGTAGAAGGATTGCATCCTCTGAAGCAGCTGAGGAATGTGGGCTGCAGTGAGTGTGGACTGTTTCGTATTTGGTATCATCATATTTTGATACTTTCTACACAAAGTTTCAATACAATGGCTGAAATTATCCTTGGCAGAAATAAGCAGCAACCAAGGTTGAAATCTGGGGCCTCAGGTTGCAGTAAAAGTAACCAGTCCAGAGGGTTGTTTTCAGAGTTCAAATGTCCCACTGGGCAAGTCTGATAAACTAATTTCATAAAGTGTTAATGGCAGAGAGTAGGTGTATGTGTTAAGCCCTCCCCAAACCTCCTTTGTTTTTTAGCGGCTGCTTTCAATGCCTTGCCTCAAAGGAGGGTGTCCTGGAGGAATGTTGAGTCAATGGCAGGTCTCCTCAGGGAGGGGAGCTTTACCTGGCACCCTTTAGTCATGGCATAGGAAGTTCCTATTTTAACCTCCCATACACAAGGCTAATGATTGTAGGAACATGGTGGAAAAGTGGGGGAACTTTCCAGGTCTTATTCAGAAGGAGAAAAACACAGGCAGCCCCAGAACAGGGACCCTTTCCAGCCCACCCCATCCCAGTGCACCTCACCAGCTCAGGCAGAATCAGGAAGTGAGGAAGTGAGAACCCAGAGCTCCATGAGTGTGACTGGGGCACCATGTCTGGGTTCTGTAGAATAAATTGACCTGATCAGGCTCCATTCAACCATTCAGCCAGTCTGAGACTCAGCCTCTCCTTTCAGCCTCCACAGCCTTCTACGGCCCTGGGCCCAAAGACAATACAATGCACCTGGCCAAATCCCCACTCCACAGCCACAGTCTCTGCATTGCTAATCCTGGCCAGTCATTAAGCAAATGACTCTCCTGGGTTCTCAGGGGACTAGGCAAGAGTGTGGATGACTCAGTGTGACCCCTCCCCACTATCAGAGAAACAGCTCAAAGCAAATAGTCTGCAATGATGAGTTAGTAATGTTAGCCTCATTATAGAATACTTTGTGGCAGGTACAGCAGTGAATAGCATTTGCAAACCTTTAAGACTAGTCTTTGTGCCATGAAAGAAAGGGAAAGTTTGAGTAAATAGACTGAGTCTCAGATGATTTATATCTGAGTTCAGACTTGAGCGTTTCATTCGCTTCTGTAACATTTCTTCTCGTCTATATGCCTTTGGGGATCTGATTGAACGAAAGAAGAATGAGTCATTGTTTTGCCACATCTTCTTTTCTGTAATCCCTTAATGTAAAAGAGAATTAGGCAGGAGGTTTAAGAGATTAAATAAGATTCGTTACTGAATTATTAAAAATTAAGCTCTGGCTTAAAACAACCTAAAAGGAGATGTGTACAACAATCTTCCGCGTTGCAAGAGACACACCTCCTTATTCAGGCACAATAGATGTTATCCATTAGTTTCTTGATAAAGTCAATAAATAACAATAATAATATGCTCCAAAGATATCACTAATATTTCTACATCCATGAAGAAACTTTACTGAACCACCAAGAAGAGGGTACAGACTTAGAAGAGTTCCTCTAGTCCTGGGATGGGTTAACCTGGTATTTCTCCTCCTCTGCCATGGGACCAGGTCTTCTCACCCAGTGGTGACTCAGAATTTCCAACTACTACACCATCAAATTATTGCAGAGTTGGTAAGCCCCTAGAGGCTTAAGTGAAATACCGAAAACTAGAGGCAAATTTCCCTTCCTTTTTAATGACAGACTTGGCCTCCAAGGTCAGTTTCTCAATCTATTCATGCCTTCTTGCCTTTATGTGGGAGAATAGAGAGTGAAGATCAAGGGAAAATTCTGGGAAAAAAATTAAGTTTCCTCAGAGAACTTAAAAAAAAGTTTATATTATAGAGAGATGAAGAAAATGCTTAAGATAAGGTGGTTGTATGTTGCTTATTGAGTTTTATTTCTTCCAAGATCTTTCTTTTTTTTGAGACAGTGTCTTGCTCCGTTGCCCAGGCTGGAGTGCAGTGGCGTCATCATAGCTCACTGCAACCTCCAACTCCTGGGCTCAAGAGATCCTCCCACCTCAGCCTACCGGGTAGCTGAGACGACAGGCGTGTGCCACCATGCCCAGCTAATTTTTCTATTTTTTGTAGAGATGGGACTACAGGCTGGTTTCAAACTCCTGGCCTCAAGAAATCTGCCCGCTTTGGCCTCTCAAAATGCTGAGTTTACAGGTGTGAACCACTGTGCCCAGCCCCAAGATATTTCTTAAAACCACAATAAAACTGTAGAGCCAGCTCAGTCTCAGAAGTTAACACTTCCAGACTTTGGAGACAGGCTGAGACTCTCAAAAGACGAAATACGTATTTCCCTTCAGAGCTGCTGTGATTTTTATGTGGAAGAGTCACTGACTTTTTTGTATGCTTCCTACTGTTATATTTAGTGTAGAGCCGGGGTTTATAATCCCCTTGGGTGACCACAGTTGGGCAACTGGAGGTCTGTGAACCCCATGAAGTTCTAGAAAAATTTTCACTGTATGTACATGTGCTGGGGGAGTTCGGAGGATCCAAAGCTCTCATTAGATTCTTTGGAGTTGATGATCCCAAATATAAAGACCTCTGGTTCCAAGGCTGAAGTATTTGTCTTCTGGGATGAGCTGTAGAACATACACCTTAAATATAGGTAACATTATCATCCCATCTTACAGATGTCTGTCAACCAATGAATGGACAAACAACATGTGGAATTATCTATGTCAGGAAATATTATTCGGCAATAAAAATAAATGAGGTACAGATAGATACCTGCTACAACATGGATGAACTTTGAAAATGTTAAGGGAAAGAAGCCAGTCACAAAGACCACGTATTGTATGATTCTATTTATAAGCAATGTCCAGAATAGGCAAATCTATCTATACAGACAGACAGTAGATTAGCGGTTACCTAAGGATGAGGGACAATGAAGAGTGATGGTTAATGGGCATAGAATTTCTTTTGAGGGTAATTAAAATATTGTAAAATTGTGTTGATGATTTCAAATTCTGTGAATATACTAAAATCATTGAATTCTACAATTTAAATGGGTGTACTGTATGGTATGTGAATTACATCTCAATAAAACTGTTACCAAAAAAAGAAGCAATATTCTATAAGGCTGATGTTTATTTTGTTTTGCCACTTTGGGCTCCAGACTCCTGCCTGTCATCAGATAAGGCTAAATCAACCCAGATGTCAAACCATAACAGTTAAGTACTGGAATGGGCTCTTTGACAGGGGAGTTTATAGAATGAACATATGAAATGAGAATTGAATGTGAGTTTATTATGCAGTTAATGTAGAGTAATTTTACAGTTAATATTCTCATCTTCCTCTTATCAATCAGGTGAGGATAAGTACAGAGATTTGATCTGAATTCTTATGTTCTTTGATTGTGAGGTTTTATTAAGTCACTTCTTGGGACCTGCTGTGTTGACCGTTCACATTGCTTCTTGCTGTTTTGTCACATCCTTGTATCAAGACCCTTATTTTTACTGTCTGATTATGAAGTGCTATTAGGTTGTCAGCATGAGAATGGGAGGAGGGAAGTATTGCCCCCTCCTCAACTTCCCAGAAAATAAAACAATATTTATAACTATACTTGCAAGAGCCATCAAAAGTATCTGAATTCACTATTTACATAGAGAGAAAACATAAGTTACAGTTGGACTACCCTGCAATAGCATAATAGCAAAATTTTCATTGTCTAATGGTTACTATATGATTGACTTTTGTGGTTATTTCTCATGTTTTTGAAATAAATATGTATGCTTTATTGGGTACAGTTCTATACACATCTATTAATTCAAGCTTATTAATTGTGTGTTTAAGTCTCTATAAACTTCCTAGTGTTTTAGCCACTTAGATTAGAATTAAAATGGTAAGTATTTACTTATTGATAATCTAAAATGTGTCAGGCCCCATGCTGGGGCTCTGAGGATTTACACCGCTCCTACCCTCAAGTAGCTCACAATAGATGACAAATGCCTCAGTATACAAGGCTGTAAGATCTTAAATGCCAATTCGTATTTACTTTGAATTTTCATATATATACATATACATATATATTTTTTTTTAGCGGGGCGGCGGGGGGGGGGGGAGGCAGGGTCTCTCTCTGTCACCCAGGCTAGATTGCAGTGGTGTCAGCATAGCTCAATGCAACTTCTAACTTCCGTGCTCAAGTAATTCTCTTGCCTCAGCCTCCTAAGTAGCTGACACTATAGGAGTGTGCCACCATGCCTGACTAATTTTTCTATTTTTTATAGAGACAGGGTCTCATGATTGCTCAGGCTGGTCTCGAACTCCTGGCCTCAAGCGATCCTCCTACCTTCACCTTCCAAAGTGCTAGGATTACAGGTGTGAGTCACTGTCCCTGGCCTGAATATTATAATTTATATAGACATATATTTTATTAAAAGTGTTGCCTTGGTAGTTAGCTAAAAGTACTGAGCCTTTCCATGTGATATTCTCTTCTCTGGAAACACACTTCACTTTCCACTGTTTCAGCCTTCCCCAGAAACTGCCCTGACCCCTACTCCACCACAACCACAAACCTTCAATTAGCCAACTCCGGACCTTTCTTCGTGCTTCTGCTATCATTCTCCAGACACTGTCCCCTGAACCAAGCCAGGTGGACCTCCCTCCTATGTGTCAACCCCTTCATCACGTTCATAGCACTTCTACGCTCTAAAGTATTTGCTTGTTTATAGATCCTCCCCTGCACAGCACGGGGCCGTGTGAGGCCAGCTTTCTTGTTATTCTTGCTCACCGTTTTATCTCTGGCCCTAGCACAAGTACCCAGAGCACAGAAGAGGTTCAGTAAACATGTGTTCAGTGTAAGAGTTGATTAGGCATTCTCACACCATAGCTGCATCAGAATCACATAGGCAGCCTGTTAACTCAGATCACTGGGCCCCCCGCCACAGTTTTTTATTCTGTCTGCGGTGGCGCCCAAGGATTTGAAAAAAAAAGTGTTGCCTTTTATCTATCAAATAGTGATAAAGTAATATTAAAATCTTATCAGGGAACTATGGTTGTGAAATTATCAGATTCTTCTTTAGATCTGTCAATTTCTTCTTAATATACTTTGAGGCTTTATTGTTAGGTACGTAGTGGTTCAGGATTATTATAACTTCCTGATGAATTCTTTTAACTCCTGTAGTATCTAATCTGGTGTTCATTCCAGACAGTGTAATTTTATCTCAGACATTATAGTTTTCATCTCTAGTGGTTCAATTTTGTTTTTATTTAAATATCTTCCATGTCTCTACTTAATATGTTCACTCTTTCTTGAACAAATGGAATATAGTTACAATACATTCTAATGTTCTTATCTACTAATTCTGTCATCTATGCTCTTTCTGGATATGGTTTCTTAAATTATTTTCCCCCCCTCATTATGGATCATAATTTCCTGCTTCTTTGCATGCCTGGTAAGTTTTGATTGGATGCCAGATGTGTATTTTACCTGGTTGATTTTGTATTCCAATAAATATTCTTGAGCTTTGCTCTAGGACACAGTTAAATTAGTTGGAAACAATTTGATTCTTTCAAGCTTTTTTTATTTTTAAGCTTTGTTAGGTGAGACCCAAATAGTCTTTTGGGTTGATTTTTTTCTCCACTATGAAGGCAATACCCTTTTGATTACTGGATGCCTTATAAATTCAAGGTTTTCCACTTAGTCTGATGCAAACACAACTAAGCCTTGTGTCATCTCCTTGGATTGCTCCCTGTGGTCCATTTGGGTCATTCTTTCCCTAGTCTTGGTAGTTTCCTCAAGCTCCTGTGCTGACCAGCACACAGTGAAGACTTGATAGTCCTCTGCTGGTTGCTGCTTTTCTCTGTGTGCAACTCTCTCCTCTCTAGGACTGTGGCTGCAAACTCTAGAGGGTTTGGCCTCCTGAGACTCCCAGACCTACCTCTTCAACTCCGAGAGACCATGCATCTGCCCCGGTTCCCCCTCCCTATGCTATGCCCTGCAAACTCTCTCTAGGCACTAAGCTGAAACAATCTGAAGGCTTACCTCATTTGTCTCTCCATCTGAGGGATCACTGTCTTGTGTTGCCTAATGTCCAAAGTGTAAACAACCACCGTTGCAAATATTTGTCCAGTTTTTTAGTTGTTTCAAGTGAGAGTAATTTCAGTCCCTGTTACTCCATCTTGGGTGGAAGCTGAAGTCTACTTTATGTCTAGTAATGCCTTTTGTCCTAATGTCTATTTTTTTCTGATATTAATATTGCCATACCAGTTTTCCTTCCATTAATATTAATATTTGCCTGGTGTGTATATTTCTGTCCCTTTACTTTGTACCATCTTGTATCATCATATTTCAGGTTTGTCTCTTTAAAAAGAACATAATGATTGGATTTTGTTTTATCTTCCAGTTAACAGATGGATTTAATCTTTTTAATGTATTGGGATTAGTAATCTATTTGGATTCATTTCTTTCCTTTTTTGGTGCTTTTCCTTTATCATGCTTTTCCTTTTACTATTTTTTGTTGTACTAATGAGTTTTTGCTTATGCTCTCCCCCCTTTTATTTCTACTGGTTTATAAATTATGTATTATATTTTTATTCTTCTAAGAGTTATACTTAGAATTTTAGTAGAATTCTTGACATAACAGTATAAAATTATTTGGTATCATGATCCTCCTAAAAAAGTGTGGCAAGATCTCATAAGGATTTAATTCCTTTCTTCCCTCTTCCATATTCCATGTTACTGTTGCCTAAAATATATTTCTGTCTTGTTTTTAAACATCCCCACAGAGATTAGTCTTTTTTTTTTTTAAGAGACACCCAGGCTGGAGTGTGAAGTGCAGTGGCAACCACAGCTCACTGCAGCCTTGAACTCCTGGGCTCAAGTGATCCTCCCTCCTCAGTCTCCAAAATAGCTGGGACTATAGGCAGTGTCACCATGCCTGGCTAAATTTTTTTCATTTTTTTAGAGATGGGGGTCTCATTATATTGCTCAGATTGGTCTCAAAGTCCTAGCCTCAAGCAATCCTCCTGCCTCAGCCTCCCGAGTTGCTGGGATTACAGAGATCAGTAATTTTTAATAGTCAATGTTTATTAGAATTTAGCTTAACCAACTTGTTTATTTGCTCACCATTGCTTCTTGCATCCCACTCCTTCAAACTGCTATCTTATCGAAGATAACCTCAGGAGTTCTTTCACTGAGCATCTGTGAGAAGTGAACTCTCTCACTCTTTTGTTTGCCTGAAAATGTCTTTGTTTTATTTTGTGCTCACTCTAGAAACATGATTTAGCTGAATACAGAATTCTAGGTTGACAATTACTTTCCCTCAAAACATTGAGGGTATTGTTTCATTTTCTTCTGGCATTTTTCATTGCTGGTGAGAAGTCTGTCCTCAGAAATAATTGTTCTTTTGTTGACAATCTCTCTTTCCAATTTGGTTGGATTTATGTTCCTCTTTGTGTTGTTTGGCAGGTTTGATGGTATGTCTGGGTCTGGATTAGTATTTATATATTCTGTTCATGACTTAATTTGCTACTTTGATTAGAAAGACTTCTTATCATAGACACTGTCCTGCACTACCCAAATCCTTCTTTGGGACTGATGGATCTAATCCCCCAGGTGCTGGGAGCTTGGACTGCTTCCAGGAGACAATGTTCAGATGTCTGCGCTCTCCAGGAACTGTCCACACTTGAATAGTGCTGCTTTAACCAGAAGGTCACACTCCTGCCCAAGGACAGCATGCATCCAATGACTTGGTCAATGCAGGAGTACAAAGAGCCAGCCCTTCTGTCCCTCACACACGGAACAATTCTAACATTCCATTTCAGCCTCAGAGCTCCGCATGTTAGGATGATCAAATCATCCTGATTTGCCAGGGACTATCCTGGTTTTAGCATTGAAATTCCCACATCCTTGGAAACTTCTGAATCCCAGGCAAACCAGGACAATCGGTCATTCTTCCCATGAGATTGGCGGACGTCTTTGCTGAGATGGCTTTGCAGCTCACCTTCTCCCTCTGCCCAGTCCTGCTTCCACCCCTTCCACTGGTGTTGATCCCCAGCGTACTCTAATAAGCCTCCTGCACACTACTCTCTGTCCCAGTCTACTTCCCAGGGAAACCAACATGCAATACTCATGTCTGTTTAAATTTAATTATAGAAACTTTTCAGATATTTTCTCTTTATATGTTGTCTTTTCACATACTCTATTCTTTCCTCCAGGGCCCCTCACTAAATGCATGTTGAATATCTTCATTCTAGCCTCCATTTTTCTCAATCACTTTTTTATTTTCTAGGTCTTTATCTTTGAACTTGCTAATCTTGTCTTCGTCCAGATCTAATTTTCTGTTTAACCCATCTATTGACTTTCACATGGTAATAAGTCCTTCATTTGGCTTTGGAGACACCATACTCACCTGGTTTTCTTCCTGTAATTCTGGCTGCTCTGTTTCAGTCTCATTTGCTGTTCCTCTTCATCTTCCCTATTTCTCGGTGATGAAGTTCCCAGGGCTCAGTCCTTGGCCCTCTTCTCTTTTTCGCAATCTGAACCACTTTCCAGATGAAGTTATCAGTCTTGCGACTTCAAATATCATAGACATGCTGATAACTTCCAAATTTATACCCATAGCTCAGACCTCTCCTCTATAGCCCTGACCCATGTATCCAGCTGATTACGAGACATTTCCATGTGGGAGTTTAAAACTGTGCTCCTGATCTTCTTTCCCAAACCCTCTAGTTTTCTCTGTCTCATTTAATGAGATTGTAGATGTTATTCAGATATTATTACAGATGTTCAGTCTAAAAACCTTAGAGTCATCTTTAACTCCTCTTTATCTCACACTGAAAATACTGCAAATCTTATGGGTTTTGCCTAAAAATAGATCCAGAATTTGACCACTTCTTACAATCCTCACTGCTGCCTGAGGGGTCCAAGTCACCATCATTCTTTGCCCAGATTATTGCAATAGCCTCCTGAATGGTCTGCCTGCAATCTAGTCTCAACATGACCGCCAGCGTCATCCTGTTAAAATGTTAGATCCTTACCTCTGCTCAGGACCCAGCAGTGGCTCCCTGGTCACTTGGAATAAAACCAAAGTCCTCACTGTGACCTTCAGGCCCCTGCCTGATTCTGCCCACGTTACCATGTGGACTCATCTCCCACTACTGTCTCTCTCCCTCCACTTGAATTCAAGCAGCAAGCAGGATCCTTCCTGTCACTTAAAAGCGCCAGGCATGTTCCCTGGTTAGGGCCTTTGCTCTGGCTGTTTCCTCTGCCTGGAAAGTTCTTAACTATACTCCAATTTGGCTTGCTCTCTCATTTCTTCAGGACTTGAATAAAAACCGCTTTCTCAGTGGTTTTCCATACTCTTGCTGTTTCATACCCTCCTTCCGTACTTTAGTTTTTCTTCTTAGTGCTTATCCCTACCTATAGCTATTTATTATATTCATTATCTATCTTCTTTATCAAAATATACCCGATAGTAGGACCAAGATTTTTGTCTAGTTTATTCACTGCAATATGCCCAGATCCTAATGTGTGTTTGAACATTATATGAGCTAAATAAATATTTGGTGAATGAATAAATGAGTGACTCTCTTTTTCATTTCTGGAAGTTTGACATGGTTCTTTCTTCAAATTGGCCTGCTCTTATCTAACAGTGTGCTATTGCTTTTTAATTCATAGTGATTAGTAGCATGTGCTCTGGTCCTAGACTGCTTGAGTTCAAGTTCCAGCTCCGTCACTATAATAGCTGCGTGAGCATGGGCAAATTTCCTGACATCTCATCTGTAAAATGGGGAAGGTAATAGTAGCCACTTCACAGGGATTTTGTGAAGACTGAATGAGTTAATATTTTGTGAAGCCCTGAGAACAATGTTGTGTATTTGCTATCTTTATTATTATTGTCATCGTCATCATCATTTCTTTAATCATTTCAAATCTACTTGTTATTTACAGTGCCTCCAGATTTTCTATTATTTTGACTTTTGAGGCAGTGCCGATTTTTCTGTTTCTTGCATATGCTGACTCTCTACTGGTAAAGTCTGATCAGCCACAGAGCACCAGGAGCAAGTCTGAGTCTGACAAAATCAGTTAGTGACTCAGTGCCCAAGGGAGGGCACTCCAGGGGAACTGCGGGATGTCACAAGGAGGGAGGGCAGGAGCCTCTGTTGTAAGTTCAGGTCTCACTGAAGGATTCTGAGGATCTACGGGAAATGGGCATAATTCTGGATTGGTTGCTGTTATTGACAGTGGTAGGGGGTGTTTAAGAGAAGTGGGGATTAACTAGGTATTTAGGTGCTGTCATGAGGAGAAAGTAGCTTGGCAATTGTGTACCCCAACAATAGATGGGTATGGCAAAGTTGTCTGGGGGTTTGGTAGGAAAACAGTAGCCACTCAAAGAGGGGATTTTTATGTGTTTTGTTTGTTTTTTAAAGAGATGAGGTCTTGCTCTGTTGTCCAGGCTGGGGTGCAATGATGTGATCATAGCTCACTGCATCCTCTAACTCCTGGGCTCAAGCGATCCCTCCACCTCACCCTCCCCAGTAGCTGGGACTGCAGAAACTCTCCACTGTGCCCGGCTCCTTTATGGCATTTCACGGCCTCGGCCTGACTTTGGGAGAAGCGATGTTCCTGTGAACTTGGCAGCTGACTTTATTGGTGTCTGTCCTCCTGGCCTGAGTTGACAGGGCTGTTTGTTTTTTTTTTTCCAGTCCAAGCTGAGTTTCACTTTTAATTCCAGACAGGATTTGACTTTTACCAGCATGGTAGGATATTTGTAATTTTTTATTATGAACTTGTCTTCAGCAAGGGTTGTTTCTTCCTGTAGGAGTCCCCTGAAGCTCTGGGTAGTAACATTTTCTCCATGGAGAAGATTCACACATTTGCTTCTGTTGGAATGCTAAGTGTCTCCACCACCCCCACTCCTGTGCACGTGACATAGGCCCAGGGTTTAGACTTCTCGTGGGTGGCATTTTCCCTCCATGCCCAAGACCTTAGACCAATGGTGAGCTTCCTGGCCAATTCCCAAGGCCTGTGAACAGGTTTTCTACCCATATTTAAGAGGAAGAGTTCTTCAGGGCCTTTTGTGCAGAGAGTGCAATCCCAGCTCACTGCCTTCCTCCTGTCCCCTCATGGGCATTAGTCCCTGGCCCTAACTCCAGACCAAATTCCTCCAGGCTACTTGTGACACTGACTCAGCTAGCTGGTCTGCCTTTGGTGGCTCTCATCATTCCTAGCTCTTAGAGATTTATTTGGATTACATTTTATACAGTATCTTCTCTGTATTAGTGATACAACTGGGCCCACTTCCACATTAGCTTGCTCACTCAGGGCTGATGGTAGAACCTCAATAGGGGTTAAAAGCTTGGGCTCTAGGGCCAAATCCCAGGGTTTAAATCCTGGAGACCATGCTTAGCTTTTTCTATGACTTTGGTAAACTCTTTAAGCTTCCTTCTCCTATTTATAAAATGGAAACAATTGACATGCCTATTAAACCAGACAGTAGATACAAAACACGTACATAAGAACTCAACAGATATCATTATTATCATTACTATCAACATAGAAAATGAAAGAAACAAGAAAGAACAAGAAAGAAAATGGTGTGTGCCACCTGGTGGCAAGACCTACCTTCTTTTTTTTTTTTTGAGACAAGGTCTTGCTATTTAATATGTTGCCAGGCTGGTCTGTAACTCCTGGGCTCAAACTATGCTCCCAAGTAGCCGGGCTGCAGGCACCTGCCACAGTGCCCAGCTTTCTGTTCCTCTTCAGTGGAAGAATAACTTGCTTTTTGGAGTCTTCTGAAATAGAACTTCCCTCACCCAACACACACACACACACACACACACACACACACAGCCCAACTAGGCAGAACATCAAGGTCATAACACTTCTTTAGTAACACTAAATTGAAGTTTAGATTAAGTCCAGCAGTTCAATGCCACATGGGCTAGACATATTTATTCCCCATGCATTTCTGATGTTGGAAATCTAACACCTTCTCTAAATAATTGTACCTTTCTGTCAACTCTCACTTTCTCCAGTAAAGATAAATGAGTCACACTCAGTATCTACCCCTAAGTTAACCCACCAGGGGAGTCTGGCAGCTGCCTTTATATATACAAAGATATCTGTCTACGTGTCTATCTCTCTCATACTTCTGGAATTCTGAATTCATATGTTATAAAGATTAAATGAGAAAGTGTGTATGGAAATATCTAGCCCTCATGGGACTCAGTTAACCCTCATTAATTGCTGTGAATTGGACATATCTCTAGCTTCTGCATACTGATGCCATCTAAGGTAGATTTTTTTAAAAAACGCAAATTATAATTCCCTAGTACGTTTGTTTTAAAAGGTTGTATATATGTCTGCATAAAGTATGTACATATATATGCACACATACACATACAATATTGGCCTGTCAGTCTATATTTCTATTTCTCAAATGAGACAGTGTAAGCTCCGGGAAGCCAAGGGAGATTTATACCCTATGCTCTGAGCCCTCCCCCACCAAAAGGCCCATGCCCTGCATGAATTCTTCTTATTCACACAATGATGCTCATGGCTGGCCTTGGTGTATCACAGTGAACCTCCAGGGACCTCGGGGAAAATGTAGTTGTTCCCTCCCCACCGCCCCATTAAATGTTACAGATAGGCCCACTCGGCTCCATTCCAACTCCGTTGTATGAATAATATGCCTTGCTAAATGCTTCAGATAAAATGCAAAAGACTACGTATTTCTCAGACTTCTTTAGAGCAGGAGTTCTCAGTCCATGGAGGAAACACGTAGGGATTTGGAAGGCAGGAACAAGGTGGAGACCACCTTTTGCTGTTCTCTGTCATTTTGTTGACATGCACGTATGTGGTGAGTTCTTCTGAGACAACAGGAGTCCCAGTGGCTGGTTCTTTGTGGGTGTCAGGAGCTGTGTGGTCCTAGAGCTTTCTGATTCTCCAACTTATTAGTGGTGACAGAAATAGCAGCTTCCTTCATGGGCCACTTCTACCATCTTGTTCTAGGGAGTCATTCTTGGAAGCGCATCCTAGGGCTCTTCTTATGGCTCTTCAAACATTTTTTAAAGTACCTAATTCCACTGGTGAGGGATCATTTGTTTAAATTAGCCTGGGTGGTTTCTGCTATCTGCAACTGAACCCTGACTGATAGACCCTATAAACACCCCTTCCTCTCACACCCTGTGCTTTTTCAACATGGCCAGTGGCTATAATTCTAGTTGGAAAATTTACTTCACTTTTTTCAGCCTCTGAATCCTATAAGAGCTTATCCATCCTGGGAGTCTATAACCCATTGTAGGATATTCTTAACCACTTACAGCTCAGAACAATACATTTAGAGGTTTTTGTCCTTGTAAAAGGTTTTGAATGTGTTTCTAAAAAGAAAAGATATAAAAAGGACTGAAGGTATGGCGGGCACCTTTTGAGAGACGTTGACACCAAGGGAGACAATCAGATGCTGAGCCAAAAGACAGATTTTGGCATCTCACATGTTCACCCCACAGCTCCTGCTGCTGATGATGTTTGGTTTTAGGGTAGAATGTGACCATCAGGAAAACCAAGTGACTAAGAAAGTGTCTGGAAAAGTCACCCATCTCAACTGCCTTCCTTGTCTGAGTCTGCAACCATAATGCAAATTTTCCAAAACTCTCTGTTTAGCAAATAAAGAGTCGGTTGTGGGATCTAAAGAAAAAAAACCCTACTAGTATGTTTGTACCCATCCTAAGTACACTTTCAGGAGAAGATTTTTTGAAACTATAACTTAAAAGTAAAATGTAGTTATTTTTATTTAAGACCATCCCCATCTTGAACACATTTACATTTTTTTTCTTCCCTCATTTACAACCTATTTCCTGAAAAATGTTGAGAAGATTTAAGTGTCTAATATTTTCCAAGGTCATCTCATGATTCATCAGTTTATTGTTTGTTAAAATATCAGCCTCAAGAAACTGGCTTAAATGGGAATGTTCATCTGGATTTTCTCTTCTGATTTACTTCATGGTTGACATGGGAATGAATTAAAAGATTAAAAAGTCAACATTTTGCTGAGTCCCTTGAATAACAAAGAGGTTCTGTAAGAACCAAGTGAGGCTACAATAGGCAACCCTCAGCCTGTGATGAAGAATCACATATTAATAGAACTCGTAACCAGAAAGGGCCTTGCACCCATCACCTCATTTAACAGAGGAAGAAACTGAGCCCTAGAGAAGAGAAATGACTAACTCAGGATCATCAGTTGCCAGGGGCAGAACTAGGAGTAGAATTTAGGTCTCTTGAGACTCATCCTCCAGTGCTTTCTCTTTCCTGCTTTGCTTATTTTCATGGGTTCTTTTTTTGATCACAGTTCTCTTTTCTGCTTTCCAGCCTTTTCTACTTTAGTAGGAGTTGGATATCTTTCCGAGTATCCCTACTTATGAAAAATGCAGAGATCATCTAAGAGCTGAGAATTTCCTTCTCACTTATAGTGCCATGGAAGTCGAGATTCCCATTCACATTGTGCAGATGAGAAAGAAAAAAGCTCAGAGAGGGAGTTTGACTTGCCTGAGGCCATACAGCTGAGGTTAGAACTCGGGCCCCTTGACACCCAAGCCAATGTCCTTCTCACCAGATTAAAATAGGTGGCCTGGTACAATATATGAATGCACTGTGTTTTTGTTTAAAGATGTATGAAGTAAGGAGAATTTGGTCTAATTAAAGGCCATCCAAGGGGGATTAATGAAGTACAAAAAGGGTCTCATTAAAAAGAGCTGTCCTCTGCAACAGTGGTCCCCAACCTTTTTTGCATCAGGGGTTGGTTTCATGAAAGACAATTTTCATTTCACTGGGGGGCTGGGTGGGGGAGGGGGGGAATAGAATGGTTTTGGAATGATTCAAGCACATTACATTTATTGTGCAATGAAACCTCTCTGCTAATGATAATCTATATTTGCAGCCACTCCCTCCTGCTCTTAGGCCTGGTTCCTAACAGGCCATGGACTGGGACCAGTCCACAGCCTGCGGTTGGGGACCACAGCTCTAAAAGGCAAGCCAATGGCAGTTAGTTACCTCTCCAAAGTGAACGTTACAAAGAAGTTCCTGTGTAATTTTCCAATCATTTAACTTCAAGATTTTTATCCATAGAACATGTGGATCTGTATGTACTTTTATGATGGTCTAAATCAAGGTTGGCTTGAGGAGAAAACTGCTAAAGGTCAATGACCATTGTTTAAATTATGAAAGTAATATAAGCACAATGCAAATCTTTGGAAAGTTTGTGAAAAAACAAAACAAAACAAAACAAAAACCTATAGTTCTACCATCCAGCATGTTATTGTTATTATTTTGTACATTCTGTTTCTGTCTTTTTTACTAGAAGTGTTTTTACATAGTTTTAAATGGTTTTTCTCTAATTTCCATAACATATTTATGACCCTGTATCATGCTTTCCTTTGTGGGATTAGATTATGAACATTTTTCATGTAAGACATTGTTTTCAGGAGTACCATGTTTAATGGCTGCAAAATAGTCCCCCTCATGGGGGTCCCATAAGGTGCCCATGATCCTCTGGAGAATCTGTGGGCATCATTCCAGGGGTTCACATTCTCAAGGATAACAATGCATTTGTTTGAATTTCAAAATGTAACAATAGCTCAATTATTTATTTGAAACATTTTCCCTTTAAAACTGAACAGTGTCAGAAACTCTGGGTGTGTGTAAAGTGAGCACACACAGGGTTAGTGGAGATCACGAACCAGTCCCTCAGTCCATACGCCACTCAGCACAACATCACTGGGCACTAAGTCCCAAGAAATCTGTTGGGCGGCTATAAATTATCTTTATTCCTTATTTTATTATTCAGTCTACACTTATAATGGATTATGGGATAAAATCAGAAAGAATAAGGAATATTGTTATTAAAATATAATAAGTTAATGAGAAGCATTAAAATTTTAACATGCTACAACATGGATGAACCTTGAAAACATTATGCTAAGTGAAAGAAGTCAGACACAAAAGGACACATGTCCTATGACCCTTTTATATGGAATATCCAGAATAAGCAAATCCATAGATACAAAAAGCAGATTAATGGTTGTCAGGGGGCTGAGGGAGGGGAAAATGGGGAATGACTGCTTAATGGGTATGGGGGTTTCTTTCTGGGATGTTGAGAATGTTCTGGAACTAGATAGTGGTGATGGTTATACAATATTGTGAATGTACTATCACTCATAGTAAATTTTATGTTATATGTACCACAGTAAAAATTATAATTCTAAAAACTTCCCTTGAGATAATCCTTACCAGATATGTAAGTTGCATTTATTTTAGAATTCTAATAGGAAACATCAAAACATGTCTGATACTTGAAAATCTGTTTTAAGATGAGGGGAGGAGTGTCTATCTTAGTTTGTTTTCTGTTGCTGTAACTGAATACCACAGACTGGATAATTTATAAAGAATAGGAGCTTTATTTAACTCATGGTTCTAGAGGCTGGGAAGTCCAAGAACATGGCACCTGCATCTGGTGAGGGCCTGAGCAAGCTGCTAGCTCAGGTCTCTCTTCCTTTCCTTGTAAATCTCCTAATACCATCATGGAAGCCCCACCCTGATGATCTTATCTAATTCTAATTACCTCATAAAAGACACCCTCCAAATGCTATCCACATATAAATTTGGGGATTAAATTTCCAACACATAAAATTTGGGGAACACAGTCAAACCATAGCAAGAAGCAATTCATTTACTGGGAATAATCATTATTCATACCCAAATTCCATTCCCAAATGTATTTGCAAATAAGTGCTTGCAAATGACAGCTTGAAATATCTCTATCTCCTCATTTTGAAACAAAATATTAGCCTTATAAAAATAAAAGAGTTGAGATCCTTCTGTGGTTCATAAACATGATGATTGGGTTTTCACACTAATATGTGAGATGTGTCTCCTTCAAACCATGTTATAACATCAGTACATTACCCATCTGATGGGGAAAAAATTTTTTTTAATAAAAAAAAGACAGTTGAGGCTGGGTGTGGTGGCTCACGCCTATAATCCTAGCACTTTGGGAGGGCAAGGCAGAAGGATCGCTTGAGGTCAGGAGTTTGAGACCAGCCTGAGCAAGAGTGAGACCCCGTCTCTACTAAAAACTAGAAAAAAAAATTAGCCAGTCAACTGAAAATAGAAACAAAAAATTAGCCAGGCATGGTGGTGTGCACCTGTAGTCCCAGCTACTCAGGAGGCTGAGGCAGGAGGATCACTTGAGCCCAGGAGTGTGAGGTTGCTGTGAGCTAGGCTGATGCCACGGCACTCTAGCCTGGGCAACAAAGTGAGACCCTGTCTCAAAAAAAAAAAAAAACAAAACAGTTGATAGGTTAAGCTAAAATGCAAGATTTCTGAACATTAGACAATGGAAACGGGTTTTGTCCATTTTAATACCATAGCATGTAGTTACTTTTAATCTATATTGAATATAGATTTGGTCACTAAACTAAACACAATAAACTATTTTATTTCAAACTGTAAATCAGAAATTATACTTTTTCTTATGTAATTAATTTAAAGTATGTGTCACATCTTAAATAGTTGAATTTTATCTTCATACATGGATATTATTGACAATTATATTAAATTAATCTTTTTTATAAAATCTTAATGCTATTTTGTTAAAAAGTAAAATATTTTACATAAAATTTTAAAACATATATCAATGAAAAAATATTTATAAATGTAATATTTTTAGTGTTTTTGAGGTGCTTAGAACAATGCCTGGTACATAGTAAGCATTATATATATTTATTAAATAAAATGAATGCAAAATTATAAAATGCTATTTTAAAATATTACAAGATTTATAAGATATATATGAGTTGACAAAGGGGACTTGTATAATAAAAAAATATATATATATATTCAGGTTACTGCCAGTTTCTTGCGGTTTTTTTTTTTTTTGAGGATTACTTTGATGAACATTTTTCCAAGCATAAAGAAGTTTCTATAGCTTATGTTATTTTCTTGAAGTACTTTCACAGAATAAGGTAATTGGTACAAAAGTTGGGATGACATTATGACTTTCGATGTGTGTCATAATCGCTAATCTTATTTTAGTGGCACTTTGGATAAGGAAAAATATAAAGCTCTAACTCTGAGTCAACTTTGTGCAAGAGGCTTTACCGACCTTATTGCTACCATTTGAATATTTGTTCCCTCCCAAGCTCATGTCGAAATTTAATCCCCAGTGTGGCAGTATGGAGAGGTGGGGCCTTTAAGAGGTAATTAGGTTTTGAGGGGTCTACCCTCACGTATGGATTAGTCCATTAATGGATTAATGGATTAGTGGCTTAATGGGTTATCATAGGAGTGGGATTGGTGGCTTTAGAAAGAGACACTTGAGCTAGCATGCTCAGCCCACTTGCCATGTGATGCCCATGCCACCTCGGAACTCTGCAGGGAGTCCCCACTCTCTCTCACATGAGGGACTCTTGACCTTGGCCTTCTCAGTCTCCATAACTGTAAGAAATAAATTTCTTTTCTTTATAAATTACCCAGTTTCAAGTATTCTGTTATAAGCAACAGAAAATGGATGTTTTTGATCTTTATAATAACTCTGTAGGGTAGGTAGTGTTATCATTCCTGTTTTCTAGATGAGTAAACTGAGACTTGAAGAGTTGAATCATCATGACCTGATATCTAGGAGGAAATATTGAGTTTCAACTGCAGGGACACCAAGCAGGAAAGACTGTCTAGGGTAAATTTCTGTCCCTCAGCTGAAGGTGGGGGAAAGGCTAGATTTGTTGTTGCCACCTACAAGGGAGATGGAGAAGACTTATACATTATCATGGACTTGGAAATCTTCCAGTTAAAAACTGGAAGGATGGAAAATGGGTTAGAGAGTAGGGCAAGGGGTGATTGATAGGGTTACTTGGTATATTAGTTTCCAAGGCACTGACTGGATATTTAATGATATTATTATGGTAATGTTTAAAAAAGAATTCTTATATTTTAGAGACAAATGTTGAAATATTTATGGATGAAATGATGTGATGTTTGGAATTTCCTTTAAAACTATTAGAGGAGGAATGTAGATAAAATGGTCATTGCTATGAGTTAGTTATTTTTGGCTATGAGTTAGTAAATGGGGTAAACCATATTATTCTCTGTATTTTTATAAATGTTTTTAAAGTTTAAAAAAACTCCACCAAGCTTAAGAAGTTTTATGGGAGAGTACTACTGAACTTTCCAAAAAGAGATAATTTTATGCTATATACATTATTCTGGAGTTGGAAATGTATCTGCCTCATTTTGTAAGACTAGCAAAGCAGTGATGCCAAAACTGAAAACTGAAAGATCTACCTCACTTATAACATAGATGCAAAAATGCAATTTAAATATAAGCAAAGTAAATGCAATAGTATATCAATGGAGTATATCATGCCAAAGGGAGGTTAATTACAAATGTCCAAGAATCTAATTTTATATAATTCACTACATGCACAAATTAAAGCATCTGATTATATCAATAAATACAAAAAATTGATAAAATTTAATACCTGTTAATGATTTTTTAAAACTCTAAGCAGCTTGCTATAGAAGGGAAATTTCTTATCTTAATAAAGAGACTTAGCAAAAACCTATAGCTATCACAATACTTACTGGTGAATTTAGAGGTAATCCTATTAAATCAGGAATAAGACAAGGATGCTTGCTTTCATGCTACTATATAACATTAAACTAGGATATCTAGTCAGTGCAATAAAACAAGAAAAATGAATTAGAATGTTTTCATCTATAACAGAAAATCTAATTTGAAATAGCTTATACAATAAATAAATTTTATTGTCTCACATAATAAGAAATCCTGAGGTAGGGAGTCTCCAGAATTAGTTAATTTAGTGGTTTACGGACATCATTAAGGATCCAGGTGCTTTCTATTTTTACCTGTACAATATCCAGTATGTCAGATTTGTGTCTTTCCACCTTGCTGCTCCCCAGGAAATAAGATGGCTGCCATAGTGCCAGGCACCCTATGTGAGCATGTCAAGCAGAAGTGATGTTGAGGCCTGTTTCTCTCTTTTCAAGAGGAAATGTTTCCCAGAAGCTCTCTGGGATATTTTGTCGCACTTTATTGGTCAGAACCAGGTCACATGCCCATTCCAGTATTATGGAATAAGGTTCCCAGTCTGCTCATGATGGATATTTCATGGAGGAAAGAAAAAATAATGTAGGTAGTTAGATCACTGAGATTTTGGTGTGTTTGTTACTGCAACATAACCAAGCCTATCCTGACTTGATTCACAAAACCTAAAGTAAATTCACATCTTGGCCGGTGCGGTGGGTCATGCCTTTAATCCTAGCATTCTGGGAGGCAGGAGGATGGTTTGAGGTCAGGAGTTTGAGACCATCTTGAGCAAGAACAAGATCTGTCTCTACTAAAAATAGAAAAATTAGCAAGGTGTCTTGGTGCCTGCATATAGTCCCAGCTACTCAAGAGGCTGAGGCAGGAGCATCGCTGGAGCCCAGGAGTTTGAGGTTGCAGTGAGCTATGATGACACCACTGTACTCTAGGTAAGGTGACAGGAGACTCTATCTCAAAAAAGAAAAAAAAAATCAATCTATATCTTTATCCTTCTCCTGACCAATAAATCCAGTCACTACTCTTCCTATATATATGCTACCTTACTCTCTGCTTCCCTCTGTATTTAAACACTTTTATTAGTTCCTTTAGAATACTTCCAATATATCTTTATGTTTATTCAAGGAAATATGAATATATAATATTTACTCTCTTGCTTTCATAAAAAGTAGAAAATTATGTTACTATTCTGCACCTTCCTTTTGTTACTTAAAATAGATCCTGAAGATCTTTTTATATCAGTACAAAAAAAAAGCTTCTTAATTTTTTTTTTTTACAACTGTATTGTGTTCCATTGTGTGACTATAGCATAGTTTATTTAACCAGCTCCTCACTGATGGGCACTTTGGTTGTTTCCAATCTTTTTCTATTGTAGACAATGATGCATTGATGAATAACCCTGTACATACATCATTTTGTCAGTGTGCAGGGGAATATGTGAAATCTCTAGAAGTGAAATGCCAGGTAAAAGGGTAAATGTACTATAAATTTGGGAAATATTGCCATTTGCCTTCTATTATTGTTGTATCATTTTTCACTCACTGGCAATGTACGAGATTAACCTGATTCCCCATAGCCTTGCCGACAGAATATGTTGTTCAACTTTTAGATTTTTCCTGATCTAGTAAGTATCTTAGTTTAGTTTCAATTTACATTTTTATTATGAGTGAAGTTTACTTTCTTTTTATATGCATATGAGCCATTTGCATGTTTTTTTTCTGCAAACTTTATGTTCTTGGACATTGCTCATTTTTCTTTAAAGAATTATGGATCTTAATTGGTCTTTTCATATTGATTTATTATAATTCCTCATATATTTGGATAGTTAGCCCTTCATCCATTGTGTAAGTTGCAAATATATTTTCCCATTTTTGACATTCATCTGTCAGCGTTGCTATGGCATATTTTCCCATAAACTTAAAAATTTTTTTATGTAGTCAAAATTACTTATAATTTTTTATATGTATCTTTTGTATTTTTGAGTCATAGTTAGCTCATAATGAAATTCACTTATGTTTTCTTATAGTTTCATGGCTTCTTTTTTTAATATTAGGATTTTAAAAATCTGTTTGTCTTTATTCTGGTACATGATGAGAGGTGTAGATTTAGTTTTATTTTTTCCAGGTGGCTGTCTAGTTGTCTCATACCATTTATTTAAAACTCATTCTTGCCACTTTGATTTGAGTTGCCACTTTTTCATACACTAAATTTCTGTATGTACTTGGATTTATTTCTGTACATTGTATTCTCCTCCTTTAGCCTGCCTAGTCATGCACCATTGTCATACTGTTTTAATTAGTGGAACCTTATACTGTTCTTTATTATCCGATTGGGATGGCTGCACCACATTGTTCTTCATTTTCAGAGTTTTTCTTGCTTATTTACTTCTTTGAATGAATTTTGAAACAACTTATATACTTCCAGGAGAAATAAAACAATTGTTTTATTAAGGTGAGGTTAAATTTATAAATTGACTCAGAGAGAAGGGACTTTTTGTGATGTTGATTTTTTTTAACCAAAGGGTCTATCTTTCCATTTAAGTTTTACTTTTGTAGTGTCTTAAATTTTTCTCATAAAGATGTTGTATATTTCTTGTTAAGTTTATGTTTAAGTAGTTGATCTCTGCTGCTGTTTTTGCTGTGGGAGATATAATCTTTTCCGCTTTTTAAAATTTAGTTTTTATTTTTATTTTTAATTTATTTATTTTCTTTAGACACTGGGTCTAATTATGTTGCCCAGGCTCCTCTTGAACTACTGGGCTCATGGGACCCTCCTGCCTCAACCTCCCAAGCAGTTGGTATTACAGGCCTGTCCCACCACGCCTGGCCACTTTATTTTTTAACTGATATTGTTTTATATAAAAGAATAATTCATTACTATATTTTAATTTTATACCCTGTAATTTGCGGGATTCTCTTAATTATTTGTAGTCATTTTTCAGTTGTTTCTCTTAAATATAAAATCATATCACTTGAAAATAGTAATAGTCTTACTATCTTTTTTATAATTCTTATACTTTCTCTTTTCTAATTGCATTTGTCAATATCTTCAGGAAAAAATTAAATATTCATGGAGATAGGGGCATCTTTGTCCTGTTGCTTACTTTATCGGGAGCGCTGCCAAGGTTATCTATTAAGATTGATTCGGATTTCTGGACTAATAAATATATGTTAGAGAAGTTATCATTTGTTTTTATTTTATGAGGTGTTTTTAAAATCAAGAAAGGGTTTTTACTTTTTCCCAAATTCTTATTAGTATCAGTTGAGATCACATTATTTTTCTTCTCAAGTATATTAGTATAGATATATTCCTCATACTGAATGATCTTCTCATTCATGCAATAAACACCATCTGGTTATTACTTTAAATATGCCCCTGGTTCTGCTTGTTAATATTTTATTTGGTGTTTTTGCACTGATATTTATAAATGAGATTGGTCTGTAGTTTTCTTTCTTTGTGCAATCTTTGTCAAGTTTTGGTGTCAATGTTATATTTGCTCTGCAATCATTTAAAAATAAATTATCAGATTGAGGTTTTTCAGAAAACATGAGCTGTGTGAATTTGGGTCACAAACCAATGTGAAGGGTGGATTGTGGTTCTACATTTTCAGGGGATATTTTTATTTCCCCTCCCACCTACCACCAAGGTTGAATTGGCAAGTATTCTTACTGTACTTGCCTGCAGGATGGATTTTTTTGAATTTGAGCTCTGCATGTGGGTCTCCTATCTGTCTCCCCCATCTTGGAAAGATGTCTATGCTCTAGACCTTGGGAAAGCATAAAAGTGAAAACTTAAGGTCATACAAGATGACTATAAAGCACCTGCCATTCCAATAGGATTTCTCCTTTCACTCATTTGGCTTATGTAACTTTTTGTGACATTCTTGCCAACACATTTAAAAATTTGCATTTTTAAATTGAAAGTAAATTTGTCTATCATTTTTACTTGTTCTTCAGCAAGAAGGCTGTGCTGGGTAAGGGGTCTACTACACTGCTAGAAACAGATATTAGGACTAGTCATATCAAATGTCAAAATATTTTATAATACTAAAGCAATTAAAACTGTGTGGTTTTGGCATAGAAATAGATAAATAGTTTAATGGGGTAGAATGGAGACTACAGAAATAGATCTGTCTAATATGAGAACTAATATATTAGCATATAATATTAGTGTAACCTCAAATTCAATAGTGTTGAAATGAATACTATTTACTAATAAATATGGTTAGTATTAAGTTAAAATATTTAGTATTATAAATTTATTTATTTATTTATTTATTTATTTTTTTGAGACAGAGTCTCACTTTGTTGCCCGGCTAGAGTGAGTGCCGTGGCATCAGCCTAGCTCACAGCAACCTCAAACTCCTGGGCTTAAGTGATCCTACTGCCTCAGCCTCCCAAGCAGCTGGGACTTCAGGCATGCGCCACCATGCCCGGCTAATTTTTTTCTACATATATTTTTAGTTGTCCAGATAATTTTTTTTATTTCTATTTTTAGTAGAGACGGGGTCTCACTCGGGCTGGTCTTGAACTCCTGACCTTGAGCGATCCATCCGCCTCGGTCTCCCAGAGGGCTAGGATTACAGGCGTGAGCCACCGCATCCGGCCTATAAATTTATTAATAAATACTATATTATTGGAGAAAATAAAGCTACATATCTACTATATACCATTCTCAAAATTAAATTCCAGGTGGATTAAAAGGAGAAACTTAAAAAACACCCAAAGGTATAAAATCATTCAATGAAAATACAGACAAATATTTATAACCACTGAGAAGGTGAGCACCTCTAAAGCAAACACACACACTCAATCATACAGGAAAATACAGGCCAATATTTTTAAATATTTTTAAAGCTTCTCTAAAGTAAGATACACTTATACTCCAACACACAAAAAGCTTTACAGGAAAAAGTGATAAATTTGATTACTTAAAAATGAAAACCTTATTCTTGTAAAGGCAAAACCAAAGTGAAAGAAAAAGCAAGAGGCTAGAAGAAAAGATTTGAATCATGTATATAGTAAAAAAATTAATTTCATAAATATGTAAGACAGTAAGGGAAAAAAACTCAACAGAAAAATTGTCAAAGGCTATAAAGAGGCAGAATAAGGCAATAGGCAAATAAGGCAATAAAGAGGCAAAAGGACAATAAAGATATTAAAAGATACCTACCTTTTACAGTCAATCAGGGACATTCAAATCTTAACAACAATGATATACTATCCCTTAACTGTGATGTAGACAAATATTTTATATTGATTATATGAAGTGCAGGCAAATGTGTAGAAAAATTGATATCTACCTCATATTCAATTTTTGGAAATCTAAGTCAATATAACCTTTTTGGGTGATAAGTTAGTGATATCAAAATTATAAAAATGCATATCCTATTATGGAAAAATGCTACTTGCACAGCATATACTAGAAGAATACATTAATATATGCAGATATGACAAAGAGATGTATAAGAATAAAATTTAAGAACAAAGTAACTCTCTATCAATGGTGAAATGGTTAAATAAGGCAGGTTGTATGTGTACACAAAGAGACATAAAATAACATTCATTCCATTATTTATCGCATAAAACTGTTTGTAATGTCAAATGGTGAAAAGCAGCCTAAATGACCATCATGGGGGAATGGGTAGATAAACTGTGGTCTGGTCATTTAAGAGATTACTATACAGCAGTTAAAAGGAATAAGCCAGATATTTATCAACATGGTTGAATCTTAAACATAATTTGCATGGTAAAATCAAGTTGTAGATACATACAGCATGATACTAGTTTTATAAAATTTTTAAGCTCACAAAACAACACCGTATGTTACATAAGACAAATATAGCAAGTGGATTGAAAAGATACACATTAAATATATGGGAGAAGGGAGAAGAGAGAACAGATGGGGTAAAGGAACAAAAACCAAAACTGTGGCTATAACTAAGAGTATGAATAATCAAATCACAGCAATCCATTTGTACATCTGAGGTCTAATACAACTAGAACAACAAAACACAAACAAATGAACAAAACTGTGATAAAATCATACCAAGTATTTAGGTAAGAGTTAAAAAAAGTAATTAAGCTGAGCTATATTTTTATGATATGGAAAGATCTCTAGGACATTTTGTTAAGTGCAAAAAGCAAGTCAAAGAACCATATGTAAATGATAACATTTATGTAAAACAAAACCATAAGATAAAACTCTTTCTCTATACACACACATACACACAAATGCATAAAGTTTTGGAAAAGATAACTGAAAAAAATATAGTGATATGGGAAAATTTCTTATTTATAAAAATTTATAAATAGTACAGAATGAAAACGAAGACAGAAACTCCAGGAAAAACAAACAAAAAACAGTAGGAAGGGAAGCTTAACCCTTATAAGCACTGCTTCTGCAATGAACAATATTTACATAGTGTTATGGACTGAGTGTGTCACCCTCCCCCCACCCTACCTATTCATATGTTGAAGCCCTAACTCCCAGTGTGATGGTATTAGCAGATGAAGCCCTTGGGAAGTAATTAGGTTAAGATGAGGCTGAGAGTGGAGTCCCCATGATGGGTTTAGTGCCCTTAAGAGAAGAGGCATCAGAGCTTTTCCTCTCTGACACGGAAGGATACAGCCATCTGCAAGCGAGGGGGCTCCTTGCTGAGAACCAAATCTGCCTGCACCTTGACCTTGGCCTTCCCAGCCTCCAGAACTGTGAGAGACAAAGTCCTGTTTATGGTATTTTGTTACAGCAGCCTGAGCTAAGACACATAGTCATGATAATATCTTTACATTGATTTTTAGTTGTTCATAACCAACCTATAGACAAAGCTTAGATAACTTAGTTACACCATAAATGTTATCAACACTGATAAGGCAAAAATCAAGTACAGATGACAAAAGGTGCAAAGCGAGGGGCAGAATTGCTGAGTGGAATTAGGGAGCTATTATTTTTATAAAGAGAATTTAAAGATAGTTGATAGAACAAAACATGGAGATTTTAGAATGTTATTTACAGTTATAAAGGTAACCAATAGAGGAAGTAAAAAGAGCAGTGGAGGAAGTATTGAAAAATGAGTTGAATTTTTATCTATCAAATGGCAGATTAAATAGATAACGCCTAATATTGGTAAACCAAGAAATGGCAGTAGAAGCATATTTAGGAGCGTAGAAGTGTATCAATTAGAATGGGTTTCTCCATCCCCTCCTAACAAAGAATAATCCTAATTCAATTTGGCTTGAATTATAAGGAAATGTATTGGTTCTTATCACTAAATTTCCAGACTAGGGCAGGTTTAAGAAGGATCCAATCCAGTGTCTTCAGCTCTGTTTCACTGACCTTCTCTTGGCCCTGAATTTATTAATGGGCTGGCTTCATTCTCAGGTTGGTATCAAGATGGCTTGAATTCTAGCTTTTTCCACATTTCCAAATCCTGGAAAAACGGATCTCCAGCCCCTAGAAGGAAAATAAAATTTCCCCTCCCACATAAAAGTCTCCTTACATTTTTACGTCCTGACTATTTCAGAATCATTGATAGTGGGAGCACCTATTCTTCAAAGAAGGGGAAGACTTGGGCCGCTTCCATGGCAGAGGGGAGCTGTTTGCAGTCCGGGCATGAGAATCTGCTTAGGAAATCACTGAAGTGCCTCTTGGTGGTGCACCCTGCCCATTGCTGGCAACCTCCAGTAAGTGTTAGTAAAGTTAAGACTCAGCCTCAATGCTGCTGCCGGAAATTAGGAAAGAATAGGGGCCCAGGTTTGGAGCAGAGTTAGAAGGCAAAGTGTTCTCCCAACCCCCTGGGCAAAGGCGTTAGCAATATCCATCCGCAGAAGAGAGTTGTGTCCAGGAGAAAGGTGAGCCGGGAGGCATGGACTGAAGAGGAGCTTCTCGAATACTTTGAGGGAGAGCGTCTGGCAATTTATAGGGAATAGTGTGCTAGGTGCTTGAGCCATCATTATTTGGGTATAATTATTTAGATATGAAAAGGAAGAATGGCCTAAATTTACATACAGGTTTCATATAGTTTGGATCTCAATCCAATTTCTCATTAATCCTTTGCTCCTTTTGAGAATATTTCCCTAGGAAATATGTTCCTTTATTCTGCAAAAAAGGTGCTCCCCTTTGTAAACGAGTATCCAGGAAAGAATCCATGCCCTGGCCAGTAGAAGGAAGGCTCCCTGTTTAGGACCTAAGCACCTTCTTGTCTATTTAAACTATTGATCTGAATTTTTAAAACTCTTATTATTTGTCGAGGGGAGGGGTGAAAACCTACCTGTTGGGTACCATGAACACTATTTGGGTGATGGGCACACTAAAAGCCCCGACTTAAGCATTATAAAAGGTATCCATGTAACAAAAGCATTTGTACCCCCTTAATATTTTGAAATAAAAAAAACTCTTATCATTTGTGTATACTGTATGTAGGTGCGCCTATTTATATTCAATCAAAAATTATAGCAAGTCAGAGACTGGACCTGTAGAATTCTCCTTCCTTAATGCCTGCCATTCCTTTATATGCAATTGGGCTTCTAATAAAAGATTCTATGTGGCCGGGAGCGGTGGCTCACGCCTATAATCCTAGCACTCTGGGAAGCCGAGGCGGGTGGATCGTTTGAGCTCAGGAGTTCGAGACCAGCCTGAGCAAGAGTGAGACCCCGTCTCTACTAAAAATAGAAAGAAATTATCTGGACAACTAAAAATATATATATAGAAAAAATTAGCCGGGCATGGTGGCACATGCCTGTAGTCCCAGCTACTCGGGAGGCTGAGGCAGGAGGATCGCTTAAGCCCAGGAGTTTGAGGTTGCTGTGAATTGGCTGACGCCACGGCACTCACTCTAGCCTGGGCAACAGAACAAGACTCTGTCTCAAAAAAAAAAAAAAGTGAAAAAAATAACAATTTAGAGGGTCTTAATTTGGGTTCCATGGTCTCATGGTGGTCGATGTATGGGCTTCAAAAGGCTCATGAGCCCCTGAAAATTGGTGCAAATTTTTTTTGTGCATCTGAGAAAAGAATTTATAGCTGTACCAATTAAAGTACTTGATTGTAAAATACAGAGACCAACGATGACTAACTTAGACAGAAAAAAATTGTCTTTTTTTTTTTTTGAGGCACAGTCTCACTCTTGCCCAGGCTAGAGTACCGTGGCGTCAGCCTAGCTCACAGCAACCTCAAACTCCTGAGCTCAAGCGATCCTCTTGCCTCAGCCTCCCACGTAGCTGGGACTGCAGGCATGCACCACCATGCCCGGCTAATTTTTTCTATATATTTTTAGTTGTGCAGCTAATTTTTTTCCATTTTTTTTTTTTTAGTAGAGATGGGGTCTCGCTCTTGCTCAGGCTGGTCTCCAACTCCTGACCTCGAGTGATCCACCCGCCTCGGCCTCCCAGAGTGCTAGGATTACAGGCGTGAGCCACCGTGCCAGGCCCGAAAAAAATTGTGTTTTGAAAAGCCACCGTAAAGGCTAGAAAATCAGGCTAGAAAATCAGGTTAGAAACAAACAGCAGATGGTTGAAAGATGAGCAGCAGCAAACACAGCCAGAGTAGGGCCCTGGGAGAGTCTAGCCGGGAGGACACCCCTGACACCACAGGATACTGGGTGCTGCTGCCGCTGAACCCTTCACCCCACACTGCCACCATGAGCAATCTCCAGCTGTCCTCTCCTGCAGCTTCAGATCCCTGAGCAGGAGGGGCTGATTGGCAGAGCCTAGGTCGGTGACTGCTCCCAGTTGTCTGGAGTTGGAGCGGGGGACATGGCATTCCTCACCTCCTTTGCTCGGGCAGGACCCACCTCCCCTAAAACAGGAAGTGTGGTTGGATGCTAGACAAAAAAAAAAAGCAAAAGTCACTTCAGTTGTGTTCATTAGATTCTCAAAGGGACAAAAGAACTAACATGAAGAACTACTAATAAAATTATACTATACTTCATGGTAGCCACAATTAATAATGTATACTGAAAAATTGCTAAGAGAGTAGATTTCAAATGTCCTTACAACAAAAAAATAAGTATGTGAGGTGATTGATGTGTTATTCAGCTGTAATGATTTTTAAAATGTATACACATATCAAAGTATCACATTGTACACTGTAAACATATACAATTTTTGTCAATTATACCTTAATAAAGACGAGGGGAAAATTATGCTTTATTACTTTCAGACTTTTAGTATACATTTTGATATGCATAAAATGCACATTAAAATAAATATATTTTTCTAAAATTAAAAATATTTTACTAAAGATATTTTGTATTAAACAAATAATAAAATAAAAATATTGTACAGGTTTGACTCCTGTTTTTTTCTATATAATGTTATAACTATTTTGCTATATTTTTGGAACTCCTTCATAAACATCATTTTCAATAAATGCATAAATATTCCATTTTGTCAGTGGACCATAGAGAATGGATTATTCCAAAGTCCACAATCCCTTATCTGAAATCTTTAGGGCCTGATGTGTATTGGAACTTGGAATTTTGGGATCTTAGAGAAATAATATTGTATTTATACCATATAGTACACAATACCCTCTTTGGGGTGTGGGGCAATACCTTATAATCAAACATGATTATTTTGTAGAGAATCATGAGATATTCACACTAAATGGAATAAACAAATACCGACCTGAACCGAACTCAGTAGTCTCATATCAGTTCAGGTCAATTTGTGCTGCCAATTGTGTTTGTACCAAACTTAAGGAAAAAACTTTCTGTTTTCAGAATTTTTTGGATTTTTGGGCTTGTAGATGAGTGATTATGGACGTGCAGTAGAATTTTACACTTCATAAGGAATAGTTGGAGAAACGTGCTAGACTATGTTAGCAGCCATTCTGGAACTGGAGATCAGCTTCTCTAGGAGTTGGAAATGTGGAAAGACCTGGAATGCTAGTCATTTTGATGCCCACGTGAGGGTAAAGCTAGCCCTCAAATAAGTCCAGGGCTAAGAGAAGTGCAGGGAGCAAGAGATACTAGACTGATCTTAAACTTGCTTTACCTCTGGAATTTTAATGATGAGAGCCAGTACATTTCCTTAGAATTCCAACCAAATTGAGGTAGGGTTATTTTTGTTATTAGGAAAAAAGGCATCCTAACTGGTACCTCAGCTGGAAGCTTGGGAACTACATTTCTCCAAATCCCTTACCAGCAGGTCCCAGGAAGGATTCTACCAATGACAGGCATTTACAGAAGATCTGGAAGGCAGAGAAACCATTATTTTTCCTCCAGCGGTGGGGAGCAGACAGATATGTGGCATTTGACAGATGAGACATTCCGCAGTAGCCTCTGAAAATCACCCCTGTTGGTGCTGCAGGCAGCTGTGACCACCAGTGGCACTTCCCTTCAGTTCCCAATGTGGGTCACAAGAGAAACTTCCAGATTCTTTGAAAGTCAGCCATGATATGAGGGCTGTGGCACTTTTTCTAGACTTCCGAAAGTTGAAACAATATCAACTTTTGAAATTGGAGCGTAAGATCAATGGGCATGATTTTAAAGAGAGCACTTCTATTATTAATCAGGATAAGAACTGTTAGGGGTCAGGAGGAAAATATGTTCAAGCTTTAAGGAATAGCTGTTTAGAATGTATCTGCGCTATGTCAGGCACTGCAGGAGATGCGATGATTAAAAGCTGATCTGCCCCTAAGAAGCTGGATGAGGGAAGAAGTGGATTTGACTATGTGAAACAACAATGGCTCAAACATAAAAGGTTTATTCTTTTACAGAAAAGAAGTGCCGAGGAGCTAGTCCAGGGATGGAATAATGGCTCCGCAAAGTCACTGGACACTGGGCTCCCTCCATCTTTCTACTCTATCGCCCTCAGCTGGCAGTTTCCATCCTGAAGGTCACCTCATGGTCCAAGATGGCTTTCTTAGCTCTAGCGATCCCCGCCTAACCTCAGGCAGCAGAGAGATGGAAGGAGGGGAGGACAAAAGGTCCAGCCTTCCCATTGAATCTGCTCCCCTTAAGCAATCTTCCTATAAGTTCCAGAAAATGTTTCTCCTTATATCTCATAGATCAGAATTTAGTCACATTACTGTCCTTGGCAAGAGAGGCTGGAAAATATAAATTTTTATGTGGTAGATTATTACCCTTAATAATTGGGGCTCTATTATGAAAAAGCAGGAAAGAATGGATTATCGGGTGGCTATTCATAATTTCTGCCTTGGGAAGTTAGAATCTACCTGGGGAAATAAGAACCTATAGGGTTGAAAAGACAATTAATAGTATATTGAGAAGAGCCAGGCAGTGGGTTGCAGAGAAGTTTGGAGGAGAAAGAGATGGGGTCGATGCAGTCTGGGAAAGCTTCTTGGAAGAATGAGGCTTTGAACTCTCCTTTAAGGATGAGCAGGATTCACAGGTACAGAAAGCTGGGAGGGTGGCCCAGCAGGAGGAGCTGAGCTGAGCAGACTCCGGAAGCTAAACAATGCTGACCAGCCTTGGGCTGCAGCAGTAGCAACCAGTTGGACCAGATGTTGGGGCTGGAATGTAATGGAGTCTTAGGCTAGATGGGGAGGAATATTGACTGATTTTTAAAAATCTCTCAAGCAAAAGTTTCAAGACCTTTTTTTCTAGAATAAAATATGAGTACTGAATTTGCTTCCCTGTTCTTGGGATTAACACTTCTGTATTCTCTACACCACTCCCATCAACAGAAATAATCGCATTATTTACTCCAATGAATTCTACTTTTGGATTGTCCAAAATAGCCCAAAGAGTGCACAGTGAATATATGACAGCAGTAATAAAAATAAATGCATGAGAAGCCTAAGACCACAGTCCAAGGCTATTACTCATTAAATGGCCTACAAATAGAAAAAGCCTACAGATAGAGTGTTCTGGGTCCCTTTCCTAAATATTAATTGTTTATTTCACGATTCTTCTCCAATCTAAACAGACCTTAAACTGCCCCTTCTTTATATGCTCCCATAAAGGATTATAAACCAGAGAGTAGGTTGGTTTAAACAAAGCAATCAGAAAGTAAGCAATCTTCTCTTTCTCTCTGGCTCCCAGCTTGTTCTGTCTGTTAGGAAACTTTCCTCTCCAGTGCGCGGACCTCAAGGTCAAACAGAGGTCACTCTTCTGCTTTTTGAGGTATGGGTGCTTTCACACTATTTGCTCATTTTTATGGCTGAGAATAACCATCCATTTGCCCAAATAACTGGGGCCTCCCCAAAACAAAGACTTGAGGGTGGACACTGGCAGGGGGGTTAATCTCAGCCAACACAAAGCTAACAAGTTCAAATTTCATTTAATGTCGGACAAACGCAGCAAGAATACGAACATTTCCAATTTATAAAAGGAAGATAGAAATATGACACAGATGTATTCTAATCATTTAGTAGAATAAATTGTACCAACATGATACTAAAACTGTCAACTTGGTGGAAAAAAGGATAAAACTCCATTAATAATACAACAGCAATGCTTACTTTTTCACATGAGGAAAATTCCATTACAACAAACAGCCCGGGGCTTTCAAATCGCTTTTGTTCAATATCAGTGGACCATTGTTATAAAGAATATATTGCTAGCAATGATATTTTGGACCTGAAGATGAAACCTAGCTGATTTTTAGAGTGAACCAGCAGAGATGAAGTAGTTTCACACTGGGCTCTGTGGGAATGATTTCCTTTATGCAAATTTTTAAAACCGAGACCCTTCACATGTATACAGTTTGGTGAGTAGAGGTCAGGCTGGAATTCAGTCCCACTTGTCCCAGAGCACAAACTGTACAGCCTTTGCAAAAGGCCCTGGTTGCATCAGATTGTTCTTTTAAGGCCTATTTATAAATTGGCTTTCTGGAATTTTTTCCCTTGAGTCCATCATGGTATAGGCCTCACTATATGCAGCCTTTTAAATTAGAGATAGAATTTCCCATTTCAGGATTTGAACTAATGCTTCCCTCCCTTGGTTTTGGAAGTACTTTAGATCCATCCTACAAGGGTCTTAAAACCCCCCACCCCTACCCCCGGCCCAGCTATGCCATGGTCATGGTGCATGTGGCAAGATACAGCACGAAGTCTGCCACAGGCCTTGTCTGTACATGCTATCCAAGGGGGCTGTCTTAGCTTGGGTTCCCTCAAAAGCAGACTTAAGACAAGAATTTGGATATGAATAGTTTATTTCAGAAGTGGTGCCAGGAAGCATAGCGAGGGGTTGGGGAATTGAGACAAGGGGAAATGCTGGTAAAAGTGAGCAGGCTGCTGCTGTGGCCAACGGGGCCCAGTCCCACTGGGGACCCCCTGAAAGACAGTATAAAATGTACCTCAGAATTGTCCAGCCAAGGGCAAGGAAGGTGAGGTATTTATTCACCAACTCTTGCTCTCATTGAGTGACAGTTGCTCCTGGGAGTGTGGACTGACATGGCACCGAGCCAGAGAAGGCTCAGAGGCAGAAGCAGCAGGTATTTGAAATATGAAGCCATTGGTGTGCACAGGAACTTCCACCAAAGCTTGTGGGGGCCTCCCGGGTGGGCTGAGGGGTTGTGGACGTGACATTGCCAACGGTTTTCTCAGAAGTCGTCACCTGCTCATCAGATCCTACTGTGGCTCCTGCTGGTCATAAGTAATATGAACATTCTACACACAAAATTTAAAAATAATTACAGTATAATGAACAAATGTAAAGGAGAAATAACAAGAGAGCAATTTATCATTAAACTAGATAACAATGCTCAGGCCCAACTGTAATAGAAATCATAACGAAGTTGTCAGATGCTTGCACCAATAAGTAGAATCACCGTGAAGGTGATGATAACTTCGACTATAGGCAGACGCTGGTGTGTGCCTTGTATTGACTTCAATACCAAGATCAGTGTTGTTGGGTGGCAGATTTTTTTTGAAATCTGTCAAAGAGTTACCCACTTTTGGTAAAATTCTCAACAAAACAAGGTTAAAAACTCCCCTCACTTTAAACAGTAGTTTACGTTCCAGGAAAAATCAGTGTAAACCTGTGACAAAACACTTTTAGATTATATAGAAAATGGAGTTAGATTTTAGGCTCAGGCATTATAAACAGATTTTTCATCCATATAAATGTCCAGCAGGACTTCTGAAAGCCGTGTGGGGTGGGCAAGGGAAAATCTCTGTTGCGTAGGACTGTCCCACACATTGAAGGAAGCACAGCAACCCTGTTCAAAGCCCACGGATGCCAGTAACGCCAACCTCCCAATCATTGTGATAATCAAAAAGTCCTCCGAAATTTCCAAAACGCACCCTAGTAGGGATGTACATTTCTCATTACCAACCACTAGGTTAACTCGTCTTGAATCAAAAAAGCCCAAAAACTCAGGACCAGAAAAAACCTTCTTCAGTTGAGATTTTACCGCAACCTCTATTTTACTGAATCCTCTCCCAGGGCTTGGGACTCCAGCTATGGGGGAGGGAACAGAGCTGATGAGACAACTGGCCAGGGCCAGCCTTAGAAAGGACCCCAAGGGGGCAAATAGTACCTCCTCTCACTCCATCTGTTCCCTTCTCTGCAGGGCTTTTCCCATTTTCTCCTCCCTCACAGGCTTTCTTGCCATCATAACTGTCTTTCAGAAATTGAGATGATGTCAGGGATTTATATCTTGGTGCACATATATGTTAATTTTATGTCTCTCCAAGCCAAATTGCCTGTGAGAACATAAAAAGATGCTCATCCTCACTAGAAATTAACATTTCCACTTATAACAATGATGAGATACCATTTCACACTTATCAAATTGGCAAAAATTTAAAAGTCTTAACCAAACATTGGAAAAAAGGTGGAGAAATTGCTATAACCACTTTGGGGAGCAATTTGATTTTACCTAAGATTGGAAATGCTCATATCCTACAACCCCAGAAATCTACTCCTGGGTGTATATACCTTAGAGAAACACTATTTGGTTGGATCAGAAGATAAGTATGTTTGCAGTAGCATTGCTTTTAATATCAAAAAGCTAAATCAACTGGAAACATTTAAATGTCATTAATAGAAGAAGAGATTCATATATCATTGCATATTCATATACAGGAATATTATATAGCAATTACAATGATGAATCACAGCTTTGTGTCTGCACAATGATAAATCTTAAAAACAATACAGGAAAGCTAATTGCAGGGTATGTGGAGTGTGATATCATTTAAATAGTTTAAAAGCCTGCAAAACAATATTGTATATTGTTTACACATACATGAGTAAAAGCATAAAATATGTACAATAATGATTAATACCAATTTCATGATCTTAGCTATTTCTAGAGAAGGAGAAAGAAGAATGAGATTGGGAAGAGGATATGTAGAAAGCCCTCAGTTATATCTGCAATATTTTTATTCTCTAAAAAAAGAAATCTGAAAGAAATGTGGCAAAATGTTAATATTTAATTTGATATACATAGTGCTGGATGTACTAGCTATTCATGATATAATTTACATATTTCTATGAGAAATATTCCATAATAAAATATAAAAAAACTGATGCATCTCTGCTGGGCTGATGCCTGTAATCCCAGCTGTTTTGGAGGTCAAGGCCGGAGGACTGCTTCAGGCCAGGAGTTCAAGATCAGCCTGGGCAATATAGTGAGACCCCCATCTCTGAAAAAAAAATTAGTGCATTTCTAAGGAGTATTTTCATTCTTTATTTAACAATTTTTTTTTACCTTCCAGGTATCAAGTGCTGAGACAGGTCAAAAATGAACAACATACAATCCCAGTCTTTAGACAGCGCTTCTCACACTATTTAAGCATCAGTTTAATTTGCAGGACTTGTTAAAACACAGAATACTGGGCCCACTCCCAGAGTTTCTGATGCAGTAGGTCGAAGATGGGGCCGGAAAATTTGCAGTTCTAACAAGTTCTCAGGTGATTCTGATGCTGTTTAAGTTGGTTGACACTATTGTGGAAGGACAGTTTTTATGAATGCTATAAGGATTCCAAGAAGTGATGAGAGAAACATTTTCTCGCTGGCATGCTTGATCAGGTCTCTAAAAGCACATTCGTGCTGCCAACCCTGGGCCAAAAGAAGCATCAAAAAATGTAACTCCAACCTTTTGCTTCTTCTGTCTTGTGGTTGTGTATATTTCAATTCGTTCCATTAAAATTTTAGCTCCCTTGGGGCAAATATACTTACTGTTTGGTGTATATTGTATACAAAATGTTAACAGTAGTTATTCTTGGGTGGTGGACTTATGGGTTATTAAAAATTCTTCCTCTTTCTTTTCTGTATTAGCTAACATTTCCATGATGAATAAGTGTTAATTACATAATAAGGACAAATTATACTTTAAATTAAAATAAACATATATCAAATTGTGGTAGGCTCTATGATGAGGAGGGAAATGTTAAACAGTAGGATACTAATACGAGTAAGTTCATGCCTTTAAAAGGTTTTATAATCTCATTCAGAAAAGATAACATACATTCTAAAAATATTTAGTACTAAGACAAGGTATTCAGGAAACAGTGTTCATTGAGAATGAAATGTACAGTTGTCAGGTACTTTGGACTGAGTGGCCCTAGATGGGGCATGTGACCCCAGCCTTAAATGACAAATCAGCTTGGCATCTTCCAGAGCCTGGGCAGAGGGTGAGGGAGGAGGCAAGGGTCTCTGTGAATCCCCACGGTTCATCCCATTGTGCACAGCAGGTGTTCAGTGAACACTGTTGACTAAGCAAAGTGAAGAATTGAACAATTATTGTATTCATATAAAAACTCCACTTGGGCCCTAGTTCACACTCAGCATAACAGTGGCTCACACCCCTCTTACACTGTGGCCAAAAGACACAAAAATAGAAATCAATATTAATTTCATTGTGGGTTTTTGACAAGTCAAGTATAGAAAGAATGTCTGTCATTTTCTCCTTTTATATGATTTCTCCATTGACGACAACATCCCAAAAGCATATCTCTGAGTTTCAAAGAAAGACCCCTCTGGACTGGACACACGTTTTGGCTGTGGTCTACGCATTTGCCCTTAAGACTAGTGAGTTCTCTGTGGACTATCGGTCTTCTAGTTTATCTGTTTAAAACTGTACTTACCCAGAAGGAGTATATCTTTACTTCTTTTATGTTTGGATCATTAATATTTTTCTCTGTGTTAAAGAAGCCTAGAGACTTCTACTTCTGGACAAGATGGACTAACAGGGACTAGATTTACCCTTCTGCCTTCAACAACTAAAAAACCAAATAAATACATACGGAAAAATGGGGGCAGAGGAAGGAGAGTTATAAAAAGAGGGGCTGAATGGAGTAATAAGTGGGGCATGAGGAAACTTTTGAGGGTGACGGTGGAAACTTTTGGGGATAATGGATATATCTATTATCTTGATTGTGGTGATGCTTTCACAGGTGCATACTTATTTCAAAACTCATCAGATTGTATATTTCAAATATGAGCAGTTTATTCTATGTCAATCATACATCAATAAAACTATTTTTAAAAGTACTAGGGAGAAAATAAACCAACCTAGAAGCACAAGTACCATTTTAAAAAATACTCCCATGCTATGAACTGGACGATTGCTATTCCTTTTAGCAGATTTAAAAAAAATCACTGTTAAGCAGAGGTGAATATAGAGTGAAAAATACTCCTATGCTATTGAATAATTTCCCCCCCTTTATCAGATTTGTTATTACTGTTAAGCGCAGGTAGATATACTGTGAAGCTAATGAACTTTAAGCTTCTGGATCCTCACCGAAGAGAGAGGTTTCCAAAGTCCTGTACCTAATTTTCTATTTCTCATTACGTTTCCTATTTTTTTTTTTTTTTAAAAAAAAGACGCTTAAAATTGTATACAATTCAGGATCCACAGAACCTGGATCCAATCCTCCTGTTAAGTGAGCTAACGGGGTGTTATGTGAGCGAATTGTTCCCATTGCTCATGGACGTTTGTTTCCTGCCTCCTTCAACAGCAATCCAGAACTGAGTGACAATGTAAGTAGAGAGGAGCTTTGTCTTAGGTGCGCTCTTGACCAAGCCTTGTGGAATTTCAGTTCCAACACCTCCGGAGAAGGAGTCTTGAAAAAATCGTGGAAATGGGATTTTTAACTACATTTGGGCCACATTTCACACTGTTTCTGAATAAAATATCATTGCTCTTGTAAAATATATCCTTGTTCTTTCTCTCTGCCTACCCAGATCCCACCAGTCCCTCAGTTCCCTTCTCAGATCTATCCAGCCCAGAGTAAAATTTTCCTCCCTAAAACTCAGAGCACTTAAGTTATGTACCATTCTTGAATCTATTAGGAGTTAAGACTCCAATGCATAGGCAGATTTTTAAAAATCTGCTAAAACGAATAGAAACCATGTGACCTTGGGTAAGTGACAACCTTTCTGAGCCTAGAGGTCCCCAACAATAATTCATTTTCCACACTAATGTTGTGTTAATTTTATAAAGTGTTTTCTGATGGCAATAATGATCCCACTGATGTCACAAAGTTACTGTGAAGCTTAAATAAGACAATATAGGTAAACAACTTTTGTAAACTGTAAAAGGCTGTACAAATATAAGGCTGGCAAAGGTGACATTTCAAATATTTGATGACCAGCAGGCACTGGCCTTGACCAATCCACACAGTTTTCCACCACAGCACTGGAGCAGGGTCTAGTAGGCTTCCTGCCTTGCCAGGCATTAACTCTCTAGTTGCTAGATTAAAGGAAACTTTGGAGTTCCCCAGAGAAAAAGCTGAGGTAATGGGGGCCTAGTGCAGAGAGACTCAAGGGACTAAGGCCACTGCAATCAAAAAATATTCTGATAATTTAACAGGTAGTGTGGCTCTAACTTACATACCAGTACAATATATTATTGCTTAAAAGAGAAAAGAACAATACTCTTATTCGTTTGCAAAAAAGCAATAGAATTCAGTATCAACCTTTAAATTCATATTCAGTATATGGTTTTTCAAAAAGTATGACCAGTTATAAATAATTCTATTTTATATTCCATTGGTTTATAATAATATTACACAACTCAGTTAAACCTGAAAAACCTACTAACAAATCCTAATTTTTGAGGGCTTCTGTTTTTTACCGTTTAGAAATGTCCAGGATACAACCCTAAAATACTGAGCATACAAAGAACTAGGAACATCTCCACTGCAAGTCAAAAGACACTCAGTAGATACCAACCTCAATAAAACACAGATGTTGTAATTATGAGACAGACTTCTAAACACCTGTTATAAACATGCTCAAAGAAGTACAAATGAACATGCTTCAAACAAATGGAAAGCTAGAAAGTCTCATCAAAGAAATAGAAGATAAATAGAAGTGAGTAGAAATTGTAAAAAGGAAAAATGAAATAACCAAAATAAAAAACTCACTGGATGAGCTTACTAGCAGAATGGAGATGACAGAGGAAAGAGTCCATAAACTTCAAGACAGATTCAATATTAACAATAGAGAGAAAAAAGACAGAAAAAAAAATGAGCAGAGCTTCAAGGATCCATGGGACCATACCTAAATGTGTAACATACATATTAATATCATCAGATATTGAAATAATCCAAAAGAAATTAGCAAAGGGGAAACAGAGGTACAAAAACCAGAAAACAAATAGGAAATTGGTATATATAAGTTCAAATATGCCAAAAATTACATTAAATGCAAATGGTCTAAACAAACCAATTTAAAAACAGGGATTATCTTAAATGTTTTCTTTCTTTCTTTTTTTTTTGAGACAGAGTCTCGCTTTGTTGCCCGGGCTAGAGTGAGTGCCATGGCATCAGCCTAGCTCACAGCAACCTCAAACTCCTGGGCTTAAGCGATCCTACTGCCTCAGCCTCCCGAGTAGCTGGGACTACAGGCATGCGCCACTATGCCCGGCTAATTTTTTTCTATAAATATATTTTAGTTGTCCAGATAATTTCTTTCTATTTTTAGTAGAGACGGGGTCTCGCTCTTGCTCAGGCTGGTCTTGAACTCCTGAGCTCAAGCAATCCACCTGCCTCGGCCTCCCAGAGTGATAGGATTACAAGCATGAGCCACCACGTCCGGCCTATCTTAAATGTTTTCTTAAAAAACAATTTAAAAGCAGGGATTGTCTTAACCATTTTTTTAAAAAAAAACCCAAAGATAGGGTGCCCACAAGAAACCAAATTTAAACATAATATCATATGTATCTTAGAAATAACAGAATGTAAGAAGATACACCATGAAACACTAAACAAAAGAAAGCTGGAATGGTTTTATTAATATTAGACAAAGTAGACTTTAAAGCAAGAAAAATTAATAGGCATAAAGAGAGACACTACATAACGAAAAATAAGTCAATTCCTCAAGAAAACATAATAATCCTAAATGTATATGCACCAAATTACTAAGCTTCAAGATACCTCAAGCAAAAACTGATAGGCAAATCCATAATTACGGTTGGCAATTTTAATACTCTTCTTTCATTAATAAATGAAACAACTAGAAAATCAGCAAGAATACAGAAGAGCTGAACAACACTATCAAACAATTGAATCTAATGAACATCTATAAAATACCTAACAATAGTAGAAAAGACATTCTTTTCAAATATACATAGAATTTTCACCAAGAAAATTTTTTATCCTGGGCCATAAAACAAACCTTGAAAATATAAAACAATTGAAATTATATAAAGTATGTTCTCTGACCATAATGGAATTGAACTATAAATGAATAACAGAAAAATAATTTATAAATCTCTATACCCTTGGAAATTAAACACACATCTAAACAATCTATGGATCAAAGAGAAAGTCCCAAAGGATATGAGAAAATATTTTGACTGAATAAAAATGCAAACACACATAGAAAAACTTATAAGGTGAGGTTAAAGCAGTGCTGCTATGGTTTGAATGTATGTGTGTCTCCAAAATTCATACTTTGGAACTTAAACCCCAAGATAATGGTGTTAAGATGTGGGGCCTTTGGGAGGTGATTAGGCCAACAGGATGGGATTAGTGCCCTTATAAAAGGGCTTGAGAAACTGAGTTCATTCCTTTTTTGCCCTTCTACCATGTGAGGAGGCAGCAGGAGGGTGGCATCTTGAAAGCAGAGAGCAAGCCCTTACCAGACACCAAAACTGCTGATGTCTTGATCTTGGACTTCTCAGTCTCTAGAACTGGGAGAAATAGATTTCTATTATCTATAAATTACCCAGTCTGAGGTATTTTATTATAGCAGCAGGAATGGACTAAGACACAAATTGGTACTGAGTATAGGGTGCTTCTGTAACAAATGCCTGAAAATGTGAAAGCAGCTTTGCAACTGGGTAACGGGCAGAGGCTGGAAGAGTTAGGAGGTACACGCTAAAAAAAAGTATAGACAGCCATGAACAGGGCATTAAGGGTGATTCTGGTGAGGGCACAGACGAAGAGAGCGGTAGAGGGACCTTAAATTTTTTTATGAGATTATCTGAGTTGTTGTAAACAGGATATTGGTAGAAATAAGAATGGTAAAAGCAATTCTGATAAGGTCTTAGACAGAAATGAGTCACAGGTATTGAAACTGTAGGAAAGGCCATCATCGGTACAAAGTGGCAAAGAATTTGACTGAATTGTACCTGTGTCCTAGTGCTTCGTGGAAGGCAGAACTTATGAGTGACGAACTAAGATATTTGGCAGAAAAAATGTCTAAGCAAAGTGTCGAAGGTGCACCATGGCTTCTTTTTACTGCTTATAGTAAAAAGACAAAATTTATAATTAAAAACGACACAGAACCTAAAGAGTTGAAAAATTCTCAGCCTGCGGTTGTAAAGACTAAGAAACATGCTTGGAAGAGAGTGTGGCCACACGACTGTTTGATGAAAAGATTAGTATGGATAGAAGGAAGCCAGATGCTATTCATCAAGACAATGGAAGAATGACTCTAAAGGTATTTCCAAGCTTGTTAGGGCTGCCACTCCCATCCCAGGTCCGGAGTGCAAGGGCCTTGAGGGCCGAATAGTTTCAAAGGAGGGGACTTGGGCACCCTCAGGACCTTGGGCTTGCTGCCCAGGGCCACTTCAAGGTTCTGCTCCAAGTATTCCAGTGCAGCACTCCTTAGCCACCCCAGCTATGGCTCCAGCTAGCTACCTTGTTCCTCAAGGTATTTTGTTATAGCAGTAGAAACGGACTAAGACAAATGTTTAAAGGGAAATTTATACCATTAAAATGCTTACATCAGAAAAAAAGAAAGTTCTCAAATTAACAAATTAAGCTTCCAGCTTAAGAAACTAAGAAAAAGGAGAGCAAAATAAACACAGTGCAAGCAGAAGGAAGGAAATAATAAAGAGCAGACATCAATAACCCTGAAAACAGAAAAATAATAGAGAAAATCAATGAAATGAAAAGATCTCCAGGCCCAGATAGTTTCACTGGTGAACTTCTATCAAGCGTTTAAAGGACAAATAGTACCAATTCTACACAATCTCTTTTAGAAAATAGAAGAGAAGGGAACACTTACCAACTCGTTTTATGAGGCTAGAATTATCTTGATACCAAAGTCAGAAAAAACATTATAAGAAAACTGCAGACCATCAAAATCCTCAACAATATATTAGGAAATTGAAACCAGCAATATATAAAAAGAATAACCCATCGTAACTAACTGGAATTTATCCTAGGAATGCAAGGCTTCTTTCATATTCAAAAGTCAATTATTATAATTTACCATATAAAAAACCAGAGAGGAAAAATGACAAGAGCATACCAAACAATGCAGAAAAAGCATTAAAGAAACCCCCAGCATCCATTCATGATTTAAAAAGCCCCCAGCAATCTAGAAATAAAAGGGAACTTCCATTATTTGATAAAGGGCATTTACAAAATACCTATAGTTAACATCATATTTAATGGTAAAACACTGAATACTTTCTCCTAGGATAGGGAAGAGGCAAGGCTATCCACTTTCAGCACTCTATTGAATATAGTCCTGGAAGTCCCAGCGATTACAATAAGGCAGAGAAAGGGACTAAAATGCATACAGATTAGAAAGAAAAATACTGTTCGTATTTGCAGGTGACATAATTTTCTATGTAGAAAATCCCAAGGAATCTCCCGAGAACCTTCCTACATTAATAAATGAGTTTAGCCCAGTCATAAGATATAAAGTCAACTCAAAAGAATTTATCATATTTCAATATATTTAAAAATAAACAATTTGGAAACCAAAATGTCAAAAAAATATCATTTAAAAATTTAGAGAGATACTTAGGTATTAATGTAAACTTAACAAAACTTGCACAGGATCTACATGCTGACAATTACAAACAATTACGAACATTGACGAAAGAAAGACGTAAATGAGAGACATAATGTGTTCATAGGTTGGAAGAATTAACTCAGTTAGAAATGTCCATTCTGCCCAAATTAACCTATAGGTTTAATGCAATTCCAATAAAAATTCTAGTGAGAGTTTTGTAGATATAGACAAGCCAATTCTAAAACTTATTTGGAAAGGCAAAGGGATCAGAAGAGCCAAAACAATTTTTAAAAAGAAGGAGAAAGCAAGAGGAATCAGTCCACTGATTTCAAGACTTACTATAAAGCAATGGTGATTAAGTTAGTGTGCTATTGATAGAGGGATAGATGCAGAGATCTGTTAATCAGAATAGAAGTCTAGAAATTGATTCACACACATGTGGATTGCTGAAAAAGGTACAAAGGCAATTAAACGGAAAATAATAGTCTTTTAAATATATAGTGTTGGAATAAACAGATATCCATATTGCAAAAATATGTCACAAAAGATTAAAAAAACTTGATCTCAACATAACACTTTATACAAAAACTAAAAATGCATCATAGAGGTAAAAATAAAGTGTAAAATTATAAAACTTTTAGAGGAAAACATAGTAGAAATGTTTGTGATTTGGCATTAGGGAACATGTTCTTAGACCTGACACCAAAAGCACAACTCTAAAAGAAAAAATTGATAAACTGGACTTGTTAAAATTTAAAACTTTGGCTTTGTGAAAAATACTGTTAAGATAATGAAAGCTGTAGACTAGGGGAAACTATTTGCAAATCACATGTCCAAAGAGCTCGTGTCTAGAAAAACTCTCACAACTCAATAGTAGGAAAATAACCCAATTAAAAAATTGGGAAAAAATCTTGTTAGATTTTAAGTCTTATACTCCTTAAAAGAAAAGTATCTATCACAATAAAAAACCAATGACCAATGACTTTTATTTGTATGTTTCTAATGCCTTTATAAAAAATAGTACTTTGTAGATAATTTACATCACTGTCCATAGAAACAGAAGTAATCTAACTTTAAAAATTTACTTCTGTTTAATATTATGGGAAAAGTATAAGCTAGGCATTTTATCCACTTCAGCTTAATGCAAGTGATTAGTTCTTCCAGAAACCTCTCCCTGATCCCTAAGTCTGATTTTAGTGTTCCTCTGTGGTGCTTTGCCAGGCTCCTGTACAGGTCTTCATCATAGCATCTTCCTTATCTCACTGTATTAATTTGTTCATCTCTGAAGAATAGCTTTTACTTTAATCCCAGGCCCTTGCATGGTAACTGACACACAGTGCTACTCAAAGTGTTCATTGCATAATTAAAGACTTATAAAGAATAAAAAGTATGGATAAAATAAGTGACTACAGAAAACAATAAATTTGATAGTATTATAATGCTTTTAGAATAGTGCCTGGCACATAGTAAGCACTCAATATGTGTTCATTCAGCAAGTATCATTATTAATAGATATCTACCATGGGTAAAACTCTGTTATGGGGGATAGGATATTGCCAAATTTTTGCCAAAATTTTGCGTTCCCCACTCAATTCCAAAGGAGAAAACAAATATGCTTTAAGTCAAATAAAGAGATAAATAAGTAAAATAGCAGGGGGGAAAAATCCAAAACACTCTTCTATATGTATGTTCAGTAACACAATGTCAGAGTTGGCTTGGTAGGTAAATAATTATCATACATAACTATTAATGTAAAACCAGACTTCAAATTCTTTGAGTAACAGGCAGAATTGAAGAACTGAGATGGGTACTTTCTGATGTGAAATTGCTATTATTCAAAGGTTTACTGTAGTGTTTTCCTTCCTTGACTTAATTTCCCTTTCTATTTCAGACTGGATCTATTGATAAACACTGACTCCATATTTGTTTTAAAAAAGTGCGTGTATAAAAGGGTTCATAGTGGGTTACGAGTGATCTGTATTTTCTTCTTTTTTGCATCTTAGTGTTTAAAATTTTTTTCTCTAATAAGCATGCGTTACTTTTGTAAACTAATAAGTGAAATAAATTTTAATAATTTAAGTCAATTGCTAACTAGTATCTTTCATACAGAAAATTTTTTGGACTCATTTTGTAGATAAGAATGGGCTTAGTTACTCTAGGTGTGATATTAATTGATTGTAAATGAGTGCTTCTAAAAGAGTTTCAAACAGTGAGTTTCCTTAAAAAGATTACATGTAAACAGTTTGGCAGTTTCTCAAAAAGTTAAGCATAGAATTATCGCACGACCCAGCAATTCCACTCCTAGCTATATACTGAAAATAATTGAAAAACAGGTATTCTAACAAAAACTTGTACATGACTGTTCATAGCAACATTATTCACAATTGCCAAAAGGTGTCAACAACCCAAATGTCCATCAACTGTTGACTGTCATGTATCCATACTGAAAAATGTTATACATTCACTCATAAATGTCATAGAGCTGTACATTGGAATATTATTCATCCATAAAAAGGAGCGAAGTATTGATATTAATACAAGCTATGACATGGCTTAACTTGAAAATATTATGTTAAGTGAAAGAAGTCAGACATAAAAGGTCACATTGCACAATTCCAAATTATATAAAATATCTCAAATATGTAAACCAAGAGACCAGAGCAGATTAGTGGTTACCAGTGGCTGAGGAGAGGGGAGAAAGGAATTAACTACTTAATAGGTATGGGGTTTCCCTTTGGGACGATAAAAATATTTTGGAACTGGGTAGAAGTGATGGTTGCACAAGACTGTTAATGTGTTAATACTAAACACCACTGAATTGTACCCTTTAAATGGTTAATTTAGTGTTCTGTGAATTTAACCTCAATTTGAAAAAAAAGATTGTGTCCCTGTCATCCCGTTTACATTTGTAACAAAATCTTTGTTTTTCAATGAAATCATAAAGTGTAAATATAGTTTTGCCCATTCCTGAGTAGTCCAGAACTCTGAGTGGAATCCTAATTAATCAGTGCTCTGTACTTCTTGGAAAGTGAACCGGACAGTCTGAAAATGTTCAGAGGAATTCAGTAGTGAGGATGCTTACAAGTCAGCACCATGAACTCCCTTTGTACCCACTTTTCAATGTTCCTTATATGTAAAAGGTAGCAACAAATACATAATGAAACCCAAACCCCCTCTGTTCGAATACATTCTATCTAGCTGCTATTGCCCAAGTGGCCCTTGCAATTCTTGGGATGTCGTGCCTGTCAAAGGCATTTTTGTTGTGACGGTGGCCTAAGGGTGAGAGGAGAATTGAGGGTAAAGGGGAGTGAGGTGTTTGCAAAATGTGGCTCTGGGGCCTGGAATGTTTATAAACATTTTGAAATCCCAGGCTTCTCTTCATCAATGATGGCTCTTTCAAACACTCAAGCTTCTTTTCTTGAAATTCTTAGACAATCTTGTTTTTCCTTTAAAAATGTATAAAATCCAGGCCAAGTACAGGGGCTCATGCCTATAATCCTAGCACTCTGGGAGGCTGAGGTGGGAGGATCGCTTGAGCTCAGGAGTTCGAGGCCAGCCTGAAACCCTGTGTCTACCTTAAAAAATACAAAAATTAGCCGGGTGCAGCGGTGCGTGCCTGTAGTCCCAGCTATTCCGGAGGCTGAGGCAGGAGGATCGCTTGAGCCCAGGAGTTTGAGGTTGCTGTGAGTTATGAGGATGACACTGCACTCTAGCCAGGGTAACAGAGCAAGGCTACATCAAAAAAAAAAAAAAAAAAAGGACTATAACATCCTGTGTATGATACATATCAAATGACTGTTCTTTAAAAATCATTATGATTTAAAGTTCTTTATTGAAATTTGTTGTTTGTGATATTCAGATTTTATTTACTTTTTTTTTGTTGTTGTTGTTGAAACAGAGTCTTGCTCTGATGCCCAGGCTACAGTACAGTGGCCTCATCATAACTCAGTGCAACCTCAAACTCCTGGCCTCAGGGGATCCTCCTGCCTCAGCCTCCTGAATAGCTGGGACTACAAGCCCATGCCACCACGTCTGGCTAATTCTTCCATTTTCTGTAGAGATGAAGTCTCACTCTTGCGCAGGTTGGTCTTGAACTCCTGAGCTCGAGCAGTCCTCCCACGCTGGCCTCCCAGAGTGCTAGGATTCTAGGCGTGAGCCACAGCACCCGGCCTGTATTTCATTTACTCTTAAACATGATCCTGAAATTTTTAGGTACAAATCCTGGCTTGGATATTCTCTGGTCACCATTTCCAGACCTACTTGCAACCTTTCTCCACTGTACCCTAAGCTCCGGCAGGCTGACCTCCACTGATTTCGTCAGTGGGTTCCCAGGCCCTCTGGCTTTCTGTCAGGTTCAGCACATACAGGACATCAGAGGGCAGGAGGAGAAAGAAGGTGGGGTGTTACTCACCTGCCTCCCTCTCTACAGGCTATGGGTTGGCTGTGGCTGTGTTCTTCTACTGAAGGCCACAGCTTCTGTTGGGCGGCCCTCTCTCGCAGCTACAGCCACAGCAAAAACTTCAGCAACAGCTCTCTCTCCATTCCAGATATTTCTCTTTCTTGCCCTTTCTGATGTAGGCGCGGTAAAGGCTCCACACGGTTTTTAGTCCTTTGGTGCCATACCTTTTCTTGCTGGTTTACCTTAACCTTGCACATAGGCTATAAAATTTGTGGGGCCCAGTGCAAGATGCAAATGCAGGGCCCTTTGTTCAAAAATTACTAAGAATGTCACGATGGCAACTGCAAGGCATTAAACTAAGTGTGTGACCCTTCTAAGTTTGGGGTCTAGTGTGAATGCACTGCACGGGTTGCACACCCATGGAGCTGGCCCTGCCTGCACCCGACTGTAAATAGTACTTACCTTAAATGCTCCTCGGTTACCTGTTGAGTGTGCCACCTGTTTCCTGCCAATATCCTTTCTGATACTAGGTCTCATGGGGTCTCTCTCCCACTTAAAAAGAATTGTGGCTCCATTAGGGGTTCTGGAAAAGTAGCTATTATCTATACTCACTGTGCAATTTAAAACTTTTTAATAGATTTGCATCTGTAGTAGGAAATTAACTAATTCTTTCTTTTCTGTGCCTGCACAGCTAACAAAGCCACTCATTTGCGAGCAACTTGAAGCTGGGAACTATTGTGGTCCACCGCAGCCCATGCACACCACCCGCCATGTATTAGTACTGAAGCTGAAATGTGTGACTCCCAAGCCCCGCTCCTGGGCAGGTGCAGGAATTTTTAGCAATTATTCAAACCAGCTAATCACTTTTTGTTTTGTATTGGATGCAGAACCTACTTAATAGCCTAGATTTTTAAAAAAAATATATGACTTAAACTGAAAACCTTCTTATAACCCGGAACGTATTTTCTCTCTGGCTAGAAACTTGCCCAAGATAGTGATCTCTTAGTATTACTAAACAAACACCAGTTGGGCCTCCTGTCTTGAGTAAGGCCACCTCTCTCAACGCCACCCTTAACAGACTTGGAGGCTGAGGTGACTATCAATAAATTACGCTGCCTTGTTTTTTTTTAAATGGGAGTTTCATAAGCTCTTCTGTGTCGCGATTTTGTATTTGTTTTCATTGGCTGTTACAGATTCAAGGATGGCAAAGAAGCAAGGGTTTGAGAAACACACTGTGACCCTATTGTTTCATTGCTTTCACTTGTCACTGACTCCTTTGCCCCTGGATCACGGACTGAGCCTTCTTCAACACTGCATTAATTATATCCATCCCTCATTCCTAAATCGCACCCTGGACTTGTTCTAGCCCCTTGATTTGGTCCTGTTGCCTCTCTGAGCCTTCGTTCTGCAGCAGTCGGTAGAATAGGAAGCAGAGGTGGTATTATCTTTCCCATGCTCTTCTCTCTGTCTTTCCCCATGCCTCTAGTTTTTCCAGCGTTTGAGAAGCTCTCCCAAAGCTCTACCTTTAATATAAAGGAAAGTATTCTATAGAAGAGTTCACTTCTTTGAAGAGTTATCAAATATATTGTCTTATCTTTTCCCTGAAATGTAAATTTTCTCTTAAAGAGGAGAAACTTTCATTTCAAAATGGGATCGTATTTAAAAATAATTCCAGCTGTTTAAATCCAGAGCATGGAAAAATTACCTCAAGAACAATACACAAATGGTCACTGGGCCTAAAACATTTTGTTTGGTTATGAATGGGATACATTTCCATTTCCATTCAGCTCTGATCTGTTCCTCAGATAGGCAAATAACCAGTGTGGCCTCAGAAATAATCCTTCTCTTGGGAAAGCCAACAGCATTCTGGACAATCCAGACAGCTGGAAGGGGCCAGAGAGGTCTTGCATCCAAACTACAAATGAGGGAACTCAGAGTCACAGTTGTGAACTAAGTGGCAGAACTTAAGCACAGAGTTGAGAATTTCACCCAGTGCGTCTGATTCTGAGTCCATTTTCCAAGTGGCTCTGCAGTGATGCACATTTTTGGGGAAAACTAGCCTCCAATTTCAATCAGTCACCCAGCCCTCCCTTCATTTACCTTCCTGTAGGTTGTCCTCTGTGGGATTAAAAGAGTCCTTAACAATTACCTCTCTGTCTACACGGCTCTGTTTGCACCCTCTCTGGCTTACCTGCTGTCCTGCACGGCTCACAGTGACAAAACTGCCATTTCTGCATGCCTACTGTATTCTAGTTCTATGTTTCAATACAATTTTTAAAATTTTATAATTATTGATAACAGTAATTCAATAAGCCTGATAATTTTTAATGTTAATGCTTTTAAATAGGTTATATTTATTTTACTTTTAAATTTATTTCAAATTTATTTGAAACATTTCAAACATTCAACAGAAGTAGGGAGATTAGTGTGAAAATTCCATATGGAATAGGAATAATAAATAACTTCAAAAATGTTCCATGTTTTGCTAATCTTGTTTTATTTATCTAGTGGTTTTGTGCGGTGGGGCTGGAATATTTGAAAATAAATCCTAGTTATAGTTTCACCCAAAATGCCTCATTGTGTATCTCTAATAGACAAGAACTTAAAGAAAAAACCCTGTAATATCATTACCATGTCCAAGAAAATTATTAATTTCTTAATATCCGATATCAAGTCCACATTTATAGCACCCTGATTATCTCAAAAATGTCTTTGTAACAATTGGTTTATTGAAATCAGATTCATACAAGATCTAAACATTGCATTTATTTGTTTACTGGGCATTTAAAAAGCCATTTTTTACATTCATTTAACCTTCACATTAAACAAGAAGACGGTATGGTTCCATATCTTCTGGGACTCGGAGAAGTTAAGAAACCTCCCAAGGTCTCATTGCTGCTAGGGGCCAGACACCGAATTTGAATTAAGATCTGCCTAACTCCAAAGTCTCCAGTGCATTCCTTCTGATGCAGGCTACCAGAATTTTTCCTGTGTTTCAGAGAGGCAAGAAGGTCAGTATTTAAAAGAGAGAGGGTTTGGGTTCAGGCTGGCCTGGATGCAAACTGATGCAAAATTACATGTTTCTCTGAGCCCCCATTTCTGTTTGCATCTGCAAATAAGGATAATGATGATGATTTGGACCAGATTAAGTAAGACAATACATGTCTAGTATTTAGCACAGTGCCTGGCACACAGAAAGTGCTCAATAAATGTTAGTGATTATTAGTATAGAGGATCATTTGCTTTCATTAGTAGCTCAGGAAATGGCTCATCATTGTTAATAGAGCCTGTTTAGGATTGAGGCTGCAGGGGTGGGAAGGGTGGGAGAAGGGATAGGAGTAGGGTGATGGCTTTGCCTGGATTGGAGAAAGGAGCTTTGGACATGATTTGAATTACATTTTAAAAAAGTCTTTTGCTATGAAGGTGAGTGATGAGAACGGGACGACTAGAATTTACTGACAATAACAGTAATTCCATTACATTTTGTGCAGCTCTATGAAGGCTTTGGTCATGCAAGGCAAAGTTTGCACCAGGATTGGGATTATTTCAGTCTAACTCTAATTTCAAAGATCCAAGCGAATATTTTATTTTAGCCATCCTCCCCCTTACTCTTACTGTAAGAGTGCAGAACCAGTGCTCACAGATCTGGTTTATTCACCCTGTGGATTGCCTTCAAGAGTATGCATTGTTGAGGGCTGATTCTATTTGCTCAATGAGGTCTTTGTATGCATTGACCGTGCGTCTATTGGTGCTTTCCCAGTCTTTTAGGCCATAGACTAATTTTTGATGCTTAAATCAGTTATGACTCTGGGGACTTGCTTTTCTAGAGTCCTTGGGAAGTAGGGGGCACATTACCTCATTCACAAATCATCAACAACTTGCCTTGACACTGTTTTAAGGCCTTTACCTAAACTAACTCATTTAAACCTTACAATAACATTACACTGTAGGTACTATCATGCCCATTTTCCAGGCAAAGACACTGAACCAAGTGAGGTTAAGTGACTTGCCCAAGGTCAGAGGCTGCAGGGCTACCCACTTGGCAATACTAGCTGTTGGCAATGAACAGAGTGGGCCAAAATTGAAGGGCGTCCTTTGAAGGTAACAAAATGGTCCTTGGAGTAGCAAAACACACCTTGGTTCCCAAATCCCAAACTTCTCTGCAGCTTCTGGTTTAGGAGCTGGAAAGACCAAGGTGTGAATTTCCGCACTGGCCCGGGGCAATTAACTAACTTTCTCTTAGCCTCAGTTCTCTTATCTGCCGCAGGTCGTTTTAGATTAAAAGTCCTCCCTTGGAATTATGAATTACTTGTGTGTGTGTGTGTATGTCTGCCTCTGCGCAGTGGAGGTGGAAGGGCTAGGGTTTCTGGGTCATGCCCAGTTTTCCCAGGTCTCTTGAAACCGTGTTTTGAGGTTCTGTCCTAACCAACTACCTTTCAGGTCAAGCCCCGGGACAGTGATGGCGGTCAAACTTAGCTTGGCTGTTCCTCAGCCACTTGGAAAAAGGCCACAGCCCTGCAGCCAAGAGGACTAGGGTGGGTCTTCCCCCCAACCCCCTCCCCCACCTCCCGCCCCGAGGGGATTAAAGATAAGGGTGTATTCTCAGGAAGGCTTCCTGGAGGTAGTGAGGGATGAGTGGAATCCTGAAGATCTAGCAGGAGTTAGTCAAGAGGTGGAAGGGGAAGGGTTAGGAACATGCCCGCACCCCCAAACAAAGCATGATGAGGTTCACAACATACGAGGAAGAGTGGGGCGGGTGAAGAGGTCTGTAGAGGCGAAATCAGAACTTGGCTTTATTCTAAGAGAAATGGGGAGGGGCTTAAAAGGCTTTAAAGGAGTGTAATTCGGAGTTTTAGAAAACCCCCTATAGTCGCTTGGGTCGGAGGGGGCAGGAGGCTATCACAGGAAACAGCCCAGTTGGAAGATGACCGAGGACTGAGGAAAGGGTGGGAGTGGGGGGCGGGAACCAACATCTGAAACCTTTCCCAGTTCCCCCGACGCTGCGCGAAGTCCCTCGGCTTTCTTTGCTTCTGTGGAAGGTCCCCATAAAGGGCTGGGCACTGGCCAAATGCTCATTGAGCTAAATAGCCCAGATTCCCCTCCTCTTTCAGGGGCTCTCTGGGCCAGGTACCCAAGAATTGGTAGGGTTAGGCGGGAGAACTTCCCACTGCTGAAGATGGAGAACCGTTACCCCTCAAAAAACACAAAAACCTCGGGCGCTTTTGGCAGCAGCCTCCTCCGCCCATGACCTCATGCTTTAAGCTCCCATATAGCCATCCCCCGCCCTGTCCACACCCAGCGCCCGAGTGGGGGCGGGGTGGGGGGCAGTGCGAAGGTCTGGGTAGCCGGAGAAGCTTATTTACCCTGCGCGAGATTTGGGGGAAGGGGCAAAGATTTTCCTACAGTGGGGGGAAAAATGGTGTAACTTTCCCTCGTGCAAAAAATACTCGCTGTCTTGCGGGCCCTCCGTGAGATAGATGCCTCGAAGCCGGCTCGAGGCGATGTGTTCAGCTGAACTACCTTTGACTCACGTTTCCTCGGACCAGGAAAGCAGCCTGGAAATACTGGGGTCTCGGGCTAGGTTGCTCGGCACCTGGACCGACCGGTGCCGCCTTGCTCTCGGCGCCCTCCCCACCCCCTCCGGGCCCGCGCCGCCGAGGTTTGAACCTTTGGCTCGCCTTTCAGCCCGCGCCCTGCCCCCTGCTCGCAAATGCTCTCGGTTTGGGTGCAGCGGTTTCCCCCGCAGAGGAGGAGGAGGAGACAGCGCAAGGGAGCGACTCCGGGCTCGGGTTTCCGCACCAATGCCGAGCAGCCCCGGGCGGCCCCCGGCGGCCGTTCCTCCTCCCCGGCACCACGTTCCACAGTCATGGCGCGCGAGGAGGGGCGGGCGCGCGCCGCGGCAGCACCCGCGCCCCTCTCCGCCCCTCCCCTCCGCCGCCCGGCCCCTCTCCTAGGCAACCTCCCTCTCCGGCCTGCAGCGCCGCGGAGATGGAGACCCCTCCCCAGAGAGCTGCATTTCCAGGGCCGTCTGCAGCACCCCTTCCCCGCCCCCAACGGGGCGGAGGTATGGAGCCGCGCGCTTCGGAACCTCCAGCCCCTTCCCGGGAGCCCCAGCCCTCTCCCAGCCCCACCGAGGCCAGGGTGCGGAGGGGGTGGGCGCAGACCGTCTCCTCGCTGCCCGCCTAGAGCTGGCATCTTTGCAAACCCTTAAGAAAAAAAATAAAACAAAAACCCAACCCAAGGCATTAGATTGCAAAGCGCGTTACAGTAACCGGGACGGCTACGCAGGAAGCAATCCTGCACTGGTCCGGGTCTACGGCAGCAGCTTCCCGGCCACGCCGATTTCTCGCGGGCCTCGATTTTCCGGCCACGCCGGAGAGTCCGCCGCACCCCGGGGCTGACAGGTCCCGCGCGGGGCCGCAGCTGGGCCGGTGTCCCCAGTCCCATCCTCGTCCAGAGACTCGCCAGCCTACAAAAGGTGCAACCTCACGCACACGCAGAGCGCACAAATAAAGTCGGCAGTGCACCGCCGGGAAGGCTGTGAACAATGCGCCGGGCGGCCTGCGCCCGCCGGAGCGCGGCGCCCCGGGGGACAGGGGATGCGGGCGGGGGCCGCGGCGGAGGACCCGCCGGCCTCGGCGCTGGACACCTTACTTCCTGCTTCCCCGCCCGCGGCCAGACCCAGCTCTGCGGAGGGATATCTCTCCCCTCCTCTGTCCCTCGCCCTCCCGCCCCCCGCCCTCCCCCCTTTTTGCTTCTGCTCCCCCGCACCCCACCCCGCCTTTCTCCTTTTGCAAGAAAATAATTTGACAGTCGATTTGCTGACAGGGGAGGAATTTGCATCCTGGATTTAAAAAAAAAAAAGAGGCCGAGAGGAGCTTGGGAACGGTTGCTAGGGGTGGGTAATGGGTGAAAAAAGGGGGGGGTACCGGGGAGCGGATAAGGAGGGTTAAGGGAGGGGGCGAGGGTGGGGAGCAACGCAAAAGGTAAGGCCAGGTTACCGCGGCTCGGCCCCGAGTGGGCTGCGGCCGGGGGAGGGGCGAGAGATACATATGTATTTCTGTCTCCCCAGCACACCCCCTTCCCTCTAAGCGATGGCTGAGAGGCGGTGCATGCAGATGGGGAGTAAGTTTCCTGAAGGGGAGGGTGGATGCACGCGCGCAGCCCGGCGCTGCAAATTTCCACCCGGGAGGGAGAGTGGCTGGATGCGGAGAGTTTGGAGTTGCTTGCGGCGGAGGGCAGGAAGGGGAGCAGGGCTGGGAAAGGGGGCTGGCGGGCGCTATATCTGGGAGTAAGTTTCCAGGATCAGGAGAGCCTGCACGCTTGTTCACTAGTAAGTTTCTGGCCGGGGAGGGCGCGTGGGGAGGAGGAGAGGGAGGGGTGCATGTATATAGGAGGGGGGAGGGGGGAGCAGATTTCCTGCGGGGAGGCTGAATGCATATGGAGAGTAGATTTCCTGAAGGGAGGGTGGAGGCGTAGACGGACGGAGTAAGTTTCTTGCTGGGGTGGTGGCGGAGGTGGTGGGTTGGTGCTTTGGAAACCCCGGGCTTCCTACCCGGAGTGGGGGAGCACACTGTTTTCGGGGGGGGCGAGGGACCAGGTTCCCTGCTGGGAAGAGGGGCTTGCATCTGGGGAGTATGTTTCCTGGCGGAGCGATATTTGTTTACAGGCTGAGGGCAGTACTGTAAGTGAGTAGCGCTGTGAGAAGGCGGCTGACATAAATTAATATTGAAATTACTCCATCAGCTCTGCTCGCCCCCCATCTCATCCCCCAAACGGAGACCGGTCTTCTTGTCGGATTGCCCATGCACTTGTTGCAGAAACAGCCAAGGTAGGCAAGAATCTTAAGTTTTATTTTTTAAAAAATTAGTTGGGGGATGCTCCGTGAGAAGACGGGGGTGGGGTGGGCGGGGAGGGAAAGGGGGGACAGAGAAGGAAAAGTCTCCCCCTTTTACTTTCAGTATGTAAGCAGGGCCTCTCCCTGCTTCCCTCCTTTCCTCTCTCCTTTCTGGGCTGCACAGCATCCCAGCAAAGGGGGAGGGGTGAGGTGGGCGCTTTAATTTGGCAATCCTGGCTTAAAGGATGGTGGTGGTGGGCTTGCAGTTGAAGGTTGTGATGTTATAAAGGCTTCATTCTCCTGCCAAGAAACTGCAGGACTCTGGGGATGTGCCTTTTGGGGTTTTTGACATGATGCATATGTGTTATGTATATGTGCGTGCAGGCTCTGTGGAGGCTGGGTACTCCCCAGAAGTTAGTGTGGCCACCCAGATGGGAAAAAGGTGTAAGGGGGTAAACCTGCCCCTTCACTCCCCAACTTCAGTTTGGGAGACTGGGAAGTTACTGCAGGTAGTCTGAAGAAATGGGTATTAAATACAAAAACCAAACCACTTATTCACCGGCGGAGGCCGAGAGCACCTGGCAGGCAGCCTCTGGCCAGCACCGGACTGGAGCATGTGCGCCTGCCATCCTTAGGTTAAAAGAAAACGCCTTCTGGTCGTTCCGTGTGTCTTCCACCGGCCTGTTACAGCCAGCTTTGTGGAAAGTATTCTCCAGACTAGAAGCAGCGTTGGCAAGTGAACGTGTCGAAGCGGGTTACTAACAGCATGGCCTGGGCTGTCTTGTGAAATGCATGGAAGTCATGCTTAGAAATGACCGATCCAGGAGTGGCTGAAGAGTTCATTTCAAAATGCCTCCTGGAATCCGGTCCGGGGGCACTTTTCAGCAGGCCATGGGGGACGGCTTTAAGAAAGGAGTTATAAGTTGTCCCAGTTAGTACCAACCTTTGGCATCATTTACCCTTTCGAGAAAGGAGTTGGTGATAGAAAATGTGGTTTTGATGCCCACTGGAAGGATAACAAGCAGGAGAACTCAGCGCTTAACTAGTTAACCAGCAGTCTTTGCCTCCCCTTTCTCTGTTTTCTTGGTCCTCAGCCTACTGGTTTCTGCAGAAGAGTTGTAGGTCTTGGCTGTCAGGTACCTTGATTGTGCTGGGAGTTTTAACTTTGCCAGGATAATTTTAGCACCAGGGGTTCCAGCCCAGAGATGTTTAGTAGGCTTAGGGAGTAACCACTAAGCAGTGGGGTTAACTAAACTTGGTTAAGCTTCCCGCAATTCTGTAGACAGGTTCTGTTCAACCGGGGGGGAAAACTGGGTTTTAGAAAAAACTCTCTACACAATACTGATGGACAGTGCTTTTTTTTCTTTGCTTCTTGGCATCAGATTTCCAGATTGAGGTGCTTGCTATTTGGCAGTTTGAGAGTTGAATTAGTTGGGAATTAAATATTATTGCCCCTTATCAAATGTTCCTAACTAACCATTAGCTAAACAAATTAGCTATTATTTTTACCCGATGAAAATCTGAGTCTGGTTGTTGTATTTGCTGGGAGGGTAAACAAAATCTTTATGTACATTCATTCCAGGGTGGAATTATTTACATGCCTAACCTCAGAGCAAGAGCAGTCATTCAGTTTTTTTCCTTATATTTATGAGATTTATTTTATTGTCTTGCTTTGGCCATTAATCAAGTCACAGTAGGTTTTTTTCTCCTCTACCGAGAACGTTCTTGCGGTAATAAAGGTTTGAAGGCCCATGAATCATAATTCATTCTTTTTAAAATATTGTGGTGATTGTCAGAATTTGATTTGTAGGAATTGATACCTGGAGTGACACATCTCTTTGGGCCCCACCCTTTTAGGCATGTCCATTTTTGCCAAAGGATTGTTTAGAAGCCAGCTTGACATCCCCAAAAGAGCATTTTCCTTCTGCTTTATAAGCACTGAGAAGATTAATTTTGCAGGTTCCATAGCAAACACGGGTCTTTTCACAGCTTGGTAAGCAGGCTTCCACATAGCAGGCATGTGTTAATATCACATAGCGTTTATGAGAGCTTGCTGTGAAAACAGTTGTTCTATGAACTGTGTGGAAAGTACTCAGTTTTGCCTCCTTTAACCCACTTGGGCCTGTGGTTGTTGTTGAGTTAGGAGCTTAAATTGTAAAAGAGGGGATAGAGTATTTGTTGCTTATGTAATAAAATGTGTGGTCACAAAAAGAAAGCTTATTTATAATTTCCTTTTTCTCCTTTAATGGATGGGTTGGTCATAATAACCAAAAGCCTTGGTTTTTTGGAAAATGTAGGGATTCTCCATAAAGTTGATTAGTCAGGCAGTGTTAAAATGGTCTTGCATTCAATAGTTGGCTCAAGTTTACAAGATCTGTGAAGTGACAAAGAACTTTGAAGGTGGTTTGATGCCCAAGGCAAGGGGAAGATGTCATTGGAAAGAAAAGTGGAGAAGGTACCACTTTCTAGCCATTTCTGGGCTTTGGACTTTTTACCTTAAAAATGCATAGTTTGATCCGTGAGTTCTCTTCCTGCTCTGAAATTCTGTGTCTTATGGGTGAGGTCTCCAGAAGTCTTGACAGTCTCTTCCTGGGCCAACGGCCAAATTGCTTCATGGACTTGGGTGAGTTGATTAACTTCTGTTTTTGTCTTCTCATGGAGAAAGTGGATTTGTACCTTGGCATTCCAGAAAGGACTCTTAAGTGGCCTGATGATCTTGACCATCAAATGCAAGGAAATACTTATGAATAAAAGCCAGCCACTGTCTTGGACAAAAAAATTCCCAATTATGTCTGCTAATAGAGAGTGGGGCACATAATCCCAGACACAAAAAATAATTTCAGTTCATTTTAGAAGTTTCCTTTCCATCCAGCTGGTTCACTTGTCTAAGGCTTGGTCAAATGTAAGATTAATTGAGCTGTTATTCCCAGGCAGCAGAAGAAAAGGAGGTAGTTTTGGGGAGGAGACCAGAAAGCCCAGTATGGCTTTGCCCATTTTCTGTGGAGAATTCACATGTTGGTAATTGGGATTTAGTTGACTATTTGTGATAGGGTTCATAATAATGGTATTGTATTAGTCACTTCCAGGATACTATATATTTTGCCATCGGCATTTTTTGGAAAGGCTCTTGATATTTTTGTTGACTTTGAACATTGACATGGAAAATAAAGATCCAGAAAAGGGGCTCAGACCCTAGGCTGTGAAGGTGGGTGCTGATGGTCCTGCTCCAAAGGCAGTTGAATTCAGCCCATTTGACTTCTGACCTCATAAAACTATGTGGCTGAGGGAGGAGGGAGGAGTAGAATCAGCTGGGACCTTGTGCATTAATGATATTTCTGAATTTGCATGTTGGAGGGGAACCAGTGAAATAAAGGAGAAACTAAAACATAGTTGATTTCTTTTGTGGGGAGAGGAAGACAAGAGTAGCTGGATTCCAATTACTGCTGTGCTCTTCCACAAGGGTGCTGCGGCATTTTTAAGGAATAGTATGGTCTTAGTAACATGAGCTTGACCCCAGGGCTCGCTTAATAAATCTTTTCTTCTGGCTTAAAGAAAACACACAACAAAAAGCCTCTGTGATATTTTCTAAGAATTTTAAGTTCTCAGAGTATCTGTTTGTATTAATAGTAATTTGGGTTTACTGAAGAAACAGATGATTTTTTGAGTTTTCCTGTTGGAAGACAGTAAGCTGGGCCTGGGGTAGGATGTGCTGAGCTATTGGGCTGTTGGTTTAGCATCATTAAAACATTAAAATTTTTTTTTTGATGGGGGAGGAAGAGGAAAAAGACCCTCTGTATCTAAATGGCAGTGATGACTCTGAGCTGTAGAACGAGGTCACGGTTATTTTCATGCTGTAAGCAGCCATGGTTTCTTTTATACATTTGGCAGCTACTTATTGAACATTTACTATTTACCAGGTGCTGTGTTAAGGCTCTGGGAATAGGTTGGTAATGAAAGAGACATAATCACCTCCCTCTACCCATACCCGACCCCCACCCCCCAGCTTACAGTCCAGAGGCAGGCATGTAAAGAAATATATAGTGTCATACATGCTCTGATGAAACCTCAGGGGCAGTGATCTGGATAGGCTTAGTTAGAATAGCCTGGAAAGGCCTCTCTTGAGGATTGGGGGTGCAGGGGAGACAGTGCTTCAGGCAGAGGAGAGCCTGAGCAGAAGGACTGTGGCTTTGGGGGAACTCGAAGAGGCATAGGTTGACAAGGGGGAGGGAGAGAGGGCAGTGTGAAGTGATCGTGCAGGGCTCTGTGGTCCTTGATAAGGTTTGGATTTCATTTGAAGTGTAGTGGAAGCCACTGAAAGTTTGGATGGCCCCTGACTCATGTTCAAAGGGGACTGCATTGGTAGAGCAGAGAGCAGGGAGGGGCAGGCGTGGAACTGGGGAGTGCAGCAAAGAGGCAGTTGGAGCAGGTGAAGTGAGGAGGTGGGAGGCCGACATTAGAGGTGGAATGGGCAGGGCTGCTGTGGGATTTGGTGAGGGTGGGAGGAGGTGGGGAGAAGGAATCCAGGGTGACTCTGAGGTTTCTGGCTTGAGCAGTTGGGTAAATGGTGGTGCTGTTTGCTGAGATGGGGGCGGATTGGAAGAGGGAGGGTAGAACTGAGATATCTCAGTTTGAGCACCACTAAGTCTGAGATACCTGTTAGACTCAAAGTGGAGATGTCCAGTAGGTTGTTTGATACAGCGTCTAGCACGAGATAAAAATGTGGGAGCCATCAGCATGGAGATGGTATTTAAGTCCAGGCGACTAGATGAGATGCCCTAAGGAGCCTGTAGAGAGGAAGAATAGACAATGCGAAGGGTGTGTGTGTGTGTGTGTGTGTGTGTGTGTGTGTGTGTGTGTGTGTGTTAAATGTTTCATGAGGTTGATAAGGCCAGAAAAGTCACTGTTGGATTTGGCAAAAATGGAGTCTATTGGTGACTTTGCGAAGTACAGTTAGTGGAGGGAGGGATTGGGAAGGAGCAAGACTGGAGAGGGTTGTGAGGGGGTTGTGAGGTGAGGAACTGTGAATAGCATGTGTAGGCAACTTTTTGGCAAAATTTGACCATGAAAGGGAGGGCAGAGAAATGGAGTGGGAGCTGGCAGGACATATGCATAAAGGAAAGGGTTTTATTTTATTTTTTTAGAAAGGGCTGTTATATTTGTTTGCTGATGGGAAAGATCAGTGGGGTGGGAGTGACTGATGAAGAGAAATAGTTAGGTCAGTTGAGCAAAAGCCCTTGAGATCTGAGGGGAAGATCTGGCCTTGCCGGGGGAGGTGTACTTCCTCCATCATGGCAGGAGGGAAGAGCCGAGAAGAGCTCGCCAAGGGGGCTCTGTGGAGGGCCGAGACGCTCTGCCTTTCCAGGCTGAGTGGGCTCAGGACTTGACACCAGCCACAGACTTCAAGGGTTAAGACTGCATCAGAAATCATACTGCATTTTTCTGAACACTTGCCTGCATTACGAGCGGCATGGAGGAAAGAGCAGATTCTTTTGCTTGGGGAAAAGAATCTTCATTCAATTCAAGTAATTTGGGCCTCATATTAGATTTACTTGAAAACTATGATTGGAAAATGACTTCTGTGACTTTCAGCCCTATTCAGAAGTTGGTGGGCATTGTGTCATATGTTTTGAGCAAGAAGCTCCAAAGGGGGAAAAAAAAGGCAAAGGCTGCCTCTTGTTCAGACTGTTTTTCACAGAAGTATCCCACAGACTGCTAGGCTTGGTTGCCCTCAATGGGGTCTGCATGGCAGGTGGGGTAGATGGGGAGAGAGTCGGAAGATGTGGGTTGGGGTCCAGCTCTACTCTAAGGCTCTGGACAAGTCAGCCTCCAAGCCTGCCTCCACATCTGTAAAAAGAAGGGTGATACCATCTGTCACCTCTCAGAGTTGTTGTGAGGTGGAATCAGATAGTGTACAGAAAGTGCTATGTAAACTGTAAGAGGCATCATAGGCAAGTAGCAGCGAGGTGACTTGATCTTCAGCAGGATCTCCTTCTCAGACAGAAAATCTAACAGCCAGTGAAGCATTTCTCCTAATTTCCCAAAGCTTCTGCTAAAAACTGTTTGCTGTGTCCACTCCCACTGTTGTTCCCTCCTCGTAGCTGCCTTCTATTTGGGGTTTTCGAGTTCTCTGTGATCCCCTTAGTGAAACCAATCTTATTGTTGGAAGGCTGGCATCAGAAATGCTGGCTGTGAAATGTCAGTCAATATAGGTTCAAACTGCATATTCAGAATTTGAATTTGGAGTTTGTTCCCTGAAGAACCAGATGAACTGGATTCAGAGGAACCTCCAACCTACCTGGGGGACCCAAGTGTGGCCCAGTGGTCTTAGCAGTCTTCATTTGCATTCAGTGTTTGTGTTACACATGAGGATTGTGCTATAAAGTGGAGTCTCCCTAAAAGCAGTCATTGGCCTTTAGTCTCTCTGTGAATGCTGGGAAGTCATATTTAGTTTTAAAAAACATCCAATGCTTCTTAATAATCAGGCCCCTGGCCACTATCTAAGAGGGTAAGGCCTTATTTATTTACTTAAAAATTATTTTTATTGTGAAAAAACTTTAAAGATACACAAAAACAGATAGACTAGTATAATGAACTCCTTGCACCCATGATCCTCAGCAGTTAGTGAGATTTTGCCACACTGGTGATAATGGGACTTCTTCCTGTATTTATATAATAAATACATGTTGTTGTTTTTGAAAAACAGGGGAACAGATATCGATTTGGTTTCATAGAGAGGGAAAAATAATCAATGAGAAATCAGAGAGAAAGGAAATGGATACCGTCATTGAAATTACCCAGCATTTTATAGTTCCAGAGCCTCTTTGGCATGTCTTGCTAATGTCTTGCAATAACCACAGAAGGTAGGTGTTCTCATTTTATAGCTGAGGAAACTGGGGCTTGAGAAGTAAAATTTTTTTTTTTTTTTTTTTTTTTGAGACAGAGTCTCACTTTGTTGCCCGGGCTAAGTGAGTGCCGTGGCGTCAGCCTAGCTCACAGCAACCTCAAACTCCTGGGCTTCAGCGATCCTACTGCCTCAGCCTCCCGAGTAGCTGGGACTACAGGCATGTGCCACCATGCCCGGCTAAGTTTTTCTATATATATTTTTAGTTGTCCAAATAATTTTTATTTCTATTTTTAGTAGAGACGGGGTCTCGCTCAGGCTGGTCTCGAACTCCTGGCCTCGAGCGATCCACCCGCCTCGGCCTCCCAGAGGGCTAGGATTACAGGCGTGAGCCACCGCGCCCGGCCGAGAAGTAAAATTAAAAAATAAAAATAAATGATTAACCCAGAGTCACATGTCCAGCCAGCATCCCAAGCTCTGGTAATGCCAGAATTTGACTGGTCTCCAAATTTTGTGCACTCTCAAATAGATAATGCTATGCAATATTCAATAAAAGAAGGTGGTACAGAATATATGCAAAAGATCATGGAAACCAAGTAGATCATCTGGGTAGTTTGGGCTTACAATTCCAATGACCTTAGTTGGAAATAATCAAACGATTAAAGCATGTTTTGAGCATTACATTTTTTAAAAACTTAAATTGTCTGGCTCCATTATTCTGGAGCACACAGCTTTGAGGCTGCCTCATAATTAAGGCCAAGACTCGGCTTTACCAAATCGGGCATTTATTCTCTGTCAGTCTCCTACGGTCGGCCCTGTCCCTCCTGTGGGGCTCCTCAGTGGAGGCACCTGGGCAGCCCAGTGGTCCCTTCTAGGTGCTGTGGGCTCTAGCCTCTGGGCTCCGACTTTGGACATAACAGGGCCCTGAGTGGTTTGCTACCTCGGAAAGAATCCTTCTTGAGGGCCCCTACCGGCCTTTGTCATAGCAGAGGCTGCTCCTTGGGCCCCTCTTGGTCTTTGGGAAACTGTCCCCAGTCTAACTCCTTTGAAAGATTTTTTAAAAAGGAAAAGAAAAAAAGATGAAGTTGATGCCCAAGGAGTTTTAATAGGAGTGTCGTTTGAGTTTGAGTTCCCAATCTAACTCCTTTGAAAGATTTTTTTAAAAAGGAAAAGAAAGAAAAAAAGATGGAGCTGATACCCAAGGAGTTTTTTAATAGGAGTGTTGTTTGAGTTCCCTCTGTTGTCATCACAATAAAAGATACCAAACTCCCTTAAAATTCAACTGAAGGATACCAGTAATGAGGCTGATTCTGAAGTATTGAGCTTGTTTGCTTTTCTTTCTTAATTGGGTGAATACATGCAAGCTGAGGGGTTTTCAGGGGGAGCCACAGTAGGTAAGGACATTTAGGGGCCGCTTTCCTTTTGAAGAGTCTGAGCTTCTTTAGAAGCCAGTATGGAATTCAAACAGTGCAGACGCTCATTCCTGAAGTCTTTCTTGATGGCTCTATGTGCCTGGTCCTGGGCCAGGGCTGTGGGGTGGGCTAGAGGGGGCTGTTCTTGGGCTCCTGTGGCCCTTGGCTTATATAGCTGCTGTTGTCACATTTGCCATGGGGTGTGTCTTTCACCCCCTCTGGACTGGGAGCTTGGGGAGAGCAGAACTGGGTCATCACTCATTTTTGTACCCTTAGCATCTAGCATAGAGCCTGGCAGTAGTTAGTGCTGTATAAATGCTCACTTGTTTAAGAATCAGCTGGGTTTTTTTTGTTTTTATTTTGCCTCTTGTGTTCTCCCTATTGGTTCTAACTGGAAGGAGAAATCAGGCCTTTCTGCTTCCAGGCCCAGTCGTTGCAGCCACTGAAGGCGACCAGACCAGAGAAATATTTTCTTCCCCCTTGCCTTGCCGTGGCCTTGCAGCCTTCAGCTGGGGTGGTTTAACTGAGCTCTCGAATGCAAATGCTGTCCCATCCCCCATCCCTTTTAATAAGTGACATTTTGTTAAATCAGTTATTCAAGGCCTTATCTATATTTCTGTCTGTGCTGGCTTAGTCAAAATAGGAAAGAGAGTGAATATTAGATTTCTTCACCCACCCCCTCCTCCTTCCCCTTTGAGCAACTCTACATAAGATTTCTGATAGGAGAGGGGTGATGTGTCCTTGAAGAAGTAAATGCTGTGTTCAGAAAAAATGTGGAGGGCTTTGACTTGTAGCGAATGCTGTTTTTCAGCAGCTGTGATTTTTCCATTTTTCTTTTTCTTTCTGTTTTGATTAGTGGAACTCATTGTGCTCCAGGGTTGGGATTGCGTTGGGGGAGGGCGCAGAGGGAACAGCATTTACTGGGAGAGCTCGAGATGGGGAGGGGGAAGGAGAGAAGGGATTTATTGAAAATATATGTCTACTTCTGCTATGATAAAGCGGCAGGCATGTAAAAATGCAACGGGGAAATCATTATTGTGGTAATGTAGGCAGAGCTCTGCTTTCTCATTAACAGAGCTTAGCCCACGTGGAGGAGGGGGCGGCCGGGCTGCTTTGAGAGTTGGGGTATTCAATAATAGCAGAAACTCAGGGGATTGTCTCCATCCCCCCTTCTCACCTCCTCCAGCTGCCTTCTTCTTTCTTTCCCCAATCAGTTTGTAGGTTTTTGAAAGCTGCATGTTGGGTTTCCTGGTCTCCTTCCTCACCCCTGCCACCCCAAAATGCTGTAAGGACTGTTTAATTTTTAAAGTTAGGGGGAATTAAAATAAATTTTCTCTTGGGAACTGGAGGAGAATTTTGGCAACACATTGTGAGTCAGAGATTGGATTATCCTTTGCATCCCAGAGAGCACCAAGAAGAGCCTATTTAGGGGCTCAGGAATTTGCATATGCTGTGGGGTATCAGAATTAGGGTTCCAGATTGCTTTAGTAGTAGTAGCTACTAATTATAGAAAGTTTGCTATGTGCGTGGCCTTGTGCGGATATTTTAGTCTTTCCATCCTCTGAAAATTTTAAGAAGCAGATGTGATGCCTGCTTTGCGCTTGAGGAAACTGAGGCTTGGGGCATGTCAGCAACTTAAGGACACACAGTTACTAAGTGGCAGGGCTAGTATACACACCCAGGACTAACTCTAAAGACTGACTCCTGATCATTGGGCTATGCTGCCTTTAAAGATCAGCTGGTCACTTGCTCTATACAAACCTCTAGATGCTAGGAACCTGGGCAAAATACCTAGAGCTGCCCACGAGGCCTGCTGTTGAGTTATGGGTAGAGTGCTCAGAATGTTTAAGAGAATCTTTCCTGAGTTCCTGGAGTGAGCTATTATTATTATTCTAATGAGGAAGATCGAGGGTAGTATCTTGCTTCCTTGTTCCAGTAGTTGAGTGCTCTGCCCCCCATCCCTGCCAGGTTACAGTGACTTTGCTGACAACTTGTTCATCATGCATCTATTGAGTGCCTGCCATATACCAGGATTGTACCAACGGCTGGAAATGCCAGGACAAATAAGAGAAGGAGCTCAGCAGGGTCTAGTGGAAGACTGTCATGTGAACATAGAATTAGGATATACAATGCCTGCCTAGAAAAAGGCAAAATTTCAGAAGTAATTTGTAGGAGAGACTGTGTAGAGCAGCCAGGGACATCTTGAGAGAGGTGGTGCATGAATAGGGTTGTGTGGGTTCTGGGGCGGCTTGCCAGGTAGACAAAGGGCAAGGTGGCAGCATGATGAGTATAGGAGACTTACAGTCTGGCCTTACTGAAGCATCATGTTCAGCTTCGAGGCTTACCCATCCGTCTTAGTCCATTTGGGCTGCTGTAACAAAACTACCATAGACCGAGTGGCTCAAGCAACACACATTTCTTTCTCACAGTTCTGAATGCTGGGATGTCCAAGAACTAGGCAGGGGCAGATTTGTTGTCTAGTGAGGGCCCTCTTCCTGGTTCATAGCCACCTGGGTCCTCACGTGCTAGAATGGTCAAGGGTGTTCTCTGTGGCCTTTTTATAAGGGCACAAGTTCTATTCATGAGGGCTCAGCCCTCATGACTTAATCACCCCCTAAAGGCCCCACCTTCTTATACCATCACCTTGCAGGTTAGGATTTCAGCATATGATTTGGGGGGACACAAACATTTAGTTTGTAGCACAATCTAATTTCATTTTCCATCACCTTCAGTTTAGTCCTCTAGAACTGTACTGTCCAATATGGTAGCCACTAGGCATGCCTGGCTATTTCATTTTAAATTAATTAACAATAAAATAAAATAAAAACCCAGTTCCCCAGTTGTCCTAGGCACATGTCAAGTGTTCAGTAGCCATATGTGGCTGGTGGCTGTCATGTTGGACAGCATAGATACAGAATATTTCTGTAAGCGTGGAAAGTCCTGTTAGCTAGTGCTGCTGTAAGCTTTGCCGTTTCCTCCGCATAGAAGGTTTCCTCCTTTGTCCCTTACCTGACCCTCCCACTTTCTCCAGAAGCCTTCCCTAAAAGCCTAGGTGGGCTTCCATTCGGATTGCAGCGATCTCTGTGTGTCTCTATCTCTGCTCCTCCCCACCCCCTGATTTCCACCTTCTTAGGCTGTGTCTTTTTCATCCTTGTTCATCATGTCTTGTTTATCATTGTGTCCCCACACCCAGCCTGGGGCCTGGCACATGCAAAGTCTCAGTGTCAGTTGCCAGGTGATAGGCTGGAGAGGTACGCAGAGATTGGGCTGGGAGAACCCGGTGCCACGTTGTGGAGCTTGGTCTTGACCGTGTGGGCTATAGAGAAGTCACTGAAGGGTGTGGAGTGAGGAGGCGTGTGTGGGACAAAGGAGTCAAGTCAGGTTTATGTATCAGAAAATTCTCTCTGAGACATACTGAGGGCAGGCTGGAGGGGCTGAGTGTGTAGGCCAGGAGATGAGTTAGGAAAGTGTTGGAAACACAGGGCAGTAGGGCTCAGGGCCTGGACTGCTCAGGCAGGGGCAGTGACGTTGAAGGAGGAGCGTTGCTGTCTTTCCCAGGCGTGGCCTTCTGATGTTTCTCTCTCCAGCTCGGGTGCTCTTTTTAGTTTCTACGGGGGACTGCTGAAGGAAATCCCTTTCACTTCCTCTCTGTCCCTCACCCCTGTCCTCCTCGAGACCCCCAGCCATGTGCTCTGCAGCTTTCCCTCCCCACTCTCTGCTTTGGCGGTGGGCTGCCCTCCTTCCCTCGGCCCCCCACCCTGTGCCCCCCGCCTGTTTCCCTTCAGGGCCACGTTGTCCCACATCTGAACCCTTCTCTCATCTGAGCAGAAGCTCAGAACATAGAGACCAGGGTCTTCTGTGTTCCGTCTTCTTCAATCCATGCCTGGTCCTTCTGTGAGGACATTTTTGGGGCCTTACATTTAAAAGTTTGGGGAGAGTTTTAATAAGGAATCTGGAAAGTAACTGAGGTCAGTTTAGTCTCTTGGAAGTAGTTGAGAGGAACCAGGATGGCAGAATTTAGGGAGGCTTAAGAGGATTATTTTCTTTAGGAAGGTGTGGCGAGGTGATCTTGCCATGGCGACCTCATGTTGTGCGTGTCTGGGGACAGGACACATTTCAAAAAATAACAGCTACCTACTAAGTGCAGATGCATGCTGTCATTTTAGGTATATTACCCCCTTTAACCAGGAGAAGCACTCCATGAGGAAGGCATTATTATCCTCATTATACAAGTGAGGACATGGAGGCACAAGGCATTAAGAAACTTGCTCAAGGTCACATGTCTAGTAAATTGCAGGGCAGGGATTCACACTCAGGAACCCAGACCTGGGTGACTGTAACAGCAGGTACTTTCCCACTTGCTTATCCTGCCTCCCATTCGGCCTTAGCAGTCAGCGCTGAGAAAGTGTGACTGTTAGAATATGGCGGAAGGGGCACCACACCAACCCTCTAGGCTGTTCTTGGACAGCAGTCTAACTCTTGGGTCCTCCTTTTCCTTACCCTCAGTGCCTTCGCCTTGCTGACTGAAAAGGTTTATTTTGAGAGTCATTCGAGATAAAAAGTGCACAAGTGCTTTGAGAGCTATAAAGCCATATTCTGTACTCTTCTGCATAATCATTTTCTAAGGAGGTGCCACTCCGTGAGGATTGGCTCTCAGGCCTGTAACCTGGGCTTTGGGTGTGATGTGTGTGGGTCTCACACCCATTCTCTGTTAACTTCCAGAAGCGTTTGGGCCGGAAGCTGCTCTCAGGTCTGCCCCAGGTGTTCCACATGATTTGGGGGAACCAGGGCTGTAGGTGGGGGACTTTCACCTGGAACTGGAGTGCCCTGCATGACCTTGGGAAAGTCACTTGACCTTCCTAAACCTTCGTTTCCTGAGATGGTCACATCTACTTGGATGGGTTATTGGGCAGATTAACTGGCAGAATGTGTGCAGACATCTGCACTTCGTAAGCAAAGTGGCGACAATGTGTTTGTGGAGCGGAAGTCATGGGCTCCAGAGTCTCTGGGTTGGGCTTCTTGGCCTGTCTGCTGTCCCCAGTCAGAATGTCAGAACTCAGATTTACACAGTATTCTCCTGCCTTTAAGGCCTGGAGAAGATGGGATTCAAAGCTTTATATAGAGTTAAGGCGTTTTTTTAGTGAAATTTTGCAAATGATTATGTGAAAGTAGTTCATAATTTTTTATTTTTAGAAGGAGATTACAGATAATACATGGTGATTATAGGCCAGGCATGGTGGCTCACACCTGTAATCCTAGCAGTCTGGAAGGTGGGAGGATAGCTTGAGGTCAGGAGTTCTAGGCCAGCCTGAGCAAGAGTGAGACCCCATCTCTACCAAAAATAGAAAAATTAGCTGGGTATCGTGGTGCACGCTAGTCCCAGCTACTCGGGAGACTGAGGCAGGAGGATTGCTTGAGCCCAGGAGTTTGAGGTTGCTGTGAGCTATAATGACAGCACTGCACTCTAGCCCAGGGTGGCAGAGTGAGACTCTGTCTCAACAAACAAACAAAAAAACAAATAATACATGGTGATTATAGAGAATTTGGAAAATACTGACAAGGATAAGGAAGAAAACAAAAAAATTCTTCCTATTAACATTTTAATATATTTCCTTCTTCCAGTATTTTTTTAAGGAAGTATAGACTGGTGATTAAGCTTCGGAGTCAGACTGCCTGGGTTTGAATCCAGCATCCTTTACTCACTGGAAATAACAAGGCTGAGTGAAATGAAATGAGATAATATAGGTAAAATATTTGAGGCTGTGCCCAGCAGATAGTAAGTTCTCAATAAATATTACTCATGATTTTATCCTTTAAAAATAGTTTTTGGGGTTATTTTGAATGTGATTTAATATCTTACTCATTAAATATTCTTTGGAAACTTTAAAAAAAATAATTGCTTATTATCCTTTCATGTGGATTCTGTGTTCAACAAATGATTATGGAGTACCTACTGTGTACTGGGCACTAGGTCCCATAATTTATTTAACTAGTCCCTGTTACTGGAAATTTATCTTGTTCATCATTTTTTAACTATTATAAGTAATGCTTTGATAAGCATCCTTGTACATAAATCTTTGAGCACATCTCAGATTATTTTTTTGAGATAAATTCCTAGAAACAAGAATTGCTGTGTTAAAAAGAGTGGCCATTAGGCTGGTTGTGATGCCTCACACCTGTAGTCCCAGCTACTCCAGAGGCTGAGGCAGGAGAATTGCTTAAGCCCAGGAGTCTGGGACTGCAGTGAGTTGTGATCCTGCCACTGCACTCCAGCCTGGGCAACAGAGCAAGGCCCTGTCTCTAAAGAAAAAAAAAAAAAGAGTGGACATTTTTAAAGTTCTTGACAATATCTCCTAATTATTCTTTAGAATTTTTTTTTTATTAATTTTCACTCCCACTACTAGCATATGAAAATGCCTCACTTCATCAGCCTTGATGTTACTGTTTTCCAAGAAATGATAATTCTTGTGTAGCGTGGATTGTCTTCCAAACAATATGCATTGCTTCTCTGGGGCCCAGTGTGTTCTTTTTTTGTTTGTTTGTTTGTTTTAATTTTTTTTTTTTTTTTTTTTTTTTTGAGACAGTGTCTCACTCTGTTGCCCAGGCTAGAGTGCCGTGGCGTTAGCCTAGCTCACAGCAACCTCAAACTCCAGGGCTCAAGCGATCCTCCTGCCTCAGCCTCCCCAGTAGCTGGGACTACAGGCATGTGCCACCATGCCCGGCTAATTTTTTCTATATGTATTTTTAGTTGTCCATGTAACTTCTTTCTATTTTTTAAGTAGAGACGGGGGTCTCACTCTTGCTCAGGCTGGTCTCGAACTCCTGAGCTCAAATGATCCACCCGCCTCGGCCTCCCAGAGTGCTAGGATTACAAGGCTGAGCCACCGCGCCTGGCCCCCAGTGTGTTCTTGCTGCAAGGCGAAGCAAAACCATCTCTTGCCTGATGACTATGACTTGCTAATTTAGCAAGATCTTTGGAGTTCTGTTGTGGAAAGACCATGCAAATGACCTGAATTGTTATCGAAAGTGATACTTTCTGCTAAGTTAGAATTTCCTCATGCTTATTGAAAGAAGACTTTAGGAGTGATTCTTCTCTCTGGCCAAACATGGAGTGAGTGAGCACCTTGGCCACGGTGTAGGATGTGTCAGGTATCTGCTTTGTATCGACATTCTTGACTTGTGGAATAAATGTTGCTAATAATTAGCTGTGGAATTATAGAGTGTTTATCTAATTTTACAGGAATTTGTCCTTTTTGAACCTTTATAAGAAAATGAAGGCTACTGTCACTTCTTGAAAGCATAAGAAAATAAGGTACTAGTGTTACATGAAGCAAAATATTGAGAGAAACGGTGTCCCACAGAAAATATTGAAGAGTGTGTAAAGAAAATGAAAACCAGCCCTCATTCTATCATCTAGATACTAATAGAAACCTCTTTTATAAGAAATGGCATGTTTCCTTCTAATATGTTTTCAATACATCTATCTTTGCGTAATTCAATACTTTGTGAGATTGTGTACCTTTTTTTTTAGAGCCTACCCTAAATCAATATTTTAACAATTTCCTGGACAATGCAGGCTCCTTATAACACGGAGACTCCTTTCCCCTCCTTTATGCCTTTCGAGATCTTGTGTATTTTAATTTTCTCTCTACATTAAACCCCACAAAACATGGTTTTAAACAGTCAACAATAATTTAGATTAGTCCACATGTTTACTCTTTTTTTGGTATTCTTCATTTCTTCCTATATAGCCATGCTTTTCTCTCAGCTTAATTTCCTTTTGCCTGAAGAACTCCTATTAGGGGTGTGTGGGGGGGGGTGCTGGAGGGTGTCTGCTGGTGTCACAGTTCTTCTAATTTTTGTCTGAAAATTTCTTTTGTTTACCTTCCTATTAGGAAGATATTTTCACTGAGTATAGAATTTGGGCTTGTCTTATTTTCTTTTAGTCCTTTAGAGATGTCATTCCATTGTTTTCTGGCTTCTTTCATTTCTGTTAAAAGTCATCTGTCAGTTTTTACTGTGGTTCTTTTGAAAGTAACATCTTTTTTTTATTGTCAGGTGGGATAATCCTTACCTGTCACTCCTTATGAAAGTGACATCTTTTTTTCCTCTTTGGCTTTTTTTTTTAAGCAATTTTACTATAATGTGCATAGGTGTGACTTTCTTTGTATGTATGTCCTGTGAAGTTTGGAGAGGTTCTAGAAATCACAGCTTGATGTTTTTGGCCAGTTTTAGGAAATTCTTGGGTTGTGTTCTTCAAATACTGCTTTTGTCCCATAATTTCTCTCCACCTCTTCTCAGGCTCCTATACATATGTTAGACCCTTTTATGGTATCCCACATGTCTCTGAAGCTCATTTCTGTATGTTCTGTGCTTTAATACGAATATTTTTTTCCTACTGAGATATCTTTGAGTATATCAATCATTTTTTCTACTGTTTCTTTTGCTGTCAAACCCATCTATTCAATTCTTAGTTTTAGCTACTGTATTTTACTAATAGGATTTCTGTTTAAATTTTTTTTTTATTCTAGCTTATTGAAATTCTCTAAAAGTCACTCTGTTTTCCTGAGCATATTAACCATTGATATTTTAAAGTTCTGTCTGATAGCTCTAGTATTTGGATCAACCATGGGGTTTGTTTTTATTGATTACATTTTTCTTTTGTTTTGGTCCTATTTCCTGATATGCTTGGCAATTTTTGTTTGAGTGCTGGGCATTTTATGTGGCAAATGTAGAGATTTAGAATGTTGTATCACCTTGATTCAGTTAAGGCTTGTCTATTTCTGATTTGTCCTTAGTTGTAGAGTAGTTGTTTATTCGGGTCCTTCCTCCTTGGGTCCTGATTCCCAAGTTTTGTCTGCTTGCCACTGTGAAACTACCAGAATCACTGCTTTACACTTCAGTGTTTTAATAGCTTCTTTTCTGCGTGGATTCCTAGGCTCTAGCTCTGCACACACCTGACTTAGGTGTTAGCAAATGCCTTGAGGAGAAATTGCCTGCAGAACATTGGGCTCATTTCTGTGTGTGGTTCACTTTTCTCTGTGATCTTGGCCTCTCAAATCTTGGATGTCTTCATAGCCCTGAATTCTAGTTTTTGTCTTTTCAGTCCAAGGAGAAAGCTGCTGCAAGCTTTACTTTGCTGCTTTCTGTTTTGCCTCTATGTTCCTTGCACCAAATTGGCAAATGTTTTGAGGGGAAATGGTAGCTACTAATATATGGTTCACCTCATTGTGCTTCCGTTTTCTCTAGGAGCTTGGTCCCTCCAGTCCTAGCTGCCTTGTTGTACCTTCAAAGAGTTATTATAATTATTTTGTATTTTATCTGTCTTTTATGATTCTGTACAGGAGGGTTAGTTTAATATCAGCTATGCCATAATGGCTGAAGGTGAAGTCTAATTTTGTATCTTTTATTATTTGACATTATAAGTATTTTCCATGTCTTTAAAAATTCTTCATTAGGTGATTTTTTAAATATTTGCACAAACTCCTTGGTATGGCTTTTATAATCTACTCAACCATTCTTCTGTTGTCAGATACTTAAGTCACTTCCCATGCTCTGCTTTTATAAATAATGCCGCAGCACATATCCTTGTATATCTTTGCCAAAGCATTTTGTTTGTTTTGAGAGGTATGGAGTAGAGATGATCAGAGTTGAAAATATTAATCGGTAGTGATTGTTTTTATGCATATGGAATGTACAAAAATAAAACTGTAGACCTTTTCTCTCTCGGATGGTTCAGAAAGAAACTTTCCTTTTCAAAAAGTGTTTTTATTTCTTTAGAAATATTCATATCATGTTTACCACGTGCCAGACATTCTTTTACATGCTGTATAATATTGACTTTAATTCTCCTAAGAGCCCCAGGACATAGGTATTATTACTGGTTCTCCCAGCGGGTACTTGGCCAAGGTCACCCAGCTTGTCAGTGGCAGAGGTGAGCCATGCATTCTCAGTCTGGAGCCTGTACTACTACACCGTACTACCTTGAGCTCCTTGTTCTAATTTATTATTACTTCCTTTCTAACCATTTTAGCTTATTTCAGGGCTTCCCCAGTCTTCTCTTAATTAGGCATTCTTTTCCTCTACAGTGTGGGGGCGATGGGCATGAAGGTGGGGACAGTTTGGGAAAGGAGGTGCCACTGACAAAAGGTGCTGCTGGGACTTTATAGCTTGACCAGGTAAGGCTGCCTAGTGGCTTATAGCGTGCCTGTTGGGAGGGTCCCCGGGGGTGTATTTAATGACAAGTGAATTTCTACTTCCACCTTTGGGTTGACTGGCTGGTGTTCGCTGGACCACTGCCTTTGCAGTTTAGAGAGGAAGAGTAATTTAATCTTGTTCTTCCCTCCCTTCTTCCAGTTCTGCTTAACATAAGGATAAAGAGGTGTAAATAGAGGGCCGGCTAATTGGAGTATCAGGGCAGCCACAGGGCAGCGGGGATTGAAAAGATTAAGCTCTGGTGCTTTGGACCTAATAAACTGCAGGGAGTGAATGTGGAGTAAGAAACCTCAGACCCTGTGGCACTTCAGTTCCTTTGTCTTTCTGCCTCTCTCTTCGGGGCTTTCTATACTTTTCCACGCACATCTCCTTGCCCCTCTCTGTGTGTGTCGTTCTATTTTCCTTATACCTTTCCTGTCTTTCTTCTTCCTACTCACCCTTTTTCTCTCTCTCTCTCTCTTTCAACCTTTCTATTAATTGCTAATTATATAGGTCTTAAGTATCCTGTATTTTAACATATATATTGTGTTTATTGAATAAACTTTGTTTTCTGCTTTTAGTCTAAAAACCAGCTTGTAACTTTTGCTGTCTCAAGAAAACACTTGCTGAATGAAATTACTGTTCCTTTGCCTTTAGTTATTAATTAGCATTTTCTGCTTCTTCGGGTCAGCGGCTCTTAATAGAATAAAGATTCTCAAGACCTTGCCTCTTCGAATGAGGGAAGATGGTCTGAGATTTTGGGGAGCAGGAGGTGTGGGATTGCTGGTTTTCTTAGGGTTGTTTGAATTTATAGCTTGTACTGAGTAGTCAGAGAGAGCGTTGAGCTGTGTTCATTTAATGGTGTCAAAGGAGACTGCTGGGAAGAATGACTAGGTGGCAGAGGATTGAAGAGATACCTCTCCCTCCCCGGCTTACCACCCTTCAGAGGCCCCCACCGCAGGCAGTGACAGCCAAAGTCCTTGAGGTGAGGGGTCAGGAGGCCCCCCTGTGGCACGGTCTTCTACTGCTGTCCACCTCACTCTCTCCTTTCCAGCCACACTGGCCTCCTGGCTGTTTGCTCCTGGAATACACCTGGCGTGTTTTTGCCTCAGGGCCTTTGCACAGTCTGTCCTCTCTGCTCCGGTGGCTCTTCCAGAACCTAGATACCATGTCTGTTGCTCACTCCCTCACCTCTGCCAAGCCTTCCCTCAGATGTCTGCCTTTCTCAGTGGGGCTTTCCTCACTTCTCTATTCAACCCCGCACCTCACCTTCTGCCTGAATCCCCGCCCTCATTACCTGCTCTGCACTGTCTTTCTTTCCACAGCTCTTTAACCTCCTACCGTTCTACAAAGTGCACCCATTCATTACCTTTGCGTCCTGGGCGCTCCGCAGAGTGCCAGGCCCACAGTGGGCGCTCCGCTGATGCCGTGTCCTGGCGGCTCTGCAGGGCCCCCAGCTCCAGAGACTTTTATCACGTCTTAGGATCTGGAAAATCTCTTTGCCTGTAGGAATTTTTTTTAATTAAGATTTTTATCATTGTCATCCCCTTCCCCCTTGCAGTTCATTTAAGACTGTTATGAAACAAAACTCATTATGCTTCAAAATCTGACAGAGCTAAGGCCCCAGGGAAAGTGAGAGGAGGCGGCAGCAGCGAGTGCTCCCTTGCATTTCCCTTTCCTGGGTTTTCTCCTGCGGCTGGTTCACTTAGGACGGCCTGGAGCCTGCTGGGTTGAGGGGAGCAGGGGCTCCCAGACCTTCCAGGAGACGATCCACAGAGAGTCTGGGGTCCGCCCGAGAGGAGGGCACTGAGGGTTTCTCTAGTCCCAGTGCTCAGGATGGAAGCAAAAAGGCAGCAGGCTGGAGAGGACAGGAGAGACAAGCCAGGTACATTTTGTGTGGTTCAGCTAGAGGAATCATGTCACTAGAGAAACTAGGAGCGTGGTCCTCCTTGGGTGTGACTTAGTTTTCACTTGAAATAAGAGTGGATTTCATTCATTTGTTCAACAGCGTGCACCAAGTGCCTGTTGGGCGCACATGGGGTCGAAGGCTGGTGGGGCTGGGACTGGAATCAGATTCCCAACCCCAGACTCATACCATGGCAGGAGGGACGCTGCCAGGGATCCTGGGAGGGACCTGGGGCTCAGAGCCAGTGTGCTGGACTTTTCCTTTATCTGTGGGTTCCTGGGAAGTGGGAAGGCCTGCTGGGAATAATTAATGTGTGCGGAGGGGAGGGAGGGGGAGGCGGCTCTGTGAGGAAGTGGCTTCAACTCCTCCCAGCATTCTTTTCTAAACATTTCCCTAAATGAATCCATCCTCCGGCTTTTCAGAGTCTGGGCAGACCTGTCCTCTGACTTCAGCAGGCCACGGGTTTGTTCTAGGCCTCAGGGCTTCGACTCTAGCTCTGCTTTTGAGTTTTGGTTTTTCCGTATGAACAAAGGAAGAGAGTGTAGTAGAATTCTTGGATCACTGTCGGGCTAGGCCAGTGTAATCACTGATGGACCGTCACCGTGCAGTGATGTAAGATGTGGGAGCTGAGGAAGGGTGCCTGAGGAGAACCCCAGCTCTGAAGACCTGGGGTTTCACCCCTACCACCCCTCCACCCCATCTGCTAATAAAGTAGCGACACCCACTGATTGGAGTTTCACCTCCTTTCATTTCCTCTCCCCTGTTTTATGGTACTGGGGCCATAATGAGCTTCAAAAAGCCACCAGCTGAATGATCAGCCTCTAAATAATCAAGTGTGCAGAACTAAAAATACACAGTTACATTGTAATGCAGATGCACTGATAAATTAAGGGAAAAATAATTGAGCCTACAGTTGTTTACTGATGCATTGTCCGGACCAGAAGTTACATAGGAAATAAATGAAATGATTTCACCCTAGTTGGTTCTGGGCCTGTCGTTTAGTTGTTCAGAATATAAGGCTCAGGAGGCCAAAATTCTGCTTCAGCCCGACTTGGGGATTATTACAGCATCTTGACTGGTTACCCAGACTTGACTCCTACTTCTGGCCCCAGATGGCACGCCAAGCCCTCACCAGCTGTCTCCACTGCAAGTCAGTGGCTGCACGATACTTACTGCAGCTCTAGGGTGTGCATGACTTGCCGTAATCCATCTCCACCATGGAGGAAACTGCTCAAGGCATACATACCTCCTGCTGATGGTGGCAGGAGTCTATTTTTTTTTTTTAATATAAAAGAGAACGTATTTCTCATTTGCTAGGCATTTGTAATTATATGTCTTGGGTGAATAAGGCCTTTGTTCTTTTATATTACCTTGGTTTAGGTTTATTTGAAATAAATAAACCTAATAATAAATTTATATAAGGTTTTAAACTTATATAACAAATTCATAAACTGAATTTATTGATTCAGTATTATTCACTATGTTTGGAATACCAAGTGCTAAGCATTAGAATCAAAGATTGGCAAACTTTCTGTAAAGAGCCAGAGAGTAAATATTTTTACTTTGTGGGCCATGTCTCTGTCCTGACTACTAAACTTTGCCATTGTGGCACAAAAGCAGCAGTAGAACACAAGTAAATGAATGAGTATGTCTGTGTTCCAATCAAACTTTATTTACAAAACCAGGAGCTTGGCCACGTTTAGCAGGCAGGCCACAGTTGCTGATCCCTGGCCCAGCCCAACCCCCTTTGACTCCCTCATTAGGGATACAACTGTGAGCAAAATAGACATGGTCATGACCCTCATGGAGTGTTCGTTCTTGCTGGGAATAATTCTTTGCTACTGTTAGTAGCTTTGCTTTCACACCACACCTGTTATAAATAGTTGTCAAGTAACTGTTGGGGAGGCATTGGAAATCTAAGTAACTTTACTGAAGAAGAGGTCTGTACCCAGTTCTATTTATATTATCCACCAGTGTCTGGGGGGTATTGTGTGTACTCACATTTGGCATGTAGGTACTGTTTTTGAGTTGCTCCTTTTTTCCTTCACATAATTTCACATGCATATTTCCATGCATTGGTCTGGATTGTATAATTTTAGTGGCTACATAGTATTTCTTGCTGAGTTGAGGCATGTCATGTGTCTGGGGTAGAGTAGGCATTTGTTAGATGTTTGTTTCCAGTTGCAGTAAAAAATCTTCCAAAGTTGGAAAGGAACTGGTTTCTGCAGAACCTCCGTAGTGGAAACTGTTGACTGTGAGAACTCTAGGAGAGCTGGGCATAAGTGATGTCCTCTTGCCAACCTGTTGGGCAACACCCGGCATCTTGCAGCCAGGATCTGCCAGGTAAGCGTGTTGTCAGTGCAAACATAAGGGACAGTCAGCAGGGTGACCTTTTACTTCAGAGCACTGCTTCCCGAGTACAGGGAAAGCCTTTGTGGGGTGTGGAGCAAAACTTGGAGTCTGGGGAGCTCTGTGGGGGCAGGTGGGGAGGAAAAGCAGCTTCATACAGAGAAGATAAAAAGTGGGGGGTGGGGGCCAGGTCACAGCCAGGTGTGCGGAACGGGAGGTGTGTGGAAAGGGCGTGGGCTCTAGGGCCAGGCTGACCTTGATCTGACTCTGACTCTGGGCTTGCCCCGTAGGTGCTGCTCTGTGACTGGCACTTTCTTAGCCTCTTTGAGCCTTAGTTTTCTTTGCTGTAAAATGGGGGCATCACATCCATTCCATAGAGATGTTGTGAGGATCAGATGAATAATCCAGTAAGCGAGAGTATGCTGTATACGTGGTAGCTGTTATTAGTCAGTGTGAAGTGTGTGGCCCGTGCTTAGCGTACAGTTCTTATTAAAATAATAACTTATTGTTACTGAGGAGGTACCACTGATTGCCCTGGTCCAACACTGGCCTTTGCCACTGTCCCCTCTGGGCCCTTCCCTCTCTTCAGGCCAGGTTTGGAGACCTCATCACTTCTGGCACCAAGATTACTCAGCTAGGGAGGTTAGACCCCGACTCACGAACCCAGGCTTTTAATAAAATCGGGTCAGAGCCTGAAGGCTGACTGAATAGTCTCATTTCCTCAGTTATTCACACACACGTTAATTCATCAGGTACACAGAGGCTCTGCTTTGTGCCAGTTGTGCAGGATACAGTGGTGAATAAAACAGGCACAGTGATAGGCTTTAATCAAATAATTCTACACATATTTAATGATAGACTATGATATAAGCTGTGAAAGAAAAGTATAAGGAGCTAGGTTGGGAGACAATCTCTCTCTTTTTGTGATGGGACCCTTAATTTCTTTTCTTCTTTTTTTTTTTTTGAGACAGAGTCTCACTCTGTTGCCCGGGCTAGAGTGAGTGCCGTGGCGTCAGCCTAGCTCACAGCAACCTCAAACTCCTGGGCTCAAGCGATCCTCCTGCCTCAGCCTCCCGAGTAGCTGGGACTACAGGCATGCGCCACCATCCCCGGCTAATTTTTTCTATATATATTTTTAGTTGTCCAGATAATTTTTATTTCTATTTTTAGTAGAGACGGGGTCTCGCTCAGGCTGGTCTCGAACTCCTGACCTCGAGTGATCCACCCGCCTCGGCCTCCCAGAGGCCTAGGATTACAGGCGTGAGCCACCGTGCCCGGCTGGGACCCTTAATTTCATTAGCAGTGAGGGAGTACTCATCACAGTGAAATTCCATTTTACCCCCATTTGATGGGCAAACATGGAGAAGCTGTGCAGTAGCAGGCGTTGGAGAGGATAATAGATCATTATGGCCTTGTATGGGCTGCTGGTAGGAGCATAAACTAATGCAACTGCTTTGAAAGACAGGTATTACATACAGGTTGACTATCCCTTATCCAAAATTCTTGAGACCAGAAGTGTTTGGATTTAGGATATTTTCAGATTTTGGATTATTTGAGATAACATAATGAAATATTTTGGGGAGGGGACCCAAGTCTAAACACTGGCTTTGAAACCACTGCACTCCAGCAGTGGTGTGATCATAAATAAGCTCACTGTAGCCTCAAACTCCTGGGCTCAGGTGATCCTCCTGCCTCAGCCTCCATGTAGCTGAAATTGAAGGCATGTGCCACCAAGCCTGGCTAATTTTTTAAAAAATTTTTTTGGAGAGATGGGGTCTCACTGTGTTTTTCAGGCTGATCTTGAACTCCTGACCTCAAGTTTTCCTCCTGTCTCGGCCTCCCAAAGTGCTGGGATTACAAGCATGAGCCACCATGCCAGGCCATAATTTTGTGTAATATTTTAATAATTTTGTGCATGAAACAAAGTTTTGACTGCATTTTGACTATGACACATCATATGAGGTCAAGTGTGGAATTTTCCACTTGTGGCATCATGTTGGTGCTCAAGAAGTTTAGGATTTTGGAGCATTTTGGATTTTCAGATTAGAGATATACAACTTGTGTCTTGTAGAGTTGTACATTCACATGCTGCATGTCTTGGCATTTCTACTCTAGGTATATAATTATCATGAGAAACTTGCTCACTTGGGCAGCATGTATATATGATGTATCCCAAGAACGATCCTAGTAGCACTTTTGATAACAACAAAAAACTGGAAACCCAAGCGCCCATCAGCTGGAGAATGGGTAAATACATCCTGGTTACACACGAGATTGTTATACGGTAGCAAAATGAGTGAACAACATCTACATGCATGAATCTTTTTTTTTTTTTGAGACAGAGTCTCACTTTGTTGCCCGGGCTAGAGTGAGTGCTGTGGTGTCAGCCCAGCTCACAGCAACCTCAAACTCCTGGGCTCAAGTGATCCTACTGCCTCAGCCTCCTGAGTAGCTGGGACTATAGGCATGCGCCACCATGCCCGGCTAATTTTTTTTCTATATATATTTTTAGTTGTCCAGATAATTTATTTCTATTTTTAGTAGAGACGGGGTCTCGCTCAGGCTGGTCTCGAACTCCTGACCTTGAGAGATCCACCCGCCTCGGCCTCCCAGAGGGCTAGGATTACAGGTGTGAGCCACCGCGCCCGGCCTACATGCATAAATCTTAGTAATATGTTGAATTAAAAAAAGCAAGATCCTGAGTATTCTATACAGCATGATACCTTTTTATTAAATTTTAAAGTCGACGAAAACTTAAAAGTACATTTTTAAGGGATACAGGTTATACATAAAGGCATACGAGTTGGGGGGCAGGTTTGTGAAGGTTCTTCCTGTGGGAGCGATTCTCTTGAACGCGTGGTTGGCAAACCCCGAGAGTGCAGTGGTGCAGATGGGAGTGAGGAGGGGCCCGCTGGGGTTTTGAAGGCAGAGTAGACCTTTTTGTCATTGCTTTGGAAACTTTTTTTTTTTAACCCAAATTACAAATGTTAGCAATCAGAGTAATGACACTACGTGCGTCTGAGTGCGTTTTATTTTTTTTTGTTATTACCGCGAGTACCATTTTTGATCACCACAAGCGCAGATAGGATATGGGAAACTGTGGCTGTATCTGATATCTGTCGTTTCCTGCCCATGCAAGGTGGTGCTGGGAGATCTTAGCTCTGGAGGGCTGTGTGTGCACCCAGGTGTTCTCTCCTTATCGCAGGGCCCTTTCACAGTGAGGGGACATGGATGTGGCTGGGCGGTGAGGCCTTTTCGGTTTGGTGCCAGGGTTAGCAGGCAGAGCTAGTTCAGAAATGAGTAAGAAGGGGGCACTTTCTGGTTGTAGGTTTTGGCTCAAATATGCGCATTGAAACTGTTCCTCACTTTCGCTGTTCTTGTCTGATGAGCCTGGGAGGCATCCTAATCTAATTTGTGGAAGGACGGAAGGAGGCAGAGGGAGCACCTTTGTATGAAAGACTCAGTTTTCAGAGAGGAGCCAGGGAAGGGCTGGAAGAAACCAAGATGAGTTCTTCTGGGGATGGATAGGGCAAGCAGGGTGAATATTCTAAAAGATGCCCGTGTCAGGCTGCTTGAACTGAGTGAGGCTGCCTAGGAGCCACCAGAGGAACAGTGCAGCGGCTAAATGAGCATGGCCATCCTGGGTGGCAGTGATGGGAGGGGACAGGGAGCAGAGGAAGGAAAGCGGCCAGGAGAGAGGGATGGGACGGAGGAGGAGTGGGCAGCCCAGTCACATACAATGACTGCTTGAGAGGATGGAGGATGCTTCAAATGCGAAAGTGTAAAATGGGGAAGATGAAGCAGAGTTGTCCTGAGCGGTTCCAGAAGGTAAAGCTAGAATTGAAGCATAGAAGCTATAGGAGCAGATATTTGGCCTTAGCATAAGTCAGTGTTTTTCAAACTGCAAGTTGCAATCCCTTCGTGGGTTGTGCAGTCAATTTAGTGATCAAGACCAGCAATTTAAAAAAACGAAATAGAATAGAAAGGAAAGAGGAAAATAGGAAAAAAAAATCTGAGTGGATCAGATTTGTGTGGGTCAGCACTGTTTCTTGAAAATATTTGTTCAGTTTTATATATTTATATGTATATGAGATATCTGATGTGCTGGATCATGATATAAAGTATAATTTCTTAGAGGGGGTAAGAGTGAAAAACCATTGTTAAAAGCTACCGTTGAATACCACTGCTTACCGTTTACTGATTACTTACAGTGCTGTGCTAGGTACTTTGCTAAGCCTCTTTGTACATTTTCTCATTGAAATCTCACAACAACCCTGTGAGGCAGGTATTATTAATTCCATCACAGAGATGAGGAAAGTTAAGTTCTAAGAAGCTGAATGACTTTCCCAGGGTCATGGGGCGTGTAAGAGGCTGAGCCTGGAATTGAACCTAAATCCATCTCTCTCAAAAGCCTGTGCATGCGACTCCTCTCTACTGCAGGAAGAATGGAGCTATCCCAGGAATGGCCCAGGCTGTCCAGAAAAGGGCTGGAAAAATGGGAAGTGTTCAAGCAGAGGCTGGGTGGCCACCTGTCAGGGACAGTGGAAACAAGATTCCTGCCCTCTCCCTTCTGCCCCAGTGGGAGATGGGACTGGATCATAGTAATCCCCCCCTGACGTTATGTGGCAGAGCCCGAGACTCATCCTGTATGGTCCCTCTAAAGTTCATTCCGACTCTTGGGTTTCTTTGATTCTTGATTGGAATGCGACTTAATTAACAAATAGATTTAGATCTGTTTACAGGTTGAATTTTCTTTTAAGTTTCCTGATTTTTCTATAACAAAGGTACATTTGTTTTAGGATTTTTAAAAGTTATTAAAACTAAAATGTTTTCTGATTCTCTGTAATGAATATGAATTAACTTTTTATAATTTCTATAATTTAAAAAGTCATCAAAAAGAAAATATATTATACCGCAATGCAACAAAAAAATTCTAATTAAGAATTCTTCCTGGCAAATTTGTGAGAGACAGCTGGCAGCTTGCTGTTCCTTGTCTTGCGTGGGCTGGGGAAACTCTGGGTGGACTATTGGAGGCGACTGGGGGTCCAGTTCTTTGCAGACTGTAGCTTCTTTTCTGTTGCCTGGACCAGCCCATCATCCCTGCACAGGGCAGGATGGGGCAGGGCCCATGGCTTAGGGGAACCTCTTTTCTCTCTTCACCGTAAAACGAAGCTCCCAGTGATTCTATTTCAAGCTGGAAAGGAACTTAGAAATCATCCCCACTAACCCCCTTTATTTTAGGGAAGAGGAAACTAAGTCCTAGAGAGGGGCTATGACTTTGCTTTGCCCTCGACCTGTCTCAGGGGCAGCAGAACCAAGACCAGCTCTCAGGTGGGTTCCATTGTGTTGCTTCCCCAAGAGAAAGACGGTCTGCAGGTTGGTCGAGGTTGCAGGGGGAGTAAAGAGCAAAGAAGGGGCACACCTTCTAATTCTAACTTCATCGAGGAGCTCCGAAGTAGAGGTGAAGGGAGTGGGATTTAGTTGAAAGAACCTCTGCTTGGCAGTTAAGGGGACCTGCATTCCGGTCACAGCATTCAAACTCACTGTGTAATCTTGGATGAGTCACTTATCCTCGGCCATGGGAGGACAGGGTAATTCTTGTTCCTTGAATATTGCTTAGTCGACACCGGCAGGCGTGCTTACCCCCAGCAGAGTGTGTCCTCAGCCTCACTCCTTCCAGAGCCAGAGGCCTGATCTCCCCTGAGGAATGGTCTTTGGTTATGTTCTATAGAACTTTAGGCCACAAGTATAGGAAATTCTCCAGATCGGTGGGTGTCAGCCATCGGGGAACTTAAAGTCTGCTCGCTACATGAGCTTGGGGTGGTACATGCCCTCTTCCACCAACTTCTCCAGTTCAGGGATTGTCTTTTGAATCCTCAAGTGTGTAGTAGGGTGCTGAGGTTCTGCATGCTTCAGACACCTAATTTGTTGATTTGTTGGCACGTACGTGTGTGTGTGTGGCTTAATTTTGTGGGTCACATGGAGGTAGGGGCTGGGTCTGCCTTCAGTCATGCCTTGTGATTATAGCGCTGTTGATCTCCCGCTTGCCTCGTCTCCGCGGAGCACAGGCGAGCAGCTTGAAACACAGACCGCCTGATTTTGGAATTGTGCCTCGACGGGGAGCATTGTGATTTGTGATGGGGCTGAAGTGGGTCACTGTGTGAATAAGCAGGTGACCTGAGTAAGGGGATGGGACTCAGCAGAAGGGGTGGGGAGAAGCAGTAGCTTCTTCCAGCTTCCAAGCTATTCAAGGAGATGGGGACAGGAAAGAAGTCACTGGGATTGTGGCAGGTCCTTATCAGTTTCCAGAATTTTCTCAGATAGTTCATTTTAAAAGCTGATAAATTTCTGGCACGGCCCATCGCGGATATGGGATTCTCAGGAGTTAAGTGCGTTAAGTGCATTTTCCCTTGACCCGGATATAACGTAAATGTTAGCTTGACTGATGGCCTCAGCTGGGAGGAAAAGCAAATGTGCTTGTTGTTGGGGTTTGTTTTACTCTGTTATCAAGGCTGATAATATGATGCTTTAAGGCTTTTTGATTTGATTAGTGGCATCAGTACTTGAAAGAGCTGGCTTGGGCCGCTGTGAGAGGTTGCATGAAGGTAATCAGACAGCAGTTGTGAAATGCAGGGGGTGGTTTCCACTTACTAATGGCTTTAAGGCTGCCCTGCCTATGCCTGAACCCCCAGCATGAATTTTTCAAATAGAAAATGAGTTGGTTAGTTGGGTGCTCTGCTGTAGACCACAGGCAGCCCCCCGTTTTCTCTCTGCCTGTGATGAATGCCCTTAATATGCTGCCTGTGAGCCCACTAGAGCCTCAGTATCATCCTGTGTTTTGCTACTCAAACTGTGGTCCCTGGTCCGGTGACATCACCCTGGAGCTGCTTAGAAACAAATGCAGACCCTCAGGTCCCACTGACAGTTGTGGAATCGGATTCTGCATTTTTAACAAGACCGTTAGGTGGTTGGGTGCGTTTTAATGCTAGAAACTCGGGCTAGCACAGATGCCCCCTGAGGTTAGAGATTTGTGGCAGTGTGGTTTTTATGGTGTAGTGCAATACACGATTTCAACCCTTGTATCGTGGTATGATTCCAGGCTGCTGTCTGTCATTAGAGCCTGGAATTGTGTGTGTGTGTGTGTGTGTCCATTGTCACTTGTGGCATCAGCGTAGGGTTGTGGTTCATGTCACCCTCCACCCCCCTTCCCCAAGCTCTCCGAGTTCTTGGCACAGCTACTCATTTTCTTTGAATGCACGTTTGGCATCATAGAATGTCGGGGGTGTGACCAAAACACCACTGTCTTCCTGTTACTTCCTGGAGCCCACGGTGGCTCCTGTTGCCTGCTGTGTCACGTCCAGACCTCTTGCTGGGGCTCCAGGGCCCGTCTGGTTCCAGGCTTCCCCAGCTGGACAGATACCAGCCTTCAGCCTTGCATCTGTCCCTTGCTCAGTGTGCCTTTCCCTCGGCCTTCCAGTGGTTCCTCCCTTCCACCCTCCTGGATCACTCTCTGCTATACTATTTAGTGCCTGGTCACTCTGGGCTGTTTACTGGGACTTGTTACTTGTGGGCAGGTCTTAACCCTTCAGTCAGATGACATACTTTTAGAGGGCAGGGCCCTTGTATGCTGGGTACCCCAGCCTCTGGCAGGTGCCTGGTGAATGAACTCCTGTGGATTCCTTTATACTATGCAGAGGAGGCGGAGGATTTGGAGTGAGGGGAGTGGGATGGGCTGCTGGCTTCAGGGATGGGATAGGGGCTGGTGGGGGCTCAGGGAAGAAGCCCAGAAGAAATTGGAAGGGCCTCCACTGAGGGGAGGTAGAGGGGATCTGGCCATTTGGGCACAGAGGAGAAAGTGAGTAAGTTTTGGCAGTCCTTCCCTAATGGTGCTGGAGGTGGTGGTGGCTGTGGTGCCAGCCCCCATGTTTCTTTGGAGTGTGTTTCTGGTTTGTTGCAAACTTGTCTGTCCTCTTTTTTTTTCTTCTTGAGACAGCCTCACTCTGTTGCCCGGCTAGAATGCAGTGGCATCATCACAGCAACTTCAAACTCCTGGGCTCAAACGATCCTCCTGCCTCAGCCTCCAGAGTAGCTGTGACTACAGGTCCGCCACGCCCAGCTAATTATTTCTATTTTTAGTAGAGACGGGGTCTCGCTCTTGCTCAGGCTGGTCTCAAACTCCTGACCTCAAGTGATCCTTCCGCCTCAGCCCCCCAGAGTGCTAGGTGTGAGTGAGCCACAGCGCCTGGCCTGTATGTCCTCTTTTTATGTGAATCTGGTGGTGAGAAAAGATGGGGCCGTAAGGAGGGGTGAGGAGGAGGGGTGCAGCAGTGAGGAACCAGGCCATTTGGGCGTTGTCCTGGTAAGGTTTGGGGTGGAAGCTACATGTACTTCTTATAGTAATGCTAGTATGATCTTTTTCTGTGTTTAGAAATCGTTATATAACATGAAAGTGTGTGTTATTTAAAAATTAAAAAAAAAAAACCAGACACCAGAATAGAATAAAATTTAAACAGATCAATTACCATAGAAGAAATGGAGAAAGTTGTCAAAGAGCTATTCCTTAAAATAGTCCCCGGACCAGATGGTTTCACAGGTAAATATTTTCAAATATTGAAGGCTATAGGTGATTCTAATGCTATTTAAATTGTCCTAGAGCAGAGAAAGAAGACTTAAATTCTTTTTTGTGAAGGTGGTGTAACAAAATGTATTTAAAGAACAGTGTATACACACAAAACTACAAAGTGATCTCAGTTTTGAATACTGATGATGCAGAGTCCTGGTGACATAATTAGCAAATAGAGCCCAGCAGCCCGTTGAAAGAACTCCATGATCACACGAGCTTCAGAACAAGAATGCAAGGATAGGTTAATTTTAGCATTTCTATTAATAAAAATTCACCATGTTAAAGGATCTAAGGAAAAAATAAGATGCTGAAAAGGTTTATGAAACATTAAACATCTGTTTCTAATAAAAACTCTTACAGGAATAATTAGATACATTTTTGTCAAGCCAGTGACATGGGAAAATACATTTTTGTCAAGCCAGTGGCCAAAATTTTGCTTAGTATTTGAAATGGTGAATATTAGAAACATTCCTATTAAAAATCACAATTAAACATCGTAATTATGTAACCTTGTTCTGGAGGGATAAGCTGATATAATTCAATAAGAGAAACAAGAGGCATAAGAACTAGAAGGAGAGGGCAAAACTAATAGACAAACAAGAGAACTGAGTAAGGTAGTTGCATGTATAATTAGTGCACAAAAATCAGTAGCTCTCCAGGCCAGCGTGGTCATGCTTGTAATCCTAGTACTCTGGGAGGCCAAGGTGGGAGGGTTGCTTGAGATCAGGAGTTCTAGACCAACCTGAGCAAAAGCGAGACCCTGATTCTACTAAAAATAGAAAAATTTAGCTGGGTGTGGTGGCACGGGCCTGTAGTCCCAACTACTCGGGAGGCTGAGGCAGGAGGATCACTTGAGCCCAGGAGTTTGTAGTTGCAGTGAGCTGTGATGATGGCACTGTACTCTAGCTGGGGGGACAGAGTGAGAGTTTCTCTCAAAAAATAAATAAATAAATAAATAAATAAATAAATAAATAAATAAATCAGTAGCTCTCCCACATAAACATCCAGCCAGAAAACATGATTTAAGAAAGAAAAAAAAAGAGAGAGATAACATACGTAGTTATAAGCTTAATAAAATTATATATATATATAACTTCAGTGTTCCAAAGGGTTATAAAAGACTTAAACAGAAAAATAATATAACCTTGGCTAGGAAGAGTCACTTTTCCTATACATTTAAAGTGTTATCACAATAAAATTACCAGTAGGATTGTTTTGGAAGTAGAAAAATGGATTCTAGGTTCATATGAAAAAATTAGTGTGCCTCAAACATATGAAAAAGAAAGAAGGGTCTAGCTCCATCAGATATTAAGCATTTAAAAAACTACAATAATTGAGATAATTTTGTACTGATTGGCTGAACAAGGAATGGCACAGAATAGAGAGCCCTGAAATAAATAGGGGTGTGTGTGTGTGTGTGTGTGTGTGTGTAATTTGTAATAAAGGCAATATTTCAGATGTATGGAGGATCTTCACAACCAGATACTATCTGGAGGAAAAAAAAAAAGAGCAAGATCCCTGATTTGTACTGTAAACCAACATAAGTCTATCAAAGATAAGACAAAGATTTAAATAAAGAATGAAAATATAAAAGCACTAGAAGAATTTTTCCATAATTTTGGAGTAAAGAGACCTTTCTAACTTTGACACAAATCCCAGAAGCCATAAAATAAAAGATTGATAAATCTTACAACATGAAAATGAGAACAACTGCATGAGCACAACACCATAAACAAAGTCAAAAGATACAGGATAATCTGTGAAAAAAATTTGCAACAAATATGATAAAAGGAGCCAATTTTCTGAATATACAAAGAGCTTTTAGAAATAAATAAAAAACATCATTAACTTAATTGAAAAATGGGCAAAAGATGTGAATAGAAATTCACAGGTAAAGAAGTGTAAGTAGCTTTTAAATACATGAAAAGATGCACAAACTCCCTTATAAAAAATGCAAATCAGAACTGCACTAAGAAGGCATTCATAAACCTATCAGATCAGAAAAGATAAAAATGTGATAATACACTCATTTGGTAAGGGTATAAAGAAAAAGTATTTGCATGCATTGTTGGTGAGAGTCAATGGATATAATTGCTTTGCAAGGCAGCCTGTGATATTTGTCTAAATTATCAATGCCCATCTCTTAGGACCCAGCAGTTCCACTACTAGGTGTCTGCCCTAGAGGAATACTTGATTCATGCACAGTGTTCTTTGGACTTTGTTGTAATAGTTGAAAATTGGAGACAACCATGTAAATGTCCATCAGTAGGAGAAGAGCTAAATAAAACCTGGACTGTTCAGACCATTAGTGGGACGATAAAACAACTTAGGTTGTGACACAGTGTGGAACAAAGAATAGAAAATGATGGAGGGAATTAACACATACTGCAGCTAAATATTGGTGAGGTTTTGTTTCAGTTTGTATATTCACAAGTGTGAACTGGGTCATAATATAAAAATGTATTTCTTACTGTAAGATTCAGTCAAAAAACGTTGGAAAAACACTGCAAGAGTGGTTAAAAGGAATGAATTAGATTGGTACCTAACCATAAGAATAGATTTCAGAAATTCAAAGTGAAAAAAGCAAGTTGCAGAGTGATATGTGGAATGTGACACCATTTTTGAAAAAGAAAACACAAAACAGTACCATATTTTTGACAGTATCATATTTTTGGTGGAATCATGTATGTGTACAAAAGAAGCCTGAACGATATGCACAAGGCTCATATCAGAGGTGCCCTCTGGGGACCAGAGTGGTGTTGAGAGAGGCTTGAGCTTTATAGCACATACTCTCATTTGTTAAAAAAAAAAAATGTGACTGTTTCGCTTGTGTATTTAAATGGTTAAAAAATGTTTACACATTATTGAAAGACTCTCCAAGGATGCTGTTAAGCCCAGGTACTTGGTGGGTTTGGCTTTTTCTAATTCATTTTCTGTTGCTGCTAAGTCTAAGTGTTTATCCTTTTGCTTTCATTTGGATGTCTTATAAATTAAGTGTCCTGTTACTTTTATTTTCCAAAGTTATTATGTTAAGATGGCATATAAAATCTCTTAAACATTGTATCATCAGCTCCTTTATTGGGCCTTTTTGTTTCTTTTCTAACTTTTCCAGTTTATTCTTTTGAAATTAATTCAGCCCATGGTTTATTAATTTCTTTAGGTTTTTCCCCCCAAAAAATCTAAAGCCAAGTTTTGGCTTTCATTCTCTTACATTTGCTCACATTCTTACTTGTTAATTCTGTTTGCTCATTTAACTTTTCTTTTATCCTTCATTTTTTCTTAAATTTTGGTCAACACGAGTACAGCAGTGCTTCTCAAACTTCAAGGTGCATATGAATCTCCCTGGATCTGGAACTCTTGTTAAAATGCATATTCTGATTCAGCGGCTCCAGATTCTGCATTTGCAACCAGCTGGGGGGAGGCAATCTCTGAGGAGCAAGAAAGTAGAGGAAATGGCACCTGCTCCTCCTTTGCCTTTAGGGCAGGCAGCAAGTACCCAGGTGTACAGTGTCCAGCAAACCCTTCAACTGTTAGAAAGATAATGCTTCTAGCTATTGTAATAAAATTGATACTGTTTTCCTTTAAAGTAGTGGCAATGGGGTGCCCTGACCCACCTAATCACTATTTTTTATTTCATTAGTGACCACACTTTCTAGATGGCCCAAGAGGATAGAAGAGGGTTTGGCTACAGAATGTCTTCAGGCGTATTTGGGTGATTGAGCTGACCGCCTTGGTGCAGCACTGCTGTAGCTGAGTTTTTAGGTCTGTTTGAATCTGTTGTTCGTTACCTTTTTCATAGCTCGGGGACCCCTTGGGAATATGATGGAAACTGTAGACTTTCTCTCTAGAAACACACCCCGCTCTCATTCATGCACATGGAAATCCTCAGTTTTTCTTTCACCTGTTTGGACTTCAAGCCTCCGAAAGGCTGTCTGTAGACCATAGGATCACTGATTTAAATGGTGCTGTTAAGGTAAGAATCCCAAAATGAGAAACAGAATCCATGGTGTCTACAGAAGCCATCTGGTCCAGCCCTGTTCACTTACAGATTAGGAAACCAAAGGCCAAGATGTTTAGGCGTTTATTTAAAGTCAGCTTCTCCACGTGCCACGGCCTCCTTCTCATGCTGAGCACAGGTGGGGCTGCCCGTGGCAGTGGGAAGCCTGCTTGACTAGACACTGGTTCCCCTTGGGGTCTGCTGAGCTGAGAGGTGTGTACCCACCCAGACCCAACCTGCATCATCTCAGGTGAGAGCAGCCCCACCGGTCACTTCCCTCAGCTGAGCCCTGCCCTGCTTACAGTCGCGTCTGGTCTAAGGAAGCAGAGACTCAGATCCCTTCCAGCCAGGATTCTGGGCTCAGACTCTTTCTGGCTTTGACATGGCAGGGCCTCCTGCCTTGTTCCTGTCTCCCATTTCCTTCTCGAAGTCTCAGTTCTTCTAAGAGGCTTCTGTGTTGGTTCCTGTTCTACTAACATGCTTGGTATCCAGGTCCTGAACTGGGACCAAGACCCTGCCCTGTCCCTCTGTTAGAGACAGCAAGGTGTGGTAGGAAGACATCAGTTTGAATCCCAGCTCATGCACTCACTGGCCATGTGACTCTGGGTAAATTACTTCACCTGACTGTGCTTCAGTTTCTTTATGTGTGTGATGGGGACACTACAACATACCTGACAGGGTGGTTGGAAGACATAACTGGTGCAGGGTGTGTGTTAATAACTAACAGCTAGCATTACTAGTCCTACTCCCAGGGGTTGGAGTCTTGCGCAGTCCAGCCACATGGATAACCTTCAATACATGTTCTGATGCCTGTGTTGGTGAGGGTCCCCTGTCGTGGCTTCCCCCATCACAGAGCTTTGCCCACCTGTTGGGACCATTCATAATTTTGTCTTATGCTGTTCCCTTCCCCGAAGTCACTGTGAGCCCAGCCAGTTTTAGACTGTCAGCATCTCTTCAGACAGGAGGCTGCCCCCACTGGACCATAGCGTCTTTGTGTGTGCTTGGAACAGGGTGGGCTTGTCCATGTGCTGCTGATTCCAAGGAGGAAATTACAGATCAATTTCATGGAAGAGCACAGCTGCAAAAATCATCAGTGGAATAAACAAACAGATGAGTGACCTAACTACCTTGGGAAATAATTGTTGAGCAACTATCATCCATTAGCCATGGTGGGTAGCACCAGTGAAATACCCATGTCTTTGTCCTCAGGGCACCGATGGAGCCCTGAGGGGAATCAGACACGTGGCCATTTGATCACATTATAGTCCCTGTGATGAATGTGATAGGGGGAGGGAGGACTTGGGAGCCCAGAGGAAGGAACCTTGAACTCTGCTTTGGAAAGGTGAGGGTTAGGAAGGCTTCATGGAGGAGGTGATGTTTGAACTGGGTTTGGAGGTTGACATCTTGATGTTCTTGTCCAGTTTTTCCGGATGAATTTTGTAGTCACTTAATAGTCTCTTAAAAAATGAGTCCTGAAAAATTACTAAACAAGGCTTATCACAGGAATATAAGTCTGATTCAACACAAAAAGACTAACATTAGTAAAAAGAAACCATAAAAATTAGAACATTTGGTATTTAACACAGTGTCTGAAATATAACTAGTTAACAAATACTTGATGGATGAATTGAATTTGGTCTCAGTGGATGCAGAAAAATATTGGAAATAATTATGTATGCATTATTTATGTTGGGGGATTTAGCCCTAAATAGGACAGAGAGCCTGCTTGTGTATAGCCAGCCTTCCACAGGGGCTGCAGATACAGAGTGGGGAAATACTAGAAGTGCACCCTGAAAAACAGGAACTAAACCAAAATGCCCCTTATCTCTCCTCTTATTTAACATAGTTTAACAGATGCTTGTTGTAACAATATAGGAACAAAAAGAAACTAGAAGGATTGGTATAGGGAAGGAAGAGATAAAAATATCTCTGTTTGCAAATGACACAATTTCTATTCAAAGAAAATTACAAAATCTTACATGGCTGCTTCTGATGAGAAGTTAAAGCGTGAAAGGGTCAATATTCCAAAGTTTATGCCTAGTTTTCATGCCCCGGCAGTTAAAATTCCAATGAAATACTTCATAGACCATGAACAATAATAATCCGAAAAAATTGGTGGACAAGCACACTGAAGGATGTTCTGGAAATCTTTTAGCAGCGGGACTTCTCTAAGCAACCTAGGCAGGTCAGCGGCAGTTGGTAAAACTGTACAGTGCTAGGATAGAGCAGAAACATCCAAGACCAGGAGAGTACATTGATCTAAATAAACCAAAGACATTTATAGATGGCAAATTTGGAGAGACAAACAATAGTGAAAGAAATAATGTTATAGTTAATAGCTCATGGGGAAAAACTAGAGAACAATGTGGATAAAATGAACTCAAATTTATATCTCACATCATATGTTATACATTCTAGATGTATTAAAAAGTTAGTTTTGCAAACTCTTAAAACTCAGTGGAAGCAGATGGAATATTTATCCTCTCCGTGGAGAGCAAATGTGTTTGAAAATTCCATCAAAATGATCATTAACGGAGTGGGATGTGTTCAACTATAAAAGAGTAAAATCTATAAAAATAATAGAATCATGTTAAAGGGGATGGAAATGGAAGAGGGAAACAGTTGTAAAAAACTGATGGATGAGACATGTTGTCAAAATTATGCACAGAACTGATGAAGATCTCTAAGGCAGATGCTCAAACTGTGTTGGTCCAGGCAGAGGAACAGATAATTTCATCTGAAGCCCAGAAAATACACTGAGATGTGGAAAAGTGTTTAGCTTTCTGAACACAAAAGAAAGGTAAATTAAGCCAGCTCTGAGGTTGTACTTCAGTGGGCCTGGAATACTAGCAACAAATACATTGTATTTATGAAGCCCACTGTTGAGGCCTGTGGGAAGGAAGACGGCATCACTGGCATCGCAGAAAATGGAGCTGGTTTTCTGGAGAGTGTCGTGACGGTGGGCAGGTGGGCCACGAGAGCAGTGACCCTGTTCATACCCTTTGACCAGTGTTTTCACTTTTAGGAATAAGTTCCTCAGAAATAATCCCAAAGAGGAAGAAAAATAACTTGTCCAAAGAGGGGAAAAAGTTGGAAATGATCCACATGTAGGCAGTTAGGCCACGGTAGATAAAGGCTGTGACAAGAATACAGTGGAGGACTTAACCACTTGACACAAGATAGACAGAATAATGTTAAGTGGAACAGGAAGAACACGGAATAGCTTTCCTGCGCCGATGGCAACCAGCTAAATATCTTCGTACACACATTGATAAGAATCTGGAAAAGTATAGGGCCACTTTGATGTGCTTTCAATTAGTTTTTTTTCCCCCTCGTAAGGTTGTTACTATGTTAGGTAATGCAGGTTTTTAAAAGAAGAAAGGAGGGGGAAAATTTTGGTGGTCAAAAGCGGAAACGTGTTGTGGTGGAGAGACCATTGGGCACGACATCCACCACACGGGGCTGGATTTGAGTCACTACGTTACCAAGTAGTTTTGGGCAAGTCACATCTCTCGTCTCTGGCCCTCTTGTCCCCTCCCCCAAAAGGAGGTAATGGTGACAGCCACCAATTCAATGTCAGGAGTCCTTGGCTTCTGAGCAGATAGTCCTTTGCCAAGCCGGTTCTGCAGAGTTCTGGAGGCCTGTGCGTGTCCCCCTCTAGCTCCCCCCCCCCGCCCCCCGTCTCAGCAGAACGTCTTTGGTTTGGGGGCAGCACGGAGGGGGAGGCAGACAAACACCCCCCAAACAGAGCGGCCAACAGAGCCATTGCAAATAACTATGAAAAAGGACTGCAGTGCCCAGGAAATGTTAAGAAAGAAATACGTGCCCCTTCCATTTCAGATCTGGAGATGTGGCCCAAGAGGAAAAGACAGACATTTCAAGAGAGACTGCTGTTGAGCAGACTTAGATTTACCTTGCAGTTGAACCTTTTTATAAGACTGGTTGGTGGAGAAGGGAGGAAGGGAACAAGGCCAGCCACTTATCTGGTGTGTTTGGGACACTTTGGGGCCTAACAAATCAATTCTAGTGTCAAGCTCCTCTACTTGGGAGCTGGACGACCTTGAACTTCTTAACTCAACCCCCAGTTTCCTCATTCTGAAATGGGGATAACCTCTCTGTCTCCCTCGTTTGTTGTAAGAATGACATAAGATGTTGTGCTTAAATGTTCTTTGAGCTTTCAGTTACTCTATTTGTCCAGGTTTTTCCTGGATGGATGCCAAAAAAGACACAGTGCTGGCTCTCGTAGGGAATTTGTAGCTGTCTGGAATATTAGTATTAATTAATAATATTAGTTAATATTATTAAGATGGAGCATCTACAAAGGGTAAGTGTTGTGAGAAAGCCGCAAGGCCCAGTTGGTGTTTTTAGGATGAGGGAAATTGGGGCCTTTCCGGGCAAGGGGCTAGTGACTAGTCAAGATGCAGAGTGCGAGGTGCCTGGGAAAGGTGGCATTTGATGGGGGAAGGTTCCAGAAGGCCTGGAGTAGATTTGTGCAGCCCTGTAAGAGGTACTGAACACACCTGTGTCTGTTACCTATTGGAGCCTGATAGCAACCTGTGAGCCGAGGGAGCTGAGGTTTGCAGGGAGGAAGAGGGCAGGAAAATTTTGAGATGAAGGGGGTGGGTGAAGGTCAACTGATTTTTCGGGAAGCGGTGATAGGATGTGAGGCTTGGAGTCACCTGGGGTCAGGTGCCAGTGTAACCACTGCCTGCCTCCATGACTGTGACCAAGCCAGTCAACTTTTCTGTGCCTCAGTTTCTCCCTCTGTAAAATGGGGATAACCAACTCCCCCAGGGATATGGGGGGACTAAATGAGTTATGTGTGGAAGGTGCTTGGGGCTTTGTAAGTCCTCCCTCCACACCATCTGCTGCTCTTGTTCTTTTGCCATCACAAAGGTTCCTGCCTCTTGGGAACAATGGTGCTCCTGTGTCCTGGCTTTGTTGCCTGGCGGGTCAGTAACACTTTCCCTGTACTCCACGTGAGCAGGTAACACTCCTCCCTCCGCCTGCCTCTCCCTGACTCACTCTTCCTCTGCTCCTATTCACTGTGAAGCAGCTAACCTTTATTAAGCACCTGTGTGTCAGGCATTTGGCTCTGTAATTTAGCACACATTATCTCATTTAAATCCTCCCACTAAGTCTTCGAGGTGGGGTTAATTATTCTTGTTTTTCAGATAAGGAAATTGAGGCTTAGGGAGTCCCACAGAAGGGGTTTCAAACCCTGTCCCCATCCCTAAGCACACATCAGTGTGGCCCTGTGTGCCGGGGCTGCCCATCTGAGGGCTGTGTGAACCAAATTCCCTGTCCCTTCCTGGTAAGTGACCTCACTGGGACACAGCTGGGATGCTCCTTTATCTCTGCCTTTCCCCTTCCTAATTATAAGACTTTGAGTCAGGGTACTTAACCTCTTAATGCCTCACTTTTCCATCTATAAAGTGGTAGTGATAACAGAACTTGGTCGGATTATTGTGAAGATTCGCAGCTGTAGTGGTGACTGCAGTTACCCCGATCTGCAACCTAGGGGCAAGTCCAGCCCCTTGGGAAACAGACCTAGGGGTTGGGTATATTAGCCTTCACTAAGTATGTCAAAACTTTGGTGACCCTCCAATCTCTCTGTCTGTGCCCTTAGGCAAGAGAAGCTCTCTTAGCCCTGCAAGTGAGAACTGTTCTCCACTTTTGATGAATACAAAGAAAACTCAGTGTGAGGGTTTCCTAGTGTTATAAGAGAAAGCCACAGCCTAAGGTATTTACTTCTTGGGGCCTTTGGCTCTGCTCTTGCTTAGCCATGACAGCCAGTAGGCATCAGCACAGAGAACGGTTAGAGGGTAGGATCGGGAGGCGGCAGTAGAGTGTCTTGCCTGGCAGGGAGGGTAGGGAAATGAGGTTGGGTGGGGCTCCTGACTGGAGAAAGGCCTGTGAATCACCAGAGGCCTGCAGGCTGGGCGCAGGGGGCTACGGGTCAGCTGTTCTAGAAGCTGTGCTTCTCGAGTTGGTGTTGGCTGTGGCATTCAAGATGGCTGGATAGGGGTGGGAGTCAGGGAGAAAAGGGGGAGTCCTTCTAGAGGAACGCAAACCCGTCATGCAGCCATCGCAGAAATCCAGGAGGGAAATGATTAGAACTGTGCTACAGAATGGAAAAGGGGGACTGGAATGAAGAGACAGTTTGGTCATTCCCTGGATGTAGAGGTGAGCAGGGGAGTCTAGGGTGACCCCCGGCTTTTAGTGAGGTGACTGGATGTTCGGTGGCACCACTGACAAAGACAGGGAGGAACCCAGCAGAAATAAGGTGGCAGGGAAAGATGTTGAGCTGCGCTTACCTTGGACATGCTGAGTTTGAGAAGCCCGTGAGAACTGCAGGAAGAAGCATGTGGTCAGAGAACATCCCGGCTGCAGGCAGGTGCTGTCTGCAGGCAGATTCTGGTCCTCGAAGTCAGGGGTGTGGATGAGCCCAGCAAGAAGAATGGGGGCGGGGAAGGCACATGACAGTGGAGCCCTGGAGGACACTAACAGTGTTGGGACTGGAGGCCACAGATTTGAAGGGTCTAAGCTCCAGTTATAAACACTCCCTGGAAGATCCCATGCTGCTGCCCAGTCTGCCCGCAGCCTGCAGGGTGGAGTCCGAACTCCTTTACGCAACGCACACAGCCTGTCCAGAGCAGGCTCGTGTTAGATTCCTAGGGCTGCCGTAACAAAGTACCAGAAGCTGGATGACTTAAAACAACAGAAATGTATTCTCTCGCTGTTCTGGAAGCTAGTTGGAAATCAAGGTGTTGGCAGGGTGGTTCCGTCCCGAGGCTCTGAGGGAGAATCTCTCTCCTAGCTTCTAGTGGTTGCTGACAATCCTTGGCGTTCCTTGGCTTGTAGAAACATCACTCCATTCTCTGCCTCCATTGTCACATGGCATTCTCCGTGAGTGTGTGTGTGTGTGTGTGTGTGTGTGTGTGTCACTGTTTTCCTTTGTAAGGGCACCAGTCATTGGATTAGGTGAGCTTAAGATGAGTCTAACCTCATCTCAACTAATTACATCTGCACGAACCCCCTTTCCAAATAAAATCACATTCTGAGATTCAAGGTGGTCCTGAATTTTTGGGAGACAACCCAGTCCAGGCCTCGTTTTTACCTGCTTTTTTGGCCTTATTTCCCTGCCACTCCCATGGCTTCCTTTTGGGAAGATGTCCAGAACCTGCCCCAGCTGCGGTTCACTGTCTCCGTCTCGTGAGCTTCTCCCTCTCTGACAGCTCCCCAATACTCTCTTTATCATCCGTGTCCTAACTGGGTTTGAACTCCCTCAGAACAGGGACTGGAGCTTGTTCCTCTCTCCTTGCAGCGACCTAGTGCCATAGAAGTGGGTATGAGCCTGACTCTCCACTCAGTTAACCGCGTGACCCTGGGTGACTTCCTTAACCTCTCCAGTTTCCCCGTCTGTGAGGTGGGGCTAGTAAATGCTAATGTAATAAATTAAATGAGAAAAGTATGTAAAGCAGCTGGTCTGGGACTTAGAATTTCCATGAGGGCAGGGCCATGTTTGTTTTGTCCACCTCTGTGTGTCAGACACTTGGCACAGAGTCTGACTTAGTAGGTGCGCCATCAGTGTTTCTTGAATAAGTGACCACATGGGGAGACTTAGCTGGGTAAGAAGTGACTTCTGTGTTTATGGATGTGACCCTTCCTTAGAAACCCCCCCTGCCGCCTGCCTTCGGTCCCCAAGAGTGGGTAATTACAGTTGGAGTTTCAGCTAGATGCTGACGAGTGGCGGTGAACAGGGGTCTCAGTTTGAGTCAGGCTTACAGCCCTGCACCCAGCGTTTCTCTTTCATGTGGATGGAACAAATTCGAGCTTATTACATTAGCGGTACCTATGGTGGCTGCAATAGATGAGTCACCATTTACTGTAAAGCTTTCAGATGCCCGGCAGACACATCCCAGTCGGGAGCGGCAGGGCCCTCTGTGACACGGGCAAGCCAGCCTGGGCCGTCTAAAAAGAGATAGAAAGTCTTCTGTGGTCGCAAGTAGTACAAAGGTCTTGGGGAGGGTCCATCGCCTTCTCCGCTTCCTCCTTTCCCACATTTCCTGCTGGAAGTCAATTTTGATCTATAAACAGTGGTAGGCACATTTTGAAGCCAATTAAACAAGTCTGTGCAAATTTATGTTTGCTTGCTTCTAGACTACAGGTTTAGGGTTGGGCCTGGTTTTGTTTTTGTGTGAAATATTAATGTTTTATAAAAAGAAGCTACCCTTGTTTCTTGGTTATTGGCCACTGAGAGCAATGCTTCAAAGCCTGAGACCTTTTTTGCTTTTTAAGTAAAAATGTCTTTGGTTCCTCGCTGCCTGCAGGTGATGGTTTTCTTTGCCTTTCAAGAGATGAACCTGTGAAATTCTACTTGGTCTCCGGTGGTAGACAGGGCTTGGGGCATGTCAGCGTTTGGGAATGGACTCAGTTGTGAAGAACTGAAGACTCCCAGGTGCGGCGTGTTCCCTCTTGCACGTGGGGCTGGGTCGGGTGGGCATGGGGAGTGGTGAGTGGCTGGAGAGGTGTCCACGAAGTGCCACACACTGCCAGGTGCCAAGCTGGGAGCTAGGTTCCCCGCGAGTGGGCTCTGCGATAGGGCCTGAGGCTCTCATGGAGTTTAAAATCTGGTTGGGCAGCTAAGATGTTTTTGTGCATGTCTGTGTGCATAACTATGGGGCCATGGGTAAGTTATGAAGCTTCTTAGACTCAGTTTCCTCGTCCGTAAAATGGGGATCATGACAGTTTTCCTCAATCCAGTAGTTTTAAGGGTTTGAGATTTAAGGCACCTTGTTACAGGTCTAGTAGATAGTAGAGCTCAAAAAGTGGTAGTTGTAATTATGAGAAGTGTTGTGAATCTTTTATTTTGACAGCATGGATGGTGGAGGGAGCCCTTTGGTGAGAAGAAGGGTGTTGAGATGTTCCTTCTGGGTAACTAGTGGTTTACTTTCTGGTTTCGATGGTAATTATTATGATAATCTGGTATCTGAAGTTGGCCTCTGTATTCATCTGACTAGTTTCTGCCTCTGCACCTTGGTGTTTGCTGTTGGCACAGGGGGAATACCCCTCTCCCACCCTCCCTGGCCCGTCCCCTCCTCTAGGGCTTCTCCCATGATAGGCCCAGCTGCTTTGACCGGACTGTGCCTTCCTGGTGTATTAGAGGATGGCTAGGAACCCTGGCGTTTTAGTTCACGCCCTTCCACCTAGCTCTGGCCAGTTAGGCAGAGGAGGTGGTGGTTTTGTATTTTCCAAGGCCCCAGTTGGGACCCAAGTCTCCTGGAGATTTTTATGTCTCCCTAGGAGCAAGAGGCTGTCAAGGACATCTGTTTGGGATTCTGAAATTTGATGCTCTCTGGGACATCACTAGTGTTTGCCAGGGCAGTGGTGACAGACTATTTGAAATGGGAACTTTGGGGACATCAAGATAATGGTCTCCATAGCTGGACATCCTTTGCTTTTGTCTCCTTCCCTATCATTGGTGTCTCCTTGAGTTCTTGTCTTCTCCCATCCCCAGCTTCTGGGGGTGGAGGCTGTTTTCCTAGAGCAGAGCACCCTTGCTTCCTGGATTCGCCAGTTGCAGAGTGATGTTGTCCCTCCAACCCGGTGTTTACTGCCCTCCTGGAGGGTACGGTCCTTTGTGGTGCCGGTGGGGGCTTCATGTCTTGTTTGCAGCTGCATCTCCAGGCATCCCCTCAATGAGCCAAGGTCGAGTGAACATGAATGAATGAAATGCCAATGAAAGCCCCTCCCGGCAAGACAGGGTGAAACTGCTGCCCGGTTCTCTACCCCTACAGGAAGGGGGTTGTAATTTGCTATTCTTTAGCTGCCTCGGTCCTTTTTTGTGTGTGTTTGTATGCCAGGTTGTGTGGCTGTCATTTGAGTGGTGCCACACTGAGCCATATGAGACACTTGGGTCTCCTTAGTGGAGTGATGGTGCAGTTTTCAGGGCGTAGCTGCCTGGGGTTAGGGGGACAGTCTGTGTCTGGGACCAGGAGTATTTCTCTCTGTGCAAAACATGTAGGTCCTGTGAGAACTGGATTCAATGGAAGGAAAACAGCCTATTCACATGGGGTGGGTTCAATTGAGTGACCTCTTATACATAATAATCAGGTTTCTAATGCAGTTCTCACTCCAGAGATAATGTTCTCACAGCATCACACTGACTCCTGGAATTCCGTCCACTCTGAGTCCTGAAGGACTCTCTTGGGAAACAGAAAGAGTGTGGATAAGTGGTGGCCACACAAAGTGACTTTCTCCATTCACGGCCACACTGTAGAGACCTGCCCACGAGGGATGGATGGGAATCAGAAATTAGGAAAGAGAAGCTGGCCTGTGTTCCCAGTGCCCTCGGTTACTACCAGACATGTTCGGAACTCCATAGTTCTAGTCTCAGCGACCTGGAAGTTCTTCTCTCTTCCCTACTCCCCCTCCGCCCCCATGATCAAGTTCTGGCTACTTAAAACCAGCGTGAGGCCTGGCGTGGACTACAGCAATGCATGGCACCTTTCTAAAGCCTTAAGTCTGGAAGAACTCGCTTGTCCTAGTGTATTTAATGTAAAGCTACATCAAGATTGCATTTGCCGGGAGCCAGGGCTGTGCCACTCTGAAGGCACAGTTCTCTGCTGGCGTGTGCCGGTGTTTGGGTGTCTGCGTCCATTCAGCACCTCTGCTTCCCATCCCCTCCCGCAGGCAGGTGCCTGAGGACACCCAACCCTCCGGCTGGCAGTCAGGAAAGATAAAGCCTTATTGTCCAGGGAGCTCTGGGGGTGGAATTCAGTTGTGGTGGGCCCTGCACTTTTTCTCTGATGGTTTTCAGTTTAATATGCTCTTGTCTATAATGGGAATGATAACACACGCTGATTACTAAAATTCGACGGCAGTATTGGTTTAATGAGAAACCTATGAGAGAGACCTACCTCCTCTTGCTTTTTGTTTTATTTTTTAAAATTCTGTACATTCTGTTTCATTTCTGTTCCTCTAGACTTTTCTTTTTAAAAAGTTACCAAACAATATACTACGAAAAACAAAACCTTTTGGAAAATAAAACTAGCCCCAGGGAAACACATAGCATTTTCTCTCCGTACTACCTTCTTTCCCCCAGTCAGGTTGACAGGGTGGCAGGAGTAGAAATGGAGAAACTGAGGCCCATAGAGGGGATGCGGATTGATTGAAGCCCACACTGGATCAGGACTTGAGTCAGGCCTGTGCTGCTTAGGTTCCAGGCCAGTACTTCTGCTTGTCCCCAGGATGTTGGTGCTACCTGTGGAATATTCTCCCTGGGTGGGCATAGCCTTAGCCCTACCTCCTTGTAGTTTCATTGGCTTACTTTAAAATGAGCTCTGTCTAAAGCAGTGTTACGATAATGCAGTGTATGTAGTGTCAGGACAATCTTGAATGGGTTCCTTCCCTCATGCATCCTTCCATCTATCAGAAATCTTTCTTAATCTCCTATGTACAAGGCCATGTGCCAGGCCCAGAGGGTGTGAGGGATGAGAGAGACAAAATCCCACGTCTGAAGAGTCTGTTCCTTGGAATTGGGGTGGGGGCCAAACCATAGCATAACCATAATACCACGCAGAACAAAATAAGCGCTGCGCTAAGCGTATAAGCAAAATGATATAGAGGAAGAGAGGGTTAATGTTTGTTGAGACATGCAGAGACAGCATTGGACTTGAGTTTTGAAGGACGAATAGAATTATGGTACTGGGCAGACTGTGGACAGGCACTTGGGGAAATAAGGATCAAGGGCATGTGGTGGCCACACTCTCCATCCCTGAATATCACACCGCACAAACACAGAGGTGAGTCTGTCCTGGGTTTAAGTGACACTTGCCCAATAATGGTTTTGCAAAATGCTGGGGCCTGCTTCAATTTGGGATTAGGGTTTGGGGTAGAAGGATGGCATTAGGAGAGGGCTGGTATTTGTTAACATTATTTTATGCATATGTATCTAGTCAGCATACATCATCTAATCAAGGGCACACAGCTAGCAAGCGCCGGAGCCGAAGTTTGAACTCAGGACTCTGACTCCTTTTCTTCCCGTCCTGTTACCTTATCCCCTTCACCTGGGGAGTCACTGATACTAAACAATCATTCCCAAACAGTAGGATTCAGGTTGCAAGGTAGAGTTGGCCTCTGACCAGCAGGAATGCTCGTGAAAATATTCTGCAGTCTTAACTCATGTCCCTCAAACTTCCTGTGATGAGTGGAAGGAATAGTCCCGTTGGGTCACACTTTCTGGAGGACGCCCTGTGGTGCTACTCCTCTGTAATGCAGCAGTTTGGCTGGTTTATCAGATGATTGCTGTATACATTATTTCTTTAAGGAGCAGTATCTTCTGACCTATGACCTGCCCAAACTAGCAAGCCATATGCTTTGCTTGAATGCGTTGTGAATTCATTTCTGATGGAGACAAGCTTCTGAGCTGGCAGAACTGGCTGGATGTTTGATGCGATGGGGGTTTTTATTGGACAAACAAATGCTGTCCGTGAAAATCTGAAAGACGAAACAATGAGAGTGAGTGAGGTGAGGAGAGGTGGCTGAATACGGCTGCAATAGGGGGTGATACTTCCTGGGGCAAAGGCTACAGATTGAGCATTGGGACTTTAGACCCATTTTCCTAAGGGATGTCTAGAGACAGGGGGAATGTATCAGGCAGGTGAATGCCATTCAGGGAGTAAGGTGGGCATTTGGATCTTAATGACTATTTGGCAATAATGATAAAATACTGTAATTCTAGAGGCATCTATCTAATGGTGCCCCTGTCCTGTCACTTGACCCCTCTAACCAGGGGTCTGGAGAGCAAATACCATCTGGGGAAGGTGCCTGAGGCTGTTGGTTTTGTCACCTGCATGAGGTGTAGTCCCACGAAGTCCCAACCCTGTTACACTGTTACACATCTGGTTTCTTGTCACAGTTCTCTGACGAAGCCCTCTGCCTCCTTCCTCCCCTTCCTTTCTCCCCCTGCTCCATTACAGTGTAATTTTAGTTTGCAAGATCCTTCCAGGGCTGCAGATCAGTTAATCTTAGAATCCGCTTCTCCAAGAGCATCTTGCCTTTTATCTCTGTTCTCTATATTGGGGTCTATGATTCTGCTGCTAAAAAAAGTTTGAAAACCAGATGCTTAGAGCATTCTTGCAGCGTTCATTGTCTGCAAGGGTGGCCTGAGGGGATTTGTGGGTGAGGGCCACAGCTTCTGCACAAGGTGTGTGTATGGGTGTGTATGAGGCCTGGGTAGGGAAGGGGACCAATGTGTCTGTCCTGCTTCACTTACGCTGCTTCTGAAGTCTGGGTCCTTCCTGGGGGACTTGTAATTCTTCTTCCGTCATCTCAGGCTGCTGAGGAAAACAATTTGCACGTTTCATTGTGGAAATGAATGCATAAATCCCAAGTTACATATGCTCTCTCCTGTAATACTCATTTCGCAGACAAGGAGGCTCAGAGAAGTCGAGTAACTTACTTGAGGTCACACAGCTACTAAGTGAAAGGACTTAAATTTGAATCCAGATCTGATTCCAGAGTTCATGATTTTTACTACTGTATGCATTGGCTATACTTTTACCTGCAATCAAAAATACTTATTCTCTATCATTTCTCCCTTTTGGAGATGTGGGCTAGGTAAATTTAGCACTGTGTACAGTAATGCAGCATGCATGTCTTACTTCTATTTGCCTTAAAAGTACTACCTTTGGAGGGTCAGGCACTCTGAGCTTTGATGACTGGCCACGGTGGGAAGAGGCCCGGGTGCTCAGGTGGGAGGTTCTCGTCTCAGTCAGAGTCAGTGTGAGAAGTCTGGGAGGCATATCTCCCAGTTCCTGAAGCTGGGTAGGAAAATCACACATCTGAGAACTTCAGAGCACTGAGGCCATTGCTTTTCCCTCCACTTTGTCTAAATCTTTTTCTGAATCTTTTTGGTTTTCTACTGGATTCGGATGGAGTCCTTAGAGCATGGCTCAGCAGATGAAGAGCCAGGAACAGAGCTGCTTGGAAGGTTCTAGGTGTGAACGGGGGCAGGATTTGGGGAAGACTGGAATATTGTGTGTGTGCGTTTACATGTGCATGTGTGGGTGACCCTTGTTCAGGTGCCATTACTCATCCGTTGATTGCAGAGATTGGAATCACAGGTTGGTTAAACAGTGTGGTCAACCATGGGTCTCAGTGAGCACAAAGTTGTTTAATGGTTTCTCTAAAATGGAGCTGTGAGTTACGCATTTGTTAAGGCCATGCTTCTCCTTGTGTTGTGAATATTGATTTTATTTCCCTTTCCTAGAGTGTCCCATACCTCTGCTTGAGGGGGTGGGTACATACCTACTAGGGGCTTAGAAATCCGTGGACTAAGTTGCTGGAAGAAAAATCCAGCTAGCTGGTGGGCCCCCAAAACCTCATCCAGAAAACTTGGGAGAGTTTTCATTAGCTAGTAACTTCTCTCTTCTGTGGCCTGATCACACTGAAAAAAGCCAAGTGTGGGATTAGAAACTCAGAGTTTGTTAAGTCCCAGCCAGCAAAATCTTTCTTTATGTTGCCAGGGTGGTACCAAAGGGCAGCCACAGAGCCCTCCTTGCTGATGCCTCCTTCTAGCTCAACCTTGGTTCTGACTCCCTCCTGTTGCCAAACATTCCCTGAGAACGGAGTACTCCAGAGCCAGAGCTCACGACGACAGCAGCTCCAGGTCTCACTTAGCCCTGATCTACCCACATCTTGGGTCGCTGTTCATTCTCCAGTGTTGGGAGGTGGGTGGAGAATCTGGCTCTGCAGGCCAGGGTCCCGGGAGCCTTGGAGCTGTACATTGAGATGACTTTGTAGAGGGGAAGTTGGCTGCCACATGGTCACATAGCACCATGCAGGCTGGGCCTGGTCATGGAACCTCTGCAGAGAGCTCTTCTGAGGCACTGCCTGGACCCCCCCAAGGCATGCCGGCCGTATCTGCCCTGCTGGCCCGTTTTCCTTGGAACAAGTGCTGATGTTACAGATGAGGACGTTATGACTTCATTTCAGAGAATGTGGCTGGGTACAGTTTGCCTGGTGGTTGCCTAAATTTAAACGAAGTGGGCTGGGGTGGGTGGTAGTGAAGAAGATTGGCTTGGTGCTTTCATTAAAGCACAGTGTGTTGGGGGGAGGTTCGGTTTTTATTTTTACTTCACTGAATGAGGGTTGAGCACAGACCTGAGGTCGTCCCCCTCCCCTTCGCTTTCCTTTTCTTTCTTTCTTTTTTTAATTATTAAATATCTGTATTTTTATGTTCTCAAATCAGGACTGGTGGTGCATTTCACTTTCAGCCTGAGTATAAATTACAATATTTTTAGTTGGAATGTTATTATTGCATTATATATTATATTATGATTATTTTGCATTTCGTGATGGGCAAGTGCAGTTGTTGGGCAAAACTCGTAAACATCTGTAGACCAATTCTGGTTACACTTGTTTTTCATGCCCAGTTTTGGGCACTCGCTAGCTGTCTGACCTTGGATATGTTGTTTCTGAACTTCACTTTCCTCCTCTGTACAATGTTGGAAGCGATACTGATGTTTTAGAATGGATGTGTATGTGTGTGTGTGCTTGTGTGTGTGTGTGTGCAGTCACATATGTGAAGCCCCTGGCATGCTGTACGGCACATGGAGGGTGCTCTGGAATTACCTGGGGTCCGTCTCTGCTGTGCCTTCCATGCCTTGCAACCCACCAAGTTGGGAGTAGATCAGGGGAGGGCTTGGGAGGATAGACTGCTGGAGGAGGGGTGAGGGGATAGTGTGGTGGGACATGCTGTTGTCAGTGTGTGCGGCGGAGTTGGAGTTTGGGGGGCACCTGGCTTGTGCCCTTGGGGGATATGGCGAAAGTATTAGAGGCCTGAGCCCCTGGACCTTCACCCCAGAGGAGTGTCTTCCTGGGGGTTTACTCACTTACTCTTTACAGTTAGTCTTCTCAACCTTTCAAAATCCAGGTTTAATAATCGGGTCCATTTACTGTTTTATGGTCATAAAAGCAACTTGTTACAGAAAAATTGGAACATATAGAAAGTCACAGAGAAGAAAATAAAAACATCCCACCCTTTGGGAAGAAACCAGTGTGAGGGTTTTGTAGTTTATATTCCCAATCTGTTTTCCATGCATATATACATCGGAGTGTTTGCCTGCTTGTTCATTTTTACAGACCTGGAATCGTACTGCACATACTGTTATGTAATATGCTTTTAAAGAAATATATTGTGAGCATTTCCTAGTTGTAAACTGCTCTTCTAAAACACGACTTTTGGTGATGGCCCAGCGTTCTATTATGGGGATATTCCATAACTTAATTAGCCACCCCCACTATTGTTAGTCATTTAAATTGCTTCCCATTCTTTTTGCTCCTTCACCTAATGCTGCAGTGGATTTGGGAATGCAGATTTTTAGTAGCTAGGTCAATGTTTTAGGAAAGAAATTCTCTGGTGAAGTACAGTGAACTAAATGGTTGCATTAGTTTCGGGTTTTGCCTTGCCTTGCACACGCCCTAGACCTCCACTCTGCAGTGAATTCAGCATCGAGGTGAACTCTGTGGTTCTCCTGTGTCTCCACCCTGCCCTCCACTTACTCCTCGTCGCCCTCTAACCACTTACCTAGGAAGCCCTTCTCAGGGGCAGGGAGTATGAGGAGAGGTCACGGCTGCCCCAGAAGATCCCGGTTCAAGTCCTCACAATGTCACTCACTTGCAGAGTGACAATGAAAAATCGGTGGTGCTTTTTTGACAACCAGTTTCCTTGCCTGCAAAATGAGGGCAATGATACCTTTCTGACCAGTTGGTAAGGGCGAACCCAACATGGCCTCCGATGTGCTTTGTAAGCTGAAGTACCGTAGAGATGGTGGTTGTTGTCATGGACCACTTGGCCGACAGCGCTTGACCTCTTTGAGGGGTGGTTGATTGATTATAGGGCCTGGTCCAGAGGTGTGCTGGACCACGAGAGTCAACTGCATGTCTCTTCTGAACTCGATGTCCAGTGGCCCTCACTCAGGCAGCTTGAAATTGGCCATCATGGTAGTATTTATAGCATGGAAATTGACAAACACTATGATCAGGCTTTTTTTTTCTTGAGAGCTGCTTGTTAAACACCTGCCGTTTACCAGTGTTTCATAGGACTTAGTCTCCAGTGCACTTACTCGACATTTGGCATATGTTATTTTGAGTATGAATTTATAGTTGTTCTTTCTTACGTTAATGCCTCATTTTCCCCAGCTGGACTATAAGCTCTTGAGGGCAGGAATTGGATATTTGAAGACTTTAAGTGCTTGGATGATGGCTAGTATAGAGACCCGTAAAGCAGCATTTACACAAATGAGCTCATGACTGTAAGTGACATGAAAAAATTTTACAGTAAGAGTTAAGCTCTCAGTATATGAGGGATCCATACTAGCTGTGCAGGCCCGTGGCCCAGTCCTCTCCTAATGGTACTTTATAGATGGGTCTTACACACATAGAATTTTAGTTATTTAGCCTAAAAACTGCCCAGGGTATAATAAAGAAGCTTTGTTTCTCTGTGTTTCCATCAGTGACTGTGATAATAATGGCTAACAAGTAATAGCAGCATTTATTGATTGTTTACTGTGTGCCAGTTACATCCCAAATGCTTTTAAAATCATTTTCTTGTTTAATACTCACTCCCGTTGTATAAAGAATACATCATTATTATCCTGGTTTCATAAATGAGGAAAATATGAGACTTAGAGACGTTAACTAAGTTGGTCATGATTGAGGGACATCCAGGACCGACTGCTCATTCATTCACTCATCATCTATTCACTCATCCGGTGGACGTCAGACCCCTGCCTTGTGCTGAGTGCGGCTCTGGCTGCAGACTGAACAGAGCCAGTTCCTGCCCTCACGGAGCATTCCTCCTCGTGAGCCAGACTGAGAATAAGCAAACACGTAAACGTACGCTACAGCGTCAGGTGTTGAGGTCTGCAAAGAAAATCAATCATGGGGAGGAGATAGAAGCTGGTGGGGTGAGGCTGAGGTTTGGCTGTTTGGATTCCAGCCTTGCATGTCTGTCTCACAGCCCTTGGGACACAACCCAGTCTGTCCCTTGCTGAGTACCTTGTGCACAGCAGGTCTTTGTCACGTTTTAAATTTTATTTTATTTTGGGAGCAAAGCCACGGGGAGGATACAGGAAGGCGCGTTGAGAGCTCATGGTAAGCTCAAATCAGGTGCACATGTACATAGAACCCTCCAGTGCACTGCTCCACACGCCTTTCGAAGGCTCGCAGATGTGCTGGGCAGCTGGAGCGAGCAGGGAGGCTGAGGGTGAAGGCGGGGGGAGGAGGAGAACGAGCCCTGTGGCGGCCAGGAGATGGGAGCACACACGCAGGTATAGGTTCAAAGACCCACAGGGCTGGCAGCTTCTCAGAGGTCAGTGTTCTCATGGAACAGGTGGGCAGAGGAAGGATGCAGAGCAGGAGGACTCCCCGAGGCCACCTGCTGTGGCCATGTTCACAGAGGATGGAGCCCAGCTTTCCATTCCCTGTCCTGTGCCTCGTGTGACATCACTCTGTCTCCCAGGTTTTTTTTTTCCTGGCAGGAGAATAATGGCAGATTGGTGTAGCAACCTGGCCTTGGGGACCTGTTGAAGGATAGCCCTTCGCCCTAGGCATCCAGGAGCCAGAGTAGATTATGAGGACAGGCTGCTCTGCTCCCAAAACATACTTCTAGAAGACAGGACCTTCTGCTATCTAATAGCCAAAAAGTATTTTAGGGTCCCCTCCCCATCCCTCATGCTTTGCAGACTAGCCAGTGTCCAGGGTGGCTCAGCCGACATTCGTGGAGCATCTGCTCCATGTTCGTTTGATAGGATCTTGAATAGCCCAGCCCTGGGAGATGAGCGAACTGGCACCCAGTGCCTGCCCTCCTGTGAATAAATTAGCTCTGTGACATAGCCCCTGGTCTCAGTGTTCCCCTCAGTGATAGGAGGGGGCTGGCCAAATGCTGTCGATGTCCCTTTTTGTTCCGACCTTTATTCCAAGCTGGAAATTAGACAGCGTCTCACTCATTTCCTTTCCCAAGTGGCGATGGCTCCCTGGAGTACAGGGTTCGGGGAAGGATTTGGAAAGGCCTGAGTAACCCAAGGAGCTAGACGGTGTCCCCTGCAGGTATTTCCTGGGCTGTGAGTGCCACATCCTTTTTCCCCTTGGCTCCCAGTTGTCAGCCACCTGGTACTGGCTAGCGGTTAGTGGCCATCACCCACACGGTACCCTCCCCACAAAGTAAGGCTCGCCCACAAGTGTTTTCCTAGCACCCCCGCTGTTGACGTGAGGCGGTGAAATTTTGGGTGTACTTTCCTGACCGTCGGGCGGTTGTGATTTCTGTCTTTCGTACAGTCCTGTGTCTCAGAACAGTACAGAGTCTCCTCCTGGTCCCTCCGACGGCCTCCCACTGAAACCGTGCAGTGATACCAGCGCGAACACATAGGCTTCGAAAATACAAAGTTATGAGGTGAAGAAGCAACAGGAAGTGGGGAAGTGAGCAGAACAAAGCTTGCGTTATGTACTCAAAACGCTGTTGACCTTTTTTTTTTTCTTTTTAAAATCATAGAGCTCTCTTAAATGGTTCAACTTCTTACGGGGCCTGTGGAGAAGAGGGAGTAGTGGGTGTGAAACAAGTTTAGGGAAGATGTAGCCCCCCTCCCCCCAACTTTGCAAAAGTTATGCAAATTTATGTGGGTCAGAGGCTCCTGATCTTTTCACCCTATTTTTCTTCACTAAGGGCTGGGGAAAGTTACTTAAATCGCTCCTCTTGTAGACCTTCCTTTGCAGGACTAGATGTGGCTCTTAGAATTCAAGATGGTGGGGAAAGTGGAATTCTGCTCCCACACTTTTTCTTTTTCTGCGTCTACCTCAGTTTCTCACTTCCTACCGATGCCTTAAGAAGGACAGAGTGCCAATTTGGTAGTTTCCAGTATCGGGGAAGGCCCACGTATGTTGGCTTTAACAAGACCCCGCCAAGCCCGGCAACAACTGTCATTCCCTAAACTGACCCCTGCTGGGGACGGCACATTTCACACGTGCAGGGACAAGTCACTGGCTGGCCGGATAGAGAGAGGGGTTGCTGGTTTAGACAACTGGCCCTTCGTTTGAAGGGCAAACATGGTCCTGAGGAGTGAACCTACTGTTGGGCATTCCCTCTTTGGATGTTGTAGCCCAGTTAGCTCAGGGGGAGTCAGCTGTGTAGGAGCTTTGAGTGGGCTCGAGCTCACAGTAATAACGGTGCTCATGATAAGAGCTATGTGTTTGCAAAAGCCCCTCCTGCATTGCCTCATTTTACCTTCCTGTCAGGCTTTTGAAGTCGGGAGGGAAGGCATTATAGGCACTTAACTCAATGACGGCTGGATGCTAATAATACAATAATGCAAACAGGAGGGGAGAGCCAGTGCTTTCTGGGCACATTCTTTGGTTTCAAAGGCCCTGTGCTAGGTCAAAGCTACGATCTCGTTTAATGCTGAGCGATGGCATGGAGAGGTGGACAGTGGAGACCTAGAACAGCTCAGTGGCCTGCAGTGATGGAGCAGGTGTCTTGCCCCTTGAGTTCACTTGTCACAGCCTCCGTCTCCCATGTCACCTTCGCTGGCATCAGTTTCTGGGATGGCTGAGTGTGGGGTGTGGTCTGTGGCCTGGCAGTAGAATGTGTCTCTGGGGACAGGGTGCCCTGGTCCGGGGCACGCCCAACCCCGACTCCATCAGCTTTGCTGGTGGCTAGGCGACCTGGCCACTGGTGCAGAGGCGCACCCCGCTTCCTGCCTGTGCCACAGGCTTGCAGATTTACGTGTCAGCTTACTCCATTGAAAGCGCACCAGGGAGTGGGCTATTTTAAAGAAAAGTTAAGGGTTTGCTTTTTTTTCGTTTTGAAGCCATGCCCTCACCCCAATTCTGTTTTATGTCTGTGGCATTTTGGCTTTGCCATTGTCACATTGTGATAAGGCCTGTTCTGAGTGTTCAGGTTCCAGTCTTGGTGGAAGGTAGGGGGTAGAGGCTATTTTCACCCAAGAGACCTGCGAGACCTGTGGGACACACAGTGCGTCAGACAAGTGATTGGCTGGTGCCTCTTGTGGCACCTTCCTGCCTCCCTGTGGCTTCATTTGTGTGTGTGTGTGTGTGTGTGTGTGTGTGTGTGTTTTCTGTAATCTTGTGGAGGCATGGAAGGCATGAGCTGGACTGTCAGTTAATTCGGTGAAGTTGTGCACAATGAATGGAACAAATAGGGCATGAGACTGAAACGGTGTTTAAAAACCAAGCAGGATTGCCTCTAGCGGCTGTTTGACATTCATGGGCTAATTTTGGAAGCTCTAAACAACGTGCTAGCAGAGTCCCCACCTTCTGATGGGTCTTAGGTGTCTCTTACTCTGGCAATACCACCAAGCTCTTTCAAGGCGTGCTTGCTGGTGGTGGTGATCGCCAGCATTTTTCAAGTGAATGAGACTGGGGGAACGTAGGTAGAACTTTAAGGCACATCTTGTGGCTGTCTGATTTTCAGTCTTTTATGAATCAGGAGTGCAGAGAAGTTGGTTTGCATGATTGGAAGTTGTACTGACTTGACTGATTGGTGGCCACCGTGCCAGCCAGCACTGAGCCGAGGCTGGGGAGGTGAACTGAACTCACAGTTCTCCCGCTCTTCTGTTTTTTGGGGTTGGGCACCATCTAACTGCTTGCTAGGTGAGTATAAACAGATGAAAAATAATTCTAAACCAGCTTCATTTTAGTATTTTCCATTCTGTTCCTTAATAAAGTTAGCTTTTTCAAAAAAACTCCGCAATGAAATAAATCAAAGCTGAATCGCTGAATCTTCTAGCAACATTTATTTGAGTGCAGCCCAAGTTCTGTTATCTCCCAACTGGTTTTAACGCCCTGATAGCTAGACAGCTCCCTGAGTGGAATCTTGCATCTTGGTCTGTTGATTGTAAAAATTCCTGTGGGAAATGTGGCCCGGAAGGTGAACATACGCACTTGACTCTTTTTTTTTTTTTTCCAATTAAAAGGTGGTTCACTGTCTTTGTTTGATTATTTAAGTACTGTAAGTTCAGTGTTCAGCCCCGGGGAGGATTGTCTGTCCCATTCACCCACGAACAGGAAGAGTGCATTTGAACATAAAATTAATAGTGTTTGTGGCTTAGAAACCCACCTTGTCATTAACCACCAGTGCATGCCAGCCTGAAACGTGTTCTTGTGCCAGAGTAAACCACAAGGTTGTGGAAAAACGTAAAGGAAATGGGGGGTAACTTAGTAGTAAAAGGTGAAGGCTGGTGGGTAGGGCATGGGGTGTGGGGGCTGCAGAGCGGAGAAAGGAGGAAGGAAAGCAAACTCTGGCCAGATGCTGCTGGCCCATGGGCAGGGTTGGATTTCGCTGGTGAGAGAAGGTTTGCAGTGTGTGAACTGAATATTGATGATCTAATTTCTGCATTTCTTTAGATTTATATTTTGAAACAAATTATATTTCTTGGAGTTTAGTGGATTTACCCCCAATAGCCCATCTTTGTTAAATTAGGCTCAATTCATCTGGGGCAGTGGTTCTCCATTGAGGGTGATTTTGCCCACAGGGGACATTTGGCACTGTCTGGAGACATTTTTGGTTGTCATAATTAGTGGTGGTGGTAGGGGGTGGTGCTGGCAATTAATGGTTAGAGGCCAGGGATACTGCTTAACATCCTACAGGTACAGGAACCCCCGTCTCCAACAAAGAATGCAGCCCAAAGTGTCAGTAGTGCCAAGGTTGTGAAACCTAGATCTAAGGGATTGGTTGCTGCCCATGTTATCCTATAAGAGGGCAGAGTCTTGGCACTGGGCTGTGGGAAGAACATATTTCTGTGGAAGTGCAGCAATAGTCTGGAGATCTTGCTGCTCCAAAGACCTGAAAGGGTCCCAGGACTTGGCTTCTTCACCCAGCCATAATGATTTTGCAGCTTTTTTCACCCTTTTCTTCTAACATTTCTCCATCTTGTGTTTTGCTCCATGGACCTGTCCCCTAACATTGATTCTCTAACCCAGTGCATTTTGCCCCTGCCCCATACAAACTGCTCAATTTGCATTTTTCTTGCTTTTCTATCTATACCATCCATTGGAGGAGTGTTTGGTCCTCTTTGGGGAATCTGCTTTTCTCTACCGCAAAAGGGAGGTTAATGAATCTCCGAATTGCTATTCTGCATAGGATAGTCCCATGTGCCATTTCTCCCCCCTATGGAGAATTAAGAATGTGAACTTTTTAATCAACTATAGACTTAACTACAGACTTAATGCCAGTCAACTGTAAAACACATGCCTCTTTCAGGCCACTTTTTGACAAGTTTCAGGTAAGAATGATAGCATATTAAATTATTAGGCAGTTTTATGACTGTGCAGGGAAGATTTATCTTTTGATGAATAAATATTGCCATAGCCCAATTTAGAAGTTGGCAAATGCTGATTTACAGCTTAAAATATAAGGGTTATTTTATGATGAAGTGGCGGTGGTGGGGTGGGTTTTAAAGTGATGTCAGTGGCACCTTTGAGTAATATGCCATTAAAACATTGCCATGGGCAGAGCTGCAGGGAGGATTCTTAGGTGGCTGCCAGGGTTCCTGCCACTCCCGTTAGGTTTTGGGGTCCAGGTCTCTTTGTGATGCACAGTTCCAGCTGATAGTACTTTGAGGCATTATTAAAGTGTGGGTGCCCCCAGGTCCCTGGCAGTTGATCCTGCAGCAGTGCACGTCCTTCTAAAGGATTCTGTTTGCCTGTCTGTGTAACTTCAAGGTGGCAGTGGCCCCAGTGTCAGGGACTGTACATTTTTCAGATGAGGGGAATGTAATTTTGAGGATGAATGTTTTCAAAGCCCTGTTGAGAAGAGAAGCTGGTGAGTTTCTTGTGTGTTCTAGATGTGGTGATCATCCCACTTTTGAATAAAAAAAAAAATGAGACATTTGAACTGACAAGTACGGCTACTTATAGGAATAGAGGGTTTAAAGTTGCAACTGACCTGTAATGTCCGTTACATGCCTGCACCCATAATGATGGTAGAAATAGATCAGTTACTTGCAATCTTTTTCATTTTGCTTACTGGTTATTGATTGATTGATGGAATAGTTAATGCCTACGCATGGTAGAAAATTTGCAAGTTTCAAATAGTCTAAAGTGGGTATAATTCTTCTTGTTCCTCAGCTGCCCAGTTCTCTCTATAGGTAACCACTACTATTAGCTTTTTGGGTATCTTTTCAAAGATAATCTATGGATATAAATGCATATATGAATACATAGTATTTTTCAACAACTGTCGGCATACAATTCATGTCATTCTGTGCCTTGCTTGTCTTACCTAACAACATACACTGAAAATTATTCCATATCATGACATAGAGAATGCCCTTGTTCTTTTTTTATAGCTACAGAACACTCCATTTTACTGGAAAATCATAATTTTTTAAAACAGTCACCCAGTAGTGGATATTGAGGTTGTTTCCAGTCTTCTATCATTACAAGTCATCCTGCTGTGACTATGCTAGTATGTATACGATTTTGCATGTAGAAGAGTATGTCTGTAGGATAAATTCCTAGGACTGCAATTGCTGGTAAAAGTATATATATATGTTTGTGATATTGGTAGACATTGCAAGTATCCATTCAAGGAGATTGTCGCAATTTATAGTGACACCATGAATGAATGAGACATCCTTGCCAACACAGTGAGTTATCAGACTTTTTGATCTTTGCCAATCTGATGGATGAAAATTGGTATCTCTTACTTTTAATTTGCATTTCTTTTATGAGTGTGGTTGAGCATCTTTTCACAAGTTTAAGATACATTTGTCTTTTTTTTTTTTTTGTCTTTCAATTCCAACTCTGCCCGTTCTTCTTTTGGGTTATTGGTCTTTCACAGTCTTTTAGATTCAATCTCTCTTTGACCCATTTCTGCATTTGGCATAGCTCACTCTGGGCACTGAGGTAGCCTGAGCATTCATATGAGGCTTTGGAGAGTGGGATGGATCAACTTTGCTGGTGAGGACAGTGGGAAATGGGTCCATTTTCTTGGGTGTGGCCACTGCTGCATCAGGCTGCTGGGGTCCCTGAGCCTAGGGTTCATGGCTCTCATCTCTGCAGTACTCCTTCAGAGCTGCAAGCAGTCTGACTCAGAGGGAGAGCAAGTGCCTCCGGGTGTGTTGAACACGGGAGGACAGGCTGGTGTAGGGGATGGACATGAATGAGACTGGAAAGGCTGAGGTTGGGAGGTGGATTTGGGGCATAGGAATCCCAGGCACCAGTGATTTGTGCAGGAAAGAGGCATAGCAGTAACACTGAAAATTTTCAAATACGCAGTGTCCAAGAAGTCAGGAAAAATAGGATACATTTATTTCTAAACAGCATGTCAGTTACATTTTCAATATTTTTCTCAATGTTTTTTTCCAACCTCCAGATACCTTTTCAGATGTTTAAACATAAAGTGAACGTTCTCAACTGGGGGTAATTTTGTCCCACTCCAAGGGGCCTTTGGCAATGTCTGGAATCCATTTTGGTTGTCACAGTTTGGGAGAGGAGAGAAGGGAGAATGCTACTGGCATCTAGTGGGTGGAGGCCGAGGTTGCTGCTAAACGTCCTACAATGTGGAGGACAACTCCCTATTTCAGCCCAAAATGCCAGTGTCAATATATTAAAAGGCCCTGATGTAAAGCCATGGGGTCCAGAGGTTAATGTGAAAAAAAGTATAATGATTCCACTGTTCCCTTCAGTTTTCAGATGTTTAAGACATTCTTTTGTGTCACAGTGGGCCTCATTGATTTACATTATTTAGATGAACTTCACCTGAAAAGGTGCGGAGGCCGAAGAAAAACATGGAGAATTTTAGTTGAAAGGGTTTTAAAACCGTTTTAAAATGTCAGCACTGTGTGTGTCCTGACTTCTCAGACAGTGAAAGCTGAGACCTGTCAGTGACCACAGGGTCCTCACTGCTGTCTGCTTGGCAGCTTTTTTGGTTGGTTTTTCTTATTTTTGTAGTCATGTCTTGGATCAGGATTTTGCTAAGAGGATCACTCTTTCCCCTAAGGACACTCTAGACACAGGAGAGTAGGATTTTTTAAACTGAGGCTCCTGAAAGGCTCATTGTTGCGATTAGGGTGGCATTTCCAGTGTACCCAAGCTCTCTGTGCCGTGGGACCCTGCTGTGCTCCCAGTGTCCCAAGCCCCCAGGATGCCTATTACTGGGTGGCCTTCCACATTCAACCTTGGAGGGTCAGCAGATTGCCAAGGGTTTTCCCCTTTGGTTTCAGAGAGGGCGGTGGCCAAGGATGAACATTCGGGAGCCACACTGCCCGCTGAAATCTTCACTCCTCGCCTGTTCATAACTTTGGGCAGGCCTCAGTTGCCTTGTCTGTAGAAGGGGAGTAGTACTAGCATTATTGTGAAGATTAACTGAGTTAGTATATGGAATGTACTTAGAATGGTGACCGTAAGTATTAGCTATTTAATATTATGATTATGATTATGATTGTTGGTTTCAGCCATCGTAAGTTCCAGCCTTCTTGCCCCTCCTCTTTAGTTCCGTGGAAACCCTCTGCCAAGATGAGCCAGTACATGGATTCCAGGGGAGGCTCCGATGGCTTCTCTGAGTCCGCATGTGCTTGAGTGCCCTTCCCTGTGTCCGGGGTGGGCTCTGCTTCTCCTGGAAGCACGAGAGCTTGTGCTGAGTCAGGCCTGTGTCCTCAATCCCCCTCCCTGCTCACCCCCCCCCACCTCCTCCACTGAGGGAGGAGTGGCCCTGCCTCTCTGAGACGGGTCTCCTCCTTGTTCCGGAAGCTGAGAGGATGGTTGTGGGCCGCCCTCTTATGTAGACCCAGCTTCAGTCAAGGCTGGGCTGGTGGGCTCCCGGCTTTTGGTCCTCAAGGTGCATTTCAGCTTGGCCTCAGCCGCAGTCACCAGAAAGGGCTATTTATAAAATCGGGACAGCCTTTGGTTAGAACCTATAAACAGTCTACTAAGAAAGTTGTTGGGTGAAGCTGACTTTTAAATTTTTTTTTCTTTTCATTCAGCATGGAGGTTCATATTTGGGTAGTTTAATGGCCAGGGATCACAGGGTCTTGTGCCTGGGTGGGTGGTCCAATCCGAGTGCTTCAACCAGCACCTTATTTTAAGAAACCACCAAATATTATAGAAGCCTATGGGATGCAGGGAGGTGACAAAGGGAGAGGGTCTGATAAACCCTGTCCCGAGGGAGCTTCTAGTCCAGTGGGAATGGCACAACCCTCACCATCGGGAATGCCCAATCTGTTGGTAGGACACAGCCCTGTCCTCGGGGAGCCCCAGTCTGAGGGGGGACACGGCCCCGTCCTCGGGGAGCCCCAGTCTGAGGGGAGACATGGCCCCGTCCTCGGGGAGCCCCAGTCTGAGGGGAGACACGGCCCCGTCCTCGGGGAGCCCCAGTCTGAGGGGAGACACGGCCCCGTCCTCGGGGAGCCCCAGTCTGAGGAGGAAGGCATAGGATGAGGCATAGGATGAATTCACAGTCTGATGGTGACATAATCCGTATTCTTAGGGAGCTCCCAGTCTGAGGGGGAGAGACAAATCCTGCTCATCCAGCCTGATGGAGACTGGGGTCTTGCTTTCTGAGCCTGTTTGATTGTGTGTGACACAGAGCCCTCAAGGAGATGGATGGGACGGAGTAGTTCTTTCTCCCAGGACAGAAGGAGAGGAGGCAGGAGAGAGTGTGGCAGCCTGGGCAGAAGTGGACTCGGTCTTGTCTGCTGATCTGGCCTCTGCCGGCCGAGCCCCACCCTGGAGCTCGTGTGGAGGCTGCACTATCTTTAGTGGTCACCCTTGTGATCTTTAGAGGACGTTGCTGGTTGCTGACGTGGCTGTTTCCGGGGCTGGACCCTTTTCCCTAGAGAGCTGTACCTTTTGGGGAGTGACAGTTTGGTATAGGGTGGGGCAGGCCGTGGGGAATAGGTGGGGGATTCCAAAGCCTAGCTGCCATTCCTTGCCTCCTCCTGAGCCAGAGGACGAGATTTTAGATCCTTCTGGCCATCAGTCATAGTCAGAAAATAAGAGTTTTGTAGAAAAGACTTTGAGCATCATCTAGTCTGACCTTCCCATTTCACAGAGGAGGATATGAAGGCCAGAGAAGGGAAGTGGTTTACTTAGCATCATGCACAGCTTAGAGGCTGCGCTGGGCTTCGGGCCTGGCTTCTGAGCGTGGTCCCCTCATTGGCGTGCTCAGCACAGGCTGCCTGGTGTAACTGTGGTCGGGGAGGTCCTGTTAGAGGCCTGTCAGATCAGTTATTCCCCTGCTCCGAGCCCCACAGACTCCCATCTCACTCAGAGAAAAGGCCAAAGGCCTTGCCGTGACCTTGAGGCCGCCCCCACCCCATTGCTAACCTGCTGCTTTCCTCTCACTCCCACCACACTGGTCTCTTGGCTGTTCCTGACATTCCCACCTCAGGGCCTTTGCACTTGCTGATATTTTTGCCTAGAATGTCTTCCCCAGGTATCTGCATGGCTCATTCCCTCCCCTCCTTCAGAGCCCCTACCCTGACTGTCCTGGACAAAGTGCCCTCTTTCCCCACCATTCTCTATCCCTTTCTCTGCTTTTTCCCCTCCAGAGCATTTGTCACCATCTGGCACAGTGTATATTTCTTTGCTTCCTCCCGTCAGAACACAAACACAAAACCTGTTCTGTTTTGTTCACTGCTCTATCCCTGGCACCCGGGACATGCTGGCACATAGTAAGTGCTTGGTATCTGTTTGTTCACAGAAAGAAGGGGGGAAAGGTGGGAGGGAGGACGGCAGGGAGGGAGGAAAGGTAAACACAAACTGAAATTAAAGGATTCCAGGCCTTTGGTGTTAAGGATGGTTCGATTTGCTTAGTCTGCTCTGTAGAAAAGGGACGCCGTGTGATGGGATGGTGGAGACCCCACCGCTGTCCAGTGCCATCCGGAACAATCTCTGGCATGATAGCCTGGCCGCAGTTTCTGTCTGCCCTGAGCTCCATTTACCCTGCATGATCCTTGTTCCTATAACTGAAAAAAAAGTGGGGTTAAACTGTAGTCTTTCTACCTTCGGGTTTATAAATCTTAAATTTATCTGCATGGCCAGAATCCCTTTTCCAAGGGACAAAGACAGGTACCAGAAGGCTTGAGCTGAAGATCCAGGGAGAGATTGGCAGGGGGTGGATTTTGGTTGTACTCATGAAATTGGGAGCTTGGGAGGGGAAGCTGAAAGCTCCTGGGTTCTGGTCCTACCCCTTTTTGTGGGTGGCCCTGGGCAGTTACTTCCCCTCTCTCGGTCTCAGCTTCCTCATCTATAAAATGACGCTGGGACTAGGCCTGGGCGTCAGAGCTGCTAGGGATCCGTGCAATGGGCTTCAGGGGGCCCTTGCGCCAAATGGGCAAGAGCCTGTGATCTGGATTGTTCCTAAGGTCCTTTCTAGTGCGGACATCCTTACAGACGTCTGCATTTTAAATTCACTGTTCCCTTTAGATCTAATATCAGATTTTTGGTGAAACCATGACTTCCTTGATACGCTGGAAATAAAGGTGACAGTTAAAAAAAAAAAGTAAATGTTTAAAAAGTTTTTTCAGTGCCGGTTACTTTAGTAAATGTGGGGTTTTTTTTCCTCTCTAGTTCTTGGTCTTAACCTATAAGCCATCACAAGATCAAACAAGTTTCAGTTTGAGTCTGTATCACTTCGACTTATCACGTTTACTTTCAGCTAGTTTGGCTGTTTGGGGGAGGCCTTATCAGCTAACTGTTTAGCCCTCTGGGTAGGAAGATGTGGTCTGGGGCAGTTTGAAAGCTGGTACCCCTCCTCCGCGTATCCCCCCACCCCCACCCCAGCCTGGCCCAGTGAGCTTTTGTAACATGGCAGCAGCAGGTCCACTGGCTTCGGGAAGATCATCAAACCCTTCCCCCTTCCCAAACCCTTGTGTCTTGTCCAGGACCAGCTACATAATTTGCTGGGTCCAGTGCAAATGAAAATGTGAGGCCCCTTGTGAAAAAATGATGAAGACTTTCAAGATGGTGACAGCGGCACATTAACCCCAGCCTGGGTTACTGTGAACTGCTCTTCCTGCTTCCATCTGAGCTTACCAGGACCAAGTGTGGAAATATAGAAAATGCATTTTTTTAGAGTCATTGAAAATTCCCTCAGAAGGAATTTGAGTTCTGGCGTGGCCTATGTGATTCAGGGCTCCTGGCCTGAGCTGCTGTGTTTGGAAAATCCCTACAACCAGGTCAGGAGGGTTTGGATGGTGCCCGTGGGTGCTGGTAGAAGGGCAGGGAAGAATGATTTATAAAGCATCGTGCTACCCATGGATACTAGAAGCTCTTTTCTTTGGAAACATCATTTGTTTTGTCCTTTTGATGGATAAACAAAATGTGCTATATCCATACAGTGGAATATTATTCATCCATAAAAAGGAGTGAGGTGCTGATACATGCTACAGCATGGATGAGCCTCGAAAACGTCATGCTAAGTGAAAGAAGCCAGACACAAAAGGCCACATGTTGTCTGATTTCATTTATATGAAATGTCCAGAGTGGGCAAATCCCTACAGGTGGAAAGTGGTTGCCAGGAGAAGCAGGAGAGGGGGGTGACTGCTAATGGGTAAGTATGATGGGATGATGAAAACGTTCTAAGATGGTGTGATGGTTGTACCATTACAGCCAGTGAATTGTGCACTTTAAAAGAGTAAATTTCATGGTACGTGAATTATATCTCAATTTTTAAAAACCTAATGGAGTAAAAAAAACATCTTTTAAGGGCTCAACATTTAACCCTTTGTCCCTCTGCTCTTGTGGATACTGTAGATTCGGAGCAGGAGCAGCAGCCTTCTCTCCTTCCAGTGTCTCTCTCTCTTCTTCCTGCGAGGCCCACCCCCATCCAGATAATCTCTTGAACATCCCTCCTGCAAAGCCCGTTTTCCAGGAAAGATCTTAGGGAAGCGTTCATGCTAAGCGGATATGTGGCTGCTAAGACTTAGCCTCTCCCAAGGCATTTGCATATTAGCTTATAAAAGGAGAAACCTTTTAGGTGAGAGGAAAGCGTGTTTAATTTTAGAATTCCAAGTAAGAGCAAAAGTGTGTGAAAGGTTTTTAATTTTCTTGGGGTGGTGCTCAGTGGCTCTGAAGCCAGGGTGTGGCCAGATCCCCTTTCCACACACTGATGGGGCTGACCCCATGACTAGGGGAGATTGGTGCGAGGAGCAGGCTATGACATATTCCCTTCGGGTTGAGCGGTTTGCCCCAGGCCCAGCCACACTGCCTTTAACATTTTCCAAAGTAGGGGGGACATCGTGACTTTGTAGGCTGCTGGGAGGATGCATCCTTCTGATCAGGATTCCTTTCTGTCCCAGTGTGCTTGGTTGTTGAATCAAGTGGTCCCAATCCAAGACGAGCCCCATGCCTGGCTCTTTTCTGCCGTCCCCCGTGCAGTTCACTGCTGCTCGTCCTTGCCCGTGTTCAACCTCCCGCCTCCCTCCACACGCCCCCTGCTGCCTCCCCACTCCTTCCCTGTCATCAGTCCCATTCTTCAAGACCCAGTCTAGTTCAAGCTTCACGCTTCTTTGAGAATCCCCTTTAGTCAGTATTTAGCCTTCCTACCTTCATGTTCTTTGTGGCCCCTGGATCCCGAGATCTTTATCTTAATCATCTTTGAAACTCCAGTGCCTGACATGGTATTTGTAAACAGTAAGCACTTAATAAATACTTACTTAAAAATTTCAGAATATTACAGGGGTGCAAATGTTTTTGTTACACGAATGCCTTTTATAATGCTTAAGTTGGGGCTTTTAGTGTGCCCATCACCCGAATAGTGTTCATTGTACCCGACAGGTTTTTCCCCCTCCCCTCAATAAATGCTTTTGAATCACACCACACCAAGGCTGTGTATGGCCAGTGAAGGGGAGTGGGGAGCGATGAAATCTAAAGAGAGGTGGCAAGGACATTATCAGCCTCAGGCATTCCTTGCTAAGAGAGGAGGAAATAGCATTTGTGATGTGGAGGGCCGAAATCTGAAAGCCTGCTGGGGAAAGGAGGGGACATCTCAGAGCTTCATGTCACATAGGATGATGAGCAGAGGGCAGCTCAGTAGCTGCCCCACAGAGCAGTTGCCTCCGTGGACTATCCTGTCCTGGAAGATCTCTTGCATCTCAGGCTTCCATCTTCAGCCAGAGGGACCTTCGTATATACTGAGTGCCTCTATATATAGAGAGAGTACGTGTGGGCAGGTTGACAATGCCCATCCCTGGCTGCCTGGGCATTCCTGTGCTCACCTGGCTCTTACTCTTTTCGGGTGACTCAGGATGTGACCGTGCAGCCAGTGTTCCCTTCTTCCCAGCATCGTGGCTGTTACAAAGAAGAAAGTGCTCTGTGGCGGCATGAGCAGGATGGGACCGGGTAGTTTTGACTGTAGCAAGAGTAACCAGTAATATTTGACGGCAGGCACTGAACATCCCAAGCATTTCGCGTGCATCCTCTCATTAAATCCTCACAACAACCCTAGCAGGCGGGCGCCCTTCTTATTCTTGTCTTCATCGGGTTACTGGTGAAGACTGTGGGGCCGAGAGGGGTTCATAAATTAGTTAGTAACATACCCAGTCGCTCAGTTAACCAGAGGCAGAGTTGGGCCCAGACCAGTCCTACCTGACTCCTGAACGTGTGTTCTGACCCTTCCCTGCCTCAAGGTCTCATCCCCCGTAGGGGGCCCCACCCACCCCGTGGTCAGTGCCACGTGTGTGCTGGCCCGCTGCTTGGGACGCTCTTCCCACTTCCTCTCCTCTTGACCCACTTGAACCCATTTTTGGAGACCCAAGTCAGATCTCACTTCCTCCGGGAGGCCTTCTCCAGCCACTACAGCCCTCCCTACCTGTCCGTCAGCAGTCGCCGGCAGGTGACTATCCACCATCCCCCAGGACATGATCTGGCTGTTTTCAGCATGTGCATCTCCAAAGTCTCCAATGACAGTCCAACTTTCTTAGGTCCTGAGTTTTCTCTGAACTCTTCGCTAACTTGAAGGGTTTAATTGAAGAGACTTTAATAAGGTAATTACTTATAGAGCTATAGGCAGGGTACTGGAGAGCGACTGGGATGGTACAGCGCCTGGGACTGACAATGGGGGAGCCATTGCCACTGCAAGGCCTGAGGGACCCCTTTAGAGGGAGCTGTCACTGGAGCCCAGCGAGGGCTGCAGCTGTTGGGGAGGACCCCATGATAGGAGCTGACGGATTTGAGAGCCAGCTTTCCACTTGGTTAGTAAAAACTCACTGAAAGCCAACAGGGAGGATTTTTTTTTAAAGGAAAGAGAAGTAGAAGCCAGAGCTGAGCCCAGTAGGAGCTTATAGTCTAGCTGAGGTTTTGGGGGAGAGAAGACAGGCACATACCCCTACTTAAGACAGAGTAACACCTCTACAGAGTGGGATTTGCCCCTTAACAGGTGGGTGTACCATACACCAAACAGTCAGGCACAGTGGAGGTAGACATTGGAGGAGCCACAGTTGTCAAAGGCTTCCTTCCTGTAGATGAGAGTTGAGTGCCAGTCCGGCGACCTCCGTAAGGATTTCCCAGAAGGCCTCCTGGATTGAGCGTGGCCAGTCTGTGTTTTAGCACTTTTGAAGTCTCAGAGTTCTTTAAAAATTTACCCCAAGGGTCCTAGAAGTTTGGATAATCAGCAGATGTCCTTCTCCTTTGGAGCTGACATCAAGGGGAAGGTCTGCCCACCTCAAGAGTCGCCCCAGGCCACTTACAAAGACTCAGCCCACTGCAGTGTGGTGTTGCTAAATCTCGTTTCTTGTTTCTCTATTCCTATTTTTCCACCCACTCCTGTTGGCCTAGATCCTCCTAGCTACTAGAAGGGTAGAAGGAGTTTTGGGGAGCAGTTTGAAGGCAGTTTGAAGGCAGTTGGAAGGCTGAGTGCTCTTCGCTTAGGCCTCTCTTCGCTGGCCCTTGTGAATTTTGCTGCTAGTAAGTTTCTTTGGCATTTTCTGCCAGCTAGGCCTGGACATGCTGGGAGACACTCCAGATAGCCTGATGCCTTTTACTCCCCTGAACGCATCACATACCCTCTCACCTCTGGGCCTTTGAGCTCACAGTTCTGTTTGTGCTGCCTGGAACACTCCCTCGGCCCAGTACTTTGCCTTGTGAGACATCAGGGAGCCGTGAGGACCATGGAGAATCCCACAATCTGCAGCCCCTCTAAAGAGTTTCTGGGGTCCCGATCTACAGGTTGTGGGATTGAGTGTCACTTGAATTGTGGGTGGCTGCTTACCTTTGCCGTCACCAGTAAGGCTGTAGGGGGCACAGCCTGGAAAACATAGAGGTAGGGATCAGAGCAGACTCTCCGGAGAGGATGGCTGACACTTGGGGAGCAGGAGGGCTGCAGGGGACGGTGACCTGAGGAGGCCAGTGGACCCTGGAAGGGGGCTGACCAGACATCTCTTCTGCATCTGGTCTTGGGGACTGCCTGTGCTGGGGGTGGCTTGGGGCCCAGGGCAGTGGTAGCCTCAGGGCCCAGGCAGGGGCCTGACTGGGGGAAATCCTTTATTTAATAAAAAGGCGATGATTCTACAGGCCAGTCTGTGACCTGCTCTGACACCTTTGTCTCTCAGTACTGTTTCAGACATCAGATGATGCTGTGGTTCAGGTTTTAAACTCTCATCGTTCCTTTATCACATAAATATAATAAAGCTAACAAAGAGGAAAGGGAAATGAAATTAATATCACCCATAATCCCACCACCCAGATATCACTTACATTTAGAACTTGGATATGTAAACATCCTGGGCAATTTTCTGTATTTACAAAGTGGAAGCAAATCATAGATGTATTTTCTGACCTGGTGTGTGTGTATGCATGTGATTTTTGTCCATTTAAAAAAATACATGTTTGCCACAAATGCAAACTGGGGACTATGAAGAGAACCCTCCTTGCCCCGCCTGCACCCCCTAATTCTCCTCCTCGGAAGTTGCCCCTTTAACAATTGCCAGTGTATCCTTGCTTAGGGAGACATCCAGAAGGGACGATGTGTGTGGAATAGCAAACTGTACATGCTGGTCACTGTAACTCGCACAGATGTTGTCGTGGGTGGGTCATGAGGACGGGTTTGTGGTCATGAGGACTGGGAAGTAGTTTGTGGTTGGGGAAGGGCCTTTCTCGGAAACAGATGTCTGTGGAGTTAGGTGAAGGAGATGGAGGAGTGTCGAGGCTTAGGTTTTGATTGGCTTTGTCATGAGGAGCAGGGTGAGAGAAGGTGAGAGAGACTGTGGGCAGGGGCCGGATATTGTCAAATTTTACCTCCCGGGTGGGAATTGAGGTAGAGGAGCTAGCAGGGACGCACACGAGCAAGAGACAGGTCAGGGAGTGGTGTTCATAATTGGTAGATATTTGGAAAATATCCTTGCTTCACAGAACAATAGGTTAACCAACCCTATATTAGTCCCCCTTTTTTTGTTAAGAAAAAAAAGTTTTAACAATCTGTGAATACCAAAAACTTAAGCAAAACTACAGAACTGAACTCGGATTTGGTTCTGGCTTTGTGGTTCTGACTGGCTGCTCGATCTTAGGCTGCTCCTTGGCTTTTTTAGAACTCAGCCTTCTTATCTGCAGATCTGTTGTTCTCAGTCCGACAGGCACACTCAAATCACTGGGAAGCTTAAAACAGAAAATAGCTGATGCCAGAGCCCTCTCCAAACCAACAGTTCCAGAATCTCTGGGGATGGAGCCTGGGAATTTTTTCAAAAATACAGCCTACATTGAGAACCTCTGGATTCAGATCATACTAATTGCTCATTTTAGTACTAAAATGTTATGATTCTATGTATTGTATTATATAATTTAATTCCTTTCAAATACTGTGCACAAATGTTATAAACTTCTACATACCAAGAAGTCTTATTTTTTTTATGAAAAACTCCCCGTAATCCTCATTAGGCCCATGATATAATGCCAGTGTCCTGCAGTCAATAAATCATAATCATAAGTGTAGTAAAACATCAAATAATTAATTTTTGACCCAGGAGTCAAAAGCATGGACTTTAATCTTTAATTTCTCATTCCTTCATTTTGAAAAAGCTTCTGACCAGAGGCTTGAGGCCATCTCTATTTGTAAAGAAGACACTGAAACGTTCAGAGAGCAGACCTTACTGGAAGTGTCCTTGCTAGAAGAATCGTATATACCGTAAGTTCCAATTGAGGAAGTCCAGTTAGGGGAGGCTTTTATTGCATCTAAATTCTACATGGAGTGGGAGGTGTTTAGAGTCTTGGTGCTGTTTTATCTTTACCATTGAAGTTCTTGGTTTTGTCTCTTCCTAAATGAGTCATTTTTTAAAAAGGAACCTAACTTGGGGGGGCGGGGAAACCACTGTGGGAGGTGCCGGGTGGGGGCGGCAGGGGAGCCAACAGCCAGGAGAAGGAGTTTACGCTTGGGACATCCGCTCAGAAGGGGCAGAGCCAGGGGTGTCTTGCTGAGGATGAATCAGGGACAAGTGGGACATAACCCGGTGGGGGAGGGCAGCAGGAATAGTACTGATGTTGATTATTAATTTGCCAAAGATTCAGTGGAGCTCATCCGACACACATACTGCCCAGACATAAGGCTCAGTCCACAGGTGCTGGGGAGGTTGTGAGCAAAGGGGAAAGAGCGTCCTAGTTTTCCCTCTGCTTGGGGACGTGGGACACAGACTGTGTCCGTATTTGCCTGCACTTACACATAAATGAACTGAAGCTACTGAGCCCCATCCTGGAGTGAACAATGCAAATAAAAATATTAGTTTCAGGTGGGATTTCAGAGGAGAGAAATGGCAGCCTGAGGACTCCATTGTGGCGTACTAGGGGGCCAGATGAGACATACACTGGCCGGACAGCCAAATGGAGATCAGTTGGAGGACAGGGGCTCTGTGGGACCAACGCCTGTCACTTCCCCTTTCTGTGCTAAGATCTCCTGGCTGAAAAATGATCCCACACACCCAAGTCACCCAGGCCCCTGCTAGCTGTTGAGAGAGCTTGCTTCCTTGATGCCTGTGGAGGTGGGGGTGGGAGAGGGAGTGAGGAGGAGTGGGCAGATCCTCAGAGCAGCTCCGTGCAGTTTGTCCCAGATCCCTGCCATGCTTGGGGTGAGGAGGATCCCAGGGCAAGGTGCCTCCTGACACCTGGGAAGAGCTTGGTGCCTTTGGAGTTGTCAGCTAGGCGTGCTCCTTGCGTTCCACGTGGAGCCCTCCAGAAGGGCTGGATTTCATCTTTTCTGAGTGGCGTGCAGCACCCTGCAGTTGTGCGTGTGTGTTGTCTAGGGTTGTCACTAACTTCCTGTTTAGGTATGGTCTGAGGCTCGAAGCTTTCACTGAGGTCCAGTGCTTCTCTCTTACTGGCTGTGGGGTGGCCTCTTTGTTCCTCGGCTGACTCTTGCTATCCTTCTTTGCATCCTTCTTGCTGGAAGATGCTCTGTAGCTTCTGCACTTGTTTGTGTTATTGAGGGTGGAGAGTGCTGTGAGGTCTGCAGGCTGGACGTGGGGAGGGGAGCAACACTGAGTAGCCCCTTATATGATGCCAGGCACTGTGCTAGGAATTTTCAACACTTCCTGTTGTATTCAGGCCTCACATTAGTTCATGCAGAACCAGACTCAGAGGGGTTACGTGACCAGCCCAAGGTTGAATGAAGTGATCCCAGGCCTGACTCCAGCACTCCTGTTATTAATATTTCAACCAAGTCCTGGAGCACACTGCCCCTTTTGTTCCGCTGCTTTGGGTACGTCTTGGTTTCTTATTGGCCATCTTGGTGGACAGCATCCCCTCTCGCCCCATAGTTTCCTCCCAGCCCATTGTCGTCCAGATCCACCTTGCCGTCTGTCGGGGTGATTAGATGGCTCATGAATGCTTTGCTGACTTTCACCTCTTCCAGTTGTCCTCCCCGTGCTCTGTGAATCCCAGTGGTGTTGGGTGCTGGTCTATAGCTGGTGATAGAAGTGGATTAGTCCAATTCCCGATTTCCCACAAACAATATTCTTTTCCTACTTCTGGGCACCCAGCCCTTATTATTTTGCTGGTCACCGTGAGCTTCTCCACCCAGCTGGGTTTCTCACGTGTCAAGCTGTTCCCTTGAAGAAGGAAGAAGAGAGTATATCTATCTATGTTTGCAAAAGCTTGCGAAAGCGTGCCAAGGAAAGGACCCAGGACCTTGAATGTGCAGGTGCACGGGAGGGCCAAATCTGGCCATGCTGCTCCTTAGTAGGGTAGCTGCTAGAATTTGCCAGGCTTTGGGCGTCTCCTGCAAAGGAAGAATGGGAATGCTTTCCCAGACTTCAAGAAGGCCCTGTATCCCTTCACTTACCCATCCTAGTTCTCCTGTATCTTCTGAAAAACCTCTGAAATTGTATCACCTGAGCATCAGAATTGTTCTGTGGATTAAGTTATGTTTACCAGTTAAGACACTGTGTTGAGCAGTGGGCAATTATAAGCGTTTTCAACACAGCTATTAATTACCCTCAAGGGGCTTGCGGTCTACACACACACATGGAACACTTGCCCAGAGAAGCTAAATGCAGTGAGCTCAGAAGAGCCAGGGAGAGCTCAGCAAGTGGGGGCAGGGTCCCTCGGTGGACTGCAGGAGAGAAGCCAGAGCAGGGGACTGGGAGGGCAGAGCTGCAGGGGGAGGAATGTGCTCAGCATTGGAACCTCTGGGGTGCATGGAAAACGGGAGGAGCACAGGTGGAATGGAGTAGAGGTGTGCATGGGAAATAAGATCCAAGAAGGATGTGTGCGTCATTTATGAGGGATCCCAAGGGATGGCTATGGAGCTTGGGATTGAACTCCCAAGCCAATCAAATGGGACAAGGGTAGGTGAAAATAATGAAGATCCATCTGGATGTGTGGACTGTGAATGGGCAATGCTAGGGGGGGTGATTGGAAGACATTTATCACGGTGAATTTTAGAAATGAAATATTGAGGAGTTGGATTAAGGGTGGTGCAGTGTATATAGAAAAGAAGTTAGAGAAGTGGAAGGTTTCAAATCCCAGCTCTGCCCCTTGCTACCTGTGTGACCTTGAGAATTTAATCTCTTTGTATCTCAGTTTTGTCCTCCTTAAATAGAGGCTAAAAATGCTTCTCAGAATTGTTGTGTGAGGGGTTTAACTTGTAATACGCCCAGCACTTAGTAGGTGCTCAACAAATACGAGTCCCCTCGCATTTTGAGAAGCACGATTTGTGACTGACTGGGAGGAACTGGGGGAGCGGAGTGCAAGGTTCTGCATCTGAGAGCCCTGGGGAATGATGAAGCCTTCACAGCAGGGGATGGAGTTGTTTGGGGTCCCTGAATTCAGTTTTAGGAACACTCTGCACCCTGAACCCCAGCTGCTGAGAGCTGCCACAGAAAGCCCCACAGCCGTGCAGATTGTGCCTCTGTGAAACCGTGGCCTCTATCTAGTTGCAGCTGGCCAGCCACCAGCTCTCTCTCCAGACAGGGTCCAGACCAGGGTGGGATGAATGAGCCACTTAGGGCACAAATTTAAGGAACTTTTGAATTTCAGGGCCTTGCCTGCGCTTGCATGATGCCCCACAGTGGGATGTGCCACACTGCCCCACCTCCATCGAGCCCCCTCTCCCTGTCTGCCCCTTTCCACTCAGGGGACAGCCTGGCTTCATTCATTCACTGAAAACATCCCTCAGCAGCGAGCTCGCTCAAGTTTCTGCCTCCCTTCCCGTGCGCTGACCTGCATCTGGGTTCATGCCAGCCTGGTTTGCCTTCTACTCAGAGAAAGAAATGTCCCTCCCGCTGGCTAGAGAGAGCCCTCTCCCTGTACTTGGGTCCCTATGCCTCCTGCAGCCCCGGGACCTCAGCCGTTCTGTCATTCGGTAGCAGAGTGTTTCCTCAAACCTCATCCTCCTCTACCTCTCATCCTCTTTTCTTCTGCCCTCACAGATGGATGTCTGGAAGGAATCTGTCCTCGCTGACACAGCCCACTCAGGCTGGCTTCCACCTGTGGGAGGGGGTGTGCCCGGCCCGGGACAGGGACTTGGTGGGTTTTGCAGGAGAGGGCTCCCTCCCACCTTCTGCAGGAACTGCCCTCTTTAAGGTCACCTGCGACCTCCATGTTGCCACACCTAACGGACACGTCAGTCCTTATCTTTCTGGGCTCTTTGCTACTTTTGACACTGTGGACAACTTCCTCCTTCTTGCAAGTCTCTTTTTCTCTTGGCTTCTTCGATTCCACAATAAATCTTTCAGCAACTATTTCTTTAGCACCTACAATGCTCCAGGCTCTGGGGCACACCGTAGTATGATGTCCCTACTCTCAGGGAGTTTGTAGTCTAGTGTGAGGGAAGAGGGATGAAAAAGTAAATGTCAGGTGGCGATGAGGGGTACAAATAAAAATACAACAGGGAAGGGGACAGAAGAGTGCTGGGGTCAAGGTGGGCCTTACTTTTCAGTGTCTTTTTAGGTCATTAGAGCAGAAATCTGGGGGAAGCAAAGGGTGCCTGGGGGGGACAGTGTCCCAGGCAGAGAGAAGAGCAGGTGTGGAGGGCCTGAGCCTGCGTGGGGTGTGTGAGGAAGCCATTGTGGCTGCAGGAAACTGAGGGAGGGCAGAGTAGGAAGAGAAGAATGAACTAAGGTGTCTTAGTCCCTTGGGGAAGAGGCCCAGCCAAGTCATGTGGACCTTGAGGGTCATTTCAAGGCTTTTACTTTGAGAGAGGTGAAACACTGTAGGAGTGTTGTGAGCAGTGGAGTGATTAAGTGATCACTTAGGCCACTCTAGGGAGCATGCTGTACTAGTTTGCTGGGACTGCCATAAGAAAGAACCACAGACTGGTGGCTTACACGACAGAAGTGTGTTGTCGCACAGTTCTGGAGGGTGGGAATTCAAGATGTCAAGGTGTTGGCAGGACCACGCTCCTTCCGAAGGCTCTGGGGGAGGATCTGTTCCAGGCCTGTCTCCTCGCTGCTGGTAGTGCTTTGGCTTGTGAGAAAATAACCCCAGTCTTCACATGTGCTCTTCCTTGGTGTGCCTGTCTGTGTGTGCCCAAATATCTCCTTTTTACAAAAGCACCAGTCCTATTGGGTTAGGGACCCCCACCTACTTCAGTATGATGTCATCCCAACCGATTACATCTGCAATGACCCTGTTTCCAAATATGTCACATTCTGAGATACTGGGGGTTTGGACTTCGACACAGGAGCTTTGAGGAGACACAGTTCAACCCAGAAGATGTGGATTATAGAAAGATGAGGGTAGGAGTGGGATGACGAGTTAGGGGATTCTTGCAATAACCTAATGAGAGACGCTGCTTGTTTGGACCAAAGAGTTAGCAGTGGAGGTAGTGAGGAATGGTGAGAATTTGGATATAATTTGAAGTTAAGTTGACATCATTTGCTCATGGGTTGGATGTGGGTTGTGAGGGAAAGGGAGGAACTATGATGACTTGGGCTTAGGGCCCAAATAACTGGAAGAATGGGGTTGGGTGTCTTCCTCTCCTAAATCCTGTCTCTCCTCGGGGACCTTCCTCAGCGGCTTTGCAGGATCCTCCTGGGCAGGCCCATCAGCTGTTGGGCTCTGTAGGGGATGTCACTTCTCCATTCTCTCCCTGGTTGACACTGCCTCTTCCCGTGTTGAAGCCAGATACCCTGAATATGCTCTCTGGGTCATCCTGCAGGCCCTGGCTGTGGAGGATGCTGAAGGAAGAGGACACAGAAGCAGGACGACCCTGAAAGATTCAGCCTCTTAATCCTGAAACAGGTAGCTTCTCTGAAATTCTTGCCGTTGGAACGTTTTATGACAAAGCGGTCATAAAATTGTTTCTTTGACCTCTGTGGTAGAGAGAATCCCCCAAGAAGGGGAGGAAGCTACTTTGAGCCTGGATACCCATAGATTTCTAGAAAACTTTCCCTAGGAAATAAATGTTCAGTGATGGCAGATCCACACACTGGTTTTCAGTGTCGTTAGGAATGGGGCTGAGGGCATCCCACCTTGTCTCTCTGGACTTTGCAGAATTGTAGTAAATAGTTAAAGATCCAATGTACGTTCACGGACAGCGGCCCTGGAAGTGTTCAGGAGTTAACAATGGCTGGGATGCACCTCTGGAGAATCATAGCACTTCCTAGGAGGCTGCTGTGAGAAACGCCACAGAGCCTGCGGGTTCCCGGACGACGGAGCCTTACTGGTTCTGGGGCATTTCTGGTGTTTTTATCAGCCCTGGCCCTGTGGTCTCTTCTAGTCTCAGTTCAGAAAACGGGCACACAGCTATGAGTCCTGTGCCAGGTCTCACACAGAAGCTGTCTGAAGAGTCAATTGATTTGTGTACAAACAGAATTTTTAATTTTGGGGGGGTTGTAAACCCTGGTCTAGCGGGAGATGGCTCCTTTCCACACATCTCAGTGACAGTGGGGAAGGCGGATGGTGACGTCTGATTTGATTTTTTCAGTGCACGTGGTTTTGTTTTCTTGGCATGTGCCACACTTCTCATTCCTTTTGTGTGAGGCTCAGAATTGATTGCTTCAGTTTGTTTTTTTCTGTGCCTGATTTTGATTTAATTTTTTTTTTTTTTGGGACAGAGTCTCGCTCTGTTGCCTGGGCTAGAGTGAGTGCCGTGGCATCAGCCTAGCTCACAGCAACCTCAAACTCCTGGGCTCAAGCGATCCTTCTGCCTCAGCCTCCCAAGTAGCTGGGACTACAGGCATGCGCCACCATGCCTGGCTAAGTTTTCTATATATACTTTTAGCTGTCCATGTAATTTCTGTCTATTTTTAGTAGAGACGGGGTCTCACTCTTGCTCAGGCTGGTCTCGAACTCCTGAGCTCAAGTGATCCTCCCGCCTCGGCCTCCCAGAGTGCTAGGATTACAGGTGTGAGCCACCGCACCCGGCCTTGATTTAATTTTTAAGCTGTTGTGTTTGGGGTTCCAGTTGGAAACAGATGGCTCACTCACATGGGGTAACACAGAGACTGTGCTGAAGCGACTGTCCATGAGGTGCAGGCGGAGTTAAGGGAAGCCACGGCGTCCCAGGGCCACAACGGCAGGGAGCTGTTGTCACCTGGCCGAGGCCTGAAAGGAAGAGAGAGGCATGGGCTGTGAGGATTGGAAACAGGAGCTGGAAAGGTTGTCTCTGGTAGAGGGATGCCACCAGCCTCCAGCAACGTGGCTGGGAAAGAGCCCAGAGAATGAGTGTCCCCAGGAAACTCCCCTCCCAGGCCTCCCACCTCCTGATGCGGCACTGGGAGCAAGGTGGGTGCTGTCCACAGAGCAGGGCCTCTGGGGCAGAGCTGAGTGGGGGAGGCTGGAGAGCGATCTATGGAGCAAACGGGAACTGTCAGACAGAGCTGAGATGCCACTTGGATTATAAGGGGCGTTTCTACTTTAGAACAAAGAGAGGCTTTTGTGTTTATCTGCGTGAGTGAAACTTTGCATTATGAGGTCAACTACATAGAACCAACTGCTGGCTCTGAGACCAGCAGGAACAACAAAAATCCTCATCTTTTTTATATTAGTAGTTGAAAGGTCCCAGGGAAGTCAAGTGACTTGCCCAAGGTACTTATTAATTCATTAATGTGATTCCTGAAAGCCTGTGACATTTTCGGGGTGGAGTGGGGAGGGCGAACAGTATAAAGCATTTGAAACAGTTAAAAACTGTAAAGCAAAATCTGAGCAAGTGGCAGGAAAAGGCTGTGGTTAGTGTTTATCTGAGTCCAATTGGGCTGTTATAATGATACCATAGACGGAGTGGCTTATACACAACAAAAATGTATTTCTCACAGTTCTGGAGGCTGGAAGTCCAAGGTGAGGGTGCCGGCATGGTCAGGTTCTGGTAAGGGGGGTCTCTTCTGGGTTGTTGACAACTTCTCACTGTGTCCTTGCATGGCAGAAGGGGCCATGGCCCTCTCTAAGGCCTCTTTTATAAGGGCACTAATCCTATTCATGAGGTCTATGCCCTCAAGACCTAATCACCTCCCATAGGCCCCGCCCTTAATACCATCACCTTGGGGGTCAGGATTTCAACACATGAATTTTGGTGGGGGACACGTACATTCAGACCATAGGAGTTCTTGTTTCCCATTTATTAGTTTGGATTCTTGGGCTGTGGATACCAGAAAACTAAACTCAAAGGGTATCCCATAGCACAGGGGATTCATCAGCTCGTGTATCCACAATGTGCAAGAATAGGGTGGACTGCGGGGTCGATGTGAACCAGCAGCTCAGCAGTACCTAAAGCATCCAGTTTTTTCTCACCTTTCTGCTCTTTCTTCCCTGGGTCAGTTCATGCTCAGGCCGGCTTCTGCACTGGGCTGGGGGAGGACTGGGTTCCTGGCGACCTGGGTACTGTTGAGGGAGGAGGGAGATGGGTATTGGGAGCAGTAGCTAACATCCACCATACTGTATCACCTGTAGAAGTCGAGTAAAACCTCACTAATTTGGACTCATTGTTGGGGGTAATAGTGAGAGGAAACCCACTCTTAACTAGTAAAATTCTGAATTTTGAAGTGTTTTAATACAGTGTAGTTTCAGGCAGAATCTTCCCAAATAGCTCTTTTTAGAAGCAATTAGCATCTGGTTCTCGAGTGTCTTAAAATGTAGCACCTTCTAGTGTGCCTTTTGCGTCCTCTTTAATTTCTAATTTGCTTTTTCAGCCTTTTTATGGCCAGAGTAAACACTGAACTCAAGTTCTGGGTTGGTGGAGGTTAAATTACAGAAATGAGGTTCTTCATTTAAAACCTCATCTATAAAATGGGAATAAGAACAGCACCTGCTTTATGGGTTTGCTGTGAGGATTAACTGAGGTAATCCCAGTCAAGTGCTTACTTAGCTCAGTGGCTGGCCCTATAAAAGTTACCTTTATTAGTGTCATAGATCTCAAACGATTGTCACCTTTACATGTTTATGTGCATGTTTAATCTAGGAAATTCACTCTCTTCACTACAAATATATTATCTGCCACTGATTAGCTCTGTTAGAGATGAGGTAAATAAAGGTATTAAAATATTTAGTGTTTATGGATCTTTGTTTTTTTACTGAAGTGCTTTTTTATTAGACTTAATTTTAGGGGAAGCCTAAATAAAGAAAAGTTTAAGTAGCATACAATTAAGTTAAAAGTAGGTATAATCTCAGGAAAATAGAGATTTTAAAATTTTATGGCAACATGTCAATACATTCTTCACATGGCCTGTGTCAACTGGTTTTCCTCCTTTATTCTCAGTTTGGAGGCTCTGGGGGGATGAGTGACTGACCTTGGCTTTGATTTCCCAAACTAGCTGCACAGTTAGGCTCTCCAGGGTGGGTAGATTTTAGGATCACCTGGATTGAGTGAGATGCTGCAGTCGCGAGAAGCTAGTATTGGGTATTTATTTCAATAGAATTTCTGCTGACAAAATGCTGTGGATCATTCTCTAAAGCCTTTGGTGCCACAGGGCTGACCTCTCAATTCCAGGAGGGTCAAGTGTCTTGATTTGGGGTTCCCAGAATGATGGTGGGGAGAGCACAGGTTGGCACTGTGCCCCCAAAAGCTTGATAGCCTCTTTCAAAACCGGAAGGTAGCTTTGAGGCTGGAGGGGTGGGTGTGTAGGGTACAGCAAGAGGGGAATGTTCCAGAGTGACCAGGAACTTCAAAGACCATAAATTTTTCATGCCCCTTCCCCTGAGTATTGACTAAAATCAAACTGAAATTTTCTGTAGGTTGTTTACTGCTCTCAAGGCTCATCGCCGTTTTGATACCTAGATGAAAACTGATAGACCCTAAATTCCTTGGCTCAGAGGGTGCTACAGAGTAGTTCTCAAATGAAGATTGCCTGGACCAAGAAAGTACCAAAAGAAAAATGCTTTGGGGGGGTTGGCCTAGGCCCCCAGTTTTTTATTTTGCCAAGTTAGGATGTTTTTAAAACTCTCACATTCATCACCAAAATTTTATTAAGAGACCATCTTGATGAAAAAATAGTAGGAAGGAGATAATCTAAGAACAAAACATAAATCTTTAAGTGGAAAACACTCAGCTTTAGGAATAATTTACTACACTGTTATTTTTCTGACGTCACCTTTGAAAACGGCATCGGGAATGGGTGCTACCCTGCATCTGTCCGTGACAGGTGTTGGAGACCCAGCCGGAGAGGTGGAGTTATCTACTTAATGTGCAACGTAGGGAGAAATACCATACTTTTTGAAGTCTTGCTTGAAGCCTAGTAGTCCTCTAGATCATGTGTTGATTGTATTTATAGGTTAAAGTTGGGGTGAAATTCATTTTGATACAAGTCTCGATAAATCCAATTCATTTTATAAAGAAGGAACTATTTACCCTCCAGCCATTAACTTAGAATTGTTAGTTTAATTCCACCATCAGGAAGAAAATCTTGAAATACCTAAATAGCTCAAATTAAATGGCAGGGGGACTGTTTTTCCTTTTCCACAATTTAACCCTCAAAATGATAAATCCCGTCAGTTTGATTTGGCATCAGCAGTGCGGTGTGCCTCTGTGGGTGGGAACGTGCCACACGCACACGCAGAAAACATTGTAGTCTGGAGAGCCCCAGAAAGGAAGGGGTGCTCGGGAGAAAAGCAGTGTGCGTGTAGTCAGTCCCTGGTAAGTGTTAGTACTTGTAGCAAAAGTTACATCTTGGAGCTGCCAAAATAGTAGGGCTTTTTAAGATGTCTTTTGGAGTCATTAAAAATGCCCAAACATACATCCAACCACCCCTGACATCCAGAAGATTAACAAAACGTTACTCATTCTGCTTCACTTCACATGTCTGCTTGGCTTTGCCACAAACACGTTTCGCCTTCCAGCCGGGGATTAAGCTTCCGTGTTAGGCCATGACTGCTGTGAAAGCAGCTCCTCTGTTCCTGCTGGCGGGAATAGAAAGCCTGCCTGCTCACCTGTGTGCAATCCTGACCGGAACCAAGGAATCCTGGAGCCAAAGCGGGTTTCAAGGTCCCTGCCGTGGCTGGCAAAAGGTGTCCTAATCCTAACATTTCATTGATCTCTAATGTTTCATGGATTTCTGTGAACAAGGATGTGAACTCAGATGTGTCTTTCTCAAGAAAAAGACCATTCAGCCGCACACTCTCACCTACAGTTATTGCCCTGTTACCACATGCCTGGGCCAAGTGTCACCGTTTGAGTCCTGCTTATATCCTCATATAGGCTCACATGGCACAGTTCTTGCCTGGGCCAACGGACCCTCAGTCTCGACTTGCTCCGACTCCGTCCTGCTTGTTTCTCTCGAGGAGCATCTCGCTCTGCAGCAGACCATGCAATCTCCAGAGCTATAGCTCATTGTACTTTCTGACAGACATTACCACAAAACTCTTATCTCAGTCAGCTTGGGCTATCACAACAAAATACCATAGACTGGTAGCCTGAACAGTTTATTTCTCATAGCTCTAGAGGCTGGGAAGTCCAAGATCAAGGTGCTCAGCAAGGTAGGTTTCATTCTGAGGCCCCTTCACTTGGCGTATGGGTGGCTGCCATCTTGCTGTGTGCTCACTTGACCTCTTCTTTGTGCACTCAGAGAGAGAGCAACCTCTGGTGTCTCTTCTTATAATATAAGGGCACTGATGCTGTCACGGGAGCTCCATCTTCACGACCTTAGGTAAACCTAATTATCTCCCAAAGGCCCCACCTACTGACACCATCTCATTGGGGCTTAGGGCTTCAACATATGAATTTTGGTTGGGGAGGGAGCACAAACATTCAGTCCAAAACAACCCTGAATCTTTATCTGAAGTGCTCACGGGTCACTGGTCCAGGCACCATGCAGCAGAGAAAGCCTTAGAGTTTCAAGCTTTTGTTGCTGTGAAAGAGGTGAAGTGTGCTCCACCTGGGGACAGCATAATAGAATGGAAAGTTGGAGGCCTGCACCACAGAACTGGAGGTGACCTGGGGCCACACTGGTGATCTTCTTGTCTTTCCAAATCTTAGGTTTCCTATTTCCATCTGTCAGTGGTAAAGTGGTGGTTGCCACACTTGGTCAGCCTCAGTGAGATATCAGTGCTTCATCCAATATTGCTTGAACACCTTCCTTAGCCTTCTTCACGTGCCTCTAGAAAGGAGGCTCTTGGATCCAAAGCCTGGGAAAATGGATTTTTTCTTAACACTTTATCATCTTAAGCATTTACTCCCTTTTCATGGGGGAAAGAGAGGCAGTAAATTAGAAGGAAGCTGTTCCATTAGAGATTAGTATCTTCCATGTCGTTTTAAATGTATGCACACATGGTAACGTCCCCATGGACACACACACACCCTGTACCAGGTGGAATATTTTAAAATATAAAAAGGCCTTTGAAAATCCTTTTAAACTTTCAAGGAACAGATAATTCTTGTGTTACATAAACTGTTCCAGGATTTAGAACAAAGATGGAAAACTTCCATATCCTTTTTCAAGCAAACGTGACCCTGATATCAAAGTTGGCAAGTCCCCAAAGGGAGGGCTCTATACCAGTCTTACTTAGGAATGTAAAAATTTTAGATAAAATCCTACTGATTAGATTTCAGCAATAGAGTGTGTGAATGTTCTACCATAACCAAATAGATTCCATTCCTGGAATGCAGGAATGGCTTCATATACATATATTTTCATATGATTCACATAAATTGCTTAGGTAAAAATATGTAATAATCTCATTAATTCCAAAACTGCATTCAATCAATTCAACTTCCAATTTTTTACAAACCACTTGAAAAAGAATATATAAAATGACCATTCTTTAATACGGTAAGGAAGTTGAGTTCACACAGCTCACTGGCATTCTATTAATACTTACCAGCGAAGCACTCAAGGCATCACTGGGTACCACTGGGATCAGAACAAGACGGGCATTAGCAAACATTGTTTCTTTAAGTTTTAGCCAATGTGGAAAGTCATAAACTATCAACCTGGAGAATAAATATTGTAAAGAAAATGATAAAGTTGCCATTTTAATGACAGAATGCTTAGTTGTAGACCAAGAAGACTTAAATAGTTTAACTAAAAACCTATTTCTTTGGTGGTGAGATTAAAAGTAAGGATTTGAATTCTTCTGAAATTAGTTCATGAGTCTGATGCCTTTCCTCTGAAGGACCCATCAGGATGTTTTAAATTTCACAAAATGGTTCTAAGTTTATTTGGAAAAATAAGTAGATGAGAACATGAAGGGGAATTTTGAAAATGGTTTTGGGGGAAGGGAATTAGATCCATTGGTTATTAAAATATATAGCACTACCAGATATTAAAATGCAATGGGAAGACTTTGTAATTAAAACACTGTGGTGCTGGCATAAAAAAAGGAGAAAGTAGATAAGTGAACTAGGATAGTTCAGAAATAGACCCTTGCATGAATAATTTAATAAATCATAAAGAAGTCATTGCAAATCAATGGGGAAGGGGAAATTATTCAATAAATAATTCTGATACCTCATTAGCAATTTGGAAAAAATCATTTTGGCTTCACCAAAATGAATCACAGATGGATTAAACAATTAAAGTGCAAAATGTAGAGGCATAGGAAATCTATAGAATTGAATATTGCTTAGAAACAAAAGAAAAACATTCAGAAAGGAAAAGAATAGTCAGTCAACTACAGGAAAATGTAAGATTTCTTCATGTCAAAAAACCAATCGGGAAACAACAGACTGGGAGAAGACTGACAGTAACATGATCAAATTAATATCTTTATAATGTGAAATGCTCAAATTAAAAAAAAAAGTCCTAAAACCTTGGCAGAACACTGGAATGGCTAACTAAACACAACACTAAACAAATATATGGAAAATGTACAAAATAAATAGTAATAAGAGACATGCAGATTAAAACAGCAGTAATGTACTATTTTAACATATTCACCAAAAAATACATTTTTAATGCTAGTCCTCAATTCTGGTGATATTGCAGTATAGTTAAACAATTTTACAATGTATTAAACAGCCATATTATTCATTCACATATTTTGATCCAGTAATACTGCTTCTATGGACTGTCTTCTTCCATCCCCCACAAAGGAGACAATACAAAATATTTAATAAGCTGTTTAAACAAAGATGCTCCCTGATGCATTATTTACAAAGCAAACACGTGCATTTGTGCATGTACACACACACACACACACACACACGCACACAATATTAGTATCTGACGGTTGGGTAACTATAAAATAAAATATTCTTCTCTCAGCATAATACTCTACTGTAATTAATAATTATTTTGGAGATATGTAGCAATGTGGCAAGATATTTACAGTATAATTTTATGTGAAGAAATGATAAATGGTAGTATAGTTTCACTGTGGAAAACAGCTCTGTAGTTGTGCTGTTAAAAGGAACGAATGATTACTGCACACAACAACACAGAAGAGTATCAGAAATATAACATGAAGCAAAAAAGCAAGTTGCAGAATACATACAGTATGATTCCAATTACATAAAATTCAGATGCATGCAAAACTAGTGATACAGTGTTAAGATGTCTGTATGCACAGAAAGACCAAGTGATTGTAGACAAAAATTCAGGATAGTGATAGGAGAAGAGAGGACGGAGGGAAGCCCCCTATGAGTGGGGAGGGGTACCTCGGGGATTGGTGGCATTCTCTTTAAGCTGGGCTGTGGACACACGGGTGTGTTTTATTGCTATTTTTTTATACCCTTCATGTACACTATAAGTATTTTTTAATGTATTTAATGTTTACTGAAAATATTAAAACCCGTATTCACTGATTTACAATTATGTACAAAATATGTATCTTTTATAAAGAAAGTGAGACAATATATAGGTAACAGTGATTGTATTAGAGTGGTGAGATTATGAGTGATTTGTTCTTTCATTTTCTCTCGTTCCCAAATTGTCAATTATGTGCTTACATCACATTTTTTAAAAGAGAAAATAAGACAAAAAAGGAAATTTGAAGACAAATGCAGTTATAGGATGATGTGAGGAAGTCTCGTTTCCAGTGAAAGGAGCACCGTTGCTAAGAGCTAATAGACTCCACCACTGAGGCAGGAGGGGAAATGCACCTAAAATGTAAAAGAGACATAAATGAGTCCGCAAATAATCACTGAGTATCTTTCATATGTGAGAAAACATTGACCTGGGTTGTACTCAGAAAAAAACTTTTGAACACTTGAGTTTTAATGAATTACTAATGGATGAATTAGAAAGGCTGGCATTTCTATGGGTTCCCCCTTTTTTAAAAAAAGTTTTATTGTTTTGTTTGGTTATAAAAATAATGCTATTGATTTGAAAGATTCTTGCAAAAAAAAAATAATAGAACCTGAAGCTGATTAGACACTAGAACTAAATCGTAGTTTTAAGGAAATACAGGGGATAGAGGAGCATGTTCACAGACACCACAGGGATGTGATCAAGCAGTTTTCTGGGACATATGACCCATACGTTTCTTCAGTACATAAACGGCATGGGAAAGGAGGGAGGGGGACATTATGTAATAAATTGTAAAAGACTCAAAAGATAGATCAGCCAGATACAAATGTAAATCTTGTTTGGATTTTGATTTAAACTAACAACTGTAAAAAGGCATTTATGAGACAATTGGGGAAATTGGGACGCTGGATATTTAATGATATTGAGAGGTTAATTTTAGTTTTGTAGGTGTGATATGTTAAAATGGTTGTGTTTTAAGGAGACATACTAAAGTATTTATGGACAAATGAAATATTTTAAAATAATCCAGCAGGGAGTTTGAGTTTGTTAAATATAAAAAATCTGTGTGTTTTATATGTACAGATGGTTCCTGACTTACAATGGTTTGACTCATGATTTTCAACTTTGCAGTGGTATGAAAGCAATACTCATTCATTACACTCCCTATAGTGGGGTTACATCCCAGTAAACCGATATTTTTGACTTACGAAGGGTTTATTGGGAAGTAGCCCCATCATTAGTCAAGGAGCATATGTATATGTTTATTTATTGAAGTATGTATAGATGAATGATATATCTAGGATTTATGTTAAAATATTCCAGGAGTATGGGGCATAAAGATGAGACGAAGTCAAGCCATGTGTGATAATTGAAGCTGGGTGATGGGTATATATATTTCAGCTACTTTTGTGTATATTTGAAAATTTTCATGATAAAACATAAAAAATAAAATAAAAATAATACATATTCATTGTTGAAAATTTATAAAATATACAGAAGGAAATGAAAGTCACCTGTAATTCCACCTGCCAGTGACAACTTTTATCCATATTTTGATAAAAATCCTTCCATACTCTTTCCTCGTGTCTTTATAACTCATGTTCTTATCCATTCATATATTTAAACAATAAAGAAATTGTACCACTTGTATTGCTTTATAGCCTGCTTTTTTACATTATAAGATAGGCACTTTTGTGATTTAATACATTTAGATCTTCAACATAATTTTAGTGGCTATATATTATTCCAATACATGACTACACACACACACACACACACACACACACACACACACACACACACACACACACACACACACACACCTTAATTGTATTTAACCAGTCCCTTACAGATGGATATCTAAGGTGTTTCCTTTTTTCTCTTTTTCCTATTTTAAATAACTCTATTGCATACTTGTTTATTTCTTTTGACAAATATCTAGAAGGCCAAAGAGTTTTTTAAGGTATTTTTCTCCCATCTTGCCAAATTGCTCATTGGAAATATGATATAATTTAAAACTCCCTTTTTCCTGTTTCATCATAATCTCAGCAACCTTGGATCTTATATTCACAATATTTTACATGTTTGCCAATCTGATAGAGGGATAAAGAGTATCTCATTTTTATTTCCATTTATTTGATTATTAGTGAGTTTGAAAATCTTGTCATATATATATATAAGTCATTTGTATTTCTTATTCTGTGATTAGGTGCTTATGTTTTTTTGCCTAGTTATTATATTTATCTCTTACATAATTGATTCACAAGGGCTCTTTACATATTAAAGGATTCTAATATTTCATATATTATATAAAATACAGCTTTTCCCCCTAGTTTGTTGTTCGTCTTTTAGCCTTGGATCATTTATGAACAATCATTTGTCAAGAGCTATTTTTTTATTTTTAAGTTGGGGTCTTGCTCTGTCACCCAGACTAGAGTGCAATGGTGTCATCATAGCTCACTGCAACCTCAAGCAATTCTCCTGCCTCAGCCTCCTGAGTAGTTGGGACTACAGGTGTACGCCACCACACCTGGCTAATTTTTCTTTTTATTTTTTTTGTAGAGATGGGGTCTCTTTCTTGCTCAGGCTAAGAATTATTTTAACAGATCTTTCTAAAGATTATAAATCTAGATTTTTTTCATTTGAGCCATTGTAATTTTCTACATTTTAATGTTTGTAACCTTATTCAGTGTTTTATTATATAACATTGCCATCTAAAGTCTTTTGTATTTCAGTAACTTTTTTAGTTATCAAGTAAGATGTTTGTGGCAGAAAAGAACACATTTAAAAAATTTGCCTATAGTTTGAGTAACTATAGTACATCAGATAAAATTTGGTAGTTTCCCTTTCAGTAGTTTTTCCGTGTGCGCGCGCGTGTGTATGTGTGTGTATGTATTAGGGTAACACTAGCTAAAGAAACCATTAAAACCCCAAACTATAGCTTAACACAATAGAGGTTCATTTCTCACTCAGGCCAACATAGGTCTTTCTGCTTGGTGGTCAGTCCACTGGTGGAGCCCTGAGTGATTCAGTGGCCCAGGCTCCTTCCATCTATTGCTCTTCCATTCCTGAGGGTATTGGAGTGCTCTGCATGCATTTGGCAGATGGAGAGAGCATGGAGAAGGCACACCACTTCCTACCCCCCCTAGCCTGAAAGTGCCCCATATCACTTCCACCTGTGTTCCATTGGTAGCAATCGTCATATGGCACCACCTAGATGCAAGGGGTGCTGGGACTTGTAGTCCCTGGCTGAGTTGCTGCTTTACAGTGAAAACCCTACACTCTGGAAAGAGAAGCATAAATATTCACTGACCATTTAGCTGACTATGCCACAAGGTATCATATTTATATTGTATATGATATATATTTTTTCTTTGCAAAATGGAATCACCCTAAATTTTAGCATCATGTTGTGAACATTTCCCTGTGTCTTTAAATCTTCTTCAAAAATATGAGTTTTAATGCCTACATATTACTTCCTGTATTGATGCATCGTAATTTATTTAACCATTTTTCTATTATAGTACAGTTTAGGTTTTTCTAGATTTTTTATTATTATGAATATTGCTGCTGTAAATGTCCCTGTGCATAAATCTTTAAGTATTCCTCTGAGTATTTCCTCAGGGAAAATTCTTGAGAGGGCATGTGCTCTGTATTAAAGCTAGTGATACATATCACCAGATGGCCCTTCAGAAATGTGGACTGATTTACAGTCATCAGTAGTGTCTGAGGGTTCTTATTTCAGGGCACCTTGACTATTTTGAGCGTTACAGTTGTTTTGGTTTTTGCCAGTTGGATAGTTGGGGACAGTCTCACATTGTTTTAATTTGCAAGGTTTGCTTACTGATGGGTTTGAACATTTTTTCATGAGACCATCAGTAATCTTGTGTGTGTGTGTGTGTGAATTGCCTCTTTGCAGCGTTTCTTTTTTTTCAATCATTTATAAGGGATTTTTATGCAGTATGTGTATTAAGTTGTCATATGTTACAAATATTTTATCTAGCTTCTTCTTCCCTTGATTTTGCTTCATAACCTAATTTTCTTAGATTAAACTCTGCTGTTGGAACCCTAATGTGTGATATCACACCCACTGAATCTGCGCAGGTAGCAGTACTCCTGAGATTAATAAAATTTTAAAAAGCAAAGCAGACTCTTTTTCCTGACCTATCCTATGGTTTGAATGTTCTTTATGTGAATTTTTATCTGGGAGTGAGGGGGTTTAAAGTGCGCATCGAGAAAATGGACTTGACAAGGAGGATTTGGGGCACTGGTCTGAGTTATCCTCGGAAGTAGTGAGATCAGCTTCTCCATACTCCTTAGCTTCCCTGGGAACTTCAGAGAGGCAGAGAGGCCTGTAGTTGGTATCTGATGACTCTGGTTTAGGTGGGGGGGAGTAGCAGCAGGCTCTCAGGGGCCCTCTGGCTGTTTTGCATGTTAGATCTTACAAAGAACACCGTGGTGGAGTGGCAGGGCCTGGGGTGCAGGGAACTTGGTTGTAATCTCAGCTCTGCCACTAACTAGCTGACTGTATGACCTGGGGCAAGTTGCTTGTCCACACTAGGCCTCGTTTACTCACCCGCAAAATGTGAAGGGTTTTTCTAGGTGAGGCTTTGGGTTTGTGAATTCCAGGACTGTGTAGTGGAGTTCTCAGCGAGGGCTTTTTTGCATTTATTGCCCGTGCTGACCTCTGTCAGGTGGGTGGACAGGGAGCAGGAAGAAGCCAAGTCCCTTTGGTCTCCCAAGTGATTTATGAAAGAAATCAATCCAGTATATATCTGTTCCAGATATAATGTGATCTAAATATGATAGCCACCTAATAAGATTAGATGAATCTAATATGGTTTTCCTCTAAAACACAAATACTGCACCACTTTTAATTGTAGTAGCCAAATTAAATTACTCATCCCAAATTAGATTTCCAGCAAACTTAATTTGAACATGAGCTCAGTACTGCAGGCCCTGAGTAATTTTTTAAGATACAAAATAAATCAGTGGGATACTGGTATTGTTCCTCTGGGCTCTGTAGTGGTTACCATAAAAGGGAATAGGTAAACATCTGGAGAAAACAGGCAGAAGTAAAGACGAGACAGACACTGATTCTTCACCTTATCATTGAGAATTTGGAGAGGTTTTTTTCCCTCTTTCCGTCACTGTGACCCTCACTGGTCTTGGAAGATGGGAAGCGAATAAAGGCAGGTGTAGCGATCACTTCAGTTTCATTGCTTGTGATCGCCTTTCTTCCTTTTGTTCCTTGAATGATCCCCTTAACATCTTCACTCGGTAGGAAATGGCTCACTGGGTAGTCTGTGGAGTCACAGGGTGTGTGGTGAGGAGCTAGAGAGGTTTATAGCATTACTTACATAATCAGCTAGGTGATTACCTGCAAACCAACCCAAACTGGTTTATTAAGCAAAAGAAGAAAATGTGTTAGCTTATGTGACTGAGCAATCCAGGGGTAGATTTCAGCGTCAGGTGAGGCTTTCTCCAGGGCTCAACTGAGATGCCGGGTTTTTCTCCTTCTACGTTCGTTTCTTTCTGGAGCATGATCTCCCTTCTGGTCCCAAGGTGGCAGCCCATGGCTCCTGGCCCCGCAATTTGTTTGTTCTCATCCAGCGGGGAGGAATGAAGAGGGGCTTCCTTGATGTGTCAGCCGAAGGCCTGGAATTGAGTCAGTTGCCCATCATTGGCTTCCCTTGAATCCTGTGCTCCCCCAAATCAGTTACTGTGCCAAGGGGGTGGGACAGACTGACTGGGAGCTTCAGGGGACTCTCAGGAAAGCAGACAGGGTAGTCAGTGAGGTGGGGGACGTGGTACCTCCAGACCCTCACTGTGCACTGTATAGAGCCTTCTGCTTTCCCAAGCACGGAGGCTCACATTGTCTCACTTGAACCGTGAATGGCCCTGAGAGGCAGGTAGGACACGTTCACTGGTGAGGAAGCGAAGTTCACGATGGGATCAGCCTACCCAGGACCTCTCAGTGGTGGAGCTGGGCCCAGGCTCGGTGTCTTAGGAGTTTCCCATTTCACCGTATTCTGTCTTCCTCACCCGATCCTTCCCACCACCCTCTCCTTCCCACTCCTCCAACACCAGCACAGTGTTCTTCATTAAACAGACAGTCAGTCAATAGTTGTTAACTTGTTATTGACTGACCCGTGTACCGTCAGACCAAAGGTGGCCTTTCTGCTCTTACTTCGTGAATATCATTATAGCAAAAACCATGTGGTCGATTCCCAGTTATTAATTTGTGGATTGTCCCTGGTAATTCAGACTCTCTTTCCCTGAATTACGGAGTTCTTCTACAGAAGGATGGAGTGTGATTTGCTTGATGGTAAACGTACAAAGAGGACCCAAGGGGAGTATGTGTGTGTCTGTGTATATACAGACGTGCCCACGGACCAGTATTACAAAATTAAGGTGTGGACAGCTGAAATTAGATATGATGCCCTTCTTCCCACTTAAATGTAACTTCCATTTGCGAAGGTCACTATTGGCAAGGTTCTTATTTCCTCAAACCAAAGACCTGGGCATAGGTGTGCCATTTAGAAACATTTTGAGTAATAACCATACATTTGCTTTTCATCTTTGAGAAAAATCTTCCTGCCTAAAAAACTCTCCCCCTCAGTATTTCTTCTCAGGTTTTACTTCCGTTCTCTCTGGGAAGCTCTGCAGAGTTTGCCCAGCTCTGGTTCTCTGCATTCCACGGTCAGCTCCTCACCCTGTTCCCCGTGGCTCAGTGATTGTTTCGTGGCTCAGTGATTGTTTCATTTGCAGGGCTCTCACCTCCTTCATCATTTGGTTAACTCTTTGAGGTCAGGGCTTGGTCTTAACCACTTTTCTTTTGTTTTCAATCCTGCGCAGCACTTGCTGGCATGCTGAGGAGAAGCAGTGCCCGGTGGCATTGGCCTCAGCGACTGGGTGGCTTCTGCGCTCCCGCGTGCTCCCACATGACCATCATTGTCCTTGTCCCGCTTTCGCAGTCGCCTGGTCACTCGTCTGCATTCCCCCAGTACAGGTATTGGCACACGTTAAGGGGGAAGTAAATATGCATTGAATAATTGAGTGATTCTTGCCTTCTCCACACCCTCCCCACCCTCCCCTCCTCACCGCGACTCCCAAACTGGACCATAGCTTCCTCAAAGGCGTGGACTGTATCTTGCTGTGTTTTGTGTTCTGGGCAGTGCCTAGCACAGTGTCTGCCGCAGAGTAAGTGCTCAGTAAATCCTTGTTGAAGGAGTGGATCACGTGGGTGGAGAGAAGCCATCAGCACTCCCTTAGCACCTGCCTCTGGGAGGTGGAGGCACTGGAGCTGTGAGAGGGAAGAGGGAGATGGAGGCCCATGGGGGTGGGTGTGCCAGCCCCTCCTCCGGCTGCATTTTGGATAAGGTGCCTCCCTAAGGGGGGGTGTGTTGTGCCCTCCCAAGGGGACAACTGGTGAGCTCATGTCACAGAAACAGTTAAGTAAACGAGAGCAGCTTGATCCTGGGTTTTATTTTGAGAACAGCAATAAAGAATTTTCTTTTACCTGAGCCCCCTCAGAAACCTGCATGATCGAGGTGCAAGGATGCAAGCCAGGAGTGCAGAGGAAGGGCACAGTAGTCACCTCTTCCCCCCACTGATCCTGGGGGGCTGATGAGCAGTGACAGATCCACAAAGGAGGGGAAAACCGCGCCCAGAGCACCCAGGTAGCAGCCAGCCCCTTAGCATCCCTGAGTGTGGTACCACTGGGTTGACCAACTTGTCCTGGTTGGCTGGGACTGTCCTGATTTTAATACTGAAAGTCCTGAGTCCTGAACAGTTAGTCTCCTTAGATGCCACTTGCTCCCTTCCCTGCCCCCTGCCAGCCTTCTTTTTAAATTCCTTTTCCCTTTGCAGTATCCTTCTCTCTTTCTGCCTTCTCCACTGCCCCTCCCTGAGCTTTGCTTGCATTTCCATGTTTAGAGGCCTTTCTAGACCTGACGCATTGTGGATTGACCAGAGTTCTTGGAGCAGGACATAGACGCACGGTCTTTTCATCTTCTCTGCCTCTGGTTAGTTCCTGAAATCAACTGAAATGTGAAGGCTTTTGTCACATAGAGTTGGAAATCATCTACTTTCAGGGGGAGTCAGCCCTCTGTGCTCTCTGTACACATGTGGTACTCGGTACAGGGGTGACTGACTATCCAGGCAGAGCAACACCCTCTGCCTGGAAGGCAGGGTGGAGTGTGGCTGAGGTCTACCCCCCACCAGCCCAACCTCAGCGCCTTGGCCTCTGGCGGGCTCAGCTGAGCGGTAGCCCTCCCGCCCTCTTCCTCGCAGCCTTCTGGCCCACACTTGCCTCTTTTTTCTCAGAACTCTTATTACACATATAGTAAGTGCTGTGCCGTTGAGTGAGTGTCATTGTTTTCTTCCGTATTTCTCGTGTGTCAGTCCCTCTTTGAAGGCTGACTTTGTCTTACGTTCCTTTTCTCCAGCCTCCTAGCACCTGGCGCGTGCTGGGCCCGGAGCTCGCCCTCACTTGATGCTCCTCGGTGATTTAGGAGTGACAGGGGACGTGCAAGTCACTGGGTTTGTTCCCCCGAGCACCTAGATACAGAATTCGTTGTCAGCATGGAGGAGCAGGGCAGGAATGGGGACTGTGCCTGAGCCAGGCCCAGGGGCTTGGCTGGCACTCAGTGATCCTGACTTCCTCCTCAACACCGACGTGGGAGAATGAGGCTTTTTATGCAAAGTGGATTTTTAGTTGCAAAATACTGTACTTCATGTATTATGTTAGTTTACATGTTCTGGAACATTCTAATGTAATTTGAAAACAATCACAGAGGATTAAATAATTCTGCGACTGCTCTGGAGAGACAGTGAAGTAGCTTTAGATTTTTATAGAGTTTTCCTTTTTTGGAGGAGTTCTGAAGGAGGTGCTGCTAAGTCCCAGGCCCTGTAGACCTAATTCTGTTATTTCTCTCAGCCTTTCACGCAGCTGGTCTGTGAGTGAAGATGCCACACTGGCCCACCAGTGGGAGGGTGGGTAAGCTGTCGCCAGCCCTAACCTCTTGCTTGGGTCCTCTGTAACCAATTGTGTGCTTCTGCTGTGTGTGTGTGTGTGTGTGTGTGCGCGTGCACACACATGCACAGATGTTTTTGCTTTCAAATGTAAATCATTTTGGAAACTTACAGGACTAATACATGATCTTTGTAACACATTTAGAAGGAAGTAAAAATTGTCTTTGCTCCTACCTCTTAGAAATAACCACAGTGAAGATTTTCATGTGTATCTTTCTAGATGTTTTTTCTGTGCACCCACACATGCTCAGACACATAATAATGTATTGACACAGATGAGATCATTATATATATAATTTAGTAGCCTGATTTCTTTTGCCTGATGATATATTATGGACACTTCTTCCATGTCAACGTACATGAATTTGTTCATTCATTCAGCAAATCCTTACTGAATGCCTACCACGTGTTCAGCACCGTTTTAGGTTCTGGAGATATAGCATTGAACACAAGAGGTAAGATTCCCTGCCCTCGTGGCACCTATAGTTTAGTTGGGCAAGAAGTGCTGTAACGAATAATTACAGTATGTATAGGTGTTAAGTACTGTGGGGAAAAAATGAGACAAAGAAGGTGGGTGGGGTGCATTTTGCAGTTTTCATCAGGGTGGTCAAGTGAGGAGGCAGCCTTTGAACGTGCACCTGGTGGGGGCTGCAACCTTTAGCGGGCAGCATGTCCTGCTGAGGTGACTGCTGGGGTTGGTCTGCAGTTGGGCTGGAGGAGACACAGCACTGGAGCCTTAGGAGCGCCGGGTGGCAGCTGCCCAGATCCCTTGTGGTAGAAAGTACGGCCCAGGCTTGAGCACGCAAGCATTGTCCTGTGTTGGTCACTAACAACAATAATGACCAACGTTTATATAACATGTTACAGTTTCTAAAGCAGCTTTTTATCTATTACCCTGGCCTTGCTGCTTACTATACTAGCTTTGTATAAATAACCCACCTTCTCTGAGCCTCAGTTTCCTCATTGATGAAATAATAAGATTCCTTGTACAGCTCAAATGAGTGAATCCAAGCAGCATGCACAGAGCAGTGCTGGTAAGAGCCCAGAAAGTTCAGCTGTTATTACTATTTCCTTTCATGTATTACTGGCGCCAGTCCTGCGAGGAAGACGTTCTGCTCAGTTTAGAGATGAGAGAGCCAAGCCTTGAGGGGTTTAACAGCACTAGTTAACAAGCTCAGAACGGTAGTCAGCGGTGGAGCAGGGTCTCAAACTCTTGCCTTGAGACTCTCGGCAGTTCGGGCCCTGGGAGCACCTGCCTTTCTCCAGCTGGGCGCCGCTCCTCCTGCTTCAGGCCGAACGCCCGGGGACACTTGACCACCCGTTGCATTTGGTGTCTTCCCTACTGCTCAAGAGGAAGGCCTGGGGGCAGGGTGGTGGTGGTGGCAGGGATGGTTTGCGCAGGAAGAAGGCTACGAGCTTCCTCGGGGGAAGGACTGGGGCCCTGCAGCTCTGCCCGGCACCCCCACTGCGGTCAGTTACCTGTCGGTGCATCTTCCCCTCCCTGCCTCTTATCACTAGAGGCACCAGCTTGGATGGATCCTGCTTAAGGGCTCAGAGAAGGACAAAATAATTAGTGACCTTTCTAGTTTTACATTTCTGACTTCAAGAAACACCCCTATCCTTGTGTCTACTGTAGATTGTTGGCAAACAGCAGCACCACCACCAAATACAATCAGACTCCATACCTGTTATCACTGGCCTCCTTCCAGAAGTTCTGGCTGCAGCCTCACAGCTCACGCAGTCCCAGCAGGCCCTGTGTCCATGGGCTGTGTCCTTAGGACAGCGCACTTTAAAGGACCCGTGGGCTTGAGTGGGGGTTGGGGCGCTAGTGTCTAGAGTCAGTTCTCTCTGAGGGCAGCAGGCCTCTCGCCCCACAACCTAGGAGAGTGATGCAGCACCAGGTATACCTTTTGTCTGGGTCTCTGAAATGGAGCAGAGTGCACGTCACCGTGGAAACCATCACATACATGGTGGCGACGTATAGTTAAAATAGCACTGTTAGTTTTATAGTGCAGGTGCATTATGAGTTCAGAAGGCTTTTGTGGGCTGGCCTGGGAGTCTAACCATCATTTTAAATAGGGTTTCTTGTGGCTACATGCTGTCAGCATTCTAGAGAAATTACTTTTTAAGCTAATCTTGAGAGCAAGTTGTTTGTAGCTGGGGAACTGGCAGGCTGTAATTTATATTATGTTTTCTGGCTGTTTTGTGGGTTTCCCATAACCCAGGACTCCAGATGGAGTGTAAGCTCCCAGGAAGTCCCGTGGCAGATGGATGGAGTTGGAGCTCGTTCGGCAGCACGTTCGACAGCGGCGTCGGGGTGTCGCCGTGAGGCATTGTGCGCCGGGGCTGCCGCTGCCCTAACAGACTAGGGAATCCATCCGGGGGAGGGTGGCTGGTGTGGGAGCCATGCCTGAGTCCCGGACCCCAAGGGGGCCTTAGACAGGATGGTAGAAGACCCGGGTGGCACACCAACTTTAAACCAAGTCGTGTGAGTAACAGGTGAAGAAATTGGGCCTAGAAAAGAGAAGACTTGGGAGGAATTTAATACCTGTGTTTCATTATTGGAAGCACCATATCATGTGGTCTCCAAAGAGAGACTGGTGAGAGAGATATGTTAGTATTTTAAAGGAAAGAGTTAACAGTCAAAAAGATTGAAGAAAGAAAGAGTTGCTCTAAGAGATAGTGAGTTCCCCATCACTAGAGGCGTACAAGGAGAGGCTGGCTAGCCACTGGTGGTGGGTAAACTCTGGATGGGTGATTAGACTGGATTTTGACAGTGTTTTCTAGCCTAGAGCTTCTGTAGTTCTCCAGCATAGATGGAAAATAGATTTAATTTCCCACGCCTCCTATTCAGGGTGATTAATAGTGGCTGCCTGGGGCAGAGGAGAAGGATTTGGGGCTGGCTCAGTCTTAGCTAAGCAAATAGGAGCTTCTGGATCTATTAGCAGTGTCCACCATGAGCAGGGGCTGGGGTTGCAGGAAGTGCCCGTATTTGCTGTCTCCTTTATAGTGGTGATTGTTCAGTGGTGACCTGTGACCCAGGTGAAGCAGAATTAAGGTGACCAACCATCTCATTTGCCCAGGGCCAAGCGGGTTCTTGGGATGTGGACTTTCAACTTTAAAAGCAAGACAATCGTAGGAAAACTAAGTTGAATTGGTCACCCTAAGCAAAAGAGGTAGCCGTCAGCAACTGTGCTGGGCTTCCATTTCTGCCTGTGGGGCACCACGAGCATCTTTATCCCTCCGAACACTAGCCTGGGCCTCTGCCCTCGGCAGGAGCCCAGTAGACATGTGCAGAATAAATGAGTTGGATGTAGTTCCTGGGAAATGGTTGCAGTATCCTTGCGATTAATTAATTTGTTTAATTAATTAAAATGATTTCACTAATTATATGTACAGGAGATTGCACATTTCATTAGGCTGAGCAGATGGCTCTACTAATAATTATCAAAGCCTGGGATTGCAGGGGGGGGGATGTTTGTGTATGGGTTGATATTGAACGTGTATATTCCATCCTTCCTGCAAATGAAGTTGAAACTCCTACTCCATCATGTCCAAGGTGGATCGAAGGGGACATTTTTATTTTTCTTCTGGTAGTGCCAGTGGATTGTGGTAACTCCCCCCTTGTGATTGGTGATCATTGTCTTCATGAAACAACTGGCGAATTACGGGTGTGGGCCCCACGGCCTCGGAAGAAGGAGCCACATCAGGGTTAGACCTGGGGCCTGGCATGGTTCAGATGGTTTGCTGACCCGCTGAATTGGGGTACTAAGCTAGGTCTCAAAGAAAAAGAACAGGTGCCTCATCTCTGAAAGGAACGTGCTTTCCCGGGCTGCACTGCCCAAGACTTTGCCCAGGGCCCACTTCCTCCTATCCGTGGGGCCTCAGACTCTGAGGCAGACCCACGGACACACCAGTATAAAGAGGACAGACCCACAACAGAATGAAAACCCTGAGCGGATACAGACAGACCACTCCCTACCTGTAGGTAGGTAATTCGGCTGCCACAGAGTTGAATGTATTTCTGGAGTGTTTTCACTGTGATAAGAACAATGATTGTTGATAATGGACCAGCACTGAGCATCTTCTCTGGGCCAAAAACTTCCTACACCATTTGTAATCCTTGAAACACCCCTTCAGGGCAGGTGTTCATTTACAGATGAGAAAATCAAGGCTTGGAGAAGTTAAGTAACATGTACACAAAGCAGGGTTCAAACCCAGAACTATATAAAACCCCTGTTTTTCCAGTCCTTGCTCTGCTGGTAAATGTTTTGAGGTCATGAAAATCCTACACCCAAATCTGGAAGGACGAGGGGAACCCACTGGGCTGGGCTCTCCACTGGACCGGGGGAACTGCTTTGGAGCCAAGTCAGAACTGATGGGCACTGGGCATCTTAGAACTGGCAGGGGCCTTGGAGTAACTAGTTCTGAACAATTTCCCAGCACCTGTAGGCAAGTGCCAGGTGCATAAAGATTACCCGTTAAAATCCACTCAGCTGAGGGTGTTATGGAGGAATGAGGTACTGGTCAGAGAAAATTCTGGAAAGAAATCCATCATTTCAGGAGAGTCCTTTGACAGTGCTAGTTTAATGTGATCTGATAAGAGAGTTTTCTTTTCTGCTCATATTTATAACTGGAGAAAGGTGATGCTTCTGAAGCTTCATGTGTGGCGTGTAAAGAAGAAATGAAGCTAATAAAGGGGGAAAATACCACTTGTGAAAGAATAAATAGATTAGTCCATGTGCAGATAAATAGATGTTGAACATGGCAGCAATATCCTCTTTTGGAAAATTGAGCATTGCCATGAGAAAGAGCTCTTTCAACCTTCTGTGGATGGTCCCAGCAGGGACCTTCCTTCTCATGGCCTGCTTGCCTCCAAGGTGATCTTGGGGTACTCATCTGTCCCTTAACGCTGTCACTCCGTACTCTTGAGGTAGAGCAGGCATGGGGTGGTGTGTGTGAGTCACAAAAAAAGGTGAATCATTCTTGAAATGAGGGAGCCCTGAAAATATGACTAATTTGTGTAGCACGTACAGGTAAGAAATGGCTGTTTGGTTGTGACTGGCAACTGCCATGCAATTTCTAATTTTGACTTGGTTGCTGTTGTTTTGGGGATGGGACCAGACTTGGCCCTGGAGAGGGGAGGTGCAGCGTGGAAGGACTTGGTGCCGTCTGGACACAGTTCTTGCCTTTGAGCACTTTGCAATCTAAGAAGGCACATGTCGGCAGTTGCAGAAAACATGTTGGTTCAAACATACATTAAGTGGTAAACTGAAAGATAGGAATCTTAAACTTATTCAAGATTAAAATGTATTTTTCTTAATCACATATCTGATTAAATTCTGGAGGCTCCAGGGCCCAGCCAGGTAGTGTTCAGATTATATCAGTCTACACAGGGAAGAGCACTGGGCTAATTCATAAATTGTGTTTCTGTTTACACATCTGTTCTCAGGAGCAGCTACTTGTTCTGGGCCTTCTGTCTTTGTTGATGTGTCAGCCTGAATGAGTTTGGCTGAGTCTTGATGTCTGCTCTGAAATTCAAGATTTGTTAAATATAAATGCACTTGAGAAATATCCTTATGTACTTTTAGTAGCTCATCACAGTAATCCAAGAAGTAAAGAAACAAAGTAATGGAATTTGCTCATTGTGCTTTGCAACTTTGGGTAAAATTTGTAGTTGTACTAACCAGAAGAGGTTGCTGCCTGAGGACCAACGAGTGAACATTGCCACTCAACATTTCCCAAGAGCGGGGGTTGGCTGTCTCACCCTGCTGCTGTGTTGTGAGTTGGAGGTGGAGGCTATGAGCAGGAAATGAAGGAGAAAAGGAGCAAGGAGATTGGTGTAAAAACTAATGGAAATAGTAAATAGGCAAGAGGTGAAGCAAAGGAAAGGAGAGGGGTTGGTAGGGAAGACCATAGGCATGCTTTAGGCTGTAAACAACAGAAAAACGAAGGAACGCTGGTCTGAGAAATACATTTTCTCATAAAACAAGAAGTGTGGATAGAGGCTGTGGTTAGCCAGTGTTTACCTGCAGTTCAACAGTGATGTCGAGGAGAGAGAGGAGTTTTCCATCTTTCTATTTTGCCCTTCTTAGCGTTTAGGCTTCTCATCCAAGGGCTTCTAGTCTTGTCAGTTCTGGGGGTCGTCCCTAGATGCAAGGGAGGCTGGTGAAGGGATGATTATGTTTTTCCAGCCTCCGTAGGGAAGGTGGGCAGGAGGGGTTAGGAATGGCTGGTGGGTTAGCCAGCCAACTGTCTGGCACAGACAGTTGTGAAAAAAATATAAGTGTAAACAAACGTACGTTGAGTCATCACCGCAAAAAGCAGATGGTCCTGGGAAGTTTCTGAATGTAGGCTGTGCCTGGAGTCCCACGTGAGAACCCTGGTGTTACGGTGTGGAAGCGCCTCCTTAAGGTCCCATTCCAGCAACGTGGTCGATGAGGACCAAGGTCTGGGTGCGAGATGGCAGGCTGGATTCAGGGAAGGCCCTTCTAAATCCGGAGGGACTCCTAGGAATGGTGCAGAAGGAAGGGAGGAGGCAGAGCGGTACCATGTAGGTCCACTTTGCTCCAGTTTCCAGCTCATAATCCTCTGTAGCAAGACGGCTGCTTTTCAGAAGCTAATAGAAAACTTGTTAGTTTCTTTATAAATTCCATTGTAATGAGCAGATGCATTTAATGTAGGACACTTGGCTTCTGGCTGTAGCTCTTAAAGCCTGACACGTCTTTAGCACCACTTTGAATTTCACTCCTCTGTGTGTGTGTGTGTGTGTGTGTGTGTGTGTGTGCGTGCACCCCCTACTCAAGTCCCCACGGCCCAGGTCACTTTTTCTTCTCGTTGCCTCATAGAATCTCAGTCTTGTTCACACACTGGTTGCCCTTTCCCCTCCCGCCAAGTTTCTTTCTTCCCTCTCTCCTGTACCTGCACCACATGGGACCCTCCTTTCCCCATGGTGCCCAGTGGAGGCCAGCTCTGACACATGGCTAATGCTGCTTTTGGTTGTTGGTTGTTTTAGGTTCCACCACTTCCCCACAGCAGTGAGCCAGGTGCCTTTGATCAGAAAAATGTCAGCCGGCTGACTTAAATGCAGCTCCTCACTCGTCCTTTGATGCTCTAGAGCAGGACCTCTCAGACTTCCATGTGCACACACATCACCTGCGGATCTTGTTAAAATGCAGATTCTGATTCAGGAGGGTCTGTGTTGGGGCCTGAGACTCTGCATTCATAACAAGTGCTCAGGTGGTGCTGAGAATGCTGGTCTAGGTAGCCAGGATCTCAACCCACCACCCCAGGGAGCTTTTAATAAACACCAATGTTTGGACCTCACCCCAGATCAATTGCATCAGAATCTCTGTTCTGGTCGTCAGTCTGTAAAAGCTCCTGGGGTGATTTTAATATGCAGCCGAGGTTGAGAACCATTGGTCTGGGGCTTTCCCACCTGCGTGCCTGTGCTCCTGCCATCCCTCCTACTTACACCTTCCAGTTTCCCGTTAGAACGTACGCGTCCTTCAAGGTTCCACTCAGAGGCCGTCTCTTCTTGGAGCCACCCTGGGTGCCCACTGTCAATATCACTGCCCATCCACTGAGCTCTCACTCACGTGTGCCTGTCTGGTGCACACTTAGCCTCACACCAGGTGATTTGAGCACGACTGCCTCTCCCAGGAGACTTGGTGGGCCTTGAGGTTGGGGACAGATTTGAGCCCAGAGACACACGACAGGGGCCTCAGACCCGCCACAGCTGTCTTCCTGGAGTCTCCCTGAAGCCAGCTTTTCTAAGAGGAAAAAGGCCACGAGGAAGGAGTTGCTTAAATGTTGGAAAAGGTGGAAGGCATCACAGTTATTGCTCTCTGCCTTCAGGCTGTGCCTGGCTGGTCCAGCTGTGCTCTGAGATGGGTCTTTTGGCCATCTGCCCATGCCCCTCCCTGACCACAGGCCTCCCTGCTCAGCCTTGGCCAGTGCCTCTGTGGACAGCAGAGATAGGGGGATCTGTCCTGGGCTTCTTGGTGCTCACACTGTCACTGAGCAGCTCAGGGTGTCCACGGGCCAGAGTCTCTCTGGCATCCTCCTGCCTCCCTTGCTACTCTCCCCTTTCCTGGTGCCCACTCTCCCTCACCCCCCACTGCTCCCGTCGGGTGCTTTTGTCCTTGGCACTTGCTAGGGTCAGCACTCCATGGAGCAGGGGCCACGATCACCTCGTCCTCCACTGTACCCCCCCGTGCCTTACACACAGCCTGGCCATGGCCGGAGCTTGATAAATCCTCCAGTAGCAGCTGCTGAGACAGGCCTGGGAGGCTGCACCAAGCAACATGCCGTGTTAGTGGTAGAACTGGGGTTTGCCTCCGAGGCTGCTGACTCGCCAGTCCGGGTCACTGCGGGTTTGCCCTGAGCCACGCAAGCCACTGTTTTCTCTGTTCATGCTTCTCCACCAGGTGTTGGGAAGCAAGCAGTCTGGTAGGATGGATCTACACCTGCTGGCTCAGTTCTGTGCAGAGCTCATAGTGGGGAAGGAGGGATGATCCTCCCTTGGAATAAATAATCGTTCTCAGAGACGGTAGCTGGTTCACCCCCAGTGCATCTTCGATAGGTGAGATAAGGCAGTCTGCAGGAGACACACTTCCTGCCAAGGCGGAGAAGTATAGAAATGGGGACTTGTGGCTCCTGATGGACCTCAGAGGCTGGGGAAGGTGGGCGCAGCGAGCTCCTCCAAGGGGCCTGTGATGACCCAGTGCATGAGGCTTGATGGTCAGGGATGGTGACATGTGGCAGGTTACTGGGCAGCACAGAGAGGGCAGGAGAGGAGGGTTGGTGCTCCTTGGGTCCTGCTCGTTTCCTCCTCGTCAGCTTCCCTCCCTTACATTCTTCCATTCGTTCACATGTTCATTCCTCATTCATTCATTTCACAAATGTTTATTGCATCTTCTCTCATCCTCTGGGAATATTGCCACACAAAGTCACGCTCATGGGAATTAGGCCTGTGCTGTCCAATATGGTAGCCATTAGCCACATGTGGCTATTTAAGTTCAAGAAAATTAAATAAAATTTAAAATTCAGTTTCTCACAGCAGCCAGATTTCACGTGCTCAACAATGACATGTGGCTAGTGGCTACCACACTGGACAGTGCAAATGCAAAATATTTGCATCATGGAATTCTGTTGGTCAGCACTGGCTGAGAGTCTAACCAGGGAGAGGTGTTTATTAAGTAAACAGAAAAGCAAATAATGTTGGGCCATGGAAAGCAATAGGAAGATGAGGTAGGGGGCACTATGGCAGCAACTAATGGGGATTAGACCTTGTTTTGGGCCACCAGAGGTGTCCCTGAGGAAGTGATGGTTGAGCCTGAGTTGGACCAGGTATTGACCTGGTTGGCAGGGCAGTGAAGGGGAGGGTAGAAGAGAGAGATTCCCAGAGTTAGTGCATGGAAACTGCCTACACTTGGTGCACTACTGGCATTCAGTAAACAGCATGCTCTGCCCACACTCCTGTTGACTGTTTAATCCAGAATTCTGCGGAAGCATAGGCCCTGGCTATTCCTGGTGAGCACAGACACTAGATACAGATGGCCTGGGTTTGAATCCACCCACTTAAACTTTTAGTGCTTCAGTTTCCTTATCTGTCAAATGGGCATCATAATATGTCCATGGTAGAGTTGCTTTGTGGAATTAGTGGACAAGATAATGTATGTAAACCCGCAGGAGTGCCCGGCACACTGTAAGCACCACTAAGTGTCGGCTGCTGCTGTTATTGCTGTTCACCGGTGTCCCAGCCTTGTCAGCAGAGGGAACGCCCTACCTTGAGCTGCTGGTAAAATTAAGGAGTACCTGGTCCTACCCCCCAGCAGCTGGGAGCAAGGCTTTTGGGCTCTTGCCTCCTATTGCCAGGTGAGCCAAGAGTTCTGGCTCCCTGGTGTCCGCTTCCCACTCTGCCCAATTCCTTTTTCTCCTCTTTACTCCCCATAGCTGACCCCAGAAATGCTTGGTTAGCCTGTGCAGAAGTCACAGCAGTTGCAGTCACTTTGGTGGCCTGTGTGCCATGTCACCAGGTCATTCCCGATGCTAAAGTGTCAGGTTCAGGTTGGCATGGATGTTAGGACTCTAGAGGTGGAAGGGGCCATCTGGGCTGACCCCCACCATCTCACCGATGACAAAGCTGAGTGAGCCAGGAGGGCCCATCACTGGAGCCCCAGTGCCCATCCTGTCCCCAGTGAGGCCCCACTAAGGCCCGCATGTGGCGTCTTGATGCTCTGCTGCTGCCCGGCAGGTTGCTGGCTCACAGCTTTGGGACACCACAGGGAGCGCTCCGCGTGCGATGGCCATCGCCTGGGTCGGGTCTTGGGTTTAATTCCCTTTTCCCATCCGGAAATTGGGGCCATAAGCAGAGCCATGACATGTTCCCAGCTCAGACCACCTGCTTCATCACAGAGAGTGCCCACTCTAACCGACAGGCCTAGACAGAGCATTCGCTGCATAGGGTTCGTTCCCAGAGAGACTTTCTCACTACCCAAATCAAAACATCACCCATACTTGGCCCATACAGACAATTCTTTCTTGTAATGAGATTTGATGAATGAGATTGGCCTGTATAATATTGTTAGGTAATGTAATTGTTGGGAATATTAGAATTGGGACTTGGGTTGCTTTAAGACTTTGAAAGAGGGCAGTAAAGGTGGAAGTTGCTGAGGAGCCTGAGACGGCAGCTGTTTGGGGAGGAGGAGTGTCAGGAGGTGTTATGGGCGGATCTCCTGGGGTTCCTCCCAAAATTTTCTTTGTTTTGTTTTATTTTTAGTTTTCCATATTTATCCCACTAGGAGTTCTTGGGTTATGTATAAAACACACACATGTATATATCTCCATGTGTATGTATATACATATACACATATGTATACATGTACGTGTACATATACATATATATTAGTGTGTGTGTAGGCCTCTTTTTTTTTTTAGCAGCCCAGCTGAAAGCTCACCCAAGACTGCCAGTCTAAGAGAAAAAATATCTTTATGGCATCCTTGAAATTTTCCATTTCTTTGTGACCAGGAGGTGGTCGGATGTGGCCGTTGGGATTCGTCACTGTCCTTGGCCTCGGCATCTTTGTATCCGTTGGTGGGTGTCTGTGGGGCAATTTCCTCTTCGAGTTAAGTAAGCACTAGAGGGGCCCCTGTGGCCCTTGGAAGCTCCTATATTTTCCCCCCGTGGAGGCTGAGGTTAGTAATGGGGCCCCGTTTGGATCTTGTGGCTTTTTTCCCCACCTCTTACACTGGTTGGCATGGGGGCATCCCTTTACCTACTGGCAGTGGGAACCCTGCATCCTTGTTCAGAGACCCAAGGTCAGTTCTGCTCAGGCCAAGAAGAACCCTTTTCCCAAGCTGCCCCCGGGCGTAGGGCAGCTGCTGGCTCTGGTGTGGCTGCTGCAGGATTGTGTAGGGACAGTGAGCGGCCACAGGGAAGGGCCCAGTGAGCAGGTGTCTGATAGAACAACATTGCAGATCTGTGGAAAACAGGGAGACATCCCTTGGGACGTCTGTGTCACCTTTCTCAGAGAGGATTGCAACTTACCCAAGCAAGCTCGTAAGCATTGACAGTAGTTGTGAGCTCCCTAAAAACATTGCTTGAACCTAGCTCCCCGATTTATTTGAAACCCCAGAAAAGCAGAAAGGAGATGTGTGAAATAAGCCTCTGAGAATTAAGATACAGTTTCACTTACTGATGATTTTAATCAGGAACCATGTCAGTTACCCCAACCGACAAAGGATTCATCTCTGTTAAGCAGTAAGATTTAACTGCTGAGTGTGTGCTTCCGTGCCGGGGTTATGGGATGCTGGTACGATCTGCTGACTCACATCAACTTTTGTATTAACCTCCAGCCCCATCCCTTTGTAGGATCTCCTTAGGGGCAAAGATTGGTGCTTTTTACCGTCCAACATTCCCTGGAATATTATGGGTGCTCCATATATATATGTTGGAAAAATGATGGTGGGCCAGGCCCGTAAGAGTCAGCCAGCTTCCTCTCCTCCCCTCTTGGCATTTCAGAGCCAGTGCTCCACAGAAGACCCTCGTCATATGCAACTAGAAACATTGTCCTTTCTTGATCTAGATCTTATTGGCTAGAGCACGCCTTCTGGAATTCTTAGAAAGAGTAAATACTATGTCAGGAAAATAAACACTAGCTGTCCTGAAGAAGCCAGTGGAAGATGTCTTCCTTAGACAGGCCCTGAGCACTGAGAGAGCCCTCTGAGCACACTACAGAGGTGAGGGTTACGGTGATGGGGAAGGTCTTCAAAAAGGAACTAGAGTTACCTCCTTGTCCTTAGAGGGGGCTGTTCCGCCTTTCGGGAGTCGACACTGTTGCCTGCCTAAAAGGCTAAGGAGGATGCTCTGCAGCCCCAGCCCCACCCAAGTGAGGCTTCTCTGCCTTTCAGAATTGCCTGCAGAGGTGAATGAGGTGGCTTTGCCACCAGCTTTGTCTCTGGGAGGATATCCAAGGGACGCTTGTAATGGCTAGTCTGTTTTCTGAGCCGTTGTTTCCTCTCTGTAGAAATCTAAGGAAAAGTTGCAGTGGGCACTGCTTCCTTGGGCTTGGTTCCACACGCTACACTTCACCCTGTCCCTCACAGGGCCTCTTCCCTGTGAGGACGTCATGCCTGGTTTAGAACGTTTCCTGATTTTCCAGGGAAAGAATGGCTAGTGACATGTATTTCACTTTTCTGAAAACAAACTCCCCATTTCCCCCCCTTTGGAAGAGCTCAAGGGAAGTGGGAGATTGAGGGTGGAGAGACTGGCATTGTGGCCCACGTGGGCCTGGAGTGCACATGCGCCTGGCAGCACTGCTAGTCCAGCTTTACCTGGGACTCAGTGGCACAGAATGTCAGGGCTAGAAGGAATAGCACCAGGCTCACGGAGGTGCCCTCCCCTGGCTACGTCAGTCCCCGTCCTGGGCTCCAGATCCCTTCCTTCCCTTGCTCAGGGATCTGCAGCACCCAGGGGCCCTGCGTTCTGCTGCATCTGCATCTTTGACCGCTTTGACTTAGTGGGGAGCAGCTGGGGTACTTCTTTGGCTGATCCATGGGAATTGGCCAATCCTTGGCCTTGCAGAGAAGGAACCCTCAGTCACCTGTCTGCAAGGTGCACGCAGGTGCAGGGGAATGAATGAAAGAGACTCTGTGCACACGTTAGTGTGCTGTGTTCTGACTTTCAGTTAGTCCCCGTCTTCAGCCTCATCTCACTCCCCACCCTTCCCTCTCCTGCCATCCTTGCTGCTTCTCTCACTCTCGGGAGTTTACAGAGCAGATCGCAGTCTTCTTGTCTGCATTCCCTGTGAGCGTCCTGTCCTGCTGCCTCAGTTGCAGCTCCTGTCCGTTTGTTGTCTCCCTATAATGTGTTACAAATTGCCTCTTTCCTGTAAACCATCATTTTAGTGGAGTGTCAGAAAGGAAAAGGAGATAAACACACATTTTCAACCTGCCATCTTTGAATGAGAAGTCCTGCAGTGAACTTTGGAATAGCTTTGCCGTGTTCCATTCTGTCGGTCCTTCTATTTACCAAGTCTTGTATTTTGCACTTTTGGGTTGTTCTCCCCTACAGCTTCCCCACTACAAACAGTGTTTGTGTGAGCATCCTTGCGGCTAAATCTTTAGGCATATTCATGATGATTTCCTATGGGTGAATTCCTGTAAGAATTTTCTGGGTCAAAGGATATGCAAAACTTTAAGATGTTTCTGGTACATATTGCTAAATTTCTCTTCATAAATACGATACTCATTTACATTCCCACTAGCTGCCGCCTGCTGCTTCTATACATCCTTGCTAATACTGGGTATTTTGAACATATATTTTTGTTTATTATAATGTGAACATTCTGCAAAATTGATTCCTGGGTCGGAGTGCACACACATTGAAGTTTTGATAGATATTGATCAATTTGCCAGTTTCTTTCCCATCATTTGTGTATGAGCATGTTTGTGTCCTCCACATTCTTCTAACACTGCAGTCTGATTTTAAAATCTTTTCCAGTTTGATAGGTTGTTTTAATCTGCATTTTATTGATTTCTCCTGAGCTTGACTATTTTTCCTGTGTTTGTGCCATTTGTATTTCTTCTTGTGCCATTTTTCTCTTGTGTGGTTATCATTTTATTATTGATTTTAAAGTTTTCTTTCTATATTAAGGATATTAATGTGCATATAAAATTATTCATTTTGTTGATATTTAATTTTATTTACCCTTTCGTTGGTTCACATGTAGAATTAATAGGTTTTAAATAGTAAAATGCATCAGTTCTTTGCCTTTGCGGTGTGCTTCCGCAATACCTGAACTCTGGGCTTTCAGACTTTCCTTTACTTCTTCATTTGCTGGGCCTGAGGAATAGACTGACTGCAGACGTGTCTGTGACTGAGTTCCAGGTCCAGTTCCTTCAGAAGACAGTGGACAGTTCTTCCAGGGGAGCTTAGCCATGGTGGGGGGTTGGAGGGTGGGAGGTTGGTCCTAGGGAAGAGGTGGCCCCTGCCTGGGACTCTGCATTATTGACCTGGGCGCTGCTGGCCACAGAATCCCAGGACCAGCCTTGCATCGGGGTGATCCAGAGGCAGAGGGTGGATGTCACAAGGGGTGAAGATGTGACGTGGATGAGCACAGCTGCTGGTCTCAGTGAGCCTCTCCTGCCACTAACAGCTGACCTCAAGGGGCAGTGTTGGCCACTAGGGCCTCGGGAGCCAAGCTGGTGGTCAAGAGCAGGGGCCGTTCCTGGTCAAGTTCATTCTGACTGAGCCTAAGAGAGAGTGAGGATGAGCCTTTAAAGGCCCACTTGACTTGATTCACCTCTGGCTTCTTGTGATAAAAGCATAGAACAGCCTCAAATGACACAGGACACTGTTGTTTCAATAGTGGCCTGACCTTCTGAGTTGTAATTCTCCCCAGCATTTGCTGTGTAGACTTGCCTTCTTCCTCCCCATTTAGCAGATTGACTTCCTGGTGAGCCCTGGTTGAGGAGGAGGCTGGCTGGGGGTGGATGCTGGTAAGCTGCTGTTGCCGAGAGTAAGCCGGGGACTTCCAGGATCAGGGTGACTGGGAACCCCATTTTCCCCAGCCAGTGGCCCATGGCCTAGAAAGTAAAATCAGTGAGAAATGCGTTAACAGTGCTGTTGGGATTTTTTAAAACTTTCGGCAAAGCAGGTTCTTCATCCCTGTTTGAGATACTCTGACCAAACCTTCACAGTGGCCCCTAAGACTCTGCCTAGTATGGGGTTGCTGTCCAGATGGGTAATTGCACATTTCCTCCTAAAAATTAGGCATAGAAATTGGGACATAAATACCTTAATAAAATGGATTATGATAATTAATTACAAAACCATCACTTCCTTCTGGCCTTGAGACACACAGAGTTCACGCCTGCCCGTCCCCAAGCCTTTGCCCTCGCCATGCTGTCTGCCTGCCCTGTCTTCCCCAAGTCCGGCAGGGCTGACTTCTTTTCTTCACTTAGGTCTTACTCCAAGGCTGCATCCTCAGAAAGGCACTCCCCAACACCATTCTCTTTCATATTACCTTATTTAATTTTCTTAGCAGTTACTACTCAACAATAGTAATAGCACCTAATGTTAAAGAGTACCAACTATGTGCCAGGCACTGCTGTAAAAGCTACGTGTGAATGCCTTTGATCCTCACATTGACTGTATAAGGAGAAGAATATCGTTATTCCACAGATAAAGGAACCCAGTCCTGAGAGAGGTGAAGGTGGTAGCTTCATACCAGGAGTCATCTATTCAACATTTGAGTAGTTACGGATGAGGCTCTGTCCTAGGATTTGGGAATACAAAAGTGAGTAAGTCATCAGGAGACCAGCAAACCAAGGCTAGGTTGGATCAATGATTCCTCTCTGAGACCCTGGGCAAGTTGCTTACACAGGTATCTGTGCTTTAATTTTCCCATCTGTAAAAGCGGAATAAAGGCACCTGTCCCATCTAGTCTTCTGGGTTGGTTCTTGTGAGATATGTTGGTGCAAGCACTTTGGGACATGCACAGTGGGGTACAGATGCAGGATGCTGCTGGACATCCTTACTCTGGGACCGTGAGACAACAAGCATATTCTCTCTTCCTACCTGGATGAAGGGAAGGCAGATAATCAGCCACCACTCATCTCTGTCCTGATGGTTCTAAGTTTATCAGAGTCTACCATTTGCCCCTTTTTGGTCCGCAGATGTAAGAGATGCTGCACTTTTGTAACTGGCCGACAGGACTATGGTATTTAAGGCAGCAGTCACATATGATTGAAAGTGGTGGGCTATGTTGTTTGCAGGAGGTGACCATCCAAAAGTCCCTTGCCTACGAATGGCACCTTTTGAAAGAAACTGTTCTTGTTCATTATTAGGCTACCAGCCTGACTGTTTTAGTTCCAACAGCTGTTGTTATTCTGGAACCTAATGCAAGAGCACTGTTTTGCTTTCTATAATTTTTGCCAAGACCATTAGTTATAAACAAGCCCGTGGTAATAGATGATGTGTTGGTGCATGGTGGGGAAACTGCCCCGTGGAAAGGGATTCTCACTCTTTATCATCCCCCTGAGATGGGCTATAAAGAATGGAATGATCAGACCTTTAAAGTAAGGCAAGCCCAATTGCCTGGCCCTGTCCTCCTAGATAGTATGTAAGAGGATTCTTGGTCTCCAGTTCTTGCCCTGGGCCCCACCCACCTTTCTATCATTCATGGTTTGTTTCCTGTGTCTAATTTGTTGCACGATCTGTTAATAACCAAACATGCCCTCACAAGCTGGGGAATATTTGCAGAGTGATAAAGCAATTATATTATAATCTCCCACTTTCCAAGAGAGACAAGCATCAGACCTGCACTCTCTGGGAAGCATCCAGGCTTTAGATCCTGTTGATTCTGCTGTTTCATTAGCTGCTTCCTTTGCACTGCGAACACCCTGCCACCCCTTCCATTCATCCAGCTAGCCAGTCTTCCAGCCAGTGTAGCACTTATTTTTGAGCACTAATTGTAGACCCCAGACTTTGTGCTAGGATCTGAGGATAGAAAGATAATCAAATCTCCCACTGTATGTCTCCACCTCTCTCTGTGACATTGGTTCGACACATGCCAAGCACATCCCACCCATGTAATGTCCTTATTGCCTCAGACATGTCACTTCAGAAAACCTTGGCCACATTCTATTCTGAAATAAAGTTGCTGCTCCCGGGCCTGACATTTGGATCCTCCGGTTACGCTGCCCTGGCCTGGCAAACAGCCCTGTTTTCATTCCTCCTGTGGCCAGACCTACTCGACACCCCCGAGCATGTCTCACTGCTGCCTTCTCCCGTCTAACTCCACTCAACTCCACTCAACTGTCACGGCAACCAAGGCTCCGCTCGCTGCTCAGCAAAACCCTGGGAGACATTGCCTGCTGGTGCGGGGCCTGGAGGCAGGTGTGATTGCACTTTCAGTAGGCGCTCATCATGCTACATTGTATCCTTATCTTTCTCTGTGGGTCTGTCTCAACCCCCACCCTCCGCCCCATTGTCAAGTTGATGGGATTCTCCCTCCATACATATCTTTTATCTCTTCTGTGGTAGAAGGCAGGGCCGGCCTATGGAAATCATTCATCTGTATTTACTAATGAAAATCGGGGAAAATTGTGCTTCCCACATCACCTCTTCCTGGCAGTCCCTGAGTTACCAGTCGTGGACAAATATGTGCTTTGTCTAATCTGGTTTTCCCTCCCAGGTCGGCAATGGAGAGGGCTGGGCAGTAGGGAGCATGAGAGTATTTGCCAGCTCCTTTCCTTGCCTTCCAGATGGGGTTGGGTTTGGCCAGTAGGAGGCACCAGCAGGAGATCCAAGAACAGGAGGAGCACGCGGTTGGAGTTCTAATCCCCCTGCTCCCTCTGCTTCGGCTGCCTCTTGGCAGTGGCTGTCTCTTCCAGCTGCAGCCGAGGCCAGGCCTCAGACTCACTGGGCCCCAGCAACACTGCTCCCTCTCCTGCGGCTCAGACGCAGGGAATGACGTCCTGCTGGCGCCAGCCTCTGGGTGCTGCACCAAATATTGCTGGTTGCCCTAACCCTGCCCACACCTCTGTAACTGGCCCATGCATAAAATTATTTTCACTTAAACTCTTTCGAGTGTTATCTATAGTACCGTACTGAGAGTCAAACTTTCAGGCTTAGTTATCTATCCTAAAAGACAACCCCATGAATTTATCTGTGTTATTTTCTTGAAATAGGCATTTTGGGGGTTTTTTTTGCAGGGGGGAGGGGGCAGCATTCAGAAGAATTTGTAATAAAAAATAGCAGTCACCTGGTCCCTTCCCTTCTTAACTCAGTCCCACTCCTTTGAGGCAACCACCTTTCGCTCTCAATTATTTTTTCTTGGCATTTACCTCCATATTTTAAATAATGTGCTTTAATTTTACTCCTATTTTAGAAATTATCTGCTGACTTCCTGTTATTATAGATGACAATTTAACTCACTTATACCCCCCTTCTCCCTCCCCTCCCCACATCCTCACAACATAGTTATATCATTATTTATAGTTCCTCTATTCGGTTACTTTTACAAGTAAGATTCTTACTATCATATTTCTTGTTTCTTAACATTACCTGTTCAGTAAGATGACGATACTAGCTTGCCTTCCACTTTCCAACTTCTGTCATCTCTGCTTTACTTTTATATTGTTAATATTGATAGCATTTGCATTTTTATTTTGTAACTGCCTTTTAATCTTCTATACTGTATGTACAGATTGATTTCAAAGGCTGAAAAACCAGCAGATAGGGTTTATGTTATTGTGAATGTATTATGTAAACAGTAAGTTGCACATTGACAATCCAGCCTCAGATGTACTTATTTGATTTGCCTAGTGATTTTTTTTAAGGTTTTCAGCCAACATGTAAAAATTGGTAGAGTCTCCATAAAAAATTTAGTTTGGGGTTTTGTAAATCAGAGGGTTTAGCACATACAGTCTGACTTTCCGTGTGTGTGTGTGTGTGTGTGTGTGTGTGTGTGTGTGTGTGTGAGTGTGAGTGCAGTAACACTGTGCTGGAGGCCACACGCCTGCCCTGCTTTGCCACCGCCCCTGCCACTCACACAGTGGATGCCAGTGCTCCAGTACCTGACCTGCTTGTTTATTTGCTTACTTACCTGATCCCGAAGTCATTTAATTGTGTGACTGATGCCTGATATATTATTCTCTTTGGAATCAAGTAGTATATTATGAATACTTTCTTATATAGCTTTTTATTTTTCCAAGAGTTTCTAATTGCCTTTTTTAAAAAAAACCATTTGCTGTTATCATATCCTCTTTCTTTTTCTCTCAAACTCTCAAACCAGTTGGGTATTTTATATATTCCCCTTTCTCCCAGGGTGCTCTATTCTCACATTTGACCTGGTTGCCCTCTAGGCCTGTGACAGAGCTGTCCTCTGGGATTCCCTGTTCTATTTTACTAGGTTGGTTCTACTGCTTCCTGGATCTCATATCTGTTGGGGGTGGGGGGCGCATTCAGTTCCTCCAGAGAAGGAAATTCCATATTTTTGCTTAGGAGAGTAGATACCTGGCTGCCTCATGAGCTACCTGTGGAGGGCTCGACTCTTGTGACTTCAAATTTCATAAAAATTCCCCCCTTTTCAGGCTCATATGTGATTCCTACCCTCTGTTGTTCTGGCATCTCTGAGTTGTGAGCCTCTGGGTATTCTGCTGGGCTGATGGACTCCTTAATATTTGGGTCTGCTCCAGGGCAGGCTTCCTATGCCTGCATCATCAGCTTCTAATCTTCCACATTTTGTCTGTTTTTCACAAAGTTGTCCCTGTCTCTGCCATAGGTAGCCCTCGCCTGTCCCCATTGTTGTTTGGATTTTTTATACCTTTAAAAAAATATTCTTGTACTTTCGCCATGGTGGTGATGTGTCCAGATAGGGTATAAGTGAATGCAGGTTATTTGTTGTCTATCTGTAATATTAGGTTATGCTCATGAATTGATCTCAACTCCCCCATGAATCTGTTCAAATTTTTGGCCTACCTCAATTTAAGAGCTAACAGGTTAAACTCTCTACCATCTGAAGTAGAGGCTTTTAATGCTAAATGTACCTTCTTTAGGATTTAGGAGAGGTTTCTTGTTTATAGTATGTCCATACTTTTTTTTTTTTTTTTTAACAGTCAAAGTTAGATCTTGTATTGGTTAGGGCAACATTAGCTGCTATAATCATCTCCCAGATTTCAGGAGTGTCACATGAAAGAAGTTTATTTCTTGCTCTCAGAACAGTCAAATGCAGGCGTTTCTGGGTGTGACTGGCTTTTCTCCACAAAGTAACTTAAGCGATCCAGGTGCATCTTGCATCTTGGGACTCTGCTACACCTGGAACATGTGTGCATTGTCAACGGAGGCAGTGTCATTCCCCAGGGGGCAAAGATCTTAGCAGCTGAAAAATCTTACATCTTGATCCATAAATCACAGACATACATATGGTATGTAAATAGATATGGAGTATGTCTGTGGTATGAAAATTTCATGGAGGAAGGCAATTAGGGGGAAAAAAAGTCTCCTCAGGCGGGCAATAATGAAAAAGGATTGGGAAACACTGCTACACGCCTGTGAGGCCTTTGCTTTCAGGTAGAAGGGAAACAGGAGATAGAAAGGGCTCTCCCACTTCTTAACCACCTTGACCCAGAAGTTACTTGGCCCACCTGTCGTTGGTGAGCACTAGTCAGGGAGTCCTACCTTGCTGCAAGAATTGCTGGGAAGTGTAATCCCTGGCTGGACAACTGCCTCTAAGTGACAATTCTCAGCTACTGAAGGAGGAGCACAGATACTGGAGGATGGTTGGCCTCCTAATACAGGGATCAGAAAATGTTATTGTAAAGGGCTAAGCACTAAATATTTTGGGCTTGCAGCTATGTGGTCTCTATTGAAGCTACCCAGCTCTGCTCATTGCAGCTGGAAGCAGCCATTGAGGATATTCAAATGAAGGGGCGTGGCCGTGTTCTGGTAAAGCTTCATTTACATGACCAGGTGAGTATCCCTAGAGCTGATGTCCATTCTGGGGTTTTCCAGTTGTCCACATTGCATCTGCTTCTCAGGACCTAGCCCAGATTTCTAGGGCCTAACCAGAACCTGGAGCTTCCTCTCAACTGAATGAGGAGGGTTAGTCTCTGTTTTTTCCACTAAGAAGAGTAGAATATGACCATCTACAAGGTGAGGTGTAGAGGTCATAAGTCTGGGGAAAGGAAATAAATGTTGCATGTGACAGTCTGATACCAGCCATCCCATATCCACCCAGAGTGCCTGCAACATGGTTGTAAGTGCTCAGAATAGTTCTAGTATTCAATGCTGGGGGGTGGCTCTAAAGTGCCTATATTAGGTGAAATAAGCCCTCAGAGAATATGGGCCTCTGCCTCTCATAGCATTAGGAAATACACCACAATTTTCAGTGGGTCATTATTCAATGGTTAAAACTAATATTTACAAAGAGCTTTTAATAACATGACAAAATGCTTATGTTATAAACAGGATACAAAATTATATATACAATATGATCTCAACTATAATGTCTAAAAAGTTTAGCCAAAAAAAAAAGAGAAAAATATTCTGACCAAGTGGCAGGATTTATGATTCTTTTTATTTTGTATATAGGTAGTTTTATAGTTTCAAAAACTATTGAGGAGGAAGTTAGTGCTGAGTGAGAATGTTAATGAAGTTGTCTGCTACTTGTACACTCACAAACATGCACCTGAGAATGTCATCCAAAATGCTGTTAGAACAAAACTATGAGGCAGCCCCTCCTTCCTACCCTCCCCCAGATTAGAAAAGCTGCTTTGGATAGCGACCAGGGAAGGGTTCTTTCTGGCTGGCTTCTGCGCTGAGACATTTCCCTCATTTCTGAGTGATGAGAACCTCACCTAGATTCTCTTTCCGCTTAGGCGGGACCAGCCTCTCTGGATGAATCAGCGAGATTATCAGTGGGGGAGGAGGGGCGTGCTGGGGTTAACTGCATGCCAGAGTCGTTGGTCATCTTGGCCACCTCCCTGGATCTGTAGAGTTAAACTTGACTTTGGGGAGAAATGAAATCGCTTGCAATTTGAAGTGCTGTCTGTGCTGACCAGTAGCCTGCTCCCCCATCCCCAGTGGAGCAGAGAACTACCTGTTCTGTGGCAGTTATCAAATCTGAGATCATACTGAAACAGCCTCTTATTTTCTAGGCCTCTTTGGTTCCTTGTTTGCATCTTCCAGGTATTGTACGGTTGGGTCTGGTGTCCTCTCTCCCCGCCACCCCACCTGAGTCCTTCCTCTTTAGCCCGTGGCTGTGTTTCTGCTGGTGATCCCATTCTTGATCCCTGAGCTGTCCACACCCTGGCTTCAACCTGTGTCCTCCACACTTGTCAGACCTGCTGCATTCTCCAGCCTTGTGCCCCTTTGCCATGACAGGCTGGCTCCTGTCCCCTGACCCAGGGCCCCACCCTCACTCTTCAGGGACTGCAGCTGCTTGGAGGCACCCCCATGACCTCGTGCATTTGACCTCCTCCGTCTCTACTCCAGGAGCCCCTCTTTAGCTCCAGAGTAGCTTAGGGTAACCTTATCTCAGCTTCTTTGCCTCCACCCTTGCTCCTGTGTTCTGGGAGCCGATCCTAGCACCCTTGGGTTTCATCCCAGCATGCATAGCTCCGTACCTGGGTGTGACAGATGTGCCCTCTGGAAGGGTCACATTCCGGCCGGCACACAGCACTAATAAGTCCTCGGTGTGTGCTTCTGTGAGTACCCACGCTTCTTATCGTGACTTGCAAGGCCCTACACCCGGGTTTCTCAACCTTGGTGCTGTTGACATTTGGGGCCAAATAATTAATTCTGTGTTAAGAGGGACTGTCCCTGCGCATTGTAAAATATTTAGCAGCATCACTACCCACCAGATGCCAGTAGCCCTTCCCAGTTGTGACACAGAAATGTTTCCAGACACTGGCAAATGTCCTCTGGAGGGCAAAGTCACTCCAGGTGGAGAACCACTGCCCTACATGATAGGGACCCTCCTCCCCCTGCCCTCCTGCCCCTCCTGCCCACTGTGCATCTGCCATATCCTGACTCATCCCTGCTTCCGGCCCTTGCCAGAACTGTCCTGTTGCTTTGAATGTTCTCTTCTCAGGTCTTCGCCTGCTGCTCATTCAGGCCTCAGCTCAACTGACACCTCCTTACTGAGGCCTTCCCTAAGCATCCTGTGTAACCAGCCCAGTTGCTCTGTCATGTTTTTATTTCTGTTTCATTTGTTTCTTAATCATCCTTATTTCCTACCACTTTCCTCCTGGTTCTCACTGTCCCAGCCACACTGTCCTTCTTCCAGTTGCTCAGTCACATCAGGGCTGTGCCCACCACAGAGCCCTGCTGCCCCCTGTCCTGGAAATGCTCTTTCCCCGGATCTCCCCGTCATTCACCCACCTCCTTCAGGTCTTTGCTCAGGTGTCACCTTCTCAGAGAGGCCCCCTTCCCCGACTGCTTCTCATTTCCCTCTTTGCCACAGCATCTATAACCATCTAGTCCTACTATTAATATGTATTTTAATTATAATTATTTATTTTTATTTTCCTCTCCCCCTGTTAAAATGAAATCTCCATGAGATCAGGGAATTTTATCTTCTTTGTTCACTGTTGTATGCCAGTCACCGAGACCGATGCCTAGCACATAATAGGTGCTCAACAAATATAATAATTTTTTTTTTTTTGATGCGTGAGTTTTATTTTGCAAGGCTTACTGGGACCTCTGCCCTAGCTTAACTGTGGACATTCAAAAGCATTGGGTGAGCTTGGCTTCTTGTGAAACCAGGGACTTAGGCTGATAAAGAGTTTGCAATCAGGGTAGAGTCATACTCTAAAGCATGTTTTCCTGTGAATAGGGATGTTTACAAAGCACAAAGCAGAGAAATTGCTAATAGTTCTTCTTTTACTGGCATTGGCCAGAGTTCTGACTTTAGCTGCAGTTTATACTTACTGTGCTTTTGGTTTTTATTTCCTAATATGTACGTGTGCTTGCCTAAAAGTAGTTATTAGTTTGTCTTTAATTATAAGCCACGCAAGGTCAGGACCACCACTGTACAGCCCCCCAGAAAGGGCCCCGTTTGATAAGTACAAATAAAAGCCGTATGGCCTGACCTCTGCTGTTCCCCAGCCCCCAGAGTCTTTTCTCTCTCCTCTCTGCTTGCTCCTGGTCTCACTCCTTTGCTTTTCCTCTTACCGGGCTCTCTTCCTTGCCTCCAAGCTCCCGTTGTTACCTCCATGGCCCGTAAAGATCATGTCTCCCAGAAGCAGAATGAAAGTGAGTTGGCAGCACCTCCCCTCTTGGAGCCCAGGAAGCCCTGAATATGACCAGACTGAAGGGTTTCCAAGGCTCAGAGCCCAGATAGCCTGACATTTGGAAATTCAAGGCCGTTCCAGGAAGCCCTACCCCATATGCCTTCAGGGACTAGGCAAACCCTGCCAGCCTCCCCCGTAGGTTCTCCCTCACATGGTCACAGTGCCAGAAATCCCACCCCTCAGCAGAGGCTCTTGGGTCTTCAAGGGAATTCCCTGTTCCAGAGCACACGTCCCGGGAGAGGGCACGGCCCACCCCCACCTGCATCCTGGCAGGGGTTACTGAAGGCTCCGATTTGGAGGCAACCAATGGAGAGGGGTGGGTGGGAGAGTTGAAGGTTGCAGAGAAGACCCTCCCTCCAGCTTATGTAATTGCTCCAAGGAGGGAGGGGTGCGGGCCCAGCAAGTGAGTTCCCGGCTGCTTGTCATGTGAAGAAAACTGATGTGAACGACACTTTCCTCCTCTGCTTCCTGCCTGCCTTTTTGTTCTTTGTATCGTGAATAATATGAATCTAGGAGCCTCATACTCAGAGTTATTTTTACAAGGTCTCCTCTCCGCTTCAGATGACTCAGAGCTGGGCCTTCTCTTGACGTTCCTTGGGAAGCACTGGAGAGACACCGAGCCCCAGGCGATCTTGGGGTCACAGTGGTTATCCTGGCCCCTGAGCTGTCCTGTTCTTCTTGTCCTGGAGCCATGTCCACCTGAGGGAGGAGCTGGGGGCCGGAAGGAGGGCCTCTCGGAAGGCAAACTCTTCTCCTGGTTCCCCTCCCTGCCCAGCCAGCCCTGACTTTTTCTCACCATCTTTTCCTGCCTCCACAGAAACACTCAGGCCCGTGTGCCAGCCTGGAGATGAGCAGCGGGCACTGCCCCCAGGGTGGGTGCTGCAAGCTATGGGGAGACAAGGGGGAGTTGCAGGCCTAAAAGGCTGGTGGCTCTAGTCTAAAGGCAAGAAAACAATTTGGGCAGTTGCCACCAGGCACTAAGAGAAAGGAGGATTATTAGTGGAACCTATTTTCTTATCTGTCTGCCCCCACTGCCCGTGTGTTCCCGGAGCATAGGGGCTGCCTTTTCCTTACTGCTTCTTCCAAACACTGTGCCTGGCGCTAAGACCCAGGGAATATGTTCGAATGGGTGAATTGGTGAAAGGGAAGCTCCTTTCCATGTGCAAAGTTCAATTACCTGGTCGTGAGTATGGCACAGACCCACGTGCCTGTGGAGCATGGAGGGTTCTGTATGTGTTCCAGAAGGTGCAGATGCCCAGACTTAGGCACTGCATGGACCAGAAGTTGTCGTCACACTCAACACAGGTATTGTCTCATTGGCCCCATCATAACTTCTCTGAGAGGGAGGGGATGTGGTTTCCATTTTCCAGATGAGAATAACAAGGATCAGAGAGATTGGGTGGCATGCCCAGTGGCATGCATTTAATAAGAGGCACAGGTGGATTATTTTGCCCTAAAACTGCTGACTCCATGACCCTATGTTGCCCTAAATCCTTAGGAACCCCACAAGTAGAGGCTTCCTTGTTTTTGAATAAGACCCCACAGCTCTGCTTCAGACGTAGCTGCAGTGCATCCTTCTGGGAGAACCTGCCCTTCACCTGCTGTTCTGCCTGTAGCAGAATAGCTGGGTCTCCTCCATCCGCTGCCCAACAACCTTGGGAGAATCATGATGGGAATTCTGAGCCCCACTCAGACTCCTCTTCTCCGATGGCTTTGAGGAAAAGGATATGATTAGGGGATATGCCCTTTCCCCTCCTGGTAATCTGCCCTAGCCCTGGCTCCCTTTCCTGCTGTCTTCTACCAGAACACGCAGTCCCCAGTTTAAAACCAAGGTGGATGGAAAAGGTTTCAAGTTGATCATTTGGAATTCAGAATGCGTTTTCCCACAGAAGTACCTTGAACATGACACTTGGTTTCCCCATGATATATCTTGAATAGGATATTAATAGCATTGGCCCAGTAGAGAATTATTAATATTAATATTAATGATTTAGTTAATTGATTAATTAATAGTAAGCCGTCACCATCTCTTGCCTGGAAGACTGCAATAGCTTTTTCCATTCCTGTCCTGCTGTAGTTTCTTGTCCATGTGAAAAGTTAATGAAACCCCTGTCTCCCCTGCTCACAGACCTCCCATGGTTTTCTTTGCCCCTGACCTGACCCTGCCTTCCTTGCTGACCTCACCTGCCAACTCCCTCCACCCAAGGACCCAGCATCCGCTGTCCCCTCGGCCTGGGACTGTCTTTCCTCCCCGAGTCATTTAGTTCAGTCTCAGTTTATTCAGGTCTATGCCCAGATGTCACCTCTTCAGGTGACCTTGGAGAGGCCCTGCCCGTCCGCCATCATTCCTCTGCCCCCTGCCCATCTCCATCACTCCTTTCCAACACTAGACAAGTACCCAACACATAGTAGGTGTGCAGTAAACACTTATAAATAAATAGGTGAATGAACAAATGAATGAATGATATATCTACACCTAACCAACTGCAGATTGTGGTTTCTATGCAGAATTTGTCACACATTCCAAACATCAATGCCAAAAATGTTTCTTCCTTTCCTAGCCCTTGGGATTTGAAGTGTAGGGACTTCATTTTAGTAATGAGTATGTGGATTATTTTGGAAACCAGGACTTCTTATTCTACATTCTTGGCAAAAATAGATACCTGTTTGCTTAGAGAGTAGCTTCTCAGGGTTCTGAAGGCATCTCAGGGTTCTGAAGGCATCTCAGGGTTTGGCATTGGGGTCGGGGGGTGCTTTGGTCTCATTAGTCTCCTGGTATCAGTTTTACTGAGACTGGCTGTGTTGATTACTCTAGAACAGAGCTTCTCAACCTCAGCACTACTGACATTTTAGACCGGATAATTACTTGCTGTGGAGGCTGTCCTGTGCTTTTCAAGATGTTTAGCAGCATCCTTGGCCTCTACCCATTAGATGTTAGTAGAAATCTCCAGCTGTGACAACCAAAAATGTCTCCAGACATTGCCAAGTGTCCCTTGAGGGGCAAAATCACTCCTGGTTGAGGACTGCTGCTCTACCGTGTACAGAAAGCCCACAACAAAGAATTATCCTGCCCACAGTGTCAGTAGTGCCAAGGTTGAGCTACCCGCTCTAGAGAGCTCTGTCCAATAGAGCACTCTGTACTGAGGGACATGTTCCATTCAGTGCTGTCCAGTGTGGTGGCCACTAGCCACATGTGGTTACTCAGTGCCACTGAAGAACTGAGTTGAGTTTATTTAATTTTAATTAATATTAATTTAAATAGCCACTTGCTCTCTGTAGCTACTGTACTGGACAACACAGTTCTAGAGAGGCCAGTGCTGCTCACACTTTGTGCAGGTGAATTATCTGGGGATAGCAGAGTCTGATTCAGCAAACTTCGGGTGAGAACTGAGAGTTTATAAATTCCCAGGGGATGCTGAGGCTACTGGTCTTATAACCACATTTTGGGTAAGATGGTCTAAGTCTCTAACGCAAAGAGCATTTTGCACATATAACACAGAAATGGTATTTCTGCCACCTGCAAGAGCTTGTTAAATGACACAGTGGCATGTCTATGTGGTGATAGAAAAAATATAATCTGTGGAGTCGGACAGATACTGGTTTGAATCTGCTGTTAATCAGCTGTGTGCCCTGGGCAATTTACTTAACCTCTCTGAGCCTCAATCTCCTTGTGTGTAAAATAAAACAGAAATTATTCCTACCTTGCAGTGTGATTCTGAGATAGTGTATTTGAAAGCCCCGTGCCTGGCACGTACTAGGCACTTGGTAGATACATTGTACCAGTTGTTTTTGATTCATGCAAAGTAAAGGTATCCTTTACACAAATCAGCCCTGCCTTTTAGGCTGTGTCTGGGGACCACCCATCTCAGAATAACCCAGCATGTTCTTTTAAAAAACAGGTCCCTGGGGCCCAGCCCAGACCTAATGAGTTAGAGTTTCTCATAGTGGGACCCAGGAAGCTTCATTGTTTATCCATTCATCAGTTCGTGGACATTTGGGTCATTTCCACCTTTTTGACTGTTGTGAACAAGCTGCCAGGAACATTTGAGTACCTGTTTTCAGTTCTTTGAGTATATACATAGGAGCAGAATTGCTGGGTCACGTGGTAGTTCTATGTTTGACGTTTTGAGGAACCACTAAAGTTCTCCCTGGTAGCTGCACCCTTTTCCATCCCTGCCGGCAACGCACAGGACTCAGATTTCCCCACACCCGCCCCGACACGTGTTATTGCATTTCTCTGGTCATGGCCAACCTAGTGGGTGTGCAGGGAATCTCCCTCCTTCCCAAGTTCCCCCGGTGGTCCCTGCAGACGCTCAAGTTAGAGAAGCACTGCTTTGTGGAGAGCTCACCCTTCAGTTAGTTCAGTGGGAGTCTGCTTCTCCCGGGGTCCTGGGACTCACTCCAACGGTGCTTTCCTTTGTCTGGTGAAACCCAGCGGGGAGCTGGAGTTGTTAGTTGTGTGCTGTTTTAATAGTGGTTGGATTTTTTTTGTCCCCTCCTCTTAGTAAGGGTAACCGACTGGGAAGGGACAGCTTGCTGGGAAAGCCAGATCAGGACAGATGACCCGCCCCTATGAGTGAGCTCCCCGCCCCAGTGCCCCACGGGCAAGTTTCTGCAGAGCACCTCTACCTGTCCACCTGGGCTGGTCTGGAAAGCCTGTCCCAACAGGAACCGGCTTCGAACTCTCCTGTTTTAGTAAATTTAATGTGAAATTTTGCATTCTGCTGTGTTGCGTAGCTGGGCCTGTTTTAATTAAAAATTAGTGGATTTCACTCCACATATTTAAGTGTATTTCAAGAAGACATGGAGTTAATCCTGTGACTCTGAGGATGAAGTTGGTAAACCAGGATAAGGGGACAGAGGAGTGTGAGGGGAGGGGGCTGTACGGGGAGTACTTACTTGATGAAAGGAATAGTTTTCCTCTTCAACAATGAGGATTTTGTTTTCTTCTTCCGGAATTTCCTCAGAATTAATCTCTAGGGTGGAGAACAACACTTAGACGATACATTGTATATGCAGGCAAAGGGAGCAAGGTCCTGCTACAACTCCCTGAGCCATTTAGAGATTGTTCTGAATCTAGGACGTAAGCCAGGCCTCTTCTTGAAGTCAGCGGTACTCAGCTTTGGTCACGTCTCAGAACCACCGGGCAGGCTTTAAACACTGTTTAACAGGTTGCGGTGGGACCCAGGCATCTGTGTTCGCTAAAGCTCCCCAGGTGATTCTGATTTCAGGTCAGGACTGAGAGCCTCGGTGCTGGGCCATCAGACATAATGGTGAAAAAGCTGACATAGCCCATGCCCTAGTAAAGCTTACAGTCCGACTGGGGAGACCAATTTATTAATCACATAATTCATTAATTAATTGCAAGTGTGATAAGTGCTGCTGCCCACTTAAATTTCTGGAGCGTTGGAGATGTCTCACTGAAGCTATAATCTGAAAGATAAGTAAACATTAATGAGAGGAGAGCTGGGAAAAGAGCATCCCAGGCAGAGGGACCAGCATGTGCAAAGGCCCTGCAGTAAGAAAGGGCTCGATTGGAGCTGTGAGCTAGGGGGTGGCAGGGCTGAGGTTGGAGAGCAGATGGTGGCCTGTTGTCCGTTGCTGGCCTGTCGTGATGTGACCATCTGACGTGCTCTCAGTGTTTGAGCTGCTCTGATACTGATGTGGAAGGCCCAAGCTTTCCTGCTCTGGAATGAGCAGATGCATGAAGGCCTGATTAAGTGATCTGCCTGTGTCTCACCATGGTCTGGGCAGGACCCCCCTTCTGCAGCGAATGAAAATTCTTCTTTTCTCAGCCTCCATGGCGGTGGAGGTGGGGCATCCAAAGAAGCTTCCAGGCCTCACTTGAAAATGACCTCTCCTTCCGTCATCTCTGTGTAGGAGAACTCGTTTGACAGAATGGTAGATCCCCAAGTGTCTGGAGTCTGAGACTTCGCATTGCATTGATTACTCTCTGCTCTTTCTTGGACGCTTTGGAGATCCTGCTTCACAGTTAATTCCTCCTCCTCCCCATTTTCCTTCCCTCTCCCAACCCCCGCTCCTTTTTCTTCTTTTGAAAATCTGTGCCAATGTCTAATGTATTGTGGGTGGAATGGAGGGAATTCTTCACACCTCATTCGGGCCTGCTTCCCATTTCGGAAGCCTCAGAGTTTATATCCTGTGTCCCTCCCGTCCCCGGGACGAACCCCCCATCCCCTGTCTGGTGGGGTGTGAGCTGTTCTGTTCGTTCCAACTGCCTTGTGGCTGAGGAGAACCCTTTGTCTTTGATTTGGGGTTTTAGATACCCATTTAAAGAGCTCACTTAGGGCCGTGCACGCGTGGCTCACGCCTGTAATCCTAGCACTCTGGGAGGCCGAGGTGGGAGGATTGTTTGAACTCAGGAGTTCGAGACCAGCCTGAGCAAGAGCGAGACTCTGTCCCTACTAAAAATAGAAAGAAATTAGCTGGACAACTAAAAATATATATAGAAAAAATTAGTCGGGCATGGTGGTGCATGCCTATAGTCCCAGCTACTCGGGAGGCTGAGGCAGGAGGATCGCTTGAGCCCAGGAGTCTGAGGTTGCTGTGAGCTAGGCTGACGCCACGGCACTCACTCTAGCCCGGGCGACAGAGTGAGACTCTGTCTCGGAAAAAAAATAAAGAGCTCACTTTGATATATTAGAGTTTCTCCCTCCCCAAGACTCTTAAATCCTGATTCCTCCCCAGCTCTAACAGCAGCGTGGTATGTGAAGCAGTGTTTGTCGCTGCCCCCGTTGTACAGAAGGGAGACTGAGGCTCAGCGTGGGTGGTGGGACGGTTGTGCCCTTGCCTGCTGGCCTGCTGGCTGGGGGTGTGGTGATGATTAAAGGGGATGCGCTTTGGCACTTCAAGCCCTAGCTCCACACTCAGTTCTGTGGCCCTGGGCAAGTCGCTGGGCCTCAGTTTTCTCACTTACAAAATGGTGATCCCAGCAGTGACTGCAGGATTATTATATTAAATAAACCTGGAGGCACTGTCTGGGGAGTCCAGCAACATGCCTGGCCTAAATGGTAGCTGCTCCACCTCCTCTGCCATCTGGGATTCGGCTGTTTGTCTTGGGGATCCTGGTTCTTAGTGGTGGGGACAGAACTGGAACCAGAGCCCAGGTTCGCTGGCTTCTGTCCCTGAGCTCCTGGGTGGAGTGATTTGTAAATCCTCCGGATGGTAGCTGGATTGCCCTGAGATCCCTCAGCACAGTGACTGGGGGGCTCTTGAGGGCACAGACCTAGAAACAGTCAGTCCTCGGGACCCCTGGTCAGTGACGGCCGACCCCGAGCCCTCGCAGAGCTGCCCTGCAGCCCCAGTCCTGACTGGGAAACCCTTGTGGATTCCTCTTGATTTTCACGTTGTGGGGCGGGCATGTCTGTCCCCAGGGCTGCCACTTATCCAGGGCCTGTTGGGAGCCAGGCAGCAGGCTCAGTGTGGGACCTGCGTTCTCACTGATCTCCCTGAGCCCCCTGCAAGGAAAGCTTTGCTAACCCATTCCACAGACGAGGAACAAGGCCAGTGAAGAGCAGGGCCAGATATGAGCCCAGGTCTGCTTACTGCCAAAGCTCACGTGCTGTGCATGAAATTATGCGACCTTCCTTAAAGTGACACCCATGGTGAGTCCTCTCCAGCAATAATTGTAGTAGATGCTTGTCCACATCCCAAATCTCACACTTGCCGTCGGTCTTACATCAGCATTGACCAACTAATTTTACCATGGGCCAAACTGAATTTAACCAAGTTACCACTGTTGCAGAAAAAAGTGGGTAAGAATCCTAAAATTTGTTATACATTGGGAGGGAGGGCAAGGTGGCCCCTGTTCTGGATGTCTTATGCCAGTGTAAGAAGAGGGAGAATTTAGCAGTTAGGCACAATATGTTCCTGATTTGTGCTAGGTAACTCCTTGGGTGCCTTTTAAAATAAACCTCTGCCCATCTTTAATGCCTGTCTTGAATACCATAGTGCTTGGAGCATGGTGTGAGGTTAAAAACCAATGTAGCCTCCTTAAGGGCCTCCTTTCATAGCTAGAGCGTACAGTGCTCTTTCCTGTCACAGGACCTTTGCACAGGCTATTCATTGTGCCAGCAACACCCTTCCTCTCTATCCTTTCCCTCCTGCCTTCCCTACTTTGCTTCACGAATTTATTCTTAGCGCTCATATTAAACATTAATTCCTTAGGAAAGCACTACTGACCCTTTTCCATACTATGGCACATCTATTAATTATAGCTGCCGCCATGCCTCTTTAGGGCACCACTAACTGATAGTTATTTTTGACTTGCTAATGTTGGCTTCCTCCTCTAGGTTATAAGCTCCATGAAGGCAGGGGACACATTGGTCTCACTCGACTGTTTATGCCTAGTGCTTTGCACTTGCATAGTATGTGTTAGGCACCCAGCCAGCTTCGGTGGTCTGAATGGATGGTTGGATGGATGGATGGAGCTAGTTAATTTCTTTTCCTTAACTCCAGCCAATAATCTTTTCTTAGCAGGAAAGAAGAATTGTAATTATCTGTTTATATGTTTCTCTTGAGCCTCTTTGGAGAATAACCCATCTTTAGAAACCTAGAGCCTAGCCCCATGCCTTACACATAGTAAATGGCCAATAAAAATTGACTTATGTCAAGCATAAGTCTTGCCCATGAGACAAGCAAGCAGTTCCAAGGACTCACGCTGCTGCAGAGGAGCCTGGAGAGTTATTTTCACATAGTTGAGGGTAAAGATGGTGAATTTATTCATAGGAATCCTGTGCCATGATTTAGCTGCTTGATAAGGTCTGCTATTCAGGTTGCCAGTTACTGTATTGACTTATTTGTACATAAACAATTACTCCCCATAACCTTCTCTTCGCCAACATTCAGAGATAATGATATATAATCTTTGTAACATTACAGACATTGCTTCAAAAACATTCTGTTGCTATAGGAATGTTGGTGATGTGCTTATCTCTAGAATTTCATGAGCAACAAACTCCAAAATTGCAGATGATTTAGCATTTGAAGCAGAGAGAGTGTATGTGTGTTTGCATGAAAAAAACAAAACAAACAAGACTTTGAAAAGGGAAGTTTTTCTTCTGCAGAGTTATCTTCTTCTAAAGTTGAAAATAAGAACTACTTAAAAGCTGAGAGTTTAGAGAAATGAGTACTTTCTCTTAAACATTCAAATGGGTGAAAATGACTTGTAATGCCTCCCTCAAGTATTCAGGCAATCAGCAGTTAAAGGCTTTTTTTGGAGCTGGCTGTCACAGACAAAGGATTTCTCAATTTAAAAAAAAATCATTTTTATAGCATTAAATAGTAGGAATGAACGCCAGCAGCCCTCTTGACGCTTTGAAAATGATTTATTTTCTGAAATGTCCCAGTCCATTTTAATAGATGACTCTTTGTTCTTGTCATCCAGGGAGGTAGCTGCGGCCGGGGTTGCCATAGTTCGGGTTGGGAGGTTCAGGGTGTGGGCGAACAGGGCTCCAGGAGCAGCTCTCGGGGAGCTTCACGCGTTTGTTACCTGAACACAGCAGCAGGTTGGGGCCACCACCTACCTCCAGACAAGCCAGTGCCACACTTGCCCAGAGTCCCTGCTGCTATTCTCCCTCCCGGAGAGAGACTCTCCAAATGAACTTTCTGTAGTCCAGGGAGTGAATTTGAAATCATTTTTATTTCTAGCCTCCCTCTCTGAACCAAGGGAACAGTCAGGCATGGTAGGACAGCTGTGTCACGTACATCTTTACTCTAGCAGTGCTGTCCAGCTGTGCTTCATGGAACGGTGCTCTGTGCAGACTGGGTACAGGTCCACAAGAAAAGTATGGAAATTGAGAGTAAAGAGCCTAGAAACTTCCATACCGATTTGACAGAATAATGTATTGAATAATAAAAAAGTAGCCTTGAACGTTCTATGAATATCTTTTCATTTTATCCTGCTAGCAGTTCATTTTATTATATTTTATGAAAATATTTACCTGTGATGGTTTGGAAACTAAAAAGCAAACAAAACTGGTCCTTCCTCACAAGTAGTTGGGGAGGCTGTGCGCTATAGCAGGTGGAAGCTGCCGCAGCCCCCTCCGAAGCAAGTAGGCTGTTGGAAGAATTTGGGGAAATCACAGCACTTACAAATTATATTGTAATCAAACACCCCCCCCCCCCCCGTAACTGTTTCCTGACATCAGGGGCTACATTTAATTTGTCTTTGTGGCCTCATTCCTCGGTGCCCTGCCTGGCACACCGTAGGCCTTTTTGAAAACGTTTGTTGACCGCGTGCTTGCCTGTCTCCTGCCTCCCCGTGATGTGAGAGTGAGGCCAGCCTTGGGAAACCCCCTGGGGTTCACGTAGTGTCTTCTGCAGGATGGTGACGGAGAGCTAGGAGCAAAGTGATGAGACAGTGACCTTTCCTCCTTCTCTCCCCACAGAACCAGGTCTCCTCCTCCCACCTGCCGAGCAGCATGAGAGCAGCATGACTGGGCGGCCGCAGGAGACGCCCCCAGAGCCAGGCCCCCAACTCAGCCATCTGCTGCGGAGTTCAAGGTGAGCTTGTTTTCCTTCCTCCGGAAAGCTGAGGGATTTTCACGTTCACAAATTCTCTATGTCTTTGTAATCCCTTGCCACGTGCTAGAAGAACAGGGTTTCCTGGGACAAGGGTAGACTTACACAGTACCCGCCAGCCTAACAGGGTAAGGTGTGCTCATTTCGGTTAAGGGAGAGGCTGATGTGAGCAGAAAGGGCACTGAACTGAGTGTCTGGGGATGGAACTGTGGTTCTTCCTCCACCACTTCCTGAATGTGGGACCTGAACGGGTCTTGCAGGGATGAGTATCCAGGGAATTTTGGATGAAAGAATCTCTGGGCTAGGAGGGAACTGGAAAGCCTGCTCAGTCCGTGGTCTGAGACTCCCAGTACTGCCAGACAGACCCCTGTCCCACACAGAGTCCGAAGGGGCCTGAGATGGTCAGCCAGGCCATTTCCTAACCAGCATTAGACAGTTAATTGCTAGAAAGTTCTTCCTAATATTACGACAAATTCTGCCTCTCTTCATTTCTGTCTGCTGGTCTCTGCTCTGCCATTTGGAATCACAAAGACTGGACCTTCAAAGACTCTTCCACATGCCTTGCTCTCTTTGCATTTGACTCTGCCTTTCTTTTTTGTACAAATTCTCACGAGAGACTGACGCTGCTCACCTGTCCTTTCATGCCCTCTGTGTTGGAAAGGGCTTTATCACTTCCAGTGCCTGCCCCGCTGGTGGCTCACTCAACCTGTGTGGTCCTCAACAGAGAATCATTCGGCCGCCATTCCTTCTTCAGTGAATATGAAAAGCCTCCTTTGCGACAGGCACCGTGCTAGACTCTGGAGATACATCAGTGAACAAGAAAGATAAGGTCTGTGTCTTTTTTAGGACAAAACAGGTTTGGATCCTTGAAAAGAGTTTGAAATATGCATTGAGCTACTTCTGTGTGCTCCTTCACTCTTCAAATCTTTTCTATAAGAACTAAAAAAAATGTATATTTGTTAATTATTGGATATAGCTTTCTATATATGATCATTGAGATAGGTTAGTTCATTGTGCTGTTCAAATCATCTGCAATATATCCTTATCTGATTTTGTCTGATTAATCTATCAATTATTGAGAGAGGTGTATTAAAATTTCCCACTGGATTTGTCAGTTGCGTCTTGCAGAGCTGAAATTTTTGCTCTGTATATTTTAAGGAAATGCTATTTGGTGTGTAGATGTTTAGAATTGGTATATCTTATTGACAAATTAGGATTTATTTCTATCCTTACATGCTTTTAATTTTTTCTGCCCTTTCTTTTAGGTTGAGGTGTTCCCCCCAATTCCATTTTTTATCTTCTTATTTGGAATTTACATGCTCAATGTCTTTTTATTCAGTGATTATCCCAGTTATTTATTTTTTTAGAGATGGGGTCTTGCTATGTTGCCCAGGCTAGCCTTGAACTCCTGGGCTCAAGTGATCCTCCCACCTCAGTCTCCCAAGTAGCTACCCAAGTATTTTAAGTATTTTAACATGCATACTTAAAGTCTAGAATTGATCAGTATCTTTCCTTTTCTTCCAAACAATACAAGAACTATAGACTGGTTTAATTCTAATCACTACCTTTCCCAGTTTACATACTATTGTTATCCTGTGTTTTCCCTCTACCCTATTTTTGCCTACACATTAGACGTCATTATTTTTATATAAATATTTATTTGTATTTATCATACATTTTTATCACCATCCTTTCATGAATTTGGGATCATTTTCTTTCTGCCTGAAATAAATCCTTCAGCATTATCTTTTAGTGAGGGTCTGTTGGTGGTAAACTCTCTCAAGATTTTTCTGTTTTGGTTTGGTTTGGTTTTGCTTTGAGTTGGTTGAGTTGAATGCCTTTTGCTCTCAGTTTTGAACGGTAGCTTTCCTGGATATTTTCTCTTAGGTCATTGAAGCTGTCTGTTACTCCACTGCCTCTGGCACTGAATATTGTTGTTGAGAAGTTGTCTGTCAGTTTAATTACTGTTCCTTTGTAAGTGATCTGATATTTCTCTCTGGCTGCGTTAAAGATCGTCATTTTCTTGTGTGTTCTGCAACTTCATTACCATGTGTCTCGGTGTAAATTTCTCTGTCTTTCTTTATTCTGTTTGGGTTTTGTTGGGATTCCGAGAGCTAAAGATTTGTATCTTCCAACATTTTTGGAAAATTCTCACCCTTCATTTCTTTGAATATTGCCACTTCCCCATTCTCTCTAATCTTTCCTTCTGGAACCCCACTTAGACGTATATTAGACCTTCTCATTCTGTTCTCTGTATCTTAATCTTTACTTTATATTTTTCATCTCTTTGTCTATGATGAACTCTGAGTAATTTCTTCAGATCTATCTTCTATTTAATTAATTTATTCTGTATCTTTTATTTTTCTTTTTCCACCCCGTACCTATTCTGTGTCTTAAATGTTAGTTAATCCATCCGTTGAATTTTTTTCTTTTCACTTCCTTTATTTGTCATTCTGGCAGTTCTGGGTCCATTATTTTTCAAATCTCATTGGTGATTTTTCTGGTTTCTTATTTCTCGCTCCTATTTGAAGACTTTTATTTCTTTAAAATAGTTGAATTAGCTCTTTAGAAATTTTATAAATTTATGTCTGGCAATTCCAGAATCTGAAGTCTTCACGAGTCTGATTGGGCCATCCGTTGTTTCTGCTATATTCATAGTGCCTTGTTTCCTGTGAGCTGCTCGTTTTCCTTGGAACTTTACCTCTGGGAATTATCTGAGGTGTGGGTTGAAGCTGGTGTTTCAGAGAGGATTTGTATTAACTTCTGCTAGTTGTCTGGGGGGCACTGCCAGCCAAAAGCACCTTAAATTAATTCTCTACTGAAGACTTCCCCTGGCTACCCAGGTAACATAACTCAGGCTGCCAACCTGTGGAAAGTTCAGCTTACGATTATAAATTTTCAGAGGAGGTATTTTTCCCCCTTTCTGCCCAGCCCAAGGTCAAGTTTCCTGACAGTGCCCTTCTGTGTTGTGCATTCAATTCCTACTCACCAAGAGTGGAGATATTTGAAGTCCCAGCTCTATGTGGGGGTCTTCCTAGGCAGCTCTCATTGGGAAACAGAATCTCCAGTGTTCAGCAGAAACCCTCAGAGCAGAGACCAGCTGTGGTGCTAGCTTATCTGCCAGGGTTCCTGCTTTGGGCTTGTTTTGGTCTTTGAGGAATCTTTCCATTTATACCAACTCAACAATGTGTATTCAATCTTCATATTTAAAATGTTATCTAGCATGTTAGTTGTTTCAGTTGGGATCGGGTAGGGTATCTGGTCTACCACATTGCCAGAAGGTATATCTTTTTTCTTCTCCACAATAGCCCTGTTGGGCAGGAATATATATTCCTTTTTCACAGAAGAGTGAACCGAAGCCCAGAGAGGTTATGTAACTAGCCACAGTCACAGACCCAGCAGGGGAAGGACTGGGAGAGAATATGTCCCAGTCCTCTCCTGTCTTCACACCTTCCCTCTCTCCAGGATAACTGTTGACCACTGAGAATGAGCTTTATGCTCACAAAGGATATGAGTTTCTACCAAAATGCTCTAACTAGCTGGACAGCTTTGTAAAATTTGTTTATGAATCTACTGTTTATCTTCCTTGAGAGAGGAAATGGCTTCTGCATATCTTGTGGCTGGTTTCTCCAGCGGTCACCAGCAACTTCCCTGCGTGGTTTCCACTCTGCTGAGGGCACGCTGTCTCTCCTTCTTCCCACCGTCTTCCCTTCTCCCTCTCCCCGTCCGTCCTGCTGTCGGTTTTTCTGTTTCCTGGTGGTGTGCCTCTCATCAGAGGTGAGGCTACAGAGCATGGTGGTTTGGCTTTTGGGGCTTTGTGGGTCAGGGAGAAAGAGCTGAGTTTGAACCTGGCTCTGCCACTTACTGGCCTAAGCCCTCTGAGCATCAGTGTCTTCATCTATAACATGGGGCGACAGACAGCTGTCCGAGCACCGAATGAGATGATGCGTGTAGAGCCTGCAACACGGAGCATGGACGCCCAGAGCGCTGGGTCGGTGGTAGTTACTATTACGACCGGGAACACCCTGCTTTACGGCCAGTGCTCTTGTTCAGTGATGCTTTTAAACTGACAAAGCTGGTTTATAAAATGGGATGAAAGTGGAGACAGAAATCTACTGTAAATGTGGGGCTTCCCGCCTCACTATTATGTTCTTCCAGCTGGGGTGTTTCTAAAAAATACTCTGAGAGAAGATAGAACACACTGGTCTGGCCAGTGTTTGTGGGGGACAGAGGCCAGGGCAGGGTCCTGGCAATGGGACTGAGCCCCCACGCCCCTGACCGCGGCCCTCCCTCCGAGCTGTGCCCCGTGTTGTGGCGCCATGTGGGGCTGGAGCCGACGCCACCGCTCGTCCTGGAGGTTTCCCCTGCAGAGCCTGGGGGTGGCACTCTGCCCTGCAGACACGTTTCCGGTAGGTGATGGGGCAGGGGAGAGGGGACTTTAGTGTCCATTTGCCTCCACTCTTTGAACTGGCATGAGACTTTTCATGTCACATGCTCCCTTTAGTCAATGGCTTCGTGTCACTCCCAGATTGGGATCGCTTCCTGATCAGCTGTCTGTCAGGCAGCATCTGTTTTTTCAATACCTGCTATTCATAGTGACTCTGGGCCCTGCACAGTGGGCAAGTGATATAAAAAAATCCATGAAGTTGCTGTGAACCTAAAACAGCCCTAAAAATTAAAGAGTATGAACAACACAAAGACTTTATAACCAAAAAAAATGCTTTAAGGATAAAACATCTTATAAGATCATCAGGTATTCAGAGTGGATATCCAAGGAGGAAAAGCACCATTCCCTTGAGTGGTCATGGAAGACTTCCTGGAGGAGGCAGATTTGAGCTGGCCCTATGGGGCGGTTAGGGTGAGGCAGCTGGAGAAGGAGCCTCGTGCATCCTGAGTGTGGAAGTGATGTGAACTGGGGTTTAGAGATGAGCATCCTCATGAGGCAGTAAGACCCTTTGTCCAGCCCCACAGATAGTCTTTGTGGCCCCTCTTGGAGAGCCATCTCCTATTATCTGTAGCCCTGAGAAGTCCTGCAGCTAAAGTTTGAGTGTGTTTCACCAGGTCTCCCAAGCGTTTGACCACTCACGGCTGATGAACATGGAGGTCTTGAATGGGTTTGCATATAGGGCTTTTGTCTCTCTGATGCTTCAGTTCATCTGGGCCGCCGACTGACTTTTGTAAAACAGCGATTGGCAACTTTCTTTAAAAGTTTAGCCTTTTGTGAGTACCAAAACATTATTTGGAGCCATTCTTTTGTCTTCTTTCTCTAAGCATTGCTCAAATGTTTAGAAGGGTGAAGGTTGCTAGGGACACTGAGCAGGGACACTGTCGGAGTTAGGGAGGGGGCTTCTTTGTTCTCCTGACTCCTGAGAAGATACCCTGGATGGTCTCCACCCAGCGAGTGGCTGAGCCTGTCTGCCGGGGTTGTTAAATGCCCTGCCCGCTCCACACCTCCCTCCCCACCAACAAACCTCAAAGTCTATTAACAGCCTCTGTCCTGATAATGATTCATTCTTCCTGCCCCTCCTCCACTCTAGTTACTCAGAGCAATGAGCCAAGATTGATTACTTACAGCCGCCAACTGGCCTCGCCCATGGAGAGCTCACCTGGTAAATTAAATGTTCTTCACCAGGTGACACCCCAGGTTGAGTTCTCCTTGTCGGCTAGCCCTGTACGGTGCAAGAAGGGCTTGTCGTAGATGCAGACAGAGACCATCTCCAGAACCAGGAAGCTGGGACGCATCATGTCTGGGGCTGTCTGAGGAATTTGAGGTGCTGGGGTTATTGTGGGTATAGAGACAGAAGACACCCCAGACAAATTGCAGAGCCACATAAAAGTCAATGGAAATATGTTCTAAATCGAGTCTTTAAGTGCTACTGTGGAGATTGGCCATCAACTCCTTCTCACTGTTGGGCTGTCTCCCTTCTAAAAATATTTTAGTAACATTTATTGTACTGTTATTCATATCCATTATTCTATTTTTTTAAATTACAACATTATAGCTAGAGTTTAAGGTCACTCTGATACCCTCCCCCCTTCACTCTCTTCCCTTTTCCAAAAGATGGCAGAACTGAGACTGAAATCCAGGCGTCCTCACTCCCTGCACTCTTTGCCCCTATAGCCTGGGATCCTTAGGGATCCGGTGTCATTGGTGAAAAACTCTGCTGTCTCAATATCTCAGCCCAGGACTTGCGGGTGTCCTGGGACAGGCAGGGTCTGGGGAGGTTCTTCCATCTAAGCGTTAGCAGGTCAGGGCCAGGGGGAGCTCCTTGGAGCTCATCGGGCCCAACCGCCTCGTCTGTAGAAGCTGAGTCTTTGGTGCAGGGAGGGGAAGTCATTTGCCCAGCAAGGTCACAGGGCCAGTCTCCTTTTCTGTTAGGTCCGGGTTATCTTTATGTTGGGTTTGCATTTCCTGAATACATAGCAACTGGGTATGGGGCGGGGGTGGAGGGCAGGGGAAGTGGGCTTACAAGAACCCCATCTGAGAATGTTTAAATTTCCTGTGACTGTCCCGTGAAGAGGGAGATAATCTGCGTGCACGTAATCAAGTGGCGAGGGGGAGACTTGGTTTAGGTCCAGGAGACCAAGAGTTAGAGGAAAAGGAGGAGAGCAAAATGAAAGCTATTCAGAGAAAGCTGTGACATTTTTATCGACGAAATAGGAACAAATAGGAGTTTGTTTGTACTTCAGTAATACCTTCTTGTTTGTATTTTTGGAGAGCACTCAAGTCACGTGGAAGCTCCGGCCTCACTCTGGTAGCAGTGGTTTGTGGTCTTTGGAGGCTCTCTGGCTTGGGACCAGGCGCCTTAGACTCTCGGCTCCCTCAGGTTGGCTCCTACCAGCACGTGTGATCTTCCGGAAACCTCTTTCCCCCTCGGAGTTTCCATAGCTTAGCTCAAATGGGAATAAAACTTCCTGCTGGGTCTGCCTCACGGGAAATCATGGGTGTGAGAGTGCCCCCCAAAATTGTGAGGGTTAGGTTGGCCTCATTTTTTCTTTTCTATCCGTGAGACTGGCTGAGCTCCAAGGGGGTCAGGAGCTTCCAAGGTGGGGGGGGGGGAATTTGCCTATTTTTTACCCATCAGGTCAGAGGGCACATGTGGCCCCAGATGCCACCCCAGACTGCCTCCCTGGGTCAGCCATGCCAGGCAGCATGTCCTCAGTTTCTTAGGGGGGGCTGATTGTTTAAGCAGGAGGAGAGGCTGTAACTAAAAGCAAGGACATGGCCAGTTCTCTGGAATCTGAGAATTTAGGGCCTTCCTGAAACAGGAAAAGAAGTAGAATATCACCTTTTCTGATATCCTGAAGGGACTGCAGTGACTCCAAGTAACTGAGGTGCACCCCCTAACTTTTTTCAATTATGGTAACTATGGACATTGTTAAGCTTTAGATGGCCACCAAGTAATTACTTCTCTTTTATTCTCTTGGGGCCTTGAACTGGTTAAGAGCCAGACCCCAGAGAGCAGAACACCACCTTCGTCACCACTGACACCAAGTTGGGGAACTCGGCCACACTCCTGTTTCCTCTTTTGCGCCCCCTGAATGGCACTGACCCACGTAGAACCCTAAGCCTGTCTCTTGAAGGGCCGGCCTGCCCCAGGAAGCTTCCTGCAAAGAACGAGCAAGTCACGTGAGCATTTGTTTGCATCCTTCTGTTGACCGTCCTGCCCCGTGAGCAGTACGCTGAACGTAGTTTGGCCTTGCCACGTCTCTGGATCTTCCTTTGCCATAAAAATGAATGTGCCCTGGTGTGTTGATGCTTTCAGGAGGTGATAGGGTAAGTGAGACTGTCGGTCCCTAACCGGAAGGGCCACAGGCTGCTGAGGCTTGTCTCTCTCTCCCCTCCTGTGCCCACCTCCCACAGTTCCTGCCCCTGAGCACCGTGCTGCTAATTGAAACAAAGAGAGGGCTAAAAGTTGCCCAGGAAACAAATAACCAAACTGAATCAATCACCACTGAGTCATTAAGCCTGATCTAAACTGTACCAAGTCAAAACTAAACAACAGAAGCCCCACCCCAGGCAGTGAGGCTGCTCAGTCCTCACCGGGAGCCACGCGTATCCCGTACATTCTCTTGTTGAACCTTTTTAGAAACCTGGGCCAGGAGGCACTGTTGTTCTTCTTTGACAGACCTCAGAATTAAGGCTCAAAAGCAAGGTTAGGTGGGCCTGCCAGCGTTATGAACTTTGCCAGGGGAAGATGGAGATTTGAACCCCGATGTTCTGACTCCAGAAGCAGCTCTTGGTGCTTCTGTGAGGAGAATACTTGCCACCTAACCCATTTGTTTCTCTCCAGTGCAATGTTCCTGATAAGTGGAACATTGTCCAGATAACTAGAGCTTAGCCCTTTAAGCCTAGAACTTTTTTTTTCTTTGTATAAAGTGCATTAGCTTCTTTTTCACACTTCCAAGTTCATGACTAAATGCTAGAGTGTTGGAGGTTGCTAGGAGCTGATGGCCAGATGTGTGGGGCGTGTCTACATTGTCGTATAAACCAGGTTTCCTCAAGCCTTCCAGAGCAAGGGTCAAAGTTGGATCTAACAACCGTCACGCCGCTCGCCTCTGCAGTGGGGACGAGGGGTGCTGCAGAGTGTCAGAGGAAGCCTCATCCTTCACCATCAGAGGGCCCAGCCCAGCCCTCAAAAGGTTGGGGGCTCAGCCTTTTTTCACCAATTATATGACCTTGGGAAGCTCATCCCCTGCATGTTAATTTCCTCATCTTTTTTTTGAAATAGAGGAGACAATTCTGATCTCACAGATTGTGGGGACAGAAAAAATAGTGTATGTCCGTGCCTTACACAGTGCTTTCTAGAATGTTACTATTGGCCATGAGGATATGCACACCCTCCCACAAATTCTTCCATGTCCCTATTAGAGACTCAGCGTTGGGCCAGAGGACTTTGGCTGTGGCCGGGGGAGACTGGTCTCTGAACTCTACTGATGTCAAGCGCACACACACCCTGTGGTCCGGAGCAGACCACTCTGCATCCCAGCATCGACTTCCTCATCCCAGGGCTGTTCAAGAGATGGAACCATGAGCCTTTTCCTCTTCTGTTCAAAATTTAAAAAGGAATGAAAGGAATGAGATAAAAGAAAAATTAGTTTTATTTAACCCGTGGCTTTTTTTCCCCTTCTCCCCTCCTTGCTGTGAGTGGGACTGCCACTTAACTTTTTTTTTTAATTAAAAAAAAAATGATGTTCTGGGTGATGGGACATAATATTTAGACATGTTGAGCTGACAGTTGATGGGTGTGTTGTCAATACACCATCACCACAAATCACGTTCCCAGGGTTGATCGGGAGGAGATTTGTGTGTAAATGTGCGTGAGCGCTCACACACCTGGATGATTTAGAGTGATTGGGGAAGGGCCCAGTGACCCGCATCAAAGGCAGCTCTTGGGGGAGGCTGGCGACAGGCGTGGGTCAGCTCATCAGAGCCGGAGGGGGGAGTCGGCTTCCATTGTGAATCGACGTGATGTGTTCTGTGTTTGCTGTGGGAGCAGCAGGTCTCCCCTCCGTCCCGTCCTCTGTCGTGTCTTTGGCACCCAGTGGGTGCCGTGTATCATGCTGACCACGAGACACTCCTTAAAAGAGGTCCCAGCTTGATGGAGGAGGCAGACAAAACAGTTTCGAACAGTGTGCAAGGGGCATGATGTGGCTGTCTGGGCGGCCTTCCTCATGCCCCTGCCTTCATTCACTGCCTGTCGTCAGGGGCCTCACACCCCTCCCGGCTGTGGAGCCTCTGTCCAGCTGCCTCAGTGACAACTGCTCTTGGAGGTCTCAACGTGAAACTGAGCTTTGCCAGTGCTCCAGTCTGCATAGCTGTGAACTTGACATCTAGGTGCCGTCGGACACTCCCCTCCACATCCCCATGCCCCTTCCGTCACTAATGCTGTCTGGTTCACCCCCAAACGCCCCTTCATCATCACCCTCTTCCAGGCTACCTGGCCAGGACTATAGCAGCCTAAGTCACCCACATCCTCACTCACCCTCCTCCAGTCCATCGTCTGTGCCAGGGGTCCCCAAACTATAGTCCGTGGTCCAAATCCAGCCACTGGCTGATTTCGCACAGCCCATGAGCTGAAAATGGTTTGTAAAGGTGAACACTGGGTGGTATGGGAACACTGACTTTCCCTTTGGAGGGAAGATGTTATCCCTTCAAAAAATAATTCCATTCTTCTCCATAGGAGATCTATATTACAAAAAATTATACTCTATTATATTTTCAGTTTCCTCACAAATTTATAGAAATTTATTTTTTCTCTTATATATATGTGTGTGTGTATGTATCTGCTATTTTGCCTCTTGGCTGTAAAGCCTAAAATGTATATTATCTGGCCATTTACAGAAAAACTTTGCTGACCCCAGCACTGTGGCCAGAGCAAGCTTTTCAAAGTGTAGATCTGATCAGTCATGTGCTTGCTCACACACACAGTTCAAGATACTTTAGTGGTTTGCCAATGCTCGGGCTGAAGAGAAAGCTCCTTATCCTCAAGAACCTTGGATGGTCTCACTCCTGCCCCTTCTCCAGTTCCATCACTGTGCTCCTTTTTCCTGTATTCTTTCAGTTGCTTGTGTCTGCCATGTCCCCCCACCACCACCAGTGGCCACAGGGCCTTTGCCCATGCTGTCCTTGACTCTGTCTGAAATACAGCTTTCTACACCCCATTTTCCTTATTTAAGTCCTCCTCGTCTTTCAGATCACAGCATCACTGTGACTCTTCAGAGGATCCTTGACTTTTCTGCTGAGGTCATGGCCCTTTATTATAGCTACTCATCTCAGACACAAAATTGCATTTGTCTGTGTGTGACACACACACCCCCAGACTGCAGGCCCCACGAGAGCTGACACCACGTCTGTTCCCACCTCCATCATATCTGCTGTGCCAGGTAAACAGCACGCAATAAATGTCTTCTTTCAATGAATGGCTGCGGATCAGGGAAGACATCATGAAAGATGTTAGGTTCAAACAGGAACTTGTAGACTGGACATACAGAAAATGGGAGAAAAAGATTTCAGGCAGAGGGACCAGCATTCTGGAGGCCCTGCGTGTCTCCATGGGACAGGTCCTCGAGGTGTCTATGGTGGGTGGGTGGGGGAAGTCATGGGACAAGTGGGTGAGGCCAGATCGTGAGGGCCTCCTGTGCCAGGCCGAGCTGTTCAGACACTTATCCCGTTGGCCAAAGGGAGCACTGGAGGTTTTAAGCAGAGGGGTGGCAGGGCAGGGCTGGAGGGGATGAAGCCAGCTGTGAGAGATTATCATAGATTAGGTGAGGAGGTGGCCAGGGAAATGCTATGGAGGAACGGATAACTTATTGGAAATGAGCAGGGGTGGGGAGAAGATGGGCTTTTAGGGTCCTGGTTTCTGACCCCAAGAAACCTGGTTCCTGGGAAAAGGGCCTGCAGGCATTTCAGAGGAGTGAAGAGAGTACAAGAGGGAGAGGTGAATGTGTGGGGGGCAGGAAGCAGAGCGGGCAAAGGCCTGTGCCCCCTTTTCTTTGTGAATTAGGGGTCAGGATCATCTACTGAGACAAAGGGATTTTGGTTTCAGGTCATGGACGTTGGCCTCTTCCCCCTTTTGCAAGCAGAGGGCTCCACATGGTCTGTAAATGGCTGGGGATTCGCCTCAGCCTGGAGCAGCTGGGGGCTCAGACTGCGGATTAAGTCCCAGACACTTCAGGGGATCTTATAAACCTGCCCTGCCTCATCCTTTTCCAAAAATGCAAAGTCTAAATGTCAGCTTTGTCAGAAATCCTGCTTTGAAGGCCTTTGAAAAAAGGAGGTCTGCTGACTTCAGAAAATGTTTGCTGAGGGCCTGCCCCACCCAGCTGTGCCCTGAGCACCACGGGGAACCCAGCTCTCTGCCTGAGGAGCGTGTGCCTGACCTGTAGGTACACAGTAAACATTGGAAACGCATGAAAAGCAGTACCAGGAGGCATAATGCAGCCACATGGCAAGGCGCAGTCACACACAGGTGCAGCTGTCTTTAACCAGCCTCTACGTGGCTGAGTGGCAGCTGACCACAGCTTGCTAGCCCTGCCCCAGACGGGGCACGCACTGCTGAGACACAGGGCTTTTGGTTTCAGGTCATGGACGTTGGCCTCTTCCCTCTTTTGCATCTACCCCAAATGTAGTCGGGGACTGAAGGAGCACCAACTGCATTGGTCCCCAAAACTGCTTATGTCAGTTGTACTTGTTATTATAATTATGCATATTAATTAGATGTGACGTAAGCTGAACTAGGAATGTAAAGAAGAAAGAGAAGTGCCGTTTCTATGAAAAGTAAGAGTCACCTTGTTCTACCTCATCTGGGAAGGTGCATCGGGGGGACTCAAATTTTTCACTGCTGAATGCTTTGGAAAGAAGTGCTAAAAGCAAGCCACCAAAAGGGAATTGCTGCCAAGTTAGGTGTGCGCAAGACAACTATTCAAGACGGGCGCTAGAGGGAGAGAGACTGTGAGCACTAGAGGACTCTGCACTGCAGTTCCTTTACCAGTGTCCTCAACTTCTGGCTCCTTTTTAAAGAAACCAAACTGAAAAATTATAGATGATTTATTATCAGTGGTTTATGCAGAAAAGACAAATGCAGATCTGTGAGCAAAGACCTGGACCCTGCCTCGAAAGACTAGTAAGATATTGAAGTTATTGAATTCAAATAAATTTTTAAGGCATGATTGTACTGCTTTTAAATCCACATGCACTTTTCTCCACCGTTTTATTATACCTGTTTATTTTTTAAAGAAGTAATATATTCACATGGTTCAAAACACAGAAAAATATAAAACGACATAAAATGAAGTCTCTTTTCCTTTTTCCCCGGGTTGACCCAGTTTTCACCACCTCCCCATAACTATTATTAGTTTCTTGGATCCTTCCAGATTTTCTTTATGAATATACAAGCAACTATAAATATACAGTCAGTCCTCATTTTTTGCAGATTCTGTATTTGCAAATTTTCCTACTCTCTAAAATTTATTTGTAACCACAAAATCAATACTTACAGTGCTTTCTTGGTCATTTATGGACATACATGGAACAGTGAAAATTTTGAGTAGCCAGATGGACATTCCCAGCTGAGGTTGAACGAGGCAATCCTGCCTTCATTTTTTTTTTTTTCTAGATGGTATCTCTGTCACCCAGGCTGAGTGCAGTAGTGTGATCTTAGCTCACTGCAGCCTTGAACTCCTGGGCTTAAGCAATCCTTCTGCCTTAGCCTCCCGAGCAGTTGGGGCTACAGGTATGTGCAACCACATCTGGCTAATTTTTTTTTTTTGAGACAGAATCTCACTCTGTTGCCTGGGCTAGAGTGCCGTGGCGTCAGCCTAGCTCACAGCAACCTCAGACTCCTAGGCTTAAGTGATCCTCCTACCTCAGCCTCCCGAATAGCTGGAACTACAGGCACACACCACCGTGCCCGGCTAATTTTTTCTCTATATATATATTTTTAGTTGTCCAGATAATTTCTTTCTATTTTTAGTAGAGATGGGGGTCTCACTCTTCCTCAGGCTGGTCTCGAACTCCCAACCTCGATAATTTTCTTTCTTTAAGAGACAGAGTCTTGCTATATTGCCCAGGCTGGTCTCAAACTCCTAGCCTCAAGCAATCCTCCCAACTGGGCCTCCTGAGTTGCTGAAATTACATGTGCAAGCCAGCAACCCTGCCTTCTTATTCCAGCACTCATGCTGTAGTGCTGCATTTTTCACATTTTTGTGTCTTTTGTTGTTGATTTCACTGTTTGAAGGGATCCCCAGGTGTAGTGCTGAAGTGTTGTCTACTGTTCTATGCATAAGAAGGCTACAATGTGCCTTACAGAGAAAATACTTATGTTAGATAAGCTCTGCTCAGGTATGAGTTATCATGCTGTTGGCTGTGAGTTCAATGTCAGTGAATCAACAACAGATATTAAATAAGATGTCCTTTAAACAGACACACACAAAACAAGGTTATGTATTGATCAATTGATGAAAATGTTGCAACCAGAGGCTCACAGGAACCTCACCCTATATTTTCCCTAGGGGCAGTGGTTCAGTATTCAGTAATTCAGTGTTCATGGGGACTTCATAGAACATAACTACCACAAACAACAAAAGTGAACCATTTATATACATGTATACAGACATGCATATAAGTATATTCTATTTTAACCATTTTTTACATAAAAGCATATTAAACATGCTGTTCTGCATCTTTCTTTTTCACTTAACCTTGGAGATCTTTCCATATCAGTTCAGATAGAGTTTCCTTGTTCCTTTATCCACTGCGTAGTATCCCATCGTGGTTTTTCTATAATTCCATTTATTTATTTATTTAGAGACAAGAGTCTCGCTCTGTTGCCCAGACTAGAGTGCCGTGGCGTCAGCCTAGCTCACAGCAACCTCAAACTCCTGGGCTTGAGCAATCCTCCTGCCTCAGCCTCCCAAGTAGCTGGGACTACAGGCATGTGCCATCATGCCTGGCTAATTTTTTCTACATATATATTTTTAGCTGTCCATATAATTTCTTTCTATTTTTAGTAGAGATGAGGTCTCGCTCTTGCTTAGGCTGATCTCTAACTCCTGAGCCCAAACAATCCGCCCGCCTCGGTCTCCCAGAGTGCTAGGATTACAGGTGTGAGCCACCGTGCCCGGCCTATAATTCCCTTTAATCAATCCCTTATTGACAGGCATTTGGGTTGTTTTCAGTCTTTGGCTCTTCAAACTAAACCGAATTGTGTACACTTGTCTATGGGTCATTTGCTATGGGTCTCTGCTTTAACCAGCTTCCTAGAAAGGGAATTCTGAGGGCGGCAGTCAAGCCCAGCCGAACTGACACATCAGAAGCCATCACACCCTCCTCCACTGCCTGGGTGTTTCTCCTAAAGAAATTCTCAGACAGGTTCATAAGGGGACACATCTGAGAGTGTCCACTGGGAGGCTGGTAAGGTCGTAAATGTGGTGGGTGCACTTACGCCTTGTGCGGCTGCTGGGAGGGGCTTGTGAGGGACTTGGCACCGTGCCTGGCCTGTGGTTGGTGGCCAGTACAGGTTTGCCCTCCTTGCCATTCTTCCCTCCCCTGCTCAGCAGCATCTCACCCCAGCTCCTTGGTACCACGCTGGGAGTCCTTCCTGCAGCTCTCTCCACTGCAGCCACCCCTCTGCAACCCGCCTCCAGAGGATGGAGGACGCCTGGGCGGTGTCCTAGGCATAACTGTGGGCCACATCGGCTCCCTGGGAAGGGGACTGGCTCCTTCCCTTCCTAATCTTTAGCCACGCACACAGGGTTGATGCTTGACAAACTTGTTTGCCGTATTCCGTGAACATTGGGTGAATCTACTTTGGCTAAATAGTGCCCATGGCCAAGGGGAGAGGAAAGGGAGATATTTTTAAAAAAACAAAGGTATTAAGACACAATTCTGATCCTATGGGACTTAAAATTTGGTATCAGTTGAAAAATAGAACTCCCGAGGTGCGTGAGCCTGGTGGAGTGGTGTTCCCAGCCGCAGGGTGCGCGTCTGGGCCTGCAAAACCTGCAGCTGGGTTTGCCGTCCACACTGTCCTCGCTGCCCCAGGCTCCCGGACCCCACTTCTGTCTTCTCAGTTCAGCTGCAGGGGGCACCCTGGCGGGTGCAGCACATCAGCCCTCTGGTCTCAGAGCAGCAAAGGGAAGTCGTTTTGGCAACAAATTGGGACCGTGAGACCATCCTGATGACCAACAGGATATCTGTCTTGAGCAAGTGCAGGCAGGTTTGGGGGCTCCCCAGGGGGAGGTGAAGGATTGGCAGAGGAGCAAACCCAGAAGGGGCCAGAGCCCCTCCTTATTCCCTGAGGCCTCTTGGTAGCCGGAAGCCACCCACACACAAAACTCCTAACGGGAATCTCAGGTGAGAGGGAATTTTCACTTCCGACTTTATTCTATAACACCGAATTCTTAGAAGCATTTGTCAATTAAAACACACAGTTGTGTTTAATCTTGGCACGCTGTGATTTGGAACGAGGTCCTCCTGACAGACTCTCTCAGTAGCTCCCAGCGACCTGTCTCTCGAGGAGGTCCTCTCAGTTTGGTCTGGGGCCTCGTTGTTCCTTGCTCCCCACCCCCTCGGTGGCGTCCTCCTCCTGGACCCTCGAATGAGGAGCCTCTGTCACCCGATTGAGAAGGCCGGCCTCCCATGGCACGAGGAAGGACAGAGGCGACTTTGACCACGGGGGCTGCAGGGCATGGACGCTGAGGCTTCTCCCTGGCCTCCCTGGGCAAATGCCTCCTGGCACTGGCACTGCCCGGCCCGAGTGAGCAGGACGGGCTCCCCCGCCTTCCTCGGGGGGTGCAGCCTGCTGGCGGGTGGTGTGCAAGGGGGCCAGGACTGGACCCGCGGGGGCCCGGAGGAGGGAGTGACTCAGAAAGTGCTGCTGGGAAGGCCTCCAGCCCCAGACACCAGAGTTCCCCCCGAAACCTTAGAACTCGGAGCCAACAGGGGCGCAGGGATTGCTTGTCTGAGCCCCTTATCTCACGAGTGAAAAGCCGGGGGCTGTGGCACTGCCCAGGATGTGGCTCGGTGCTGCTGCCGGTGTTTACAGAGTGCCCGAGCGTGGCACTGACGTCATAAGCTGGGGAACGCCGGGCCTTCCGCAAGGGCTTCCTGTCTGCAGTGCAGGCAGCAGAGCCCAGGGAGACACCCCAGCACCCCAAACACGAGAATACTGTTGCACAGTTGTTTTACACGCGAGGAGCATTGCTGACCTTGTTAGGCCCTAAGCTGTGCACTGTGTTTTAGAAAGAAGGGGAGTGGTTTCCCCCAAGACGCTTACCCCTCTCTGGGGCCCTGGGTGACCAAGGCATTTATTTTTCTGTACAGTCTGATGTCTTTGGAGGCCACACACCAAAGCCAAGCCAGCTGGTCCATTTGGGAACTGAGTTCCTAACCACAGCAGCCCACCTGGAATCCTGGGGCCTGGAGAGTCCGAGGGGCTGGTGCCATCTTAGGGTGCATGGCCAGGATCTAGTGACAGAGCCAGCCACCCCCTCCCCACTGTCCCCTACAGAGGAAACCAGTGTGTGCTGCTGACCTGCTGGAGGCTCTCTTGGCAGCGTGGCTCCATGGGGCTGGGTGTGGGGCTTGAGTAATAGCAACAGAGCCCTCCGGTGCTTGACTGGTGTTTTCTTAAATTAATAATTCACTCTGAGGCTGTGGGTGGGGCCGAGGGGGCCAGATATCCCTGCCAGCACCACTTCCCTCCATCTTTCTCCCCGTGCTCCCTGGGGCTCCACTGGAGCAGCCGAAGGGAAATCTCTTCTCCCAGCCCTGCCCTGCCCTGCCCTGCCCTGCCCAGGACCGCTGCAGGGCTGGAGAGCCTTTCTTTGGCTGTACTCCCAAGTGCTGATTCAGAAGGCCCCACACCCCAAGTCCTCAGGGGCAGGAGTGGAGGATCTTCCTGCGAGCCCTGGGTCCAGACCCCTCCAGCCAGGTGGCCCTGCAGAGGCCCTCCCTGAGTCCCCAACAGCGAGCGTCTGCCCACTGCACCTCCGGGGCCCTCACCTTCCCGTGAGACCCGAGCCCCATATGGTGGCCGCCCCCCTCAAGGCCTGGGCTTGCCAGGTGCCCTTCTCTGCCTTTTCTTTGTGACATTCCTTGGGGTCTTGTAGAAGCCTCCTCCTCCCCCAGATCATGAGCTTAGAGAAACAGGTTTGTCCTGTAGCAGTCCTGGCACAGTAGGGCCGTGTTGTGAGTTTGAATCAAAGAAGGTAAAGGACAGGGCAGGGCACAGAGGCTGAAGTCCGAGCTGTGAGGTTTAGTTCACTCACTGTACACCTCGTAAGGCGGAGTCCCTGACCTACTCACCTCTCTGGGCACGAAGTAGGTCTTCAGTATGGCTGCAGATTGATGCTGAAGTCCTCTTAGCTCTTCCTTAGGAGAACATGTAATTATCAGGTTATTAAATATGGAATGTCCGATTTCCCTAGGTACTGTTAGTTAATATCTCTCACATTTCACCTTGACACTTCCTGTTTTATTTTTATTGTGAATTTTATTTTTATTGCATTTATTCTTTCAAACGCACAGTTTGGCTTGTGATTATCTTTCAAATTCCAACAATATTGGCTTATTTGAAACAAATTGGCAAGGTAAAGAAGCTGGATAGGCTGGGCGCGGTGGCTCACGCCCTGTAATTGCGTGGCATTCTGGGAGGCTGAGGCGGGAGGATTGCTCAAGGTCAGGAGTTCGAGACCAGCCTGAGCAACAGTGAGACCCCGTCTCTCCTAGAAATAGAAAGAAATTATCTGGACAACTAAAAAAATATAGAGAGAAAAAATTAGCCGGGCGTGGTGGTGCATGCCTGTAGTCCCAGCTACTCGGGAGGCTTGAGGCAGGAGGATCGCTTGAGCCCAGGAGTTTGAGGTTGCTGTGAGCGAGGCTGATACCACGACACTCTAGCCTGGGCAACAGAGCCAGACTCTGCCTCAAAAAAAAAAAAAAGAAGAAGAAGAAGCTGGATAGATGGGTTCTGCATGAATTAAACAAGCATCAGAAGAGAAAACATCTCCAAGCTTGCCTTTCTTTGCTGTCACGACATAAAGGTGAACCATTTCTACACCATATTGTTACATTTCTTTTTACCATTGCAAGCATTCGGCACAATGGTTGGATAAAGATGAAGTGCCAACACACAGTCCAAAACCGAATATTCAGCAAAAAAAAGCTAATGGTTTCTGTTTGGTGGTCCAGCACTGGTATTATCCACTATAGATTCATGAAACCTGGTCAGTCAATTACAGCGATGTCTACTGCATAACTGGGTGAAATGATGATGACGCTTGTGATGAAGCAGCTGAGATTGGTCAAAAGAGACAGGGCAATCCTCTTGCAAGACAACACATGACCACATGTCACACAAACAACGCTGCTCAAATTACTGAAGCTGGACTTGGAAACTCTCTGTTGTCCACCATATTCACCAGACCTTACACCAACTGACTCCCGCTTCTTCCAGGCTTTGGGCCACTTGCAAGGAAAAACGTTCAGTTCTCAAAAAGCTGTAGAAAATGCCTTTTGTTTTCATCGCCACTCACTCTCTAGGCTTCTTCGCTGCTGGCATAAACAAGCTACCTTTAAGATGGCAAAACTGTGTTGATAGTTTAGGCTCATACTTTGATTAATTGTACTGCTTGTTGTTTGAGATATAACAAACTAAACTTTTGATTCGAAATCGGACATTTCATATTTAATGACCTAATATAAAGTAGCCAGCCTTTAGGTCTCTCAGGGACTCGGGGTGTCTCCCTGCTCTGTCCTCTCTCTGCAGACCTCTTGGCTAAGTCATCTGTCAGCCTCACCATCGCCAGGTGATGGGGGATGTCAGCTGTGGCTTGGGAGGAGGCTTCCTGAGGAGCCAGGCAGGCCTGAGTGGTCCTTGTCCCCTCAGGGCCTACTGCATGTCTCCCTGTAGTTAAGGTGCCGTGAGTTTGCGTTGTAATGCGTGTGCATCGTGCCCTTTATCTCTGGAACCATAGCCCATGACTGACTTTATCAGTATTGATGTGAGGAGATTCATTCCAGGTGGCCGTGTTGGAGCACGTCCCACTCAAGTTTCCCAGAGCAGTTTATCCTACAGGAAGTACTTGGTCACATCAGTTACACTGGTTTAACATTACCTCACCAACAACTTCTGTGTGTCCTAAAAGGAAAGCTGGAGACACATGGTGGTCTCCCCACTCTGTGCATTTGCCCCCTAGATGGTCATCAGGTCTATGCAGTGAATACGAACTGGGTACAGAACCCTGAATTTCAGTCTCGACAAGTTGATAAAAGATGAGGCAGAGATCTTATGGAGTTTATTCAGGCTCTCTCCAGAAAAACTTTGCTTTAATTATCTGGATATATAAAAACATGGCTGAGGTCCAGAGAGGGCAATCACTTACCCAGGGTAACACAGAATCAGTGGAACCAAAGCCCAGGGTGGTTTTGGTTCTATGCCACTGCCCTTGTAACTATGCCATATTCACAGAGCCCATGCCCATGTTCCTCATCTCCCCCCAGCCCTAGCCATTTGTGGAGGAGTGTGGTTTGAAAAAACTGTGCCCAGGAATATGTCAACAAGGCCCATTCAGACCATGGCTGCCTCCTCCAGGAAGCCACCCTAGACTCCTGCGGTGCCTTTTTCTCTCCCCATGTCTCAGCATCCTCACCACTTCACACCAGCCAGGGAGAGAAGTGGCATATGGTAGCCACTGATAAAGTCCCTGGTAAAGAACTATTGCCAGCCCAGAGGAGAAATGGCAATGACAGTGAGGACCAAGAGCCTCCACACCAAAAAGTGAAATAGCGCCAGTTTCCTAAGGGAGACCCATCTATAGGAAGCAAAGTCCAAACTTTCCATTTTGCAGGTTCCCGGGCTGTGCGTCGGGCTTCTTTCTGATGCCTAGGGCTTGAAGGGACCAATAGATGCCACAGGGTGAGATCAAAGGATGGAGAAATGAACGCCCAAAGCGAGCCTTAAAAGTCCTCCCACAGCTGAGAGTTGGCATGAGCCCAGGGCAGAGCAGTGGGGCTGAGAAGGAACAAGATGAGCCAGTCACTTCACCGAGGCAGATTTGGGCCTAACCACCGTCATTGGCAGCACATGTCCACAGTAATCGGGTTACTGGATTATAAAATACCCACCGGCTTTATTTAGAAGACTAACCAGAAAGCATTTTAGAATAACAAGGTTGCTAAAAAGGAGACCACGAACTAGGAGCCCACGTCTTGGAGAACTGCCCGTGGCTCCTGCCTCCTTTGGGGAGTTCGGAGAGAGTTGGAGTGGGAAGATCCCAGGGGAATCGAGTCGAGCTTCCTTGATGGACCTGAGAGGAAGGCTGGACCAAAACACAAGCCAGGGCATTTGGGGAATTGTGTATACAGTCTCCAACTGGTGGCCCAGGGCCGTAAAAAGGAAAATCTTTCTGTTTCTTCTTCCTCAAACAAGCAATGGTGGTCTGGCAGGAGCAGGGTGTTATCCCTTCCGAATTGTAAGCAAACAAGTCCTGCTGAGACCTCGGCCAAAGTCAACTTCCTCTCCCTTGTCTCTCTCTGTCTCTCTCTCTGGTTCAAAGGATGGCCCCTAGGACAGACATCCTCCTTGCAGACTGTGGCCCAGTCTCCTGGGGCCCCCAGGGCAGGGGCTGGGGGTGGGGAGACTTTGATGCTCTATTTTAGAGTAAGGGTTACCACACCGTGGCTCAGGCCAAATCCAGCCCACACCTCTTCTTGTACAGCCTGTGAGCTAAGAAAGATTTTTACATTTTTTATTGGTTGAAGAAGGATCAAAAGAAGAACAATATTCCTGACATGTGAAAAGTTAATATAAAATTCAAGTTTCAGTGTCCATAAACGAAGTTGTATTGGCACACGGCCACACCCATTCATTTTTACATGGTCTGTGGCTGCTTCCACGCTACATATGGCAGAGTTATGACAGAGACCATATGTATGGTCCCCGAAGCCGAAAATATTTACTGGCTGGCCCTGTACAGAAAAAGCATGTCAACCTCCAAGCTAGGAGGTCTCTGTAGAGCCGTGTTATTAATCACAGCACTCCCTGGATTTGGTGCTTTAGGGCACTTCACCTTCAACAGAAAACAGTAAATTCTGTCCCTCATGCCACGTCAGAGGCGTGGGACTTGGAGGGTGGAATGACCTGCTGCGGGCCTCATTTGCCGGGTTCAGCCTTCCAGTTCAGTGAGCGTTTGTGGAGCATCTGCTGTGTCATCAGGGACCTAAAATGGGTCGGCTGCTGCCCCTGCCTCAGAGTGACGGGACAGCCCGTGGGGAGACACAGACGCAGGTCGCTTGACCGTGGCATGGTCAGTGAGCGGGAAAGGCGGTCACAGGCTGCTGGGAGTGTAGAGGGGGCCTTGGGTTCAGAGTGGGCACTTACTTGTTGAGCCCACTCTGGAGTCCTGGAGTCTTGTTCTAAGGAAGGAATTGACCAAAGAAATCTGAAAGTAGTAGCTCTGTTAATTAGTTCATGAATGAAAAAGCTCCTGGTACCAATTACCCAATAGGAAATGTTATACATAATGAGCAAAGCAGTTACCTTGTTAGAAAAATAATAAAGACTTGAATACCGAGTTGGTATTAGAAGAATTCTATGAGATTAGCTAATCCGCTGAGAAGAACAGTTTCCTGGTTCTAAATGATATGTTTAAAATAGCCTTTTGGCAAGATGCCAAACCATGGGCCTACCAGGCTACCATTTGTAAAAAGGCGCTGTGTACAAGTATTCTTGTGTGCACATAAAGCATCTCTAGGAGGATGCTTAAGAACCTGATTCATTGTCCCAGCAGGGGTTGGTGGGTGGCTGGGGACGGGTGGGAAGGAGACTTTTCACATACACTCTTTAAAAATTGCTATAATTTTTCACTTTACTTTCAAGCATTTATTTGGGATAATTTTCACTCTTTTGTATATCTTTTTTAATCTTTTTAATTTTGAACCATGTGAATATAGTACCTATTCAAAAAACATGTAAATTTAGTGTAAAACAAGTGGCACATGCTTTTGCCATTACTTTCCTATGTCGTTTTAGGGAAGTCATTTTCTCCCTGTTTCATTGAACAAATGACTCTTGATTGCCTGCTACGAACCAGGCACTGTTTGAGGCCAAGAAGTTACATCTCTGGGCCTTGGTTTATTCATCTGTAATGTGGGGAGGTTAGATGACCTCTGAGCCAGTGGTCTTCAACTTGAGTGTGCATCACACTCACCAGAAAGGCTCATTAAAACACAGACTCTGGGACCCAACCCAAGTTTCTTATACAGTGGACCTGAGTGGAACTTAAGAATTAGGGTTTGCAAGTTCCTAGTGATGCTGCTAGCCCAGGAACCTCACTTTGGAAACCCACGTAGGGTTCCATCTAGGGTTCTATGTTTATAAATAAACTACATTTCAGTTCTGAAAATGTCAACAAATAAAGAATAGATTCCTCTAACTCAGAACACAAAGTAATCCCTCTCCGTAGCAGTTTGAGAGAACTTAACAAAGCAAACATGTCCACAGAAGTTAAATTATCTAGCTTCCATTCCACCAGCAGGGCCACGGCAGAGGGAAATGAAATAGTAATGGTCAGAGTCTGGTGAGATTCAACAAGTAATTCTTCCTGGAGGAGGTGACTTTGTGCAAGGCTTTCTAGAGAGCTGAAGTGGAGAGGTTTAAGCGGGGTAGAGCATTCTGAAATCACCAGGCCCAATGCCCAAAGGATAACATTGTTGGATGTCATTTTAAGGCCTGCCACAGTTTACCCCTACTTTACAAATTCAACTGATCATCGATAGTTCCTAACAAGGACATGGTGCCCCAGCAGGGCCCCTGCACCTGACTCCATCCCTTTATTCATGCTGTTCCCTTGTCCAGAATACCCTTCCTGGTCCTCTCCACCTCTGTCAGCCCCATCTGTCCACCAGGACCAAGGTGAAATCTGTCTGTTCTCCCTGAGAACTTGACATCTGCTCAATCTATACTGAATATCTTTCTTTGCCTATCTCAGCTCATTGCGATAGTTGATCATTGTCATCTAATTTTTTTTCATTCACTGATTTATTCATTCAACAAACATTGCCCTTCCTTCAACAAATCCTTATTGGAGGTCCTGCAATGTGCTGGGCTTTATGGTAGGTTTTGGGAATAGAAGCATAGATAAAAACAGACCTGATTCCTGCTCTATTAGAGAAAGATCCATTAATCAAGTAATTGCCCTCATGGAAGTACAATTACAAACTGAGAAGAGTAGTCCAAAGGAAAGGAATGTGGTTTTATCAGAATGTGTAAGAAAGGAAGCTAATGTAGACTTGGGGATTCTTTCTGAGAAAGCGTTGTTTGAGCGAGGATCTGAAAAATGCAAGATGCGAGGGAGGGGAAGAGCTCTCCAAATGGGGGCAATAGCATGTGCAAAGGTCCAGTGGTGGGAGGGAGCATGGCAGGTTCAGGGAACTGAGAGCAGACCAGCAGGCCTGCGGTGGAGAGGACAGCAGGGGGTGAAGAGCAAGGCAAAGAGGGGTACAGTGGGGAGCTGGAGACAGACTGTTTACAGCCCTGTCAGCCTGGTTGGTGGTTTTGATTTTTAACCTAAGAGCACTAGCATGCCGTCAAATGTATTAAACAGTGGTATGATGGGATCAGAGTTACATTTTGGAAAGTTGTTTCTGCAGCTTATCTGGAGAATGGACAAGAGTAGGGGCAGGGAGGCAAGTTGGGAGACTGCTCGCGTAGTCCAGAAAACAGATTATGGTGTCTTGCACCGGGTGATAGTAGTGGGACCAGAGAAAAGTAGATGGAGTTAAGAAAGTATTAGGAGATAAAACAATAGGATGTGGTGGTTGGTTTAGGGAGAGAGAGGAGTCAAGGGCAAAGGAATATGGTCTAATGAGAACATATAAGAAGGGAACTTGATGTAGACGTGGGGTTTCAGTCATGGTGAATTTTCTGAGAATGTGTAGTTTGAGCTGAGAACTGAAGGATACCCAGCAGTACTTGGCTAGATGTAAAGAGGGTAAGGAAGGAAAGAGCTCTCCAAATAGGGGAAGCAGCATGTACAAAGGTCCCGTGGTAGAAGGGAGCATGGCAGGTTCAAGGAAAGAGCTCATCGAGACAGCATCCCATTTAGGGGAGACAATGTTGCGTTGTCTCTAAACATGGAGGTGGTGACATGGAGCAGGCAGGTGGCCAGGAGCTCAGACCATCTGAGCTGGGGCTAGTCATTGGGGGCGATGGGTGGTGGATGAGGCTGTCAAGGGAGAATGTGTGAGGAAAGGAGGTGGTGTCTCCTCAGACTGGGTCATAAGCCCCTGAAGGGCAGAGCATTTAGAGGAAGGAATCACGTCCCATTGGCAGTACAGGGGATGTTTCTCTCATTTTTCCCTCTGTCCCTTCTCACCATTATCTGAGTTCAGGTCTTAATAATGTCTCACCTGGATGCAGCGAGAATCTGCTAATACAGTGCCTCTCAAATTTCCATGTTCACGTGACTCATTTGGGGGTGGAAGTCGTCTGATAAGATGCAGATTCTGATTCAGTAGATCTCAGCTGGCAGCATTTGTAACCAGCTCCCAGGTGATCTGCACCACGCTTGGAGCAGCCAGGGCGCTGGTCTCCCTGCTTTGGAAGCTCAGCCGGGTTATGCTCAGCATCCTCCTGCCTTCGCCGGCCATGCACTGCTCAGCACGTAACTTCACTTTCAGGGTCTGCTCCCCCACCTCTGGCCACATTTGCTTCCACCCAGCCAGACCCCTCTGAAGTTTTGCATGTGCTCAGAAAGGGACAGACCAACTCAGCTCGCTCCCAGGTGGAGGGGGGTGACTACAGTGGACTTTAGACTTTTTATAAGAATCTTGTAAAACGCTTTTACCTCTCACACATTGTTAAGTTTACATCTACATTTTTTATCATAACATTTGTAGAAGATGCAGTTTCTAGTATATTGTAAACATCGATATTTTTAAGTAAAACTATTACATCACTGTTTTAAATTTATCCTGTGGAATCTAAACACTATAGCAATTTAATACCTACCATCATCCATTTTAAAAATGCACGAACACATTCTTCTTAAATAGTGTTCCTTTTTCTCCATGAAGTTTTATTTCTATTTCACTTTCCCCATTGAATTTTATCCTAATGTAATGTATGTAACATTTTTTTTGTTTTTTTTGAGACAGAGTCTTGCTCTGTTGCCCGGGCTAGAGTGAGTGCCATGGCGTCAGCCTAGCTCACAGCAACCTCAAACTCCTGGGCTCAAGCGATCCTTCTGCCTCAGCCTCCCAAGTAGCTGGGACTACAGGCATGCACCACTATGCCCAACTAATTTTTTCTATATATATATTTTTAGTTGTCCAGATAATTTCTTTCTATTTTTAGTAGAGACGGGGTCTCGTTCTTGCTGAGGCTGGTCTCGAACTCCTGAGCTCAAACAATCCACCCGCCTCGGCCTCCCAGAGTGCTAGGATTACAGGCGTGGGCCACCGCGCCCGGCTGGTGTAACATACTTTTATGCTTAAAACTGTTTCATTTGTTTCCCTGTCGTATTTCTCTAACAATTTTATAAAGTTGAAACTTTTTTAACTTCCTGAAATCATAAAGCTGTAAATATGAAAATTTGGTTTGAGTTATCATTACAGCTATTAATAGTCTGCCATTGATCAAAACAACATAAATGTATTACTAATTTGGATAAATGATTAGTAAACATTGTAAGTTAGATTATATTGAAAATGTATCTCTAAATGGTGGTGCTAGGTGACTTTTTAAAATAAACTTTTTTATTGATGTACCACATGCACACCTGGATATGACCTGTATAGCAATGGCCTGAGCAGGGAAACATTCACCTGACAGGCAAACCAACGTGTGCAGTGCTCTTCCTCGAAACCTTCTTTAGTTCTCTTCTGCCGGAAATAAGCTCTCCAGTCTCCAGATTCCCATATCTTTTATTTTTGCCCTTTTATTACGTGCATCTCTTTCCCCTTTGTATTGTAGTTATTCATGTGACTCATCACTCAGAATGCGCCCTATGCCTTAATCATTTCCCAGCATCATGCCTTACAGTTAGTAGGTGTCTAATAAATATTTGTTGAACAGATAAATTGATGAATGCACATCTTAAATGTCTCTGTATTTCCCACAGGTCCTAGAATAGTGTTGGGCTTTCAATAGCAGGGTCCCAGAAGGATGGATGAATTAATCAATGAGCAAAACAATGAATTAACAGATCAATGAACTAATGAGCCATTGAACAATAGCACGAAAGTCAGAGAGTTCCATCTCACGTGAGAGCCAAGATCAGCAGATTCCGTATAGAGGGTGTGGAGTGTAAGACACTGGCTATTTCTAATGGAGTCTCCTGTCGTGTATTTGTTTTTATAACTGGTCATGGTAGATACAGCTGCTCATCACAGAACATCCAGTAAACCCTTTCCTGTCTTTTGCATCTTGTCTTGCAGGTGTGAGCGGCCTCTCCTCACAACAGCGGTGTTTGGTCCAGACCTCCGCCCGGGTGAGGATGTAAAAGCCCCTGCTCTGCACGTGACTGGTACAGGCCAACGGGAACACCTGGCTCCAGCCACGTTCACAGACATGTCAGCCGTGGAGTAGTGCAGACACTTCCTCTCAGCTTCTCAGGGTCTCAGTCCTTTTGGGTTTATTTCATTTACCTTTTTTTATGGTTTTGTGGCTGGACGTTCACGACTGAAGCAGACACCATGGGGGATCAGCAGCTGTACAAGACCAACCACGTGGCCCACGGTGGTGAGAACCTTTTCTACCAACAGCCACCACTCGGCATCCATGGTGGGCTGAACCACAACTATGGGAACACAGTCACGGGGGCTGGAATAGAGGCCCCTCAGGCCTCGCCCATCTCCCCCCACTTCCCTCAAGACACGCGGGATGGTCTGGGCTTGCCTGTTGGCTCCAAAAACCTTGGCCAAATGGATACCTCGAGGCAGGGAGGCTGGGGAGGCCATGCAGGGCCTGGAAACCATCTCCAGCTCCGTGGCAACCTGGCCAACTCAAATATGATGTGGGGGGCACCAGCCCAGGCTGAGCCCACCGATGGCTACCAATATACTTATTCCCAGGCCAGTGAGATCCGGACCCAGAAGCTTACTAGTGGTGTCTTACACAAGCTGGACTCTTTTACCCAGGTCTTTGCCAACCAAAACCTGCGAATTCAGGTCAACAATATGGCCCAGGTGCTGCACACCCAGTCAGCAGTGATGGACGGAGCCCCTGACAGTGCCCTCCGCCAGCTGCTGTCTCAGAAGCCCATGGAGCCCCCAGCACCGGCTATACCTTCCCGCTACCAACAGGTGCCCCAGCAGCCTCACCCTGGTTTCACTGGTGGGCTGTCCAAACCAGCTATTCAGGTCGGGCAGCACCCTACCCAGGGCCACCTGTATTATGACTACCAGCAGTCACTGGCTCAGGTGCCAGTGCAGGGAGGACAGCCACTGCAGGCCCCACAGATGCTGTCACAGCACATGCAACAGATGCAGCAGCACCAGTATTACCCGCAGCAGCAACAGCAGCAAGCTGGGCAGCAGCGTATCTCCATGCAAGAAATACAGCAGCAGCAGCAACAGATGCGCCCACCACAGCCGCAGCAGCAGCAGCAGCAGCAGCTCCAGCTGCAGCAGCGGCAGAGTTCAATGCAGATACCTCAGTATTACCAGTCCCAGCCCATGATGCAGCATTTGCAAGAGCAGCAGCAGCAACAGATGCACCTGCAGCCCCCTTCCTATCACAGGGACCCGCACCAGTACACCCCGGAGCAGGCGCACGCCATGCAGCTGATTCAGCTGGGCTCCATGCCCCAGTACTACTACCAGGAGCCCCAGCAGCCCTACAGCCACCCCCTCTACCAGCAGAGCCACCTGCCCCAGCACCAGCAGCGTGACGACAGTCAGCTAAAGTCTTATTCGAGCGACAGGCAGGCCCAGGCTATGCCAAGCTCCCACGGGGACCTGGGGCCTCCTGATACAGGAATGGGAGAGTCAGCAAGCTCGGACCTGACCCGGGTCAGCAGTGCCCTCCCTCATCGACCGCTCCTGTCCCCCAGTGGAGTCCACCTCAACAACATGGGGCCTCAGCATGAGCAGCTGTCCCCCAGCGCCGTGTGGCCCCAGGTATTCTCCCAGTGGGAGTTTCTCCCAGTATGTCTGTGCTGCAGGGCCAGCCAGGGCTATCTTTGCAGTACCCAGTCCTCTCTCCAGCCCCTTTAAGACTTTTTGTTCTTTATTCATTCCAAAAACATTAGCAGTGTAAGCACTGTCTATGCCAAGTGTAGGTATAGATATGCCAGATTTTGGAATACAAAGTCAGTTTTGATTTAGTCCTTTGCCCATGGAACTATACTAAGAAGATGTCCTAAATGATCATGTAATGATCAAGACCTTGAGTCAGGTGCCAGGGGACCACACAGTGGGGATGTCTCATCCCCCTGGATCTCTATCAGGATATTCTCTGTGGAATTGATCCCCCTTTGGGAGGGAGACATTATGACAGCTTTTCTCAAAGTATATTGCTCAGAACAGAATATTTCATGGATATTGTTAGGGAAACAATGGATTCTCTGGATAAATAAATTTGGGGTTTCCTAAAATGAAACAGGTTGCTATACTGCAGGGCTTCTTGAGGCCTTTAATATGCCAGCACACATTGTGAGTCTCCCAAAGGGGATACCACTCCTAGTTGCAAAGATGAAAACCTCAGCTGCCCACAGGATCCAGACTGGTAAAGTGAATAAGCAAAACAGTCTGGTATGAGGCATTGGGGAGTAGTGGCAACTGCGGTAGACTGGCGAGCAGATGCCCTATCCAATGACATTCTCACTGAGGATAATTTAAAAAACAGTCTAGCCAAACAAAACATGTATGCAGGCCAGATTCATCCTATGCACCATGGTTAACCCTTGATTAGTTCCCAAAAGTATTTGACCACAAAATGGCCTACTATGTGCTGGGCACTGTTCATGCCTTGCCATGTCCCAAGTGCTACACTCATGTGACAACAGGGTCTTGGGAGGAAGAGACCCCAAATAGGGACTGGTTGGGTGGAGAGAGGTCTCCGATGGAGGTTGAGAGTCAGAGATGAACTTCCCCTTGACTTTGTTTTGTCTGGGGCTCAGACCTGGTAGTAACTGAGAGCGTTGGTGAACATAAGAATGAGATGACACAGCCAAGGCTTTTAAGAAAGAATTCCAGCAGGTGTCCTGGCACGATGCTGTGTCAGCCAGCTCTTCTTTCTGTGTCCCTTGTGGGAATGGAGCCTGTCTGCACACAGAGTGGGCGCCCTGGGACAACAGGATGGAACGCAGTGGGGAGGTTGCGTCCTGGCAGGCTTACGGCTGGCAGCAGCTCCAGGAATGGGGCGGTGGTCCCAAGTCAGAGAGCAATTAAGGAAAGAAGTCCGGTGTGGAAGGGTGAGGGCCAGTGTGGGTGTGGGCGGGGTTGGCACGAGGCAGACCGAGGGAAGAGTCCGGGAAGGGGAGATCTCCATGCTCTACCGCTCAAGGATGCCTCCTTTCAGAAACACATTTTTTTTCCTCTTCTTTTTTTCGGTGTCCTGCTTGGCTCAAAATTAGATGCACCTACCTGATGGGAGAGCCCAGCCAGGGTCCCCTGAGTCAAGGTAGGTTGAGTGGAGGCTTGTTGGTATTTTGGGAGACTGGGAGGTTTTTCTGAGTTGTCTTTCACGATTCATTTCTAAATTCAAAGTCAATTCCTCAAAGAAGTGTATGGAAATAATAATAGAACGGTTGCGTTTGAGTGCTCATTGTATGCTAGGCATCATATATTATGCTTTGTAGTAAAGTAACCCTGTGAGGGTAGGATGATGACCATGTGCCTGTACATGGTTAGCACTGAATAATTGTTAGCTATTACTGTTATTTTACAAATGAGAAAACTGAGGCTCAGAGAGCTGAAGATTATATACATCAAGTAAGTAACCATGCTGCGATTGACTCCAAAGCCTGTGTTCTGTCCACTGTCCATTCACTGAGTGCCTACTGTGTGCCAAGCATAGAGCTAGGCCTGGAGAATGCAGCAGTGGATAGTACAGACTTGCTCACTCCTCTCATGGGCATGGTAAATAAAGACTTAGCCAGAACCTGATGAACCGCTGAAACGTGCGATAGGGAGGCTGCCCCAGAAGATGTAGACAAGTGTCTCTAAGGGGAGGCTTTGGAGAAGGTGGGCTCAAGTGGACCTTGGAAAGGTCATTAGAGCCATAGTGAGGAGAACCCAGTGCCTGGAGGCCTGGGATAAAGAAAGATGTTTTGTTGACTTTGAGGAAGCCCTTTCCCACTCTGAGCCTCAGTTTTTCATCTATAAACTGGACTTAGTTCTCTGAAGAATATGGGGGTGATACAGGTGAGGCCATGGCCATGGAGCGTTGGGTGAAAAAAATGGGCTGGTTGTGGGGATGAGGTCCTGTGATAAGTAACTGATTCCCTCCTCTCCGCTGGGCCCTACCCTTGAGCAGTGGCCAAGCCAAAGGAGTGTTTGGGGAGCAGTTTGATGCCAAGAACAAGCTGACGTGCTCCATCTGCCTGAAGGAGTTCAAGAACCTGCCTGCCCTGAATGGCCACATGAGGTCCCACGGAGGAATGAGGGCCTCCCCCAGCCTCAAACAGGTGAGCAGGAGCCAGTCCCCAGTCCGTCCCAGGCCATGTGTTGCTTGCTTTGCTTTGCCGCCATCAGACAGTGAGGTGAGGCCTGTGTGGGCACCTGGAGAGGCACTATCCTCCCTTGGCAGGAATGTTTAAGCTCTGACCCTGGGGGGCAGCCAGGTCAAACAGCCCCCAATCTCCAAGGGTCAAAACAGAGGTGCTACAAAGACTTCTAGGAGATCCCAGCCTCTCCACCCTGAGAAGACATGTAAATGCAGTATTATTTTTAACTTCTGCCGCTTGAAGTGCCTAAGACCAGGGCCACTGGGGCCTTCCAGATCAGTGGTCAATGGCTAGAGAAAGCTAACAACCATCAGGCTCTCAGCCAGAATTTTCTGTTCACCAATGCAGTGGTGTTTGGCTCTAGCATCCAAAGATCCTTAAATACCCTCTGGGTTATCCAGGTAGGATATCCAGGTAGTGCACTAGCCATGAGTTTTAGAGTTACAGTTCAAAGAATTTTCTCAGAATTCTTTGAATATTGTTGACCTTAATTTAAGTCTATGGGATTAACTCTCTCTTAACCAAAAGTTTGGATTACCTGGAGCATTCCATCTCCTGGCCATGACAAATTTTTTTTAAAAAGTGTTGTCTTTACTTGTTAAAAATGACATATTTTGCATTTCCAGTGTGGTTTCCTAACTTGCCTAAAGTTGAGGATGGAATGCCTATTTCCATTTGACAAATGAGTAGACTGAGGCCCATAGAATTAAAAACTCCTACACAAGATCAGACATTTTTTGGACTGATTACAAGCCCAGGTCCTTTTCTTAAAAAGCAATGATGACCACAAAAATACTTTTAATATTTTAATATACAAGTGATACACGGTCTAGATTTTTTAACTGTAGAAACTAGAGTGCATGGCCTTGTCTACCACCAAGTGGCATCACTCCGGCGAGGACTCAGGGTTGCAGGAAGGAAATCACCCTGCAGTGGTTCTTGCTCACCCACACCTGATGTCCTGGAACCTTTCAGGAAAGCAAAGTGCATCCCCCCCCTTGTGAGAGCTGCTCTCAGCCCAGGATCAAAGCCTTTATTGTCTGTGTAGGAGGAAGGAGAGAAGGTCCCGCCGCCTCCGCCCCAGCCGCCACTGCCGCCTCCGCCCCAGCCGCCACCGCAGCTTCCTCCCGAGGCAGAAAGCCTCACGCCTATGGTCATGCCCGTGTCTGTCCCTGTCAAGCTTCTCCCACCCAAGCCCAGCTCTCAGGGCTTCACCAACAGCGCCGTTGCCGCCCCCTCCGCCAGAGACAAGCCAGCCAGCTCGATGTCGGACGACGAGATGCCTGTGCTCGTGAGGATGACCCTCTCTCCCCCACACTCACCCCAAGGGGCTGCCCCCCGCACGCCTGCTGTGAGTTGCTGCTCTGGCCCACCTGCCTGGGGTGGGGACATCCCTTTGCTTTCTTGGAGATGGGGCAGCTCTCCCAGAGTCACTGTGCTGAGCTCGGACGTGGCTTGGCCTCTCAGGGCTGAGCCCCTGTGGCCACCTTGGAAAGCCATCCTTGTTCACGCTGCTGCTGCCCGTTAAATGCCTGTTACTGAACCAGGCTTCTGGTCTAGGTTAGATCCTGAGAGACCTGAAGGAATTCCCACATTTAATCAGAGATGATAATTGAGCTGGTAATCACTGATCCAACCATACCAGTTACTGAAATGTGGGAGTACTGTCCCACATAGTAAACAGCTGTTGCCCAGGCCCTGGCCCCTTCCCCAGGATCTCAAGACCTCCTCAAATCCAGCAGCCAAACAGGTAACTCCTGGCACAGTGCGGCCTTCAGGCTGTAGCCCTGGAATCCATTCTGATGATCAGCCTTACCAGATGCTTAATATTTTTTTTAATATCACACCTGCTTTAATACCCTGGAGAACCTAATTTGTTAAAATTCCCAAAGTAGTTCCACTGAGAGCCACCCACCCCTAGTCTCAGGAAAGCAAAGAGATGTGTGTTTCTCACTGTTCGGTTCTCCTCTTTCTCAAATTCTAAGTGCTTCACCCAAGCAGCTTAGCTTGGCTGTGGGGCAGTGTTTCTCTCTCTCTCTCTCTCTCTCTCTCTCTCTCTCTCTCTCTCTCTCTCTCTTTCTCTCTCTCTCCCCCTCTCTCTCCTCCCTCCCCCTCTCCCTCTCCCCTTCTCTCTCCCTCTCTCCTCCTTTCCCACCTCCCTCCCCCTCTCTCTCACCCCTGGGGAGTTTGTGACCTGTGTGGTTGGCTGTATCAGACCTATCCCCTTCCCACAAAGTGCTGTGTTGGGTCAGATCTGTCCTTAGAGAATAGGTGGCAGCTGAAAATCCAGGAGGCCCAAGGGTAGGACGGGGCCAGCATAGAGGTAGGGAGGGTAATTAAGAGAACTAGAGAAGTCCAGAAAGAACCTTTGTGGTTCTCCGTGTAATATCAAGGCCTCAGAAAAAGAGAGACTAATGGAGAACTTCTACGGTGAAAATTCTCCTAAGTGGGCAGCCCTGGGGCCAGCGACAGGCAGAGAGATGAAGTGACGTGTCCAGGCTCCCTCTTTGCCCAGAAACATTCCTGATTTGGTGTCAGACCGTTTCTACCCTTAGGGAACTCTCAACCAAGGGTTCCTAGTCACACGGGTCAGAGTCCCAGGCAGCACACCCACCCACCCCCAATTCAAGATGGTGAGAGAAAGACGAGGGCAGACAAGAACCGATGCCCTGGGTGTGGCTGGGCAGGAATACACCTGGGTAGCTTCAGTAATTAGGCACTGGGGAGAGGCAAGGGAGTGTGGCACGAGTGTGCTCAGGAGACCATCACTGGGGAGGTTTGAAGGAAGGGATGAACTTGGCCTAAGGGAAGGTGAGGGAGACGTGGGCACTGAGGAGACAGGCTGAAGTGGAGGTGCACAGGCGGGATGTAGTGCCTGTGTGCAAGGTCCCGGCACTTGACGTAAAGAAATTAAAACGTCCAGGGAGGAGCCCTGAATTCTAACTCCAGCTCTGCTCTTAGCCAGCTGGGACAAACACAGCTGAGGCCCTCCTCCTCTCAGAGCCTCAGTTTCCTCCCCTGACCCTGAGGGGATTGGACTCATCAGTGGTTCTCGTCCTTCTCTGTGGGCAGGAGCTTTTTAAAGCTCTCAGTGCTAGGCCCCATGCCCAGAGAGTGCGAATAGTTTGGTGGGGTGGAACAGTGTAAATGCTTCTCAAGAGATATCCAGGTGGACATTCTGGGTGGCTTCTCTGGCCTGATGTCTCCGAGCCTTGCCTGGAGGATCAGAAAATCTGGGTTTAGAGCTGAAGTAACAGAAGGCTGGAGGAGAGGGAACCCAAAAGGGACCTTTGGCCCTGTGATCAGAAGTCTGGATTCCAGTGCAGCATTGAGATCACATAAGGCCTGCATGTACTTAAGTGACCTCATCAGTTACCCAGCAACAGGGTGTAAAGTTTGGAGATTGCTCCCCAGTTGAGGGGCATGGTCCTCCTTCCCGGGCTCCTCAGCCCCTCTCTAGGCCTCAGCCTCAGATGCCGAGGAGCCCTCTGGTGGGGAGTGGAGGCAGGTGGGCATGTCTGGCCTCAGGAGAGCCTCCTGGGGGTGAGGTTTAGTTAGGAGCCTGCACACTGGGGCCCTTTGTCTTCCCAGACTCCCTTCTTAGACCTTGGAAAACTAGGAAGCTGGGGACCGAGGGGACAGAGCCTGAGGTGCTGAAGGCAGGAGGAGCCCAGAGGGAGAAGAACCCAGAGCAGAGGGGCAGGTCACATGGCCTGGAAGCAGCTGGTCACATGACCATGGCCAGCCCTTCCCATCATCCCCTGCTGCCTCCTACTCAGGCTCCACCCTGGACACAGGAATCACCAGAACTGTGGCTGTGACTGGCCCCTGGCCTGCAGGGCCTGGGAGGGTACCAGAGACTACCCAGAACCTTTCCACAGGTATCCCCGCCGCCTCTCCCAGCCACACCCAGCTCTCAACTTCTCTGGGCTGATGCTAGCACACAACCCCAGTCTGTTTCTGTTTGGCTTTGGCATGCCCTGCTTATCTATTTACGTGCATTTGTTTACTTTTAGTATATATGTATCCACGTGGCAGATCTTCCTTCCAGACTGCTTGGTTCCGCTGCCATTAGAATAAACTAACTCTGCTGACAGGAAGCCAGCCTAGGGGAAGGGCTTGCTACAGATGAGCCACCAGTTCTGGGAGCACTAGTGAGAGGTGGTGAGGGGGTCGGTTAACCAGATCCATTTTTCAGGAGAGCACACTAAAGGGGCTTAAAGATCCTAGATGACTCCCTCCATCCTGAAAGTTACTTAGGAGGGCCCAATGGGGGTCGCTGGCCCTGGGAGCCCTGGCTAGGCGTGAACCCCCGCTTCCTGCCCCCTACCCTCTACCCCAGCTTGCCTACATAGATTATTCTGCCGTCTTCTCAGAACACGTGTTATCTGTCCCTGACGTCCGTCCCTGGGGAGCAGTGGGGGATTAAAGGGCCCACTCAGCTTGGTTCCACTGAAACCAGCAATCAAGAATTCGCATTTATTACTTCTATCCCACTCACGAGTCCTACCACCCCTAGCTCTTTCCAGACAGTAGGGATTTTTTCCAGAACCAAAGTTTTCTCCCAGGTCAAGCCCCCACAACACGCTTTGCCTGCAATGGATGTGGTCAGAGTGGGAGGGGGTGAGGCGGCAGGGAGCCCCCATTAGAACGGCAGCAGACCCCCTTCCTGGAACCTGTGGAAATGGGCCGCGGGGGAAACCTGGGTTTTTGAGTCAGATCGCTCTTCCCGTTTTAGGAAGTCCCCAGGAAGCATCAGCCGGGCGCGCCCAAAGCCGAGGAGCCCCTCAAGACCGTGCAGGAGAAGAAAAAGTTCCGGCACCGGCCCGAGCCGCTCTTCATCCCGCCGCCGCCCTCCTACAACCCGAACCCCGCCGCCTCCTACTCGGGCGCCACCCTCTACCAGAGCCAGCTGCGCTCCCCGCGCGTCCTGGGGGACCACCTGCTCCTGGACCCCGCCCACGAGCTGCCCCCCTACACGCCCCCGCCCATGCTGAGCCCGGTGCGCCAGGGCTCGGGGCTCTTCAGCAACGTCCTCATCTCCGGGCACGGCCCTGGCGCCCACCCCCAGCTGCCCCTGACGCCCCTGACGCCCACCCCGCGCGTGCTGCTGTGCCGCTCCAGTGAGTGCCCCTTCCGCCGCCTCAGGGGCCCCGGGGATTCACTGCTGTCTGCGCCGGGTCCTGCCGCGGGAGGGCTCACTTCCTTTAGTTTTTTCATTTATCCCACAGACTTGTGGAGTATCTGCTGTACGTGCCAGACGCTGTGCTAGGTGCTAAGAAAGACCTAGAGTAAGATATAGGCTTTGTCCTCAAGGAAATCCCAGTCTAATTGGGGAGCCAAACGCATGAGTGAGCACTCCAGCACCCACTGCCTAAGACTGCCATGGATGACTGTGCAAATAGAATTGGGTATTACATGCAAGATCAAGCCTTGACGTTTTAGCATGCTTTGTAAAAACCAACCATGGGAGACCAGTAGCAGCACGTCTTTCTGCAGCAAGAATGGTTGCAGAGACGCCACACAGCTTAGCAGACACATGTAGGGCAGCAGGCTTCTCCTCGCTCTGTGTTAGAAATGGGCAGCCCTAAGCCGTTCAGGCTTTCACTCCATCCAGCTCCCTGGAGACTGTTGGGGGTAACTCTGGCATCGGTTGTGTAGGAAAGGAGCCCTGTCATAACTGGTTAGGTAACTGCTTATTTGCTTTGGTTTCTTCAGCACCCCTTCCCCATTGACCAGTGACCTCTCTGGTTTCTATGTTTCAGATAGCATTGATGGCAGCAATGTGACAGTCACCCCAGGGCCTGGAGAGCAGACCGTGGATGTTGAACCGTAAGGAAAAGCTTCTTGAGGAGTGTAGTTAGTACTTCTGTGGTCAGAGAGTACACTGAGAGGGAAGTTCTAGAAATTATAGAATCATGGCTATTTCTTGAATGCTATTGTTTGCCTATACAGTGGTTGCCAGTATTTCAAGGCCTTTGTCACAGACTGAATGCATAGTAAAAGCATGAAGCCCTCTATTCAAAGAACCTAGTGTCCCTGTCTCTGGCTCCACAGACCAGCCTGGTTGTAGCCACGTGCTTTCACATCCCCGGTGACATTAAGGCTTGTCTCTTTCCTCAACCCTTTCTCAGATTCTTGACCAGTCTCCAGTGGGCCTGTTAAGTACTTGAGTTATGCAGAGGGATGTATTATGGAAGGGAAAGGTGGTTATTTTCATGGGGAAGCACAGAAAAGAGGCCAGGTGGTAGAGTGATGAGCAGATTCAGTCAGGAATCAGAAAACCTGAGTTCTGATACTATTTTGTTATTTGATCTTGATCGATTTAACCTTTCTAGGCTTTAGTTATTCATAATGCATGGGAATAACAAAGCAGATAATATATGTGAAAGTGGTCTGAAGGAGATAAAAAATGAAATAAATGCATCGTATTTGTCCTCTTTTTGTGTGTTTAAATGGTGCCATTGGCCATGCTCTGGGCAGCTATTCTCTTAGAATTGGCCACCCTCCCTCTCCCAGTTACTGGGAGCTGTATGAAGTCCCAGGCAGACTGTCCCCTTGCTCCCCAAACATCGCTTTCCAATCTTAAAGCTGTTCCTTATCCCAGTGATAAAAGCCATGCCTGGAATCTTAGGGTCACACTGTGAGGAAATGCCCTTGCATTCTTTTTGCAGAAGGAACTGGTTTCCCTCTTTTTCAAGTTCCTGACCATTGCCCTTGGCCTGGGCCATCAAATTGAAGACTATATTGTTGTTTTTCCTCTTATCATTAAAGACGCATCAACATTGGCTTGAGATTCCAAGCAGAGATCCCAGAACTCCAGGATGTCTCTGCCCTTGCCCAGGACACACACAAGGCCACATTAGTATGGAAGCCCTGGCCAGAGCTGGAAAACCACGACCTCCAGCAAAGAGGTACAGGCATGTGGGAAGAGCGGGTGGGAAAGGCTTGATTATCTCACTGGGATTACTGGCTCCGGGTTTGGTGTGTTTTTCCATGATACTGAGGTCTCTCTGATGCAGTGGCTTTTCCTTGTTCCCAACAGTGGAGAATCTTCTGAATTTGTGCTGTTCAAGTGCGTTGCCAGGTGGAGGGACCAATTCTGAATTTGCTTTGCACTCTCTTTTCGAGGCCAAAGGTGATGTGATGGTAAGGAACCATGACAAGGAGGCATCACAGGTCATACTCTTCCCATCAGAATCCTACAGAGAATTTTCCCAAGTCTCTGTTTTGTCCCATGTGCCATACAGCCGATTCATAAGATGCTAACCAGCCAACATGCCTCCATGTTCCTTATCTCGATGAGGAGGTCAGGATTTAGAAACCTGTAGAAAAAAATCTCCAGTGGACTTATGTTCACACATCTGTTCCTAAGTTGTAACTGTGGGAACATCTGTCCTAGGAAATTAGAATTTCTTTTCATCGTCTTGTATTTCACGTCAGAAAACTGAGTCACCGGTGATGGAGGAAGAAGGCCTTACTGAAACAAGAGTTGGCCTGAAATAGCCTATTGTGCTCTGCTAATTAATTGTTCTTCCCTCCTATGGAAATCAGCTGAAGTTTGATGTTTGTGGAACTCTTTTCTCCTCTAACCAAAGTGAAGTGTTTACTATGCACCAGCTGGTTCCATTCTTCCACCTTTAACATGTTTCTGCTCATATCCCCCAGCTGGAGCCTTGGAGCTGTCTATCAGAGCTGACAGTTTGCCTGCTCAACCTGGCCAGATCACTCAGTCACTAACCTCAGTTTCTCTTTTATGTGCATACATGGGTCTTCCTGGCACCAGATCTAGCTTTCTGCATATTGATTTTATGAAAATGTGAAAATAAACATAGTCCCAGTACTATGATACCCTTCAAGTATTTTATAGAATGTTGGAGAACTATCCTTAAGCCTTTGAGATCGGGGTTGCACATAGTACTTCCTAAACTTTTTTTTTTTTTAATTTCTTTTAGAGACAGGGTCTCGCTCTTGTCGCCTAGGCTAGAGTGCAGTGGCACCATTGTAGCTCACTGCAACCTCAAACTCCTGGGCTCAAGTGATCCTCTTGCCTCAACGTCTGAAGTAGATGGGACTACAAGCATGCACCACCACACCTGGCTAATTTTTTACTTTTTGTAGAGATGGAGTCTAACTGTGTTACGCAGGCTGGTTTCAAACTTCTGGCCTCACGAGATCCCTAAGCGCTGGGATTATAGGCATGAGCCACCGCGCTTGGCCACTTCTCAAACTTTTAATGTGCACACAGATCACCTGGGGAGTCTTGTTAAAATGCAGATTCTGATTCAGCCGGTCTGGGGTGGGGCCCAGGTTCTGCATTTCTGACCAGTGCCCAGGTGCCGCTGGTTGGTGGACCACACTTGGAGTAGCACGATTCTACGCCTTGCTCTGCCCCTAAACCATCCACAGCTCAACTCTACCTGCAGCATTTTTTTAAAAAGCCAACGAGGCTGAAGGAGGTAGATTTGAAACAGTGCATTTAGCTAGGGCCCAGCTAGGCTCTCTGGAAGGCTGGTGTGTACTAGTTATTTCCAATGCAGCTGTTCATGTTCAATTGCAGTGAAACATGGGATTTTTCTGTAAAACAGTTACAAATCACCCACTCATTTCCTCAGAGCCCTTCCCTAGAGGCTCAGCCTCCATTCAGAGGCGGTCCCACCCATCTCTCGGAGGCTGGCAGGCCCTCACCAAGGACAGAGTCAAGTCTCGACTGTTTTTCTGGTACATGACCAGCAGCCATGGGTGGGGAGGGTGTTAGAATGACGAGTCTCGTTGGATGCTGAACACATAGGAAGCCCCAGTTAGTCTCCCTCTGGTTTTCCTTCTAGCGTCCCCACCCCTGGCTCCTGCAGTGCTAACCCTTTGCCCCCTTTGGGTGGAAGGTCTTCACAGGGCACACAGACCTGTTACTGACTCTTGCCTTTTCTCTCCCTGGGTCTGCAGGCTGCTCTGGAAATGCTGCTGCTGCGGAAGCCAGTCAGGTTAAAATGCCATCCTTTAGCAAATTACCACTATGCCGGTAGGTTGCCAGAGCCCTGTGCCCTGTTGCTCCCTGCGGGTGGGCTGCTTGCATGTTTGGTTGTGGCAGTTTTGACTAATGGATAACACCAGTTCTGTCCTAATCACCACGTGTGAGCTCAAGGCCCCTAGGGCCTAGCTGGCAGGGGCCGTGAGTCTCTTGGCTCAGCACTGTCAGCACTTCGTGTGAGCTCCTGCCCCTCACGGGCACACCAAGACCTGGGTGGTAGTGGACGGTGCCTGCACGTGGGCAGCAAGACCAGAAAGAGCCACAGAGGGTACGGTACAGAGCCGACAACCATCAGCAGCCCCTGGCTTTGGAACCAGTAGCCATGGGTTCAAATCGGACTGCACACCTTAGCCAAGTCCCTTGGCCTTTTGCAGCCTTGGTTTTCTCCCCTATAAATGGGGCTCCTGTTCCATCCCTTGTAGCGTTTTTGTGAAGATTAGAGATGATACATGTAGCCCAATGCTTGGCACATCCTGGTAGCTGTTATTATTCCTTTATTCCACATTTATTTATGGAACGCTCACTGTGTGCAAGGGACTGAGCTAAGCACTAAAATGCAACAGGGACTATGACAGACATAGACATTGTCCTACCTCATGCAGTTTGGAGTCTGAGGAGGAGGCAGTTATTAAACAATAGGTCACTCTAATGGCAGGAGAAAGACTTCTCACACAGGGTCTTGTGAGTGTGTGGGTTAGTGATAGCACCACCATAAGAGGGAAGTAAAAGACACTTTGAGATTTGAATGGAGTGAGAATTGTGAAGAGAGAAGCAAACAGGTTGGGGAGCCTAAGAGGTGATGACTGAAGCTGAGGTCAGCATTTTTATCTCCATTAACTCTGATAAACTGCCCCTCACGGGCACACCAAGACCTGGGTGGTAGTGGACGGTGCCTGCACGTGGGCAGCAAGACCAGAAAGAGCCACAGAGGGTACGGTACAGAGCCGACAACCATCAGCAGCCCCTGGCTTTGGAACCAGTAGCCATGGGTTCAAATCGGACTGCACACCTTAGCCAAGTCCCTTGGCCACTCTGAGGGTCTCCACGAACTGCCTTGGTTCTCTGTTTCAAAGAGGGCAGAATCCTCTGATGTCCTTTGATTTTTAATCATTTGAGGTTTCCTTTGGTGACTTGGACTGACCCTGCCTAGGCAGGTGCTAGATACATAGGCTTGGGGACCTAATAATACTTTTTCCCATCCTTGATCCAGGTGGCCAGAGATGGCTTAAGGTGAGGGCTTCTTTACAAATGCCAGCACGTTCTCAGTGGGCTGTCTCTTCCCACCACCATTTGCCTCACCTGATATGCTCCTCCTCTGTCACACGGTGGCTTTCCTGCCTGTCATCACAAGGTAGAAAGGCCTTGAAGCCCCTCATCTAAGCACAGCAAGCCCAGGGATGTCTGTGCCCAGCACAAAATGGACACACAGGATAAGAAATTCATCATTTAACCAGTGGCCTAAAGGAGCCAGTTTCTTAATACTGTCTCCGTCATTTCCTGCTTGGTGTCTGCCCTGAGTGTGGGTAGAAAGATGTGGGAGTTCTCCCTAATATGCCATGGAAACAGTCCAGTCTTCTCTTAATTCCCAGCATCATCTGCCACCCATTAAACCCCGATGGGCTGTCCAACCTCCTGGAGCCTATCTCAGGCTTCTTTGCATAGTAGGTGAGACAGCAGGTTGGCTAAAAGGAGCTTCCCAACGATGTGCTGTGAGATGCTGCTGCCCTCAGTGGGCAGGGTGGCTGGGGTGGCCGGGGTCACGGAGCCTCTGGGTTGGTCAACTCCAGCTGTCAGCAACTTCAACAACTTCAACACGACTCCCTTCCAGTTCTCCCCAGTGTGCCAAACAAGTATTACTATTTTTATGTGTGCCATGATATGGAAAAGGTCAGAAAGCTGTAGACTAGAAGCCACACACACCCCCAAACAAAACAAAACAAAAACACTAAAATATTACCAAAAACTTTGAAACTAGAGGACCCTAAACTCTGCTAAAATTAATTGATCTGTTAAGCTTGGGGGTTCCTAGCTAATCCCTTGCCTATCCGCTGCCCCCTTCCCCCACAGGCAGACCAGGAAGGACTCTGCTGCTTTCTGGAATCATTCCGACCCTTGGAGGCAAGAAAGGTGGAGCTGAGCTGTGAAGGGTTGGTGTCCCCAAGAGAAGGGTCCTCACCTATGTCTGCCAGTCACTTGCCTTCTTCAGGAAGTGATCACAGACTGGGGCTCAGAGAATCTTCTAGAATAATGAGCAAAAATGGCGGAGGTCACTGATCTCTACAGTCTGACCCCAAACCATCCCTTTAACGGTTCCTTTACAAGACACAGGGAAGGCAGCAGAGTCTACCCCATAACATGTGGTAGCTGCCAGCCACCAACCACCTCGTTCCCCCACTTCTGCCCCCTGCCTCACTTGGTCCCCAGGTGTCAGTGAATCCCATCCCCATGGCCCCATCCTGCCTTGACCTTTGTGCTAAGCCCTGTTGGACGCTCTGCAGTGCGGACTGTCTCTTGGCTTAATTCCAACCTCACCGGGACACTGTCTTCTGGATCTCCTTTGGCTTCTGACTCTGTGTCTATAGCCAGTGTCACCCACCCTGACTCCCAGCCCTGAATTTGCTCTCCAGGCTCCTGATTATCTAGAGAGGGGGTTCTGTGCCTTGGAGGGAAGGCAGCAAGACTCGGCTTAGGGGAGAGAGGCTGCAAGTTTGGGGGAGAAAGAGACACAGGCCTGTGGAAATCACTTCCTTACTTTACTCATTATCTTCTCTTTCCCAGCCATCCCAAGCAATTCATTAAGGAAAGGAAAACGTGACCAATGCTGGGACCCAGGAGAGACATGCTAGGGGGAAATGGACTGGTGGGGTGGGCAACTTACTCAGACTAAGGGCTGCCTGGCAAGGCCAGAGGAGCCCTGTACAAGATCTTTAGAGAAAGGTGCTGTTGCGGTGGTTCCTGGTACTCAGTTCACCGGGATGCACAGTCCAGGCCTCTGTTCCCTCTCAGCAACCTTCCACCCACGTGTGTGTAGCAGTCGTTTGCAGTTGTTCCCATTAGCACTTGCATTGGGTGGAGATGGGCCGCAGTCAGGGAGTCAGGCGGGGGAGGACGCCTGGTTGTGATTAGAAGGATTGCAGCATCCTTGACTTTCCCATTGAACTGGTCATTCCTGCAGATGGGTGCAGAGGGGAGGGGGTGTTAGAACTGACCCTGGCTCTTTGGCAAGAGTTCAGCAGAGGCTACTGTCAGGTCTAACAACAGCCCAAACTCTCACTGGGTCCTGAAACCCTGACCTGAGCTCTGGAGAAGGGGGAGACCTGGAAGAAATATTCATTCCGTTGGAAGAAGCCTGGGCTCTGCCTTGGAAGCTGCCCCAGTTAGATGAGGAAACAGAATTACATACTCAAGAGAATACTTTGCAAGAAACACAGCTGTGATTTCATTTTCCAGGCATTCTTAGCCCATGTCTCTAGCTAGATAGTGGTCCCCTCAAGGGCAGGAACTCAGTTAATACTTACTCTCCTGCCTTGCCTGACACAGCACTTGTGAATAAACACTTAGTGGACAAGCTTGAAGTCTGGATTCAGATTGAGGCCTCCCTCCGTTTTGCCCCCAGAGAGAACGTTTGTAGCAGCCTGCTTCACCTTGTGCCCCTAAAAAAGTTATTCAACCTTCACCCACTGGGGAAGAGCCTACACGGACATGAAGATCTGGTATAAAATTAGTTCTCTTTTTTCTACAATGAATGTGTCTTTCTTACGTATCTGCAATGACAACATCAATGGAAGTTTTAAAAGTCCAGAAAGAAGACAAAAGGGCCCTCTAAAAGATACTGTGCCCAAACTGTCACCCTTCCACATCTCTTTTTAATTGCCTGGGTTCACTGTAGATGGCCCCAAAATTAGCCACAGTCCAGAGCTTGTTTCCCAGCAACTGAAGTTCAAACAGTTTTCTTCTAGATACTGTTCCGGCACCTGTTCATCCAGTTAATTAGGTTCTTTGTAATTAGCCTTAATGGTCGTGTTAGGGGCCTGCTGTTAATAGCCCAATAGCCAAGAATCCCCAGGTAGAACAAATGAGTCTGGGGGGACTGTCAGCCCACTAACCCTGTGTGCATGCTGAGTGGGCAGCAGGGGTGGTAAAAGGGAGGGCAAGGGGAGGACAGAAAGATAGGGGAGGGGCTGGGCACGATGGCTTAGGATGGTACTCCTAGCACTTTGGAAGGCCGAGGCAGGAGGATTGCTGGAGGCCAGAAGTTGGAGACCAGCCTGAGCAAGAGTGAAATCCCATCTTGACAAAAAAATAGAAAAATTAGCCAGGCATGGTGGTGCACACCTATAGTCCCAGCTACTAGGGAGGTTGTGGCAGGAGGATTGCTTGAGCCCAGGAATTTGAGGTTGCAAGGAGCTATGATGATGCCACTGCACTCTAGCCAGGGCAACAGAGCAAGACCCTGTCTCAAAAATAAATAAATAAAAAGAGGAGGATTTGAGGCAACGCCCTGCCTCAGCAACCTCCTGCATTTTATCCTGGACTTTGTCCAAGATTCAGAAGCCAAGAAAGGTTGGCCTAGAGCCTTATCTAAGAATGAGGAAGGTGCCCCCATCAGACAGACTACAGGAACAAGATACACCTGAGCCTTACCTTGACTTTGGGTTGCAGAGGGATCTTGGAGGCAGGGAGCAACAAACTGGAAGCTGTGAGCAGCCAGGAGTGAGGCTGTGGGATCATAAATACAGGAACAAGGAGCACGCACAGGGACAGGTGGTCTTCCCCAGTGCCACTGTACACACATCAGCAGGGGACAGCACTTGTCTCACAGCCCTGGGCTGATTTGGAATCTGCTTTCCAAGTGGCCAGTGAGGATCCAAAACATCTATTGAGCACCTACCTGGGACCTAGCACTGTCCGTCACAGGGTGGCTGCCGCCATCCCCATGTCACAGGCGAGGAAACTGAGACTCAGAGAAGTTAAGTAGACTTGCCTGGGGTCACAGAAGGGTCAATGGCAGAACTGGCTCCATAGCCTAAGGTTTCCTGACTAAAGTCACCCTTTTTATCACAGGTCGGTGGTACTAGTTGGAAAGAGCACATTCAGTTGTTACTTAACTGTACGAGGCTTCGGCCTGGAAATTCAGCCCAAGAGCCCAGGGGTGGGGTGTCAGCCTCGGCAGGCGATCCTGTGACCAGGAAGGCAGCTCCACTGTGAGAGCAAGAACAGTTTTGTTGTCTGACCCAGCCTCCTTTCTTGCTTTGCGTATGCCCTGTTGGACAGACACACACACACACAGCATTGTCATGTGCACTAAAGCAAGACCCTAGGACTAAAGCCATCTCTTACCATCTAAGCCCATGCTCCCCGACCCAGCAGCCCCTGCAGCACCGAGGGGAAGGGAGAGTGTGCAGCCCCCTTCCCACCCAGGATGGGCTGCGCACTCGGATCGGGAAGACAGAAGGAGCCCATCACAGAGCAGTAGTCCTGAGAACCGCAAGAGTCAGCAGAGGAAGGTCTCCTTCCCCATAAGGCTTGGGGATCCCCCATAACAGGACGAGACAGGAAGTCACTTGCTGTGGGGTTGCATCTGGTAGCCATTTGGAGGCGTGAAGGGACATGCTTCTCAGAGGTGAACAGACCTGGGGACTTAACCCTGCTTTTTGGGCCAGAAGTCAGGTGATGAGTCCAGCGTGAGACGGAAGGAAGTGTATCCACTGCAGAGACGGGTGCTGGCCTGTGCAGGCTGGACGGCCCTGTTAGTGTCTCGCCGTGTCTTAGAGCTGCACTCAACTCAGGAAACATTTGGGCTGGCTGAGGCTGGAAAGAATTATCGTTGACCTGTTAATAGTTGAAGGCTTCATGTGTCCCCTGATTCCCCATCTGACTTGCAACCAAGGACCACACAGGCTCTGGACTTGCAGTGGAGCAGCATGTTAGCCTCCTTAAGAGCTTGTGTGACAGCTGGTGTGACGTGTTGCCATCGTGCTCTTCCTCCATCATTATCTTTCAGATCCCTCTTCCCTGTTCGCTGTTTTGATGGATACCTAAAAGGAACCATAACTCTTCTTTGGCTGTTGAACTAAATTGTTGGTTAATCCATTCTGTCTTCCTCTTTCTGCCTCTGCTCCTGGGTGAGGAGAGTGTGTGGGGGCTGGAACCCCAGGCCCTGATTTGTGCAGAATTTGAGGAATGGTGATGGAGCTGCCACAGAGCCTTAATCCCACCCACCTTCTCTGCTCCTCTGCGTTCCAGCGAGGCTTCCCCAAGCTCCTAGCCCCCTTCCCTCACTGCTGCTGTGCTGTGCACAGCCTGAGAAGTCCAGGCCTCCAGAGCCTGCGGGAGATCCTTCCTTCTGCTGAGGATTCATGGAAAGCTACTTTCCTTCTAGAAGTAAAGAGATAAACCTGCAAACCAAATAAATTGTGTCGTAGCCCTGTTTTTTAGAAATCTGAACCAGCCCTAGCGTAGAGAGCATATTCTGAGTCTAGAGCCAGAGCTCTTGGCTTGTGGACCCATCAAGGACTCGGACAGAGAAGGTGTTCATTTAAGAAATCTGAGTTTTCACTGGGCCGTGTATTCTCTCAAGGAGCCTGGGATCTCCACCTACAGTGTAAGGAGGCCCCTACCTGCCCAGAGCAGCTTCCTCTGATTCACTTATTTTGGCCAAACCATAAAAGGGAAGAGGCGATTCGGGTTTCCCCTACTTCACCCCCATCAGTTGACCATAGCAAAATGGAAACTGTAGACTTGCCCTAGATGGGAAGAAAGATACTATGGTTTGGGGTACTAGAGCTCTGAGCAAAAGTGCAGAAATGTCAAAGGCCTGGCCGTGTACCATCCAAAAGATCAGAGAGGTGGAGAATTCAGTAAGCCAGAGAGTGGGGCTGAGTTCTCTGTGAACCAGCTACAGATGTCGAACCATGCCTACAGCCTCCAGAAATAGGAATCCCCTTAAAAACAGGCCTTATTTCTTGCCCCACACAAGCCAGTACCATGCTATATGATTATCTGCATATCTTGCTTTCTCTTTTATGGAGGAGAAAGACATAACTGTCAAGTTTAGTCAGCAAGGTAGATGTACCAGCCCAGGACCATGGAGCCCCTTCCCCCATCGTCGGTCTGCAAATCTGTCAAGAACTGGTCCCACTCACCTCTGGCCTCATCTGCTTTTTCTCTGCTGGAACCCTAAACTTGAACCATACAGGATTACTGATTATTCTTTGAATACTTCCATTTTTCCATCTGTAAAATTGGATAATAGTAATACCAATCTTATAGGGTTGTTACTAGAACCAAACGATTAATAATTGTAAAGCACTTAGAAACTGGCATATAGTAAGCACTTATAAATGTTAGTTCTTTTTTCCTAGCACACTGTCTTACTTGTGGTATACTTCTAATAAGTACCTGTTGAATGAATGAATGAGGGAATGAAATGCCTCACCCCACTCTTGCCTCTGACTTTGCACATGCTGCCTGACTGGCTTCTGTGTGTCCTTTAAAACTCAACTCAAGTGTTTTCTTTACCTGGAAGCCTTCCCGGCTGGCCTGGCCCTAACCTGAGTAGTGGGTGTTCCTCCGTCATGCCCCACCGGCATCTCGCCTTGACCTTTATAATTGCAGTTATCACTGGAATGCTGTGGCCGACTGGTTTGTCTCCCACTGGATTGTGAGCATCTGGAGGGTGGAGGGTGGAGACTGATCAATCCAGCCACACCCTGAAGAGTGCTTGCCACATGAATGCTTACATTTGTGAATGTAATAATTACATAAAAACTATACCTAAAAGTTTTTGAATGCTTACTGCTTCCTAGTTATTAAGCTGGACACTTGGTGCATTATATTCTTTTAACCTTCACAAAAGTCCTAAGCAACGAAGACAATATAATTATTCCCATTTGTAGGTGACAAAACTGAGGCTTAGGATAAGTAACTTGCCAAGGTCAAGGCCATAACTGGGATTTGAACCCAGATGTCAGAGCTGCTGACCCTGACATTACACTGTGTTTTTGTTCCAGTGGGAGTTTGCTGTGTATTATATCACTTGCTAAGACAGTTACATTTTGTAACTTAACTAAATGAACCAGAAACTAAACACAGGGAGGACTGTGAGCTGTTCTTATGAAGTTTGTGTTTTGTTGCAGGTTCCGACAAGTGGACCTCCCTAGAAAGAAAACTGTTTAATAAAGCACTAGCCACTTACAGCAAAGACTTTATTTTTGTACAAAAGATGGTAAGCATGGTTTTCCCCATTGCTCACTTGAAATTAAATTTGGGAAACTGTACATATATAGAAATATTAGAAATATTTGGTTACTGGTTTAACATTTGTGCAAAATGGATGGCTTCCACCCCTTGCTGGTGAAGGATGGTAAGTGATACAGGGGTGGCACGGCCCCAGTGTTGGGGGGCACAGGGGAGAGAACGAGGGAAAAGAAGACATGGATTATTTGGACACTGCAGTGATGGGGGTTATTTTCTATCTGAATAAAAATGTATAATTCATAATTCTGTCAGAATTACTAGAACAGGGGCTTCTGGTTCACAGTTTACACAGTTTATTTCATGTGTATTTGACAGATCTATCATGTTTCTGACAGAAGTTTTTCTGGGAAACCGGGGAAGGGAGGATATGTCGCCTCCCCCTACCCAGTAGTAGAGTTTTTGGTGTTGGACTCATAATTATGACAGTAATAATAAAAATACCTGACATATACAGCATTTTGTAGCAAAATAAAACTCTTCCACATAGATGAAATAGCACTTTATACAACAGATAATACATTTAATAGGCTTTCATTGGCAAAGAGATATTTTAGGCTAAAAAAATTAAAACAGCCAGGAATGCTAGTGTGCACCTGAGGCAGGAGGATCCCTTGAGCGCAAGAGTTTGAGACCAGCCTGGGCAACATAGCAAGACCCCATCTAAAAAAAAAAAAGAGTTAAGATAATTCACAGTGTTTCAACAATCTGATAAATGATGGAGACATATTGTATTAAGGATAATTTAAGATGTTCGGGTACACAGAGAACGGGGTCACAGGTGACAGCTCCCACCGGCTCCTGGCTCTGCCGGATAGTCCCCAGCGGTGTTCTGGGGGGCAGGCCTCCTGTCATTAATCCAGGACCTTGCCTGGACGAGCATCCGAAACAGGCGGGCTTTGCCTCTGACTTGGCTCTGCCTCCGTCGGGGCGTTTGCGCCTGCCTGTCCTGCCACCGTGCCCTCTGCTGCCCTGTGTGCCCAGCAGCTCCCACGTTCCTCTTTCTTGAGCCACCCTCCCCCAAGGACTGCCCTGGCCTGGGCCACGCTCCTGGAAGGCCCCCACACTGTCGATGGATGATGGGTTCCTGTGTTGTGCCTGCCAGGAACCTCGGGTTTTAAATAAGGGCTTTCTGGGACAGCACCCTCACCCCCCGGGGTGATGCTGGTGTAGAAATTCCAGATGTCAGGGGAAGGTGACAGGGCACCTCTGAGGAGACAGGACTTCTGGTGGTGTCCTTCCCATCTCACCGTGCAGCTGGCCGTGTTCCACCCCAGGGCTGGGGCCAGCCTTCACTTTGCCTCCAGAAAACCCACACTATTGACCCAGCCAGAGCGTAGAGATGCACAAACTAAACAAAGGAATGTTTTTGCCTTAAAACGCAAATACCTTTGCATCTTGGAGGGAGAACAGGGCAAGGCTTGTTTCCTGCAACATCTAAGCTCCGTCATCATAACTTTTTTTGCCTTATATTTCTGTTCCATTATTAAGAAACATTTTTCGTAAATAGATTTTTGAAGGTCAAGTCAGAGAGCTAAGCACATTCGGGCATATTAAATGAAAAAGCATCTGCTTTATGGGTTAAAAAAAAAAAAAAAAGTAAAGTCTGCAGGGACTGATCTGAAAAAAATCTCCAAGCTGTATTGTGAAAAAAATCAAGTTGCAAAACAGTATTTATAGCGGGCTGCCTCGTGAGAGGAAAGATGGCGGGGGGAGGAATAGATTTTTGTGTTTGTTGCTCTGCATAAAGAAATTCTGGAATGATAATCAAGAAATTAATTCAAGGGGCTACCTCTGTTGCAGGACAGGTGTGGGAAGGAGGCTTTTCATTGTATACATTTTTTACTGAACTGTATAAACCTCTTTATTACCTATTACAAAATTAAATATTTAGAGAAGCTCGCTACCTTGGCTCGCTGCTCGCTGCCGGAGCTAACCTTGAGCTCCCTTTCCTGGCAGGTGAAGTCAAAGACGGTGGCTCAGTGCGTGGAGTACTACTACACGTGGAAAAAAATAATGCGGTTAGGGCGGAAACACCGGACACGCTTGGCAGAAATCATCGACGATTGCGTGGTGAGTGAAGCCGCTAAGTCGCTGCTTGCACTGGCGCGGCTCCCACCCCACACCCGGGTTAGTAAGCGGCTGGTGTTTGCTTTGGCTTTGCCAAAACAGCTGGACGGCGGAACGAGGGGCTGACAAAGGCCCCGCTCCCTTGCAGGGTGCAGGACTTGAGCTCTTGATATAGGTTGGAAGGCATCCTCAGGTCTGGCCCGTAGCTCCATGTTTAGTTACAGGGGTGAGGGCTGGCTCGAGCTTCAAGGCAGGGAGGAGCCAGGAAAGTCAAACCAGGATAGTTCCAGCTTTGGCTTGGTTGGTTTATAAGTGGGTGTCCTGACCCCATGGAATATTCTTTTCTGATCCTTCCATGTCATAGATGCTATTGACCTGAGACCGTAACGTGCCTCAGAAAGATAAAAGAGCCCTAGGGTTTTGCCGCAGTCCCTGTGAAGAGTGAGCAAGAGTAGCTTTGACCTCCAGATAGTGGCCGGGAACTCTGACCACTGAGCAACTGGTTAGCAGTGTGCACGTGATTCTACTCCTTACATCACATGTGTCCCTGGCAGTGATTTTCTTCGTCAGCAGATAATGCAAAGTCACCTGCACGTTAAGATTAAGAACATACTGAAGACACAAGAGCCGACTAGTCTCTGTATCTGTGGCTTTGGTAATTACTGTCACCTGTGATCCTTGTCATTGACTCTCCTCTCTGCATCCACAGCCAGGGAAATCTCTTCACTCTCTGTGGAAAACATTACCTACCATATTTGTGTATAGAAAAAATTTGTCTTACAACAAATGCCTAAACTCTAGCCTCTGTCATCATCAGCAAAAGTGTTTGGAATTCATGAATTATGTGGGTATTTGTAATTATGTTTTCATTCCCAATTGTGCCCGGTTGTAAGGGTTATCAGCACATATGTTGGTTATTTTCTGTAACAATTAAATAGTGCTTTCGATGTGCCAGGGATTTTATAAATACTGACTCATTGAATCCAATTTAATTCATTTAATACCAATTCTACGAGGTAGGAAACTGAGGCGCAGAACTTAAGCACGTTGGCCACGGTCACACAGCTGTGCGTGTGCTGGGTGAGCCTGACCCTGGGCAAGGCTGAGGGCAGTCACACAGATGTCCTTAGAGAAGTATAAAAACACCTGGACTCATTAATGCTTGAAAACCAAAGCTCTTAACTAAGAATTGATGCCAGCTATGAAATAATACACACATGTATAAATTTATGTTTGGGTCCAAATACCAGAGAAAATAGAAATGTGTAGAATAAAATGATATTGCCATTTTTCTATTGGAGATGGCAGTATTCTATATTCAGGGTTTCCCGTGACCAAGGCTTTGGTTTGACTAGTCTTAAGTAGGGATATACTATATCAGAATAGCTTTTGCTCATCTGTGGCCTAATGTTTAAATAAACAGTATGGCCTTCTCTGGGTCAGTCAGCTAAAAGCAACTGAATTCCCACAGAGTAAACAGTAATGTATGTAGTGCTGTGGGTGCCTGAGGACGTTAAATGGCCTCCGCCTCCTCTCCCGCCACCACCCAGAGCATGCATCTTCCTAGTTGGGAAGATGCCACATACACAATTGGGAAGTTACCATAAACCCCAAGAATGTTTAAAAGCAGTATGAGGTGAGAACCAGACAGTCTTAGATATAGCCTTAAGGACTCTCTCACCCAACTGCACCATTTTACATGCAGAAGTTTGAGACCCAGAGAGGGGACAGGGCTTGCCCAGGGTCACACAGAGAGTGTTGCTTTCCAAATGAGTAGAACAGACATTAAACAGGAGAGCACACAGAACCCTAGCCCTGAAGACCTAGGACCTGGCTCCTAGGCTTGCTGACATGTAATATGGGGCAGATGATTTGGAAAGTCCTTTCCAGTTCTAGAATGTTCTGAGCTCTGTCAGTCCGTGTTTTGGAAGAGGGCAAAATCAGAGGATGTGGTCTCCTAAGGTAAATTGGTGACTCTTAGGCTTGGGTGTTACATAGGACAGCACCTGGCACAACATGGGCACTCAGTAAATACTTGTTGAATGAATGTCTTCCCTAGATAGGAGTCACTCTGGTTTGTAGAACATTCCTCTGCGAACTCACTGGAGGGAGATGGAATGAGCATGGGGACGCTGAGTGGAGGAAGGCTGCTAATGAAGGTGTTACCGTACAAGGCAGGGCACCATCTTGGGCTGACCAGGCTTTGAAGATGGGTAGAAAGGCCCAGGCCACAGTGTAGCCTGGGATTAAGGAGGAGAGGTTAAGACAGTGCCCAAGGGGACCGCACCTTCTTAGGTGTAGTCACCAGGAACCAGTATTAGGCTGGGTCAGGAGCATCCACACCCTCTTCACTTGTGAGCTTAGAGAAAGCAAAGGGCTTGTGTGCAGAGATGACTCAGGCCCACAAAAACAAGAAAATCTTGATTTAAGGCCAGCAAGGTAACACACAGCTCCTTTGTGGGCACTGTGGGCACAGTCAACCTTCTGAGCATAGTTTGCCAAGTGGAGATGAAAAATTGGGATGACATAAGGACTGGGGAGGGTGCGAAAGGTGCAGTCCTAGGATGTGATCCTGCCCTTTGTCCTCTGGGCCTGCCTGGGACACCCAGCATGGCTCTCCTGATCCTGTGTCTTCAGTGTCATACTAAAGGGCAGGTGACCATTTTACTTCAGATGGAAAATGAGGGAACATGCTCAGGTAGCTTGGGGATTATGAAGGACTTAAAGGAGATATGGGAACAGAAGGAGGTTTGAAAGGAATGATCACTCTTTAGGTAGCCAGGAGGTCAACAGAACACAGCTGCCCACTCAGCAGGGGCAGTTAGACTTTTGTCCTGAGCTGTCACAGGCCCTTTCTCCCTGGGACGCAGAGGAAGGGGGAGCCAAGGTGGGTTCTGATAGGGAGGTGGGAGGAGAGGGTGCTGACCATACCTTCCTGTCTCCTGCCTGTGCTCACACTCCCCCACTCAGGACAAATCTGTGGGGCTGGCTGTCACCAAAAGTCATCCCAATTCAAGAAACCAGCTGAGGCAGTTAACTGATGTTGGGAAACAGCAGCCTGGGCTGCAGGGGCCAGGGTGGAGCTCGCCAGGGAGTCAGCGCCAGTCCCCCTGCGGCGTGGCCCATCGACCAGGGCCTTGGGAAACATCCTCCTTCCCTTTGGCGCTTCAAGGCAACTGGCTCCAATGGTTTTGAGAGGTTTAGGATCTGTAGTTATTTACAGATGGACAGATTGCACTTGTGGATGTTTGCAGCAGGACCAAGGAGTGAAGAAGGCTGAGGTTTCAGAGTCAGGCCAGATTTTGAACCTCAGTTCAGCTTCTTTACTAACTATGTGACAAGAAAATTACTTCTCTGACCAATTTCCTCAGTTGTTTAAAAAAAAAAATTGTACAGTGTTGTTGTGAGAACTAGAAATTTGTGTGTGTGCACGTGCACACGTGTGTGTGTGTGTGTGTGTGTGTGTGTGTGTGTGTGTGTGTCTGATTCATAGCAGGCATTCAGTACATTGTCATCATCATTATCGTTAGTGACACTCAAATCCATATCTTTGAGCAAATTTGGGTTGTTTAGTGTTTCTATTCTAACTTGCCAATTTCTCATAATATGAATTCCATTTGCATGCCTGAGAAATAAAAATATCCTCCTCAAGGAGCTGTTACTGTAGACATTCAAGGTTTTGAGAATGATGTTAAATTCATAACCTCCTCTCTACCCTGTATTTGCCCACCTTCTACTAATTTTGGAATATTACTCAATGTTTCATTTCACAATACATCATAAAATGGCCAACTTGTTGATACAGAGTTCTGCAGGTTAAGATTATTGGCCTCCTATCTTTGTATCTCTTAGTCACTTTGGTGAGCCATATGGCTGCTTGATAAATCATTGTGTGATTTGTAGATTACCAGTTGAAATAAAGCCTGTCTAATTCCTGAGACATACATAATGACAGTACAGTATAATTTAATCTATGATGTTGTGGCTATGTGGAGTATTTCTTCTAAGAATATATAAGCTCAATAATGGCATTGCGAAAAAATTATAATTATAACATGGGCCATGAAACAAATGCCATTCTTATTAAGAGTTACTGTGTAATTTATTTTAAATGCCAAATTGTAGGCCATGGTCTGCTTAATGATCGAGACCACAGTGTCCCTGTTCTATTAATATAAAGGAATGGGGCAAACCCTCGGAGTTGGACATAACATGGTTTTGCCTGAAACTCTGGGGCTGAAAGATGGTGGAGTCCTACAGGAATGAGACCGTCTACGTGAAATCAGCCTGTACGTGCTGTGCTCGTAAGAGGCCTGCAGCTTATATCATAAACTGCTCTAGCAGATGCGTGAGGCCTACGTCAGTGTTCATTGAGGTCTTCCAGCAAATGTAATCATTACTAATTAATCCTATTTAACCTACTGGCAACTGGGGCCATTTCTTAAATACATCCTGTTCATATGTCATCTTGAATATGCGTCTGCGTGATGTTAACTGTGGACAGTCCTGAAACAGCAGAGGGCATGCCACGTGCCTCGTTCTCACTGCCATTGTGTTTCTTGCACACACACACGCCCCACATCCAAACTGCAGAGGGAAAGCGCGTGGCTTCTGTATCCCAGAGTACCGCTACTATCAGAAATCTTTATTCTCCTTGGAAATCCTGGCTTCTGGCTTCTAGGAATCACAGGCTGCCCTAGACTGACATCACATGAGGGGTGAGGCGGCCTGGAGCCCACGTGCTTGAAGTGGTGGGTGTGCAAAGAGAGCCTGTCAGAGACAGATGCCCTGTCAGGTCAGAGACAGCTGCACATGCCTTTTCTTCCCTCGTTTATAAAGTGGGAGGACTATTTACAGCCTGTTTGGTGACATAGTAAATGTGAAAACACTTTGTAAACTGTAGTACAAGCTGAAATGAGACTGATAGAACACTGAATTCCCTTTCTCTGGTCCTCAGCCCTTTCTGGGCCTGCAGGAGCCAACACCCTTTACCCCTCCTCTGGGAAGGACGGAGAGTGCAGAATACAGTAGTTAGTTCAGTGAGAGGCAGCGTGAGGGCCTCCTGGGCCGCCCGTCCGTCCCAGCACACCAGGGCACCCACTCCACGCTGCTGCCGTAACTGCCGATTCTGTCACTGTTAACCTGCAGGAGGGCAGGGACCTTCTGCTTAATTCTCATGTGGCTGCTGATCGGATGTGGGAGAGGGGACATAGAAGCAGAAGGGATAATTATTCATAGAAAATGTTTCTCTTATTCTTTTTCATATAATGCCCCAAAGGTACGAGAAAATGAATGAATAGAAACCTTGAATACACTGCCTTTTCCAAGCCCATGGTCAGAGACAAAAGAAGAAAGCTCATGAGAAATAAAAGGGAATCTCCCCTTCCATTTTCCTTCCTTTCATTCTATTTTGTGACGAGCCCAGAGCAGAAGCGTCCCATGTGCCACGTGTTCTCCACGCACCGTGGGTCAGGTCAGGTGTCTTGCGTGGCCGTGCATCATAAAGCCTAAAAAGCGACTATGATTGGTCTGCAGTCTCTCCCTGGGGGTTCCCCAGTACTGTTAAAGCTCGAATCCCTCCTCACTGCTGCGAGGGGGCAGAGTTTTAGTCATTTTCAGGATCTCACGGTCTTGAACAAGGGGGATCTCTACGTACAGAAAGCTCTCCTCCGCCTCAGCGTATGTTTATCTAAGTGACAAGGGGACCCAAAGTGGGGCAGGGGGACTGACTTCCTTGACCTCAAAACTCCAAGCGTCCAGATACCAACCTTTTAGAGATTGTGCCCAGGGCCTCTGTTGGCAGTTCAGCACGCAGAAAGAAAGCGACACAGCCCAGCAGCCAGCCCCTCTCTCCTCTTCTGGTCTGTGAGTTGTTTGTCACTAACAATGCTGTTTGGGGGTTTCCCCCTCTTGCTTTTATTACCTTACTACTAGACAAGTGAAGAAGAAGAAGAGTTAGAGGAGGAAGAGGAGGACCTGGAAGAAGATAGGAAATCCACAAAAGAAGAGGAGAGTGAGGTGCCGAAGTCCCCGGAGCCGCCGCCAGTCCCTGTCCTGGCTCCCACAGAGGGGCCCCCCCTGCAGGCCCTCGGCCAGCCCTCAGGCTCCTTCATCTGTGAAATGCCCAACTGTGGGGCTGTAAGTGTCTCTGTGTCATCTGGGGGTCTGGGACAAGTGAGGGCCTTACAGCTGTGCCTGGCTTTAAGAGATGATGCATTTTGGAAAGAGCTCGCTTTCGGCAGTGGAAGTGTGGCAGGGCGCACTCAGGTTGCCGTTGCCGCCTGACTCATTTGGCCAACAGGTATTTATAGGGTGTGTGTTCGGTGTCAAGTACAGAGCTGCATATTGGAGGACACAAAGAAGGCCCCTGCCCGCAGGAAGTGTGTCATTCTGAGCTCTGCAGCGAGTGTTGGCCTCTAGTCTGGACTGGGACCTCTGCACCCGCCTGGGCTGTGTCACACAGGCTTGTGCCTGTCAGTGTACATTTAAAAATGCACTAGGGGCCAGACGCAGTGGCTTCACGCCTGTAATTTTAGCACTCTGGGAGGCCAAGGCGGCGGGTGGATCGTTTGAGCTCAGGAGTTTGAGACCAGCCTGAGCAAAAGCGAGACCCTGTCTCTGCTAAAAATAGAAAGAAATTAGCTGGACAAATAAAAATATATAGAAAAAATTAGCCGGGCATGGTGGCACATGCCTGTAGTCCCAGCTACTGGGGAGGCTGAGGCAGAAGGATTGCTTGAGCCCAGGAGTTTGAGGTTGCTGTGAGCTAGGCTGATACCACAAAACTCACTCTAGCCAGGGCAACAAAGTGAGACTCTGTCTCAAAAAATAAATAAATAAAATAAAAATTCACTAGGGGAGTCGGCAGACAAAAATCATCTTTTTATGACATAATTGCTTGCTCCTACCGCCTGCAGTTTTACCTGTCTGGAAGGTTTTGCATTTCATATTTCATAAAGTGTTACTAATTCAAATGTCACTAATTCGAAATTTGAAAAAGTTGTTACAAAGATTTAGTTAAAGTTTCTTTATACTCTGTGGGAGAAGAAAGATTTACTAAGAATTAATCATGTAAACAGGCTGAAAGAGAGTCTCTGTAATTACTTAGCCTAGTACTTTTCAAGTACTTTAGAAGCATCGTTTAGCTAAAATAAAACAAGTTGACCATTTGATCATTCTTAACACTAGAGAAAGGCCTTACAGAATCTGTCCTGGCCTAGTCTAAAGCCCCATGTGTATTTTCAAGGATAGCTTTAAAGGTTGTTTACTTTGGATGCTTAATGCCCCACTGGTCCCCCACTAATCTGAATTGGGGAACTTTCCCAAATCAGATTTCTTAAAACCAGGCACATCTACATAGGCAAGTTCTAGATGTATTACCCCCAAAATGAGAATGTTGCTCCTTTCACAAGAAGTCCCGTTTTCCTCAGTTTAGAGTCTTGTCTTCACTTGAACTTGATGTAGGACGGTACTGTTTTCCAGAGTGTATTGAAGGCTGCTTATTGAGTCTGTCACTTAGATGGAGAAAGCAACAGTCTTTAAAATATTTAGATCCTAAAACAGAAATTCACTTGATTCACATTTAATAAAAAAATGGAAAAGTAAAAGAGAAAAAAATATATATATGTAATATCCATTTTGCATTAGCTTTGGAGAGAACAGAATTGCTAGCTTGTTTCCGTCTTTGATGTTTAATGAACTGGCCTCTTCACTCCATCACTGCCATTTTGTATGGAGCACTTTGGATCAGGAATGACTAAGATGTGACTTTAAATGACAGTATTTCTTTGTGAATTTGTTCAGAAATTGGATGCTTCCTCAACTCATAGCTTTGGTATACAGGAAATTGTTTACCAAGTGGGAAGTCATTTTTTTACTTTTCCCCACCAGAAATGCTCAGCAAGGTAGAGATTTTTTTAATGACTTTTTAAAAATCACAGGGGAAAAAGCATGCTGGTTTTATTCCTTGCCTAATGTTGGAGGCTTTGGTTTCTAAATTGGTGATAGATTATTTTCTGTGTAAGACAATAAACAGAGCCCGTGAACTTAACACAGAGCAACCACTGCAGCTGGACAGCCCAGCGGGTGCTCAGTCCAATGAGTTTAATAAGCTGGAAGTTGGGGCTCTTGGGATTCAGGGGTGTGGATTACATCCCTTTATAGCAGTGGTTCTGAACTGGGCATGATGTGTTCCCCCAAGAATTTTTGGCAATGTCTGGACGCATTTTCGTCACTACTGAGAAGCACTACTGCCATCTGGTAGGTAGAGGCCAGAGATCCTGCTCAGCACGGTACAACACAGGCACCCACAACAAAGAATTATTCAGCCCAAAATGGAAGTAATGCTGAGGTTGAGAAGCCCTGCTTTATGGCAAGCTTCAAAATACTGTCCAGGTCCTTCCTCTTTTATCATTCTGTATTAAAATTTGGGGGTCTTAAACATCACTTCAATGATGGACTACTGATTGAGGCTATGTATAATGTATAGACTATGTCTGAGTTCCAAATCAATGTCTTTCAAACTGTTCTTGGGGTGCTAGGGCTTCCTGGTGGTAGATAGGGCTCAGCAAACAGACTGGGTTCTGGGGTGCTGTCTCCATTGCACCCAGAGCACCTCTGCTTTCAAGTTGAGCTCGAGCTTTTGAGTAAGACCTGATTTGTTAAAAAAGAAAGAAGGAGAAAGGGAGGGAGGGAGGAAGAAAATTAGGAAGAAGGGAGGGAGGGAAGTAATTTCTGACTTAAAAAAAGTTTGAAAGTTGGTCCAACCCCCTCATTTTACAGATGAAAAAAATAATAAAGTGTACAGAAGGGAACTGGCCTAACGGCTTCCCTATTAGTTCCAACAAGGTAGACCTAGACCCCCATCTCTTAACTTCTAGATGGCAGCTTTGTCCTTTATACTGTGCCACACTGCCTCTTGCCTTCTGGTTATGACCATGATGAGGTTTCTATTGGCACAGCAATTGTGGTTGTGGTGTTTGATCCTTACTTTCATGGGATATGCCCAAAATTTACTTGTACAAAGCCCTTGTGCCGATTGTTAGACAGTGTTTCAAATATCACATGTTTACCACTGAGTAACTAATAACCCTAATTTCCTTTTCAGGACTGTAGATGTCATGTCACTCCCTTTCTTCCCCAGGTGTTCAGCTCCCGACAGGCACTGAACGGCCACGCCCGCATCCACGGGGGCACCAACCAGGTGACCAAATCCCGAGGTGCCATCCCCTCTGGGAAGCAGAAGCCCGGCGGGGCCCAGAGCGGGTACTGCTCAGTGAAGAGCTCGCCCTCTCACAGCACCACCAGCGGCGAAACGGACCCCACCACCATCTTCCCCTGCAAGGAGTGTGGCAAGTAGGTGCAATGGGACCAGGGACTAGATCTAAGTTTGTGATGGATAATTGCTCCGTGAGGACCAGGCCCGGGTGGTCTGAGGTTTCTTCAGCCAGAAAGAGAACCTAGAGTCCTAGACTCTCAAAACTCTTACTCATCCTTGGGATCTGTATGGTGGACCTCGTCTCTGGCTCAGAACAAGGCCATTCTGACGTCTTAGAGCCTGCTAAGGATGGACATCTTCAGAGAGAGAACCTCTAGTGACAGAACTTCACTCATTTCCAGAAATGGTGGGTGGGACACTGATTCCCACTTCTTCCCTTCACACCTAAGCCATATTCATTAGTGTCACTCTCTTTGCATCCCTGCGGAATGATTTGAGAATGGCTCTAGAACACCTAATCGGGAACTCTCTATAGCAGAGATGGCTCATACATGGTCCCCTACCACTACTGCTCACTTCTCTGCCCAGGGCAGACATCACTAATCAATCACCACACTCTGCTATCACATGAAGACAGGGCCGCAAATCTTTTCATTGTAATGCTCGAAGCTGGCACAGCCAATTGATGAGAGCTGACACACGAGATAAAACCTATTTGTCATCCTGCCTCTTTAGGTATAATTTTAAACAACCAAAGGGGAAAGGTGACAGGAGGTAGTAATGATAACAGCTAACATTTACTGAGTACTTATTGTGTTATATACTTTATGTGCATGAAGTCATTTAATCCTTACACAGAAGCTGTGTAATGCACGTACTGTTTTTAGCCTTGTTTCACAAATAAATGTTTAAAGTTAGATAAAATGCCTTGCCTGAGGTCACACCTCCAGGACAGAGAAGAACTGAGATTTGAACCTGGCTTTGTCCAAATGCAGAGCCTGGGCTCCTGAGCACTGCTCCACGCTTTATTTACTTTAGGTAGAAAATACCGTCGATGGTGAGATGCTGATTCCCTCCCACAGCATCCAGTAGAGAATTCCAGTTTACTTCTCAGCGAGTCTGCCTGACTCGACGAGTATCACACTGTCATTCTCTTCCCATAATTCCCAATGCCTCGAACATGGAGAGGAGTGTTATCTGGACAGATGCCAACCAGGTAGCTGCTGAACTCTACTGTGAAAACACCCCTGGTTGTAAGCGAGGCCAAGTGGGACCTCTGCTATCCTATCCTAATGGAATAGAGCAGGTACCTTAGTATTAATAGTAACTGCCATGTGTCAGGGACTCACATGTGCCTGGCACTCTTTTAAAGGATTTTTTACATGTTGTCTTAGTCAATTTTGTGTTGCTATAACAATACCACAGACTGGATCATTTAAAAAGAAAAGAAATTCATTTCTTACAGCTCTGGAGGCTGGGAAGTTCAGGGTCGAGGGACCTGCATCTGGCAGGGGCCTTGCTGTGTCATCCCATGGTGGAAGGGCAGAGAGAGTAAGAGACTGAACTCTCGGCCTCCAGCCCTTTTATAATTGGTATTGATCCATTCATGAGGCGGAGCCCTCGTGACCGAAACACCTCCCGTTGGGCCCCACCTGCCAACACTGTTGCACTGAGGATTAAGTTTCCATTTCCAATATGTGACATTCAACCCATGGCACATGTTTTGAGTAATTAACTCTTTTAAATAGCCCTATGAGGCAGGTACTTTTAGTAGCTTCTTTTTACAGGGGAAACTGAGGCACAGAAAGTGGCCAAGTGGGGACTCAAACAGTGCAGGTTGGCCCAGCCTTGTTACCTTAGCCTCTGTGCTGTGCTCTCTGTGAGTCGCCCTAACTCAGCTCGGTGGCACCCGCTGAAGTGAGCTGGAACTCGCCATCTCCTCCCCTCTGAAGCGCAGGGATGGCAGAGATGGGTCTAGGTGCTGGCTCCTCCATGCTCTGCTGTCCTCGAGAGCCCGGACGTGATGTCATCTTCACGTCACCACCACCAAACACTGAGTGAACCACGAAGACACGGACCCCCGCATTGAACACGAGGCTTATTTGCTTGAAGTAATAATGGACCCACCCTGAGCTGACTACGCAGTTATCCCCCAACTGTTTGTCCCGGAGTGGAAGTGTGGGGGCATCAGGGTCTTGCCAGCCTCCCCTGAGAGGAGCCGGCACCTTCTAGTAATTGGGCACAAAGAGGCTACAACTCTGTATTCCACCAGGTGGAGACAAAGGATGGTTTAACAGACAAATCAGTATTTCATGCTTTCTGGCTGTCGGTGGCATCTGTTAATATTAAATGTTGTTGTCATTGTCTGTCTTATTTTTAATGTTGCTTGGAAACTTTTCTACCTGACGTCCAGTTAAGATTTCATAGAAGATAGAAATGTTTCCTGTGGTTTTTCAGACTGAGAACAATATTAGGCAAATATTCACAGAATGCCTCTTTTAGCTGCTGAATTTATGTTCATCACATTTAAGCTTTCAGTATGTCCAATTGGAATTGTGGCTTTTCAACCCAGTTCAACTCCAGCCTTGGAAATTGGAGTTGTTTTTTTTTTCCTTTAACCGGCTCAGGAATGAATATAGAATATTTCTGCCAGACCCTCTCTATAAATAGACAGTCTCAAACCTGGGGAACCTTTTTCTGAGAAACATCCAGATAGTAAATGTTTTAGGCTTTTTGAGCCATACCGTCTCTGTCACACCTGCTCAGTTTTGCCACTGCAGTACAAAAGCAGCCGTAAACAATACGTAAATAGATATGGGTGTGTGCTGGTAAAGTTTTATTTACAAAAATAGGTTCGATTTGGCCCACTGACCATAGTTCGTAGACCCCAGGTCTAGAGGATTAACCCCAGAAATACTAGGTCCTTTTGTCCCAGTGTTTCTCAGCCTCAGCGCTGTTGACATTTTGGGTCTGATGATTCTTGGTTTGGGGAAGGAGGGCTGTCCTCTGCATTGTAGCATGTGTAGCAGTGTCCCTGGGCTCTATGCACTAGACACCAGAAGTATCACTGCCCCCACCACAGTTGTGACAACCAAAACTGTCTCCAGACATTGCCAAATGTTCCTGGGAGGCCAGGTCACCCCCAGCTGAGAACTTATTTTATTCTAAAGCCAACAGTAGGAAATTATGATGATATGCTGGCCAATAAGGAGGGGTCTTACATGAAAAGGAGTGGTAGATGCAGCTCAGAAGTCAAGTACAACAGAGACAAAAGAGAGGCCATTGGCCACACAGTTACTGGTGACCTTGAGAAGGGCAGTTGGGCCCAAGTGGCGGGTACAGTGGTCCGATTGGAGAGGCTGGAGGAGACCCACCAAGTGTGTGGGCAGATCCTTCAGGAATTTGGCTGTGTTAGAACATGTGGAGAAAGGCAAATAAATAAATAAGTGCGTAAGAATTTAGCTGTGGAAGAACAGGGCCAGAAGCCAGAGGGGGATCATGGGTTAGGTTGTGATGTGACCTGTCAGAGCTCATTAGCGTGATGCGGGGATTCCCCAGTGCGGCGAGCTTGGCTAGTGACAGGGAGAAAGGGCGTGTGCTCCAACCCCAGATGGACAGCAGGGCCTCTGGGAATTCCTCCTCCATCACCACAGGAAGGAAGCCTGCCACCCCATCAGTGTGTGCCTGTCCCCATGCCCTTTCCTTGTAACGCTTGGAGAGGAGGAAAGAGAGGTGACAGGTCATAGGAGGAGAAGGTCCTAGGGGCTGCACACCCACATTCCCTGCAGGATACCCAGATTTACAAGGATTCGGATCTCCTTCTAAATTTTACATGCTTCCTATTCTTTATTTTTAGGGTCTTCTTCAAGATCAAAAGCCGAAATGCACACATGAAAACTCACAGGCAGCAGGAGGAACAGCAGAGGCAAAAGGCTCAGAAAGCAGCTTTTGCGGCTGAGATGGCAGCCACGATCGAGAGGACTACGGGGCCGGTGGGGGCGCAGGGGCTGCTGCCCCTGGACCAGCTGGGTCTGATCAAACCCATCAAGGATGTGGACATCCTCGATGACGACGTTGTCCAGCAGTTAGGAGGCGTCATGGAAGAGGCCGAAGTCGTGGACACTGATCTTCTCTTGGATGATCAAGATTCAGTTTTGCTTCAGGGTGACACGGAACTATAAAGCCCTGCTTGTCACTTAGAGACAGTGAAAACCCATGGCCTCTGTCTTCACCAATCAGGAAACCTGGACTGCCTGCTTGTTTTGTAACCCTTTTAAACTACCTGTTTAAAAAGTGGTCGTTTTATTCAGGTTTAGGAAAAAAAAAATCCCTCTTCTGTTCCTTTTATTTAAAGAAAAATTGTTTTTGTGGGGGTTGGGGGGAATAAATAATTGGCACAATGGTCTTTAAGAGGTGTTTCATCTGGGCTACATTCTCACAAAATCCTCCCCAGCAGGGAATGACCGGACATCCATGTTCCATTGCTTTCAGAAGTCAGCCGTCATGGTTGCCTTTTATCCCAAAGCTCGCTGTGAGTGTGTGTGTGCAGCAGGCTGCCTTCTCGTGTGGGGGCCCTGGGCCATCTTTTCCCACCAAGAGTTATTTTTATTCTGTTCTGACCTCATTCTGTAGTTTGCAGTGAGCTTGGCATCTTTGCCAGGAGACTTGATGCTAAGGGGTAGCTTTCCAGGGGCAAAGCTAATCTTGTGTTTCACATACGTCATGTGAGGGGTTGACCAAGTGTGAAAATAGGTTTCCCCCGCGTTGCCTGTCACTCTTTTGCAGGAATGGAGTACTGTATAATTTTAGGCTTTCACTCCCAGCAGTGATTTACCAAGAACCTGGTTAATAGAGCAATGTTCCTCTTGCATGTTCCCTGGGGACTGGTCAGCTCCGAGGAGTGGGTGGCAGAGCTGTGTTTCAGCGTGAACTGACTAGAGACCTATCTGGAGGCAAACACCCCAATGATGAAGTTGCCAGGAGGACTGCTTTCGGTTTAGGGTGGCTGAAGGGCTCACGCTGAAGTACCTGGAATGCCAGGACGTGTTCTTTTGCCCAAAAAGGTAGATCAGAAGAGGCTATTCTTTCTTGCAACACCATTAATGGTTAGTGGAGTTCTGAAATTACTTTGTGCCACTTGGAAATACTGTGAAACCTTATTCACTTGGATTTTGCTGTAATTCACATCAGCTGGACTGAAGTTTACCTTGACACTAGCCATGAGAGTTTTCTAACACATATAATAGCAAATACAAGAGAAAAAGCATCGAAGACCAACGAAAATGGTGTCAGGTACACTTTAGCTACAATGTTAGCGTTCAGACAACGAATGCATTCATTACAAGTCACTTACCAAAGCACCTCTAGACTTCTCCAAACCACATGACTCTGCTCTGCCTCCTCCTGTCCCTGTCAGCAGGGTTGCTGTTTGTACTTGAAGGCAATAAACCTGTAATCCTTCAAAAATGTCGTTTAGCCCAGACTTTTGAGCTGAATCAGACTGACCCATCCCACTTTTCTGGCAAAAGTCAGACTGAGACTCAGGCCCAGCACAGAGAGGATCCTGCTCACGGCTCCCCCTTCAGTGTTAATGCTGTGTGACTTCAGAGCAGGTGTTTTGAGGCCTCATCCCACCCCAGGTGGCTGGTTCCCAGCTCCATGTAAGTGTGGCTGTCGTGCTAGGCCACTCTGCTGGAACATTAATAGCTTGACATTAGAATATCAGTGGAATTATGAGGGTTGGACCCGAGCATCTTTTAAGTTTGACTCTGCAGAAGCATTTAGCACACACTCGTGGGGGCCAGCATGGCCCACGGCAGCCCCACACAGCCGGTGGTCTCTGAATCTCAGGAAAGCCATGGACAGAAGAAAAATGCAGAGATTCTTTTCATTTTCATCCTGTTTTCAGAGAAGAGGTCTTAAGAGTTTTCCTTCATCTTTTGTTTAGAGAATAAAAGTTTCACTTGCTGCCATTTCAGAAAGGTTATTCCATTCTGTGTTTTATCTAAGCAGTTTTGAGTTAAGAACTGCCTGGGCAGTGTGCATATCAACTTTGTGGCAGAATGATGACAGAATCATTGCACTGTCATGTTACTGGCTGATCATCTGTCCTGGTCACTGCTTCCCTCCACTTAACCAGTATCCCAGGGGGCGTCTAGAATGGTTCCGCCATTGAGTCTATGGAAGCTGACCTATCAAAGGAGCAAACATCCAGAAAAATGTTTATAAAGCAAATGTATTCCTTGTGTTTGAAGACTTGCCCAGATGTTCCAGTTTTAAACATAAAAATAAACTGAGTTGCCATGGCAAAAATATAATGCACAATTTACTTTTAATTTTCCATGCAGTATAGCTTAAGAATTTTTGACTTGAAATAACCAAAGAACTCCTCCTTAACGAGACAGTTCAAATTCCTGAATTAGTATTTCTTGACTATCAACTTAAAGAATTGACTTCCTAGTAAAATATTGCACTTACTTTTTCTTTCTGAAATGATTCTGCCTGCATGTGTGTGTTGTGTTTTAGCTTCCCCCCACCCAACCCCCACCCCAAAGAACTTTTCTTCCTAATGGTTAATGTCTTCAACTTGGTTACTGTTTACTATCAGATGGTTTTTTCATTAGTGAATTTAGACCTCTTTGAGAAAGCTTGTATATAAAAAGTTAACAGATATATTTTATGGAAAAACCCATCTTATTTTCAAATATATTTAACTGCTGTTATATTTTATTAGAGGAAGGTTGTAAATATTTTCTAGGAGTTCTATTGTAAAGAAAAGTATTTTTGAAAAAAATTAATGTAATAAAAAGGAAAACATTTTTAAATAGTGGTTGTGATTGCTTCCTGTCCTGGCTTCGTTATGTTCTATTCTCAGCAAATGACTTGCATGCCTTCCATATCAGGATGTGATTTATTCAGGTTTGCACTATTATAAGTTGACATCATAATATCTAGCGTGCTTAACTGTATTTTCCCGGAATGCAGGTCTCTTGGTCCATATCAAAGCACTATGTATAGCATATTCATAATTTTTCTTTTGTAATGTGTGTATTTTTAATAAGGATTTTATGTAACATTTTGGCAAAAAGAGGACAGTATTTTCTAGTGAATTTTATAATAACATTTTGCTAAAAATGTTTCTTCCTAGGTCAGTTTTTGTTAAGGTGAACCAAAAGTCTTATTTTACCAGGGGTTTAAAAAAGTTTGAAGCTTGAAAGCAAAGTTATATTTAAACACCATATGTAACAAATAAATAAAGATGTTTTATAGACTTGTCCTAAAAAGGTGCATTCCTTAAAAAAAAAAAATCTGGGGCATTCTAGGTTGTTTTCCCCCCTGAGTGATAAGCATTTTTTTTTTAATTATCACGATACCTTTTCAGAAAGAGAAGCAGGAGAATTTTACTTCACAGTTTCTAGTCATTAGCCTTCTCAGAAATTGACTACAGTTCCTATAAGTGGGCATTCATCAATTAGATGTAACCAAATAGCCACTGTCATATTTATTTGTGAAAACCTGATTCAATATTGCATCAGCTACTCTTAAAATAAAATATTATCTTTTTGAGTTTCATTTGGCTTGAATATTCTTTCTTTCTAGCCACTGAAATGACTTCTCAATGCTGACTAATGTTAATTTACCTGTTACTTGGTTTCTGTAGACAACAGGTTTAGAGGTCTGATCAGGAAGCTTAGTATTACATACAAGTATCTTACAGTACATCCTCCACAAAAGCTATGTTCACCCTGATTTATTGCATTTTAAATCTTCATTTCCAAACTTCAATAAGTAGGTTTACTTTTTAATGGTCAACAGAAAACTTTAGAAGAAATTTGAAATTCTGGAGTATAATACAGAATTTGCTTTAAGTGGTCAGTGCCTATACAAGATCTTGGCTCTTTTGGTTTTTTACTTTACTTTTTACTATCAATTTTAGATGGTCGTTTGTCAAAGAAAATATTTATTCCTCTAGAAGCAGTGTGCATTTAGCCAGTGTTATAAATTTAAAGTCTGCTTCCAGGGGCCCAGGTGTCCCATTGGAAGACTTTTTTCCTGGTCCTCATGAGCGACCATGTACCAGGCACTACTCCATACTGTGTTATACGTCGGGGAGGAGAGTATAAAGATGGCTGTACATGATTCCTTCCTGCCAAGAAATTTAGTACTTTGGAAGACGTATGTGGGCCTGGGAACAGATCCAACTCCACGATTGGGAAGAGTAAAGGTCGTGCTTTATTAGTATTCTGAACCCCCTCACCATCACCCACGCATACATAGCAATTTATAGCAGGTGTTCAGCAACTATTTGTTAAATTAATTACCTCTCTAGTCTTCCAGGTATGCTTATCCATGTGTGTGTGTGTAAATCAAACCTCTTTGGAGTTTACCTAAAGGCAATTCTAAATTCCATTTACTCCTTGTCTACCATCATCAGCCACAGCTAGATAGCTGAGATGTGCTCTCGGAAGGTGGATGAGTTTTAATGTTGACATAGCAAAACATAATTAGGAAGACATTTTAAGAAAGTGAATAATCTATTCCTAAATGGGCTGTAAGTGATCTTTGGATTCCAGATATCCCTGTATAAAAGAGCCAAAGGGCTGATTATTTCCTTTATGTAAAAGAGAGAATCATTTGAAAACAGACCAACTGGTGTAATCAGAATATGATTGAATTTCAACATACAAATTTGGGGGAACAAAAAAAGAATAAAAATTAAAATATGATTGAACTTAGAAATATTTGGTGTATCTACATTTATTTTTCATAGATATATATAGCAAGCTTTACTCTCATCAACTATGTAGAATCATTGGCCTCCTGCTCATCTGCACGAGGTCAGATGTTTGAAAGTTTAGGCTATAGGAAAGAGACCCATAATGGATAGGCCAAGCTTCAGAACCGTGTCCCTGCCCACATACCATGCCAAAGAGCCCTGTCCACAGCCCTGCTGTTTGCAAAACCTGATTCTGCCCTATAATGACTCCCACCTTGCCCCAGCTAATTGGCCCAGATTGGCACCTGATTCAAACCCATTATTAGGCCCATAAGCTGTTTGGTGACAGAAGACATGGCTTAGTCCAGGAAGTTGAAAGGACAAAATCAAATTCCCACATTTGAAAATATGAATGGAGAAACCTGGTGAGCCAAAAGCAGCAAGCAGTGGCCACATGCCAGGCAGAGTCCTGAGGGAGTACAAACCATTTGTAAGCAGAGAAAGCCCATCATTAAAAAGACTATGTTTGGCACTGAGGAGTGGACAGGGTATCCAGCCCCTAAGAGTCTTTGAGCACACTCTTCCAGTTCCAGGAGCAGTCCAGGCCACACACATCTTTAAAAATAAACCCCCTTTTCTTTTGGGGTGATGATAGAGTGGTGAGTATCTTTATTCCTTTCATCCGAAAGAGACTTACATAGAAAGGGACCTCATAGAATCAGTACCAGCCCACTGCAGAGATAGATAAGCCACTGAACTAGATTCTGAAGATGGTTATTGATTCAGCTGTAACTAACTCACCATACGACCTTGAGTGAGTCATTTCATCTCTGAGCCTAAGTTTTCTCGGTTATAAAAGTAGGATAAAATTTATGTCTTCTGGTGAGGATCACACTAGGTAACTTAGGTGAAAGTCATTTACAAGCTGTAATGTCACCATCATTATGGCTGCAGAACACTCACCCAACTGAGGCTACTCAACGTAGACAAAGGCAGGCTGAGGAGCCTTCACAGAAGTGCCACTTTGACAGACAGATGCAACCGTTAGGACCAGCAACAGAGTTAGGGGTGGAGAAGCTGTTGCAAAACCCCACTGGCTGCGAAAGACCACCTTAAATCTCACAATTCAGAGAGAAAGCCTAATTCTGAAAAGGGCACCGGGCAATCGGCCAGGGTAGGACAGCCAAGTCCTGCAGAAGTGCACACAGGTGAAGTGTGGTATTTCTATCCTCTGGTGTAGGACCACACTGGACATCTCAGCCACACTTCACATGGACTGAATTCTAGTGAACAGGGGCCAGCCTGAGGGACAGGAAAACTGGCTTCTGCTCCCAGATCTTTCATCGATTTTTGTGATGTTAGGCTAATCATCCTCCCCCTTCCATGGTTCTCTTGCCTGCAAAATTGTGTAAGTAATATCTACTTGTGGGGAGAAAACCAGCATTATATTTGCACAATACTGAATTAACATGCTACAAAATGTTCTCATAAACTCAATCTTTTTGTTTTTAATCTTCTTAGTAACCTCGTGAAGTAGGTGAGGTAGAAACAACTTTATATTACAGATAGTGGATGACATTTATTGTGTATTACTATGTGCCTGGCATTGTACTAAACTTCATACATCAGTATCTCATTTAATCCTCACAGCAATATTTGAAGTAGGAACTATTATTACCATCTCTATTTGACATATGAGAAAACTGAGGCTCGGGGTGGGGAAGCAACTTGCCTAAAGTCACTCAGCTAAGTGGTAAACCTGAGAATAGAAACCAAGTCTCCTGATTTTAAGTCTAGAGTTGCCCTTTATGCTAAATTGCATATGTGAAAGTACTTTGGGAAAACAAAGCATAGAAATTTGCACACATGAAAAAAATTTTATTTCAGAAAATCCCAGTTATCAGCCTTTTCACAGGGAACTAAATTATGGTGGACATTAATAACTAAACAAAATATTTTTGGCTTGTTGTAGTAGGTGAAGGCAGCCATTATAAATTCTCAAATACTAGAGTAACATACGGAAATAAATGATTTAGGAAGAACAGTAGAACAGTGATATACAAGACGGATGGAGCACAAAAATTCCATTTGTTGTGGAGAAGGAAGGTAGGATTAAGGAACATAACTAGGAGGCTATTGCAATAAGGTAACAGGGTGAGAAATGGACTCAATAGTAGTGGCAGACTTTTTTTCTTTTAATAAAATAAAGATTTTTGTAAAAAAAAAATTGTAAAATATGGAAGAAAATAAATCAACCATTATTTTACTACCCAAAGATAACCGCTATGGATATATTAATATTTTTTTCCAGGCATGTGTTTTATTGTGTGCCTCCAACAAAACAGTAACAACATAGGACAAACACGACTGGAAGGGGAAAACACTGATGGGACTTGATAAGTATCTAGATGGGGCTGAAGCGATTTTACCTAGACCGGGTTGCCAGCCAGGCGCCGTACCACCCCCAAAAAGCAAGCTGTCACGTCTCTATGGTTGTTCTTGTGCCGGAACAGGAGGATATACTCTCTCCTTTTGCTGAACTCTATGGTTTGAGAATGGCGCTGTAACCCCGGAAGCGATCCTGAGAGGTCGGGACAGCAAGATGGCGGCGCGGGCAGCGATTGGGACTGTGTGCCGGCGCCTCTGGCAGGTACCGGGCGGGCTGGGGGGACTGGGCAGGCTGACGAGGACAGTTACGATTAAGTCTCGCCGCCACCCGCTGTTCTGCCCATCATGAGTCTTCCCGGTATTTATTCCTCACCTCGGGCTGTATACAGGAAGGTGGCGAGAAAGGGGCTAGTTTTATCTAGAATTCTCTCATGGAATTAACCATAAGTTAGTGAGTCAAGGCGAAAGTAGGAACAAGAAGAATCGTAGAATGTCAGAGGTAGAAAGGATGTTGTACTTCATATGTTCCAAAACTTCTCCTTTCACGTTTTCAAAATAAACTGAGGCTCAGAGAAGACAGGAAACTTTCCTCATGAACATTAGGGGCTGAACTGGAGCAAGATCTCAGACACTTCCCGTATAACTACATTGAGATGTCCTGACATCCAGGGATTGTGAGTTTTAGATGGAGGTCTCTGAAGTCAGGAGTGGGTTGGATATCTTCTGCACGGTTCTTTGGAGAAGAAGCAAAAACTTAAGTAGCGATTCTCGAGCTTTTTGGCCATGGGACCACTTTACACCTTTGGGATTGAGGACTCTAAAGAGCTTTTGTTTTTGTGGGTTTTAGCTGTCTATGTTTAGCTTTTTAGAAAATAAAACTGAGAGTCGTAAAATGACGTATTCGTTTAAAAGTAACACTAACATATTACTTCTTAACGTAATTAGCATTTTATGGAAAATAACTATATTTTCCAAAACAAATTTAGTGAGGAGTGGCAATGTTTTACATTTTGACAAATCTCTTTAATGTCTGGCTTAATAGCAGACAGCTGGGTTCTCATTCAATCTTTTGCTATATCACAGCTCTTGCAGCCACAGGAAAACTACACTGGTGAGAGAATAAGAGTGGGAAAGTTGTAAATAATGTCATAATATTATTATTATGAAAACAATTTTGATTTTCTAGACTCTGTGAAAGTGTGTCAGAGACCCCCTGCCCCCAGAGGTCCTCAGACCACACTTTGTTTTTAAGAAGAATCAGACAGTGTTAGGGGTTGAAATTTTTAACTACTGTACTAAAAGAAACTTATCCAGACAGCCTTCCTTCCAGCTCCCACCTCAAAAAATAAAGAAAAAAAATTTAAGAATTTCTTAAGGTTGATTTTTGGATGTAACAGCACTTCAGTCTCCACTTTTAAAAGCAGAGGTTTGTAGTGGGAGAAGACTGGGAAGTGTCATATTCTTTAGGCCTATCCTCCTTTTGCACGAGGGGATTGTGGAGTCTGGCATAAATGTGGAGAAGGGATTTTCTATGTGATTATGTGTAAAGAATGGCGCATGCCTCTTATTGTCTTGCATTGTGCCTGATTTCCTTTCTTCTTTGGTTTTTTCCCCCTTGATCTAAGGAAGAATATGGAAAGTTTTCATTTGTCTTCATCTTGGGTAAATAGAGGAAGAAGTACAATAAACTAAGAATAGGCTTCTTAAAGATATTTAGGTGACCTTCAGTTTTATGTGCTAAACTGCTATTTTCATCTTCATTGTATTTTTTGTTTTGTTTTGAGACAGGGTTTCACTGTGTTACCCAGGCTGATCTCAAACTCCTGGGCTTAAGTGATCCTCTGGCCTCAGCCTGGAGTAGCTGGGACTACAGGCATGAGCAATGTATTTTTAAAGTGCTTCCACTTTCTCAGGTTACATACTTAAATCTCAGGAAAACTTAAAGGATAAACAAGTAGATAATATATATAGTACATATAAGTTTCCTAAAACTAGAAACTTTTGTTCCACCAGGGGGAGCTGACAATAAAAGATTTGGAAATGCTGGATTGTTCAAGTATATGTCACAGTAGTTAACGATGGGTATAAATTCCAGTGTGTACTTCAAATTTATAAGCTAGTTACCCCAGCCAAGCCAAAAAATACATCTGCTTTAAAAGATGTATGAAAGCTTCAACAGAAGGTACTTTAGAATTCTTATTCCAACTTTTAATAAATTAGATTATAAAGCTACTTGGTAGTTTTTATTGCTTAAAAATATTCAGGCAAAATAAATTTATATTAAAACACAATCTGTAAAAAATAATGGGAAAATGAAATCCCATGTTATTTTTTTTTCTTGATGTCCATATGTTTAATTCATACCCTTTTTAAATGTGGGAATTGCTTTTTCAAAAATGTTTTTCTAAGCTTTAAAAGATAGAGATTCTTTAGTATTTTGAGACTGCTTTTTGATTATCAACTCTACCATTGTCCTTTTTTTTTTTTTTTTAAATGAAGTCAAATTTGGCCATTTTAGTTACCCAGGTAGCTTCATCTGAAATAATGAGATATCCCTTTATTTGAAGCGTTGTACATCTTTTGGGTTTTAGTAGAAACTATGATGGTTTGGTAATCAACTTTAATTCTAACACATGTTCTTCTCCCCCCATACTTTTTTTTTAAGGGCTTGGGCAATTTTTCTGTAGACAGTTCTAAGAGCAGTACAGCCAAAAATGGTGGCTTTCTTCTGTAAGTATACAATTAGGTGTGCTAAATTGAACAGGAAAATAGGCTCTTGTGCTGTTTTACTTAGGTTTTTCTTTTTTCTTAATCACAGCAGTACCAATATGAAGTGGGTACAGTTTTCAAACCTACATGTTGATACTCCTAAGGATTTGACCAAACCTATGGTATGTACTTCCTATTTCTTGGTATAAGGAGCTATATTAGCAATAAGTTGTCATTACTGTTTCATCTGGGGTTGTTAACCAAACACTATATGAATAAAAAAATTTGTTCTGGAATACTGGCAGATGCACAATATGTATATTTTCTAATGTCCCTTGGTGTTCATATTATCTTTAAGTATATCAAAGCAAGTTCTCAGAGAATAAATTATTTACTCCAAATGACTGGCAGTTAGCATTCTCTTGCTTTTAGCTCAGCATAATTGAAGAGTTGTTATAATTAATGATGTTATGTTATGGAAAAATATTTTTCTTGTAGCCTTCGAGTCTTTGTTTTCATTTTAAATACTGAGCCTGGGCCTGGACAAAGCTTTATTGTTTGCAGTGAGAAAGAGCGTTAGTACAAGTAATGGAAAGTACTTGTGTAACCTTATAGAAGCCTTGATTTTACCAACCCAGCTTTTTATGTTATTTGTAATTTTTAAAAATCCTTACAAATTCCAAATCCTTCCATTTCTACCCCTCAAAAATAGCCCCTTTTAACAGTTTGATGTGAATCCTTCTAGACATTTTTCTGTACATTTGTCTATACAGTTTGGTGTGAATCCTTCTAGACATTTGTCTATACATACCCATTTTATCTATGGACGTGTATACCAAAATGGAATTATATTAATACATGGTATACTGCTATTTCTTTGTCCCCCAGCCCCCAAATAGATACTGGATGTATTTTGGTGACATTACATATATACCCCAGTTACCCCAGTCTCCAGCTCGGATACTGCAAGGGTCAGTCCTATAAGGACAGGTTACAGGATGGACACAGTGGCATCTGTGCCCTTAGAAGTAAAACAACTATTTATTCTAGCTACTTGTTGCCACGTGGGAAATCAGACTGATTGATGCTAGGTAGTGTAAATCTCCAAGCTAAACTGAAATCCAAATTTTTATGTGAAAAAATCCAGATTTTTAATATTTGTAACAAATTCAGAATATTTTGAAAACTCTGTAAGAATCAATCAGAACACATCTTAGGGCTATATTCCCCCTCCCTCATCCCTCAACTTATGCTGTAGGATATCAGTTTATTCTGTTCTTTCAGCAACCCTATCTGGAGTAATTGAGAGTGGATATCTAGCTTCCTAGCTAGATCTCCTTTCAGGGGTGAAGTAATTTAACCCTGAATCATTGGATTAGTAATATAATTTACCGGTTTAATGGATGAATAAAATGAAGGTAATTTACCTCTTGGAAGAAAGTCAGGAATGTCAAAGCCATTATTTCTAAGGTCTTTAGGTATTAGGGTGGAAGAGACAGAAGTGATTGGTATAGTCAGTGTCATAACATTTTAATTAGAAATGAGTAATTTGTATGTTAGGGTAGGCAAAACATACATGAATAAAACCTCATAAAGAATATGAATAGCAATAGCTCGCCTTTGTATAATGATGTTTTATCCTTTATGAGCACTTTAATCTGTGTTTTCTTATTGTTTTCCTTGGAGAAATGCTGTGAGCTATAGCACAGATATTACCCAAGTTTATCTATGAGGAAACTAAAGTGCAGATACTTATGTAAAGCACTTAATATAGATTATGTGACTTGCCCATTGTCCTTCAGCTATAGGTAGCAGAGTTTACTTCTTAATGCAGTTCTTCTGACCAGGGTACTTTCGTTAGCAGACCCTGAAATCCTTTATCATTGTGAATTTAGAGCTTAGTAATTCTTAAGTTGGAAAATTCCATTAGTGATTTTGTAGGTTACCTTGAGAATTCTTTTGATTCACACTGTATTTTAACAGATTCTGAGGCTCGTTTTGCAGATTTGAGCATGATAGTATCTAATACTTAAGCTAACAGAGTTAAGATTTTACTCAGCATTTTTCTGCCCATTTATTAGTAAACTCTGTAGTTGTTCAGTTGAGCGTAATATGTTAAATTTGCTAGTTATAAGTATTACAGGAACCACAACTGAAACTTTTCTTTTGATTTTAGATAACCATTTCTGATGAACCAGACACATTATATAAGCGCCTGTCAGTTTTAGTAAAAGGCCATGATAAGGCTGTATTGGACAGTTATGAATATTTTGCTGTGCTTGCTGCTAAAGAACTTGGTATCTCTATTAAAGTGTGAGTATAATCTCTCCTAATCCGACCTATTAGATGCTGTAATATGCTCAACCAGGAAAGTGGTGCTGATCCCAGGAAGTTCTGAGCTCTTAAAATGGGGTGGAAACACATGATGGATAAATTTTAGGTTTGTCATATGTTATCCTAAGCGGGATCATCCCTTCCTTTTTTCTAGAATTTTTATTTATTTATTTATTTATTTCAGCTTATTATGGTAGTACAAAAGTTCAGGTTATACATATTGCCCATGCCCCCCCCTAGAATTTTTAAATACTTGAATGAGTGAACAAGGAAAATGAAAGAAATCCTTTCTCTAGAAATTGTGTTTACATAAGGAGATCCAAGAAGCCCATGTGTCTGGGATCTCCAAGGGGCAGGGAGATAGAATAGGTGAGGAAACAATCCTCTTAGACCCTTTGGATATTATGATCTTGAGCTAATATAGCCATTGTTTCAAATCTGCCCTAAGAAACACCACTTACTTGGTAATTTCATACATGAGCAAGGTGAGCTTCCTATAGCCTTGGAGTCACTGCAGGGTCAAGTAGAACTGTCATCTGCTCCTTCTGATGTTGAACAAGGCCCATTTGGGGCTTTGCCAGTCTGGCCTTTTAACAAAAACAGAAGCACACACTGTTTCCCAAAACAGGCTATAGTTTTGTGATTATCAACATATATCTGTAGTTTCCTATAAAAACGCAATATAGCAGACATTACAACTATGTCCACCACACGGGTGCTGCGCTTCACAATTTGTATGTTTGGTCAGTAAGGGTCTCAAAGGGTGTAAAAGCAGGCATGTGTTTGTGCACTAGTACTTGCATGCCAAGGCTCATTTTGGGGTCTGTGAGAAAAGGTTCCTGTTGCTATCTGTGGTGTTTATTTTGGCCTGAGCTTTATGATAGCAGTTGTTACAGATGACAGTCTTGACAAATGGAGGCCTATAAATGGTACTTAATGCCTATAATTGAGTGTGAACCGGACCTACAAAATTGTGGAATCATGCTTTGGTATCAGTGACTCAGGTTTTAACATCAGTATGTTATTTTGCCCATTAATTTCAGACATGAACCTCCAAGAAAAATAGAGCGATTTACTCTTCTTAAATCAGTGCACATTTTCAAGAAGCACAGAGTTCAGTATGAAATGAGAACACTTTACAGATGCTTAGAGGTGAGTTTATTTCAGACATTCAGGCATTTTTGAAATACCTGGGATTTCATGCTAGCATATCATAACTTTCCTTTAATATTAACTGAGTCGACTTCCTTTCAGCCAGCCCATGCCTGTTAGTTGTAGAGAAGGTAAATGTCTTTTCATGTTAACAGAAGCCGCATGATAGGAAAGTCAAACTCAAAGCCATCCTTTAGATTAGTGCATACTTTAACTCAAGAATACAGATTATGCTAACTTTATACAGTAAGATGGCATTGGCATAAAATTGCCCATATTTCAAAAATTTTAGTTAAGTTTTTACATAGTTCTAATAATTCTTTTCACATGCTAACTGGACTTTCCATGTCAATAATGTGCAGCATTAGGTTTTTCATTCATTTGTGCATCCATTACGGCCTGCATAGGCTGGTGGTCAAAGAAAACATGGGTTCCAGAGTTAGACCGCCAACGCCAGAGTCCGAGTCCTGGCACTTGCTGGCTATGTGACCCTCTTCAATTCCTCCATCTATAAAATGGAAATAATAATGGCTAGTAATAACTGTCTCATAAGGTTAGTGTGAGGATTAAATGGGATATTTATGTAAAGCACTTAGAATATTCCCATTGCATAGTAAGTGATTGGTAATGTTATTAAAACAAGCACTTATGCATCTTTTATGTGGAAAGCACTGTACTAGTCATTGAGGGTACAAATACAAAGTCATAGTCCCTACTCTTAAATAAAAAAGAAAAACTCAAAATTTTATCCACCCATGTCTGACAGAAACATCTCACAGTGGAGCACACAGAAAAGCTTAACATTAACATATTTTATAACGTAGTCCTTTTGTCTTGAGTTGTTTTGTGAAGCTCTTGTAAGTATACTGTCCTGATACCAAGCTTGCCAACTGTGTTCTGTGGAGCCCTGGCTTTAAAATATCTGCATTTGAGAGGAAGGAGTTTTGAGGGCCATGCTTGCCCCAGTTCAGTTCAGCCAGGGGATCTATATATTTTTTTTAATTGTGATTCTATATAAGATTGTTTAGGGGAAGAACACACTCTACCACTTTTACGAAAAAACAAAACAACACAACACCCCAACATAAAATTTTCAGCCTTGACAGCATAGCATAAACCATTTTCATGTTTGACGTTTTAGTTAGAACATCTAACTGGAAGTACAGCAGATGTCTACTTGGAATATATTCAGCGAAACTTACCTGAAGGGGTTGCCATGGAAGTAACTAAGGTATGATTTGAATTTTTACCTCTTTTGGGGGGATATCTGTATTGTTGTTTTGATACATCGCAGCCTGGTCCAGGCTCACTGAGTAGAGGGGAGGACCCGTGGCAAACTGGGAGACAGTTGCCACAGGGTTGGGGGCTTCCCCTCAAGTTTCCTTCTCAAAGCCCTACAAAAGGCACGGGGGTGAGACGAAAGAAAAAGAAGTCAAGAGGATTTGACAGATTAATAAATCAAATTTGGGGCTGAAGAATGCTTTTAAGTTCAGATTATATTATAGTTTTGTTTTGTTTCTTTTTTTAGACACAATTAGAACAGTTACCAGAACACATCAAGGAGCCAATCTGGGAAACAGTACCCGAGGAAAAAGAAGAAAGCAAGTCATAAAGCCTCGGGGAGGCTACTAGTGCCTGAACTGGAAATGAGGATGGGCCAGATGTGTATGTTTAAGTGGAGAGTGCTTCCAGCTGAGATGGTTTTGAGTCTACATAATTGTTGTGTTGAGTCCTCATGCCTGGTCAGCTGGGAGCAGGGAATGGAGCTTTAATGACAAGCTGGACTGTAGTGAAAGAACCACTTTGTTCTTTTATACATGTCATTATTTCAGTTCTGATTTTTACAAGCATAAACAAACCATTTTGCCTACTGTGAGCCAAAAGAGTCAAATTTATATTTTGTTATGCTGCTGCTGTTCATTTATTAGTTCGTACCAGTTTTAATTTATATCATTTCTTTCATCTGAAAGTGTTTAAAGTATTCTTCACACGTATTTTTATCTTTTGAGGTGCCTAGAAGGAACTTGTGGTAAATTTAACATTGAGCAGTTAAAGTTTTTCAAATTTACCTTAGTGTGGGCTGGCATGTGCTAATTTGGAGGTGGTAACTAACAGACTTGACTTCATTTAAGCATTACATTTTGGAAAGGGAATATACTTTGCAGCAGACCAAGCACATGTGTGACATGCACTGAACTCTTCTTGTAGCCCAAACCCTTACAGAGCTGCGTACAAGGGTCACTGTAATGGAATTTATGCTCACAAGAAATTATTACTTGTGTCATTTTATTCATCCTGTGATTCATTCATTCAATAAGCTTTTATTCCATAAACTTTGCACCCCGCACTGTAGTAAATACCAAAAATTAAATAGAAATAATGGTTTTTGAAAATTGTGCTAAGCACAGAAAAATATTTTTCTTTATTAAACTCCTCAGTGGTAAGAAAGCCTCTTTCTTTTGGTAAATGTCACACTTTTTGTTTGGAGATGTCTACTTTTCCTTGAAATTAAATAGCAGTTAAAGCCCTGAAAGGGGCAAGCCGACAATGGGCTGAAACAGTCGGTATGGCAAACCCAGGGGAGTGCTTCGTTTCCTTTTTACAGCAGAATCAGGTTCGTGTCTTTTGTGGTTTTCTTTACATCTTTGGAGTAGTTATGACTTCTCAGTTTTTCCCCCTTTAAACTGAATTGCCTGTTCTCTTTTCCAAGCCTAGTATCAGGTAGCCGTGTGTTGAATACATACTGCTTATGTATCAGACTTACATTACTGTCATTAACATGAAAAGAATTACAGCCTTGTGCCCCATGACCTCCTTCAGCTCAGTTGTTGGCTGTGTCATTCACAAATGCCTAAAGCGTACTTACACCAAGGATAAGCCTTAGGATCAACTAGCCAATAAAACAAGAGCAGTATAATGGTAACTATATTTAGCAAAGCAGCAGTTTGTGACACATTTTTATCTTTAAAGAAATGATCCTTTAAATATAGACCCACACTTAGGCTCTTCTGAGCTTTTTTACAGACAATATAAATCACTGTATTATAATAGGATGATATATGTGTGCTCACCTCAGTGTCTCTTCCATGTGAGCTCTTTTAAAGGTGTGTGCATCCACTTCCAGCAATTTTCAGATTAAATTAACCTGTAAACAAGATTACTTAGCTTATCTCTCCAAATTATATATTAAAATCTTGTTTTAAGATAAATGTGAAAATAAACTACACCTGTGTCCATGCGTGCACAAAACTAACAGTATTTCTTTGACAAAAGTATTTGGCATGTTTGAAGCCTGCTTCTTGATATAAACAAGCTGGTTTCGTATTCTCATAGGCTGAGAAGGTTTTGGTTTCGTTTGTTTTAAATTAGGTCTCTGAGTAAAACGCATATCCTGAAAATTAGAATTAATGCCCAAGTCTCCCTTTCTGTGCATAGCAGGGATGGGAAGTGGTGAGAGAAATCCTGATCTTATGTAGGAAGAGTCAAAGGTGGGGAATGAGATGAATTTTTATTGAGGTGTAGCCCTAGGTTCATGTTGCTTTCTCTGATCTGAAGCATATTTTTTTGTATTAAATAAAATCATGTTCTGGTCTATTTAAAATTAATTAGTATAATACGTATCTCGGGTGAGACAGAGTAGACTAGTTCAGTGTCAAGTTTCAGTGCTTTCAAAGAGAATGACATCTATTCCTGTGACCATTTAAACCTGCCACAGTGAATATATAAAGCAATTACTTTAAACCGCTAGTCTAGTTTGTTAACACTTCTGCTTGTCTGCAACCATTCTTGTCCTATGTTATATTATTAAATTAGTTTTACAACAACATTAATGAGTAACGATAGAGAAAGCATGGACTTTGAAGTAAGACAGACATGAGTCAGATAAGAGTTCAAACTCACTAACTGCTGGAAACTTGGGCAAGATATTTAACCCTGTCAGAGCCTCAGTTTACTTATTAGTAAAATGTAGGAAATAATACCTACATACTTGTATAATATTTAATACTCCAACTTACTAAGGTTACGATATTTTACTAGATTAATAAAGTACCTCAAACAGTACTGGCCAGATAAACATTCAGTGAATGGCAGGACCAATTTGATGATACTTTAGATGCTTGTGTGCTGCACTTTATTTTATTTTTTTCTATTTTTTCCCCCTGATGACTGCACAGTAATATACTTTTTAAAAATGATCTGGAAAAGACCTTCAATTATCTGCAAGGTGAGATAATACTTCCTTTAGAGCAGCAGTCCCCAACGTTTTTGGCACCAGGGACCGTTTTCATGGAAGACGATTTTTCCCCCCAAACTGGAGGTGGGGGTGTGGTGGTTTTGGCATGATTCAAGTGCATTACAGTTATTGTGCACTTTATTTCTAATGTATTAGAAATACTACACTGTAGTATATAATGAAATAATTATACAACTCACCTTTGTTGGGGACCCTACTAGAGTATGCTTATAGTAGCCACCATACATTATGCCACCCTTTTCACATGGTCATTTTCAGATACTAATCCTTCATTTAATTAACAACCCACTGAAGTACTTACTATTATCCCCATTTTACAGGAGAGAAACCCAAGGCTTAGAAAGTTATTTGCCCACTCAATGACCCTTTCAGTTAACAGATGAAGCTGAGACCAAAAAAAGATAAAATTAATTTGTCTGAGTTCAGTTAGTGACAAGGGCAGCCCTAGAACCTAATTTTTAAAGGGACTATGAGGTACTCAAATGTCCACATTGTATTTTTTTTTTTTTTTGCTACATCCCTTTTTAAAGCATGAAAATGTCCACATATTAAATGCTGAATATTCAAACTTCAGTTCCAGGTTTGTTTTCCCTTTCACATTACCATAATGTGCTAACTTCCTCTAAAGCTTAGAAGTAAAGAGATTGAGGTGGAGGGAATCTAAGGAATAAAAGATGTAAATAAAGACAAGAAGCAGAATACACAGTGCAGTTCTGGAGGTCCCACCACTGACACTGGTCCTAAGTGTCTGAGGAGGCAACACAAGAGTTCAGGCTTCGGCAAAGTGGGTCCTTCTGAGTCACAAGAACACCAGCATGGAGACGATTTATAGTAGGGCTTCGGGCCAGGCCTGTCCAGGGCCCAGCAGACGTTGGTTGTTTTTAAGCATTTCTTTCCTCCTGGAGCCAGGCTTATGGCTGACTGCCTGCAAACCCCAGGGTTCTGTTTCTAAATCCCCTGCTCAATTCCTAAACCTGCTCTCCTTAAATCCTTACTACTGTTACTCACTTCAAGCCATCATTTCTCTTTATGGATTCTTAATCCTCTTTAAAATGATATATTTATACCTTAATAGCTCAGCAGTATTTATAGGTCAGGTCATGGGCAACTGACCCACATGAAAAGCCAATTGAATTTTAGTTTCTTCAGCCAGAGGCTAAATCAAGTTATATTTCATTCATACAATTTTTTAACTTGAGCACAGGTACTGTCCTGTAGTCACTCCTCAGTGTTGCTTAGATACCAGTAAATGTTAAGCGGTGGACAGGAATAACGCCACCTGCACACGGAGCCAGTGGAGATGCGGCTGTGGGAGAGCCACCGCTGCTGACAGCACGCGTTGTCTTCATGTGTGTTGAGATGGGGACAAGGTTGAAGCCAATACGCTGGGTCTTCAAGGCTTCTTCCAGTTCTAAAATCTCATTATCTTTTTTTACTTCAACTAATATCTGCTAAATCTGGGCACGCTAGACAGAGTCAAAGAGTTGTTGTCTTGTAAAATGGAGGAGTAACATCTCACATAAATTCAGCACTGACTGTATGCCAAGCACCTTGCTCAGTTACTCACCAAGTATGTGAGTTTCTTGTATGTGCTAAGCACTGTTCTAAACACGGGATTCTGCAGTGTACATGGTAAAGTCCCTCTGCTCAAAGATTGTAGACTCTAGTGAGGAAGACAGATAATAAATACAAGGGAAAAAATAAGATAGTTTCGGACACAGGTAAGCACTGTGAAGACAACAAAATAGGATAATGTCAGGATGACTTGAGTGGCTGCCTGAGGAGAGGTTGGGAAAGTTCTCTCTGAGGAGAGGAGAACATTGACGAGGAGGCAGCCACTTGGCAATCTGGAGGAAGCACAGGCCAAGCAGAAAGAACAATAAATGCAAAGACCCCAATTCTAGAATGAGTTTGGTGTGTGTGCAGAGGAGAGTAGAGGGACATGAAGACAGAAATAGGCAGGAGCTGGATCATGTAATGCACCTTGGGCACAGATTCTCAGTGCAAACGGGGAGCTATGGGAGGGTTTTGAGCAGGAGAGTGGCAGCATCTGACTTATGTCTTAGAACATGCTATTCTGGCTGCTGGGTAAAAGAGGAGAGTGGTAAGGGGGCAGGGTTCAGGTGGGAGGATCACTACAGCCTAGGACTTTGAGACCAGCCTGGGCAACATGGAGCTTGTCTCAAACAAAAAACAAAAGTGGAAGGCAGGGAGACCAGTTAGGGATCTACCACAGTGGACCAGGAGAGAGAACGCTGTCCCGGATGAGAGTTGCAGGAATGGAGGTGGTGAGAAGTGGTTAGATTCAGAATATAGATTGGAGGTAGAGCTGAGAATAGATTGAAATGAGGTCTGAGGGAAAGAGGACTCAAGGATGGTTCCTAGTTTTTGGCCTAAGCAACTAGATAAATGGTGATGCCATTACTGAGGTGGGGAGTTGAGGAGGGATTTGGGGAGGAAATCAGTAATTTGGTTTGGGCCTTGCTAAGTTTGCAACCTGAGTATGGATGTAGCCAGTAGGCAATTGGCTACATGCCCCTGGGGTTCTGGGGGGAGATCCAGGCTGAAGATACAAATTTGGAAGCTATCAGCCTCTAAATGCTATGTAATGTCGTGAGCATGCATGAGATCATCTAGGGAGAGAGTGTGGGTAGATGAGAGAAGAGTGCTGAGGACAAGCCTGGGAATCCCCGAGCATTCAGAGATTGGTGAGAAGGAAGAGGCGCCAGCACAGGAAATGAGCGATCAGTGAGGCTGGAGTGAAATCAGAGCAGCGTGGGGCCTGGAAACCAGGAGAAATAATTCAGTTTGGGGAACTGTGATGAATCTGTGGCAGGGTGAGTAAGAAAAGCAGCTCACTGGTGACCACTACAAAAGCCTTTTCTGTAGAATGATGGGAATGAACATCCAATTGGAATAAGTTGAGGAGAAAATAAAAGATGAAGAGGATGCAAAATAAGTTTGAGAATATTCCAGTTATCGCTACCTCAAAAAACAGTAGCTTAAAACAGTGACAATATTACTTTGCATACAAATATGCAGTTTTGCTCCATTTGGTTATCAGCTGGGGTGGCTCGGAAGTGTGCAACAAGGTCAGTGCCTAGGACCCAATATTTTTAATTTTCTTTAAAATCAGAATAAAAAATGAACATGATCCACCCTAGGCTAATCCAGCTGAGGCTGGAGTGACCCGAAGGCTTGCTCACCCACTCTCCCACACCTCTGGTGGCTGAGGCTGGCTGTCAGCTGAGACCTCAACTGGGGCTGTCTGCCAGAACCCCTACACGTGTCCTGGGCTTCCTCACAGCATGTGGCTGGGTTCCCAGGGCAAGTCCTGAGAAAGAGAGCCAGGCAGAACCCTATCACTTTTGATGGCCTAGCCCTGGAAGTCACATTATGTCACTTCAGTGTGTTCTCTTCAACGAGGTGGCCACAAAGTCTTATCCAGGTTGAAGAGAAGAATAAATAGACTCCTCCCCTTGATAGGAAGAATATGTGAGGCCAGAACTGTTGTGCCATTTTTGGAAAATACATCTGCCACAAGGGGTTTTGTTGGAAGAGGAGCAAAAATTAGGACAGTCGCTGGAGGGGCCTGTGGGCAGGGCCAACTTATCCAATGGGCACAGTGCCTAGTGATATTCTGGTTTTTAAAATCAGAATAAAAAATGAACATAATGCCCCCAAATCTAGTAGAGAAACTTAATCTAGTAGAGACACTAATCTAGGATGGACTGTGTTCATTTTTATTCCAATGATAAAATAATTATTAACACTTATTTAATATTTATTTATTCACTATTTATATTATGATCCATGAAGGCAAAACTGTGTGGGGCCCATGAACATCATAATGTGGCTCGGATGTGGGGTCAAGGAAGGATTTTTGCATTGTTTTAATAAAGGGGATATTAAGCGCATCTGAATGCTGACGGGAATGACCCATCAGAGAGGGATACGTGGAGGCTGCGGAAGAGAAATGCAGCGATTGCGGGAATGAGGTCTGTGAGTGAGCGAAGAGATGTGGCCTAGGAAACAAGCGGTGGGGCTGGCAGGTGGAGAAGGGGAAGGGTGGCTGCTTCCTGAAGCCAGGGGGGCAGGGACGGGGCACAGACACAGAAGCTGGTGAGCACTGTTGGGAAGGTGTGTCGATGCCTGGTCCATCTGTTTCTCTGCGAGGTGAGCAACGGGGACATCAGCTGAAGGTAGGAGCCATTGAGAGCTTCAAGGGCAGGAAGGGCCATTGCATAGTCGTCGCACAGAGCAGGAGAGTGAATTCGCCAGGGAAGAGCAGGCAGTACGATTGTCCGGCAATATTTGAAGTGTGTGCAGCCAGAATGATTTTATGATTTTCCGCAGCAACGTTCAGCCTCCTTGGTGTGGGTGAGGTGTGAGAGCATAGTTAGTGGATAGCTTTAACAGGGGGCTGGTTTTGCCAAGGGAGTGGTTAGGGGGAGACAGGGACACGAAATCAAGGTTATGACAAGGAAATGGCAGGAGTGCTGGACCACGGGATGAGGACAAAGAGGAAAGTGAGGCTATGAGCTAGATGATGGATGTTAAAAAAACATCAGATCAATAGGTTGGAAGTCTTAATAAGGTTGGCGAATTACTGGCGTGAAGGTGTTAGAATAACTGAGCCGGAAGGAAAGCGGTGCTGACGAGAGAAGGCAGTATTGAATGTGTTGGTGGCAGTAGAGAAAGTGGTGACAGCAAGGCCTAGGGCAGTGACCCTCAAACTTCAGTGTGCACCAGAAGCACCTGAGGCCTTGTTAAAACACAGATTATTGGGCTCCACCCCCAAAGTTCCAGATTCACTAGGTCTGAGGTGGGGCCTGAGAGTTTGCATTTCCAACAGGCCCCAGATCCTGCTGGCCCCGGGACCACAAGTGAATGGGAGGCCAAAGTGAGGTGGAAGAAAGCGCTCTGGAACCAAAGAGTCTGACATAGTTTGGATGTTTGTCCCCTCTAAATCTCATATTGAAATGTGATCCCCGACATTGGAGGCGGGGCCTAGGGGGAGGTGTTTGGGTCATGGGGGCCGGTCCCTCAAGAAGGGCTTGGTGCTGTCGTGGCCATAATGAGTGAGTTCTCCCTCTGTTAGTTCACGTGGGATCTGATGGTTAAAGACAGCCCGGCACCTCCTCCCGCCCCCTCTTGCTCCCTCTCTCGCCATGTGACACACCTGCTCCCCTTCACCTTCCGCCATGAGTGGAAGGTCCCTGAAGCCCTCCCCAGAAGCACATGTTGGTGCTATGCTTCTTGTACAGCCTGCAGAACCATGAGCCAAATGAACCTCTTTTCTTTATAAATTACTAAGCCTCAGGTGTTCTTTTACAGCAATGCAAAACAGACTAAGACAGAGACCAAGGACCTTTGAGGCCCGAGTGTGGGATGGGTCATTTATCACTTGGATGTTGAAGTCACTGAAATGATTGAACTGATGCTTTGAGACAAGGGGTGAAGTCACCAGTAAACGATGACAATGAGGAAGAGTAAATAGTGGGGCAGAGTTGGACATGGCTTCAAAGAGACTGGCGTTTTTGAGGGAGAAAAAAGAAAGGCCATTTGGAGGCAACACTGAGGAGTAAGGAGGACTCCAGCTCTGGTCTCTGGACTTTGAAGGTTGTGGGATGTGGGAGAAAAATCCAGCAGTATTTGAAAGGATGACAGAAGAAATAGGGTTCCTACTTCAGGAGTGGCAAGGAGGTTATAAGAACTTTGAGAGATTGGGGGTGTCTGGAGGCAGGAACAGTGAGAGGCGAGGTCAGGCCTGGAGACGTGCTGGACAATTCAGGGGGGACACCCAGTGGGGAATGAGCAGGGCCAACCTGGGATTAAGGGCAGATTCCCTGGAACTACTGCCTTTAAAGACTTCTAGAAAAATCGGTGCTCCAGGTCTTCTGTTTTCTTGGAGGTGTCATCTTTATATTACATTAAAATAAGTACGAAAATATCATTGATTTAAAAGTCAATTTGCATGACCTGTAATATAAAAGTAAGAGCCTTCAAAGATATTTTAGGCTGTGCTCCCAGATCCGTCTCACATGTTAGTACTTTGGAGGAAATGGAAGAAAAGCACTACCTGTAGGTCTATGGGTGAAGGGCTGGAGGCATCTGCACTTTAAATTGGAAAATGAAAAACCTCCAGTACTCAAAGATATGCTCTGTAGGGAGCTTCCGATGCCGTTTGGGGGCTGAGTTAGCCTGGGGACAGGGTTGGTTCCTGTAGAGCCCTTCCCATCACAGATTCTGCCTCTTCTCGCTAGACCGTGTAGGGGGGTGGGCGAGTCCCAGATCAGCAGCAGATTCTATATTACGGGCTAGGAGTTGGTCTCGCTTCCTCTCTGGATTTGAGCTCCTGTCTCCAATTCGGGCCCCTTGGCGAGACGCCCAGCGGAAGAGATGAGAGTGTGTGAGACAGGAGGGTCCAGCCTGTCCTCCCGACTTCATCCACCTCCCTCTGCCTACTTCTCAGTTCCTTCCACTTCTCCCTCTTCGGTCTCCCGGGGCCAGCGTGGTTGCTTGGTTGGCGAGGCTGAGGGGAGGGGTGAAGCTGGGGGAGCTTAGGCTGGAGGTCAGACCTTCCAGAGGAATCTTCTAATGGTCTTAGGGAAGCTTAGCTGGCCTGGACCTGCCCCGCCCCCGTCCCCGCTGATCCCATTCACTGGCCGAGATGAGGAAAGGGAGGAAGAGGGCCCGAGCCTAGCAATCAACCCGCAGAGGCCCGGGAGGAGACACACGCGCTTGCTCCCTGGCATTCCTGGGGGCCAAGATGGGGCAGCAGTTCAGCTGGGAGGAGGCGGAGGCGGCGGGGGAGATGGACGTGGCGGAGCTCCAGGAGTGGTACAAGAAGTTTGTGGTGGAGTGTCCCAGCGGCACACTCTTCATGCACGAGTTTAAGCGCTTCTTCAAGGTCACAGGCGACGAGGAGGCCACCCAGTATGTAGAGGGCATGTTCCGGGCCTTCGACAAGAATGGGGTAAGGCGGTCTGGAGGGGAGGAGCGGTGGCCGGTCCACCTGGTGCCCCCTCACCCTGGAGCCAAAGGCACATCCCCGGGGAGGGCTCCCAGTCCCCCATCCTTCCAGCTTCCGCTCTGTGCCCTTCGTTCCTGTCCACCCCTTACCTTTTCTTTCTCCCTCTTACCCCAAACTCTTCTCTCCCCGACATTCTGCGCCCTTCCCATCTTTTCTTCTCTCCTCCCCGCCTCGCCTTCCCTCCCACCACCTCTCGGTTTTCATCTGATGCTCCCCGTATCCTCTTCCCGAGAGCCAAACGTCGTCTAGTCTGGGTATTGGGGGGTATTTTTGGCCAAGTTTCTGCAGCCCAAGGACCTGGTTTTTCATACCCATCAGAGCCCCTGTCGCTCTAAACAGAGGCGCAAAAGAGATGTCCCGGATGAGACAAGCTACCTTAGCGTAGACCATGAGCTGCCCCTTGTTGGGGTCCTTCAAACTGAGATAGGTCAGAAATGTTGGAAAAGGCTCCTGCACTGACTGGGAGATTGGATGAATTACTGCAAAAGTTCCTTTCAACTCTTGAAGTCTTGGAAGGTTGCATGAAGTCATTCAGACCACAGGGTTTCTTTAGACCCTCCAGTGGCACTAGCAGCTAAGAATTAGAAATTCAATTCAACTTAAAACCCCTTGACTATTCAAGGTTATCCAGTTCAGTGGCTCTGCAGTCCTTTAAACCACTAAGTTTGCCTCAACTACCTATTTCAGCCCCAAGTGGAGGGGGCGGGTTGGACCTGGAGAATTAATCTGGAGGAAGCGTCACTACTCCACCTCCCAGTGCGTGGAGAACTTGCTTTTCTGAGCTGAGGCATTGGCAGTGCCACTTCAGGTCTGCCCCTGTCCCGGGTGCAGGTCAGTGCACATGCCCTCAGTGTCTGGGTGAAGGGGGGAGGGCAGGGTTGCATCTTCAGTGCAGCAGAACCACCCTTGGAGACAGGCCCATCGACCACCCCACGGGGCACAGAGCCAGCTTCGGACCTCTCAGAGCACCTTCTCTCCTCATGCCCCTCTGGGCCAGCGGCAGCTCTGTGGGGGAGGGGATATTTTTGTTATTCACAATTAAATGATGAGAAAGCTGGGGCAAAAGGAAGTGAATTGATTTGTCCAATGTCATATGCTCAAGGGTCCTGACAACCAGTCAAGTGCCCTTGCCTAGAAGGCAGGAATTTTTTAAGAAAGAAAATGATTTTTTGAGGCCGGGCGCTGTGGCTCACGCCTGTAATCCTAAGCAGTTGGGAGGCCGAGGCGGGTGGATCATTTGAGCTCAGGAGTTCGAGATGAGCCTGAGCAAGAGCGAGACCCCGTCTCTACTAAAAATAGAAAGAAATTATCTGGCCAACTAAAAATATAGAAAAAATTAGCCGGTCATGGTGGTGCATGCCTATAGTCCCAGCTATTCGGGAGGCTGAGGCAGGAGGATGGCTTGAGCCCAGGAGTTTGAGGTTGCTGTGAGCTAGGCTGACGCCGCAGCAGTCTACCCTGGGCAACAGAGCCAGACTCTGTCTCAAAAAAAAAAAAAGAAAATGATTTTTTGAAAAATTTGAATGTCAAAAGAAAAGTAAATAATCAGGTTGTATGTGGCAAGACACTATCATAAATATATGCCATAAATATATCAATCTTCCCCATACTCATCTAAAAATCAATGCAGCAACAATTCAAGATCCAAAAGGGATTATTAAGCTCCTGGGCATTATACCTCATCTCTTCTTATAAGGCAGCATATAATAGTCATCAATTGTTTTTCCTTTTTTAATAACTTTTTAATTGTGCTATGATTCTAAATTTACAGGAAAATTATAAGAATAATACAAGTAACTCCCATGTATAATTTATCCATATTCCCCAAGTTGTTTACATTTTGCCCTGTTTATCATTCTCTATCTCAGTCTATATATACATATATAATGTATTATATATGTACATATGCATACACCTAATACATAATCTATGCATATACATAATACATAACATATACATATACTTATTTTAAGAGAAAGTTGTAGATATTATGCCCTTTTTTTCCTAAGTATTTCATTGTGTATTTTCTAAGAATGAGGACATTCTCTTAAATATATTATCAAAATCAGGAAATTCAACATGGATACAATTCTATGATCTAATTGACAACCCACATTTAAGTCTGGTCAATTGTCCCAATAGTGTAGTGTTCTTTACAACTTTCTTGCTTTCTTTCTTTTTCTTTTTTTTTTTTGGTCCAGTCCTACATTGCATTTACTTGTATCTCCTTAGTCTTCTTTAATTTGGAATCTTTAATCTCAACTTTTCTTTGCTTTATTTGACCTTGACATTTCTGAAGATGGCACCCCAATTATTTTGTAGAATGCCCCACAATTTAGATTTGTCTAATGTTTCCCCATGATAAGATGAAGGTTTCACACTTCCCGCAGAAATGCCAGTGATGTGATGTTGTGTCCCTCGCGGTGCATCATCTGGCCATATATGTAATGTCAATTTGTCCCATCACTGGGTGGTTAACTTTGACCATTTGGCTAAGGTGATGTCTGCCAGGTTTCTCCACTGTGAAGTTACTGTTTTTTTCTTTATAATTAATAAGCTTATTGTAGGGGTACACCCTGAGACTAAGGAAATATCCTATTGTTCATCAAATTCCCATCTACTAGTTTTGGCATTGATAATTTTCTAACTCTGGCTGGGTGTGATGGCTCATGTCTGTAAACTCAGTACTTTGGAGGCTGAGGTGGGAGGATTGCTTGAGCCTAGGAGTCCAAGGTTACAGTGAGCTAAGATCATGCCACTGCACTACAGCCTGGGTGACAGAGTGAGACCCTGTCTCTGAAAAAAAAAGAAAAAGAAAAAAAAAAGTCTAACTCTACCACTGTCCCGTCTCTATTTATTAGTTGGCAATCTATGTAAGAAAGAGCTTTCCTAGAAGGTGTTTTTAAGTTCCTCTCCCAGAGACTGAGCCTTCTTTCCCACTTGGTCTTTGTCACCAAATCTACACCTGATCCCATTCCCCATCTTGGCACACCTTTGTATCAGGGAGTTTCATTTCTGGACAATTGGTCTGAGATTTCTAGAGCAAATAATATCAAAAGAGTTCATAGATCCGGCCGGGCACGGTGGCTCACGCCTGTAATCCTAGCACTCTGGGAGGCCGAGGCGGGTGGATTGCTCGAGGTCAGGAGTTCGAGACCAGCCTCAGCAAGAGCGAGACCCCGTCTTTACTAAAAATAGAAATTATTTGGCTAACTAAAAATATATATAGAAAAAATTAGCCAGGCATGGTGGTACATGCCTGTAGTCCCAGCTACTCGGGAGGCAGAGGCAGGAGGATCGCTTGAGCCCAGGAGTTTGAGGTTGCTGTGAGCTAGGCTGACGCCACGGCACTCACTCCAACCCGCGGAACAGAGTGAGACTCTGTCTCAAAAAAAAAAAAAAAAAAAAAAAAGAGTTCATAGATCTAGCTCACATGTCAAAATCTGGGGTGATCGAAACAAGGTCAAGGCAAAAGGGGCAGGTGCACCTCGCCTCTGCAGCTCTCCCTCGCAGCAGTTCTCTCTGGCGGTTGCCCTGTGACGCCCTGGAATGGAAGAAGAGGGAGGATGAAGATCAAATGTCATCTACGATTCTTACATAACACGCATTGGGGTCAGGGCTGGTGCACAAATGCATCAATTCAGGGAGAAGCGGGGCAGATAATCCCACAGAGCAGATGACACGCCTACCCTATTCCTGAGCAGACAGAGGCATTTCCATCACTCTCAGGCCTCGTGGGTAATTGGAGCTGACAAGGACCAGTGTACAACAGATAGAATTAGTTCCAGCTGGAAGTTTCCCAGAAATGGTCGTGGGGTTTGCAATAGCCTCACAGGTGAGATCACTTATCTAGAGATTATTCTAGAATATGCCTCATGTAAGGCAAGAGGTCTTTATGGAAACTGAATCATGTTGAGAGAGGATGTTATAAGAACAGAAGGTCCTGAACAAAGGAGGAGGGAAAATCTAGAGATCTGGAGAGGAGGGATTTGTCAGTGGCTTTGGTTTTTGTTTTTCTCCCCTTGTACCCCTGGACACCAGGCTCATTTGCTAGGCAGAAATAAGACTTGGGTGGAGAAGAAAAGCTTTTCCAACTTAATGAACAGGAGGAGATGTGTAGCTTGAAAGGCTCCACCACTTGCTGGCTGGGTGGCCTTGGGCACCTCTGAGTGGCAGGTTCCTCATCCATAAAATGGGGACAGCATTTCACACTGAATCCTCATTAAATAAGAAACACAAGATGCTTGTAGTAAGCTTAATTAAGTACTAACTGCTAAAGAAAGTAGCCTTTTAAAGAACCCACAGCCACTACTAAGTAAGAATCTATACTAAAAAAAATTACCAGCAATGTAAGAAAAACTGTACATGCACAAAGATGTTCATTGTTTAATGTAAAATATTAGAAGTGTGTTCAAAAAGAGGGAATGCCCAGTACCCCCTTCCCCCAAAAAAATCCCCTAAAAGTTGAGATTTTTTTTTTTTTTTTTTTTTGAGACAGAGTGTCACTTTGTTGCCCGGGCTAGAGTGAGTGCCGTGGCGTCAGCCTAGCTCACAGCAACCTCAAACTCCTGGGCTTAAGTGATCCTACTGCCTCAGCCTCCCGAGTAGCTGGGACTACAGGCATGCGCCACCATGCCCGGCTAATTTTTTCTATATATATATTTTAGTTGACCAGCTAATTTCTTTCTATTTTTAGTAGAGACGGGGTCTCACTCTTGCTCAGGCTGGTCTCGAACTCCTGACCTCGAGCGATCCACCCGCCTCGGCCTCCCAGAGGGCTAGGTTTACTGGCGTGAGCCACCGCGCCCGGCCGAAATGGGAAAATGTTAAATGAAAATCCAGTAAATAAAACTATAAGTATAGTCTGATGTCAATTAGGTAAATATATGGTGAGGGATAAGGGGCCCATATATTTATAGAGATTATCTAAAAGACATGAATAAAACGCTTCTGGTGTTGAGGTGGGCTAGTTCTGTTTTCTTCTTAGTTTTTTCCCTTATGCTTTTTGCTATTTCTCTCATTTTCTGCCATTTTCTCTTGTTGCTCAAACTCTGCTCACCCAGGCACCCCTTGGGCTGGGGCTCTTGCGTGGCCTGACTCAGTGGGACAGAAGTGCTCTGGGCCATGGATGTCATTTCTGATACAAAGTTATGAGAATGACAGACACTCCTGGGGGAGCCGATGGCTCCAATTTTTTATCTGGAGAGCGGAAGTCCCAACCCTGGAATAAGTGAGCTCCTCTAAGTGAGACCCCGGCCCGACTGCACACTGCAGCCACCACCACCAGCAGCCTTTCGCCTCAAACACATTTGGAGAAGAGCAAGAATGTTCTCTTCCTACTTCTTGTTTACTGCTTTTGGAATAATTGTTGCTGTCCCATTTCTGTCACAAGAAATTTCAGTTTCCTGGTGAGAGTCACCAGAGTAGACTGTGCCCCTCACCCTCCCTCTGCCCCCTTAGCCCTTGAGCTCTGTCTCCCCCACCCTTCCTGGATGGGGGTGGGGCACAGGCCTGTCATTCAGGGTAATGGCCACCTGGGACTCAGGGTGAGTGAGAGCACACGGGAAAATTTCAATGTGAGCTCTGCTGTCTAATCTCCTTTCAAAACTACCTTAGTGCCCAGTTCAGATCAAGTCCATCACTGACTCATGGATTCATAAATATTTATTGGCTCCCAACTCTGGGCCTAAGTGGCACTTCACTAGGCATGAAGGAAAAACACAAGCGATGTCAACCACTCCCTTTTCTCCAGGAGCATATAATGTGACATACTTAGGAAACAGTCAAGTGACGATGCCAGAGTTAAGTCCCAAACTACGTAGAATAGACTGTAGGTGCTGTGGATGTTTGAATGGGGAGAGAGACAGCAGTATGGCTGAAGTGGGCGAGAAGGAAGGCTTCCTGGAGGAGGAGACCCTTGAGCTGAGCCTTGAGGGATGGATAGGATTGGGTGATCATACAGAATGAGAATAGAGAATGTTCTCCACCCCAGGAGTGGAAACCAGCATGAGCAAAGGTGCAGAGGCCACATGGATTGCAAGGAGTAGGAAGAGCCCTGAGTCTGCAGGGGTGAGTGGCCCTGAATAGGGCTCACACCTGCATTCCGGGGAGGTGGGGATGTGGGCAGCAGGGGGCCTCAGCAGCATCCATGCCTGATGCAGGACAACACCATCGACTTCCTGGAGTACGTGGCAGCCCTGAACCTCGTGCTGAGGGGCACCCTGGAGCACAAGCTGAAGTGGACCTTCAAGATCTATGATAAGGACCGCAATGGCTGCATCGACCGCCTGGAGCTACTGGACATCGTGGAGGTCAGTGTCTCCGGCACTGAGCACTGCGGGGGCTGAGGGCTGGCCGCGGGGGGCCAGCTGGGGCTGGAGAGGACTTGAAATCATTCCGAGGCTGTTTTTGACCACTGTGGAATTAAGCTAGAAATCAACCACAAAAAGATAACTAGACAATCCCCATCTGTTTGGAAAGTAGGCAATACGCTGCCAAATATTCCACGAATCAAAGAAATACTGTCTCTCTCTCTCTCTCTCTCTCTCTCACACACACACACACACACACACACACACACACTATTTCGAACTGAATAATAATGCAAACATGACGTGCCAAAACATATGGAATGGAGCTGAAGCTGGGCTTGCAGAAAAATTTACAGCCTTAAAATGTATATATTAGAAAATAAGAGATCGAGGCTTCGCAGCTCACGGTGGTGCTGGGTGGGGTGGTGTGTGCAGCCAGGAACTCCCAGCTGGAGTTAAACCCGCGGGGCTCTGGGAGCACAGCCGTAGGACGGGTCAGTTTTGATCAGGATCTGGATCATGTGGTCCTTAGATGCACAGCTGGGAAGCCAGCCCTGGGGGGCAGCACTGAGGGATGTGGGTCACGGGGTGAGGATGGGGCTTGCGGGGTCTCCCATCAGTATAGCTGAGTGTTCTACACAGGCGATCTACAAGCTGAAGAAAGCCTGCAGGGAGGAGACGGAGGCTGAGCAGCAAGGTCAGCTGCTCACGCCCGAGGAGGTCGTGGACAGGATCTTTCTCCTGGTGGATGAGAATGGAGATGGTAAGAGGGACAGAGGTGGTGGGGGGAGGGCTGTCCGCCCCGCAGCACTCATTCTCTCTGGCCATGTGTTCTTGGGCAAGGCTTCCACCTCCCAACGACTGGTATCCTCATCTGTGACAAGGCCGTTGAGAAGATTATGTGAACTAGCAATGGGCATCAGAAGCACGTGATGTTTGTAGGGGTGATTAAAACCCTTCAGGAGTTGCTGATGGGGGCCAGGCAAGCGTAATAGAAAAATTAGAAACCTCAGGGATGATGTATTTAACCTCTCACCCTGGGCTCAGCTTCCTCATCTGAAAAATGGGGGTGATAATAGTGGTTGAGAGGAACCATGGGACAATGTGTTTAAGAGCCAGGCATAGGGGAGGCTTCCATTCAGCCTACTTGGGCTCTCCTCCCTGTAGCCCAGTGCCCAGCCCCAGGGCAGTGTGAGGAGGGGGCTGGCTTGCAGAGAAGCCCTGAAGAATCTCTCTGCTCCACCCAGCATCTCAGAGGTACTATGGGCAAAAGTAAAACTTCACTTCTTCTGCAAAGAAAGCCCCTTAAAGGTTCCAGGAGACTCCTAGAGAATCAGAGAATTGACAGGCTGCCTGGTTTGCAGAAGAGGTGTGGGTACATCCTAAGGGAGCAGGTCTCTCCTCCTGCCCCAACCCCAGGTCTTCCCTCTGCCCACATGACCGTCTCTCCCACCCCTGCTCAGGCCAGCTCTCTCTGAACGAGTTCATTGAAGGTGCCCGTCGTGACAAGTGGGTGATGAAGATGCTGCAGATGGATGTGAACCCGGGTGGCTGGATCTCTCAGCAGAGACGGAAAAGTGCCATGTTCTGAGGGGCCAGGGGCCCTGGGAGCCCTGGAGGAGTCTACAGCCTCCTCCAGGACTCCAGGATCACCCAGGTTTCCAGAGTAGCGGGACGGTCCCTGGCTTAGCCTGCGCGTACCCACTCTCACCCTGGTGTGGACTTCCTGGCCCCCCTGTGCAGGGGTGAGTGGGGACGGGGAAGGGCTGCTGGGTCTGAAGTGGCCAATAGGGCACAGTCCATTGTGGAGGATTTCCTGGGGTGGGGAAGGGAACGCGGTTACTGCCCTTTTGGCTGCTCCTGGGAGAACTACGCCTTGGCTGGGTGGTTGTGGGGCTCCCACAGATTCCTAGGTGTTCTCAGTTGGGAGCAGGAGTCAATTGAGGGGAGTGGGGGCCCCATAGGCCAAACCAGCAATGAGAACGCCCACACTCACCGGTGTGAAGCAGAGGCAGGTAGGAAGCAGGGGCTGCAAGGTGTTGAGACTGAAGAAAAGGTAGGCGTGTGTGTTGGGGCCCCCAGGATGCTGAGGAGTGTTCCCGGGGAGGACCCTCGCCGCCTGCTCCCCACCATGTCCTCACCAGTGGTGTCAACGGGGAAAACTGCAGCAAGGAAGCGGCAGGCTGTGGTCTTCCTGCGCTTTGGAGGGGTCGGCTGTGCTTAAAGGGGCTGTTTCAGCTCTGCCCGGGTGCTGCTCCCCGAGCCCTGCTGCCAGCCTGCCTCCCCCCCACCCCCCACCCCCCAGAATCCCCCTCGTCTTCCATACCCGCTCCACGGCCACCCGTCCCCAGCATGGACGTTCCACAGTTCCCAGCCAAAAGCCGAACATATCTCTTTAAAGGACGGAGAAACCTTCTCTCTGTCTCTGGGGAGAACTGGGGGCCTGCTGACCTGGGCTCTAGGCCAGGCTTAGCCTCCAACTGCTGTGTGACCCCAGATGGCCACTCCTCTTCCCTAACCTTGGTTGTCTGTCTGCACGGTGAGAGCAGATTGGATGGGGTGAGCAGTTTTCAGATTATTATTTTTTTAGATGTGGAATTCTTTTTTGTTATACAAACACTTACTTGCAATCCCAATATAGAAACTGGATTAAAGAAACTCGGTTCCCTCCCAGCCCTGCAGCCAGAGGCCCCTCTGAAAAAACTAAGTGAAAACCAGTGGCCTGGATCACTGTTACTCCTGGGAGATAATTTAAAACTGGGACCAGGAAAAACATTCGTTTTACCTTGAATAGCTATGTTTTTATGTTGATGTATAAAAAATAAAACTAACTCATTGAACCTGCAATTTTATAGGTATATTTCATACGATATTCAATGAAGTTTCCTTTAGATATCAATTTTAGGTAAAAAATGATTGATTAAAAATTATTAATAATAATCCAGGTGGGACACAGATAGGCCCAAATCATGAAGGTGGTCTGTGAATGAGGTTGGGGAATGGCCTCATCCTACGCAGACACCCTCCCAACTCTGACCTTCAGGATTCCCAAGCGGCTGCCAGCAAGAGCAGGGGCAGAAATGTCGACCCCCTTTTTCTTCCAGGCTGCCCTCAGCATTGGCCTCCACCTGCCCTCCACGTCTGCTGCCCAGGCCCTCGCTGACTTCCCTGACGGGGTGGTCCACGTGATGGACAGCACAGAGGGGGCAAAATGCACCCTCTCATGCCCCCACTGGGGTGCTCTCTGACCTGGTGTTTCATCCTCTTTCCCTTTGTTTTCTCCCTCCCACTCTTGGGTTTTTATTTACTCCTCACACCTCCCCCACACCCAGCTCAAGTGAAGACTCAAAGCCCAGAAGAAAGAGCATCTTTGAAAAAATGATCACAATTGCTCCAGCCTCTGTCTCTCCCCAGGTTCCTGTGGCAGCCAGGCAGCTGTAATTCAGGGCAAAGCTGACAAAACCTGCCTTGGATGGGTAGATCTCTGAGTTGGCCATTCTTAAAGTCAGGGTGTGCAAAGAATAAGGATGGGGCCCACCTGTAACAGACTGTCAACTGATGTCAGGTGTCCCCAAAGCAAGAGGGATTTCAGTTATACCAGGGATGGTCAGGTCATTTGCAATGAGTCACAGACCTGGGGGGAACCATGGGGCACCTCACACTACCAAGCAGGGGAAGTATGAGGAACTTGTGCAGTCTATTCTGGAAAACTACAGATTTCCTCTGGGCAAATGAGGACTCTCTGCAGTGCCACCCACCTTCTTTCACTTTTTAGCCAGTACCAAATTTGGGCAAACCCTCCCAGAGTGTCAGAATGCATGCACGGGCGCAGACGTTCAGAGTCAGATCTACAGTCATCCAAACATTCCATCCTTGTCTCCATGGTAATATGATAAACTTCTTGAAGGAGTGGTGGGTTTTTTCCTCTTACCAGGGCCCTAGGAGGTGCTCCCTAAAAATGGACATGGTGACTTTTATTGTTTCAAATTTGGTAAAATTTAAATCCTAAGAGATGGCCACAATTTATACCTAAGAACACTCCTGTCCACATCACACAGCCCCCACATGTGACACATACGTCACAGAGAACGCACCTTCAACCTCCCCACACCTTCTTCTCCGTGTGCACCCCTAACCACTCATTCAGGTCCAAAGTCAAAGGTCACCCCTGTGATGCTGCCTGAGTCAGACTCCTCCAGGTCTCTCCTACAGGAATCTGTTCACAACTGCTCTTAGCACATTTTATTACGCTGACACTTGCCCACGTGTCTCCCCATTAGCCTGAGTTCCTTGAGGATGAGAACTGTTTTCTTTCTCATCCAACATCTAGCATACTAAGTGCTCAGTAAATGCTTACTGAAGGGAGGAATGAATCAACACAAATCACCAGTAGGCTCCGGGATCCCAGGGGCAGGATGGGAATGTCATTGGAGCACAAAAATTGGGGCTGTGGCCACTGCATCTGCAGGACTCCACCAGAGACCTGGGAAAGCCCAGCCCTCCCTCCGAGCTTCCACGTCTAGAAGAGTAAGGACTGGAGAAGGTCCGTGGGCTGGAGAAGGTCCGTGGGCAAAGTTGGGGAAAACTGGGAGAGGTGCCCAAAGGGGAAAGGGAGGTGCCTGAGAGCGGTGGGATGACCAGTGTCCCCAGCAGGGAGTGTCACCACCACCTGAGTCACCCAAAGTGTCTAGAAGCAATCCTTCACTGTCCCTGGCTCTGGACACCCACCCCCCCCCCGTCCCTCCGCTGCCACCATTCACCCCAAAGAGGCCAGCCGAGCCTTTGAGTTCAGTAGAGTCTATCTGGCATTAAGACAAGAACAACGACACCAGGCACCACCACCCCACCCCACCCCCCAGTACAGAAGCAGCTGGGCGGTGGGCTCAGCCGGCTGCCTCCGTGGCAGGGTCACCATCCCCGTCCCCATCCTCCTCGTTGTTCTGGAGCCTGCGCACGATGCGGGTGAGGTCCAGGCTTCGCGTCAGCGTGTCCAGGAGCATCTGGTCCTTCTGCACTCCCTCCACGAACTCTTCCAGGGAGAGTTCCCCTGGGCAAAGAGAAAGGGGGCCATGGGCAGGAGGGTGTTCACACCTGCAGTGCAGGGCCCAGAGCTAGATGCTTGCAAGAGCTGGGGACAGAGCGAACGCTGGGGGAAGTGGCCTGTGAGTATGGCAGGCAGAGGGATCCAGAGCCCACTGTCTGGTCCAGGAATCCCTAAAAGCCAGCCCTGTGGCTGGAGCAGAGGCTGGTGGAGGAGGTGACCAGCAGAGGGCCCTTAGTGCCTCCTCCTCCCCTCCTTCCCCTCTCCCCTGGTGACCTCCCACCCCTGATGACCCCACATCCCTGGTGACCCCTCATCCCTGGTGACCCCTCCCCCGGCCAGCCCCTCCTGGACCCCTCACCATCCCCATTGACGTCAATCTTGGAGAACACTGTATCGGTGAACTCCTCCGCAGTCATGGTCGTGTCGCTGCAGGGGTTAATGGCTCGGATGGCCTGCGAGGGAAGAAGCAGGCAGAAGTGAGGGACACGTCCTCCTCCTATCTCAGCAGTGGGAGCGGGGACAGTGGGAGCCTGTCTGGCTCCCGGCAGGAGCGGGTAGAGGTGCTGGTGTCCGGGTCTGAGGCCGGGCTGGGACTGCACAGCCGAGCTTCAGTCTCCAGGTAAGGATGCGGAAAGGCCCGCGGAGGGGAAGGGACGTGGCCCGGTCACGCGGCTGGTGAGGGGATCCTCAGTCCCAAGTCCTGTCGCAATCCGGAAACCGCAGTTCCGACCCCTGAGGCTCAGCTCGGGGTCCCACCCGGCCCGGCCCTCTGCACCTGGAGTTACCCGGATGATGGTGAGCAGCTCGTCGCGGTCGATGCAGCCGTTGCCGTCCACGTCGTAGAGCTTGAAGTACCAGCGCAGCTTCTGTTCCACCTTGCCCTTGAGCACCAGGCTGAGCGCCGCCACGTACTCCATGAAGTCGATGTAGCCGTCCTGGGGGGGGAGTGGGGAGGGGCGGCCGCCTGAGCCCACCCGGCCGATGCCCAGCGAGGGGCCCCCGCTGTCCTCTCCACGCCGGGCCGTCTGTCTGTCCTCCCGGACACCCGCACAGCCCGCCCTGCCCGCCCCGGAGAACGCGGATCAAATCCGATAAACCGACCCCCCGTGGGGCGTGAGTGGCTGAGGCTGCCCGTCTGCCTGTGAGTCTCGAGCTTGAGCCTTCCCCGTCGAGGCCGGGGGGACGCGGTGTGCGGCGGGGAGGAGGGAGAGCCGCACCCCCAGGGATGCGGTTTGGATGAGCTCCTGGAAGTTTCTCACCCCGCAGGCAGGCGGGGCTGGAGGAGCTGGGGCAGGGGCAGGAGGGCGACGTGGAGGCCGGGAGCACCTTCCCGGTTCCTTCCTCGCTCGTGCAATGTGCTGTGATACACTGAGAATCCAGAACCCAGGGAGCTAGAAGCCCTGTCCTGAGGAGTGCAGTGCTCGGGCACAGGTTCGAATCCTGACTCCACCCCCTCGAAGCCGTAGGATCTGGGACAAAAGAGTCACTATGTCTCTGGCCCTCGATTTCCTCATTTATAGTAGTTGTAATAGTCCCTACTCCTGTGGGATTGTTGTGGGATTAAGTGAGCTCATGTATGGAAAGCACTCAGCACTGCCTGGCACTTAGCACTCAATAAACGTTACCTATTATTACCACTAATGCTATTATTATTATAGAGAGATCACTATGACATCGTGATGCACAGTCGTCCCTCCTAGTATATGTGGGGGATGGTTCCAGGACAACCACCCACTTCATCCCACCCCTCACCCTTCCAGCCCCACCCCCTGCATATACCAAAATTCGCACATACACAAGTCCGGCAGTCAGCTTGGTGGAACCCGAGTACAGGAAAATCCACCCTCCCTACAAGGGGTTTCACAGCATGCAAATACTGTATTTTGGATCCACATATGGTTGAAAAAAATCCTCATACACATGGACCTGTGCAGTTCAAACCCCAGTTGTTCGGAGGTCAGCTGTATATCCAGCAACAACATATCCGGACAGTGCATTATGGAATCATAGATTAGGAGCACCCAACTCTGCTAGGGCAGGGGCAAGAAGAGGGGAGCTCAGGGAGGCGAGTCTCAGAGGAGCCAGTCATGGGGAAGGGTGGCAGAAGACATTCCTGCAGGATATTTCTTGAGGACCCCCTAAATGTTCACCAGCTGACACTCTGCCTGGACCTGCCAGCTCTGTGGATGGGGTCAAGGAATTAAGGCACATGGGCCAGCCTCCTCCTGCTCCCAGCAAATTGAATGAGGCCGAGAGAGGAAGCCTGTGTCTTGTAGAAAGGCTCAGTGCTGTAAGGAAAGGAGCACTGGACTCACAGCAGGTGAACCTGAATTCAGCCTCTGTTCCTTCACTTACAACCACGACTCTGGAACCAGGAAGTTACCGAGAGGCAGATTTGAGGTCATTATGAAAAACTCTTTAACAGGCAGAGTTGCCCAGGCATGGTGGCTCATACCTGTAATCCTAGCACTTTGGGAGGCCGAGAGGGGAGGATTGCTAGAGGCCAGGAGTTCCAGCTTGAGCAAGAGCAAAACCCTGTTTCCACAAAAAATAGAAAAATTACCCAGGCATGGTGGTGCATGCCTGTAGTCTCAGCTACTCAGGAGGCTGAGGCAGGAGGATCGTTTGAGCCTAGGAGACTGAAGCTGCAGTGAGCTATGATCACACCACTGCACTCTAGCCTGGGTGACAGAGTGAGACCCTGTCTCAAAAGTAAATAAATAAATAAATAAAGCCAAGCAGAGTTGCCCATGGTGAAAGGGTCAGCCTGGTGCAATAATGAGCTCCCTGTTGGTGGAAGCATACAAGCAGAGGTTGGCAAGGATGTGGCAGAGATAGGACAGGAAGGCCTCTGAGATCTCCTGGTCTGTGCTGGCCTGTGGCCTTGAGCAAGGCCATAACCACTCTGAGCCCCACAGTGGAGATCTTGGACAGAGTGGGTGTTTTCGTGGTGCTTCCCATGTGCGAGGCTTTCACTCACCTTAGCTCATTCAGTTCCAACCCACCTCCCAGGATCATTTTCAGAAGGGAGCAAGGCCCTTGCAACAGTGCTTGGATAAGCAAGAGAACCACTAAGGAGGGTCATCTGGAGAAGGGGACACGGGGTGAGGAGGCTTTTCATTTTTTATCTTTCTGTATTGCTGGAAACTTCTACAATAAGCTGTATTACTTTTATAATTTAAAAGAAAAAACGGCTAAAAGGGGCAATGGAAAAAGTGTGAGGTTTTGGACCAGAAAGACCTAAACTGCCTCTTAGGAGAGGCATGACCTTGGACAAGTCACACGACCTCCTCGAGTCTCAGTTGCCTCAGGTCTAGGATAAGAATGACAATATGTACTTCTCAAGATTGCGATGTGGATTAGATTCAGCGATGATACTACAGCAATACTAACTTTTTCAGTGTTCTCCATGGACTTCCTGGGCTGAGCGCTTTATTTACTTATTTAATCTCACAGCTCCCTGCCCCCAGGAGGTGGACATTTTTGTCTCCATTTTGGATGAGAAAGCTGAAGTTGAGAAAGATTAGGCCACACAGCTAATGAATGACAAAGCCTCACCTAGAAAGCTGGGTCTCCTAAGTCCTACACCAGGGATCAAATGTGGGCTATGAGATTTACATTGATTTGTGTGCACCTGTGGGACTGCCAGGCACAGCCAAGCCCAGGCAAAATTTTGAAGTAAGCAAAGCAAACGCCTGTCCCCCAGTTCCCACGCCCCACTGATACCGCTGTACCCTCCGGCCCCACACAGCTGGTGCAATACCCCGGATACAAATGTCTTCTAACTCAGGGGCTGGTGAACTTTTTCTATAAAGTGCCAGATAGTAAATATTTCAGCTTTGCAGCCAAACAGCCTCTGTCATGTAGCATGAAAGCAGCCGTAGACAATTTGTAAATAAATAAATGGATGTGGTGTATTCTAATTAAACTTCATGTACAAAAATAGGCCCGTGAGCCTCATTTGCACATCCCTGTTTTATTTAACTCCTTTCTGCATCAGAACTTGCCAGTCCTGTGTCCCATCTCCTAGCCAAGCTGCTAAATTGCTCCATGCTGATGACAACGGTTGGTCAAGACAGCACTGCCCAAAGTGTGACTGCGTACCATGGGTGTATATGAGGCATTGGGTGGAACAGGGATGCTCTTCATTTTAATAAGTGCATAGTTAATTAATGTGTATTATAAAATACATACCTAGCTGTAAAACTCATGACTTCTCACATATTCATTCAGTGATGCAACCAATATTTATTAAGCACCTACCATGTTCCAGGCACTGTCCTAGGAGCTGGGGATTCAGCAGGGAACAGACAGGCAAATCTCTGCCCTCCTGGAGCTTACATTCCAGCAGGGGAGACAGACAGTAAATATGATGTGGAAATGTTATTTAATATCTGGTCTTAGAAGATGAGAAGTGCTGGGGGGAAAGGACAGACCGGGAAATACAGAGGTAGGGACCAGTCCCAGTTTTAAATAACGTTTAAACCAGGAGATCGGGACAAGTGCTAGTGAGAAATCAACGTTTCAGCAGAGACTTACAGCAGGGGAAAGTGTGAGCCAAGCAGAATTCTGGGGGAAGAGGTCCCAGGCAGCACAAAGGCCCTAAGGCATAAGGGAGAAGGCCATACTGGGTAGAAACAAGAGGCTGATTTACTTTCAGTGGAAAGAAAAGGATCAAGTGGTGTTTACATGTGACAATAGTTAAAGAGATGGCATATGAATGACTCCAGTTAGTTTGTCCCTCCTTGGTGTCATATGTGTGATTTTGGGGGGTCCTCCTGCAGACATGTCTTGACCCAAAAGGTTTCCTTAGCAGGCAAGAAGATGAGATAGTTTGGTGTTTAGGGGCATGGGGGTTGGGCTTAACCACCTACTCTTCTTCGCCTACTGTTCAGGAGTTATTGCTTCTTCTGGAACATTCTGGGGGTCTGGCATGATGACTCCATCCCTGCTAGTCTCCACACCATGGGCTCCAGTACTCTGCTCCCCTATACCCGCTTTGGGAAAGCCCTCGGGCAGCAGCATACTGCCCTTGAGGCTGGAACTCAAAGCCCATAATCTGCTTTGGTCCCTTAACCCTAAATATTAGTGAGTTTTAAATAGCCGCTGAGCCCAGCTTTGCTAGAAGCCCCGCCCACGACAGTGCCTGGGCAGTGAGGGGAGGAGCCTCTCCCGACCTCCCTGGGCACTTGGCGACCACCATCTCACCCTCACTGGCCAGCGAGGGGACAGTGGATGGGAGCCACTTTTGCAGATTTAGGTTCTTCCACCACTACACTTTGACTTGAGTTGTTCCAGATGAATGGAAGGTGTACCGCTGAAAACCAAAGAGCACCTTAACTCATGCCCCCAGCAGCCGTGGCAGATGCAGGTGAATAGGCTGAGGCTGAGAGGAGAGATGACGGGCTCAAGGTCATCAGCTGGGGGCCCACACCCACAGTCCCAAGCTCCCCTTTCAGCATCCCCTCTAGTTTATCTGGAAGTCCTCACCCAATGTGTCCAGGTGGTTACTGGGGAGACATGAAATTTGACCCTCGTATGGACCTTCAGCCTCACTTGAGAAAAGATGAATTGAGGTCACGGGATATTTTGAAGTCGGGAGTATCCTGGATTCCCCAGTGCCCAGGCAACCGTCCCCAATCCTAGTATCCACAGAACATCACAGCTGACCCTAGCGACGTGGGGCTGCCCATCCCAGAGCAGTGGGGCTGGGGACACATCGTCCTGCTCCCTGCTCTCTGCCCCTCCTCCTACGACCTTGAGAGCCTCAAAGGGTCTTTGTGAACGCACCATGTATAGGACTGGCGCATTGTACGTGCTCAACGACTACGTTGGAAGGGTCCATGTTCATTTTGGAGTGAACTGAGACATGCGTCTGGCAGAGGCAGAGCAAGCCGTTAGATTCAGCCTCAGATTGCGCTGATTTGTGGGCCTCTCTGTCGTCCCTTGGAAAGCAAGAGCAGGGACAGGGTCTGCTTCATTTCTGATCCCCTAGTGCCTGATTCACAGTGTTCGACAAACATCAGATGAATTGAAGTCCTAATGTGGAAAGTCAACCCCCCAAATAAACAGATGACTGTAGAAATGAAGTCACCTCCAGCAGACACTTCTGTGATCCTGTCTGCTCTTCCTCCCCTCCAGCTGGTCAGGCCCCTCGAGGGGTCCCTCCGACACTCCCCAGCCCACCCCCCAGCCTCTGCTCACCTTGTTGAAGTCAAAGGTCTCAAACATCTGCTCCACATACTGGCTGGCCGACGGGCTCAGGTTCTTGAGGCCGAAGAACTGGCGGAACTCATAGAGGGTGAGCTGGCCGGAGGGACACTCGGTCATGAACTTCTTATACCACTGGTGGCACTCGGTGCTGCTCAGCTCCTCCACCGACTTCCCGTCCATCACGTTGCCCATCGTCCAGGCCTGCAGGAGGCTGATGCCCGAGACGGACAGGTCCTGTTTCCTGCTGCTCCCTGCACAAGGGCGCCCTGGCCTTCTAAAACAGAGCCCTGCTGTCTCGCAGGCCCGCGTCCCCTAGGTCTGAGCAAAGAGGGGCCCGATGTGTAGGACGGTGCAGGGCGATGGCAAAAGGAGGTGAGCAGAGGGGAGAGGTGATGGGTACACCCAGATCCACAGGATGCCAAAGGATGGGTGTTCGAAGTCCCCACTAAATCCTTGCAGCCAGTGGGAACTGTGCCCAGAGGAAGAAGAGTGAAAATAGAACAAAGCTTAGAGAAGCAGAGTCCCAGGATTACAGCCTTGAGCTGTAGGTGAGAGGATTTTTTTACCCAGTTTGCAATCTCCTAATCCCTTCTTACCATGGCAGAGTGGGTGTCCAACCAGTGGCTGCTCTGATCCTATGACCTCCATGACCTTCTCCTGCTTTGAGTGGGTTCACAATGTTTTCGGAGTCATGGTATTGAGGAATATATGAAGTGGTGCTCGTTCTTCCAGAGTGGGACAACTGTGGGCTCTTGGCAGGGCTGCTATGTGCGGTTATCCAGGCTGTGCACTGCACTTGGCCATCACAACTGAGGTAGCCCAATCACACTATGGGTATGATAACATATGAGAGCATATCCTAGGTGGATGCAGAGTTTGTGGGCTTCCAAGACAAGTATGAGCACCAATATACATAGCGATGCACATACATGCACACACACATGCACACACTCTCACATACACATTGGTCCCGTCCTGACCACACACACTCTCAAATTCCCAGAGGTTGCATCTCTCCCATCCTGGAAGGCCTGAATTCAACCCAGCATCTGATTCACAACCTGACACCACTGACGACCAGGAGTATGGGGGTGGGGTTGGTGCCCTGGGCAGTGTGTGAGTCTGTACATGAGAGTGCAGGCACACAGGTGCATGGGAGAGCTGCTACCTGCTGGTCCTGGAAAACTCCCAGGCCAAGCCTTGGGGCCTGTGTATGTAGCAGCAGCTTTCTCTGATGCCTATGGGATGTCTACTCTCTGGCCACAGACTTCAAAGTTGGTTCATTTATGAAACCTACATTCAGGAGCAGGTGCACTTAAGCTGGGTGCTTCCAGGAAAGCTTAAAGCCAGTGCTTGTCCCACCCTGCCTTTTGCCCTTGTTTCCCTCCCCACTTTACACATGGGCCATGCCCAGGTAGCCTGACTCAGCTAGAGAGAACCACTGCCCACAGCTCTGCTTCCCCTAGCCAGGCCTTGGACACTTGTTCAAGTTGTGCTAACTTGAACTGACACAAAACTGCCTTTTATACTTGAGGAACGGGTACCTTTTCAGGGTGCTTTGTTACCATAGCAAACCTAGCTCGTCCTGACTGATACAAAGACTGTACAGTTTCAAATACTGCACAATATGTCTTTTGGGTGGCATGAGGCTTGCTTAGCTCCCTGGAACCCCCAGCTATAAGCTTGGTCCCTCCTAGACTACCAGGCCACAAAGAGAGGATTCTGTTTTATTTTATTTTTTTTTCCAGTGGCCAGTTACTAGGAGAGAGGATTCCTTTTTTTCCCCTAATATCAACAATCAGTCCACTGTAATCTTAGCTACTCAGGAGGCTAAGGTGAGAGGATTGCTTGGAGCCAAGAGTTTAAGATTAGCCTGGGCAAAATAGCAAGACACCTGTCTCTATAAAAAAAAAATTAAAAATTAGCTGAGCATGGTGGTGCACACCTGTAGTCATGGCTACTTTGGAGGCTGAGGCAGGAGGATCACTTGAGCCCAAGAATTCGAGATTTTAATGAGCTATGATGGTGCCACTGCACTCCAGCTTGGGTGATAGAGCGAGATCCTGTCTCCAAAAAAAGAGGGGGAAGGGGGAATAACGGTGCCCATCTGATAGGGCTATTAAGAGGATTAAGTGAATTACTATTAATATATGGAAAGCATTTAGAATAGGATCTGGCACAGACTAAGTACCCCATAAATATTGGCTATGATTTTATAATTTTGTATCTGCTACAGCAGCATGTCTGGCAATGACTAGAATCTAGGTACAGTTATATTGCATCTTGGGCACAGCAGTGCCCCTAGGTTAGAGCCAGTCATGCCTCTTGTCACTTTAGCCCCATTCACCAGGGATGCTGGACTATTAGAAGAACTGTGTGAAGGAACAGACATCCAACCTGCCTCACGAAGGCCACCTAGTAGCTGTGGTCAGGCCCTAGAGAAGGTAGAGGTCTTCATTAAAGCCTTATTGGTGGCCAGGTGCAGTGGCTTAAGCCTGTAATCCTAGCACTCTGGAAGGCCGAGGCTGGAGGATCACTTGAGCTGAGGAGTTCGAGACCAGCCTGAGCAAGAGCAAGACACCCGTCTCTACTAAAAATAGAAAAAATCAGCCAGGCAACTAAAAATAGAAAAAAAAATTAGCCAGGCATGGTGGTGTGCACCTGTAGTCCCAGCTACCCGGGAGGCTGAGGCAGGAGGATCACTTGAGCCCAGGAGTTTGAGGTTGCTGTGAGCTAGGCTGACGCCACGGCACTCACTCTAGCCTGGGCAACAGAGCAAGACTCTGTCTAAAAAAAACAAAACTTATTGGATCCAACTTCCTGCCCCATTGCCTGCCCCTAAAAAGGATGTAAAACTTAGAAAACTGTTTTCTTAGCCTCTCGAGTAAGAATGGCTGTATGATATGGTTCTGGCCAAAGAGGCAATTAAAGTCTGCCACGGTTTTCTTGATAAAAATAGATTAAAGATGCAGCTAGTACTTCCCTTTCCCTACTTTTGGCCTTGAATATGGGTGTGATGCTTTGAATGTAGCAGCCATCTTGTGACCATGAGGTTACAAGCAAAGGGAAATGCCAAGAAAACCAGAGCTGTCAACCATCATTACTGAGCTGCTGAACCCGTGAAAATACCCACCACCTCTCCCCATGGCATATGAATGACTCAACGTGGCTCATTTCTGGTTATTTTTAAAAAAGAATCCCCACTTTATTTAAATAAAAAGCAAACTAGAACCGTCAGAGGAAGCTTGAGGGTAGAGGTACCAGGAAGATGGTGGTTTTTATGCAATTTTGTGTGAAGAGCGCCAGGGTGTCAATCCTAGGAGGGTTCCCTGGGAACTGGACAAAAGGGAGGACCAGGGACCTGGAGAAGGTCCGCTCAGAAAAGTGGCCCAGCTCTGTCAAGGAAGTGCAGGCATGGCCTTCCAGCCATCGGGGATGGCCCAGTGTCTGTGTGCCTGGGCTGTGCCACTGCCTGGGCTGAGGGAGGAGCCCACAGTGGTGGGGGTCTATGCCCCTAGGCACTGCTCAGCCTTGGCAGCCCCATCTGGGGAGGACACGCCCCTTTATAGCTCAGGACACGTATAAGCAACCAGAAGCAGAACTCTGGACACCTAGGGAGGAACCTCAATCCGTGACCAAGGAGCTCCAGGTGGAATGAGCCAAACTGCTTCCTCAGGACTGGGCCAAGACAGGCTCTGCCTTACGTGGGCATCTGCCAAATAAAACCAGTGGGTAGGCCGGGTGCGGTGGCTCACGCCTGTAATCCTAGCACTCTGGGAGGCCGAGGCCTAGCACTCTGGATCGCTTGAGGTCAGGAGTTCGAGACCAGCCTGAGCAAGAGCGAGACCCCATCTCTACTAAAAATAGAAAGAAATTATCTGGCCAACTAAAAAATATATATAGAAAAAATTAGCTGGGCATGATGGCGCATGCCTGTAGTCCCAGCTACTCGGGAGGCTGAGGCAGTAGGATCGCTTAAGCCCAGGGGTTTGAGATTGCTGTGAGCCAGGCTGACGCCATGGCACTCACTCTAGCCCGGGCAACAGAGCAAGACTCTGTCTCAAAAAAAAAAACAAAAAACAAAAAACCAGCAGGTGGAGAGAGGTCATGTGCTCTGGGCCAGGTCTGCCTTCTTGGATCTGGTCTTTTCCCCCAGGAACGAATTTCAACCTTTTTGTCATAAAAACCAGCCAGGCGTGGGGTGCACATCTGTGGTCCCAGCTCCTCAGGACGCTGAGCAGGGAGGATCGCTTAAGCACAGGGGCTCAAGTCCAGTCTAGGCAACACAGCGAGACCCTGAACCAAAAATATGTAAATAAATGAAACCCCTGCTGGTCTCTCCCCTCCCAGCTCTGCTGCTCTTTCTGCCCGGTACCTGAGCAAGTGGATCCAAAGGGCCCCAGCTAAGGCTGCTCCTTAGAGGCCGGAGAGCAAGACTGAGACGAGGCTAACATTAACACTGTTGTCCCTGTCCCTTACAGTGTGCGTGACACCTATGAATGGGGAGAAGTGACCAAAATGCTGGCAGGGCTCATCTCTGAGTCATGCAATCACCAGTGATTTTTAAAAATATTTGCTTTTTTAAAATTATCTGTATATTTATTTATTTATTTTTTTGAGACAGAGTCTCGCTGTCCGGGCTAGAGTGAGTGCCGTGGTGTCAGCCTAGCTCACAGCAACCTCAAACTCCTGGGCTTAAGTGATCCTCCTGCCTCAGCCTCCCCAGTAGCTGGGACTATAGGCATGCGCCACCATGCCCGGCTAATTTTTTCTATATATGTATATATATATATATATATATATATATGTATATATATATATATATATATGTTTTAGTTGGCCAGATGGTTTCTTTCTATTTTTAGTAGAGACGGGGTCTCGCTCTTGCTGAGGCTGGTCTCGAACTCCTGACCTCGAGCGATCCACCCGCCTCAGCCTCCCAGAGTGCTAGGATTACAGGCGTGAGCCACCGTGCCCACATGGTTCCTAATGAACACATGTTGCTCACATAATGGAAGGGCTTATTTATTTTTGAAAAAGAAACCAAATAAGACTGTCTCATCTCTACCTAACGTGGTTGATTGGGGTACCTGGGGACAGGGAGCTGGGACCTGTGATCTTTGCTCAGGTTCCCCAGAGCATGGGGAGGGAGGGCTCCTTCCTGAACTTGCCCAGGACCCAGCTGGAATCCGTGTCCTTGCAGAGGCCTCTCCCGGCCAAGATTTGAAAATGAAGAGGTGGAGGAGGAGGAAGCAGAAGCATATCTGTCTCTACCTGTTTAAATCCTTCTCACTCTTCATGAGCACAAATGCCACCTCCTCTGGAAAGCCTTCCCAGATCTCTGCAGAATCCATCCTTTCCCCCTCAGCACCCTGACATTGCGCTTATGTGTTGATGGTTAATTTTAGGTGTCAGCTTGACTGGATTAAGGGATACCTGGATAGCTCGTAGAGCATTATTTCTGGGTGCGTCTGTGATGGTGTTTCCAGAAGAGATTGGCATTGAATTAGTAGACTGAGTAAGGAGAGCTGCCCTCACCCACTGCCGGTAGGCACCACCCAATTGGCTGAGGCCAAGACAGAACAAAGCGGCGGAGGAAAGGTGAATTCATTCTCTCTCTCTCTCTCTCTCTCAGAGCTGGGACATGCTCCTTCTCCTGCCCTTGGACATCAGAACTCAGGTTCTCTACCTTTGGACTCCAGGACTTGCACAAGCAAGCGTCCCCCACCAATGCCCCCCACCAGGTTCTCAGGTGTCAGCCTGAGAGTTACATCATCAGCTTCCCTGGTTCTGAGACCTTTGGACTTGGACTGAGCCACGCTGCCAACTTCCCCGGTTCCCCAGCCTGCACACAGCATATTGTGGGACTTCTCAGCTTCCATAATCACAAGAGCCAATTATCCTGACAAATCCCCTCTTGTACCTCTCTGTCTGTGTATATCCTATCGGTTCTGTCTCTCTGGAGAACCCTCACAAATACACATGATATATTGGTGTTCCATGCTGCAAAATAAATTACCACAGAGTCAGCAGTTTCAAAACCACACACATTTATTTATTCTCTCACAATGTCTCCGGGCCAGGAGTCCAGGCACAGCTTAGCTGATCCCCTGCCCAAGGCCTCATGAGGCTGCAATTAGGGCGTCGGCTGTGTTTTCATCTGGAGGCTAAGCTGGGGAAGAATCCACTTCAACTCCTTCAGGTTGCTGGCAGAATTCATTTCCTTGTGGCTATGTGACTGAGGGGCCTGGCTTGTGCTAGCTACTGTCTGGAGGCCACTCTCGGGTCCTAGAGGCTGCCCACAGTTCCTTCCCCACCGTGGCTGCTGATTTCCTCAAGCCAGTGAGGACGGTCTCTCCAGTCTGCTAAAATGGAGTCTTGTATAATATAGCATAAAAGAGCAGCATCCCATCACCTTAGCCATATTCTGTGGGTGAGAAGCCAGTCATGGGTCTCACCCACACTCAAAGGGAAGGGATCGTACAAAGGCAGGAAGAGGCCCCAAGAGGCTGACCCCATGGCCTGGATCGCCAGGCTTCACTGCCCTCTGGCATCAGGCTGGGTTCATCCACTGAGAAGCTGGAGGAGGACTGGGGGGTGGAAGGAGAGCAGGGCTGGGCCTTTGTTCCCCTCCCTCCCTGCTGGCTCACAGCTGGGCAAGGGTGGTTGTCTTCTCCCTCCAGCCACAGCTCCCGCCGTATTTCTCAGGGCTCCTGTAACAATGGCTCCCTCCCTGGCCCTGCAGGTACAAGGGCTTCCCTCTGTTGCTACTCCCTGGGTGCATCGCCATCCCCTTCACTATGCCCACCTCTCTGGTAATAGTCCCCTCATCAAACTCTCTTCAATTTCCGTTTTGAAAGTAACGTTTCACTGACAGGGGCCTGGGTGCGATAAAATATTATTGAAAGAGTGAACACAGGCATACACCATTAAAGAAAGCTGAAACACAGTGGAACTATGATTAAATATCTACTGTGTTCTAGGCACCATGCTAAGCTTGTTGAATAGGCACACCCCATCCTACGGGATGGATATTATTATTTCTAGTGAGACAAGAGGAATTTGGGGCAGAAAACTGAAATCACGTGCTCAGGTTCACAAAACTTTTAGTGGTGGTACCAAAGTTTCTCCACCTCATCATCATGCTTTTAGCCTAAGCCTTCAAATCTCTACGGAAGGGCTAGATGGAGCCAGAGTCCTCATCCGATGCCATCTGCCCCCACCCTCCCCTGTGGCCCTCTGCCTGACATCTCCATTGACAGAGAGCTTTCCACCCCTTGTCTCCAGCTCAGGGTGGGAATGGACTCCCCTGAGACAGCGATGCCAAGTCAGGGAGGACAGGGATCTATACCAAGGCCTCAAGGAAGAGGCAGGCACGAGGAATACATGAGGCTATGGAAGGCCAGAGTGCACGGATCACACCGTGGACACAGTGAGAGAGGGCTTGTGGCCTCCCCTGGCCACACGGTCTGCAGGAACCCCTCCTGGGACAGATGCCATGTCAGAGAAAGAGCATCCACCTGGCCGAATGGGCCAAGGAGAGGGAGTGGGTGGGGCAGGTGCAGAGGACAGAAGCCCCGGGCCTGACTAATCCCCCTCCAAGGCTGCCGCCGCCTACTCTCCACTCCCCAGAAGTGGAGGGGCACAGGGCCATTTGCCTCCTGGGATTGTCTCACTCAGATCAAGGCGGGACCTCAGCCAGCTTCCCCTAAGCTTCCTGAGGGCTTCGTCGGAGGCCGCTCTTCCAAGGTGAACCTGAAGGGGGTGCCCATTCTCCAGGGAAAGGGAGGCGGCGTCTATGGGGAGGAGGACTCCTGATGGGGACCCTGCGCCTCCCAGACACAGGCTGTGCCACCTGGGAGGGCAGGGACAGTTTCTGTCCATATCTCTGCATCCTAAGGCCCCAGCCCGCGCTGTCTGTTGAGTGACTGGGTAAAACGTCTGGTTAGACGTAGACCGGAGCCGGGTACAAACACAGACCTATTCCCACCGCAGAGCTCGGGAGGGTTAGGAGGTGGGCACACCAGGTGCCCCGAAGGCTGGAATGCAGGACATGTGGGGCAGAAAACAGAACTGGTCAAAAGTTTGTCTAAGGGACCACGAACTCCTCAGATGCCTCTGCAAGGCAGCAGACAGGCGTCTCTGGGCATCCGTGCCCTCCTGATCCCGGCTGAAGGTTATTCCGGAGATTTGGGCCAGACAGGCCCTCGTCTCCAGGCACAGCCTCGGGAAGAGAGCGGCCACCCTGAAAGTGGAGGGTCGAAAGAGACCAGCATATGGGGAGTGAGATGCCCCCCTCCCCAGCTCCTTCCCACGCCGGGCTCCGGCGACCAGGCAGGAGAGACCTGGTACAGACAGGTGCCAAGGGGCCTGGCACCAGGCCAGGGTCACCAGGCATTTGAGGACAGCCTCTAACCTGAAAGAGAGTCTGCAACAAATGAACAGAAAAACTGGATTCTGTGCTCTTAAGGCAGCTCTGAGGAGCCTGTCCTCCTTCCTCCCCACCTACCATCTTCTTTTCGGAGAAGGGCATGCAGGACAGCCTGGCCAGTGCCACTGGCTGCTTGTCTGGGTCCCCAGACATCCTGTCCCTCCTTCTCACACCAGCCCCAACCTCTCATGCATGAGAAGTATGCCCCACTGAATACACCACCATACAGAGAGTGAGATGTGGTCCTAGGAATGGAACCAGCTGGATTCACCCAGGGGTGTGAATGATTAACAACCGGCTCTCGGGGGGGAAAAAGAAACTCCAACTGTTAGGCACTCGCTGAGTGCCGTGGTATAAATACTTCCACCACAGCTGATTTCAAGCGACCCACGCAAGGTCACTGACCGTGGAGTTGGGAAGACCCGGGCACGGTCAGCTCTCACAGGCCAGTATGAGCCAGCTCCGGCACACCACTGGAGTCACCCTGGGGGGCAGTGACCAGGGACTCACTCAGGCCACCGCTAGGAGTCGAGTGCTCTCTGCCTCCATCCCCAGCTTCCATGACCCATGACCCATGAGGCTAACGAGCCTCAGAGTTAGCTTTTCTGGATCAGAGCAGAATCCATCCCCCACCAACTCCAAGTCAGAAGAGGCAGTTTTATGTAAAATGGGGCTGGGAGGGGACTCCTTAGAGACTGTGTCCCTTCCCTGCATTTCTTCCCCATGCTGTGGTAGCTGCTCCAACCTGGGCTGAGACGACCAGGCAAGGGAGCAGGGCTTGTGGGCAGCTGATGGATCTCTTTCCTATCTGTGGAGGGACCCAAGCCTGGACCGTGGGGAGGCTGTGGCCGCGTGGGCTTTGCTCGGGACTCGGGCTCTGGAGGGGCTTTGGGGTTACTCTGGGATGAGGGAACTGAGAGTTAAAGCCTTCCGAGTCTTCAGGCACCTCTGGACATAACCTTGCTATACTACAGCCCCCCCGAGCCTCAGTTTACATACCCCCAGCCACCCATTCAGATGCCAGGGAAAGAGAGGACAAACTTTAATTGCTGCTGAGAAGAAAGACCTCCCTTTGCCATTGTCAACAGGGAGGCATGCCACAGCTCTCCTAGCCCGGGTACAGGTCACTCCTCCTGGAGTGAGCAGCCCCTCCCCTCTGGGACCCGGGTTCACAGCAGTGAGGGTGCAGGGTCAGGGGGTTCCGGCTGGCATGGGCCTAGGAGCGCCACAAGATCAGGTTGGCAGAAGGCACATCAAAGCACTTGCGGGTGTGGTCAGTGTCCCGGCGGTACAGGTAGCCACAGGTAGGCTTCTGCAAGGTGTAGAAGGGGTTCAGGGAGTTTGAATACTGGGAGGTGTAGAAATTGAACCTGAGCTTGTCCGGGTTCTGTCCCCTCGAGTCCACCACAACCGGCACATAGGCCGCCGCCAGAGACTGTTCACGGTCCTGCTTCCACGTCCGGGACAGGGGTGGGTGTGGAGGCTTCACGTTCTTGCACGTTGGTATCTTTGGCCCGTGGCTGGGTACAGAGGGTTTCTGTGAGTCCTGCGAGAAGGGAAAGAAGGTTGGAGCATCGGACACCTGACTTTGACTGCTTGAGCCAGGGGCAGGACGGAAGAGAAAGAGCCACTTCTCAGAAAACCCCAGAGCCACCCTGGAGCACCGCCATGCTGCCTATGGAGCCGGGGACCTCCAGAGGGGACAGCCTTCAAGGTCCCCTGAGCCGGCCCTTGCCACTGCAGACCTCTGCCAGCTCTCAGAGGCTGGAACCTGGGGGTCATCCTCAGTCTTCCCCACACTCAATCTGCCCATCCGTGTCCTCCTCTCCCTCCTCCGCCGCAGCTCGGCCTTCATGCTCCATCTCCTGCAGGGCCACCCCAGGTTCCCAGCTGCCTCCCGCCCCCGGCTCCTGCTCTTCCGCCCTGTGCCTCCCACTCACACCAGAATGAGTCCTCTCGTGCTAATGGCCAGGGCGTTTGCCTCTCCTGCTCAAGGCATCTTTTGCTCTGGACTGCCTAGAAAGTGAAGCCCAACGCCCCTAGCCTGGAATGAGCAACCTCTCAGGCTGTGGCTTCAGCTGCCCAGGTTCACATCACTCTGCCCGCCCTGTGCCTCAGCCATACTGCTCTACCTCTATTCCCGGTCACTCCTCCCACTTGCAGGGCCCGTCCGTGCCTTTGCCCAGGCTGTCCCCGGCCTGGCACGCCCTCCCTGCTGTTCACCAGGGAAAGCCTGTCTTTCCCGTTAGACTATGAGCTCCTTCAGGGCAGTGGTCTCATACCCTTACCCTTGACATAACAGCCTCCAAATCCTAATTCCTCCTTTATTCCAGACCAAGGCATTTAGAGAGTGCTCAATAAATGTTGGTTCAGTTGAACTGAATTCCAGTGAGGTGTAGCTCACCTTCCAACCAGCCAGCACATTCTATTTTAGAACACTTCTCATTGTTAGCCAGTGCGGCCAATGCCTACCTCCCCCCAACCACCACTCTCAGCCGATCATGCACTGAGGTCTGCCCACTCTCTGCAAGTCCCCCCCGCCATCGCCACATTTATCTCATTGTCCTGACATATATTTATTCCTCTGTCACTATCTTTCTTGACTGTCCTGTGACCAAACTGTCTTGTTCACCTTCAAACCCACACACCATCTCCCAGGTACTGGCTGTCTGAGGACCTTCCTAGCCAAGACAGTACCATGCCAAGGGTAAAGTGTCTGTAGGCGACCATCCTCCTTGCGCGTGTGTGGGGCTGGCTCTATTCTGCTGCCCCAGGCTTCAGTGTCAGGGGAGCCCATTTCCCCTCTGCCTGGGCTCTGTGAGAGAAGCCCTCGCTACAGAGTTGGTGGATGTTGAGCCCCTGTCCTCTTATAAAGGAGGTCCCAAGGGCTCAAGTCACCATGTAGCTCCTTTGCATTTCATTCTCCGACTCTTCGCCCAGCCCAGATTTGCCAGGGCTCCCTCCTCCAGGACAGTCTTTGCCCCTGTCGGCTCCTCCCCAGGTATTTACGTGCCCTCGTTTTGCATTTCAAAATTCTCCCTGGTCTTCCAAGCCCAGCAGCTCTCTTGATGTTTTCTCCAGAAACCTCTGTAGCCTCCCGCAGCCCCTGCTCCATCTCGTCCTCTCCTGTGCCTTCCGGACTCCTCTTAGGATGTGGTCCCTTGCCAGTAGGGACTATGGCGAGCCAAGCACACTAATACTGAAGGGTCACTCTGAGAATCGCACCAGTGCACTGGGACTGCCCCCTTCAGGTCTGTGCCCCGGGTGCTCGGGTTGTCTCATGCCAGTCCTGTGCATGAGTCCCAATAGGCTGGAAGTGGCTCCCAGCAGCCAGGACCGAGTCCCATTCACCTCTCTGTCCCCAGTGCTGGCACAGCCACGCTGTACACACAGCTTCTCCTGGGCACAGGAGAGTACAGGCAGAGGGGCAGGTGCCGGCAATGAACTGTGCCGGCGAGAATTTCACCACCATTTGTGTGCACTGCACCAAACCCTGTAAGTGCATTATCTCTTCTAATCCTCACATTAACCCTTTGAGGAAGATACTATTATTAGCCCCATTTATAACTGAGAAAAACTGAAGCGAAGGGCTTAGTCATGTGTTGAGGGTCACGTGGCTGGTAAGGGGCAAGGCAGGGCTTTGAACCCGGGTCTGTCCACAGCCTGTGCTCCACGCCGTGTCGTGTGCCCATTGCACTGTGGGAACAGAGCCTGCCAGGGGCCTGGTCATCTTCAGTTTATTTCTGCCCTCATTCTGTCAGCCTGCTGAGCTCCTGCCGGGAGTGCTGGTGGCAGGCGATCAGCCAAGGCCGCCCTGCGGCAGCTCCCAGCCTCCCTGCGGGGCGAGGGGGCCAGATTCCCCCTCTCAGCAAGAACGCTGCGGGGTTTCCATTGCTGGATTTCGGTTCTGGGTTCTTGGACGCTGCGTGGATGGGAAAACACACTGGGAAGTGTGAGGTTTACTCTATGAATTATCAACATGAGTGGCTTCATTCGTTCGTTCACAGCCATTCCTGAGCACCTCTTATATGCCAGGCTCTAGGTGTAATGGTGACAAATACCACAAACACGAACACAAGAGGGTCCCTGTGGGGCACCGCTGGCTCTGGGTGGGCGATCTTTGTTAGGGGGGTCATCCGTGTCTTGTAGGATTGCAGCACTGGCCTCCACCCACGAGATGCCAGTAGCACCCCCCCTAGTTGTGACAACCAAAAATGTCTCCAGGCATTGCCACATGTCCCTGAGGGTAGTAAAAATCACTGCCATAGAGTCCATGGCAATCTCGTTATCCTCGGTGTTGGGAATGACAGCCTGGCCCACTGAGGTTTCCCTTTCTTGGGCTGCAAGAAATGGCTTCAGTTTCTTCACGTTAAGGGTGATTCTAAGGATGTGGGGTCTGGTCCTCCAGACACCACAGAAGGGCTTGTCCTGTGACCCTGAAGATGAGGGAACTGCAGAGGCCCCAGCCCCCACCCGCCCCTGCTCCCCAGCCACCCTTCAGTCTCAGGGCCGCATCAGCCCCTTGGCCACCTGGACCCCTTCACCTGGCCCGGAGGCTAGTGCCAGGGGTGACAGAGGTAGGCACTTTCAGAATGGCTGGAGGAACTGACTGAAGACCCCACAGACAGAAGGGTGACACTCCTTGCTGACAGGACTGAGCATGGACCAAGCCACTCAGCTCTGCCAAAGCTCATAAGAGCCATTTGAGAAGCTACCCCCATTTTTCAGATAAGGAAACTGAGGCTCAGAAGCATCTGAGCATTTGCCTGAGTTCACACAGTTTGGGAGATGGTGTATAAGAATCTTGCAGAAGTCCCACAACTGGTTAGTGCAGGAACCAGGATTCAAACTCGCCCCTCCCTCTCTGCCCTAGACCAAGCCCTGGCTTGGGCCCACCTGCCCTGGGTCTACCTGCTGGCTGTGCCCAAGACGCTGCTGCTGTTATGACAGACAGTCCTGGGGTGGGGGCCCAGGGCCGAGCACATCCAGGTTGAGGCCCTCACAGAAACTGGGGCAAAGGGACAGGCCGCGGGAGGAGGTGCAAGAGGAGGAGAGGAAGGAGGAAAAGAAAGAGGAGGAAGAGGGAGCCCAGGCAGCTGCAGCCTTGCCCTGCCCTTCCGGGGGGGGGGGGGGGGGCCAAGCCAGGCTCCCAGTGACTAAGCTCCCAGGGCTGAGAACACCCCATGCCCCCCACCCAGCACCCAGCACGGCCAGCTCTGGAGGGAGGGTGGGGCCGGACTGAATACTTTCCAGGTTAACATCTGGTTTCATTTAACCATCTCCTGCCCTCGCGCGTCCTCCCTGCCAAATGCCCTGTGTGTGTGCACGACTGCGCGTGTGTGTGACTTCAGATCAGTGATTCTCAACTGGGGGGTGCTTTTCTTCCCCCAGAGGACATTTGGCAATGTCTGGAGACATTTTTGGTTGTCACACAGTGTAGGGTGGTTGCTACTGGCATCTACAATGCACAGGACAGCCCCCACCACAAAGGATTTATCAGAACACAGTGTCAAAGGCACCGGGGTTGAGAAACCTTGGTTAGAGGCTTAGGGAAGATGCCCCATCTCCCCTACCCGGTTCCCTCAGTCATGCCTCGGCGCCACAGGAGCAAAGACACTTACGGGGCAAGTGGAGGGTCTCACCAGCCCCTCCCCTCCCTTTGGAAGCCCACTACCTGATTTTCCTTTGGGTTTTCAGCTAAAGCCAAAAGAAGAAATCTGGACAGAACTATCCCTGCACGATGCCCATCCCTGCAGGCAGCCCCCACCAAGGCCTTTTAGATACCCACATACATCGGTATGTGTTTGTCCCTGTGGCACAGTTAGAATGGGGAAGAGGGTGACTCAGGAGTGGGGTTTTCTGAGCAGAGCAAGATCCCATCCCAGACATTGCCACAGGTCTTCCAGGAAGGCAGCTGTCCTCTCAAATCCTCCAGCCCCGCAGACACATGGCCTCGCCTAGCCCACGCCTGCAATTCCACCCTTAGCGCCTGCCACTGGTCTGGTGGAAGGGCTTATGCCCTGTCGAAATGCAAATAGCACTGGGGCGAGGCCGCTGTGAGGGCTCCCGGGGCACCTGGTGCTGTGGAACGTGCCTGGCCTTTGGAGTTTGAAGGTCTGAGCTGGGGGCCTGCCCTACCCGTACAGGTCAGGCGACCTTCAGCAAGTTGCTGAACCTCTTTGAGCTTCAGTTGCCTCATCTGCAAAATGGGGATAATGAGGCTGTCTACCTCCCCAGCCTGCCGCGGGGGCGTGACGGGTGGCAGGGGCCGTGCAGGCGCAGTGCCAGTAGGCGTCACGGTCAGCCTCCCCTAGAAGTTCCTCCCAGGTGAAGGTTTAGGAAAGCATTTGCCTGAGGGGGGCTCGGGGGCTCTGCGGGGAGTGGGTGGGGAGGCTGAGTGGGCCCAGCCTCCTGGGGGCCGGGTAGCAAGGGGCCTGGAGCCAGCTACCCGGGTTCAAATTCCAGCTGCCCCACTCACTAGCTGCCTGCTCCTGGGTAAAGTATAATGCTCCGTGCCTCAATTTTCCCCAGTATACACGGGGAGCAACAGCAGGATCTGTCTCACAGGGTTGCTGCGAGGATTTAATGAGCCACTCATGCCAAGTGCCTAGACCTCTTAAGCACTTAGATAAACTTCAGCCATTATTACGACTTATCACAAGTTTGCTGGGAGATGGGGTTGTGCAACCGAACAGTCCAGGAGACACGCTGGAGAAGTGAAGGGGCGAAGGCACCGGAGGAGCTGGATGGTGTCCCCTCCCTCCCTGCCTCTCCCCGAGGGTGACAGCAGAGGCCCCAGTAGGGAATGACACTCAGGCAGTGGCACCAGCCCCTCAGCCTCTGTAAGAGGGCCCAGCTCCCAGCCGCACAGGGGCCTGGCTGGGGCCTTCAGACGCCCTCCTGCCACTCAGGCGTCTTGAACCGTGGGCTGCCCTGCCTCAGCCCTGTGATGTCAGCCCACCTTGTACATCCTTGACCAGGGTCCTCCTTGGTGGTGAGATGGAACTTCTGGGGCTCAGAGGCTCCAGGGGCTCTCGGGAGGCTACTTGGAGTGCCAAGGCGAGGAGAACTTGTATGGGGCCAGGGGCATTGTGACACCTCTTTACAACACAATTCCTTCTGTCTTCCCAAGGAGACGAGGGGTCAGGACTCAGGGCTGAAGTTTTAGGCCCAGAAGGGTCTTCTTTTAACCTTGACATTGGCTCACTCTGCTTTTCCCTTTTCCCACAAACCCCTAGAACCTACAAACTGCGGACAGCGGGGGGGGAGTGGAGAGAGATCGTCCTGGTTATTCAGGTACCTCCAGAGTCCTAATGTCTCCCTAGGCCCCGACATGTCATAAGAAATGACTGGCAGGAAGGACATGGGCCCTGCCGGCTCTCCATTCTGTCTGTCTGCCTTCCAAATCTCAGAGATGGGTGGATGGATGGAGGGACGGACAGAGCAGTGGGAGGTGGACGGGCAGGTGGAGAGTCTGAGCTGGTGGATGGGCAGACCCTCCTGATTCGAGCCCCGCTCACCTCCTCAGCCCCATCTCTTGCTCTCTTTCCCCTCACTGTTCATACAGTAGCTACTTTCTCAAACATGCCCTGCTCTCTCCCCTCTGAGCCTTTGCATATGCTGTTCCTTCTCCCAGACTGCTTTGAACAGGGGTTAGGAGATGGAGGGATGGGTTGCTAGGTGGACAGAAAGAGGGCTGAATAGGGGTGTCCACGGGTGAGTGGACGGTTGGACAGACTGTCAGTAAATGGACAGACGGTGGATAGCTACAGTGCGGGATTGCAGGCCCGGGAGTTACACTGCCTGAGCTTGACCCTGGCTCTACCATTTTACTAGTGTATAATTTGGGGCAAATTAATTGACCTCTCTGTTTCCTCATGTGTAACACGGGTAGTCTAAAAGTCCCTACTTACTAGGGCTGGGCAAAGCACTTAGGACAGTTCCCGGCACAGAGTAAGCACTCAGTAAAAATTAGCTATTATTATGTGTGGGTAGGTAACTGGATTGATGGGGGAGTGGCTTGAATGGGTGGCTCTGTCCCCATCCTCAAAATTCAGCCTCCCCACCTCCCCAGGGTCCTGTCTCCCCAACACCACACTTGGCAGGCACCTGCCAGGAGTGTGACCTGGGCTTCTCCCCGGGGTCGGGGGAGAGGATGAGGGGAGGACTGCGGGAGGGAGACAGAGCCAGCCGGTGCCTTCCTGCCTCTGCCACACGGGCTTGGGCTGCAGCGGGACTTATTTGTTTCCTTCCTGGCCCTGCGTCAGCACTGACTGTTGGTGACAAGGTGGACCTTGGGGCCCACAGGCAGGTTGGAAGTCGGGTGTTGATGACTTGTGCGCTGTGCCTAGATCTCACGCCCTGATGGTAATGACCCCTAATTTCCAAGGGGGCTGGGAGGGGCCCAGAGGGAAGGAGAAGGAGCAGCTGTAACAATTGGCACCTGCCCTGCTGCAGCCTCTGATCAGGGTCTCCACGCGCTCTGGGGAGATGCGCTCTTGCTTGGAAGGAAGGGAAGGTGGGAACGTGACATTCTGGGCAGAGAGGCCGGCATCTCTGGCTCTGGAGAAAGTGGCCTGGCTTGCAGCCCTGGGCCTGGAGCCACTGGGAGCTATTGGGCAGCTGGTGGGGTCTGGAGAAGCAGGGAGCTACGACTTAGCACACGTTAGACTTTGTCTCAGCCAGGAGACCTGGGTGACCTAAGTCCTGTCCCCTCTCTGAGCCTCAGTGTCCCTATGTATATCATGAAGGTGCTGGGTCCCTTCACCTTGGACACCTGAAGGTGGGGGAATTGAGTCACCCTGAGGCCCTCAGGCAGGGAGCCCTGACAGAATACAGGACTGGGCCCTGCTAGCAGTGTCCCCAGCCCAGGCTATGCCACCCTCACTGTGGGAACCTCAAGAGGGTGCAGTGGCTGGGAAAATCTCCTTTAGGAAGGCCTGGCCAGACAAGCCATATCTGTCTGATTCCATTTGTAAATGGCATAATGCTTAAGATAATTACCTCTGGACCCACTCTGCCTGGGTTCAAATCCCAGCTCTGCTACGTCTCAGCTGCATGGCTTACACGAATTACTTAACTTCTCTGTGCCTCAGTTCCTAATCTGCAAATTGGGGGTGATAGAGGAATTTACTTAGAAGGCTTGCTGTGAGGACCATATGAGCTTGGAGCAGTGCCTGCTACATCGTAGGTGCTACGTGTTAGGTTGTTATTTCTGAACTCCAGACAACACTGATTCAATCCCGCCTTCTGGGAGCTCCCCCTTCTCTGACTTCCCTGCCACACTCTAGGCATGACTTCATTTAATTTGTCATCAAAGTCCCTAGAAGGTAGAGGCTGTGGTCCATACTGCACAGTGCTCAGAGGGTGTTGGGAAGAATGAGGAGAGCCAGCGGGACTCGGGGCTGACTCGGAGCACGGGAAGATCCGCTGACCACCCCACACTTGCCACGCACACAGCCTCCTCCCCTCCTCCCCTCTCTGTTCCTAAGGTGAATGGTTTTAAACGACCTGCTACTACTGCCTTGCTGTAAGTAGGCAGGGTTATTGGGACATTCTTTCCACCCTTCCTTACCTGCTGTGGGATTTGGACACATTACTTAACCTCTCTGATCCTTATGTGTTTTCCTTTGTTGGACCCCAAGTCCAGAGTGCGAGTTATTCACATTCCTTGCTTTGTGATGTGCTGTCACTGGTCCACGAAAGCCTCCTCTCTTTTTCTATTAATTTTCTCCCTTTTCCTCCATTCTCCAACCACATTCCCTACCTATCCCAGCCAGAAGCAACCATCCAAATGTGCTTAATGAGTAGCTCCTTGTTTATACGTGTTATTGCAAAATAGATATTGTTCTTTTACATGCAGGTAGTTTTCAATTACACAAGTGGTATTGTGTGTTTTAGATCTCATTCTGTTGTTTACTTTTATCACTCCTGTGTATAAGATCCATCTGTGATGCTATACGAGCATCTAGTTCCTTGCTTCCAACTGCTGCATACCCCTCCATGGAGTGCCTCCAACACACTGTACCTCTCCACTCCCCGGGGATGGACCCCAGGTGCCTCCAACTCCCCATCCCCACAAACAACACTGCAGTGACATCACACCCATCTCCGCCGATGGACCCGGGCGAAGGATTCTTTGGGGCATATTTCTAAGAGCACAATTGACTGGTCATAGAGTATGAGTAGACTTCATTTGAAGTCTTCTTTTCTCCATCCACAAAAGGGGTGTGTTGCCCCCTTGCTCATGGGGCTGACTTGACAAAAGGGGGCTAATGCATGGAACCCACTTGGCCCTGTGACTGACACAGAAGAGATGCCCAGTGGACGAGAGGTGTAGCTGCTGCTCCTTCCAGGTCCCAGGGAGAGAGGGAGATAAACTGTCTCCAAGATAAGCGGAAGACCCAAATCTTTTTTTTTTTTTGAGACAGAGTCTCACTCTGTTGCCCAGGCTAGAGTGAGTGCCGTGGCGTCAGCCTAGCTCACAGCAACCTCAAACTCCTGGGCTCAAGTGATCCTCCTGCCTCAGCCTCCCGAGTAGCTGGGACTACAGGCATGCGCCACCATGCCCGGCTAATTTTTTCTGTATATATTTTTAGCTGTCCATATAATTTCTTTCTATTTTTAGTAGAGACGGGGTCTCACTCTTGCTCAGGCTGGTCTCGAACTCCTGAGCTCCAACGATCGCCCGCCTCGGCCTCCCAGAGTGCTAGGATTACAGGCGTGAGCCACCGAGCCCCGCCAGACCCAAATCTTAAACTAGGACTTCAAGCCCTGGGTTAACCTGCCAGTTCAAGGTTTGGTCTCCAGAAAATGTGAGAAGTATGTGGAGCTGTGCGATTCCTCGAGGGTAGGACCTGGTTCTGAATGGTGGGACCTCCCACAGCCTGAGCACGGGACTCGGGGCAGAGACTTTGTGCCCAGGAAAGGCTTAAGACGTTCCCTGAAACGGTTCTCGCATTTCCTATCTGCCTTTCCTCAGAGCTGGAAGTAGCCTCCTCACACAGGAGGTAGAAGACAGCCTTGCTTGCTGTTCTGCCTCCGCTCTCCGCCAGTAAACATTTTAACTAGGTGAGAAACCACACCTGAGTATTGGATCCCACCATCCCATTCTACAGATGGAGAAACTGAGGCCCAGGAAAGCTCATGGTCTGATAGGAGGTTAGTGGCAGAGCTGGCACCAGAATCCACATCTCCAGGTCCTCCCTACCCCCTGCGCCAGTGATCTTTGAAAAAAGAAAATGCATTCCATGTTAAATTATGTTCTGTTTGTCACATTTTCAGTTAAAACAAATGATATACCAACAGAGCACCTTATTGAAAAGTTAAAAAAAAAAAAAAAAACCTGTATGTGTAATCCTGACATCCCAGCTGAACCATCTTCATAGTTCTGTTCCCTTCTAATCCTGGCCATTCACAAATATATTTATAGTCACAATCCATATAGAATTTTGGGTTTTCCTTTTTGTACTTAGTCCATTTTTTTCAATGTATGCACATGTGCACACACACAATTATTTCAGATTGTGGGATATGTTTTACAACAGGATGTTTTTACCTGTCCTTCAGGGTAACCTTGTAGGTAACTGTCCTACCCTGTCTCCTGGGTCTTGGTGGAATTTTCCTTCTCGAGACTCTTTGTTGAATTGACACTGCTCTCTTGCAGCCTCTCATGGCATCTGCTCTCTCTTTGCGGTTCTCTGTTTAGTATTTCCATGCCCAAAGGCAGGGAGGGGCGTGGGAGGGAGCACACGGGTACTGAGCCTCCGCACCAGCAGCCGGGTCCTCCGCTGGGTACCTTAACCCACTCTTTCATCGAGCCTCCTGAAAACCTTACAGTAATAGCCCCTGTTTCACAGACGAACAAACTGAGGCTCAGAGCTGTGGCGACTCTGCCAAGGGACTCACACCCTGGAGAAGCAGCAGAGCCAGGATTCAGACCTCATCTGCAGCCAAGGATCTTTCCCGCAATGTCATATCCCATCGAAAAGCCCATGGGCAAAACAGAAAATCAGTCCCTTCCCGGCACCCCCAGAACATACCACTCCCCAACCAGGGTGGGCCTCACATCCCTACACCCTTAGGCGCCAGGTAAGCGAGTGTCTCTGGGCCCCTTCTTGGGATGTGCAGGAGTACGCCCTGTCCAGACTTCCTCTAACCCCTGACCCCGTCTCCTGGACCCCACCCAGCCCAGAGGAGAGCTGGGGTAGGTGAGATTGAAGCCCACCCTCCCCTGTAGGCCTAAAGAAACAGTTTCAGGCCAGGCATGGTGGCTCACACCTATAATCCCAGCATTTTGGGAGGCTGAGATGGGAAAATCACTTGAGGCCAGGAGTTCAAGACTAGCCTGGGTAACACAGGCCTTGTTTCTACAAAAAAATTTAAAAAATTAGCTGGGTGTGGTGGCACGTGCCTGTAGTCCCAGCTACGTGGGAAGGAGGTGGGAGGATTGCCTGAGTGCAGGAGTTAGAGGTTGCAGTGAGCTATGATGACACCACAGCACTCCAGCCTGGGTGACAGATCAAAGCCCTGTCTCAAAGAAAGAAAGAAGAAAGAAAGAAAGGCCGGGCGCAGTGGCTCACACCTGTAATCCTAGCACTCTGGGAGGCCGAGGCGGGTGGATCGCTCGAGGTCAGGAGTTCGAGACCAGCCTGAGCGAGACCCCGTCTCTACTAAAAATAGAAATAAATTATCTGGACAACTAAAAATATATATAGAAAAAATTAGCCGGGCATGGTGGCACATGCCTGTAGTCCCAGCTACTCGGGAGGCTTAGGCAGTAGGATCCCTTAAGCCCAGGAGTTTGAGGTTGCTGTGAGCTAGGCTGACACCACGGCACTCACTCTAGCCTGGGCAACAAAGTGAGACTCTGTCAAAGAAAGAAAGAAAAAGAAACAGTTTCAGAAGCTGGTCTGGGATAAACTGTCCCCCGCCTGGGCACAAAAGGCTAGCCAAGATGATCCGCAGCCTAGTATCACTTGGGAGTTAGGCCGATGGCAATCGTGTTTTTAGCCTCTGGAGAGCTAGCCGCAGAGACCCAGGGTGGGGATGAAGGTGACCCTCAGATGTCTCAGCCTGCCCTTCCCCCACTCGGAGTCCACACTCCCAGCTTAGAACATTTGCTTTGTTGGAGGAAAGCCTGCCAATGTGACAAAGACTGCCACTTCTGGGCCCCAATCCCACCCAACATTCCAGAGCTGACCAGTAAAGTCAGCTCTCAGGAGGCTCCTGAGTAATTGCCGAGCAGAAATTTATAATAATTATAGGACTAGGCTTTTGTGTGTTTTGAGGGGAGCCTGTTATTTGGCTGTTTATTTTACTGGAGGAGCAGGCGGGAGGTGCTGTGATTAGATGACGAGTGGGGCGAGAGGCTGCAGTGAGGCTGCTGAGCTGGACAGAGAATGAGGCTCCGACTCCGCCTCGGGGAGCTCAGCCTCCGACACTGCCAGGCAGACAGGATGGAACTGGGGGACTGGGTAGACTGCCCACCGCTGCACCTGGGCCTTCTACAGACTCCCCCTAGCCCCCTGCATACAAGCCCAGGAGAGGAGACGGTTCTTGCTCTCATGCCACAGAAGAAAGAACTGACTCCGAGTGGTTTTCCCTATGCGCCAACTGTTGCCAAGCCCTGCCTTTCTTCCTAAGAAACGTCCCACAAACTCTCTGTCATGTTCTTTCTGTTTCCACCACCAGCACACAAGTCCTGGCCCCCATCTCCCCTGCTTGTATCAATTAACCAATCAATTAAGCAGCTTCTCTTAGCCCCTCAGCCTACACTCTCTCCTTTATCCAAACTTTTAGAAGAACATCCTTAAAACACAGCTGTTCCCAGTCACCCCTGACTGCTCAGGATGCCACAGAGCAACCTGGTAGCCACAGACCCTAGGCCAGAGCCTCTCAAATGCCACCTGAATCCCCTGGGGACCTTGTTAAACTGCAGATTCTCTACTGGGTAATCCATCGGCTCATTGAAACTCATAGTGACCTTAAGTTAACAGCCCATTTTACAAACGAACAAACTGAGGCTCAGGGAGGTTGCCCTAGGTCTGGGATGAGGCCTGAGATCTTGTATTTCTAATAAGATCCCAGGTGATACAGATGTTGTTGGTTCATGGAACACACTGAGTAGCAAGATTCTGCTAGACCAAACTTTCCTGCCTAGTTATTTTTTCTTTAATTTTTTTATTTTTTAAAAATCTGTGGTGCTGTCACTCAAGACCATGAAGGCTGAGGTGTTGCTGGGCTGGCTGTTTTTTCTTTAATTTTTTTTTTTTTTTTTTGAGACAGAGTCTCACTCTGTTGCCCAGGCTAGAGTGCCGTGGCATCAGCCTAGCTCACAGCAACCTCAAACTCCTGGCTCAAGTGATCCTCCTGCCTCAGCCTCCCGAGTTGCTGGGACTACAGGCACGCACCACCATGCCCGGCTAATTTTTTCTGTATATATTTTTAGTTTTCCATGTAATTTCTTTGTATTTTTAGTAGAGACGGGGTCTCGCTCTTGCTTAGGCTGGTCTCGAACTCCTGACCTCGAGCGATCCACCCGCCTCGGCCTTCCAGAGGGCTAGGATTACAGACGTGAGCCACCGCGCCCAGCCTATTTTTTTCTTTACTTTTTAAACAGGAAATACATTTACCTGGTTTGAAAATTTTTACTGAAGTCTCCATCACAGCCCTGTCCCCACCATTTGCCCAGTTCCCCCACCTCCACCCCAGTAACCAATTTTATTAGTTTTTTTAATGTATCTTTCCAAAGTTTCTCTGTGCCAAAACAAGCAAATAAGATCATACGTATCCTGCCCTGCCTCCTGCCCTTAGCAAATGGTAGCATATCCTGCGCTGCCTCCTGCCCTTCGCCAATGGTAGCTCACTACACACACCGTTTGGTTAACAGTTTATCAGTTTATCTTGGAGATAACTGGACACAGTCGGCTGACTCATTTGTTTTGGGAGTTGCATTATTATTCCATTGTATGGATGTGCTGTGACTTATTTAACCAGTCATCTCTGGGTGGACACTTGGTTGTTTCTGATTTTTCAAGCTGGCCTTTTTAAGCCCTCCACACCCTGGCCAACCTTGCTGGGACCTCCCACCCATTCCCCAAGTCCCAGCTCTGCCCTCCTGAGCCCCTGCAGAGGCCCCCACCTGCTCTCCCCAGACCCTCCAGCCCACCCTGACTCCTCCACTCCACTGTCAGTCCCTCCTCCTCATCTGCCCCCACTGTTCATCTCCCCACAGGTCATGCTGTCTCCCCAAACAGACTACAGCAACTTGGACTCAGGAACCATGTCTTCGATTTCTCTGGCTCCTTCAGCCGCCCAGCACTGGGCACTCAGTGGTTCTCAAGAACATTAGTTATATAGAGGAAGTTACAAACAAATGGCGCCATTTCACGGTGACTCTACTGTGGCTGGTTCTGGGTGTAGGAGCCCAGGAGCTACCCAGGGTGGGAGGGACCTCATGCCTCAGAGGTCGCCAAGAAAGAAGCCCTGTCTTGTGCCCGAGTGTCTGGAGCACTCAGGTGGGTTGTGATGTTGTCTGGGGTGTAAGAGGGCATCTGGGGTTCCCTTGTGCCCTTTCGGTGTGCACCGCGGGAGGAACCACGACCGGGAGACAGGAGGCAGAGGGATGGAGAGTGCAGGTATGTGTGCACGCCCTAGAATGCGATCTTCTCTTCTCTGTTAACATCCTTATTGTGTTTCCCCGGCCAGCTCAAGCCTCAGTTCTTTCCAGAAGCTTTCCTGGACAGCTCCAGCCCTGCAGACCTTCTTCCTGAATTCCTGCTGTGTGTACCAGCCATAGCAGTCACTGTTCTTTTTTTTTTGAGACAGAGTCTCGCTCTGTTGCCTGGGCTAGAGTGAGTGCCGTGGCGTCAGCCTAGCTCACAACAACCTCAAACTCCTGGGCTCAAGCGATCCTCCTGCATCAGTCTCCAGAGTATCTGGGACTACAGGCATGCACCACCACGCCCGGCTAATTTTTCTATATATATTTTTAGCTGTCCAGATAATTTCTTTCTATTTTTAGTAGAGACAGGGGTCTCACTCTTGCTCAGGCTGGTCTTGAACTCCTGACCTCGAGCGATCCACCCGCCTCGGCCTCCCAGAGTGCTAGGATTACAGGCGTGAACCACAGCGCTCGGCCCAGCAGTCACTGTTCTGAAGTCAGTTGTCCACAGCCTTCCAACTGCAGTCATATAAACCTCACCTTCCTCTTGAGCCCCCCACGATCCTCTGTAGTAGAAATAAGACCAATAATTGTCTTGCACCCTACGTCCCCCAACTGGGAGGTCCTCCATCAATACTCTTTGCATTAACAGGAATTGGTTCCAGGAGTGGCATGGTAGTGGGTGGGGTGGGACAGAGTTGACCACAGAAGTGTCTCTGACCTAAAACATTTGTGGAACAAGGTGCTTTTAAAAATGTCATTGTGTGCCCCCATCTGTTCCTCCGTCCCTTCTCACCTGATACCTTGGAAATCAATGACCTCACAGCCACAAGCTGTGAAGGCCTGGCTCATGTTGTCCCTTGAAACTAAAGCAAGTGAAGGAGACTTTTCAGAAATGTCACTGTCATGAAAAACAAACAATAGCAGGGGACTATGAAATTAAGAAATTAAAGCCACGTAACAGGCAAAAGTAATGTGTGAATCTTGATTGGACTGTGGACTGGAAAAGAAATGAAAAACGAAAATGACATTCGGGGGATAATTGGGAAATTTTTAATATGAAGTGTGTATGAAATGATAGTGTATCGATGTTAAATTTCTTGAGCGTGACAATTGTATTGTGGTCACATAGGGGAATGTTCTTATTCTTTAGACAATGGATGTGGAAGTATTGGGGAGGTGAAGAGATGGGCCACGGTATCCACAACTTCCGACCTTTGGCAAAATGAAAATGAAATGTGTGTATTATGTGAGAGAGAGAGAGAGAGAAAGCAAATTCGGCAACATGTTAACAGTTGGTGGATTCAGGAGAAGGTATACAGGTGGTCATGGTACTATTTATTCTTTCGAGTTTTCTGTAGGTTTGGAATGTTTTCAAAATAAAAAATCAAGGGGAAAAGGGCTTTGGTGTAAGATCTGGGGTGAAGCGAGGGAAATGTGGCAGTAGCCCTGTCCCAGGGAGCTCAGAGAAAACAGCGACTTGATCACCCCCACCCAGCCTCCCGCCCTGCGCCCAGAAAACCTCAAACTCCAACCCCTCGGCCGGACACTCCCGCTCTCAGCACGGTTCACACAGGCTCCCCCAGGTCCTCGCCTGATGGGACCTTCCCCCGTGGGGAGCCACCCCTGGCTTGGCTAGAATGGCACCCCAAGTGCCTTAAAGGACCACTGCCGGTCTCCCCCAAGAGTGAACTGAACCCTGAGTGGACCCGATCTACCTTGGGTTTTTAAAAATTACATTCACTTAACTTCACATAAAACAAGAATTTGATGTCCAACAAAATGCCAAGATTTAGTCATCCCACACTCTCTTCGGAGCCCTGTCAAAGAGGCTATTTCCCACCCTCGTCATCAGCTTGGTGGACTAGTTTGTTAGTTTATTGCTCTCCCAGCTTACTTTTTTCTTATGGGCATTTTCTTGTATTCACCGAAGCCGCACGCCGCGCTCTTTGCGGCCTATGCGATGCTTTGACGCGTCAGCTTTGGCCGGCCACGTCCCTCGTGTTGGACGCCAGAGCTGGTCCCAAGTGCCCAAACCGACCTGGTCCCGGACGCGCCGCCCGGGGAGGCCGGGGCGCGGGCGGAGGGGGCGGGCCAGGCAGCGCCCGCGGGAGGCGGGTGGCGCGTCTCCCGGGCAGGGCGTGGGCCGCGCGAGGTCCCCGGCCCACCGGGCCGTGCCAACAATGGCCTGTTGTAGAAGGCGGCAGGGAGGAATGCGGCCCGGGGAGTTGGGCGGCGGGGCCGCGGGGCGGGGCCGGGTCTGGGCGGCAGCCTCTTACCTGTGCAGGTAGCTCGCATTTCGCGGCGAGCGGCGGCGCCCGCAGCACCTGTCGCCCGGTGCGCGGGCGGGGAGGACGGCGGGGAACATGGCCCGGTAGAGTCCCCTGCGGAGACCGTGCGGAGTTCGGTCCGGGGCAGGGCAGGGCGCGGGAGGGACCGTCCTTCCCCGGCGCCCGCGCGGCCTGCGGCAGCATGAAAAAGAACCAGACGATGCAGGGCACCTTCAGCAAACTCTTCGGGAAGAAGCATGCCACCTCCCCCAACACCTCCCTCTACGCCACCAACCCGCCCTGGATTTTCACCCAGGAGGCGCCGGAGGAGGGGACCAGAGATTTTGGTAAGTCCCCGGGGGACAGGGGAGGCCGCTGGGGGAGCGGCTGGAGGCGCTGCCTCCCTCCCGGGAAGGCGGGAGGCAGGAGGGGCAGGGACAGGTTGGAACCTGTGGACTGGCCGCGAGGGAGCTGCCGGAAGGGGAGGGGGCGCCGGATGTCTGGGAAGGGCCGTGGTGAGTGAGAGGTGCTGGGAAGTTCACCCCCCATGGCGAGGTGGGAGAACTTTGCTGTCCCCCGTCCCTCTTCGGAGGTGTTTGTTTTCTCTCCTTGGTGCTACTGTTTGGAAAGGCTTCCTGAGGTTTGCAGTGCCTGCCCCACTATTCAGAGTCAGAGGTGCTCCTTGAGAACTGGGGGTTGGGGGTGGCCCCATCCCTCCCCTTTCCCTTTCCTCTGTTGGCCCCAGCCCTGCCGCCAGCCCCTCCTGGCCCAGAGTCTCTGGGTGGCAGAGAGGTGGCTACCACCTGGGTGCCTACACACTTGGCTCTGTATAGATGAGGCCCAGGAAAAACCAACAGGAGCCACTGCCAGCAGGTTACCAGCTTGTTTGTGACACCAAGTCCTGCTCTTGCCAGGTCAACCTGGGCCTGGACTGTCTCTGGGCTCAGACTGAGATGAGACAGTGGAGGCCAAGGACCCCGCTCCCCGACCCCTGAATCAGAGCACTGTGTGCTCTCTGCAGGCGTCTAAAAACACCACTGCAGCCCAGCCCTGGCCCTGGCCACAGGTCACCTTATCACTGCATCTGTCTGCAATTTGTACTCTATAACTGAGGGAAGTCAGCCGGGTAGGGACAGGAATTCATTTCTTGTTATGACCTGTGGCTCTGGGCCTGGGGTAGGTGTGGGACTTCCAGGCAAAAGGAAGGTCACCCATCACTGCTTTAGCTCACCTTCCCTCATCGCCACCACTTTATCTTCACTGACCTTTACGGCCACTTTGCTGGGACCCACAGAGGATGTTATGGCCTGGGTCCCGGCTGTCAGATTTGGTTCGGCACCCAGGATGCCACAGTCGTGATACATGGATAGGAGCAGGACCAACAAGATGTTGCCTGTCCCTGGACCAAGGATCTGAGGCCAGCGGGTGGGTGAACAGAACTGACTATACACCGCTTAGGCTTCTCTGAGCCTTTGCTAGAAACGATTATTGAGTGCAAAGGAGCAGAGAAGAGAGATGACCTCTGAGTGGAACCAGCATTTGAGCTGACAGAGAAGGACATTCCTGGCAACACGTACAGTGGAAGCAAAGGCCAGGAGGCCAGGGTGAGTCAGGCGTCGTTCAGGAACGTGCGGACACAGGTGTGCGGCACGTAACTGTGCGGCCCGAACACCTCCTGTCTGAATAAAGACACCACACAGCCAGCGTTCATCAATCCCTTCATAGGTGTGAGGCACCAGTTTCAAATCTTTGTGCCATTGATTCGTTGAATTCTCGTCCAGTGGCAGATACTACTATCATTCCTGTTTGGCAGATGAGGGGACGGAGGCCCAGAGATGTTAAGTAACATGCCCAAGATCACTTTAAATGGCGGAGCCAGGGTTTTCCTAAGTGTGCAATTCATGATATTTAGTAGCCTTATAGAGTTGTGCAACTATCACCAGTCTGGTTTTAGAACGCTTCCATTACCTGCAAAATCTCCCGTGTGAGGCAGAGCCAATATTTGAGCCCAGGCAGGCGGGCTCCAGAGCCCACAGTCTTGGCCAGCTTGCTGCATTAACTCTGTGGAAGGAGGCCGTCCCAGGGTGGCTTTGACTTGAGGGGCATCTGCATGGGGAACACCACCCACGGTGGCTCGCCTGTGCGCGCGGGCGCACACACACATAAACCCACACACACCCTCCCCCTCCACACACCCTCCCCCAAGGGGAGACCTCAGACAAGCCTCCCAGGCACTTCCTCTACATTTTGCCTGGGCTGAGCAGCCTGCTGGTGGGGATCAGTCCCTCTAGGGAGAAAAGAGGGGTATGGTGCCCTGTCACCTCCTGCCAACTGCCGCCTTCACCCGCCTGGGCAGGGCTGGAGCCCAGGGGCCATTTCCTCCCAGTCTCCAGGGTAGGGCCGGGCCTCCAGCTGACTCAGCCTGGCTGCACCTGCCAATGGAGGAATGGAAAACAGCATGCACCAGGCAGGCTGGCTCCCCAGTGTTTCCTGGGTGTTCCCTGGGATGCTGATGGGCGTGGCAGAGGTCCTCCTCCCTGCTGTGCTTAGGGATGGGAAGGGGAGGGACCGGTATTGGGGATTCTGTGATGGAATGGAGATGCCAGACCTGCCTTGGAGTCCTATCTCTGCCAGTAATTCTGGGCTAGCCACACTCTGGGTTTCAGTTTTTTCTTCTGTTAAACGAGAATGGCATCCAGACTGGGTGACTGCATGAAGTGGTATATACGGCAGTGCTTTGAAGAGCATTAAAAAGAAAAACTTTAAAGCAAGGATTGGCAAACTATGGCCCTGGCTCAATTCTGGCCCATGGCCTGTTTTTGTAAATAAAGTTTTATTAGAACATAACCAACTATGCCCATCATTTACATATGGTCTATGGCTGCTTTCATGCAAAGTTGAGTAGCTGCAAAAGAGACAGTATAGCCTGCAAAGCCTAAAATATTTACTATCTAGCCCTTTACAGAAAAAGTTTACTGACTCCTGCTCTAAAGCATGATTTATTATTATCATGTCATTCCCAACATTTTGGTTCCTCTTCCTACATTGCTGTGGACCAGAGGAAACTGAGGCACAAAGAGGCCATTTTAAAAGTCTCCAAGAGCTGGAGATTAGAGTTGCATATGGCCCCTGAGTCCCTGACATTCCCCTCAAGCCTGGGGTGAGTTGCTGGCATTATCTAACTGCTAGAGATCACGCCATGGGATGAAAGGGGGAAAATCAATGCAGGGGCGTGTAAGGGAGTTAAGGAGTAACCAACTGCTTGGTCTCTGGCCACAGCCATGTAAAAATCTGTTTGCACAAGGGTAGGTTGGGTGCAGCGGGTAAAATGCAAACAGTCACATGAAGCTGGTGACAGGTAAATTTTTCTTTAAAGAATTTCCCTAACATGTAGTCCAGTAATTAGGAGGACTTCACTAAATGCAATTGCAATCCTAATTAAGCCTTTTCTGCCCTCTCCCAGCCCAAGCAAGGGTCTCAAAAGGCCACACAATTGTCTTCTAAATGCATGAGAAAACAGAGATGTGGATCTTTGCAAATCCCAAGATAAGGGACTGAGGCTGCTGCTGAGACAAAGCTTCCAAGTCGCTCAGGACTCCTCCCTAGCCTCTTATCTACGGCCACTGCACCCCACCCCAGCAATGGGACACCCTTGTTCATCCAAATGTAAAGCCACTTCAGCACAACTACCTAGGACATTTATTTAAAATGCAGATTCCTAGAGTCCCGCCTGGGGCACAGGAAGTCAGAAGCCCTGGGCTAGAACTCAGGCTCTGGGTTTTTAACCAGCTCCTGGGTAATCCTTTCGTACAGGAAGAGTTGAGGATCCTGGGATTTCCTTCCCCACCTGAAGCTGGGCGGCGTTTTCCCCTAGGACTCCCTGCAGGGTACACAGGAGATTCTAGATAAATGTGGAAAGAATGTGGTCAGCTCCTTATCGGAAGCACCTTCGTGCTCCCTAGAGTGACGGCCTGTCTTGTGTTCCTGTTCCTGGGGCCGCAGACCATGTGCCTCAGGCCAGGCTAGAGAGTAGGAAGCCATAAACCCCCAGAGCCCAGCACATATCTCCGGCCAGCCTGGCACCAGCCTACCCAAAGCTGACCTGTGCTTTGCAGGGGCGTGAAGGAGACTTTTGTTTACTCCTGTCCCCTGGAGGTGTGCTGTGGTTTGCAGGCAGTTCAGTACACACGTTACTGCCTCTCTGCTGCCTCCTTACTTATATAAGCTTCTCTTGCCGCTCTAGTTCGACTCCAGAAAGCCAGGCCCTCCCTTGACCCCTGCAGACCAGCTGCAGGGTGCCCTTTCTCTCCCAGCCAGTAAATTTTCCCCCAACTATTTTGTCCACAAGACCAGCCAACAAATTAATAACAATAATAATATCATTATTATCAGTTATCATTTATTGAAGCAGGCTCTGTGCTAACAACTAGGTACGTCTTCTCAATTAAGGAAACAGACTCAGAAGGAGGCTCAGAGAGGTCCAAGAACTCAAGTCATTCCAGCTCAGGGCCGCTCAAGCATCAAAGCGCATCCAGTCCCCAGGGGTCTTGTTAAGTAAGATCAGATTGTTATGGGGTAGGTGGGGGTGGAGGGAGAGCTTGCATTTCCCACAAGTTCCCAGCGAAGTCGTTCTGCTGGTCCCATGCTGGGAGTAGCAAGTCCTCGCCAGGAAGTAGAGGGTCCCCTTTCAGTCCCCACAGTGGGGGTCCTTTGAGCTGTTCCACCCCAAGATTCTTGCCTTCCTATTCCCTCCTCCCCCACTCTGTGGCTCCCTGCCCCTCCTCCTCTCCGCCCCAGCCCAACCTTCGTTGTCCCCTCTGTCCTTGGACAGAGCCTCTCTCTGGTGCCCGGGTCAGGCCTGCTGGGGCTTGCTGGGACAGACTGGCCTTTTCAGGTTCCTGTCATGTGGACCTGCTAATTAGCAAGGAAGGGCCTCATTAACGCCATTTGTGGGTTACACTCACACGGGGCTGCCCCTGCTGCTTCCCTGAAAGGCAGGGCTCCCCTAGTGGCCGATGATTGGACGCCCCAGCTCGTACCTCACTGCACAGTACCCCATTCTACATCGACAGTGAGGTGGAAGTAGGGTGAGGTCTGCTTTAGGGTTCTGGGTTACTCTGGGTCAAGGCAAACTCCCCAAGCTTAGGCCCCTCCCCTCCCAAGCCCCTGGAATCGAATTAGGCCTGTAGCCAGTGTTCCCGAAGTCATCTAGGGGCTCCCGGCAACTCCAGGCCCCACAGTGTCATTCCAGCCCTCCTCCCACCCCTGATAGCTTCCTTCCCTCCCCTGCCCTGATTTTGGGAGGCTTCCTGCAAAGAAGGAATAATTATCCCCATTTTACAGGTGGGGAAACTGAGCCTGCGACAGTGCCCAAAGCTCTCAGGTGTTCCCTGGAGGAGCTGGGATGTGAACCCAGATAGGATTCTCAGGTCCACTCACTTCCCTCTAGGCCTCACCAACTTTGCAGTCCCACTCTGGGAAAACGGGAGACCGAGGGAAGAGACTCTGGATTCCTACATTCTTTCTTTGTGGGGCCGGCTGTGACCAGAGGGAATTAGACTCCAGAGTCAGGGTGCCTGAGTGAGCATGAGCTGTGGGACCTCGGACAGGGGACTTAACCTCTCTAAGCCTCAGTTTTCTCATCTGCAAATTGGGAATAATAAAGGTACTTCCCCTACATGGTTGTGAGGGCTTAGAATAGTGCCCAGCTCATAATACATGCTTACTAGATGGGAGACATTTAAGTATTATCAAATTATCTCTCCAGTTTGGACCTATCTAGTATTTGGGGAAAGAGCTAAATAACTGTCTCGGAATTGTTTTGACTTCGACCTCCATGGATCCGTGGGCAGCTGTGAGGCCGGGTAGGAAGAGCGTTTTACCAGGCTTCAAATCCTGAACTCTGGCTGGGCGCGGTGACTCACATCTGTAATCCCAGCACTCTGGGAGGCCGAGGCAGGTGGATTGCTCGAGCTCAGGAGTTCGAGACCAGCCTGAGCAAGAGTGAGACCCTGTCTCTACTAAAAATACGAAAATTAGCTGGTGGCGGTGCCTGTAGTCCCAGCTACTTGGGACGCTGAGGCAGGAGGATTGCTTGAGCCCAGGACTTTGAGGTTGCTGTGAGCTAGGCTAACACCACAGCAATCTACCTGGGGCAACAGAGTGAGACTCCGTCTCAAAAAAAACCCCCCAAAAACCCAATCCTGAACCCTGTGAGAAAAGAAATGCAGAAGACTCAGTGAGACACGTCCTCTGGGGGAGAAAGGGAGGGAAGAAGGGCTGGGCGTCAGGGAGTAGCTTGTGCCCGTCCCTCAGCTGGCCTGGAGCTGGCCCTGTCCCCTCCCACATTTAACACACCCTACCCCAGGCTGAGAGAGCCAGGTTTGCCTGTTTGGGGACACTGTGTAGGGCACTGCATCGCTTGTGCATGGAGCCCGCACTGCAAGTCGGGGTCCTGCTTCTCCCCTGGCACCACTGCTTGGCAGCCTTGGCCAGCCCCTGGCACTCTGGGCCAAGGCTCCCTATCTGGAAAGAGGGTGGTTGGGACCAGCCCCAAGTCTCAGGACTCAGAGTGACCCCTGACAAGAAAGCAAAGGGCTGCCTGCCTCCCGATGGCTTCCCCTGTGGGTACAGGTGTTTGCCACAATTTGCAAGTGACACGCTGGATTCAAGCTCAAAGCCCAAACTCTTGGTGGAGGGAGGTAAAGTGGGCAGAGAGAGAGAGAGAAAGCAATGATGATGATGATGATCGTAATAATGATGGTGACAATAACCACCCCTCTTAATTACTGAGCATGAATTATCTGTTAGGCACTGCGCTCACATTTTGTACACTCTTTCATTCAGCCTCACACCAACCCGCTGGCAGGGACCATTTACAAAGAAGAGGAGACAGCCTCAGAGAGATCTAGTAACACTCCCAGGCTCCTCAGTAAAGTGATGGAGCAGGGACTGGAACCCAAGTTCACCTGGGCTCTGAACCCACAGCCTTGGCCACATGATGTCCCAACTCCCCCCAGATGAGGAGCTGTCCTTCTGCCTGGTGCTTCTGGCCTGGGACAGAGCCAGCCACAGCCCAATTGCCCCTCAGGCCAATGGCAGGGCCAGGTTCTCCCAGAGAGAAGGGGCAGGAGAACTGCCCATCCCCCAGTTCAAATCGGAGGTGAAGCCCTCCTGCTTGGCACCAAGAATCATTTTTAAAACAAGTTTTTGGATGTCAGGTGGTATTTATGCAACCCAGATCCTCAAGGGAGTATAAATAAATGCAAAGCCCCTCCTTTATTCCCCACTGATACATGAATGAGAAATGTTGACGGAGAAAATCTAGAGGAATCCTGCACACACTCCTGTCAGAAGGAGGATTTAATTGGGGGGAGGGTGCGGATTGTTTTAACGATCAGGTTTGGGTAAATGGAGGCAGGCCTGGACTTACTCCTGTCTCATCATTGCATTGCTTGCAGGCGAATCTGTTTGTAACTTGACAGGGCTGAGGTCCATGTGGGGCTCAGGCCCTGCTCAGAGTCTGCGCCTGGGATCTCACAAGGCTTCCTGGCTGCTGGAATTGCCCCATGGTCCCAGGGCTCTCTGGACCATGCTCGCTTTCTCTGGAAGCTGCTGGTTCTGAGGGCGGCTCCTTCACCTTCCCACCCTTCCGAATCCCACCTGGCCGTTCCAGCGCCTCCTCTCTGATCGATGCATGTGGCAAGCATAACACCCCCACCCCCACCCCGAGATCCTCAGAGCCCTTCCCAGGCAAAGGCAGACACAGAGGAATTCGCACTGTTCAGAGTGGACAAGACTCTGGGGTAGGGCCCCTGTTTCTGGCTGAGCAGTCTCATTCCCGGGGCAAATCAGCTTCCTCTCCAGCCACCCCCTTCCCCTCCTCCTTCCCCAAGAGACACCGGGGCATTCCTAGCCCTCATCTCCTCAACTGCGGAGGGGGCTGCCCCTCAGGAAGGCCCATTTTGTATCATCCCCGACACTGAGATCTGAGCAGAGTTCATCACCGCCACAGGAAACTCCCCAAGGGGGGACCCTATTGTCCTTCTGCTTAGTTTCAGGCCCTGACCTCGAGGCTGGGAAAGCCCCAGCCCTGACCTTGAGCCCTTGGAGGACCTAGCTTATGGTGGTGGCCATGTACACCTCACCTAATGGCGTGCCTTGAGTGACAGGGCCTGGGCCAGTCCGAGGGGCCCAGGAGAGTCTGCCAGGTTCTAGCCACCTCTCCTTTCTTTTTCTTTCTTTCTTTTTCTTTTTCTTTTTCTTTTTCTTTCCTTCCTTCTTCCTTCCTTCCTTCTTTCTTTCTCTCTCTTTCTCTCTCTCTCTCTTTCTTTATTTCCTTCCTTCCTTCCTTCTTTCTTTCTGTTTTTTTTTGGGGGGGGGCGCTTAAAACAACACGAATTTATTCTCTTACAATTCCTAGGTCAGAACTCTGATGCAGATCTCAACAGACTAAGTTAAGATGTTGGCAAGACTTTGTTCCTTTCTGGAGGCTCCTGGGGAGAACCTGTTTCCTTGCCTTTTCCGGCTTCTAGAGGCTGCCTGCATTCCTTGGTTGGCAGCCCTTCCCATCTTCAAAGCCCGCCATGGCCGGTGGGTGGAGGCCTTCTCACATCACTTCGCTCTGACTCTGCCTCCGTCGTCACATTTCTGTCCCTGACTCCTAGACACACCTCTTAGCACTGGGAAATCAAACTGGACTTCCCGGACCTGCCCCGTGGGGAGCGGAGCCACCTGGGCTTCCACCCCTGCTGACCACAGCTACTCCCTTCTACACGTTTTACAGAGAACAATTGTATTCTTAGAAAGGTTCCCCTGTTTAAAACAACCACAACCCAAACAAAACAACAGTGCCTCGGAGTCAGGGCTGACTCATGGATCTGCGAGGTGGTTAGAACGCCGGCTTGGGGGTCAGACGGCCACAGCTCAGATCTGGCCCTGTCGACCAGCATGGCTTTGGGCAAGCTGCATCCCCTCCCGCCGCGCCCAGTGCTGCTCCTTGGCCAGAGCAGAGCCTTCCTTACCCCGAACAGCACCCCTGCCCTTCACACCCCATCCTCCCTTCACACCCCATCCTCCCTTCACACCCCATCCTCCCGTCTGCGTCCTGTAAATGGTGGGGTGATGATTCCTCCCTTTGGGGGTAAGGTGTGCCGTGGCTTAGAGGTCAGGCCCTTGTGGGAGACCCTGGTTGCAACACAGAGAGGCTCTGGGCAAGTTATTTGACCTTCCAGTGGCTCAGTTTCCTCATCTGTCAAGCAGGGTTAATGACCATACCAATTTGCATGGGGCTGTTTAGAGAACTGAATGAATTAATAACGTGTACAACGCTTAGAACAGTGCCATTAAAAGTGCTCAGTAGGTTTTACCTTTTATCATTATTACCCTGACAGTAATCACCCTTGCCAGGTCACTTAGCTAGAACACTTCTAAAGCTCCTAGGCATACAATAATCGTAGCCATTAATATGACCACAGCTCAACTGCGGAAAGGCGGGTCCCTGAACCCCAGCACTGGTACAGAGATTAAATAAAATAATTAGAGCGTCTGCCTGGGAGCATGGCTCTCGCCCAGTCCCTGTGATAATCCCCACCCCACCCCAGTCCCATAAGGGCCCAGGCAGCCAGATCACGTCAGATCTAGGGCCGTGGCATCCACACAGTGCTGTCTGGAGAATGTCCCCGGAGATCCTGCCGTCAACACACAAACTCTTGGAAGTAAGGGAATCAGAGGGCTTTAGTGGTGGCGGCTGGGTGTGTGCTACTTCTGCTGTTTCTGATTGGGCCAAATCTGCACTGTTACAGCTCCCTTCCTCGTGCCTCTGGCCAATCGGTGCCCCGCGGCCGGGGCATGGAGCTGGCAGCCAGGACTGGGCAATCATGCTTGTCCAGAGTGCACGGGGCAGGGCACTGCTAGGAACTGGAGTTCCCGGGGACACGTGGAGCACACAGAGAACCCGCCGTGTGGGCCCCTTTCTGAGAGGTGGAAAATCTCAAATGTCCCAGCCAACTTTCTGCCTTGGGAGAACAGCACACAAGGGACTCCACCGGCAGTTGCTGGGACACTCCCAGGAGCCTCCCTGTCACAGCGAAAGCCTAGATCCCCACCTGGAGGGCTGTGGCCATAGGTGTAGGGATTTGGGATGGATGTGTTCTGATCCCAGGAACTTCCTGGCAAGCCAGTCTCTTTTGAATAAATCATTCAGCTTTTTTGCAATTTTTTCCTAAAGTCTCTTGCTAGGGGAACAGTCATCACGATTACTTCAGTGTTCCAGTTAGTGGGATTCTGGCCAATTGGAATTCTGACTTTTCTTCTCTTTCCTCTCTGGCTACAGAGGAGGAGAAAGTCCCTCACCCCCTGTTGAGTGGAGGAAAGCCCTCCCTGCTCATGACCCACATAGCAGGAGGCCCACAGAGATCCCTGCCAAGGGAATGTGAAATTCCTATCAATGTGTATCAAGGATCCTGATGGAGTTGAGAAAGGGCGAATGACTCCTCACACCTCCCCCCTACTGTAGAGCAGCCCAGAAACTGGAGGAAGAGGAAGGTCCTTCATATCATCTTCCTCCAGGGGAAGGTGCCATGTTTGTTGAGCACTTACTATGTGCTGGCCACACTTGCTCTTCACAACAGTCCTATAAGGCACTATCATCACTCCCATAGTACAGATGGGAAAACTGAGGCCCGGAGAGATTCAGCTCTCAGTGGTAGAGCTGGGATTTTAACTAGGTCATACTGACCCTACTGCCCCCCTCCTTCTGCTCTGCTCTCAAGGGTGCGTCAAACAAAGCCATGCACCACAACCATGGGTGGCTTGGTGGCCAGGGAAGTCTTGAGCTGAGGAGTCTGGAAGATGGGGTATGGACCACGGAGGGGGGCACTCTGCTTGTTTCAGATTAGCAATTCAAACACTTGAGAGAAGAGCTGGTTTGTTTTCCTCCCTCTCTCAGAGATAAGCTTAGGCTGGGGCCTTGGCCAAGCTCCCAGGGCCCCAACAGGAGGGACAACTTGCTGTGGGAGAAAAGGCTCTGGACTTGGAGGGGGGAGGTGAGGGGGACAGAAATGGCTGCTGGGGTCTGAAAGCCCCAGAAACACCGACCCCCTCCCATGATGCCACCGCAGTGGGTCCGTTAGCACACACCCCATCCGCAGGATCTATTACGTGAGAGGTGCTTAGCTCAGTCAAATGGGGCAGTCCTGGCTTCCCTCATTGGGAACTGAAGGGCAGACTAGACTCGGTTGGCCAGATGCCCTCGATCTCCAGCTCATGGTCTCCCCTCCCTTGTGTCCTCTAGATGGGATCTATTACGGGGACAATCGCTTTAACACGGTGAGCGAGTCAGGAACAGCCACGCTGAAAGCTCGGCCCAGAGTCCGGCCCCTGCTGACCTTCCTTCCACTGGTGAGTACGGTTCTGCTCTGGGCTCTGAGGGTCCTCTCTGGGTGGGGACACCTCGCCTGCCACACAGGAAGCAGCCCCACCTGCCCTGGCCCGAGTGGACGTCACCCTCTGTCCATTCCCTTCCTTCCTGATGCCAACCCAGGGAGGCTACAGGAAGGAGGCATGGCCAAGGCTCATGGCAGGAAGTCTGGGATTAGGGCTGGCAGCTCCTCTGTGGCTGAAACCCTGGGAGAGGCTATGGAGAAGTTGTGTGCAGAGGTGACACGGCAGTGGGTACGTCCAGCTAAACAAGTTCACTTTCACGATCACTGATGGCTGTCTGCTTCGTGCCAAGGCCTGTGTTAGGTGCTGCAGTGCAGAGATGACTGAGTCAGTGTTGCAGCTCCCAAGGAGCCCCCCCGCCCGCTGCAGGAGACGAATGAGTCACTGGACTGTTCGAACACAGGCCAGAGCAGGGACAGCCAATCCAGCCTTAATGGCTGGTCAGGGAGTGCTTCCTGGAAGAGGGGACACCTGAGCTGCCTCGTAGGACAAATAGCAGTGACCCTTGGGAGAAGGGCATTTGGGACAGATCTCTTTATGGGTCTGAAACTACAGGAAACCAAAACTCCCCTCTGGAGCCCGTGATTGGGCTTTAGTTCTTTGATAAGGGAGAAAGACCAAAACAACTACTCTATGACTGGGTCTACTTTCTGCGATGAGAATTCCTGGATTTTCTGGGACATTTTAGATAAGTGCTGACCAACGGAGATATAATGTAATCCTCATATGTAATTTAAAATTTTCTAGTAGCTACGTTAAAAGTAAAAACAAAAGGTAAAATAATTTTAATAATATATTTTACTTAAAGCACTATAGTCAAAAGATTATCATTTCAACATTTAGTATAAAAACAGCAAAAAAAAATAGTAATGAGATATTTATATTCTTTTCTTCATACTAAGTCTTCAAAGTCTGGTGTACTACACACGTAGCACATCCCACTTCTGACATTCTAAGCATTCGATAGACGCTTGTGGCCAGTGGCTGCTGTATGGGACAGCCCAGGTCTAGAGTCTAAACAGCCAGCTTCCTAGAGTCTAGGCTCACTCCTGACTATCAGACCTGGGTCCTGGGTAAGACAATACTGTCACCAGGGTCACAGCATCCTCAGACTTCAGTGAGGGCTTGTGCTGCCTAGACGGGCAAGGCTGCTAGTCCTGGTCTGAGCCCTCAGGGCCTGTTAGACTTCATGGCACCCCAAGCCTTGGTCCTGGGTACCTACACACCCTGCCCAGCACTGCCTGGCACAACCACCTCCCACTCTCCATCACCGATGATTTCTGATTTGTCCAACGTCACCAAGTGGACCCCAAGATTCTAGATAGGACGGGTAGTGTTTTACATTCTCCTGTGGCATCTCCAACGCCTCTATGTGGAGGGCTGAGCACACAGATCTCTAGGAATATAACTTTAAATAATTTATTTTCTGCTTATAAAAGCAATTCATGGACATTACCAATAAATATAGAAAGTACAATCTCAACAACAAAAAGGTATAAAGCAAATGAATCAGCCCCTTTGTTTCCAGAGATGTATATAACTGTTATTGGGTCATTACACCCACAAATGCAGATGAGATAATTTTGAGATGTTCTATTTCCCCTCACCTACCCCCAAAACATATATTCAAAATTACAGTGGTATGAGCCCAGAGTGGACACACCTGTACCTGTGCTGGTTGCTAAAATGTTGAAATACAAAACCTACAGAGTAGAAATGGCTGTTGCCCCTGAGTGGTTCCTGCTGTCCAGGCCCCTCTCCCAGGTCTGGACCACCCCAAAAGGCAGCAACTAAAGGGTTAATGCAGGCACAGCTGAGTTTGTCCTGGTTGGCGGGTATCCTGTATCTGCCCCCAGCCACCCACTGTGGGCCCCTCAAAGACCAGCGTGAGTCCTAGCCTTTCTGCTCCCATCCTGTCCCCTCGGGCTTGGATCAGAACATGATCCGGAGCTGCACAGCCCCCCAGCAGGCCTAGCAGAAGACTCGTAGCCCCTGGAGTGGACTGGCTGGCTGGTCAGGCTGGAGTTCTGGGCCCTCCTAGGGAAATGCCTCTTGGGAGCAGTCCTTCTGGGCGGGCCTCAGAGCCAGTCCCAGGAGACGGGGGCTTTTCCCCAATAAACTGTCCCCCTCTCTCACTGGTGACGGCTGGGGAATGGACACATGGTGAACCAGCAGCTGAGAGGGGCTGGTCAGGTCCACACCGGCAGGAACTGGCTGACCGAGGTGAGGCAGGGGGAGCCGCTTGCCGGTCCCCTCCAGTGGCACAGCCTGTGATCGCGGCCGGCACGTGCTGAGCTCCCACTGTGCGCCAGGCACCCGTCCAGGTGGATCTTGTGTGTTAACAGAGCCACCATCTGGGTGACGTCTGTCATCCATCCCCATGCCACACAGGGAGAAACTGAAGTGCAGAGCACAGGAGTAACTTGCTCAAGGCCACACAGCTTTAAGTGGCAGAGCCAGGATTTGAGCCCTGCAGCCTGGCTCCAGGGTCCCAGTGCTATTCGTTCAGGCCATCCTACCGTCTGCACTACCCAGGATCTTCCTTCCCCTCCCTGGACCAGCCAGCAGAATGACTTCCGCCTCCCTGTGTGCCTGTCTGAATCCCTGTCTGGCAGTAGGGCCTGCCAGATAGCGGGTGTCTTGCCTCTTTTAGATCTTAGACCCCTTTGAACCATGATGAGACCACGGGCCACATACACAAGGTTTTGTACAATTTCAGCAGAGGACTCTCAAGCCCCCAGGAGCCCATCCATGAAGTACCTTTAGATTAGAAACCCTTGGCCCGATGGCCCATATCCTGGGGACAGTTCTGTGCTGCAATTCAGGTTACAAGATACAGAGTAGCCCCAACATCATTCATCACCAGCCCCTGGGTGGGCGGAATGAAGCCGGCATGAATGAAGCCTGATTCTCTCCTGCTGACCACCTGGCTCCTCTCCCTTGGCCTCTGGGTCAGGTCCTTTGCTTCCTTCCAGCAGGGCCAGGGGGCTGGTGAATGGGGACAAGTGGGAGGACAGAGCTCTGTGCGGGTGTGGGTTCACACGCACACACCCTGTCCCCCAGCCCCGCGAAGTCAGGGTGGGTGCGGAGCTGGGCTGGTGCCTGGGCCCTGCCTGACACTGCCCTAGCTGGCCAGGCCCTGCCTCTCCTTGTCCTCTCTTCCCACATTCAGAGGGCACCTCCCAGGCCAGGCTGCCTGGGGCCAGGGGAGGCGTGAGGTGGCAGCGCCCAAGAAGCCAGATGACAGTTCCCGCAAGGGCCTTTGAGCTCCGTCTGGGCCTGGGCTATGTTCTGAACATACCCTCCCTGTCAGTGCCCTACATGAGCCTGGCTGGGGACGGGTTCGAGAGGAGGGGACAAGATGAGGTGGGGGAGGGCAAAGACAGGCGTTTCCTGTCTCCACTTCACTGGAGCGCCCTCACGCCGTCTGTGCTGAAGGTGCTGAGGATTAAGAAATCCTTCCTCAGGTGCCCAGCAGCCAAAGGCCAGCTGTGAAGAGGACCTCAGCATCCCTCAGTGGCTGGGACAGGACCTGGGAATGCTCCTCGAGCTGGCACCAGTCTCAGCTCTGCCACCGGGCTGTGGGGTAGCTGAGGGTCAGGCCCTTCCTCCCTGTGGGCCTGGGGCTCCTCGTCCGTCAGTGGGGGTCACACTGGATGGTCGCCAAGGGTCTCCCCAGCTGTGACTTTCTGTGTTAAAATGACTCCCTAATGGAAGGGCAGAAGATGCAGTCAGCTCCCTGGAGGGTCCCCAAAGAAGCCAGGCCCCTGACCACTCCTTGAGCTCGATTCTGCCTGACAAGGGAGGCATTCCAGCACCGGGGCCGCCGCACCTTCCTACTGGGGGAGCCCTGAGGAACTGGATTAGAACCACCAAATCAGAGCTGGGAAGGACCACAGCGGTCATCAAGATGAGGAAACTGAGGCCCAGGGAGGGGAGGCCCACACGGCTCAACAGCAGCAGAGACAGGAGCCAGGCCTACTCCCCGGCCCAGCCCTGTCCATACCACCGGAGGCCTGGGCTCAGTGAGCAACGATCCTTTTTCCACTTCCAAGGGGAAACTGGGACCAGAGCTCAAGCCAGAGCCTGTCTCTCTGCTCCTGAGAGCTGAGCTGACAGACGGTGGGTAGGAGGGTTGTGCTTCTCTCTGGGGCTCCTGCCTGCCCTCCCCAGTCTGAATCTAACCATCCCCAGGGTGATGCATTGAGGAATTAAAAATTTAATGCCAGTGTGGCAAATATGGGAAAACTGGCCGGGCAGGTCCCCAGGGGTGCCCAGGGCGGTGAGAGCTCCCTGAGTCACCCCACCCTCTGAGTCAGACAGGCCTGGCCCTGCCAGAGGAGGTCCCCCTGGGCTCGGGCAGGAAGCCCCGCCTGCTCTGGACCCTCCCTCCATCACTCTGCCTCCCTGAGCTCAGAGAGGCTGCTGAAGTCAGCTTGCTCTCTCCCTTCCACCCCACCCCCTGCCACTGGAGCTAAACTCAAGGCCCAGGCACCTTTCAGGGCTGGGATCTGAGCCCCGTAGGGTGAGCCCAGAATGGCAGTCATCAATGGCTTTTGGCTGATGCATGGGGGTGATGCCAGGTGGAAGGGTTGTGGGGCGAGGGTGCTCCATACGTTTGGGGGATGGGGCGTCAGAGGCCTGCCACTGCCAGTACAAGTGAAGCTCCCACCCCCAGCACAGCCCACCCCTTCTCTACCCGCCATCTCCCCACTCACAGCCTGAGCCTCCAAAGCTCCATCCGCACCCACCAGCAGCCATCCCTTAGCCTCCCCCGACTCATGGCTGTGCACGCCAGCCTGAGCTGCCCTCAGGAGGACTGACCAGGGAAAAAGCCCTGGATGTGGGCTCAGGGCCTTTGAGGCAGGGGATTCTGGAGTAGGGTCTAGAAGTGGGTGGTATGGGCTCCAAGGACATGTCCCCTTGACCCTACTGACTCCTTCCCCACAGGGAGGGCCAGACCAGGGCCCCCCAGAGCATAGGATCCAGGGCAGGTACTTGAGTAGTCCTGGTCTAGGGGCAGTTCTGGGGTGGCAGGTGGGTCCAGAGGAAGATGGCCTCAACAGTGGAGATTCTTCTCTGGACCCCAGGAGGGGTCTGAGCTATGGCAGAGTGTGGGGCCCAGGTGGGAGAAGATACTGAGCTCTTTTATAAAATGTTCACTGGCTCCCAACCTCAGAGAAGCTGCTCTGTGGGGAACACATGGCCTTTCTTGTTCCTCCACACCCCATCCCATCCAGCACCCCCACTCAAAGCCAGGAGAACAAAGGGCTGGGCTTCACTCAGCTGGCTCTCATTCTGGGATGGGGTGGGATGGGGTCCCATCCCCCTGTTCTCTCAGCCTGCAGTGATGCCCCCAACCCCGCCTGGCTCTAACTCTGGCTCGATCGAGGTCATCTCCCTCGCCCCCTGCAGCTCCACACCCCACCTGAGGGCTGGGGCCCCAGACCAGGCTCCAGGAGGAGTTGGACAAGGAAGTTTGCATTCCACGATGTGCAGCTAAGACTCTGAGCTGGCTGCTGCCCAAGGTCAACCATGCATTGCCCACTGGCCCAGCCCCTGGTGACCCACCTTTGGGGCTTGGCCAGGCCCTAAGGAATCCCAGGCATGAGGATGTGTGTGTCCCGGGCATGAGGAGGCCAGGGGGATGGGCTGGAGCCATCAGTGGGGTGAGCCTGCCTTCCTGAGTGCTCAGTGGTGCAGCGGGCGGTGAACAGCAGGCTCTGACCCCCCAAACTGCAAAGCGGACACTAGCCTCATCCTTGAGCAGCCAGTGTTTTCTTCCCTTCCTCCTTCCCTCCCTTTCTTCCTCCTCCTCGACTCTGTAATGTTAGTAGTCAAGAGGGCAGTAGGGGATTCCTGGTGACCTGTCCCTGACCATGGGGAAGCACCCAGCTCTTCAGATCCAACTAGACAGACACGCCCTGGGGGGCTGTGTCAGAGCAGAGTGTCCGAGAACTTGGGCCACTGCTAACCCGCTGAGCTTTGATTAGAACTGGGGAAATAACTTTTCTTGAGCACTACTCTGCCGGACTTCTTTAGGTGTACAGCGGCCTCTGGTGTCACAGCAAACCCAAGGGAGGTGGGCTCATCCCCATTTTACAGATGAGCAAACTGAGCTTCAGAAGGCAAGAAAGGGCCACGCTCACTGAGCACTATGTGTCAGATACTGTCTTTGATCATTTTTAGACATGGAGTTAAGATTGCAAATCTGGTCTGCCTGACTCCAAAGTTGATGTTCTTTCCACTAAATCACAATAATTTTTTACAAATTATGTATCGTACTAGGTATTTTTTTAAATTATGAAGGAAACAAAAGTTCATTGTTAAGAACCAAGAAATAGCGATAAGTATAAGGAAGAAAATTTCCTCATAAGTCTAGCATGCAGTGAAAAAAAAATAGAAAAAAAAAAGGAAGAAAATAAATATATTATTGGAATGGTGCTTCCCCCCCCCCCCACACTTCCTCCCAACTGATCACTGCTGGGAACTTTTCAATGTATGAGGCTGCGATGGTTTTTAAAAGGCTGCTTCAGCTGAAAGGGTTGCCGGCTTGCACAGGTCTGGGAAGTGAGGGAGGTGACTGATGGTCTCAGATCTGGGTGTTGTCTGGTGTGAGGACAAGGAAGTGCCTGGTTTCGTGAACTTCCCCACCTGGCGGGGCCAGGGCTGGACTCTGCCCCAGGCCTTGTGCAAGGGCTGTCTGCAGCGGCAGAGCAGGGAGTGGCGTGGCCACGGCACAGGCGGCCCGAGCAGGGAGGCCCTGCAGTCCGGCCCGCCAGGAGCACGCTCAGAGGCTCATTTGCGTCTTCTTTGCTTCATTGCCCACAGATTGGTCCACCCCTTTCTTGATGTGGGCTGCCACTCTGGAAGGGCCACACACCCCACTCCCCTGAGTATGTTTGAGGGACATGCCAGCCCCTGCAGGCAGCACCCTGGGGCACCTGGGTCCGTCATTTTCCCAGGGCGAGAGCGCCAAGGGTGGGGCAGTGTAAAGCTTGGGGCGCCGCCAGCTTCCCAACTGACTGCCACAGTCAGAGTCCATGCTGAGGCCGGCCCTGACTTCAAGCCCAGCCCTGAGTGCCTGGCCTACGGCTCCTGGAAAAGCAGCTTCAAGAGCTCTCCGTCCCAGCTCCCCTCCGCTTTCCTCCTGCTTCCTCTTTTGCCTCTCTGGGGTCAGAGAACTACCTGGAGGCAGTGGCTGTGGTCTGTCCCAACACCCTGTCATTGAGGGTGTTCAGGTCACCGCCCACACAGCACAGGTGAGTGAGTCACAGAAGGGACACTTTATGGGCCTGAACTCACAGAACACCGTGGTCAAAGTGATCCTTAGAGAGCGTGTACAGAAGAGGCAGAAAACTGAGGCCCAGAGTGGAAGTAACTTCGCTCTGAGTTAATTCGTAGCAGAGCTGGTACCCAAACATTTTCCTCCTCTCTGTCCTGTACTCTTTCTACCACTCATTCACTCACCCAGGAATTTATTCATTCAGCAAACAATTGTTGAATTGCCCAGTATGTGCCGGGCACATACAAAGAATCAGCCGTCACCTGACACTCAAGTAGGCTGGGCTGGGCTGTGCTGGGCCGGGCAGCAAAGACTACAGGCATCTACAATAGGCTGGAGTTGTGCTAGAGGAAGTATGAGAGTAAATACTGTACTGGCAAACAGAGCAGGCTCCAAGGTCCCAACGTTGGCCCTGCCACTTACTAGCTGTGTGACCTTGGGCAATGTACTCAACCTCTCTGTGCTTCAGTTTTCTCATCTATAAAATAAAACCAATAACCTGCCTCTTAGGGTTACTATGAAAACTAACTGAGTTGCTACATGTGAGGTACTCAGAATGGTGCTTTGCACATAGCAGGCACTTAATAAATGTCAGCTGTAGTAATGCAACAGGGCCTGAGGACCACACAGGGAAGAGAAATTAACTCTGGCTGGGGTTGCCAAGAAGAACTTCATAGAGTAGGGACATTTAATCTGGGGTTTAAAGGATAGCTAGGAGTTTGCCATGCAAAGAAGAGCATCCTAGGCAAAGGAAGAGTAAGAGCAAGGCTGTGGAGGCCTGAGAAGGTATGGAAATATATCCTAAGTGGGTGCAGTGATTCTCAGGGGGTGGGGGAGGCAGATGTAGCTAAATCCTTTAGAGGCTTTTTCAAGTGACTCACCCACCCCAGAACCTCAGAAACCTCTGCACAATCCCTCCAAGGGGTGGTCTCTCTGCCCCACTGATGATCACTGCTGCAAGAAGCCCACTTGCTGAAGAGTTAGGCAGGTTCCCTGGATACACCGGAGTGGGAAAAAGACAAGAACCACTAGTTGGAGCCCAGGGTTTGCGGCGTGAATGGGGAGAAGATGGCAGGAGCTGCGGAGGGTCCAGCGTATGAAAGGTCTCAGATGCCTTATGAACATGTTTGGACTTCATCCTCTGGACCAATTGGAAAGATTCTGAGCAGGGAAGTGGCCTGCTCTGAGATGCTTTTGAGAAAGAACATCCTGGTGGCAGGTTTGGAGAACAGAGCGAGGCAGGGGCTAGGGAATTATCTGGTGACAATGGCAATGGTCTGTCCCTCTGGGTAAGGGACAATGAGGACTGAGGAAGGGCTGAGGTTGAGGACAGCAGGAAGGGAGGACTTGGGAAGTGACTGGCAGAACTGGGTGACAAGCTGGGTTTGTGGGTGACGATCAGGTACCTGGAGAGACAGTAATATATAACTAGCTGGGGGACCTTGGGCTAGTTACTTAACCTCTCTGAGCCTCAGTTTCCTCATGTGTAAAATGAAGGTAGCAAAAAGAGCACCTGTCTCACCCGGTTGTTGTGAAAAGTAAATGAGTTAAGAGATGGAAAGCGCTGGAGAGTACCGGGTACAGGGTAAGTGCTAGCAAGTAGCAGCTGTCGTTAAGATTGGGAGTCAGGGGATGGGACAAAGAGGTGACGTGCTGTGCCGATGTCCAGTGGATGCACACGTTCTACGTCTCCCCCAGCGCTTTTTCTTTTGATGTCCTTGTCTTTGTTTTGTTTTAGCTTTTTATTATAAGGTACTCATAACATAAAATTGCCATTTTAACCATTTTAAAGTGTACAATTCAGTGGCATTAAGTGCATAATTTTTTTCTTTTTAACTAGTACTAGTGTGCGGAAAAGTGGCAGGAAAGGGGACAAAGAACTCCCTGAAGCCTTCACCACATTCGCCACAATTTGCCACATGTGCTTTATTTGCCCCCTCCTTCCCTGTACATGTGTATAAATATAGTTTCTTCCTGAGCCATTGAAGGCTAAGTTGAGACATTGTGTCCCTTTATTGCCGAATACTTCCGTGTGCCTTACCTAGGAACAGAGACATGCTCTGTGCAATTCGCAAATTCAGGAATTTAATATTGATACACTGCTATTATCTAATACGCCATTTACATTCACTTGTTGCCAACTGACCCACTGATGTCCTTCATGGCACACCCCACCCCCGATGCCAGGCTCCAATTCAGGCCCATGCATAGCATTTAAGTGTCACCTCCAAGCCCTCTTCTTACCGAGGCTTTTCCTCAGTTCCCTGAGGCTAAAGGAGGCAGGTTAGGAAATCGGCACTCATGGAGATGAAAGATGTCACCATTCAAGCCAGTGCCCGTGACGCCAGCTGCCTGGGTCCCCGTAGTGAGTGAGGGGAGCGATTTATCTTGAGTCTGTGTTTTTCTGGGACTAAGATTAAAATGCGTTTGCATTTGCCTTCCCTGAGTGCACCCCCGTGGTGGCCCCCGTGGAGGGGACCCCTAAGTGCACCACAGGAGCCCATTCGGGTGCAAGTGGGAAGGAACAGGGCCAGGCGGGCCCGGAGTCGCAGGGAGACTATGTCCAGTTCAGTACTGGGAGCTCCTGAAGGCATGAGGCTGGCCTTTGGGAACTGCCCCAAGGGTCAGACAGTGATGTGTCACAGTACCCCAAGCACTGTGGCAAGGTGGAGGATGTGCATGAGACCTCCTTGTGGAGGGGAGGGACCTAAAAAGCCAGAGCTTGGCCCGAGCTGCTGTCACAGGCCGCTCAGGAGATGGACTTGCATCCTGCGGTCTTGCAGTCTAGTGCATTCTGACGTTCTGACGGTGCTTTAAGATCAAAGGGTGGGGAGGGCGGTGTTACCTCCAGCCCATAAAGTCCACCCACCCTCCTCCCACACACATCATTAAGCGCTCAGGGTAAGCCGGAGGTGCCACTAGGATTCCAGGAGCTCAGCTTTGATTGTTCACCATTTTTTCACCCTTGTGGGAGAGAGGATTGGAAAGTATCATCCTTCACTTAGCATTCGTTTCCTGGGTTAGGGATATTATCTCCTTTGATCCTGCAAAGTAGGAAATACTACCTCAATTTTATAAGTGAAGAAAATGGGTCTCGGTGATACGTAGAAAAGGTGCGGTGAAAGCCTGGGTTTGCACCCTGGCTCCGCGAAGGGATTTGAGATGATGTAGGCAGAGCTCTTAGTGCAGGGCTGGCACACAGGAGGGGCATAGATGACAGCACTGTCCCCATCCTATGTCTCCACTGCTCATCCAAGGTCACACTCCTGGCAAAATGGAGCATGAATGGAACCCCAGACTTTTGATGCTGAGTCCCCAAGTCTCTCTACTTTCCCATTATGTTCAAATATAAATAATCAGCAATCTTAACCCTGGCTTTTGAAGGCCTGGCCTCCGTCTCATCAAAATCAGACTGTATGTACTTGATAGAGGTTATTAACCAGTGATCAGCGTGTGTGTGCGTCTCAGGATGTTCTGGGAGACACGGCTCTGATGGGCTGGGCCCCTGTCCCTTCCCTTGGTTCAGAACCACTGGGTTTGGGAAGTTTTAAGCACAGGTGTGCTGTTGGCCATGGGATTCAAGTAGAGGCAGAAAAAAAGACTAGTTGGTGGCTCAAGGCCATTCCGGCTTCAGAATTTTTTAAGAACAGGATGAGCTGTTTGCTGCCCCCAAATGACCAGAGTAATTCTGAGATGGCCCTTGGTAACCCAGGGCCTCACAGATATTTCTGTAACATCTACCTGGAATGCCCCTTCTTGTGTATTAAGCCATTAAGTCCAGAGGGTTAGACCATCAGCTCATCAGTGAGTAACAACAGGGCCTACTATGTGCCCAGCTTTGGGGTTGCCGTGAGACATGGTCCCTGGGCTCCAGATCTCATTGGAGGAACAAGATGCAAACAAGAGCCCCTTTTGGGGCGTGACTGTGGGTTGCTCTGGGCAGCAGCACATCAGTGTGGGCTGGTGTAGACAGGCAGTGGCTCCTTAGTAATAACAGCGGCAGCTAACATTTATTGGGCTTTTACTACATGCCAGGAGCTGTCAAATGAGATAATGAGCCTAAGTGCTTTTTGTATATTGCATCATTTAGTCCTCAAAACTCCCCTAAAATGGATAGATTCTATTTTTATCACCATTTCACAGATGGGGAAACTGAGACACCGGCAGCTTAAGTCACATGCACAGTCGTACAGCTAGTAGGTAGCAGAGCTGAGACTCAAACCCAGGCACCCTGGATCCAAAGCCGGTGCTCTTAGCCCCTAGAGGCGTGCAGATGATCCTTGAAGGATGAGAGATTTTAGGGAGGCAAAATATTAAGGAGAGGGTGCTCCCCAGACCTGGGTTTGGTAGAACTGGTTGTGTGAGTTTAGACAACTTACCAAAATGTTTCTGAGCCTCAGTTTCCTCATCTGGTAAATGAGGACAGCCTCTTCTTTATAGAGTAGCAGGACTGAGATACTGTGTTTACAGCACAGTGCAAGGAGTATTAGTATTATTAGAAATGGAGGGTGGGCAAGAGAGGCACAGCCACAACACCCAGCAGCAGGGACGAGCATGGACCCTGTGTGGGTTGTCAGGGTGGCAGGGAGGGAGTCAGTCACACTGGATGTGGGATGGACGGAACAGCGAGTGGGAAATAAATGTTGGTGGGGAAGCATGAGGCCAGGTCGTTGAGGACCTTGAAAGCTACCATGATGTGCTCTACAGCTCTTCAAAATGACAGGTGTGTGGACTTTGTTGACATATGGAAATATGTGTTTGGGAAAAAAAATTAGAATGCAAAAGAGTATGTACAAACTGACAGCTGTGTAAACATGTTGTGGTCTGGTGAGCTTAGAGATCAGAAGGGCATCTGCAGTACTATAAATATTCGAGTTCATCACTTTTTATTTATTTTTCTGTAAATACTTAGTGAAAACTAAGAATTAAACAGGATGCCAGGCCAAGGGGTTTGGCTTTTAACCTGTGGACATCCATGAGGAGTCACCGCAGGTTCTTTTTTTTTGTGTGTGTGGCAGAGTCTCACTCTGTTGCCCTGAGCAGTGGCATCATCATAGCTCACAGCAACCTCAAACTCCTGGGCTCAAGCGATCCTCTTGCCTCAGCCTCCCAAGTAGCTGGGACTACAGGCATGCACCATAATGCCCAGATAATTTTTCTATTTTTAGTAGAGACGGGGTCTTGCTCTTGCTAGGGCTGGTCTTGAACTCCTGAGCTCAAGCAATCTTCCCACCTCAGCCTCCCAGAGTGCTAGGATCACAGGCATGAGCCACTGCCCTCGGCCTATTTTTTTAATTGAGATGTAATTCATATATAGTCAGTCCTCACTGTTCGCATATTCTGTATTTGCAAATTTTCCTAATGGTTAGAATTTATTTGTGACCCCAGGATCAATACTCATTATTAGTGGTCATTTGTGGACACACACAGAGCAGGGAGAATTTTGAGTTTCCTGATGCACAGTTCCCAGCTGAACAAGAGGACACTTTGTTTTCTTGTTTCAGCTGTTGTAACATAAACAAGTGTCTCTTTCTGTTTAGTGCCACGTTTTTCATATTTCTTTTTGTTTTTTCTTGGTGGTTTCACTGTTTAAAATGGCCCCAAGCGTAGTGCTGACATGCTTGCTAGTGTCCCACGTGCAAGAGGCTGTGATGTGCCTTACAGAGGAAATGCACGTGCTAGGCATGAATGATAGTGCTGGTGGCCATGAGTTCAATGCTAATGAATCAACAAAACTTCTTAACATGTCTTCAAACATAGACACACAAAAAACAAGGTTATGTATTGATCAGATGATAGCAGTGTGACCAGAGGTTCTCAGGAACCTAACCCTTTATTTTCCCTAGGAGCAATGGGTCAGTATTCACTAATATGGTGGTCGCTGGAACTTTACAGAACATAACTATCACCAATAATGAGAATTAGCTGTATCGTATAAGATTCACCTTTTTAAACGCACTCTTTTATATCTTAGTCTACTCACAAGATTGCACAACCATCACTGTCATCGCAGATTTTCAGCAGTAAAATGCCCTCACAGAGCAGCAATTTGAGAATTATCTGTCTTTCCCTGTCCCCTGATCGCTCTCTGGTCCCTTTCAGAATGCCCAGGAAAACCATGGACTGGCTGTGCCTACACCCTCTGTCCCGGAAGACTTTGCAGACAAAGAAGTGACAGGTAAGGGGACCATGGGCATGGGGCTTTTCCACCTTTCATTCTTTCCTTCTTGGGCATTGGATTGAAAAGCCAAGCATGTGGCCCACCTCCACAGCTGGTGACACAGCCAGGGTCCCCAGGCCTCTTGGTTACTGGCTGCAGTGGGCAGGAGCAGTGAGGAGAGCCAGGGTAAGAGAAGGATGTTGAAGGAACAAAGCCAGAGCAGGGACAAGAGCAGCGTGAAGTGATGGAAAAATTCTGGAGTCAGAATGATGTGGCCTTCGGCCCCAGCTCCCCACGGATTAGCTGTGCTCCCTCTCCTGCTTCTGTATCTTCCGATGGACAATGGAAACAAGAGTTCCAGTTTGGACGAATAAATGAAGTGTTGGATGGGATTTAAGACACTATGTCACACCTCTGCTCAAAACCCACCAGTGACTTCCCACGTCACTCAAAGCAAAGGCTCTTGCAAGCACTGCCATGTTGCCTCCTTTCTTTCTCCTCCCGAACAGCCTGACTGCAGGGTCTCCTGCTGCTCCTGAAATACCTCAGGCACATTTCCACCTTGGGGTCTTCGCACTGCGGGCCCTTCGGCCTAGAATGCTCTTCCGTCAGACGTCTGTGCGGCTCTCTCCCTCACTCCTTCCCTCTTTGCTCAAATGTCACCTTCTCGGCGAGGCCTTTCCTGACCACCCTATTTAGATTGTGCCCTCAGCCTGCTCCCCTGTTGGCTTCCCCCCATAGCATTCCTCATCTAACGTGGTAATAACTTGCTGTGTTCCGTTAAAGCAGAAGCTCCAGGCGGGCCCGCATTTTGTCTGTTTTTTATTTTGTTTTTTACCACTGTACCCCAGCTCCTAACTCAGCGTCTGACACTTGAGTGCTCCGGGAATGTCAATTTTCTCCTCCCCCAGCCTTGGTCTCTTGCTTTTGAGGTAGATAGTTGGGAGGAGCCCTTCAGAGCAGCATGGTCCCCAGGTTTGCTGCGCTGTGTGCTGGGGACTGAGAGGAGGGGAGTGAAGGAAGTGGACTGTGGGAGAGGGGCTGGGACTGGGTCCAAGGACGGAGGGATGTGGGGTGCTGGGGCCAGGGGCACTCTGCATCTCTTTAGTGCCCGGACTGTCCAGGTCGTCTTCCTCTGCACATCCCTGTTCCACCCCACAGTCCACATTCTGCTCCAGAAGTTCTCTGCGAGGTGGAAACATCGGTTCTTAGTAGATTCAGGGTCTTTCAAAAGCAGGCATTGTTTGTGCAGGCTGCTCCCTCCTCCCATGACTTCCTGCCTCTCTCCCGCATTCCCTATCTGTCCTACACAGTCTGAAATCTTAAGCTCAGCCGGCGGTAGTCAAAGTAGTTAACTATTTATTAAGTGCCTATTATGGGCCTGGGACTGTGATAAGCCCTTTACCTGTATTTGCATGAATTCTCTCATTTAACCCTCAAAACAGCTTTATGAGGTAAGCACTGACATTATGCCCCTTTGATAGACGATGAAACTGAGCCTCAGCAAGGTTAGTGTGTACAAGGTCCCACATCTAGTAAGCGGTAGAGCTGGGATTTGAACCCTGGCCTTTCTGGCTTTGTCAAGGTCAAGGTCCCAGCAAGAAAGAGATGCGTATTCAGTGGGGATAACTGAAGAGAGTTTCGTAAAGGGACAGTGTACAAGACTGTAAGCATGGGTAGGTGACAAAGTGGATGGTGACGCCCAGAGACTGACAACGGTGGGAGATGCCACTCCCCCTCAGCCGTGGGAGGCGGGGAGTAGCACCCGACAGGAACTGCGGTCTGCGGTGGAGGAAAGGCAGCTGCTGCCACCCTGTGACCCAGCCAGCAGGCAGCCGGGGCACCAGCGCCCTGGCCTCTCTGGTTCCGCCTGCCCTCAAGGGTAAGGGAGTCCAGGTGCAGGGCAGGGCAGGGTGGAGTCCTCCCCAGGGGGGACTCTGGGGAGGCAAATGGAGAATATTCGGTATCCAAAGTAGAATGAAGGGGGCCACTCCCAGGACAGCTCAGGACACTGGTTGCTCCCTCGCTTGGTGTTCAGGAGAAAACGGGCCCGTTATTTTCTTGGGGGCCTACAGAGATTGGCAAGGCTGGTCTGCCTTGTCCTCCTCCTCATCGTCACCTCTCCCTTCTTTCAGGTAGCACCTCGCTAGTCAACGGCAACCTCCGCTTGTACAGCTCTGTGGGTGACCTCAGGCCTGGGCACTATGGCCAGGATCTACTCATCCCCCCACCTCCCCCAGGCCCAGCCCCAGGGCCCCCCCAGGACACTTCACAACCTCCAGGGGAGTCCCCACCACCACCTCCACCTTCCACAGCTCCCCCACCACCCCCCCTGCTGCTGGAACCCCCACCCCCATCCCCGCCCAGCATGGCCCCACCTCCGCCCCCAGTATCGGGGGCCCTATCCCCACCGTCCGCCCTTTCCTCCCCATCCACACCCACCCCTCCTGACTTCATTCCCCCTGCCCCACCCTCAGCCTTTCTAGCCCCCCCACCGCCCCCTGTGCCAGCCCCAACACCCCCAGCTCCAGTGACTTCTCACACAATGGAGACTCGTCTCATTCCCCCTGGGGGTGTCACCAAGTGGAAATCAGAGATAGCACTGAATGGCAGGCAGCCAGAGGCCCCCAGAACCAGCCCCCCCCGGAGCCCTGCTGAGCCAAAGGGGAGCACCCTGGGACCTAAGCCAGAGCCCCACCTCACCTTCCCCCGTTCGTTCAAAGTGCCTCCCCCAACCCCAGTCAGGACTTCATCCATCCCAGTTCAAGAAGCACAAGGGGCTCCCCCAGAGGGAGAGGGGGACACCAAGAAGGCTTCCAGCCGACTCCCACTGCCTCCCAGCTTCCACATCCGCCCTGCATCCCAGGTCTACCCAGACAGGGCCCCGGAGCCAGACCGCGCTGGGGAGCCCAGGGCTGTGGCACCAGCTAGTCCCCTGCTCCGTCAGTCCCAGTCCCAGACAAATGAACAAGCTGGGATTCCACCCCCAGCCCCTCCCCTGCCCCCTCCTGCACCCCCTCACCCTCCCCCAGCACCACCCCTTCCCCCGGCTGCCCCTCCTTTGCCTTCTGTTGAGAAGGCAGCCCCTCCACCTGCTGGGGTTCCCAAAAGCCCCAAATCCAGTTCTCCTGCTCTCAAACCCAAACCCAAGCCCCCTAGCCCGGAGGACACAGCCTCATCAGCACCCATGGACTGGCGGGACCCCAGCCAGATGGAAAAGCTGCGGAGTGAGCTGGCAGCCTATCTCTGCGGCGCCAGGAGAGAGGACCGACTCCTCAGTCACAGGCCAGGCCCAACGGTGGCCTCTCAGGGCAAGGAGGGCAGGAAAGGCCTCAGCCTGCCAGAGAAGGAGGTTCCTCCAAGCCTGCCAGAGACAGAGATCTCACCAGGTATTCCTGAGAAGAGTCTCCACAGCAGCAGCCTGCCAGGGGGAGACACAGCCCCCAGCCTGACCCTCCCCCCTGTGGACTATGTCCCCAAAGACTCCCCAACTCCCAGCGTGCGGCAGATCCGGAGCGAGCTGGAGGCCCGGCTTTCGTCCTCAGCAGAGAAGGAAGCCAAGCCCAGCATAGGGTCTCTGCCGCCCAAGCCTCGGCTAGAAGGGGGAAGAATCTTTGAAAATGGGGCTGGTAATGGCAGACTCTCCAAACCTGTGGGTAAGAATCCACCACCTCTATCCACCACTCCTGTGCCAACCACACCACCCCAGGCCAAGGCCACACGGGGGCCAGCGACACCACCCAAGCCCACGCCTGGGCCAGCCACACCACCGAAGGCCACACTGGAGCCAGCAACACCACCCAACACCACACCTGGGCCTGTTGTACCACCTACAGTCACAACTCTGCCCACTACATCATCCCAACTGATGGCAGAGAAGGATCTAGTCCCAGCTGAGCAGTGGGAGAAGCCAGAATCTCAAGACATTTCCATTCCCTCCCAGCCAAGGGCAGAAGGGCCCCCCTCAGAGGCCACTAGGCTGCGCACGGGGGGAGCCCTCTCATCTCCAGCCCTCCCACCAAAGACATCCCCTGGCCGGGAAGAGGTGCCGTTTCTCTACAAGCCCCATCGCAGCCAGAACAGCCCCAGCAGAGAGGTTGCAGTGGTGATGCCCAACCCGGCCAGAGGAGAGGCTACAGGGTCTGGAGAGCCTGTGGAGGTGAAGGAGCCCCAGGGGCTGCCAGCCAAACCCCCGGCCTCGGCCCAGCCTGCTGATGACCTCCTCAGGCACCCAGTGACCGGGGAGGTGGTGGAGCGGGGCTCCCCAATGGCCCTACTCCTGGCAGCCAGGCAGAGGGCACAGAAGGGGAGGCCTGGAGGGGCTGTCTTAGGTCGGTCCTCCCTGCCAGGGAGTATCCGTGGCCACGGCCACCAACCCGAGGCCTTGGCCGGCTCCAACAGCATCTTTTACAGCCAGGGCCGGCCCAACTCCTTCACCGTGGTCCCCAAGTCACCCAAGGAGCCTGAGAAGGACTCCCAGCTGACCTCGACAGCGCAGCCCACGACATCCCGCCCGTGGAAGCCCCAGCCCCGCAGAGACCCAGAGGGCACAGAGCCAAGCGGCAGGCACAACTGGACAAAGGCGGAGCCCCAGGCCCCCGCGGCTTGGGAAAGACCAGCTCCCTCCCACCTCCCGCGGGGCCGCCCGCTGCCCAAGTCCTTCTCCTCCCCACCCTCCCCTTCGTACAAGAAAGAGGAGGAGGAGGAAAAAGAGTTCAGCTTTGAGGTCATCCCGCCGCCGCCAGAGTTCAGCAATGACCCTGAGCCCCCGGCCCCGACCCTCCAGTATCTGGGCCGCCGCCTCGGCTCCCCTCCTCGGAACCACTTCTCGGACTCGGGGCAGCCCCGGGACGCGGGCCCCGCAGCGCCCCCGGCCCGCGGCTTCTCGAGCTTCCCGGCGGGTGCGCGCTACGACGGGGCCGGGGCCGGGGCCCTGGAGCGCTTCTCGGGCGGGGGCCGTTCGCTCATCAAGAAGCGCCTGTACGTCGGGGAGCCCCACCGCAGCCCCGGGCTGCCCCGCGGCGGCGCCGGCCGCAGCCTCAGCACGCCCAACTGCTTCGGGCCGCAGCCCGCAGGGCCCTTCGGAGCGCCCGGGGGCCCCGAGATGCGGCGCGTCAACTCGGCGGGCCGCGCGCCCCCCGGCGGCCGGCAGGCGGGGAGGCCGTCCCTGGAGGGCGCCGCCCGGGCGGCCGGGGACGCCAAGCACAGAGCGCCCGGCGGCGCCGACTACGGCTTCGCCCCTGCGACGGGCAGGTGAGCCGGGGCCGGGCTGGTGGAGGGAGCCTGGGGGCTGGAAGCCAGGTGAGGCCCATGGAGGCGCTTACCCTGGGCCACAGAGGAGCCGACCAGGCCGTGGCCGTGCGTCTACGTCTGCTTTTCTCCTCCTCTGCCTGCAGGCAGGAAGGGCAGGAGGTCCACTAGCCCTAAGAGGGCGCGGTTGGCGTTTCCCTTACCTGCTGCTCATTTCCCTGTTCTCTCTCCCCCGCCCCTGCTCCTCTTCTCGCTCCCCTCTCCGACCCTCTAGGTGGGATTTCCCAGCAACACAGATGGGTCCAGACCCGGGCTGGAGTGAGGGTTCTGAGGGAAAGGGTATTAGGCCATAAGGGGAGCCCTGTGTCTGGTGGACTGGGGTCCCTCCCTGGCCTTGATAAGCTCGGGGTTTGTGGGGGCAGACGCGACGGGGCTGAGCCACATTGCCAGGTCCCTGGGGGAGATGGGAGGGGTGTTGGTTAACCAGCTGCAGATATTAAGCTGACCTCTCTTGCTCTCCCCCAGGTCTCCCCACAGCACCCCCCACTACGGAAGCCCCATCAACACGTTTACTGTGAGACCTGGGACCCGCCATCCCATCTCCTATGCCTACTCGGGGGCCCATCGGAAAGCCACCTCCTGAGCCCCAAGTTCCCTCAGCTCTACTCGAAGGAGTTGGATCTGGGCACTTGCTTTTGCAGGGGTGGGAGGGACACAGCAGGTGTTAGGCAGCCTGACTCAGATGTGGATGGAACTTTGCGCCCCGAAGACAGAGGGATGGACAATGAAAGAGAAGCAGCCGTGCGGCCTGTGCAGATCAAGAGTGCTGTTTCCCAAAGCACTGGCATGGCTGCGGACTGTTGACACATGGGGATGGGAGGGGAAGGCGGGAAGACAGGAAGAACCTTTAAGGGCCTGGGCTCTGAGTTTCTGATATCTGGTACTATCTGCTGTAGCAAGACTTATTTAAAGCGGTTTTACAAGCATGTCCTACTGAGCAGGTTCTCAAAGCAAGGGGTGGGGCGCTGACTCTGTCAGGCCCTCGAAAGGGGCCAAGGCCCAGCCCCAGCCAGGTGGGGGTACAGGGCACTACAGGTAGATCTCTTTAGCTTCCGTCAGTTGCCACCCCAAGAGGTGATACCCGGGGAGCCTACCCACATTGAGGTGGGACCAGGAATGTACATGCACAACACACGGAGAAGACACTGGAACAGAGCCCTTTGCATTGGCCAAGGCCAGAAATAAGGGGATTGATGGTTCATTTTTCCTTGGCCCTGGCCCTTAGCTACAGGGAAGCCTAGAGAGAGGAGATTTGGCAAGTTTGGAATGGGAGACTGAGGATTAGCCTTGCTTTACTTTTTTTTTTTTTTTTTTTTTTTGAGACAGAGTCTGGCTCTGTTGCCCTGGGTAGAGTGTAGTGGTGTAATCGTAGCTCACTGCAACCTCAAATTCCTGGGCTCAAGGGATCCTCCTGCCTCAGCCTCCTGGGACTACAGGTGCACACCATGATGCTAATTTTTCTATTTTTAGTAGAGATGGGGTTTCATTCTTGCTCAGGCTGGTCTTGAACTCCTGAGGTCAAGCGATCCTCCCACCTCAGCCTCCCAGAGTGCTAGGATTACAGGCAGGAGCTGCTTTTCTATTCAGACCTATGCAGCCATGATTTAGGGGATTGGGCCCGAGGAGCTATGAGGTGTGGGGCTTGACACCAGAGGCCTTACGTGGCCGGGTCTTATGTGGAAGTTGGAGCAGGCATTATTCCTAACCCTGATACTACAAGTCACCAATATTATTGAGGCCTTAAAAAGTATAGCCAAGATGCTAGAAGGCCTTGGAGAGTGAGAGGCAGCAGAGATGGGAATAGAGGTTTGAGAGGAATTTGCTGCCAATTGGGAATGTGTTTTGGAAGGTCAAGAGTGGTAGGGCTGGGCCAGTTCGGAGCAGGGGAGACCTATCAGTAGAGTGACCATTTGTCCGCCTGGGCAGTCCAGAGTTATGGTTGTTTTCCAGTGAATTAGACTGCCTTCCACTTTTAACAAAAGTCCAGGTTGGGGTGATATATGGTCACCAGACATATCAGAAGACAGTATTTCTTGGTCTGGTTTCCCTGTCTTCAGTCCTGGTGAACCTCAGCAAGAAGGAAGGACAGGGGAGGAGTCCACCTCAGAGGGGTAGGCCAGTGGGGGGACAGCCAGGAAGCAGCTCCCTTTGGGAGCAAGATGTAGGGCCCTCATGATTTATGGTAACCAGCTGAGGTGCCAGGTTATGAGGACAGCAGGTGAGCTACCTCAGGGAAGAAAGTGCAAGGGTGGGTGGGCGCCCAGATAGCCAAGGCCGCAACCCTGATGGGGCAGGGTCTGGTACCTGTGTTCAAGAAGTAACCCCTTCCCACCCCACCACACAATGCCAGCACTGGCTCTCTCTATATGTATGTATTCCCTGGACAATGTTTTATAAAAGCTCAATTTATCTTTCATGTTAAGGCTTGAGGGGTGGGGCGTGGAATCCCAGCTGTATATTGCCCTGGGGTGGGCAGGAAAGGGCTGAGTCTTGCTTGGCTTGGGAAATTAACAAGCCAGTTTGGACTGGCCTCCAGCTCTGTGGCTGTGGATGGATGACGGGGTGCTCCCGGGGTGTGATGAGAGGCTGGGAGAGCTCAGCTGGGGAAGGCGGAGCACAGGGGCTGGCTGGACAGATGCGCCATTTTGCTGGGCCCAACTTTCTCTTCTGAGCCTTAGGTCTTCTCGTTCTCTGAATCCCTTAGGGGAAGGAGCAGAGCTGAAGCTGATAATAAACTGTGTCCTTAAGCAAGTCTCTTTGACCCTCTGAACCTCAGTTTCTTCTGTAAAACATGCATGATAATAATACCTACCTCATAAAGCTGTTGTGAAGGTTAGAGACAGTCATGCATGCATTTAACAAGGACTTGGGTGACTACTAGATGCCATGCACTGTGCTTAGCACAGATAGACAGCAGTCAACACCCGATACGACTCCTGTTCATGGCAAGATTATAGTCTAGTGGAGGGGAGGGGATAAAAAGAGAGCACATAAAAACATCACAAATGACAGTAAGTGGTAGGAGAGGAAAGAACAAGGCGCATGAGAGAATAACCAGGGGGTAGGGGACAGGAGTGGATTTAGTTTACCAGGGTTTATGACCCCAAGAGGTCAGGGAGGGCCTCTTGAGGTGGTGACATTTACACTGACTTAGGCAGAGCATCCAGCACATGCCTGGAACTCAGCAGCTGCTCAACAAATGGCATCTTTGGGTGATGACTACCTTACATTTGCGTGTAGTCCATCCATAATTCTTTGACATGGCGTCTTCTCTGAAGCCTCTACCTATCGTGCATGTTTCACAGAGCTGTTCCTGCCAACACTCACCCACCCCCAGCAAAAAACTTCCAGAAAAGACAGAACTGGGGAAGTCATCTCAAGACAGCATCAGAGAGCTGTGCCTCCTCCTCCCAGTTTTTGTGGGGAGTTGTTGGAAAAGGGAGGATGACTCCCTTATTTGCCAATGTGGGCTTCCAGGAAGGGCCTCGCAGGCCTCTCCCAACCATGGAGCTTCCTCGTTCTGTCTCTCAGCATCCCCCTGCCGTGATGTCCTCATCCTGGTAACCCAGAGTGGGGACAAGGGCCCCAGCTCCCAGCAGGGCTTGGGGCTCCAAATCTGGCTTGTCGCCCCTCCCCGGCCCCTTCTGTTTCCCCCTCACTTGACATGGGAGGGGCACAGAGGTTAACCCAGCCTGGGGGAGGGCGTGCGTGGGACAAGGGCCTATATCCTGGCTCTGCCTCTGACAAACTGTGTGACCTTGGGTGTCCACTAACTCACCTGAAAAGGGATAGACTTGTGCTGTGTGTGGGTGTGACATTTTGTTGGGTCCCTGACCTCTTTGAGGAGCTGATGAGAGCCATGGGTCCCCACCAGAAAGAGGCTGCATGTGCATTTTTACACTTTATTTCACATGCTCCACAGATCCCCAAATTCAGGCCCATGGACTTCACGTTGAAACCCCTGCAGTGACAGCGGTCGAGGTGACCAACACCTACCTACTTGACCCTGACAGTTTGGAAAATTCATTCATTGTCTCATTTACTCCTGACAACCCTCTAAAATGTGCTGGCTGTGTAATATTCCTAATCCCATTTTGTTGATGAAGAGAGGAAGCTCCAAGAAGAGAAGTGAGTTGCTAAAATAGCCCACCTGACTCGAAACTGTTCTGCACACTTCCCCACAGCGGCCTCCCTTCTAGCTGTATCCATTCTCATCCATTCATCCTCTCCCAATCCTGCCCCATCCAATTTTATCTTTCTATCAGAGTAGGGGAAAGCTATTCTAGTGCCAAAAGGTTTGGGCGGGACAGATGTTCCTGGATCAGGCTGGGCACACCTTGGTTTCTGAAACCTCCTCACTGCTCCCTGGGTGTGGCCCAAGCCCCAGTGGCCAGAACCCCACCTCTGTTGAAAGGCCCAGCCTGGCCCAAAGCAGCAGCTGGGGCAGGTCCCAGGAAAGGCTGTGCTGGAAGCCCTGGACCTGGTATCTGCAATGTGTAAAGGGGCCTCTCCCTCCTCCCAAAAAAGTCAAGCTCAGCTTTCCCTAAGGCCAGACTTGTTTAGGGAGAGAAGCTTCCTCTCACTCCAGGTGAGCCTTGGGCTCCTTTCTGTGCAAAGCTTTCAGATAGATGTGACTTTGGAACACGGAGAGGTGAGGGAGGGGCCCCCTCACCGCTGAGTTGTCAGGCAGGCCTGCCCCTACCTGCTTGCTGCCTGCCCAGCCCCAGCGGCCTGTGGCCACTTTCATCTCTGCAGCTCAAAGGCAATGCTGGCGTCCCATCATTAGTCAGCTCTCCAGGCTAGGTGGCCAGTGACACCAGGTAGAGAGCCTGGGCCCCCTCCCTCCAAACCCCCAGGGATTGCCAGTTGCTGCAGACCTGCTTTTGGGGCCTTTGGGGATGCTTTTGGCCAGGAAGGCAAGAAAAGGTGCTCTTCTGGAAGAGAGAAAGAGACCAAGGCAATTTATTATGAATATTCCTTCATCTGCATGGATAGTCCTGTACTCCCCTGCCCAATTCTCAGAGCCCTAGAAGCTTCGTTTGCATTTGGCACAGGGAGCCACTCCTCCCTCTTTCTCCTCCTTGAGAACTGTTCTCTGAGCTTCTACAGAATGACGTGCTCCGATCCTCTCCTGCCTTCCACACTGGCTCCCTTCCTGCACCCAGGTGTCTTGGCACCCTGTCCGTGGCCCTCCAGGCTTCTTTCTCTCTACTGTCTTCTTCAGAAGACTGAGTGTCACCCCCTGCTCGCCTGCACCAGAGGGCCACCTTTCTAACTTTGGAAGTGCCTCGTGCACGTGTCCACGTGGATGCCTGGCCCTCCACGCAGACTCAGCCCCTCCAAGAGGAACTATTCTCCCCTTTACTTCCTTCTCACACAATTGTGAGACCACAGTAGCCGGACCAATGGCCCCACCACCCCCAAATACTCGTTCCTGCCCCACTGTGGGGACCCCTCTGCTTCCTCAGGGCCAACTCACTGTCAAGGCCCAGCTGGGATGGGAGCTCCTGCAGGAAGCCTGCCCCAGCCCTGCGCCGCCCAGAGACCTCTCCCTCCTCCACAGCTCACCCCACTTCCTCATCTGCGGGCCTCAGCTCTGACATCTCACACCTACTAGGCCACTGCAGCTCCTGCTAAAGGCTCCACAGCCCCTGTCCCCCAGCTAGTGCTCCATGTTTCTGTCCCCCAGCAGCTATAAGCTCCACAACACAAGGACTGCCTGTCTTACTCAACACCTATGCCCAGCATCTAGTGCTGCTCCTGGCACTAGCAGGCTCGGCATGTGCTTGTTGAGGAACACAATTAGTACTTAATCACATATTGTCAGGCACTGTTTAAGTTCCTTAAGGGCAAAGGCCATGTTGCCTATGGACTGGGTGAACATCTAACCCCATTGTTTCTAGAATTGTGTAACCTAATCTAATGCTGGGATGGGCCTCTAAGGTTTCATCATAAACATGTCAGGATGCCATGGAGTGGCTCCTGCCTGGAAGGCTGAGACAGGATGCCCTCCAAGTGGAGCCATGAGGCACTAGGATGTGATGGTACCAGGTGAGGGAGTTCTGGTCCTTAAAAAGGGCTAGGGCTTGGGCATCTCAGGCAGCCCGCACTACAGGCAGGGCTCTGTACCTGCCACTCAGCCATTCAAGAGGGTTAGCCAGCCACCTGGGGCTGCGGCTCCCACAATCCAAGCAACTCGCACGCACTCTGTTTACTTCCCTTTTGAGCTCCTTTAGTCTTCAGAAGCCTTATTTGGTGTCCCAGCCTATCTCAGCTGTGCTACGGGGACCAAGTGTACAGTTTCTGTCAAATACAGGCCAGAGAACTGAGAAGGAGTAGCACCTCTGGGGCCGGGGTGGCAGAAGCCAGCCAGGCCCGACCTGTTCACCGTCCCTCCCCACCCCCACACCTGGAGAGGAGAGCCTTAGAGTTCTAGATTCGGTTTCCATGACGTAGCGAACTCCTGCACAGGGTTCCCAGGGCCTAGCAGGGATCTAAGCACAGAGTGGGGACTCATCAACTTGTGCATTGAATCTCTTCCCCCTCTGTAGGATAATTACTCCTAGTGCTACCCCCAGACATGGGACACTTGCTTCTCATTCTTGAAAATTAAATTTCTTCAATATTGCACAGACTGAGCCGTCTGCCTCCTTTCACCTTCCCTCACTGCAGGGGAATGTCTCCTGCCACTTCTCATGTTTGCCTTAGTTCATTTCCTGGGCCATTCAAGAGGCTTTGGTAGGCTCCTGCATTCCTTCCCTCGTTTTCACTCTCTCTCATATCTATCTCTTTCTCTCTCCGTTTCCCTTTCATCTCCCTCTCTCCCTCCCTCTGTCTCTGTTTCTATCTCTCTTCCTCCCCCCACCCACCTGTCTGTCATCTTCCTCCATTTTGGCTCATAACTTTCCGGCATTTGTCCCAAATACCTAAGGGCGGCACAGGATTCCAGCCACTCGATGCAACACCGCTAGGGGGCGCTACTCAGTACCGGCAAAGGAACCGGGCAAGAGGCTCCCAGGTGGCGCAGGAGACAGACACTCACACAAGTGACTGGGCTGTGGAGCAGGAGAATACAAAGTTCTCCCGCCCAGGAGAGCCCATGGGGCGCTGTTGGCCGAGCCCTGTGGGTGGCCTCCCTTGCTGGCCTGTCACAGGTCCCCGAGGCTGCCCTCAGCCCTGTGGCCCTAGTGGCAGCACGTGCATGAGCTGGGCAGAGGAAGGAGGGCTGCCCTTTGTGCGCTTGATTTCCCTACCGAGTGTGCTATTGCCTTTTGGTGACCTCTCTTGGCCATTTAAAGCTGCCCTAGACACTCACTGTAACCTGATTTCCCCAGGGAGAGGGGAGCGGGGTGAGCAGAGGGCATCTGTGTGCTTTGCCCTGGTGTCCGGCACTGCCGTCCTAGCTGGGCGTCCCCGAGTCGGCGCTGGCCAGCAGGTGGCGCTTTGCCCCCAGGCGCCGGCACCTGGGGGGAGTTCAGGTTCAGACTTAGATTCGACTGAGGTGGACGTGGCTCCTCCTCCGATCCAAGCGCAGAGCTAAGTGCTGTCCCGCACACCGGTCATGCTCAAACTCAGAAGCACATCAAAAGTACTTGTCAAAACATAGGTGCCAGGGACTTGTTCCCAGAGCTCCCAATTCAGTGGTTTGTAGTGGAGCCAGAGAATTCACATTTCTAACAAGTTCCCAGGTGGGGCTGCCAGTCCTGATGGTACAGGGACCACACACTTTGAGAACAGCCGCTGTGCAGTATCACATTTAATCACCCTGGCCCCTCTGGGCAGGTAGTATCACTCCAGCTTACCAGTGAATAAACTACAGTCCCCACAAGCCTAGTGACCTTGCCAAGGCCACACAGCTGGAGGAAGGTAGCGACCAAACTGCACTGGCTGCTCTGTCCTCCGCGGCCAGGACAGTGTGGCTGGGTGGGTGTGGCAGCACCTCTCCAAATTCCTGTCCCAAGGCTGGCAGTAAGAAAAGAGGGCAGGTTTGAGAGGTGGTCACGAGGTCACTCTTGCCTGGGCGTCACTCTTTGGGTGTGCACGGTGTTTTAAAGACAGTTTTGCTTCTATTTAAGTCTAGCCTCATGACAATGGCCAGCAAGCACTCACAGTGGGTGCTGCTTTGCCCTGACACCCTCCCTCTTCAGGACGGGGTGCTCACTCCCCCAGCCAGCTGGGTGCTCTCAGTCTGGTCTCTCCCAGGACTGTTCTTCCAGGAGAGAGCCACCTCACCCAAGGTCACCCACTCCCTAGGGCAGGCCACATTCGCTGACCTGTCTCTCCCCTCAGCTCAGGAAAACTCCAAAGGGCTACACAGCACAGGCCCCTCCACTGCGCAGGCAGCCCGGCTTCTCCCCCTGCCTGCGCGGCTGCCACTTCCACACAGGTGTGCATCCTGCCGTCCCAATAAACTTCCTGCACGCAAATTTCAGTCTCCCAGGGAGCCTGTCCTGCAATGACTTGTTAGGTACCAGGCATTATTCTAAGCACGTTACACACATTATTTCTTGTGATCCTCCCAAGAACCCCAGGAGGTAGGTATTTTTGTTACTGAAAGGCTAAGTAACTTGCCCAAGGTCACAGAATTCCTAGGCAAGTAGCTGGGCTCTGAAGTATTATACAACAATGTCTTCCAGAACATTCCTGTGGTCTAGCTTCAGAGCAATTAAACACAAGAAACAGTGAAGATAGAATATCTTCTGCCTCCAGTTCTCTACCAGCCTCTTGCTAGTGCCTGAACATGCAGCCTGGTGTTTTATTTCAGTTTAGTGATTCTCATCCAGGGGGTGATCTTGCTCCCCAGAGGACCTCTGGCAATATCTGGAGTCATTTTCTGGTTAACCTAGGGGGATCCTAAGGGAATTTGGTAGGTAAAGGCCAAGGATGCCACTAAATGTCCTACAGTGCGTAGGGCAGCTCCTCACAATAAATCCAGCCCCAAATGTCAGTAGTGTTGAACTTACAAACCTGCAGTCTAGCCTGAAGCCTGGTCTCCTGGCTGCTTTTACCCTGAAGGAGTCCCAGTGTGATGGCAGCTTAGGAGTAGACTTTGGTGAAGGTCGTCAGAGATACTTGAGCATGGGGGTAGAGAGAGGTTTGGAGGGCAAACCTCCAAGGACTTCACAATCCTCGAAGAACAAGTATTATCCCAAGTTGGTTCAGGGGAAGATCACACAAAGCTTCTGGTTAATACCAGCAGCTGGGCTCTGCAGGCACCTCTTTTCCTCGAGCAGGAAGCTCCTATGGTTACACAGTGGGCCAGGCGTTCTCTACTGTCCTCCCAACTCCCCTATAAATATGAACACAGTGGCGGGGAGGGTGTCCTTCTCCCTGAGCTTCCAGCTCTGTCTGGACAAGTCCACCTCTACAAGATAAGGAGGGTTCAGAGAAGCCAGTCACTTTGCTGTTTTCTGCCTAAAAGTTTCCCCAAGAAATCTTATTCTGTGTTTACACAGCATGGCTAGAAGCGAGTGTTTCTGAGCCCTGGCACGCCCAGATCTTACCAAGGAAGACAGCCTTAAACAGGCGACTCCCTACCCCATTACTACACTGTGCATGTGTCTAGGGGAGTCAGGAGGAGGGCAAAGAATGCTGGTCCACTGTAGAACAAAACAAAATAAAACAAAATGAACAAAACAAAAAGAACACAACCACTCACTGGGATCATGGCTATTCATGCAGATAGAGAACTGCAGCCTGTCAATCCTTCCAAGTATTCTAGATAGGTTCTCTCCTTAGATCTATGAAAAGGTAAGCCCTGGATAATATAGATGACATCCTCCTACCTCACCCATCCCTCCTACCTCACCCATCCTCCTACCTCACCCATACCCCTACCTCCTTGATACTCCCAGAGCTCTTCCCTAAATGCCATTCATAGAGCCAACTACCCACTCAGTGTTTCCACCTGACTTCTAATGGCATCTCAAACCTAACAGGAGCACAGCTGAGTGCGGAGTCCTGCCTGGCCACCAAAATGAGTCTTCTCCATCTCAGGGAGTGGTACCTGCATTCTGCCCTGAGCCCTCTTTCACACTCTGCATCTAATCCATCAGCAAATCCTACAGCTTAACTTTAAGATTTACCCACCACTTCTCATTATTTCTTACCTCTTCAACTACCACACACTTAGTCCAAGCCACTATCATTTTTTTGCCTCCTTACCTGGTCTCTCTGCTCCCACCTTACGATGGAAGTCAATTCTCAACACAGCATCCAGGATGAGTCTATTAAACCTAAGGGAGACGACCTCACTCCTCTGTTCAACCTGCCCCGCTCATAGTAAACACTAATGTCTACGATGCCCACAAGGTCCCACCTGGTCAAGCCCTCCCTCACCTCTGGCCTTACCCCTGCCACTCTGCCACTTACCCCTCCAGGTCAGCTATACTGAATGCCTTAAATACGCCAAGGCCACTCCTGCCTCAGGGCCTTTGTACTTGCTGTTCCTGCACCACCAATGCTCTTTTCCAGCTATCTGGTCTCCATTCAAATGTCTCCTTCTTGGAGGGGACAGGCCTACCCTAGTCCCTCCACAAAAGAGCAATACCCTTCCTGCCCCACACTCCCTGTTCTCATTACCCTGCTTTATTTTTTTCCTCAGTACTTAGCACCACATTATGTGGGATATATTTATTTGTTTATCTCTGGCTCTCTTCCTTCTCCCTTCCAAATCAAGTTATTTAATGCCCATTTTCCACTGGTTCTGCTTTTTAATTTCATATACTATTGTCATCTACTGTTTTTCTTATAAGCTCCCTCTAATCTGTTATGGAATAAAAAGAAATGTAAAAAGGGAACCAGCTCACTAGCACCTGGTTTAAGGCAGACCAGTGCTTCTAATATTTTTCTACTAAGATTTCCAAACAGAAAAGTGGAACAGACATGCTATCCTGCTTCCTCAAACATTAGGAGAGAAGTCTGAAGCTGCCACTAAAAAAAGCAAAATTTCAGGGCCGGGCGTGGTGGCTCACGCCTGTAATCCTAGCACTCTGGGAGGCCGAGGCAGGTGATTGTTTGAGCTCAGGAGTTTGAGACCAGCCTCAGCAAGAGTGAGCCCCTGCCTCTACTAAAAATAGAAAGAAATTATATGGACAGCTAAAAATATATATAGAAAAATTAGCCGGGCACGGTGGTGCATGCCTGTAGTTCCAGCTACTCAGGAGGCTGAGGCAGGAGGATCGCTTGAGCCCAGGAGTTTGAGGTTGCTGTGAGCTAGGCTGACGCCACGGCACTCACTCTAGCCCGGGCAACAGAGCGAGACTCTGTCTCAAAAAAAAAAAAAAAAAAAGCAAAATTTCTTTGAGGCTTTACTTTTCATGGACATTTTATACTTTATTTCCTAATATATTCACATGTCTTCAACCATAAAACTTTTGCTCCAAACTTTTTCAGTAAAAATAACCCCACCAGAAAGGTGCTCAGTGTGAACTGCTGCAGATCTGGGGTCCCCAGGGTTCCCTGTCTGCCCCTGCCTGGATGTTTACCCAGGGTTGGGAGTTGGGGGGTGGGACTGGGCACACACTCTCCTTGAGGGGAGTGAATTAGCTGGAGCTAGTGAGGGCCTCGCTGGAGTCCTGAGTTCTAGTCCCAGCTCTGGCACCTACTACAGATGCTCAGTGACCTTGGGCAGGTCCCCCTACTTTAGTTTGGCCTTAGTTTCCTGAAGGAGTTGGGTTTGTAAGCTTAGTTCCCGCCAGGCTGAATATAACAACAGGCTTTACTTCTGAACAAGATCAGATGGAAGAAGCTGGGGTGTGGAGGGGCAGGTGGCGGTGAGAGCAGGGCTGAGGTGCTCTGGCAGGGTGTGGGCTGCCGGAGGGAGGCCTCAGTGGTGGCAGTGGCTCCTGGAGGACCCAGAGCTGGGCTGCTCAGCTCTCGCCTGAGCAGTAGAAAGTTCTGCAGTGAAGGGGGCTGGAGGGCCAGGCTGTGTCTGGGGCTGGGCTTTCTGGAGGTGGGGGAGATGCCCATCTAAACTTCCAAAAGAGGCAGAGATACCAACTCATCTGTGCCAACATCTGGAACAAAGGCCAAGAACACAGCCCTCCTACATCACCCTCTTCTCCCCCTCCCCACTCAGGCAGCACAGTGGAGGGGCAGCCCTGCTACTCTCCAACACCTCCTGGTCCTGCTTGTCACCTGCAGTTTCCAGATGCTTGGTCCTAAACCCAGCCCCCGGCCACCCATCAGCTCTGGGGCATGGAGGCAGCTCAGGGAAGAGTGTCAATACCATCCACGAGTGTCACTTATCATGCCTAATATCACATCTCTCAATGACCCCTGTGAGGCATTATTTGCCTGCTGTATATTAATATATGAGGAAGGTGCGACTCAGAGCAATTCGGTCACTTGCAGCTCAAGGAGCAGACTGCAGGGGCTGGCCGCAGACCTGGCATGCTCTGGGGGCCGTCAGGCATCTTTCCACCTGTCACAGTGCTTGGCATTTAGGGGCAGGAAGGGGTGGGGGATAAGAATGTCAGGGGAGTGGAAAGAAAAACAGAAAAAAATCAACCAAAAAAATCCCAAGATACAGAACATGCATTTCACATGCCACCACCTGTGTGACAACACAAGAATCCATTCCTGTGTGTTTATGCTCTCACAGAATAGCTCTGAAGACACCAGTAATCATGGCTGTTTCTGGGGTGACTGAGAAAGGGGACGAGAAGGAGGACGGCTTAGTTTTTACTGTGTGTCCTTTTGTGCCTTTCGATTTTGCACTGTATCCGTTCATTACGTGAGTTAATGTACAGCACTTAAAATCCTACCTGGCGCACAGCAAGCGCTACACAAATGTACGCACTATATAAATGTAAGCTATTATTATTATTTACAAATCATGTAAGATCATTTTGAGGGGGAGACCCTGGGAGGGAGGGAGTGCTGGGCTGGGCTGTGGGTGCGCGGGTCGGCCCTGTGCGGGGAGGCTACTGGACGGCAGGGCTCCTGGGTGCCTCCTGGAGCTCAGGAGGGGTGCAGGCCTCCCTCGGACAAGCTGGGGACACACTTCCTGACAAGATCCCAGAGTTCCAGAGCATCCCATGCCGCCAGAGGAAGGCTTCAGGTGAGGCCACGAGACATGGTGCACTCAGGCTCCGTGGCGAGGGCCTCTGAGGAGGACAAAGTATTCCAGAGGACACGGCAGGATGAATCTCGGGCTCCTCAAGGACAGGGTCCACTACCTCCGGGTTGGCTGAGTGACCTTCCAGAGGGCTGTAGCTGGCCCTGTCACCTGGGCGATCCAGACAGGGGCCAGGTCCCCTGGTGCTGACAAGCTTGTGGGGACGGCGTCCTGCACCGGCAAGGGTCGGAAGGAGGACAGAACTCAGGTTTGCCTACGCGTGTGTCTTTCGGTGGTTCTTCTGGAGACCGACCTCCTTGGGGAGCACTTGGTAGCTCATGACGAAGTCTAACAATTCTCCAGACTGCCCCTGGCCTCACGAACGTGGGGAAGAAAAACTGCTTTGCTCGTTCTCTTTGGATTGTCAGGGGAGAGTGACGGAGGAAGGGGACAGCTTGTGACACCAGAGAGGGGATGGCACAGATCAGGGGAGTAGCTGTGATGCGCTATACGGTTTGTTTCCCCACAGCAACGCAGAGTTTCCGAGGGAGTTGATCGCTTCACAGATCCACACACCTGGAGGATGATCCCTGAACTGAAAGGACCGCGGTGCCCACAGCACTCCTGGGACAGTGGGGAAAGCTGTGTAGGGACAACTCCTTGGCTCCCTCCTTGGCCAGGCTTATCCTGGGGATGCTGCCTTTCAAAGTTACACCACGGAAAAGCTCACCTCAGTCATAATAACAGAAATGCAAACTACAGCTATTCTGAAATGCCATTTTTCACTCATCAGACTGGCAAACTATTAAACACATTGTGTTGGCCAGGGTGTGGGGAAATAGGCCTCTTTTTCCTGGCAGGAGGCTGAATTGGCACAACCCCCACGGGCAGCATGTGGCAATAGCTGCTGACTTCGTCTGCTTGGGCTGCTGTAACCAAGTACTGTGAACTGGGTGGCTTGTAACTCACAGAAACGTATTCTCACAGTCTGCAGGCTGGGAACGCCAAGGTCAAGGAAGATTCAGTGCCTGGTGAGGACCTATTTTCTGGCTCACAGATGGCGCATTCTCAATGTGTCTGTCCTCATATGGTGGAAGGGGGAAGGCAGCTCTCTGAGGCCTCTTTTATAAGGACACTAATCCCATTCATGAGGGCTCCGCTCTCATGACCTAACCACCTCCTAAAAGGTCCCATGTCCTAACATTATTGCTTTGGGGGTGAGGATTTTAACATGGATTTTGGGGGCACACAAATACTCAGACCATAGCCACTACCAACACGTTAAATACATATATTATGGACTAGGAATTCTGCTTCTAGGAAGTTGGCCTGCAGATACGCCAGCAAAATGGCTTCATGTCATTGCAGCGTTGTCTGTTGGAAACATTCTCAATTTCTCTAAATAGAAACTTAATCAAGTTGGGATAAGATATACAATGGGACACTCCACAGCCATAAAAACAAATGAGGAAGCTCTTTATGTACCAGGAATGACCTCCAAGAGACAGTAAGTGGGGAAAACGCAAGTACAGAAGAGGGTATGCAGTATGCCACCATTTGTGTAAAAAAAGGAAAAAATGTATATGTCTGTATTTGCTTGTGCACAGAATATCTCTGGAAACAAGGGTTGCATGTTGGGAGGGGCTGTGGTGGTATTTTAGAACAGCCTTTGTTCCCTGTGGGGGACTCTATCTCCTCTACCCCTGGGAAGAGGCGATACCTCCCACCCATCCAAGAAAGGAGCCCCCTCCGACCTGCTGCTCTCCCCATGCAGCGGGAAGACGTGTGGTTAGGAAGGCAGGGCCATGCCATTTAGTGGCTTGGTGACCTCACCTCTAAGCCTGTTTCCTCCTCTGTCCAGCAGCAAGCATAATAGTACTATCAGTAATGAGATGATACATGTGTAAATGGGGTAATAATTGTACCAACCTCATTAGGTTATTGTGAGGATTAACAGAGTTAATCTACGTGAAGTGCTCAGCACAGGGCCTGGCGTGGAGCGAGTGCTCAGGAAATGGATTTGCTCCAAAATACCTCTTGGTTTCTCATCTGCATTTCTTATCCTTACAGGATCAAAACCCAAACTCCTCAGCAAGGTCAACAAGGACCCCAGGGTCTACCACCAACCTTCACTTCCACACTCAGCCCTTGCCACTCCCTCGTATGCTGCGTTCTCTGTTCCCGCTGCCTAGGATGCCCTTCCTTCTTTTGCTTGACTTGGTCAACTTCAAGGTCCAGCTCAAAAGTCACCAGCCGGCCAGGCACGGTGGCTCACGCCTATAATCCTAGCACTCTGGGAGGCCAAGGCGGGTGGATCGCTCGAGGTCAGGAGTTCGAGACCAGCCTGAGCAAGAGTGAGACCCCATCTCTACCAAAAATAGAAAGAAATGATTTGGACAGCTAAAAATCTATACAGAAAAAATTAGCTGGGCATGGTGGCGTATGCCTGTAGTCCCAGCTACTCGGGAGGCTGAGGCAGTAGGATCGCTTAAGCCCAGGAGTTTGAGGTTGCTGTGAGCTAGGCTGACGCCACGGCACTCACTCTAGCCTGGGCAACAAAGCGAGACTCTGTCTCAAAAAAAAAAAAAAAAAAAAAAGTCACCAGGCCAGAAGGTGTTTGTGCTCCCTCCCCTACAATGGCAGAGCACCTGGGTGCACCTCTATGGGGTGTCACCACACCGCATGGTGATTATGTCCTTCATCGCAGCTGATACACACACAGTTGTGGTTATAATAAAAGGAATAGGGAAAAAAAAACACTCAACTCTATTCAAAACCACAATAAGATCCAGTTTTCTACCTATCAGACTAGCAAACTTCAATGAGTTCCAAGACACTGAGGTGGCAGAGACAGACCCGCAGATGGGAGTGTCAACTGGTACATATTCCGAGAAGGGGGCAACATCCGTCCACATTCAGTGGGCACACAGAGCAAAATGACATAGCACGAAGCTCCTCACTGCATCAGTGCTGACATAGCAGAAAGCTGGAAACTACCTAAGGGCCCATCAGCTAGGGACTGGGAAACAAGCCATGGCAGAGCCATACGACCAACATCATGCAGCTATGGAACAGAGAGAAGCTCTTTATTATTGACATGGAACATTGCCAAAAGATACACTGAGAGGTAGGGGAAAAGCATGGATAGTTTATACAGTATCTACCGTTGTATAAAATGGGGAGAAAATATATACAAGTATTTGCATTGAATGCATAGAATTTCTGGAAGCATACATAAGATAATATTAACAGTAACATACTAGTAGCCTCCAGGGATAACTGTGAATCAGGGAAACAGGGGAGGAGGGAGATGCTTAGTTATTATTTACAACTTTTTCTTTCTTTTAAATTTTACACTGTATACAAATCTATTCAAAATTAAATAACTTTTTAACAAAGGAGGAAAAGAAAAGCTAACAATAAGATGGAGATGAGGGTAAGCCCCAGGCTCTGAAAGGAGGAAAAATACCTTGAGCTTGTTCCCAGGAGTGAGAGAGTCCATGGCAAAGCTCTACCCTCAGGCCAGTCGCCCCCAGCTGCACCTGGGCACGGCAGTTGATGTTCAGAGAATTAACAACTTGTTTCAGTACGAGCCTGAGTAAAACAGAAGAATGATAAACCCACCATCAGTAGCTGAGGAAAATTCATAAATGAATGTATAACATCATTCAAAAGAAATAGAATTAGAGTCTGGGGGCCCAAGACTCTTTCATTATGACAAAAACTGACAAGGCTCAGGCTGTTCCTCTTGTACCCACAAAGCCACTTCTAAGAGCCTCCCAGGATCCTGATGATCTATTTAAAAGCCTTTGAAGGCCAGGTATGGTGGCTCATGCCTGTAGTCCTAGCACTTTGGGAGGTCACAGCAGGAAGATAGCTTGAGCCTAGGAGTTTGAGCCCAGCCTGGGCAACAGAGCAAGACTCCATCTCGACAAAATATAGAAAACTTAGCCAGGCATGGTGGTACGGGTCCCAGCTACTAGGGAGGCTGAGGCAGGAGGATCACCTGAGCATAGAAGTTTAAGGTTGCAGTGAGCCATGATGACGCCACTGCACTCCAGCCTGGGTGACTGAGCAAGACCTTGTTTCTCCCTCTCTCTCTCTCACACACACACACACACACACACACACACACACACACACACACACACACACAAAGCCTCTGAAGATCAAGAAATTACCTAGGTAAAGGAGCATGGGGCAAGGCCCCTTCCAACCCTGGACCTCATGTGACCTCTATGGGAAAGGCCCACCAGAGAAATGTACAGGAATACCTGTCAGCTCAAACAACCCCTTTCTTGTGCAACCTTGATTCAAAGCAGGCAGAAATGTCCCAAAACCCAACCTGCCTAGCCAGGGTACAATCTGAGGGCGACTACCGCCAAGTGAACCTCTGCTGGCTTTATGAGGCAGAAGGCTGGTCACAGCTGACACCAAACTAGCCTCAAAAGAGATGTGACAACAGGGACACAGGAGCCTCAGGGGCTGTGCCACAGCAGGCACCAGGCACCCTGTTCAGTGGCTGAGTCCTCACAGGCTGAGTCAACATCCCACCTCGCCTGCCCTCCCCACTCCTTACTCACCTCTTCCTGAAGCTTCACTTGCTAACCCCACCCTGTTCGGAACTCAGCACTGGCTTCAGTGCTTAAGTCCTTAAGTCCAACCCTCTAATGACAGTTGCTCTCCTCTGTCTTGGTAAGTGGAGTTAAAAACAGGTTCCTGTGTGTTTATCTGTCTCCCTGACGACCCGGCTGACTCCCCGGGGAAAGGGAGTCATCTGTAGGTTTATGTTTCCTCCCTCTCCCTTGGTACAGGGCTCAGGCTGCAGTAAGTAGTCATACTTGGCCTTGCTGACCGGCTGGCTGGCTCTCCTGGGGCCAGGACTAAGCTCCCCCCAGTTTTAGGGTGGCTAGCTGTCCCCTGCTGAATCGTGTTTGGCAAATGCCAAACTATGCAGGCCTGACTGGAAGAGAAATAGCGTCCCCCAGACCCGCTTCCAGCCAGAATGACCCCAAGTCGACTCCTGTCACTCCCTTGCTACTCGTCTCCCTCTGAATGACATCCAAGGCCCTTCATCAGGCCCATGAGGCTTTGCACGTGCGGCCCCTCCTCCTCCCCGACTCCCTCTTGCACCCTCGTCCTGCTCCTGCCCAGATATATAGCCCCTTGCTGTCCAGGGCGCTCACCCCCGCCTCAGAGCAAGTGCGCTTGCTGTTCCCCCTGCAAGGCTTTTCCATGTGGCTGGCCCTGTCACTGCATTCGGTCTATGCTCAAAGAGAACTTTCCTTTCCCACCCTGTGTAAAACAGCAGCCCCTGCAGCAACCGCTCCTTCCCCTGCTGTCCTATTGTGCTGCGAAGGTGCCTTTCACCCGCCTCTCCAGACCCACCCTCGCTAGGCCCTGGAGGCTGGCGCTGGTGTGGCTGCATCCACAGACTCATGCCCGCTGCCTTCCGCTCAGCAGAGGGCAGGGGTACGCTGGAGGCAGGGAGAAGAATGAGGTCAGGGTATTCGTTTCCCAGGGTGGCTCCCTCCGTGCAGGGTGGCGGCGCCGCCTGGGCTCCTGCACCTGAGGCCTCAGCTCTTGCAGAAGACTCTCCCACCCCCCCAGCCCCCCAGGTCCTGGTAACTACCACCTCCTCTTCCCTGTACCAGCCCAGGTGCTACGCTAACCCTCCTGCTTCCCCTGTACCTTGCTCACACCTTTGGAGGTAATCCCTTTATTAAACCGTCCCCAAATGACCCAACCCAGGTATGCTGTCACTTTCCTTTCGAGCCCCTAAATTCACTACCTGACATTACATGTCTGTTGTGAGCTGCCTGTCCCCCGACTAGACCATAAGCTCAGAGACTGTGGGGATCTTGTTACTAACTCTCCACCGTATCCCAGTATCTGTAGCCACACCTGCACACAGCAGGAGCTCAGTAAATGTTTGCTGAATGACTGAACAAGGAAGCATCAGAGTGACCTGCAGAGAGGCTACAGGGCTGCGAGGACAGGCAAGGCTTTAGGAAGTGACGGGGAGCAAGGGCTCCGTGAAGGTGCAGGCAGCAGCCGTGGTGGGAACGGCCTGCTCTGCTTGGGGCATAAAGACCCTAGTTTATATCCTTCTTAGCACATCTCCACGTCTGTAATGATTTGGGTTCTGTTTTCTTTGTATGTCTTCCCACTAGAATGAATTCCCCGCAGGTGGGGACCACGTCTGTCTTGTTCACCACGGTATCCTTAGAGCTGGCACAGTGCCTGGCAAACACAGAAGGCACTAGATCCATATTCGTTGAATAAATGAAAAGAAAAATGAGTTATCCAAAAGAAACAGTGAATTGGCAGAGGGCCTCAAAAGCCCGGTGGGGCAGTTTGGACTTGGAGTGAAAAGCAGTAGGGAGGAAGCGTGAGTCCTCCCGCAGGGAGAGGACCCACAAAGCAACGGCTTGTAGGAAGACCACCTGGCAGGGGCTGCAAGCCGGGGAGGACGGGGAACCTGCTCAGCATCCCACCGCAGGGAGGGTAGAGGGGGCACCAGTTGGTTAACGACTGGATATAAATAAACAAGGAAGATGACTCTGAGTGTTTCACCCAGGGGATGCGGTGGGGCCAGGGAAGATGAGATGATGCTGTTAAGCCTGCCGTCCTTGCCCGAGGTAAGCACTGCAGGGTCAGCTGCTGTGATCCTCACTGTTTCCAACCTGTCTCAAGTGGGAAAGCTGCAGAGTGGAAGTGGTTTTGGGGAAAGGCAAACCAAACCCGGCCCTGTCGTACTGCAACTGCAGCCAGACAGCTGGATGCCGAGGCCCCCCAGGAGGTAATGGCTGGAGGAGGAGCAACAGATGAGCCATCTCCTGTGTAAGCAGAGATGGAGTATTTGGGACCATCCACAGTTGGGAGCGTTAGAGGGAAGAGACAGGAAAGAAAAGGAAGGCCAAGCGGTAGAAAAATGAGGAAAGGAGGGCAGTGTCACAGAAGCCAAAGGACAACTTTGAAGAAGGAAGGGGCAGCCAACACAGTCACATGCCAGAAGCAAAAGCAAGCAGGTTGGACCTCACTGAGGAGCCCCAATCCTGGAGGAGCACCTGACTGCTGGCCGCCGGGGCAGGCTGGGAGAGCCCGTGGCACAGAGCCAGGGGGTTCATTGTTAGTAAAGGGCTTGCTGCCTGTCCTAACAAGGCATTCCTGGGCACATGCCCTAAACCTCATTTATGGTGGAGATTGCCAATAAATCTCCCATAAATCTGTTCTTTCCTTCTGCCCATGGTGACAAAGCTCCCAAATTTTACCTAGACAGAGCCACCCAGCCAAAGACCACGTTTCCCCATTTCCCTCGCAGCTAGGTGGGGCTGTGTGAGTAGCAGGGGCCTGCTCTTAGGAGGAAGGTGAGAGATCTCTTTACACATCCCTTCCCCTTCTATCTCTCTCTTCCTCATGGCTGAAGCAGGCCCAGCAGATGGGGTGGCAACCGTCTTCCATCATGTGGGTGCAAACAGCACCTGAGGTGACAGAGGAGAAAGAGCCACCAAGCCAGCCTGGACCACCCACCCAGCCTTTCATAGAAGGCCTATGCTTCTGATGTAAGCCATGAGATTTTGGGGACTTTTTGTTATAGCAGCCCAACCCATATTGGAACACAACATTGAATCCAGTAGAAATGCCACCTTAGATCAGACGAAAAGTTGCTCAGCTCATCTCTGCCAGAGGCCCCAAGGGGCTGCGAGAGAGGTCACTGGCATTTCCCTCGACAGGAGACTCACTCTCTGTGCACCAAGAAATCCTCAGGCTCCTTAATCATCTGTTATGGAGCCATCATTCATAAATGGGTCAAAACCCTTCCTAAAAGTTTCTGTCTCCCCATCTACTCCATCGAGGAATGAACATGAGCAGTGCCTAGCGCCCAGCCTGCCTCACCCTCACTCCTTAACTGGTTCCATTCCTGACTCCCCTTCTCCTCCCACCCACAGGCCAGGAGTACGTGGCAGGAATGAGCTTGCACACAGCAGTGCTCGATGTATCTGAGCAAGAGAATCTCTGCAGCACTCGAGAGGCAACAGCGTCAAGGCGAGAGAGCATAAACTGAGCAGAATGCCCGCGTGCAGCCCACAGCCCTGTCACACAGCAGCAGCACGCTGGGGCAAGTCATTGCCCTCCCTGCCCTCGACTGCAAACGGGGACAGTAAAAACATTCGCTTTTAGGGTAACGGTGAGGCTCGAACGAGTCACCACGTGTAAAACACTTAGAACAGTGACTGGCAAGAGCTATGTTCTCAATTAGCATTAGTTTTTATAATTTTTAAAGAAACAGGAAAAAAAAAAGGCCTGGCAATGGAATGATACTGTCATTTATAAAGCATAGTCAGGCATTATTAACGAAAAAGACAGTCCATTAAGCCCCCCAACAAGGTATCATAATGATCCCATTTTGTAGAAACTGATTTGGAAGTTTGGTGGTTAGCCCAAGATCTCACAGGTGGTAGGTGGGTTGTGGGGCCATAAATACAAGTCACCAAGCCTTGTTTTAATGACCCACATGAATTCCAGAAAAAACAAAGCTCAGGAATGTCTTTTACATTTGTTTCCCTGAAAGCCAGCCCATTTTGTTAGTGGTCTCTCAGATTCACCCCACTAACCACCATGCAGGCGCCTCCTGGTCAGAAACATAGGAAGGGGCCTGCTGAGCAGCCTCACCCAAGGCCAGAGCTGGGGCTGGTGACGAGGAGGAAGGTGGTCAGGGAAGGGGGATGGCCAGGCTGCCTGCTCATAGACAGATACAGGAGGCTGGGCGTGGTGGCTCATGCCTGTGGTCCCAGCACTGTGGGAGGCCGAGGTGGAAGGATCACTTGAGCCCAGGAGTTTGAGACCAGCCTGGCAACAAAGCAAGAGCCTGTGTCTCCAAAAAATTTAAAAAGAAAATTAGCCAGGCATGGTGGCACACACCTGTAGTCCTAGCTACACGGGAGGCTGACGCAGGATCACTTGAGCCCAGGAATTCAAGGTTACAGTGAGCTACGATGATGCCACTGCACTCCAGCCTGGGCAACAGAGCAAGACCCTATCTCAACAAAAAGAAAAACAGGGAGACTGTCGTATACTTAAGAGACTTAAAAAGTAAGCGGAATTTGTGGATCTTATTTTGATCCTGATTCAAACAAGTCAACAGTAAAAAACAAAAACACTTCTTTAAGACAAATGGAAAAATTTGAATACGAACTGGTATTGGGCATGTTATGAAATTACTGTTCATCCATGATGATATAATGGTTATGTAAAAAAAGTCTACTAACACAAATATGCCCAACTGATTTTTGACAAAGGTACAATAATAATTCAATGGAGGAAGAGTATCCTTTCAACAAAGGGTGCAGGGGCAATTAGACATCCACAGGAAAAACAAGGAACTTGACCTAAACCTCATGCCTTACATAAAAATTAACTCAAAACAGATCAAGGACTAACATGTAAAACATAAATCTATACAAATTTTAGGAAAAAAATATGGAAGAAAATCTCCAGGACCTAGGACTTGGTGAAGTTTTCAGATTCAACACCAACAACACAATCCAAAAAAGGCAAAATTGATAAACTGGACTTCAATAAAATTAAAAACTTTTGCTCTGCAAAAGATCCTGTGAAAAGGATGAAAAGACAAACTACCGAGTTGGGGAAAGTATTTGCAAGCCACGTATCCAACAAAGTTCTTACATCTAAAATATATAAAGAAATCTCAAACAATCCAATTAGAAAATGGGCAAAAGACACAAAGGAACATTTCACCAAAAAGGATATTCAGACAGCAAATAAGCACATGAGTAGATGTTCAACATCACACTAGCCGACAGGTAAATACAAATTAAGAAAACAATAAGAGGGCCAGAGCAATGGCTCACGTCTGTAGTCCTAGCTACTGGGGAGGCTGACACAGGAAGATGGCTTGAGCCCAGGAGTTCCAGCAAGCTATGGTGGTGCCACTGGACTCCAGCTTGGGCAACAGAGTGAGACCTTGTCTCTAAAAAAACAAATTAAAAACTAAAAAAGGCCGGGCGCGGTGGCTCATGGCTGTAATCCTAGCACTCTGGGAGGCCGAGGTGGTAGGATGGCTCGAGGTCAGGAGTTCCAGACCAGCCTGAGCAAGAGCGAGACCCCGTCTCTACTAAAAAATAGAAATTAACTGGACAACTAAAAATATATAGAAAAAGTTAGCCAGGCATGGTGGCGCATGCCTGTAGTTCCAGCTACTCGGGAGGCTGAGGCAGAGGGATCGCTTGAGCCCAGGAGTTTGAGGTTGCTGTGAGCTAGGCTGACGCCACGGCACTCACTCTAGCCCGGGCAACAGAGTGAGACTCTGTCTCAAAAACAACAACAACAACAACAACAACAAAAAACCAGCTGGGCGCCGTGGCTCACGCCTGTAATCCTAGCACTCTGGGAGGCCGAGGCGGGCGGATCACTCGAGGTCAGGAGTTCAAGACCAGCCTGAGCAAGAGCGAGACTCCGTCTCTACTAAAAAAAAATAGAAAGAAATTGTCTGGCCAACTAAAAATATATATAGAAAAAATTAGCCAGGCATGGTGGCGCATGTCTGTAGTCCCAGCTACTCGGGAGGCTGAGGCAGTAGGACCGCTTAATCCCAGGAGTTTGAGGTTGCTGTGAGCTAGGCTGACGCCACGGCACTCACTCTAGCCTGGGCAACAAAGTGAAACTCAGTCTCAAAAAAAAAAAACCAACAAGAAAACAATAAGATATTAGTACACACCTGTCTAAAATAAAAAATAATAACACCAAATACTGGTGAGGACATAGATAACTGGATCACTCATACATTACTAGTGAGAATGAAAAAATGGTACAGCCACTCTGGAAAGTACTTTGTCAGTTTCTTATAAAATTAAACATGCAGTTACCATAGGATCCAGCAATTGCATTCTTAGGCATTTATTGCAGAGAAATGAAAATGTTATGTTTGCACAAAAACCTGTACACAAGTGTTCACAGCTTTATTCATAACAGCCTCAAACTGGAAACAGCCCAGATGTCCCTCAATATTGTGAGTGGTTAAACAAACTGTGTTAAAGTGTGGTACGTCCATACCATGGAATGCTACTTAGCAATAAAAAGAAACAAACTATTGATCCAACAGCCTAGACGGATCAAGTAAATTATGCAGAGTGAAAAAAGCTAACCTCAAAGGGTTACATACTTTATGATTTTATTTAGATGACATTCTTTAAATAAAATTATAAAGAAGTAGTAGTCTCCAGGAGTTAAAAACAGGGAAGAGATGTAGGTCAGTAGCACGGGGAATTTCCAGTGGTAGTGAACGCGGGAGGCTAGGGGATGGCCCCCAGCATCCTCAGGAATGACCATGGACTCCTTGGCCGAGCCTTGGTGGCCTCTGGGCCTGGCAGTCATGAAGAGAATAGATGATTTGCTGTGGTATGGAATTTGCTTGAAATATTTCAACATTGCAATGATAATTCCTCAGTGTTCCCAGAACTACAGTTCTAAGAAAATTTCTATCCTATAAAACTCGATGTCCAACTTGTTATGTGCCAGTCACAGAGCTGGACCTGAAAAATAACTGCATATTAGATGAACTGGTAAAAAGCTTGAATTTTGCACGCTGCTGAAATAGTTTGAGAAATTGAAAATGTGGAGAAGACCAGGATGCGTCTTGAAGCTAGTAAATGCAACAAAACTGTAATGGTTTTTACTAAGGACCAAACAGAAAAGAAAGTAGATGAAATTCACAGTAAATATTATAAAAAACATCAGAATGAATTTCAGCTTCTTGTGGATCATTCCAAAAAAGAATACAAGAAAACTGTTGTGGCTGGGTGTCGTGGCTCACGCCTGTAATCCTAGCACTCTGGGAGGCCGAGGCGGGCAGATCGTTTGAGCTCAGGAGTTCGAGACCAGCGTAAGCAAGAGTGAGACCCCCGTCTCTACTAAAAATAGAAAGAAATTACATGGACAACTAAAATTACATACAGAAAAAATTTGCTGGGCATGGTGGCGCATGCCTGTAGTGCCAGCTACTCGGGAGGCTGAGGCAGGAGGATCGCTTGAGCCCAGGAGTTTGAGGTTGCTATGAGCTAGGCTAATGCCACGGCACTCTAGCCTGGGCAACAGAGTGAGACTCTGTCTCAAAAAAAAAAAAAAAAATTTGGAATGTCACAAAAAATAGTAATAACAAAACAGGAATATGAATCTACAGAAAAGGTAGTATCTGTATGTATGGGAAAGGAAGATCATAAAATGAAGTTCTCAGATATGACCTCAGTAACAAACTACTTCCCTAAATCAAAGCTGGGCTCCTCAAGGAAACTGGAGTCTGATAGACCACATTATTCTTCTAGTTGGACTGAAATTCAAGAAGCGCTTTCTTCACCAGGATCAGATTCATGCAATAGAAATGATCTTCAAGGCCGGGCGCAGTGGCTCATGCCTGTAATCCTGGCCCTCTGGGAGGCCAAGGCGGGCGGATTGCTCAAGGTCAGAAGTTCAAGACCAGCCTGAGCTAGAGTGAGACCCCATCTCTACTAAAAATAGAAAGAAAATATATGGACAGCTAAAAATATATATAGAAAAAATTAGCCGGGCATGGTGGCACATGCCTGTAGCCCCAGCTACTCGGGAGGCTGAGGCAGAAGGATTGCTTGAGCTCAGGAGTTTGAGGTTGCTGTGGGCTAGGCTGACGCCACGGCACTCACTCTAGCCCGGGCAACAGAGTGAGATTCTGTCAAAAAAATAAATAAATAAAATAAAAAATAATAATAATAAATGATCTTCAAGACACAGAAATAAGTCCAAGATGGAATCACCACACAAGAGCAGCTGGAAGTGCTGAGACTGAACCAAGAAATAAGCATAGTAGGAGTTAGTGTGAGCTTTTGAACACAAATTAAGTTCAAAGCTTATAGTTCTATTTATTTGCAAAGTTTTTATTATGAACCTTTATTATGAGCTTTTCATAAGTCACATTTTTAATCTGCCTCTACTACTATTTTCCTCTAAGAATTCCCCCAAAGCTATAAAAAATAGAAATTTATAAATATACACTGAGAATTACGCAGTTTTTACATAACAATGGGCAGGTCAATGTTTCAAGTTGTTTGACCCTTTCCCAGTGTCTCCCATCCCGAACTGGCAGGAGTAGGGCTCTGAAATCTCAGCAGCAGAAATGGCAACCCTTTTCCAAATCCCGCAGCACAGGGCCTCCAACAGGTGCTGATGTGGGATAACGAGTGAGGACCTGCAGAAACACTGACTGGGATGACCACTCCGAAAAGCAATGAGAACAGCAAGCTGGGTTCAGCCATGGCTTGAACCTGGGACTGTATTTAAACTCACCAGGCCAAGAACTGCCAAGACCTGAATCAAACTCCAAAGGGTTGGCACAGTCTCAGTCTAATTTGGGGAATCCAATTTTCTCATTATTGTCCCCTCTTTAGTTCCCCAAAAAACATCTCTTTCCTTCTGGGCAAAGGGACAGAGTGTCCCAGAGAACAGTGATGCCAGGCGGACACAGAGCCTGCTGGCAAGTCCCCAAGTTTCTCGAGTTTTCAGATTCACCAAGAGAATGGACAATTACGAGATGACTCTAATTAAATATGGACCTTAGGGTTCTAACTCAGAGAACAGCTTGTTTATCCAGTGGTAACTTCCAGGTGTTTACAGGCATTTTTCTTCCTTCAGAGATCAAAAGTTAGCAGCCTGCCCAGCATTTTCCTTAAAAACTTCTTTTCTGGTTTGTTGAGTACATCCAGTATGAAGTCTTCTCTCTCCAGGAGGCAAAGAGTTTGAGCAGATTCAGATCTGCTTCCTGGAGAACACCTCAGCTTAGACTGCAGGCTCCTGTCAGCCCACTTCCACCGCAAGCTGGGAATGTGGCCTTCCACCCATGCCAGCCTTCCGGCAGACCAGCGAAATTTCTCAGCTTTCAGAAGAAAGGCCAAGCCCAGCCTTCAGAATCCCACCCCATCAAATCCTTTTCCTACAGCTTAAAAATCTATGTCTCCTCTACCAAGTCCCAGCATAACACAGTCAACGCTCTAGGCTCTTGCCAGAGAAGACCTCTTTTCCCAGGAGGGGCAGGACTTGGTAGTTCCCAACGCACACGCTCCACAGAGGGACGGTAAATGACTGACCACAGAGGGGGAGAGAGAGCACTGCCCCACATCACACGCTGATCAGAGGATCAGCGCCACTCTGGCATGTCATTGTCCTCCACGTTGACGAGAATGTGATGAGCTCGCAACTCCTGCCAGCCCTAGATCAAAGCTGTGTGGGCCGTGTGGGCCTCCTGTTACCAACAGGAGGGAGCAAAGTTGTTGAGGGAGCAAAGTCACTTTCCTTCAGCTCAGCAGGGCACCTGGAGCCCAAGTGAGGAGAGAATTAAGAATGAGGTCCTGACATGATAAATCCGTGCCACAAATTGTGAGTCACAAAAGGGATATTCTGAAACACACCCTGGGCAAGCAGTCTTCTTGGTATTAGAGCAAGCAAAGCAGCAAAGAACCCTTTATTCCCGCCACGTTTCCTGGTCTTCTGGGTTTCAAAGGAATCAAGTCCTATGAAGTCCCTGGGTGCTGCTACGCCCACAGTATGTCCTCGCTGACTAAGAAGCCTCATTATCACCATCGTATCTTCCTCAACCCAAGCATCCAGTGAAAACAGGTCATCTTAATATAAGGTTTGCTATTAAAATCATGTCCAATCACATCCGCAGCCTTGGCTCAGCCACAGAGAGGTCACTTTCTCTTCTTCCCTCGAGTGGCTTTAACTCCCCAGAGGGGTGGTATCCAGGCCCGTGGACAAGCCAGGCTTCCTTCTCAGCTCACGACAGGGACCTAGAAAGAAGAGGAACCATGGAGCCTGCCTGGTGGGGGCCCCGTCTGCTCTCCCAGGGGAGGACAGCTCCAGGGCTTGAGGGTCGGTGCCTGGGACACTCAACACTAAGGAACGAGAGGCACACACGGGAGCCGACTAAGCAGAGCATTAGGGAAAATATTTCCTCTCGCCAGAGCAGTTTTCCCCAGGCTCAAACCCACTGGCGAGCCTCTCTTTTCCACCAGGGAGCAGAGACCACCTTGGGAGGCCAGAGGGGGCTCTGGACCTCAGCCTCCAACTCACTTCTTCCTGCGGATCTTGGGTTTCTTCACAGGTCGCAGATAAGGGTTATCAATGATGTTCTCCTCCCCATTCCGGCTTCCTGACAAGGAGGGGTTCTGCTGCAGGACAGAAGTGTTCTCCTTCTCGGCTCCAGAATCGTCCTTTGAGCAAAAGCCGAAATAAAGCACAACACCAACGGCATAAGGAAAGAAATCGTGCCCATAGTAAGAACTGCTATTAGCATCCCTTTCATTGAGAAGTTCTTTCCAATGTTCCTGTCTCTGCCCCAGACAAGATGAGGCCCAGGCAGGGGCTGGCCATAAGGGGGGAGGGGAGACTAACAGCCTTGACGCAGGGGGCACACAACAGTCTTGAACCTCCTGAAGGCAGGGACGTGAGTTAGAAAGAATAGAGGCCCGGGAGGGGCAGGTAGTTGGCGGCTAACATTTAGATGCTTCAGGGAGAAGCCTAGCCTGGTGGGGAGAGAAAGAAAAAGGGAAGGACCCTGGAAGCCTTGCAGGACCAAGAGATATAGGGCCAGGACAAATATTTGCATAGGGTGTATCTCCTGGACCAAACTAGCATAAATCAGAACAGATTTCCCCCCAAATTCTCAGATTTCTGGTGCTTGCAGCTTGGTACCAATGATCACATCCCAGCACAGGCCAGAAACTTCTTGAGCCCGAGGGTCCCCCCGAGGCCAAACAGAGCCTGCAGGACCAGCACGTGCGTCATTGATGGCGCCTGTCTGCGCCTGTGAATCCAGCTTTTTACTGTCTGTTTTTTTGAGGAAACTGTGATTCTTAGAGAAAAGGTTATAAGTTCACATATATTCAGTATAATCTCAATTAAAATTTTTTAAAAATCACAACTGTGTTTAGATGGAAAAAATTTTACAAACTGTTCTGGGAATATGGGTGATTGATTCTTCTTCCCTTATTTATACTCTCCTCTATTTTCCATGTTCTTTTTTTCTTTTAATTTTTTTTAAGGGGTAGAGGGTTGTGAGGAGGTGTGCTCAGTTGCCTTGCTTGTTTGTATTGAGACAGAGTCTCACTCTGCCGCCCTGGGTGGAGTGCAGTGGCGTCATTGTAGCTCACAGCAACCTCAAACTCCTGGGTTCATGCGATCCTCCTGCCTCAGCCTCCCAGGTAGCTGGAACTACAGGCATGCGCCACAATGCCTGGCTGGTTTTTTGTTTTTTTTTTTCCTTTCTTCTTTTTTTGGTAGAGACGGGGTCTTGCTCTTGCTCAGGCTGGTCTTGAACTCCTGAACTCTGGCAATCCTCCCGCCTCGGCCTCCCAGAGTGCTAGGATTACAGGCGTGAGCCGCCACGCCCGGCCTATTTTCCACATTGTTTAAAATGAGCAGAGGCTGCAGGGAAAGGGGGAGAAAATCACACCAAAAACTTGATACAGAAGCTCAGGCCTAAGTGACCAGAAGCTGATCAGGCTGCGCCCCCTGGTGACAGGCCAAGGGTTCCATCGGGGAAGAAGTCACAGAGATTCCTGTTCTGCAACCTGCGGTAAAAGCGGCCCTCACTGACTTCAACCAGGAGAGGCTGCTGTCGAGACAGACAGCAGAGCAGAGGAGGCTGTGGTCGGATGGCACTAGATGAACACCAGGTTCCCCCAGCAAGGGACAGGTGGCCTAGGGCAGATACCAGTCTCAGGCTTAACGCGCCTGCAGAAATTGCGTCGCGTCTAGGTTCCACTGCACGCCCTCTCGCTGTCCTGTCAATTCAGCTCTCCTGAAGCTCCAGTTCCATCCCGGGCCTGTGTGCTTTCCCTCTGCAATACCAATCCAGCGGGACCACAAGGTGACCTCGAGCCTCTTTGGACCTTCTGGAGACTCTCTTGAAAGCGAACACCCCAAGGCCAGCCTAACCCATGCCAGACCAGGTGCCCGGCAAAGGTGTGCCCACAACCAGACCTACCCTGGACACGTGGCTCCCAACCTTTCTGTAGTTCTTACTGGCTTGACTGAGTACCATCTTCCCCTGCTCCAAACTGTCACTTCTCTACGGTAAACATCCTATCTTCAAAGTTACTGGACGTTCACTTCAACCATGCCTTAAGTGTTTTCTGACATAATACAGCGGTGACACTGTCAGAGGAGAAAGCCAGCCCTGGGACACTGCTGGAGGGTGCAGAGGCTGCCTCCATTGGGCTCACTACGGCTCACAAGAGCAGGACAGGCCTCTCTCCTCCCAAGTGGAGCTTATGGAAATGCCACTTTCTTACCCGCTTCAGGGACTGACAGCCTTGAAATGGGCAGGAGTACAGGAAGCAGGTAAAAGTAAACTGATCCAGAGATTTGTAAAAAAAAAAAAAAAAAAAGGCATGAGCAGAATCACCTGTCAGAACTCTTTGAATTGCCTGTGAGCTCTAGCAAACCCCTCACCCCTGGGTGACTGCATCCCAGCGTTCAATGCCATTGGCATGCCAACAACGCCCACAAGTACATCTGCAGCCCTCTCCACTCTCCCAACCTCCAGCTCATACCGCCAACTGCTCAGTTGGCAGCTCCACTTGGGAGTCAGGTAGGCATCTAAAATTCAAAATTTATCTAAAACTGAACAGGGAGGGGCCTGGGCACAGGGGCTTATGCCTGCAATCCCAGCACTTTGGGAGGCTGTGGGAGGATCATTTGAGGCCAGGAATTCGAGACCAGCCTGAGCAACACAGCAAGACCTTATCTCTACAAAAAAAGGAAAAAGGAAAGGAAAGGAAAAGAAAGGGAAAAGGAAAGGAAACACCCTGAATTTGGGATCTTCCCCTAGGCATAAACAGCTCTACCTAGGTCCTCCCTGTCACACGTGATGGCAACTCCATCCTTCCAGTAGTTCAAGCTGTAAACTCTGCAGTCATCCTTGCTTCTTTTCTTAGAGACAGGGCCTCAAGCTGGAGCACAGTGGCTATTCACAGGTGCGATCACAGCCCACCACAGCCTCAGACACCTGGGCTCAAGTGATCCTCCTGCCTTCGCCTCCAGAGTAGCTGGGACTGCAAATGTGCTACCACACCTGGCATGCTTTTCTTTCACTGACATCCCATACATCCCATAACCTATCTGTTAGGATGTTCTCTTGGCCTGACCTTCAAAATACAGGCAGATTCTGACCACTTCCACTGCCTCCGCTGTGACCACCCTGGTAGAGCCCACCATTGCCTCTCACCTAGACCACTGCGACAGCTTCCTGACTGAGCTCCCTTCTCCAATCCATTCTCACCAGACACCAGAGTGATGCTCCAAGGTCAGAAATGTTCCTCCTCTTCTCCACACCCCCCTACCCCCGCCAACTCCCATCTATTCAGTTAAAAGCCAGCTCTTAAAACAGCCTGTAAGGCCCTGCCTGGTCTGAGCCGCCCTACCTCCCTCCACCACAGCCACATGCTGTTCCTCAGGGCCTTTGCACCGGCCGTGCCCTCTGCCACAACACTCTCCCCCGCGAGGCTTTATGGCTCACCCCCCCTCCCCTCGCTTCAAGTCTCCGCCCAGACATCACCTTCTCGGTGGCTCCTACCCTGCACACCCCATTTAACACTGAAGCCTCCATCCTCACCCTGGATCTTCCCCTGGTTTCTTTCTTCCCATAGCACTTTCATCTTTAATATACTATGTAACGATTTATTTACATATTATGTTTATCGTCTTCTTCCACTGCCAAACATGGGCTCCTACAAGGCAGAGGTTTGGTTTTGCTCACTGCTTTACCCCAAGCAGCCGGAACAGTATCTGGCACATATTAGGTGCTGGAGAAATACTTGCTGAGTGAATGACTGGTACATTTTTCATAAAAGAATAAAAGTTTAGACATTGTGATTGCCTGCAGAAGACAGCTAGTTCCAATGTATGAGAAAAAAATATTATATACTAATTTAAAATGAATAGTTCCTTCATGTTCAAGTACATGAAGAAACCAGAGCTAGGTTAAACCAAGTTCTACCTAGCAAAAGTCCTTGAGACATGCACCATCATCCATAGAGAAAATAATTTAAACTACTGGTTATTTAATTCACTGAAACAATGCCAAAGACAGAAAACAACCTAAAAGTCTGCAAGGACAAGATAAACTGTCACATCCATCCCATGGGGCATGATGACGCTGTGAGGGCCAGAGAAGCTCCTGGCATGCAGAGATGGAATGATGGCCAAGACACAGCCACGGAGGTAAAGGCAAGGAGAGAACCATTCATGACTTGCTGTTTGTGTTTAAAACAACAATAAAAAATGTCTCTAGAAGGATACACATGAGGCTGGCGAGACAGTTGCTTTGTGGGAGGGAAAGTGGACAGGAGGATGGGAAGAATTGTCACTATATATTTTTTTGCACATTCTGAATTTTGAAACATATGATTGTATTTTTCAGTCCAACAAATAACAAGTCCAAGTGACTGTATATAAATTGTTGTCAGAATCTTTGTCTTGAAGTCTTTTAACTTTCACAGAAGAGCATATGCTCACACCGCCCAAAACAGCAGGGGAGGGAGCAGCGTGTGCCAGGAGCCACCATGCGCCAGGCACGCGACTGCAGGCCGCTGCATCTCGGGCTCCCCCTGCCCCTTGGGGTGTATGTTCCTGTTCCTGCTTGGACTTGTGAGGAAACAGATTCTGATGTTAGGTGACGCAATCAGTCACACATCTGGCAAGTGGCATGGCCTGGTTTTGAGCCCAGGCTGGTCGGACCCTAAGAGTCAGGCTTTTCTAGGCTTTGCTGTCTATAACCCTGGCTCAGCCTCTTGGTACCCAGGAGTCCTCAGGTAGCCGCTGGCACTCTCCAGCCTCACCTCACCGCCGGGACTGCTGGGGAGCACATCTGCAAGCCCATTAACTGCATCGTGCTTACAAAGGTGTGGTGCTGTCTGCTTAGAAGATTCCTCCTCATAAGGTGAACCTCAACTTAGTCCGTGACCCAATCACCATATCTCAGCCCAAATTAACTGAGTCCAAAACAGAAGTGTAGAATCACAAGTTCCTCTGCTTTATTTAAAGCCACGGGCTCCCAGCCCTAATTCTGAGAGGAATGATTCAACTTAAAGAAATGTGTGTTCAAGCAAGGACGACCTTCAGCAAATACTAGAGATGGCATGGGCACACTCCCCGACCCCCTCCCTGCAAACGGGGGCAGCCGGCTGCCATTCGGTGCACTGCATCTCAAAGAATAGGAGAACACTCGGGCCCACTGCAGCCACTAAGGCAGCTTTCGCATCAAAACCAGGGCTGATTTTAAAGGACAGTTGAATATGGTAACCTGACCATAAGGACCCTGTTAGCCTTGAAGGCATTAGAGCTTCCACAGTTCTGTGACTCTACTTGGCACTTTCTGCCAAGATGCAGGAACAAGAATGCGGTCTTATCCTTTCACTTGCTGAGTATGACACATCAGTAACCAGAAAAGAACACTCATTTCCCCACCTGCCTTAGTCTCTGCACCCACACTCTCTGTCTCCTCCCTGGGTATGAAATGTCCAGAAGAAAGATAGCTACGTGTGGGCACTAGCCCATCCCCTCTCGCCGACCAAAACACATCATCCCACAAGGTTTCTTTCTCTCTTGCATCAATTTTCCCTCCCAACCAGATCATTCCTATCAGCATGCAAACATGCTGTTATTTCTTTTATCTTAAAAAACAAAAACCACAAAAATGCCTCTCTTGATTCCTTAATTTTCCCCTGTTAGTTACCACTCCTCCCTCCCTCTGCAGCAAAGCCCCTCAACACACCTTGTCTACATGAGCGTTGTCCAGCAGAACTTTCTTTGATGGAATTGCTCAATATCTGCACTGTCCAGTTTAGGGGCCCCTAGCCATATGTCGCTATTGGGCACTTGAAATGTGGCTAGTGAGCCTAAGAAACTGTTTTTTAGTTTTATTTAATTTTAATTAACTTAAATGTAAATAGCCACACGTGGCTAGTGGCTACTACTGTACTGGACAGCACAAGACTATAATCACTCCAGTATCTTTTCTCCCATTCTCTCCGAATTCTCTCCAGGGCCCTGCTCTCATTCTTACAGAAATTGTTCTTATCAAGGTCACAAATGACATTCGCACTGCCAAATCTAATGGCCAAATTCTCAATCCTCCTATTACTAGAACTAACTGCAGCTTTTCACACAGCCAATCACTCCTTTCTCCCTGAACACTTACTTCCCTCGGCCTCTGGGGCACGCCCTCTCCTGGTGCTCCTCCCACCTCCCTCGCTGTGCCTTCTCTGTCCCCTTGGCTGGTTGCTCCTCATCTCAACCTCGACAAAGTGGACAGCCCCCGGGCTGAGTCAGTGTGCCTCTGCTCCTTTTCCCTCTCAGCCCTGGAGAGCTCCTCTACTCTCCTGGTTTTAAATACTATCTACACACTACTGATGCCAAAATATGCATCTCTGGCTCTAAGTGTGCCTCAAACTCCAACTTGGATATCCAACTCTCTACCTGACATCACTGCCTTGATGTCTGGCAAGCATCTCACATTTAACACGTCTAAACCTGAACTCCTGACTTACGCACACATACCTGTTCCATCCAAAAGTCTTTTCTATCTTGGCTGAACACAGCTCCATCTTTCCTTTTTTTGTTTAGGCAAAAAACCTTTCAGGTATCTTTGACTCTCACATCTCACATCCACTTTGTTAGTTGGCCCTGCTCTGAAAAGGATCTAGAGTCTGACCAATAATTGATGTGGTCATGTCTCATTCTCTTTGCTCCTCCTGCCACTTCTCAGTTTACTGCGACAGCCTCCTCCCTGGTCTCCCTGCTCCTGCCCCTCCGTAGTCCATCCTTAGCACAGCAACGTGACTGAGCCTGTCAACAAACCTACATCGGATCCTGACCCTCCTCTTCTCACATCTCCAGCGGCTCCCATCTTAATGAGCAAAGGCCAAAGTGTTCAATACAACTTTTAAGACCCTATAAGGTCCAACCCTCCATGAGCTGTCTGACCTGATCCCTTACTGTTCTCCCCCTTGTTCAGTCCACTCTGGCCACCCTGAAGTCCTTGCTGTTCTTCAACACAGCAGGTAAGCTCCGACCTCAGGGCCTTTGCATCTGCTCTTCCCGCTGCCTGGAATGCTCTACCCCCAAATACGTGCAAGCCTTGTCCCCTTCAGGTCTTTACTCAAACATCACCTTCTCAGTCGCCCTACCTAATATCACATCCCCCATCCCCATACCCACTTCCTATCTCCTAACTTATTATTTTTCCTTAGCTCCATGAGGGCAGGGAATTCTGTCTATTTTGATTCCTACTAATTGCCCAGCACCTGGAACTGTGCCTGGCCCTAGGAGGTGCTCATTCAGTATTTATTAAATGAATGAGTGAATCCTCAGGACATGAATGTGTCCCTCACGCTGGATATCATGTCACACCTGGATCATCATGTGCTCATCCTACGAGCCCCTACCATAAAGCCAGAGACCTGGGGTAGGGCATGTCCAATTCCCAGGGCCGAGGGTAGGATGGGCTAGTATTGGGGGTACTCTGAGGCAAGCAGAAGGTAGGACCCACCGTGCTGATATGAAGAGTGAGGTTCTCTGTGTCTGTCTGCTCATCTTGCTCCGAGGAATCCGTCTCTTCCATTTGTTGCATCTCCAGCTCAGACGGAAGAAGAGCTGTCAGGTAGGGGATGCTGAAAGGTCTGGCAGCAATCACTGGGGATTGGAAGAGAGGCACGAGTCCACTGTCACGGAGTCCTTGCGTCTGGCCTAGAGCCTCACAACAAATCAGTGAGCGGGACCAAAAGACAATACTAGCATGCTCTGAGCACTTCTACAGCAGGCCAGGCAATGTCCTACGGGCTTTACACATGTAATCTTTAATCTTTGCTCCCATCCTATTAAGTAAGTACAATTAGGCACAAAGAGGTTAGGTGATTTTCTCAAATACACAAAAAATGGCAGAGTGGGATTCAGACTCAGGCAATATGACTTCAGAGCCCACTTTTAGCAAGTACAACTGAAATCAGATAGAAGTGGAGTTACAGATAGAATCCTAGCAATGAATCAGCTTTGTGATCTTGTATCCAAGGTCAGTTAACCCCTCTAAGCCTCATTTCCAGAGCAAAGTTATTGACCTTGTCAGCCAAGGACTCAAGTCTACAAGTAACTCTATCTACCAAGCTATAAGATGCTCTAGTAAATGAGAATTATAGTTCTTCCAAAAAGCAATGAGGATAAGAGGAAGAAATTGATTAAAAAATAGTAAAAGAAAGTCTCTATGTATACTTCTATGGTAGGTTGTGAGTGTCAGGATACACTCTAAAATTATTTTTATTGAGGGTCATAAATGGGGTCCTGCAGTCAGAAAGAGCTAGGTTTGAATGCTACGTACCAGCCATGTGACCTTGAGCAAGTTATTTCATTTCTCTTCTGTATGAGCCTTAGCTTCCTGTGAAAGTGGTGATAATAACAGCTCCTAACTTGGAGGCTCACAAGAGGATTTAATGAGATGATGAACGGTAAGTGATTAGCACAGTGCCTGGCACTTAGTAACTAGTAGCTGCTGTAATTTCAGAGCCAAGAACATAGCAGGCATTCAGCAGGAGCTTGCTGAAGGAATGAGTCACCCAAACCAGTCCCCCTCATTCACCTTTGTAGAAACTGTGGCCTACAAAGCAGCTTGGTCAACATGGCCAAATGTAATAGTTCTCAGATGCAAAGTTAAATGAGATGGGACCCTTAAAAGAACATCATGATGGGCCACTGGCCCCTGGCACCAGTGCTCCTTCTTCTACCTGGGCTGCCATTTCTGTATCAGTCTCTCTGATGCCCAGGGCTCAGCTACCCTCAAGGTAACCTCAGGCAGCCAATCCCAACAAAGGCCATTACTGTTTTAGAATCATCAGTTAGGGACAGGCTCCTAAGACCTGGGAAAAGGAGTCAGAAATCTAAGGAACAAGCTACACCCAAAAGAAAGACAAAAGTATATTCATTTCCTTCTCCCCCGCTGAAAGAAAGGAAGATGGTGGGATTATCTCAAATGACAAGACAGGGTCCACAGAGGGGGGCAACTCTTACATGGAAACGTGCTGACATCATCTTTGAAAAGACTCTGGGTCTCTCCTGTCTTGGCCATGAAACGGGTGAGTGCCCGCTCCACATCGCGCCTCTGGGATGCGGCCTTCTCCCGCAGGACCTGGTAGTCCGACACAGGCTCACGGTAAGTCTGCAAGAGAACAGCCACGACAGTAGGGTAACGCCACCATGTCATTCTGCTCACCTGGAGTCCCTGCCTTGCTGCTGCTATGTTCTTCCACCCTCTAAAATAACCCACTACTATTATTTACAGCAGAGATCTCCAGAGTGCAGTGGAAAGGCAGAAAGAAAACAACTACATTAATATTTCTAATCTTAAAAATTAAATGTGCAAATGGAGATTGACCCTGGGCCTTCATTCAGCTCCCATGACAGCTGGTCTCAGGTGTAAGAGGCACATCCTAAAGGAAGAGTGGGAGTCCCCCAGGGAAGCCCTGACAGGGACCACCGGTTCCATCAGTGTAATGTGACATCCTGCGGTATGGGAGTGGCTGTCTATGTGGATTTGTGGATCATGCCATCCTGTTCTCTTAAATCAACCCTCACGATATGGACACCTTGTTCCAAAAGATACCCTCAAAAAAAAGAGACTGACGATATTATTGCAAGCCCAAGTAAATAAGAAAATGGCAGGCTGCAGCTCCTCCTCCTAATTATGAGCTTGTTAGCAATCAAGTTACAAAGAGAAAAACAATTGAGAGCTAATCAGAATGGGAAGTTAGCCAAAACGTTTTAAATGGTAATGGCAATGGTGACATCTTAACAATGACCAAAAAGGTAACTATTCTTCATGATCTAAAGTTTTTAAAGGAGGCACTTGGCCAAGCACGGTGGCTCATACCTATAATCCTAGCACTCTGGGAGGCCAAGGTGGGAGGATTGCTTGAGCTCAGGAGTTCAAGCCAGCCTGAGCAAGAGTGAGACCCCCGTCTCTACTAAAAATAGAAAAATTATCCAGGCATGGTGGTGAGCACCTGTAATCCCAGCTACTCAGGAGGCTGAGGCAGGAGGATCACTTGAGCCCAAGGTTTGAGGTTGCAGCGAGCTAGGCTGACACCACAGCACTCTAGCCCAGGTGACAGAGCAAGACTCCATATCAAAAAAAATAAAATAAAAATAAAGGAGGCGCTTAGAAACATTTCCATTGTTGTCATTGTCAATTCAAGTGTGTCACCTGTACTTCCCATATCTATATGTAGACGCAGAAACAATTTTCTGATGTTTAAAATTTTCCAAAAATGAAAATGAGTGGATTTTGAACATACTATACTTGTTTAAAACATTAAAATGCAAAATCTTGTAATTATTTCTAAGACAAGTGTTTGTCATTTGATAAGTTAGAAATTTAATATAAAATTTTCAACAAAATTCTTTGGATAATTGGCAAATGAAAATGAAAAAAATTAGTTTTATGATTTAATAAGAACAGCCTTGGAAATGCCTCACCTGTAGGGGAAAAAATTATGATATGCTAAATGGTAAGTAAAAATTGAAAAAAAAGAACAGCCAAAGATACTATATATTTTTGTGATGTACCTTTTTCAACTATGCAAACCATTAAAATATCAAAAGAAATTGATCTTAGAATCAGACCTCCAACTTAGTATTCCACCAAGTATTAAACCAAGATTTCAAAAACAAAAAGCTGAGGCAATCACATGGCTCCCATTAAAAAAGTTACAGTTTCCTAAACTTTTAAAAAGAGTGAGATTATTTTTTTCTGAGACAGGGTCTTGCTCTGTTGCAGTGGCATCATCATAGCTCACTGCAGCCTCAAACTCCTAGGCTCAAGCAATCCTCCTGCCTCAGCCTCTCAAGTAGCAGGAACTATAGGCACGTGCCACCATGCCCAGCTAATTTTTCTATTTTTTGTAGAGACAAGGCCTCACTCTTGTTCAGGCTGGTCTCGAACTCCTGGCCTCAAGCAACCTACCTGCCTCAGCCTCTCAAAGCACTAGGATTATGGGTGTAAGCCACCATGCCTGGCTGATTATCTTTTAATGTACATTAGTTTAGCACAATGTTATAATATTCATGTAAATAAGCAAACATGTACTGAAATATGTACTTAATGTTCACAATGACAAAAATACACTATATAAAGAATTACAGAATGTTATGGGTTGAATTGTATCCCCACAACAAATGTTTTAGATGCATCCTAGTACCTTAGAATGCGACCTTATTTGGAAATAGGGTCATTGCAGATACAATCACTTAAGATGAGGTCACACTGGAGTAAAGTGGATCCCAAATGCAATATGACTGATGTCCTTATAAGAAGATGGCCGTGTGAAAACAGAGATACAGAGAGAAGGCCACGTGAAGACAGAAGACTGGTGTGATGCATCTACAAGTGAAGAAATGCCAAAGAATGTAGGCAAACCACCAGAGCTAGGAACAAACAACAAGGGGTTCCCCTACAGGTTTCAGAGGGAACGTGGCCCTGACAACATCTTGATTTTGGACATATAGCCTCTGGAACTGTGAATCAATGAATTTCTGTTGTTCTGAGTTACCTAGTTTGTGGCACTTTGTTATGAAAACAAATAGATTTGATCAGGAGCAATGGCTATGTTCCATCCGATGGGCAGGCATCTATTCCTCCCCTCATATCCTGAGGTGTGGTAAAATGTCCTGGGGATTTGCCCCAACAGCCCCCACGATGGCCATCCCTACACAGTGTAAAGGCAGGAAAAAGGGAAGTGTGGGGAGATGCCACATTCAAACCATGGAGGACAACTCAACTTCTCATTCAGACCTAAAGCTCACAGTTATAATAAGTTCCATTTCATGATATTAAGTAATTTTTAAGTGACTTTTCCTCCAATTTTAATGTATTTTCTGGCCCAGCACAGTGGCTCACGCCTGTAACACTAGCATTTTGGGAGGCTGAGGTGGAAGGATTGCTTGAGGTCAGGCATTTGAGACCAGCCTGAGCAAGAGTGAGACGCCCATCTCTACAAAAAATTAGAAAAATTAGCTGGCATGGTGTTGCATGCCTGTAGTCCCAGGCTGCTGGGGAGACTGAGGCAGAAGGATCACTTGAACCCAGGAGTTTGAGGTTGCTGTGAGCTGTGATAACACCACTGTACTCTAGCCTGGGCAACAGAGCAAGACCCTATCTCAAAAAACAAAACAAAAAAAAGCAAAACTTTTCTACTGTGGAAAATTTGGAAAACCCAGAAAAACATGCACAAAAACAAAAATTACCTATAATCTCACCAAGAATTACCATGAACATTTTTTGGAGTATCCTTCCAGCCCTGTTTCTCCATAGCGATGTACTTTTGTGTTTCAGTGAGACAGGCAATACTGGGGCCGGCTTCAATTTCTTTGTTAACTACACTTTTGTTGGCAAACTTGGGAACTTAATTCTCACTTCCGAATTGTTTCTCAATAGGGAAAGATATTCTGAGTTCTAAACTACCCTTTTACCAACAAACGTCTGGACGGCCACCTGACCACCAGTAGGAACTGACTCTGCGTTCTGCATCAGTCACAGCCCCCAGTGTGGCTTCGTCACTCACCGGAGTTTTGATGTAGGTGTGGGGATCAGGGAACTCAGGAAAGTGGCTGGGGATGTGTGGCGGGTGGGGTCGGTTCTGCCCTGCAGTGAGGGCCTTGGGGGTCACTGGCTGATTGGTCACTGGAGCTGCAACAGAGTCACAACTGGTTACTTCTCCACCTATGGCCCTGGTTTCTACAGATTATGGTCTCTGCCCAAACTGTTCTTTTTTCAAAGTAAATGCCGGACCATAGTTTTCTAAACAATGGGCACTTTGTATATCTATCAATAAAAGGCCTTCAATGACTTAAGGATCTGAGAAGATAACCCCCACAATGCCCAGCCCTGCTAGATGACCTTGGTTGACATTTACGTCTACAACAATCTGCCTGTAAGCCTTAAGCAGGTAGGTGGGTGGCTGTGACCATGGAAACTAGGGAAAAGAACATGCTTAAGAATCAGGGAAGTGAGATGGGCTGCAAATTCTCTTTTCAGAGACCTCAGATAACAGAAATATACACTGAACTGGGGAAAGTAAGTATGGGCTTAAAGATAACAAGATGGGATTGAAAATGGCACCTCCCACTGCTACTTTGAGAGAGAGTTCTTAAAAAGATGCCAACATGAAAAAAAATGACTTTAAAGAAAAAAATCCAAACTGGACACTGTCTACGCAGCTATGGCAACCGGTTTTACCTAAGGCAGAGGTCATCAAACTTTCTGTGTCAAGAGCCAGATAGTAAATATTTCAGGTTTTGCAGGCCATAAAGTCTCCATCACAATTAAACTCTGCCATTATAGCATGGAAGCAACCACAGATAATAAGTAAACATGGCTGTGTTCCAATAAAACTTTATTTACAAAAACAAGCAGCAGGCTGCATTTGGCCCACAAGCCATAGTTTACCAATCTGTGACCTAAGGGAGAGCAAGAACTTTCACACTTTCCAAGCAGCATCATTTGCTCTTCTGGGGCTAAAGCACAAAAAGCACAGCAACATCTCAGAGATGGTTTACCTTTCTGGTAACTGAATTTCACATTCTAATCCTACTAGCCCAGATAAAGATTATATTGTAGATAGACCCAAAGATTGGAACGGAGCCTGCAACAAGGAAGTAGCTACCAATCCAATACCTGCCAATTCAATTCGTTTCACAAGCACTGATAATTTACTAAGTACCTCAGTTCAAAGTCACTTACGAGCAGTGATGACCATCCTCTGAGACCGTTTTGCATAAGCTGGGAGAGTGTCCACATTGAAACCTAAGAAACAGGAAAACAAAAACCAATGCCCAGACCACTGGATACTGAACATGGAAAGGGGAGTAATATTGTGGTGAAATGGCTTAAACATCCAACTCAACCACTCTGCTGCCACTAAAAAGAAGCTCCAGCAGAATCCCCCAAAAGGGAGTTAAGGGGCCTCTTACATGGGTTCAGAGGAACCTCTGTTGATAAGTCTCTCAAGCTAAAAGCAAATCAGGAGGACCACAAGGGAAACCGAGAACACTCAGCAGACATGGCTGACTCCTAGGGACTCCTCCCTCTCTCATAACCCCAACTCAGATACACTGAAGCACTGGAAACTGGAGGTGCACTCACCCATCTCAACAAGCGTGACCACGATATCCGACAGTGTGGGCTGAGTCCTGGCTGTGTGCTCACAGTATGACTTGGCACTCCTCCCAATTTCTGAAATGTCTAAGAGAGGATTCAAAGGCATAAAGTCTTATTCTCAGTTCCTCAAAAAGTTAAACATAGAGTTACCATATGAGCCAGCAATTCCACTTCTAGGTATATACACAAATGAATTGAAAATAGGGATTCAAACAGATCCTTGTACACGAATGTTCATAGCACCATCATTCACAATAGCCAAAAGGTAGCCAGTGTCCACTGACAGATGAGTAAACAAATTGTGGTAGGTATATACAATGGAATATTATTCAGCCTTTAAAAGGAAGGAAATTATCATACATGCTGCAACATTGATGCACTTTAAAAATATCATGCTCAGTGAAATAAACCAGACACAAAAGGACAAATAAGATTCTGCTTGTATGAAATACCTAGAAAAAGCAAATTTGGGCCAGGGGCAGTGGCTCATGCCTGTGATCCTAGCGCTTTGGGAGGCCAAGGCAGGAAGACTGACTGACACCAGCAGTTTGGGACCAGCTTGAGCAAGAGCAAGACCCCATCTCTACAAAAAACAGAAAAATTATACAGGCCCACGTGGTGGTATGCACCTGTAGTCCCAGCTACTCAGGAGGCTGAGGCAGGAGAATCACGGAGGCCAGGAATGAGTTTGAGGTTTACATTGAGCTATCATGATGCCACTGTACCCTAGATGGGGTGACAGAGTGAGACCCTGTCAAAAAAGAAAGAAAGAAAGAAAAAGGAAGGAAGGAAGGAAGGAAGGAAGGAAGGAAGGAAGGAAGGAAGGAAGGAAGGAAGGAAGAAAGGAAGGAAGGAAGGAAAGAAAGAAAAAAGAGAAAAAGAAAATTCATAGAGACAGAAAGTAGGTTTGAGGTTACTAGGAGCTGGGGCACAGGGGGAATGGACAGTTACTCTTTACAGGTACAGAGTTTCTGTTTAGAATGGGGAAAAAGTTCTAGAAATGGATAGTGCAGCACAATATTGTGAATGTACTTAATGTCACTTAAAAATGGTTAAAATGGTAAACTTTGTTATGTATATCTTACCTCAAAAAAAAAAGTCTTATTCTATGATAGGTATTATAATTTTTGTTTCTTCTGCCTGAAGCTGAACCTCTATTTAGTAGTCATGCTGATGTCCTTCAGGGGTAAGGGGAAGGTATCTAAGACTGAGTTTATGAAGCTAGGATCTGTGAATGGGTTCCAAAGGTGGATGGGAGGTTCCATGAATACTCTGAAACTATGTTGAATTTTATACCCACAAAAAAAGCATTTTTTCTGGGAATGGGCCCACAAATTTCATCAAATGTACAAAGGGGCCCTAAAAAGCAAGGAATCCCTGCTTTAGGTGTTCAGTGGTTCAGAAGATAAAACCAAGTGGTGCTTGACAGGGAAGGGTATCTAACTAAACTCCTACCACCAACTCCCCTGCTACCCTGAGCAAGTCACTAATACCAGTCTTCAGATTCTAAATTCCAAGATCTTTTCAAGAACTGTTTTTTTTTTGTTTGTTTGTTTTGTTTTTTTAAAACTAAGTCTCACTCTGTTGCCCTGGCTAGAGTACAGTAGCATCATCATAGCTCACAGCAACCTCAAACTCCTGGGCTCAAGTGATCCTCCTGCCTCAGCCTCCCAAATAGCAGAGATTACTGGTGAGCACCAGGACGCCTGGCTAATTTTTCTATTTTTAATAGAGATAGGGTCTCGCTTTTGCTCAGACTGGTCTCAAACACCTGAGCTCAAGGAACTCGCCTGCCTCAGCCTCTCACAGTGCTAGGATTACAGGCATGAGCCACCGCTCTTGGCCAAGAACCCAATTCTTTTTTTTTTTTTTTGAGACAGAGTCTCGCTGTGTTGCCTGGGCTAGAGTGAGTGCCGTGGCGTCAGCCTAGCTCACAGCAACCTCAGACTCCTGGGCTCAAGCGATCCTTCTGCCTCAGCCTCCCAAGTAGCTGGGACTACAGGCATGTGCCACCATGCCCGGCTAATTTTTTCTATATATTTTTAGTTGTCTGGCTAATTTCTTTCTATTTTTAGTAGAGACAGGGGTCTCACTCTTGCTCAGGCTGGTCTCGAATTCCTGACCTCGAGCAATCCTCCCACCTCGACCTCCCAGAGTGCTAGGATTACAACCGTGAGCCACCGTGCCTGGCCAAGAACCCAATTCTTATCTGGTAGGAACTATTATTTCATTCCTTTGGGACAAACGTTCTCAAAGTGTGGTCGGGGAACCCTGGGAGTCCCCAAAATCCTTTCTGAAATCCACAGGTCAAAACTATTTTTATAATAAAGTCATTATTTGTCTTTTTCACTCTCATTCCCTCATGTAGTTTTCCAGAGGCTACATGACTTTGATGACATTATGGCTCTGATGAATAATGGAATGTATGCTTATACATTCTTATATTTTAAAAATTTGTTTTCTAACATGGCAAATATATACACACACACACATATATAAAACACATATACAAAAGCTCCTTGGGGTCCTCAATATTTAAGAGTCTAAAGGGGTTCTGAGACCAAAAAGTTTGAGTTAGGAAAACATTTGATATTTAAAAGCTCCAAGCATCAGCTGCAGAGAGCCACTTTGCCCAAGACCACCCCCTTCTTGGGACAGTCTTCATCTAGTATATGATCAAGACCTGAGTACAAAGGTAGGGCCTTTTCAGTTTGATGGACAATAATTACTCCAGGGCTCCCAGCTAAGCCAGCCCATTCTTTTTTGCATTGCAGTTCAACATCTCCCTCTGCCGAAACCTTTCTCCCACTTCCTTTCATAGGTGTTGATCCCTAAGAAACACCATATATACCCCCACCCCTCATCTCATCCCACCCCCAAAAAAGTTCTAAATGGGGAAATATGTTGTACATGCAGAAAACCTATAGGAGACCATACCAGGCTCTTAAACCTCACGACATTTCCTTGTGTTTTTTTCCATTCTATAAAACTTATTCATCTTCATTCTTTGTATCACACAATATAGCATGTGACTGCATAGTGAATTAGTCCTGACTCCCCACAAAAGTTTAAGTCAAGGATAGAGAGCAATACAGCAATATTAATGGCACCTGTAAGTCATCAAGATGTTACAATCTCCCTTGCATTGAATGTTTTACATACATCTCACTTATACTCACACTCCATGAAGTACAAATTATCATCCCATTTCACAGATGAAGAAATTGAGGTTCAGGAGGCTTAGTGATTTGCCCAAGCAATTAAGTGGCAGAGATTTACACCCAGGTCTGATTCTAAAGCCTGTAAATACTTCACTATGCTCTTCTTTTTCTTAAATCTTCTGTAACACTATCACGATGCAGGGCATAGGACTGATGTTGAGGTTGACTCAAAGAAGGACCAGTACTCACAGCTCTGCAGCATCTCTGTCAATGTCTCCACGGATGCTTTTTCGGCACTCTCAAACCCTGCCTCTGTGAGCAAGGAGCTCACAACCACCTGCAGTGTTCTCCTCCGGGCCAGATGGTAGTTATCAGCCGGATTAGTAGACTGTTTACTTCCTGATCTCTGTGAATCAGCCGCCCAGAGAGAGAGTTTCATGCATAGGACAAGGATGCAATCACACAGTTCCCGCATTGTCAATGGCAAAGAAAAAGTGCTTTTGCTAAATGCTCCTTTATCAGTGCTTAATGTTTAGATTTACAGATCTTAGCCAACTGAGTAATAATTAACCAGGATGCTCTAAATACAGAGGCAACTTTTCTGACTACCTACAACGGTTCCAATACGACAAAATGGTTTTTTTTTTTTTTACTTTCTACTTTAGCAGATTAGACTATATAGCTGAAGAAACTAGCACGATGGGATGAAATTAACAAATCTCCCAGAAAAAAATAGGCTCGCTCTCTCTCGTCCCTCCCATCGCCACACCATGCCATTAACAAGGAAAATTAAAACAATAACAAACACGTGATGTCGAGGAGAGGAAGGCAAAGGATAACAGCACAAAAAACAAGGGAAACTAAATATTTTGAACCGGGAAGCCCCCCCAACTTTGGCTGGCCAATAAGAAGGCGAAAACGGTCTCTTCGGGCCAATCAGGAGGTGTTCCGGGTTCCCAACCCCCAACAGGGAACTAGCCAATCAGGACGCGGGCCCCCTAACTCAGGAGGCCGCAGCAAGTCCCAAGGAGGGGGGGCACGTTCAGCCTGAAAGACCCTCCTCCGCTCGGAGCTCACGGTGGGGCCGGGTTTCTGGGTATGAGCTTGTTGCCCAGGCCAGTGGCCAGTTGCAGAACGCCTAAACGCTCTCGGCTTCGGCCCCGCGCCCCTTGCCCTTACCGTTCCGGAGCCGCCGGCCCCGGCCGCGGCCGCCGCGTCGGCCATCTTGCTCTGGCGTAGCGTGCGCGGGCGCGGGGCGGGACGGGACTTGTAGTCGCGGGGCGGGGCGGGGCGCCGCGCGCCCCTCAGGGTTGTCGGAAGGCCGGCTGGGTGGGGGACGCGCTGGGTGACCCCGGCGCACGTGACCTTCTGCGAGCGCAGTGTTCACCGGGCCTTCTGTGGGCTTGGAAGTGGGCCAGGAAAATACGCTGCCGGCTTCGGAGTTGAATAAACGTATTTTAATACGAAACGGGTCTTATGAAGAGCACACTCCTGGAAGGATCCAGGAGGTCGTCTACACTCGCGGGATTTTCCAAATTTGTCTTATTATTGGCCACATCTGGCTGGGCCCCTGCCGGACCCGGTGACCTCACTCTTTGGGAGAAGGGCTTGGGAATCTCTGTTGTTACCGGTCTCCCCAGGTGATTCTCCTGAGCGGGCAATCTGGGGAAACCTGGAGCGTCCAACCTCGCGATTTTGTGCCGGTGGCCCCTCACTCTGTCGGTGACCCAAAGGAGAGCCTAACGGCCCCCTGGTCCGAGTCTGCCACGCATTCCGCTGCCTTCGCGCCCTCCGTCCGCCGGCGTCTGCGGGGGAGCCCGAGAGGCTGTGCCTTGCCCGTCTCGCTCTCGGGGCCACAGGGCGTCGCGCCCACGCAGCTGCCGGCGGCTTTCTGTCACTCGCCGGTCGGCCCTGTGGGCTGGGCATTCCTCAGGCAGGGACCGCGCCTCGTCCGTCCTCATTTTCAGGACGCAGTCTCTGTGTTTCAATACTAACACCAGCTGTATGACTTTGTGCATGTTTACCTAGCCCTCACCGTGCCTCGGTTTCCTCCTCCGTAAAGCTGGGGCGGGGTGGATAGCAGGAGTGCAAGAGAGAATGCTCAGAAGGGGTCTGTCACGGTGCCTGACGTGTGTAAGAGACCAAGAAACCGCGCCTGACGTTGTTGTTTATTTCCCGGGGGGTGTGTGGACGAGTCCCCAAGGCCCGTCCGGACCCCCGCGCCGCGCCGGCCGCGCCGCCCACACCTGAGCCCGGAGGCGGCCCGGCCCGCCTCACCTAGGGCGCGCGGGGCGGGTCTGCGGGCGGGGGTGAGCGGGGCCCGAACCTGAGCCGACCCGGGCACCCGGCTCCTTTGTCTCCCCCGCCCCCTCTTCCCCACTTCCTGCCCAGCTTTAAACAGGATTGGCGGTGCGGCGCGGACTTTGTAAACACGCCGAGCCTGCGGGGGCGGAGACGGGTTATGTTTGGGCCCCGGGGGAGGGACGCCCTCCCCTCTCCGCGGCTGGAGGTTGCGACCACCCTCACTCCCCAAAGTCAGGAGCCGGAGGCGGCGGGAGAGAGCGTCTGCAGCCACAGTTGGTGCTCCGGGGGGCTCACCTGCCGAGGAGGTAGGCACAGAGAAGCCAGGATAGCTGGGACGTCAGCATCGCCCCCTCTCCCTGGGGCTTCCAGGCTCAGGCTGGAGACCCCGGATTGGGGATCCGAGCTGGGTGGGTGGAGGGAGTCGCTGCGCCCTCATCACCTCCCCGTTGGCACCCAAAACTTGGCTCACTTTCCCTGCGAGTGAGCTGTTCTGCACCGAGTTGAAGGGCAGAGAAACCCCCAAAGGCCCTGAGCCTTTATGTGTGCACACCTCCTCACATTCCAGCGATCTGGAAGCCCAGTGGCTTTACAGGGCTGTTCCTGTTCTTCACACCTCAGAGATGGGGTGGGAGGCGAGGGGGAGGGCAGACCAGTGTGGGCAGGGAGCCTGTGGGTGCTCTGGCCAGCGCCCTGGAACAGGAGAGGACTAAATGGGGGGACCCCTGAGTGTTCCTCCCTCAGTGGTGTCTGGTAGGTACACACGTGATGGTCTTAGCCTCCTCTGTGTCTCTTAAAGTGTCAACAAGAGGAATAACTGAATAAATTGGTTGCTGTTACTGAGGGGGCATTAACTTATTCATTTACATTGATCGAACACCTACTATGCGCCTGGCATTGTATGGGATGCTGAGGGTGTGATGACATTCATCCATAGCTTGCGTGGGTCGTAGAACAACAGAGATAAGGTGCCAGGTGCTGTGGCTACAGCGGCTGGAAAGGCTTCAGAGAGAAAAGAATATTTGGGTTGGGTTCTGAAGGACGAATAGTTCACCAGACAGAGAAGTTGGTGGAAAGTCTTTGGGGCACTTACTCATTCCACAGAGCTGGACTGAACCCTGACTGTGGTGCTGGGCATTGGGATACAGTGGCGACCCAGAAACAATTCCTGCTTTCTCAAACCCACTGTCTAGACATGAAGAAGAGACAGGAATGAACAGGATGAATTCAGGGAAACAATTTTATGGGCTGGTTCCCAAGAACCCGGGAATTCCCAGCTAGGTGCAGCTGGGAGGGTCCACTTGGGGGTGATGTGGCCGTCCACAGAATCCCAAGCACCTGTTCCCCATCCCTAAGACTCTGGGCTGTTTCTTCTTGCTCTCTGCCCACCACCTCAGTCTCTGGGACCAGACATGGGTGGAGAAGTGGGTCTCCCGTTGCTTCTCTGCACATTCTTCTGCTCTTTGAATTCCTGGGGTCCTTTGAGAAATGACTGGCACAACAACTTCTGAACTCATTCAACACCTATTTGCTGTGCCCATGCTCTGTCTGCACAGGCTAGATGTTGGGGATATCATGGTAAACAAATCAGAGCTTCAACCCCCTGGAACTGAAAATTGGTAGCATGTCTGATAATTCCAGCAGAGTCCCAGTCTATGCCAGTCATTGAGATCACAGCCTCCATGGTCCCAAGCCCCTTCTCCTTCCTGTTTTCTTTTCGGCAAGAGCTCAGAGTACTAGCTAACAGTTATGTAGCACTGCCCACTACTCTTCTAAGTGGTTTAGAGATAATATCTCATTTAATCCTCCTAATAATCCATTTTATAGATGAGGAAATGCACAGGAGATAAGTCATCTTCCTAAAAAGGACGCAAGAAATATGGCAGAACTGGGATTTAAACCCCAGTCACTTGATTTGGGAGGAACTGTTCTTAACCACTCGGCTAGCCTGCCTGCTAGACCAACCACACAGAATATACACTTCAGCCAGGGATTTAGGAGTTTCCTTGAGTCCGTGGTCCTGCATCTTGGGTGATTCAGAGGAGCACGAGCAGCAATCTGTTAGCTGAGCTTGGGTGCTGGTTCTGTTCACAGTGAGCCTCCGCAGGCCTGGAACAGGGTTGTGGGGACCGCACAGAGCTGCTATCCTTTCCCGATGGCTCTGTGTGTGTGTGTGTGTGTGTGTGTGTGTTCGCCTGTGTAAGCTTCACACACCAAGGGGAAGGAGGAATGTAAATCACCAAAAAGGAATGAACCAAGGTTAGAGGCAAGAAAGAACTTCTCAACATGTGCTGGAATCTGGGGATGTGGAAAACCAAGATATCTCTTTTATTCAGAACCTAAGAATAGCAGAGACTCTCATATTCTAGATTCCAAGAGAAACACCCCAGCGTGGTATCTGAGTGAGGATGATATTAAAGGAGTGGGTGGGATCTTGAGAGTCTTACCACCTCTCTTCCCCACGGTCACTACTTCTGAAGCTGCACCTGTGTATCTGACCCAGTCCCTCCAGCCAGGCAGGACGGTGGCCATGAGGCAGGCCAGGCTACAGGGCGGTTTCCATGGACTCCAGCCATTTTTCCACCCCCTTTCTGAAACCGTTGTTTCTCACAAGGGCCCTCAGCAGGCAGTCCCTCTCTGACTACAGGCAAACAACCTTGTGCACCATCTTTGAGAGAGGGGGGTGTGCTGCGACAATGGGTGTTGAGGCTGGGGGTCAAGGGTAGAGGGTGGCTGCCCTGAGAGAACAGGTGAGCAGGATGTGAACGTCCAGGACTACACAGACACCTTCCTCACTGCAGGGTGGGGTGCAGTGGAACCCTTGGCACGCTCCGCCCTGCCCGGGCCCCCTTCCCCAGGCTTGCTCGCAGTGGAGAACAGGTTGTACTCTTGAGAAACCACAAGAGGAAGTTTAAGGGAGGACTGGGGGTGGGGAAAGTTCCGGGGCCCCTGCCAAGTTTCCCTTTCCCTGCTGAGCCGTAGGTGTGTTTATCTTGCCCACAAAGACATTTAAATTTTAAATCCTCTGAGTTTCAAAGAACTGTCAATGCCTGCCTGTTTACTGTGGGTGGCCATGGACAGCCCTGAGAATGGGACTGGAACAAGTTACCCACTTGTTGGCTTTCACCTGCGATTGGGCAGGTTGGGAAAGGCTAATTCCAGAAAGTCTGCTTTTCTCCTTCTTTCTGCCCCTTCACCTTTCTCTTCCCCAAAGCACTCAACCTTTAAACTCAGAGGAATGTGGCTATAATGGACACAGGCGCTGAAGGGTGTTGCCAGGAGCCCATCAGTGTTTTACCTGCACTATCTCATTTAATGCTTCACCACAACCCCAGGGAGTAAATGCCTCTAGCTCCAATTTACAGATGAGGACACTGAGGCCCAGAAAGGCTAAGAAGGTTGCCCATGGTGACGTAGCTAGTAAGTGGCAGAGCCCAGATTTGAACAAGGCTCTATGTGATTTCAAAGCCTGTGCTCTTTACTTCTAAATTAACTCCCAAGTAAGGGGAGCATTGACTTCCTCAACATGTCAAATGCGGAACAATAGGAAGGTTGAGATCTACAGATGTCTTTTAAATGCTGCTAGGGTGGGGAGGGGAGAGAATTGGAAGGGATTCCTTGGAAGTTAACATGTTTAAAAGAGGATAGCTGAGTGAAAAGTTGAGGTCGGACTCCGGAAGCTTGAAGCAAGGGAGAAGAAGGTTAGGAGGGATAGCATAGCTGTGTGCAGGTATCTGGAAGGTTGCCCTGGGAAGCCCTGGGTTAGGGGGTAGGAGGCTGGAGGAGGCAGATTTCCAAAAAGCATAAAAACTTTCTAACAAATAATTGCCTAATCCCCAAATGACGAAGTGAGTTCCTGTCTGTGGGACCCTGGAACACATGCTGTAAGAAGGGCTTCTGCCAGCGACAAGACCTCAGAGCCCCTTTTCCTCTAAAGCCCCATTGTGGTTATTCCCGGGCTTCCCTCTTCTGGCCAGCCGTTTGCTCCCCCGGACTCCCTGGCTGGTGGTAGTCCCTGTCCGTCCACTAGGTGGGGCTGTTGCCCAGTGTCTCACTCCAGGGGTGGCTGGATTGGTAAAAAGCACCACTTGGTCCTTCAGGCACCAACTGGTTTCATGGGGCCTCTGCCCCAATCCCATCCCCAGCTGTTTACACATCAGGGCCCAGAGAGCCCCTCTAACGTGTGTTCTTCGGCTCAGGACGGAATGTGCAGGCCTCCACCAGAATGCGCTGGGCAAGCTCCCTTCCCAGTTCAGCGGTTCTTCCCACTCCTCTTTCCTCTTCCTGACCTTCCTTTGTCCTTGAGATAGAAGGACCCAAGGCCAGTGGCCCTGTCGGCACAACAGGATACCTAATGTGGCATGGCCTTTTGTACCCTTCAAAGGGCTTGACGCCCATGTCATCTCCTGGAAGGGACCTCAAAAGCCCCACCTCTCTGAAACTATTTGCCTTCAGCAGTCTGACCAGTTCTCCCACCCTGGATGAAATCCCCCCAGGACAGCCACTCCTAAGGTGAGGGATCAGAGGCCGAGGTGTTGTCTCTAGAAAGGAGGGGGAAGAGAGGATTGCTGGCACCTTGTTTGTTAGCCAAGGTCTGTTTGCTGCCCTCTCCGACCCTTAGAAAGGCAAAGAGCCCCTGGGGCTCCAGGGTCACGCAGGCAGGGCCCAGACTGAGCGGGGACAGAAGACTGCAGTTACAAGCTCTGTGGCCAGAGGGCACCATGGAGGGCAGGCCCAGAGAAAGAGGCCCTAACTGGTAGTTTCAAGCCCTTAGTAATGCATATATCTCTCCAACAACTTTATGAGGCAGGGCACCTATTTTACAGGTGAGCAAACCAAGGCAGGTTAAGCAGCTTACTTCCATTCACACAACTGGTCTGTGGTCTGACTCAGCCATTTGGCTGTAAAGTTTGTGCACATAACCTCTAATTTGTGCCGTCTCTCATGGAGTAGTTGAGAGAGCCTGTGCTCTGTAGGCAAACCTCCCTGCTTTGCATCCTAGGTCAGCTCCTTTCTGGCTGTGTGAAACAGTTTAGTCATCTGTAAAGTGGGCATAATGATAGGCCCTACCTTGCCAGGTCCTTGTGAGGATTAACAATAGCCGATATTAAGCCAGGCACAGTGGTTCACACCTATGATCTTAGCATTTTGGGAGGCCAAGGTGGGAGGATTGCTTGAGGCCAGGAATTCAAGACCAGCCTGAGCAACATAACAAGACCCGATCTCTACAATAAAAATAAAAATTACAAAATTAGCTGGGTGTGGTAGTACACACCTGTAGTCCCAGCTGCTCAGGAGGCTGAGGTGGGAGGATCACTTAAGCCCAGGAGTTTGAGGTTACAGTGAGCTATGGTCCCTCCACTGCACTCCAGCCTGGCCTCTAAACAAAACAAAACAAAACAAAAACAATAGCCAATATTAGTTGAATGCCTACTATGTGACAACCACCATCTTTTTCCACCCTCACAGCAGCCCCGTGAAGGAGGCACTATGATCCTACCTTTATAGATGAGGAAACTGAGGCACAGTGGATGTGCAGAGACTGCCGGACTGAGGCTTCAGAGCCTACACTTCTCTAGGCCCAGGATATAATGCACACAAAGCCCTGCAGAGTGCCGGGCAGGCCCTAAGTCCCATGAGTGATAGCTGCTGTTATCACTGGCATAATCGTCTCCCAGACTGAGCTCCTTGGGGTGGGCCTGGGACTATCCAAATCCAAAGAGGCAGCCCTGGTTTCCTTCCTCCGCATCCCACCTATGGCTTCATTTCACCCTATTTTCTAAAATAAAAATCGGCCCACAAGTTCTGGCCTGTGGTCAGACAGTTGGACAGAATACTTGCAGTTGGGGCTGTCCCAGAAACTCCCAGTTCTGGCCCCAGCTTTTTCGGCTCCAGCTCTCTTCTCTCTGCTGCTGCTCCTCCCTGCCCCCTCCCCTGGGGTCCTTGAGTTCTGGGAAAGGAAGCTGGAGCAGGGGCCTCAGACAGATGTAGACCTTGAGCTCCAACTTGGGCTCCAGCTGGAGGAGGGACTGGCCAGGGAAAGGGGGGCTGGGGCACAGAGGGCCTGTCTCCCTGTCCACAGGAAGGCATCTGTCTGTTATTCACAGAATCTTTCTTAAGCTCTGGTTTGTTAAGCTCACAGTGCTGGGTGCTGTGGAACCGGCTACGGATAAAGCCCAGAGGAGGGTTTATTTGTCTCTGGGACATGGCTGCATCTTGGGTATGGAGGGGCGAAGTGCGGTTTGCTCCCAGCAGCCGGCCCCTGAGACTCAAGGCTGCTCTTCCCTCTCCTCCCAGCCTCATCCTCTTTCCTCTAAGCAGTATCTACTACAGAACCACACACTTGGAGACTCTTCAAATGTGGGATCTATTTTCATCACAGTGAGAAAGGATCTTGGGGTTACAAACTCTCAGATGTACTGGGTGGCTGAGCGTAGGCCAAGGCATAGAATGTTCTAGTTTCCCCAGGCCCTCTCTTCCCTTCCCTGTCAGCTGGTCCCTGCTATTCCTATGGGCAGCTTCCATCTTTTCTTTGAGTTAACTTAACTTCTACCTAGGACCCGACTTGAGTTTTTCTCTCAGCTCTCTTCATGTCCAAGGCAACAGTCTTTTTCCACTTGGGCCCAGCCTCTTGGGTTCTAATTCAGATCTCTCTTTACACCCACTGGACTTGAACTTGGTGCCTCCTGGGTGGTTCTCAGAAAGTCTTTTTTTTTTTTCCTTTTTTGGAGACAGAGTCTCACTCTGTTGCCAGGGGTGGAGTGCAGTGGCATCATCGTAGCTCACTGCAACCTCAAGCTCCTGGGCTCAAGTGATCCTTCTGCCTCAGCCTCCCAAGTAGCTGGGACTACGGGTGTGTGCCACCACACCCGGGTAATTTTTCTATTTGTTGTAGAGATAGAGTCTTGCTCTTGCTCAGCCTGGCCTCAAACTCCTGGCCTCAAACAATCCTCCGACCTTGGCCTCCCACTGTGCTAGGATGACAGGTGTGAGCCACGGCGACCAGCCTCTCGGAAAGTCTTTCTTCTCCCCTGCATCCTCCCTGCCTTTCCTGTGACACAGGTTCTAGGAGTTGTTTTTGGTGTTTCTTGTGGGAATCTGTTTTGTGGATTTTCTCTGAACTGTCATTTGTTCCCGGACACATGGCACTAAAGATGTGGGGATAAGAATAGCCTATCTTTTGCACAGTACTTGCATGTGCCAAGGACTGTTCTAAGCACCTACATATACTATATACCATTTGTAAATAAGTCAGTTTATAAAAAGTATGGATATTTATTAGCTCATTTCTCATTTATTCCTCACAAGAATCCTGTGAGATTTCCTTGTTTTACAGATGAAGAAACTGAGGCACAGAGGTTAAGTTACTTGCCCAAGGTCATACAGATGGTCGATAATGAGAGCCTGGTGGCTGAAAGGACTCTGACCTGAATCAGACCCTGCACACAACTGTGCACCGCACACGTAACTAGGGGTAGTGTGAAATGACACCGGGCTTCCTGTGGAGACGCTGTCCTGTACACAGTCTCAGGACTGGTAGATTAGACCGCCTCTGTGTGTGACATGCGTGCATTGGTAGAGGTGTGATGGTGTTGGCACGAGTGCCCCCGGGCAAGCCCAGAGCACCCTGGATCCCTCGGTGCTCTTGGCCAGAGCTTCAGGATTTCCCACTAAGCCAAGGAACATAGACGGGAAGGGCAAGGACAGCCCAGCCCATCTGACATCAAGCGGGTCAGATGTCGCACACAACCCAGGAAGAGTGGATGGTGGCGAATGTGAGCTCTGTTAGGTGAGGCTGGGCCCGACTTATCTGAGGAGCCCTGGGTGAATCATTGCAACCACAGCCACCCCAGCTGTGGTGATGCTGCAAACAGGCTTTTCCTCCAGCTCCCCTCCAACGCTCATTTCCTTTCCTTGCTCCCCTCAAGACTCAGGCCATGGGAGGGGTGTGGCACCAGGGCAGTGGCTGAGGGCACAACTCTGGGGCTGGTGATTAAGCTGGGTTCTAGTGCTGGATCTGTGATCTTGGCCTTCACGTAAGGCCTGAGGCCTCCACCCAGAAATGGGCAGCAACCCTGGCCCAGAGTGTGGGCCACACACCCCATCTAGAGGACAGGACTGCATAAGTCTAGGACTCCTGGGCTCATCTGCCTGCTATATTCACCCAACAACATGCTTAAGTCTCAAAGGCCTTGGAACCATTCATTTGTTCATTCCTCATGCATAGTGGAGCCACATTTTATGCAATTTTGGGTTGTATGAAAACAGGACACACATCAAAATTACCATTAAAGTCTCTTTAAACTGCTCATAAAACACAGGATACATGGTTTGGGCATTCTCTCTCATCTCTAAGACTCTCCCGCATGGCCACTTTTCATTGGTCCTGATAGCTGAGTCTTTGGTTGAGCATTTTGTTAAGGGATCACATCGTATAAACAGTACATAGATTTTTGTGGTTGGTTAGTGTCTCCTCCAGTAGATAGAAATGAATTTGTGAAAGTTAAATGTGCACATTTAGTGATTCAGTATGCATGCTTTTATGGGCTAGCCGGGCCTCAGGAAAGATTGGAACCACAGTGCTGTGGGAATCTAGACGAAGGAGCGGCTGCTTTCGTGTGTGTTAGCCAGGAATTTCTTCTCAGAAGTGCCATTGGAAGAGATAAAGGAGGAGTGGATTTCATGAGAAAGTATTCAGGAACAATTTTAAATGGTGATTGCCTTTGTATTTTTACTTTTCTGAATGTTCTGAGTTTTTTTTTTTTTTTTTAAGGCAGAGTCTCACTCTGTTGCCCAGGCTAGAGTGCCATGGTGTCAGCCTAGCTCACAAAACCTCAAACTCCTGGGCTCAAGCAATCCTTCTGCCTCAGCCTCCTGAGTAGCTGGGACTACAGGCAAGCGCCACCATGCCCGGCTAATTTTTTCTATATATTTTTAGCTGTCCAGATCATTTCTTTCTATTTTTATTAGAGACAGGGTCTCGTTCTTGCTCAGGCTGGTCTCAAACTCCAGACCTCGAGCGATCCTCCTGCCTCGGCCTCCCAGAGTGCTAGGATTACAGGTGTGACGACCGTGCCCGGCCTGAATGTTCTGAGTTTTTACCAAAAGCCATATTATAGAAATAATCATTTTTTCCTATTATTTCTTTAGCTCTTTTTAGGCTTATTCTTTTTTTTTCTATGATATTACTGATTATTTCTAGAATAACTAGTGGCTATTTCTATAATCTTTTTTTTTTCCTCAATTTTTTTTTCTTTCTTTTTTTTGGGGGGGGGGGACAAAGTCTCGTTCTGTTGCCTGGGCTAGAGTGCCGTGGTGTCAGCCTAGCTCACAGCAACCTCAAACTCGTGGGCTCAAGCAATCCTTCTGCCTCAGCCTCCCAACTAGCTGGGACTACAGGCATGCACCACCATGCCCGGCTAATTTTTTTTCTATATATATTTTTAGCTGTCCAGATAATTTCTTTCTATTTTTAGTAGAGACGGGCTCTTGCTCAGGTTGGTCTCGAACTCCTCACCTCGAGCGATCCACCCGCTTTGGGCTCCTAGAGTGTTAGGATTACAGGCGTGAGCCACCGCGCCTGGCCCTAATCACTATTATTTCTAGAACAATAATTATTCTTAATGTGATCACTTCTTGCTTTTTAATAGTTTAAAAAAGTCCAGCAAGGAGGGAGGTAAAGCATGAGTACCAAGAATGGTAAGGACTGGGCATTTTAGAGACCCTGGGTCTGCTTAAACTGACATGTTAGTCAGTTTCTGGTCTCAGCAACACTTTACACTCTTAGAAAATTATTGCGGATCCCAAAGAGCTTTTGTTTTTGGTAAGCTATAGCTATTAATTATTTGTTTCAAGTAAAAAAATTTAATAGGAAAAAATTTTAAAATATTTAGCAATGCCTTTAAAGTAACAAGAAGAAACTCATTGCAATGTTAACCTAAGTATTGTATTTTTAAAAATAAAATAACTATTTTCCAAAACAAAAACAATTAATGAGAAGTATGGCCTTGTTTTCCATTCTTGCAAATCTCGTTAGTGCCTGACTTAATAGAAGACAGCTGGATTACCATATCTGCTTCTGCTTCAGTCTGTTGTCCTATGTTGTTTTGGTTGATGTATATGAAGAAAAATCTGGCTTCAGTCAGATATGTCATTGGAAAAGAGAGGACCTTGTGAACTCAACTAGAGGACAGCTGGCCTAGCAGGATATAAAGCTGGCAAGAGTGTTTGGGGTGATGGTGAGGAAGCTGAAATCAACAGTGTGGGGTTGGGGAGTTTGGACTTTATTTTGTAGGTAGCAGGGAGCCATTAAAGGCTTTTCAGCAAGGAAGTGACATCATCGGAGCTGTTTAAGATGATTTCTAGGGCAGTAGTAGAATAATAGAATTGGAGAGAGAGAGAGTCTACACAAAATATAAAAAGGATTGAAACTAGGGTGAGGCCGGTGGAAATGGAAACAAGGGGGCGGTTTGGCAAAATATTTTGAAGGTAGAAGCAACAGAACTTAGTAATCGTTATTTAGTAGGAAGGCATGAAGACTCTTCTGCCCTTCCCCGGGAGGCACCGGCATGCTTCTCTGGTGAAGTGTGTTGCCCGTGCTGCAGTCTGCTGCTCGCATGCCTTCTCTCCTAGGAGGTTGTGTGCTCCAGCAAGTGCATGAGTGAGAGCAATCAAGGACGACCCCTGAATTTTTCAACCTGGCTGACTGGTGGAACGTTGGTTCCATTAACAGAAATTTTAACACGAGGAGGAAAAGATGTCCATGATCATTCAGTGTTATTAACTGAAGTGTAGGGAAAGGTGTCAAGCTATGAATAGCAGGGAAATAGTGGGTGGTCCTTGAAGTATCCCATTGTCTTGGCAAGGAAGTATATTTTTCTAGGTACTAAAGATTTGGGGAGGCCGGGCGCGGTGGCTCACGCCTGTAATCCTAGCACTGTGGGAGGCCGAGGCGGGTGGATCGCTCAAGGTCAGGAGTTCGAGACCAGCCTGAGCAAGAGTGAGACCCCGTCTCTACCAAAAATAGAAAGAAATGATTTGGACAGCTAGAAATCTATATAGAAAAAATTAGCTGGGCATGGTGGCACATGCCTGTAGTCCCAGCTACTCGGGAGGCTGAGGCAGTAGGATCGCTTAAGCCCAGGAGTTTGAGGTTGCTGTGAGCTAGGCTGACGCCACGGCACTCACTCTAGCCTGGGCGACAAAGCAAGACTCTGTCTCAAAAAAAAAAAAAAAGATTTGGGGAGAAATAATAAAAACATCTACAAGAGATTGCTCTGTTCTCTGTTCTCAAGGAACTCAAATCCAATTAGGGTAATGTTGTTCAAAACTAGAAATGTTTTTTGTTTTATTCACTTGCATATGAACACACATATGTATGTATATGTAAAGCAAGTCTCACTACACAATACTTACCCTGGCTACAGATGGTATGCTTTTTTATTCTATTCTGTTGTTTCATTTTTAAAACTTGGAAAACTTGCTGGTCATGATTAGCTTCATGACTTCATGAGCCAGTAAAGCATCCTGACCTGACGATTTGAAAAGCACTAAGTCAGGGAGATATCAGTTCTCCAGGCTCTGTTAGCAACAGAAATGGACTGGCCAGTATAAGGCAAAGGGAGTTTACTGGAAAAAGGTTGGGAACTCATAAGCTCACCAGGAAGGCTGGAGAACCAGGCTTGGAAATGGAGAAACACTGAAAAAGTGCCTTAGGGCTGGGAAGAGGGAACTACAGGGAGATGAGAGCAGCTGACTGGTCAGTTGACTGGTCCCCTGTGCCTCGCTGGGCATGGGGGGAATGGATGGGCTTCCGAGCTGTGGCCAGGCAGCTTGGCTCGTCGATTTGTAGTAGGGGAGAGGAAACTCCCTAAAAGGAAGTGGTGGTGCTGTTGGAGAGGGAACTAGACACTCAGCAACTAAAAAAGAATAAAGTTTACAAAAGGTGACAGGACATGGGCACAGTGCGTGGTATCCCTGCATGGCAGTGACACTAAAGGGCGTGCACATCCCCTGCTCCTGGCCCTCTCATGTGCTGACTTCTACCTTCAGAAAGCAGTTGGCCATAGGTGTTGAAATCAAATGGCTCCAGAATATTCCAGCCTCCTGCCTTGGTAATTCCACTTTCTCAGTTCTATCTGTCCTAATTCAAGAATTCTATTGAAAATCCGCCAGGCGCGGTGGCTCACGCCTGTAATCCTAGCACTCTGGGAGGCCGAGGCGGGAGGATCACTCAAGGTCAGAAGTTCAAGGCCAGCCTGAGCAAGAGTGAGACTTTGTCTCTACTAAAAAATAGAAAGAAATTAACCGGACAACTAAAAAAATATATATAAAAAAAATTAGCCGGGCATGGTGGCACATGCCTGTAGTCCCAGCTACTCGAGAGGCTGAGGCAGTAGGATTGCTTGAGCCCAGGAGTTGGAGATTTCTGTGACCTTAGGCTGACGCCATGGCACTCTAGCCCGGGGAACAGAGTGAGATTCTGTCTCAAAAAAAAAAAAAAAAATTAATTAATTAATTAAGAATTCTATTGAAAATGTAGAAAAAACCTTGTCTATAACGGTTTTTCACTTAAGCATTAGGTACAGTGACAAGAATTTGGAGCAACCGGAATGCCTCACAGTACAGCATGGTTAGGCAAATTTTAGTGTATCTATTAGATGGAATGTTAGACAGCCATTAAAAATGTCAGTTGCAAAGATATGTGATAATGTGCAAATTACTTATAATGATAACATCAGGAGGGAAAAATCAGGATGCAAAATTGTACCTGTATTTGCAACTATACATTTTACACGCACACACGTAGAGAATGTTAACAGTTATTTTTTGAGGTAGTAGAACTAAGGGAGATTTTTTTTCTAGTACTTTTTTCCCTTTTTTGAAATGTTCCAGTTCTGAAATAACATGTAAAACAGAAAATATGTCATGAGTCATGTTTCCATAAGTATATAGGAAATCAGTCTTTTTACTTTTCATAGCATCGGAGACAGTAGGTGCCAAGTACAAAGTTGGCAGTGGGGAGTGCAGTGTGAGGCCCAGAGGAGAGCCCAGGGAGGTGACAGCTGCCTGTCCTGAGTTCCCAACTAAGCCTGCACTGTCGCCAGCCCTGTAAGTCCTGTACCACCAGGAAAACCATGGAATATCCAGGCGACCTGGGGTGACCAGCTCAGGCTGTCATGGCAGTTGGGGGTGAGTGAAGACAGATGAGGGGCAGATGACTCATTTTCAAGCCCCAGTTCCCCGTGGATGGGCACAGAGTGGGTCCAAAGTAGAGCGGGCATTTCTTTGGGGGGCCTGCTTTCCCCTTGTCCTTCGTGGCTGCCTGGAGCAGTGGGGACCTAAGGTGGCCAGAGCAGGAAGCAGGACTGCCCACGGTGTCTGCCTCCCCAGCTCAGCAACAGAGAAGGAGGTGGAGCCTGGACTGAGCCCCAAGATAAGGAATATGCAGCAGCTGACAGGGAGATCAAAATAAACAGCTGTGCCCCCAGGAGAATGAGCTCACATTCCATTCCCTGATCCCACCCCCAATTCCCACTTCTCCCCAGTGCCTTCCGCGCCCACCCCCATCCGTGCACACTCAGCACCCGGTCAGCTCCAGGGGCCTCCCCTGGCCTTGGCTTAGCTCCCTCAGAGCCGCCTTCCCACACCCGCCCCCCTAACCAGAGGCCCTGGGGCCGCTCTCCAGCTGTCTGGAAGGAGTGAATACTCAGGACAGGTGGCCGGAGGCGGATGGAGAGGGGCCTCTTCCAGGGCCAGGATCCACCTGCCAGGCTGGGCCACCCTCAGACTCTTCCCTGGGCCACTCCAGGAAGGCCCGGGAATGCAAGAGGGCCAGGCTTTTGTAGCAAGTGTGGGGAAGCTGAGGCAGGACCTGGGGCACGGGGAGGAAGGTATGCAGCGGTCCTGGAGGCTGGGTCTGCAAACATCAGTCAGCCCTCACTGTGGGGGGGCCAGTAGGGGAGACAGACAGCAGGTACAAGGTGTGCTTCCAGAGGTGGCTTATGGGCCACTCTAGGAGGTCATGCCTCATCACGGTGTCTAGGGAACCCCCAGCACCAGGGAACCCCTGTAAGGTGCCACACCTCTCCCCACCCACACCCTAGTACTTTCTAGATGTGCTGGCCTGGGATTTCAAAACTAAGAGATAGAAGGAGCAGATATTTTCCATCTCCTGGGGCTGGGCCAACCCCTCAGGCCACTCCGAGTGATAGTTAACCCCCTTCTATGCTGCCCCAATGCCAGTTCCAGTGTGAGCAGCAAGACCCAGCTTGGACCTGGGCACTGAGGGCTTCGGGGCAGCACTGGTTTCCACCACGTAGTCCCTCCATGTCCTGAAGGTGCAGGGTTGCCATGGACATCACTTCTGTATGCATGAGCTTGTGCGTGGCCTCTCTCCTGCGTGCACAGAGGATTGAATCCAGGGGCAGATGGGTGGGTGTTTGCTTTGAGGTATGGCAGCCACCTTTGCCCTTGGTGGGAGACAGTGGTGAGTTCCAGAGGCTGCCCACCATCCTCGCTGTCTGAGGGGAGGGCACCCCGCCCATCCCCAGAGCATGTGTGGGGGTCTCACATGGCCTGCTCCCACGTCAGCGTGCTTAAATCACTCCCTCAGGGCCCCCAAGGCCCTCTAATGTCCCACGTCTCCAATAGACTGCTGGCCGTGTGATCCCTTGTGTAGCCGCCCCAGCCAGCAGGCCCAGAAACGTATGCTGATAAGAGCCAGCACCAGCTACATCATCTGCAGGGCTCCTTGTTCAAAAATTATTAAGAATGTCACAATGGTGATGACAGAACATTAAACCATGTGTGGGGCCCTTCTGAGCAGGGGACCCTGTGTGACCACACAGGTCACAGGCCCATGGCTAGCCTCGATAACCGCTAACAAGCATTGAACGCGTGCTGTGTGCCAGACACCGTGGGAGGCGCTTCCATGCGTGGTCTCATTCCTTCCCCACGGCACTGCTGTCCCTGTTGTGCAGACGCGGAACCTGAAGCTTTAGATGAATCACGAACTTGCTGAGGTCACCCAGCTCTTCAGTGCTGGAGCTGGGAACAGAACCTGGCCTGTCTCCAGGGCCTGAGCTCTTACCCAGCTCTCCGGGCAGCTCCAGCCTCCAGGGGCAGGGAGGTTGCCGGGGAGGGCAGCTGCTTCCCCTGCCGCCTTCTGCCATACCATGGGCAGGAAGGAAGATGAGGCAAGAAACAGCAGCTGACAGGGTAGCAACAGTGACCGTGGTGGCGAGGGTGGCCAACCAGGCAGAAGCACTGGGGCAGAGACAGAAGTGAGATGGGCACAAGAATTGTATGAGCTGGAAGCAGCTGGTAGACACCACAGCTGTGCCTCCACCCTCCTGCCCAGTGTGGGCATTGATGAGCCCTCTTCTGTTCTCTCCCCTGATGTCACCTCCAGCTCTGCCTCACTCTTCCTCTTTATAGCCACAGTTTCCTCTCTCCGACTCCCTGCCTGGCCACCCTCCACTGGGGAGGTCATTGGGTCTCTTCTCCAGCTGTGTCCTCAGTGCTCCCGTGCTTATCTCCATGGTAATCATAGCCACAATTTAGTGAGCATCTACTGTGCGCCAGGCCTGCTGCTCGGGATTTTGTTACACATTTGGTGATTACATCTTGAATTTTCTCCAGAAACCTGTAAATAATTATTACCCCCATTTTATAAGGAAAGAAACTGAGGCTTAGAGAGGCAGAGAGATTTGTCCAGAGTTACACGGCTGGAGAGCAGTGGAGAGGAGATCTGGGCTAAGATGAGAAATCCACGCATTTTCTGAGAAATCCACGCATTTTCTGTTCCTCCTCACCACCTTCCGCATAGGACAGGATTGGCCTGGCTAGATGCAGTGGTCCCCTGAGCATGGAAGAGCCTTTTCTCAGAAAGGAGATAAGCAGTTTGAGAAATGGTCAAGTTGAGGAAAGAACAAATTACGTGCAGTGAGGGAGACATCCACCTGCAGCCTCAGTTTGGCATTAGCTGGGGTGGGGATGGGGCCCCTTCTCCACCTGGAACGCACGCTCTGACACCTGGGTGGCAGAGCTGCTGGAGCTGGAGGGCTGAGGACACGGCTGAGGAGAAAGGCCCCTCGCACACACCTTTACCCCTCAACATCCTGGCACCCAAGAATGGCCTGAGATAGGTATTAGGGGAGTAGGCTGCTGTAACAGAAACACCCAAATGACTGGTTTAACAAAATGGAAATTTCTCACATACAAATCTGGGTGGGTGATCTGACGCCTTGACCTCGCGCCCCCATCCTGCCCCCGTGATGTCGGTCTCCCGCCCTCGGGTGCGGAAGGTGGTACATCACCACATCTACCGGGTCCATCACCCAGCTGGTGGGAAGGGGATGAGTTAACAGGGGGAGAAGGCACTGCCCTTCCTTTTCAGGACACGACCTAAAAATTGCCACATCATTCGTCCCTTTGGCCAACACTTGGACACCTGCCACACTTAGCTGCGGGGAGTTTGGGGAACATACATGCTGGGGCTTCCAGTACGAAAGGTACAAGAAGGGGAAATGGATTTGGGAGGAGCAGTTAACAGCCTTCGCCATGGGATCCAGATGGGACCGGGGAGCCCACAATCATGTGTGAGGATGCTTTCCTGTGGGGACCCTCTGGGAGGAGAATGTTCTCAGATGGACTGCTCTTTGGGGGGCCGAGAGCAGAGGGGCCAGAACCCCCTTGGCTAATGCCCTCCCCCTGCACTTCCTCCTCCCTGAGGAAAGGTGGAGGATTTGATTCTCCCTCGTCCTGGGCAGAGGCCCCTGGGGGTTTGTTATGGAGCCCTTGTCCCAAGAGCACTGTAGGATCAGGGTGAGGTTCCCTGAGGAACACCACATTTGCCACTTTGGGGAGGCTCTGCTGTCCTCCGATGGGGTAGAGGAAGGTCACATCCCCACACCTCGGAGAGGTCATTGAGAAGGTCAAATGTAAAGTGAGCAGGGTTGAGGCAGGGCAGTCGAGGTTTGTCAGAAATAAGGGAAAAGGTCCTTTTCTCTGGAGATGGCATCTCCACGAGGCTCGATGCGGACAGGCAGTCTCTGGGTCCAGCACTGAGTCATTCGTTCCCTCATCCACTCGGTGCCTGTTTGTTAAGTGCCTTCCCTGGATGCACCGGGCACTGTGTTCGGTGTGGGTGGACGAGAAAAGAACAGGACACGCACAGTCCCTTACCTCACAGGGCCCTCAGTTTCCCCTGGTCCCCTCTCTGCCTCCCCAGAGGGTAGAGACCAGCCCATCACAGCTCTGAGAGAGCCGCCCTGTGACTCAGAACTCGAGAGGGCCACAGGGCACCCATGCAGGCATGTGACAGGCCTTCACCTCAGAGCCAAACATCTGCCGTCCTGGGGAGACCGGTGGGGAGGGCGGTGGAGCAGGCATTGGAGTTAACGGTTTCACTTCTTGCTCACAGCAGGCGTGGAATCTGATTTTCTCAGTTGGGGAGGTTTCTGACTTCTCATGTGAGCCGAGGGGAAGTGTCCTCTCTCACCCCCTCTCCAGCCCTCCCTGTCCCTCCAGTGTTCCAGGTTAGATGTGACCCCCTTCCCATTACCCGTGACCCCCGTTCACCAACTGCACGGCTTTGCTCCAGGAAAGAGGGCGGCGTGGGAAGGGGAGGTCTGAGGGGACTTCCTCTGTGAGGCCTGTTGTCTCGAAGGCCTCTCTCTGGGACTCACCTCCTTGGAGAGCTGCCAGGGCTCCCTGTGTCCTCTCACAGCTCGTGCTTTGGCCTCCCTCACACCACCCCACTCCACTCCCTGAGGCAAGGCCTCCTTCAGGTGCTGCTCACCTCCTGCCTAGACTTTGGAGTGGCCTCAGCCTCCCAGTGTCACCTCATGCTCTCTTGCCACTGGACAGTGCCAGAGGCCTGGCTACAGAGAGGGACCCTCCCCGTTGCTGGGGGGTGGGGAGCAGCTGAGACCCTTACAAGCTGCAGGGTCTCCTTTCAGGTCCCAGGAGGTGGCGTAAACCCCTCTGTCTCTGTCGCACACCAGCTGTGTGATCTGGGTGGGTTCTTCACCTCTCTGCCTCTCTGTGCCTCAGTGCCTTTATGTGTAAAATGGGGATAATAATAGCATCTACCATACAGGGCCATTAGGAGGATTGTGTGAGTCGTTAGGAGGCTTGGTGCACACAGAGCACTCAGAACAGTGCCCAGCCCGTAGCAAGCATTACGTAAGTATCGGGCTGCTTTTGTGACACAAGGGTTTGCCATCATGATGAAAACACTGGCAAATATGGTAGCCCCCAAGGCTGGTATATAAACTCCGGGATCTAGACCAAGTACACAAGTAAAACCTTCAGAATCACATGCCCCCATCCCTGCAGTTAAGATGGTCAGTGAAAGGCCAGGGCCCTGCCTGCATCCCATATTTTGGGCTTTTCGTACTGGAGTTTGTATTTAGGAGGTATTCAGTAGATGCTGCTTGGTAGATGGGTGACACTTGTTTACACTAGCAGAGCTGAAGCGGGCAGAGGGCTGCCTTGTTCAGCCTCCTCTGGAAATGTGTGTCGGGTGACTCAAATTTTTTGCAGCTCTAATATGTCCCCAAATGACTGCAAAGCGCCTCATATACTGATTTTGAAGTTATAAATAAATTTCAGCAAGTGAATTTGCTAGCACAGAATCCATCAATAATGAGAATTGACTGTACCTCCGCATGGTGCCCCTCGGCCCTAGTCCTGCCCCACCAAGATTCAGCCATCTCAGGATTGACTGCCTGGCCCAGCAGGGGGCCCCCAGCACCCCAAGCCAGCTCTTGGGCTCCCCTAGGCATATCTCCCCTGGGGTAGGGGTGGGTGATGTTGCTGCCCCAGCCCGCACTGGAGGAAGGGGGAGGAAGCCCTGCCTGCCACCCTTTCCCCTTCCCGCTTCCTCCTTCCCCTACTTCCCCACTGCACGTGGGGCCTCCCTGGCCAGGCAGACCCACACATGCATAAAGCCAGGCAGAGGCGGGATGACTCAAGCAGGCAGCCACCTGTGACTTCTCTAGGCCAAGTGCTGCATCAACACCTGGGGAAGACCCCCGGGTGGTTTGGGGGAGCCTGTTTTGGCCCGATCTTTATTTACCCCTCACAAAGGAAGTAAATAAATAGCTCTTTGTGTGTCTTTGTGGATGCGCGTGTACCAGACTGTACGGGTCCTGTGCACACCGTTACAAACCGTGACCCAGCCCCAGAGGAAGTGGTAACGAAACGATTGTTTGATTGTTTGTTTTATTTTCCATTTACTCTTACATCTCCTCCCCACCTCCACCCTCCACCCTTTTCATGTGTGCTGGGAGGTTTTCTTTGCCAGCCTGGGAGCCCGTCGTTTGTTCATTCATTTCTTCACTCGTTCTAACGTGTACTGAACCATCATAGTGCCAGATGCTGGTGAACATAAAGGATGTTATAGAAGAAAGTGAGCAGGGAAAGGCCGCCTTGGCTGTCGGATGCAGGCCAACTTGGATTCAAATCCCTGGGACTGTTCACTAGCAAGATGACCATGGGCAGGTTTCTTTAGGCTGGGGGCACTTGTGAGTCCCCTCTCACAGGACTGTTTCAGGATGAAAGACAGTAGAATGGTGATTTGCTCAGGTCAGCACTCAGTATATGGTACTTCCCTCCTTTAAGACAGTAATGTGGGAATGAGGTTGCGATCTCCCCTCTGCCCCCGCCTGCCTGCTCAGCCCTCTGTGAGCACCACCGAGGTCATTGTGCATTTCTGCAGCTCTGAGGCCATTAGAGGCTTCCCAGGGCCGTGAAGTCAAATTCAGCTTCTCATGGTGTTCTGGTTCTCTTGGGATCTGGGCCCAGTGAGCTTTTTACCCACAATCAACCTCTATACCCTCTCCCGACTAGCAAGATCCTGATAGATCCTGGGGTGTTCCTGTTTCCATTGCTTTGCACACACTGTCCCCGCTCCGAAATGCCCTCCATCCTCCCCGCATGTGCCCCTATCCGTCCAAACTTGACCAATCTTCAAGGCCCAGCTTAGGTCCATTCAGCTGCTCCCCAGCACATACCCCTCCTGGCTAGCATTTGCGAGTGCGTGTTGTGTGGATGCTGCTTGTTGTCCTTGAGACTGAGCTCCTTGAGGACAGGCTCTGCGTCGTCCAAGGCTTCCACCCTTCTTTCATGCATTCAGCCCGTGCAGAGGACGACTGCTCTGTGCCCGATGCATTTGGGCCCCGTCCTTGTTTCTCCGGCAGTGTCCGTCACTATGTATGGTTCTCTCTCAATAAATATTGGTCCATTTATTAAAAAAGAGAGAGGAAACAGAGTGAGAACAGAAGGTGGCAAATACATTAGTCCCCGCTTATCTGCAGGGGAACCATTCCAAGCTGAAACAGCAGATAGTACTAAACCCTGTGTATACTACGTTTTCTTCCTATACATATATACCTATGATATAGTTTAATTCATAAATGAAGCGCAGTAAGAGATTAACACCAATAACTAATAGAACAATTACAACAATATACTATAATAAAAGTTATGTGAACGTGATCTCTCAGAATATCTTTTGTCTGTACTGCAGGTAACTGAAACCTCGAAAGCAAAACCTCACGTAAGGGGGACTACTGTATGAGGCCTTGGGGTGCAGTCTCTCTGTGCTGTGGACATTCTGAGGCAAGGGAGAGTAGGGGCGAGGGGAAGCTGAGTGGTCTTTGGAGGTGAACAGGTCGAGTTTGGAGGGCTGGGAGGTGGAGGTAAGGGCAGGCAGGAGCCATGGCTGTCCTATCAGAGCCAGAGAGTGTTGCTTCAGCCCCTCCTCACTGCACAGGTGTCTGGGTCTGGGGAGGGCGCTGTGGATGGAGGCCTGGACCATGCACACCCGTAGACAAAGTCCTTCCAGGGACCTGATAAGCAGAGTGGAGCAGGGGAGGGCAGAGAGACAGCCAGGAACCTCCTGCAGGTTGGGTCAGATGCAGGCACGGAGAGGGCTGGGGAAGCTTGTGCATTCATTTATCATTAAGCCTTTGTTTTTAAGGTTTAAAAAAAACCCATAAAACAAATACTTGCTCATTATAGAAATTGGGACAATATAGAAAAATAGGAAAAAGTTAGAAAAATCACCCATAGTTCTTATACTCAAAGACAGCCCTAGTTTACATTTTGTGATTTCCTTCTTGATTATTTAAAAAGTTATTAATTTTGAGATTTAACTTTTAAATTTAATTAAATTGAATAGTAAAAAATTGTAATTATAAAAGTAAAACAAACTTCCTCATTGAAAATACACATTACAAAGAGGAAGAAAATAAAGGTGCAAATGCTCCCCTACCCCCCAAGTCCCATCCCTCAGGGAAAATCAGCGCTAAGGGTTGGTGTATGTCCTTCTGAGCCCGTTTTTCTGTGCATATACACTGTGCATATAGTTTTCTTCTTTTAATATAGGATCATCATGGTCTAGGGAAAGGCTCCTGTGCTGTTGAACCTGCCCAGTGATATGTGCAGCCTTGTACCGGGCAGCCCAACCCTGACCTAAAGTAAATTTCCAGGAGAAGTCTTTCCTGGGTTTTGAATTGCAGTAACAGGTATGAGCATTCTTGCAGCAGTTAGATGATCATGTATGATACTGCGAACAGGAAAAAAAAAATAGGATCATAGAATACTGTTCATGTGCAATTATTTTTCTTTTTACAAAGCTAGGATGACTTTGCATGCGTAGTGTTGTATTTCCTTTTTTCTTTTTATATAACTTTTTTTATGCTATGTAAATTTACTTTAAGTATCTGACATTATACAAAATGAATTCATACCATTGGTGATATACTTCTACACATGCAAGACTGCAATTTGTAACAACTGTTTGAAAATGTGGAGTAGTGTGCCTAAAAGCACAAGAATATTTAATTTGCTGATTTTTAGAACGTGACTGAAATGTTCTGCTGATTAATCAAAATTATTTGAAAACTTTAACATTTAATATCTAGTTGTAGTATTTTAAAAAATAATGGGAGATATCTTTCTTATTTTTTGATTAGTATATAAAGCTAAAGGAAAAAGACATTATTTTTAGATCTCTCAAGTGAAATGAAAATAGCCACTTAAGTGAACATTTTATTGCTAAACTATAAAATGCTAATTACTATTTTGAAAAAATTTGAAATTCCAAGCTTTTACCTTCTACCCATAAAACATTTTAATGAACTGTTTTTTCTGTGTCAATACATAGATTTTTTAATGCTGGTATAATATTTCACCTATATTTTATTCAGTCATTGCACGATTTCCTAAGTTTTATGCTAGACCCCAGAGACAAAATGCCTGCCTTTTGGAGTTCACAGGCTGGTTGGGACCTTAATACCTGAGCAGTTTCCACTTAGTGTCATAAATGGCACTAATGGATGCTGTGCTGGGTGCAGTATAAGCTTGCAGAGGTGGGGTGATTGGCGTACAGTCAAGGAAGGCTTCGTGGAGACATTTTTGCAGTGGACCTGGAAGGACAAGCCGGAGGTCCCGGAGGTCCCAGATGCAGAGGCTGGAGGACAAGTGGAGGGCTGCCAGCAGCAGTGTGACTCATTATCAGCCAGCCCCCTGGCTCTGGTGGTTTGTTTCTGCTTTTCCTTTGGACATGACAGATTCTGCAAACAAGGGCTCCAGCTGTTTATCAGGGGCCCTCCCAGGCCCCGAGTGCCAGGGGCTCCCACTCGCTGCTGGAGAGGCTGTGGGGCCCTGATTAGGGAGACAGCTGAGGCAGGGGACCCCCAGGCAATGGGGGTGGAGAGAGAACCAGCAGGCCACAGTGAGGACAGAGGCGGAGAGCACAGGGTAGGAACAGAGTGACGTATGGGGAGAGCCCGGGCAAGGGAGGGAAACACACGTTGCCCCTCTGTGTTTCTAGGGCGCCCTGCCCTCCTCTGCCTGGCGAGACGCTGCTCTGTCGAGGCCCCTTCACTTGGCTCCACATCTGTGACTCCATCCATTCATCACACATTTCCTGACAGCATCACTTAGAATTAATGTTTCTCCTTTGTCCATTTAGCAGGTGAACATGTTGTAGTTGAGGGTGTGAACTTTGGAATTGAGAGTAGTAGTAGCAGCTAACATTTATCAGGCATTTAACATGCTAGCACCATGATGAATGTTTTCAGTATACTTTCTCACTTCATACTCCCCAACTGTCAGTGAGGTAGGAACTGTTACCATCCCATGTTGCAGAGGAGGAAACTGAAGGACTGAGGGATTGGTAAACTCTCATCACAGCAGAGATTCATTTTCCCCATTTCCAACACAGAGATGAAAATAGTATCCTTTTATTTTAGCCAAAGGATACAAAAATTTCAGTTAGACAAGAGAAATAAGTTCAAGAGATCTATTATGCAACATGGTAACTGTAGTTAATAATGTTAATAATAATGTATATACTTGAAAATTACCGAAAGAGTAGTGTTTAAGGGTTCTCACCAAAAAAAAAAAAGAAAGAAAGAAAGAAAGAAAGAAAGAAAGAAAGAAAGAAAGAAAGAAAGAAAGAAAGAAAGAAAGAAAAAACAGGTGAGGCAATGTATATGTTACTTAGCTTGATTTAGCCTTTTTTTTTTTTTTCCTTCAGAGACAGAGTCTCACTCTTGCTCAGGCTGGTCTCAAACTCCTGAGCTCAAGCGATCCTCTTACCAATCCTCCCACCTCTGTCTCCCAGAGTGCTAGGCTTACAGGTGTGAGCCACTGCACCTGGCCATTGATACATTTTTTAAAACATCATGTACACCATAAATATACACAATTTTTATTTGTCAATTAAAAAATAAATTTTTTCAAAAAAGAAAATGAAGTCTTTTCCTGAAGGTAGTTGTAAAAACTAAATGATGTAATGTACATCAAGCACCTGACACATAGTAGTCACTCAGTCAATGTCAACTCCCACCCCTCCCCTGAGAGTCCTTAGCACTGCTCATTCTGTATCATCATTCCTTGGGTGGAGCTAGTTTGTTTGAATTTATATAGCTTGGTGGAGTGGTTAAGGGTGTTGGTGATGGAACTAGACTGCATTCAAAATTCTGGCTCAGATCCATACTAGATAGGTGACCTTGAGCAAGTTACTTTAACCTCTTTGAACCTCCGTTTCTTCATCTATAATATGGAAATAATAACAGAAGCATTGCTGTAGGATTAAAATGAATGTGTGCATGCGTGTATGTGTGTATTTGCTATTGATATTAACTAGACTAGAGACTTTTTGAGGGCAGAGTCAATGTCAGGAAGGTGTCACCTGGGTTCTCATTGCCTTACTGAGGACATGTCTGGCTGACTGGTCCAGATGATGGTACAATAACAAGGATAACACGTACCTACATATTGGAAATACTGGCTTATTACAGAAACTTTGTTTTTTGGTTTCTGTGTTTTTTTGAGACAGTGTCTCACTCTGCTGTCTGGGTTAGAGTGCAGTGGCATCATCATAGCTCACAGCAACCTCAAATTCCTGGGCTCAAGCTATCCTCCTACCTCAACCTCCTGAGTAGCTGGGACTACAGGTGTGCATCACCATGCCCAGCTAATTTTTCTATTTTCTGTAGAGATGAGGTCTCGCTCTTGCTCAGCCTGGTCTCGAAATCCTGGCCTTCCCACCTCAGCCTCCCAAAATGCTAGGATTACAGGATTGAGCCACCACACCTGGCAAAACTTTGAAAAATATAATGAAGCAAATGAAAATGAACCATAATCCCACTACTCAGAAATAATCACTGTTAACATTTTGGTATGTTTCTTGGTAGGCAGTTATTTTCCTATAACTGAGATCATGTGCTATATTACAGTTTTGTGTCCTCCACTGACCTGGGGTGTACACAAGATGAGCATTTTCCAATTAAAGTCGTCTTTGAAGCAGTGTTATTAGTGGTATTTTGTTTTACTGATTGAGAGACTATACACTAAATGAGCTCATTAATAGATTGATGGCATTCTGGAGAAAGGGAGGTCTTTTCTGTTCCACATTTTTGCCAGTGACTTGGGAGATAGTTAGGGGTGGCATGAGATCAGTTGGGACCTTTGTGTCTTACTCATCCTAGTGTCACATACATCCCTGGGTCTGGAGCAGTCGTCCATTCATTCATTCAGTAAATATTTATGGAGTATCTACTGTGTGTCATTTCTTTGCACTTGGGATAGTTTGGTGACCAAAACAGGCAAAAATTCCTTTCCTTGTATAGCAGGGGGCAGGACTGGGACAGCAGGCAGCAAGCAGTACACACAAGAAATAAGCAAAAGGATAGGGCTCATTAACAACCGATCAACACTATGGACAAAACAAAATATAGAGCCGGGTAAGGGGTATAGTACTGGGGAGGGAGACAATTTGTAGCTTTAAATAGGGTGACCAATGTCAACCTCACTGGGAAGGCAGCATTTGAACAGAAACTTGAAGAAGGTGAGAGTCTCGACACGGCTATCTGGGAGAGTGTGTGCTGCAGGAGACACAGCCCAAAGATCCTGGTGATCCTTCCAGAAGTGCTGGGGCAACGTCAGGGAGACCAGTGCAGCTGCTGTGGAGAGTCATTCTTGGGTGTGTGGCTTGACGTTGGGAGGGATGGCTGACATGTAGGCTGAGAGAGCCAGAAATTAGATCTCCATTGGCTGAACTAATGATGAAAATTTAATAACATAAAATCCAACAAGAACAAAGTTTGGGCCGGGTGCGGTGGCTCACGCCTGTAATCCTAGCCCTCTGGGAGGCCGAGGCGGGTGGATCGCTCGAGGTCAGGAGTTCGAGACCAGCCTGAGCAAGACCCCGTCTCTACTAAAAATAGAAATAAAAATTATCTGGACAACTAAAAATATGTATAGAAAAAATTAGCTGGGCGTGGTGGTGCATGCCTGTAGTCCCAGCTACTCAGGAGGCTGAGGCAGGAGGATCGCTTAAGCCCAGGAGTTTGAGGTTGCTGTGAGCTAGGCTGATGCCATGGCACTCACTCTAGCCAGGGCAACAAAGTGACACTCTGTCTCAAAAAAAAAAAAAAAAAAAAAAAAGAACAAAGTTTGCTCTGAAGTTAAAAACAAATGTCTTCTGCAAAGCAAATTCACCTCAAATCCCTCTTGTGAGGTGTGGCTTAACAGTTATTCATTTATTCAACATGTATTTTTTTTTTTTTTTTTTGAGACAGAGTCTTGCTCTCTTGCCCGGGCTAGAGTGAGTGCCATGGCGTCAGCCTAGCTCACAGCAACCTCAAACTCCTGGGCTTAAGTAATCCTACTGCCTCAGCCTCCCGAGTAGCTGGGACTACAGGCATGCGCCACCACGCCCAGCTAATTTTTTCTATACATATTTTTAGTTGTCCAGATAATTTTTATTTCTATTTTTAGTAGAGACGGGGTCTCGCTCAGGCTGGTCTCGAACTCCTGACCTCAAGCGATCCACCCGCCTCGGCCTCCCAGAGTGCTGGGATTACAGGCGTGAGCCACCGCGCCCGGCCAACATGTATTTATTGAATGTCTACTATGTGCCAGGACTTGTTTGCACTAGGTGCTGGGGACTCAAAACAAGACATAGCCCCTGCCCTCCTATAGCTTATATTCCAGCAATGTCTAGAGACAAACAGCAAACACATATATAATGTGATTTCTGAGAGAGAGAACTGCTGAGACTAACAGCAGGTAACCATGGTTCACAAGAGAAAACTGTAAGTAGGGTCTAAACTCATTATGAGTCAACTGTGTGATCCAGTTGTGAAAAAGCCTAATTCTACCTTGGGCTGTGTGAATGGAATGCCGAAATTGAAACTCGAAACTCGAGAGATCATATTCCCTCTGCTATCTGACTGTCAGGTGGGACCTGGAGTTTTGTATTTATACTCTAGAGCAGCGGTCCCCAACCTTTTGGCACCAGGGACTGTTTTCATAGAAGATCATTTTTACATGGACTTGGGGAGAGGGGATGGTTTCAGGATGATTCGAGCGCATTACATTTATTGTGCACTTTATTTCTATTATTATTACATTGTAATACGTAATGAAATATTATACAACTCACCATTGGTTGGGGACCCCTGCTCTAGAGGGACCTTGACAAACTGGAAGTTACCCAGGGAAGAATGGCTAGGATCATTAGGGGCCCTGTATCGCCATCCAGAAGAAAGGGCCAGGTTTGGTGAGTAGAGGCTCCAAGAAGTTAGGCTTCAGCTCAGGAGGTCGAGGAATGTCCTACTGGTCAGAACAGACCAGTAATAGAATGGGCTGTGACAGAGGGTGACTTTCCCATCTCCAGAAGTGTTTAAGAAGGGCCTGGATTCACCTGTCTCAGTACAGGATATAATTAATCTGGTAGAAGCTTGGATTAAATGATATGTACAGCTCTTTCCAGTTCCAGGTCATACTGTGCATGAGAAGAAGAAAAAATAATTTTCTGCAAATAACTTACAATGTACATAATTCCCCCTTAACCACATTTTAATAGCCAACAATCACCAATGGCATAAGTAGAACCCCAGCATGTAGAAATCAGAAGTTTTCAGAATGTCTTCACTCATCACTTCAGTTTGGTGTCCAGATCTAGGATCTAGGCTCCAAGAACTTCAGACGGTTACAGAAAGTTCAGCCAGGTAGATACACGGGGACAATAGACTCCCCCTCTACTTCTTATTTTGACATAATTTCAGACTTAGAGAAAGTTGTAAGAATTGTACAAAAACTTCTCATATAGTCTTTACCCAAGCTCCCCAAATGTTAACATCTTATCACATTTGCTTTATCATCCTGTGTCTGCCTTTCTTATACAGGAACAGTACATCCTTTGAATGGAAGTTGCAGTCATAATGTCCCTTACCCATAAATACTTCAGTGTGTATTCTTAGAGCAGGGTCTTCCCTTATATAACCCCAGTAGAATTATAAAAACTGGGAGATTTAGCCAGGCATGGTGGTGTACACCTGTAGTCCTAGAACTTTGGGATGCCGAGGCTGGAGGATTTCTTGAGGCCATGAGTTCAAGACCAGCCTGAGCAAGAGCGAGACCCCATCTCTAATAAAAATAGAAAAATTAGCTGGGCTTGGTGGCATGTACCTGTAGCCCCAGCTACTCAGGAGCCTGAGACAGGAGGATTGCTTGAGCCCAGAGTTTGAGGTTGCAGTGAGCTATGATGATGCCACTGCACTCTAGCCTGGGCAACAGAGCAAGAGACCTTGTCTCAAAAAAAAAATTTTTTTTTTAAAAACCAGAAAATTAACATGATACTAGTGTCTAACCTATAGACCTTATTCATATGTCACAATCATCTTAATGATATGCTTTAGAGCAAAGAAAACAAAGTCCTGGGCCATGGGATGTATTCATTTGTTATGCCTCTTTAACCTGAAATGGTTCCTTAGTTTTCTCTGTCTTTTGTGTCATTGACATTTTTGAAGAGTGGGCAAAGGACTTTTAAGCAAAGTCTTTTTAAAAATGAGCTAAGGAGGGCTGGGCCCAGTGGCTCACGCCTGTAATCCTAGCACTCTGGAAGGCCAAAGCGGGTGGATCGCTCGAGGTCAGGAGTTTGAGACCAGCCTGAGCAAGAGCGAGACCCCATCTCTACTAAAAATAGAAAGAAATTATCTGGCCAACTAAAAATATATATAGAAAAAATTAGCCAGGCATGGTGGTGCGTGCCTGTAGTCCCAGCTACTTGGGAGGCTGAGGCAGTACGATCGCTTGAGCCCAGGAGTTTGAGGTTGCTGTGAGCTGGGAGGACGCCATGGCACTCACTCTAGCCCGGGCAACAGAGCGAGACTCTGTCTCAAAAAAAAAAAAAAAAAAAGAGCTAAGGAGTGTCAGAGTAATGAGATGTGAGAAACTCCATCAGACATTGTCAACTTTGAAGAAGGAAGGGGGCCGTGAACCAAGGAATATGGGCAGCCTCTAGAATCTGAAGAAATCAAGAAAATGGATTCTTTCCTGAAGTAGCCAGAAAGGAACTCAGCCCTGCTAACATCCAGTGAGACCCATTTCAGATTTCTGACTCCCAGAACTATAAGATAATAAACTTGTGCTATTTAACAAAAATAAAAAATAAAAATGAGCTAAAACTGGGAGAGGTTTCGATATGAATCCTCAAGTTTCTAGGGCTTATTGATCAAGAACGATTTCCCTGTTTAAGATGCCCCAGGGGTTCCACGTTGCTCATTGCATAGAATCCAAACGCCCCCTGTATTCACGTCCTAGGGCAGCTCTCACAAACTACCACAAGCTGGGTGGCTTCAAACAACAGAAGTGTATTCTCCCCCAGTTCTAGACGCCATAAGTCCAAATTTAAGGTGTCAGCAGGGCCATGTTCCCTCAGAAGCCTCTCGGGGAGGATCCTTCCTCTTCTCTTCCAGCTTCGGGTAGCCCCAGGTCTTCCTTGGCTTGTGGCTGAATCGCGCCAGTATCTGCCTTATGGGGCATCTTCCCTCTGTCTCTTTTCTTATAAGGACACCAGTCATAAGGGTCCACCCTACTCCAGTACGACCTCAACTAATTATATCTGCAGTGACCTTATTTCCAAATAAGGCCATATTCGAGATACTGGGCTTAGAACTTCAACATATCTTTTGTGGGATACAATTCAACCCATAACACTCCCACCTCATCTTTCCAGCCTGACCCTGTATTTCCTCCTCTGTGGTCCCTTTGCTCTAACTGCACAAATCATCCTGAAGGGGACACCCGCTGTCTCCCAGCCTTCTCCACTCCCCTCTGCCCCCGGGGCTCCTTCCTTCCCAACACTGATAATAACGCTAACTATCACATACCCGATGCTTATTCTGTGCTGGGCACTGTTTTAAACTCTTACGTGCAGCACTCTTGTAATTGGTAGGGACCATCACGTTCCCATTGGACGGATGAGAAAACAGCGTGGAAAGGTCGCCCTGCTCAAGGCCCCACCAGGAGATGATCCTGTGACAGTTTCCTGGCTGATTTCCTCCTCTCTGAGGCTGTGCTGGTTGCTGTAAAAGAGAGCTCAGCGCTGGTGAGCATTCTAGACAGTGGCCGACCCCTCTGAGATTTGGGGGCCTGGTGAGCACCCCTCTCTCCCCATGGCCTCAGTTTATACTGAACCATCCTCTGCTGTCTGCATGTGCAGGTGGAGGGCTTGGCGGTGCCTGTCCAGGGTTTGCACTCTGTACCCTCAGTTCTGGGGTGATGGTGGCGGGAGGATTCAGATCCTTCATGTTAACTGCTTCCTCCCTTCCCACCAGAGCAACTAACCCCTTGTACCTCACCCCAAGCCTGAGTTTCTCAGAATAGGGCCCCGAGTGTCCAATGTATCCACATCTCCTGGGAAGAGTGTCAAGAATACACAATCTTGGGCCCTGCCGCAGACCTGAATCAAAATCTCTGGTGGAGAGACCCAGGCCTGCCTCTTTAATAAATTCCCGGTGATTCTTGTATGTTTGAGAATCACTGTTGAAAGCCCTCACTGGATGCTTGCAGAATGACTGATGGACTGATTGACCAATTGACTGCTCGGGTGAACTGCTGCAGCGCTTCTGCGGAGGACAGGCCAAGAGGAAACTTAACATTTCCTCTCAATTTTCACAGCTCAGTGTTGCTGTGAAGCTAAAACTGCTCTAAAAAATAAAGTCTATTTAGAAAAAAAAAAAAAAAGGTTATTGCCTTAGAGGAACTAAAGAATGTTGTGGAATATTGTCCTCCTCAGTGTTGATGGCGGTGATGTGCTTATTCAGTAAGAGAAGGAAATCAGCTTGTCCCTGAGCAGGTCCCAAGCCACCCAATCCCTGCCGACCTTGCCTGAGGCCCTGGGAGCCTGGGGGTGACACGAGACAGTTGCTCCACCCCCCAGAGGAGCCCAGCTGTTTCCCCCAGCCCCTCATTCACCCACCTGAAATCATTCACAGTTTTCCTGTCAGTTAGCCCTGCCCGCTGCGGTGTGGGAAGGGGCCCCTCTACATGGGGTGGGGCTGCGTTTCATTTACTGTCAGGCTTGGTGTCTTTCCTTGGGCCTCAGCTGAACAGGTGCAGGCCCTGCAGCTGGGTGAAATGAGGACATTCTTCCTCGCCCTTCCTCCCTCCAACTCCCTCCCCCAACCCAGCCACACCCTATTTCCTCCCCCTCATTCAAAAGCTTCTCTCTCCCTTCTGTCCTCCATCCTGCAAAGTGCAGTGCCCAGGGGAGAGGACACAGTGAAGGGAAAGTCGAAAGCAGTGGGTTTCCACTGCCACCCTCCCTTTCTGTTTCATTCAGAGGGGGTGGCGGAGAGATGGCAGTGGTGTGCTAGGAAGGGAGGAGAGGGCTGCTCCAGGGACTACCTAGGGCACTGACTTCGTACAGCTCCTAAGCTCACAAAAGAAGACCAATTGTGAAGTTGGCTAACTCATCCCCTTCAGGGCTGACTCCTCCTTGTCCCCTAGGAGAATGGGCATGGGGGTGGGGGTGGATGAGGAAATCTGACTCAGATCCACATTCTAGAATAAAGATTCTCAAAGTCTAGCCCTCATCTGCACCCCTTAGAGGGGTTGTCCAGCATGGATTGCTGCATCCCACCCCAGAGATTCTGATTCTGTAAGACTGAGGTGCGGCCCAATCATTTGCATTTCTAAGTTGTTGATGCTGCCCCCGCTGGTATAGGGACCACACTTTGAGAACCACTATTCCAGGGCTCCCCTTAAGTTTCTGACAAATGGGCCTGCCTAGGCACAGCTGAGAGAAGAGCAGGTCACTCAAGGAAGTTGGGCCCCCAGCAATGAGCCTTCTCACTCAGGCTCCAATCACAACCCTTCCCCCTTGGAGTTGTGTGTGGCTTAGCTGCATTCGGATGGGGCTGTCGCTTAAGTGAAGGCGGCAGAAAGAAGACCCTCTCTGTCTGCATGTTCCCTGCGCCCAAGGGCGGCCCCCTCCAAGAATACCTCCTGCCATCTTGAACCTATTGTTTCTATATCTCCTTTCCTGCCAGTTGTAGGGAAAGAGATGCCCCTTGGTTCTTTGAAGTTTACCTTTCAACTATATTCTATGGAATATTAGGCAGCTGTTCAGACGCATGAGGTTAATCTCTATGTGGTGATTTAGCAGAGATCCACTATGATTTATTGTAGAGTAACACTGCTCAATTAGCGATAGAAAATGTTCCTGCTTTTGTAAAAACAACCATAAGGCCGGGCGCCGTGGCTCACACCTGTAATAATCCTAGCATTCTGGGAGGCCGAGGTGGGTGGATCATTTGAGCTCAGGAGTTTGACACCAGCCTGAGCAAGAGCGAGACCCCATCTCTACTAAAAATAGAAAGAAATTAGCTGGACAACTAAAAATATATAGAAAAAATTAGCCGGCCATAGTGGTGCATGCCTGTAGTCCCAGCTACTCGGGAGGCTGAGGCAGGAGGATCGCTTGAGCCCAGGAGTTAGAGGTTGCTGTGAGCTAGGCTGACGCCACGGCACTCTGGCCGGGCAACAGAGTGAGACTCTGTCTCAAAAAAAAAAAAAAGAATATATATAAAAAATATATATATGAATATATACATAAGTATTTATGTGCACGTAGACCCTTTCCAGAGCACCCAACAGCAGTTAGCTCTGTTGGGAGATTTCAACAGGATGGGAGATTTCACCATGTATTTCTTCTAATCCTATATTTTAAGGAGCTTATCTTACTTTGTAATTAAAAACCTGCGGACAGCAAATAAAAGAAAATGGTATAGCTGTGGAAAACTACACCTTGAACTGTTAGCAGTAGGGAGAGTGGGAGACGAGGCTGAGGGTTCTGCCACTTTACACACATTCCCACTTCTTGACTGTTTGTTTGTTTCAGGAAGTACTATTAGTTTTTGAATTTAAAAAATAAGACTGAGATATAGGCAATAAAGGAAACAGAACAGCCTCCCTGCTTCCCACTCCCCGCTCTCCCGACAGCCCCGGGCTGGCTCTGCCAGCTGCTGCCCGGCCTGCGCACCCCAGCAGCTGCTCTGCCATCTCACTGCTTCCTGTCGCCATCAGGTTTCTCCATGAGTGGCCTTCACTGCTGTCTCCCTTCCCTCAGCAGCCACTGTTTTTATTTTAAAGCCCGACGTTACGTGTTTTTGTTTGCTGATCGCCAGCATTCCAGAAAAGAAAGCAAATCCCGTAGACTTTGAACCAGCACCCGTGAGCCTGACTCGATCTCGTCCAGCCCTTTCTGCTTCGCCCAGCACACGCATGTCCTTTCATAATTGTAATCTGCACAAATGCTATCTTGTGTCCTGAAATTTTTTACGTCACCTAATTTTGTAAGCCCATCTATGTATGGACACAGCATCATTGCTTCTATGAATGGTACTATGGTTGTTTAGCCAGGCCCTGATTGTTAGGCCTCTGGGTGGTTTCCAATTTTTTGCTATTTATTCATTCACCATTTAACCCCCTACATTTGGGCTCCACCTCCTGCCAGACTATAAAAACTGCCCTCTTAAAGGTCAGTGCTGTCTGTCTTCCCTCCAATTCTACCAGCTTCTGCTCAGTCCTTGACTGAGGCCTTGTCCTGACTTTAATTGGACTTGGCCTTATGAGCCACCCGCACAGCCATCCACCGGCCCATCCGTCAAATGCTTGGTGAAATTCCAGCCTCCTTTTGTTCTTTTTCTTTTTTTAATTTTTTTTTCAAATACAGACATTTCTATATTTTCATTATAAAAGAATAAGACAACCAATAAATGTATAATATAGAATGGAAACATATATTTTGTTTTAAATTTTTTAATTTAATTATGAAGTATATGATACATACAAAAGAATATAAATGTGTGTATATGAATATATATGTACGTGTGTGTGTGTGTGTATATATATATAAAATGAAGCAGTATAATAAAACTAAAGTTGAAATATAAATAATCTGCAACTTAAGAAATACATCACCAGTTCCATGAAAGCTTCCTGTGTTCCCTTTTCCTGGGCTATCCCTCTAAACCTCACTGATATACTCTGAATTTTGTTCATTTTATCATTCTCTTAATTAATTTTAATAATTTATGGATTTGAAGGGGTTTGAGGTAGACAATTGTATTATCTATTAATAATGGCATTTCTTGGCCGGGCGCGGTGGCTCACGCCTGTAATCCTAGCACTCTGGGAGGCCGAGGCGGGTGGATCGCTCGAGGTCAAGAGTTCGAGACCAGCCTGAGCAAGAGCAGACCCCGTCTCTACTAAAAATGGAAAGAAATTATCTGGCAAACTAAAAATATATATAGAAAAAATTAGCTGGGCGTGGTGGTGCATGCCTGTAGTCCCAGCTACTCGGGAGGCTGAGGCAGTAGGATCGCTGAAGCCTAGGAGTTTGAGGTTGCTGTGAGCTAGGCTGACGCCACGGCACTCACTCTAGCCCGGGCAACAGAGTGAGACTCTGTCTCAAAAAAACAAAACAAAACAAAACAAAAACAAACAAACAAACAAAAAATAATGGCATTTCTTTCCAATTCTGTATCCTTTATTTTCCTTTTCTTTCTGCCTTGCTAGTAGTCCAGTTTAATGTCAGCTGGAAGCAGGAACAGAAGGCATCCTTGACTTGTTCCTGAATTTAAAGCAAATGCTTCTAATGGTTTCCCCCTAATTCCCACTAATAATAATGATTGCTATAGGTTTAGGGTAGATGCTCTTTAACAGGTTAAGGAAGTTTCTTTTTATTTTTAGTTTGTTGTTAAATCTTATCAAATGCTTTTTCTATATTTATTGAGATGATGTTATGAATTTTCTTTTTTCATCTATGAATCCAATAAATTACGTTAATTTTTTATGTTAAATTTTCTTTGCATTTCTGGGATAAATCCAACTAGGATATGATATATTATCTTTTTTATACACTGCTGGGTTTAGTTTGCTTATATTTTGACAAAGTATTAGCATATATGCTCATAAATGAGATTAACTCATAATTTTTCTTTTTCTTTTTTTTCTTTTCACCACACTTTGTCTAAAAACCCTTAATTTTTCTTCCTCATATTATGTTTGGCTGGTTTGGAATTAAGATGTTACTAACCTCACTGAATGAGTTGAGAATATTTCTACCTTTTTTAATCTCTAAGAAAAATGGCATAAAATTGGAATTTGTGCTTTCTTGAATGTTTGGTAGAACATAGTACTATAAAATTTTCTGGGCCTGGAATCATTTTTATAGGAAGATTTTAAGTTATTGATTTAGTTTGTACTTATGACTATTGGTAAAGTGACTATGCATCCTGGCCTGCCTGGGCTAGGGCCAGGTTGCCTGTCGTCCTGGAATATATATTGGTGGCATCCCCTCTCACTTGCAAAGATGTCCTGGTTTGGATAATAAAATATATGGTCATTCTCTATATAGGATTATATAGGTTTTTCTCCTTTTTCTTGAGTAAGTTTTGGTAAATTATATTTTTCTGTAATATCATCCAGTTTGTCTGCTTCAAATTATTGGCAAAAAGTTGTTCATGGTTCTCTCATCTTTTAAACCTCTGCTGTAGATTTAAATATATCACTTTAAAAATCCCTAACATCGTTTATTTTTATCTTCTTTCTTTTCCTTGATGAATATTACCTAAGTTTTTCTTGTGTTGTCAGTCTTTTCAATGTTCAACTTTTGACTACTGATTTTCTCTACTGCTTGTTTTCTATTTCATTTTTACTGTTATTGTTTTCTTCTTTTTACTTAGGATTTATCCTACTGTTCTTTTTTAACTTCTTACATTCTGTGCTTGATTTATCAATTTTGAATCCTTTTTTCTTTTTCTAATATATGCATTTAAAGCTATATATTTCCCTGTAAATGTTGTTTTACATTTATAAGGTTTTTTCTTTATTGACGAACATATATTAATATTAAATGCACAGATCTTAAGTCTGCAGTTCTATGAGTTTTGACAGTTGTAAACATCCATGTTGCCATCATCCAAATCAAAATATAGGACAGTTCCATCAGCCTAGAAAGTTCTATGGGGCCCTCCCCCCACCTTTTTTTTAAAGATAGAGATGGGCTCTCACTGTGTGACCCAGGCTGGTGTCTGAACTCCTGGGCTCAGGGGATCCTCCCACCTCAGCCTCCAGAGTAGCTGGGCTTATAGGCATGCCACCACGCCCTGCCCGTGGTGCCCATTTTGCCTCAGTCACCTCTTCACCACTGGAGTTAACCGCTGTCAGAACCATACTTGTGTAGAACTTCATCTAAATAGAATTATGCACTATGTTCTCTTTTGTATTAGCACCTTTCACTCAGCATATGTGGTATATATTAGCAATTTGTTCCTTTTTATTGCCAAGTTGTATTCTATTGTATGGATGTATATACATTATTGGTTTATGTCTTTTGTTGATGGACATTTGGGCTGCTTCCAGTTTTTGGCTACTAGCCCCTGTGAACATCCTTGTACATGTCTGTTGTGAACATAGCTTTCATTTCTCTTGTGTAGGTACCTGGAAGTGGAATAGCTGGGTCTTAGTTTAGTTATTCTGTAAGTTTTAATATGTGGTATTTTCATTATCGTCTAGTTTTAGTTCTTAAAAACTTTCCATTCAGATACTTTTGTTTCACTCATAAGTTATTTGAAAGTGTTTTCAAATTTCCACGTGTGGGACTTGTTGATGATGATTTCTAACTTACTTGCATTTTGGTCAGCTAATATAATTTTTTTTGTTTTCTTTCTTCTTTTTTTTTAAATATGGAATGCTTCATGAATTTTTGCATCATCCTGTACAGGGACCATGCTAATCTTCTCTGTATTGTTCCAATTTTTAGTATATGTGTTGCTGAGGTGAATACAAATATAGTCATTATGATATTGATTTTTTTTTTTGCCGCCAAGGTAGCTCAAGCCTGTAATCCTAGCACTCTTGGAGGCTGAGGCGGGAGGATCACTCGAGGTCAGGAGTTCGAGACCAGCCTGAGCAAGAGCGAGACCCCATCTCTACTAAAAATAGAAAAATTAGCCGGGCATGGTGGCGCATGCCTGTAGTCCCAGTTACTCGGGAGGTTGAGGCAGTAGGATCGCTTGAGCCCAGGAGTTTGAGGTTGCTGTGAGCTAGGCTGACGCCATGGCACTCCAGGCCAGGCAACAGAGCAAGACTCTGTTTCAACAACAACAACAACAAAAAATCCCACTAGTCATGGTGTATAATTCTTTTATACATTGTATGATTCAATTTGCTTATATTTTGCTGAGGATTTTTCATCTATGTTTATAGGAGATAGTTGTCTGTAGTTTATTATTCTTGAAATGTTTGTGTCTGGTGTTGGTAGTAGGGTTATGGTGGCCTTGTAGAATGAGTTAGAAACTATTCCCTCTGCTTCTTTCTTCTGAAAGAGATTGTAAAGAATTAGTATAAATTCTTCCTTCAGTGTTTGGTGGAATTTTCTAGTGAACTCATCTGAGCCCTGTGCTTTCTGTTTTTAATATTTTTTTTCCTTAGGATATATATATATAGGATTCATTGTGAAAGGTTTGATTGTGTATGTGTGTGTGAGAGAGAGAGGAGAGAGATTTTGAAAGTAGCACATGCTCAGAAATATACAGAATGCATGTACAGAAATATACCAAGCAAAGAAGTAAATTTTCCAACACCCCCTTTACCCAGACACACTCCACAGAAATGACCACTATTAATGGTTTGCTGTGGTTTTGTTCAAACATTTTTTATGCCTGGTTTGAATATTTTTAAAAGCCTTGATAAATTGCTTTCCAAAAGACCTGTGACAAGTCAGGATCATTTCTAAGAGGAGTGAGGTTTAAATGTTTTTCACTTTGTTTCTAAGTATAGAAATATACTATGTCATTGTAGAAAATAACATTTTCTTTAAGAAAATATTTAAATCACCTGTATTCCTACTATAGAGAGATGAATAATAGTAATAGTTTATTTATTTATTTGAGACAGAATCTCACTCTGTTGCCACTGTACTCTACCCAGGGCAACAGAATGAGACCCTGTCTCAAAAGAAATAAATGTGTTTGATACTTACTGTCTAATTGTTTCCCAGAAACAAATCAAATGTACACTCCAGTTTAATGGGGAAGGAAAGTGGGAAGAAGGCCAGGGATGCCTAGCACGTGGCCATTACTTATGGTGACTCGTGGCCAGCTTCATGTCTGATAGCTCTTCCAGCAGTCTGGGGCCCTCAGCTTCATGGATCCATGGCCTGAACATTCATTTATTCATGGAACAAGTATGTACTGAGCACCATCTCCTCATTCTGCATTGTGCTAAGTGCTGACGATACTGTACTGCAGGGCTGCGACAAACTTTCTGCCCTTGGAGAGCTTACATTCTGATGCACATTCAGAACACAGGCAGATAAACAAATGAGCATGTAATATAACGCTGACAGTGAAAACCTTACGAAGAAATACAAAGCAGGGTCTGGGCAGAGAATGACTGCCTAGGCATGATGGTGACGTTTTAATTGGGCTGGTCAGGGAAGATCTTTCGGATGCAGTGACGTTAGAGCCGAGAGTAAGATGTCATAGGAAAACCTAGCACAGTTCTCAGTCCTGGCTGGACATTAGAATTGCCTGGGGGAGCTTGAAAAATGCCAATGCCCAGGACATACTCCAGGCCAATTAAATCAGAATCTCTAGAGGAGGAACCCAGGCGTGGATATTTTTTAGTTCCTTGGGTGATTCCAGTATGCAGCCAGGGTGGAGAACCAGTGGTTTAAGGCAGCTCTATCCAACAGAAAAGTAATAGAAGCCTTATATATAATTTTAAATATTCTAGTAGCCACATTTAGAAAATAAAAAGAAACAGGGATATTAATTTAATTTTTGTTATTTTTTTGGTGCCATGACTTAAAATATATTAATTTTAATAATGTATTTTGTTTTACCTAATTTACCCAAAATATTATAATTTCATCATGTAATCAACATAACAGTAATTTATTTGATATTTTACATCTTTTGTACTAAGTCTTTGAACTCGGTGCATATTTTGCATTCACAAACACATCTCAGTTCAGACCAAGCACATTTCAAGTGCACAATAGTCACGGCACAGCTCTGAGGAAGCGCTTCCCAGGCAAAGGAAACTGCAGATACCGAGGCGTTAAGACACAAACAGATTCTTGAGTTTGAGGTTGGAGGCAAGTGTGGCTGGAGGGAAATAAAGAAAGATGGGAGTAGTAAAAAGTCAGGTAAAACAGACAGCCAGGGCCTGACATTTTGGATTTTATTCTAAACGTGATAGAAAGCTATTGGACATTGTCAATGCAAAAAATGGTTTGCTCTAATTTGCCTTTTAAAAGGACCCTTTACTGAATTGGAAACAGTTCTCACAGAGGCCAAAGTGAAGCAGGAAGGTCCAGATATAGGCTATTATATGAGCAGGGGTGAGAAATACAGATCGTTTGGATTTAAGAGGTCATTGGGCAGATGCTGAAAAGTGGGTTCATGATAGATCTTGCAAGGTAAACCCCAGGGCAGTTGCTGCTGGGTTGGATGTGGGATGTGTGAAAAACAGAGAAGTCAAAGATGACTCCAAGATTTTTGCCCCAAACAAATGGTGGTGGAGCTTGAGCTTGAGGTAGGGGGTGAAAATAGGTTTGCGAGGGAAATAAGAGTTCAGTTTAAGGATGGACTGCTCAGAATTGGATGTGTTCTCTAAAATCTAGAGCATGTATGTCAGCAGAGGCCCTAGCAGGTGGGGAAAGAGTAAAGGAAGTGTTCAGGCAATGGAGAACCCCATAAGGTAAGAATGTGGGTTGGGCAGGGGCCTAGGTGTAGAAAAATGGGAGATAAAACATGCTGCAGGGCCAGTCGCGGTGGCTCACGCCTGTAATCCTAGCACTCTGGGAGGCCAAGGCGGAAGGATCGCTCGAGGTCAGAAGTTTGAGACCAGCCTGCGCAAGAGTGAGACCTCGTCTCTACTAAAAATAGAAAGAAATGATTTGGATAACTAAAAAAATATATATATATAGAAAAAATTAGCCAGGCATGGTGGCGCATGCCTGTAGTCCCAGCTACTCGGGAGGCTGAGGCAGGAGGATCACTTGAGCCCAGGAGTTTGAGGTTGCTGTGAGCTAGGCTGACGCCAGGGCACTCTAGCCTGGGAAACAGAGTGAGACTCTGTCTCAAAAAAAAGAACAAAAAAACCCACTGCAGTTAATTATGATAGGCCTCGAATGCCAAACTCAGGAATTTGATATTTATTTGACAGACATTGTGGAAACTACTGGAAATTTTTAAGCAGTAACTAACATGATCAGAACTTAATGTTATACTGGCAACTCTATGTTTAATAGTATGAAAAATGCCCATGAGATAAATTTCACTAAAATTTTACATATAGTATGATTATAGCCAATTTTTAAAAATCTTATGTATGAAAGGAAAAAAGAAAACTCAAGTATTTTTTAAAAGCCTCATGTATTTAAAAAAAAAAAGACTGAAAAGACCGTTATCGAAATGTTAATAATAGAGATGGTTTTAGTGGTTGGTAAGTCTATGGGTGGGTTGGATTTTTTTTCTTTTCTTTTTGCTTCTCTGTATTTTCCAAATTTTCTTTAATTGAACATAACTACTTTTATACTGAGAATAAGTTTAAACTAACAACTTAAATGTCTGCAGGGCTGAAGGAGGGAGTAGATTGGATGGGGAGAGTAGAGGCAGGGAGATAGGTTAGGTTTATTGCAGTAGTCCAGTAGAAAGGGAAGAAACCAAAGGATGAATGAGGTAGGAGCCATGGGAGGAAAAGGGAAGTGGAAAATGTATTTCTTTCTTTCTTTTTATTTTTTTAGAGACAGGGTCTTGCTCTGTCACCTAGGCTGGAGTACAGTAGTGTGATCACAGCTCACTGCAACCTTGAATTCCCTGGCTCAAGCAATCCCCCTGCTTCAGCCTTCTGAGTAGCTAGGATAACAGGTGTGTACTACAACGCCCAGCTAATTTTTTCACAAAATTTTTTGTAGAGATAGGGTCTTGCTATGTTGCCCAGGCTGATCTCAAACTCCTGACCTCCAACAATCCTCCCACCTCAGCCTCCCAAAGTGCTGGGATTACAGTGTAAGCCACGACGCCTGGCCAGAAAATGTATTTCTTATCTTCGAATTGGATATGTACGGAAGCCTTACAACAAGCGAGTGCAGTGGTTAAGAGGTTGGGCTCTGGGGCCAGGCCGCTGGGGACTGAATCCAAATTTGGCCACTTACTTGGGCAAATGACTATGCTTTTTAAAAATCTGTAACCATTAACAATAATTATACCTTCCCCATAAGATTGTTGTAAAGAGTAGAGGGTTGAATACATGGTTACCACTTAGAACAGCGCTCAGCCCATAGCGGGCACTCGATATTCTAGCTGCTCTTTTTGTTACTCCCTTGGGCCTGCCCTCAGTGGAGTTGGTATTGAATGTAGATCACCCCGGCTGGAATGGATTAGCTGAGAGCTCTCATGGGATCTGTGCCTGTTTCCCAAGGGCATCCAGGAATAGTGGACATCTGTGCCAAGCTTGCGACAACACACTTGTCACCACACTGTCAGTGTCCTGACTAGGGTAGTTTCTGGCATTGCAGTGGGCAGAGAAACTGAGAGGTGAGAGAGCCCTAGGGCAACCTAATGACAAGCCATTTGCTTTGATGACCTCTTAATTTCACTTTTTCATACACAGAGGGTTTCTGCTTTAGGCAAGGAGTGGGGCCTCCTAAAGCAGGACTTACATCCCTGGGATGTGGGAGTCAGAAGAAGAGAGAGTTGGACTCATCATTTAAAATAACAGTTGTTCAGGCACATTAAAAAGCAATGTAGAACTATCTATTAAAAGTAAAAATTCCCAAAACATTTTCACTACAAGTAAAAATGGGCTGGGCATGATGGCTCATGCCTGTAATCCCAGCACTTGAGAGGCCGAGGCAGGAGGATACCTTGAGTCCAGGAGTTCAAGGCCAGCCTGGGCAACATAGTGAGACCCCCATCTCTACAAAAAAGTTTAAAAATTAGCTGGGCATGATGGCATACACCTGTAGTCCTAGCTACTTGAGAGGCTGAGGCAGGAGGATCACTTGAGCCCAGGAGTTCAAGGTTTCAGTGAGCTCTGATAGTGCCACTGCACTCCAGCCAATAGAGCAAGACCCTACCTCCCTTAAAAAAAAAAAAGTAAAAATACCCACACCCCATGATCCAGCAATTGGCCAGTATTCAATATGTCTCCTGAAGAAACACTTCTTACAACATATGCCAAAAACAGTCACACACAGGTATATTTCTCTCGGTAATGCTTGTAATGGCAAAAAAAGGGGGGGAGCGTGACCCCAATGTCCATTCACAATTAGCAAGACTAAATAAAACTGAGGTGTAAGCAGAATGCTGTGTAGCATTAACTGAATATCTGTAAATCAATAAGATATTACTGAGAGAAAAGGAGGAACACAAGGTGCAGACTGTGTAATACAGTGGAGTGGATAGACGGAGCTTACTGAAGCATCATCCCTAACACTTTGATTTTTTATCAGAAGAATGTACCTATATATTATGCATATTTTAAAAATCTTAACAGAGTTTTTTTTAAAAGAAGTTGGGCTGTCTCAAAAATTGTGAGCTCCCCAGGGTTGAAGAAGTTCACGCAAGGGCTGCACGGGCCCTTTGAGGGGTTGGTACAGGACTGTGACTCCAAATTAGTGTTCATCAGACGACGGACTGATTTTTCATATGAAAAAAGTCATTCCATTTAAAGTATAGTCCTTTGTTTGGAGCCCTCCCTAAGGTATGGTGTCCCAGTATTCTTTATTTTATGAAATGCAATATATAGAGACTATGGGTTTTTTCTCTAATAACCTTACTTGGCAACAGCCTTACTTTTTGGTCTCTAAAATTTTGGGGGAAATTTTATTTAGTCTTTGAAATGTAAATTTCTGGGACTTTGGGTTGTGGGGAAAGTGAATAATTTGGTTAGGCAGAATTAGGCACCTCTGAGTCCCCTTCTGACTCTGAGATGCTCTCATTTCAGGGCCACGGCCTGGACCCCTCATCCCAGTGAGTCATTCTACAAGCATGAGCTTTTGGAGGGGGCCTGGGTAAAGGATGAGGGCAGATCAGTGCAGATCTGCTGCGACAACTGTTGTACAGTTCTTTGCACGTACGTTCCTGGCAGTGAGTCAGTCTGTTTCAGGGACTAGTGCCCTGTGGCCCTGAGCGAACAGCAGCTTCCAGCATCCTCACGTTCGAATTAGCCAGCCTGTGCTGATGGGGAAGCTCTGTGCCCTCCGTGGGCCAGGAGGGTTGTTGAGCTGAGTCCGTCAGCGTGGCTACCCCCAGGGAGCATACAGTCTAATATCTTTCATATACATACAAAAGATAGTTTTGCTATCACAACTTCTCAGAGCCTCAATTTCTTCATATATAAAATGGGAATAATAATAATAGGATCTAAAAGCGACAGAGATGCATCTTTCTTTACCTCCCTCACCTCCATCCTGAGCTGGAAAGAAGAGACAGACTCAGAGGTAGACGATGTGATCAAAACAGAAGGGATGAACTGGGCATAGGGGTGGGGTGCGCTCCTGTAGTCCCAGCTACTCGGGAGGCTGAGGCAGGAGGATCGCTTGAGATCAAGAATTTGAGTCCAACCTGGGCAAACATAATGAGACCCCATCTCTAAAAATGTAAAAAAAAAAAATTTAATTAAAAAACGGAATCGATGGAGAGAAATGTGCAAAGTTACCTTAAAGAGACAGAATGGCTTTCAGACAACCAAGGCCTGATTGTCAGTGGGCTAGAAAATTAACATATCTACTAAGAAAGGTCCATTATCCCTGGATACCTAAAAGATAAAAAAAGCAATCAAGAGGTCACTGAGTGCAGAGGTGGCCTGCTGTGTGACCTGGTGATTTTCCCAGTAGGAGGGTCACCATGCCCAGCCCGGGCCCGGAACCCTTTGGCCGACCCCTAGTTCTGTGCCTTCACCCACCAATACCTTCGAGACGCCCCACTGGCCGCCCTGAGGGAAGGGCCTGCCAGCCAGACGCTCCAGCCCCTCTGTGCTGCCGCCGATCCCACTGCCCGTTTATACCTGGCCGTGTGGGGTGCGCCGCTGTCCCTGGGAGTGGAGGCCCCTCTGGGCGTTCTGGCAGGTCACGTTGCGGAGCCTGTGAGGCTGAGGAGGTGGGCCCAGGAATGAGGTGTCCCTGCTAAGGTCATCCCACCCACCTGGCCCACCTCCATAGGCAGCGCCCCGTGTCCCCCTGGTCTCACCTTTCCCTTGCTTGAGTCTCACCAACGTCCAGCTCGCTGTGTTCTTGTGCAGACACATCAGGTCGTGGAGGAGTCAGTGCTTTCTAAAAAGGGTTAAACATTGTACACACATAAATGACGACGATCATGTGTGTGTAAACTCTTTGAAAAGTACAACGTGCCATACGAATTACCCTCATTCCACTGGAGGCCAAGAGCTGTGGGGAACTGACAGTTAGGCTTCGGAGAAATACCAGCTTGGCCATGCACCCCCCATACCTCTGTCAGGGTTAAATTCGTAATAGTGCCAGAGTTTACCCAGAGGAAGAACTCGGATGGGAAATGAACCATGCTGTGGTTCAACAGGTGGCTGCCTCTCTGTGACCCTTGCTAAGTTGGGCTGTTGTTGAGTGGTAACGTGGGCACTTGGGACCCTCCGTCAGGAGCCCCCTGCGGACAGCCGGTGAGTTTCCAGTCAAGCTCACAGGCAGCAAACACCATCACGTGGCTCACTGCACACTGAGCTCCGGCTGTTGTTTTTCCACCAGACTCAAGTGAGCCCTCACAGCCCCCAGCTGCTCCTGTTCGAGGGGAGAGGGTTACTCCACGGTTAACCAGTTCTTGTTGATGACAACCCCCCTGCCAAAAAGCCCACCTGAGCTGCATGCATGTTGATGTCGCACAGGTGGAGCAGCACAGCTGTTCCTTTTCCAGGTGGCATGCTGTAAATGACTTGGATGTGTGCTTGTATTTAGACATCACTTATGGGGTTAGAGGTGGGCTGTGGGTGGAGGCACGATAATGTTATCTGAGCTGCGCTGGGTACTGTTCTAAGGGTTGTACATGTGTTATCTCATTTTATTTCTCACCCCGAGAAATCCCTGTGGGGTGTATCATGTTTATAGATGAAAAGACTGAGGAACAGAAAGCTTAATTAACTGCCCGAGATTATACAACTATTAGAGAGGGAGAGAACCAGGATTTAAATCAGGCAGGAAATCTGACTGTGAAGTTGGAGCTCTTTTTATTATTATTGTCATTTTTCCAATGCCCAACTAAGGCAGAGAGAGATTTGTCAAGGTCACGCAGCTGGCATGTGGTGGGTCTGGGAATCAAACTCACGTGAGTCCAACTCCAGGACTTACAGGGATAACTACCACTCTAGTCTGCGTTCACGGTTGCTTCTAATATTCAATCACAACGTATAATATTGTAGAACAGCAGTCCATATCAGATAGTGCAATGTTCTGTTATAGTACAATATTCTGTTTTAGGGCTGGGCAAGGTGGCTCACACCTGTAATCCTAGCACTTTGGGAGGCTGAGGGGGCAGGATCCCTTGAGTGCAGGAGTTCCAAGACTAGTTGTAGCCTGAGCAACATAGTGAGACCTTGTCTCTACAAAACATAGAAAAATTAGCCAGGCATGGTGGCACATGCCTGTAGTCCCAGCTACTTGCAAGGCTGAGGTGGGAGGATCGCTTGAGCTCAGGAGTTTGAGGCTGCTGTGAGCTATGATGACACCTACTGCACTCTAACCTAGGCAACAGAGCAAGACCCTATCTCATATTTTTTTTAAAAATTCTATTTTAGTAAAATATTCTATAAGATTGTAAATTATTTAATGAATCCTCTACGGTTGGACATTTTGGTTGTTTCCATTTTTTAACCATGGTAAATGCCAAGATTTTAAAAAAGAGAAATGATAGGAATGTTGTTTATCAGTTTGTTTTAAAGGATTTGGGGTAGATGAGCTGAGCTTTCAGAGGCTAGAAGAATTAGAGGCTTCGAATTGACTGCTTGAGTAGAGAACAAAATTCTGATTAGGAATGGTGCCAGTGTGGAGAGAAGGGAAGAACAGACTCTATACTTTAGCCCAGGGATTTGACATTGCCTGCGAAGACAGAAAATTTGGGGATGTAGTTCTCACTGTGGATATTTTAGTGTTCTCTGGCATTTTCCAGCCCAACCTGTCCTTGACATTGCACAGACGTACATGAGTGGGGCTGAGCACAGAGGGAGGCCGTTTTCTTCCCCAGCTTAGCCACATGCAGCCATCTGGAGTCACACCATCTGTCCATGCCGTGTCCCTTGCCCCTTCTGCCCCTCTCCAACTCAGTCTCCCTTTGAAGTTTCCCTTCAAGTTCTACCTCCCAGGTCCGAAACAGACACGGAGGCCCGAGACTATCATACATATTAATGTCGAGTCCTTGGCAAGGTACTGTGCGCTTTCCGGGTGCCATCTCTGCTATCCTCTCAGCAATTTCATGTGATGGGGAGGGACCCTTATGCAACCACCATTTTATGAAGGAGGAATAGGACGCTTTAAGAGGTTAAGGTCTTGGCCCAGTGCAGTGGCTCACACCTGTAATCCTAGCACTCTGGGAGGCCGAGGCGGGAGGATCACCTGAGGTCAGGAGTTCGAGACCAGCCTGAGCAAGAGCGAGACCCCTGTCTCTACTAAAAACAGAAAAACTTAGCTGGGTGTGGTAGCGCACACCTGTAGTCCCAGCTCCCTACTCGGGAGGCTGAGGCAGTAGGATCGTTTGAGCCCAGGAGTTTGAGGTTGCTGTGAGCTAGGATGATGCCACGGCACTTTAGCCCAGGTGACAGAGTGAGACTCTATCTCAAAAAAAAAAAAAGAGATTAAGGTCTTGTCCAAGGCCACATAACCAGGCCGGGCCTGGCGGAGCTGGGATTCAGGGCTGAGGCTGTCTAAACTGCATGGCCACATCATGTTCACCACCACATATACTTTGTAGCCTTCATGATATACAGAGGACATTGCAGCCTGGGGGAAAATCTTCAGAAAATCAGCAAGAACACATTCAGTTACCTCAATAGTATATACACAGGATGGGCTCACTTCAGTGTTGGAACTGGGAAGGATCCTGGAAGTATTTAATATCTCTTTTCTACCTTATCTGAAAATTGTGGCAAATGAGGTCCATAGAGATTGACCGACTTGTTTAAGGGCATGATGGTGGCCCAACCAGATTAGGACCAGGGTCTTCTGACACCTACCCTCTGGCTCCGCAGAGGCAACTAGCTCTTAGATCGACTTTGTAGGGAGCATTGGGAGCAAAAGTGTGAGTCTGTAAGCCAGGCGTAGGGGGAACAGGAGCAGGTTGGCAGTGCCAGTGTTCACGGGAGATGTGGAACTTCTAGCTCGCCATTCCCTGCTCCAGCTCACACCTGCATCCTGATTCCACTGTCCAGTTGGCTGGATGACAGGGCAGTTGGCTGGAAGGTAACGTAGTCTAGTGATTAAGAGCCTGGGCTCTGACATTAGACAGACCTGGATTCATGTCCAGGCAAGGCACTTTACTTCCCTGAGCCTCCATTTCTTTATCCACAAAATGGGGATTATGAATACTTATTGTCCAGAACTGGGCTCGGTGGTGCACACCTGTAATCCCAGCTACTTGGGAAGCTGACGTGGGAGGAGAGCTTCAGCCCAGGAGTTCAAGGCCAGCCTGGGCAACATAGGGGGTCCCCATCTCTGAAAAAACAAACAAACAAAAACTAAATACTTACCATCTAGAGCCACTGTGAAAATAAAATGAGATAATGCTTCTAAAGAAACTGGCACAAGTTTGTGGAAAGAAGAGAAGAATCTTGGATTGTTTGAGTTGGTGGAAAAAAAGAGAACACAAAACTGGTAACCAAATATATGATTTCAACAAAGGGCCAAGTATTTCTCAATTTCATCTGATGCATCATTTCTCACAGGCTCTGTCAGAGGGGCGCTCGCTTCCCTCTCCCCACGTGGACGCGCAGGGGTGGTGTGGGCAACGTCTCTCTGACCTGTCTTTGGTGAAGAATGAAGGAAGAGTTAGACTGACTTCAGGTCAAGGATAACACAGTCTTGCTTTTTACTTCCTGTCTTGAACGGGATGGAAGATTGAAAGGAAGTGAGATTGTTAATGTAAACTTGAAATCCAGATCCTTTCTAAAGGACATCTCCTGGGCTGTGTGACCTCAAATGAACCTCCCACTGTCTCAGTTGTCTCTTTACCACAAGCTTATTGAGATGGCCACATAATAGGCACTTTACAAACAGTATTTTATTTAATCCTCAAGACAAGCCTGAAAGATAGATATGGCCATCTGGGGTTTTTTGGTTTTGTTTTTAGAGGCAGAGTCTCACTCTGTTGCCCAGGCTAGAGTGCCGTGGTGTCAACTTAGCTCATGGCAACCTGAAACTACTAGGCTCAAGCGATGCTCCTGCCTCAGCATCCTGAGTTGCTGGGACTACAGGCACATGCCACCATGCCCGGCTAATTTTTTCTATTTTTAGTTATCTGGCTAATTTCTTTCTATTTGTAGTAGAGATGGGGTCTCGCTCTTGCTGAAGCTGGTCTTGAACTCCTGATCTCAAGCGATACTCCTACCTTGGCCTCCCAGTGTGCTAGGATTACAGGTATGAGCCACCACGCCCAGCCCCGTTTTATTTTTTTACATTTTATTTTATTTTTGGAGACAGGATCTTGTTATGTTGCCCGGGCTGGACTCAAACTCCTGGGCTCAAGCAGTCCTCCTGCCTCATGAGTAGCTGGGACTGCAGTACAGTGTCCACCACTGCACTGGCTCACCATCCCATTTTAGATAGAGGAGAAAACTGAGGTTCAGGGAGGTAAAGTAACTTGTCTCAGTCCACATAGCACGTAGTCAGGGAGTGGTAGATTTGTGATTTAAGCCTAAATCTGACACCAAAGCCCATGTGCTCTCAGGTATACCCAGGGTAGATTCAGGTTTTTTGTCTCCCTCTATTTTCCAGGCTGGAGGGCAATGGCACTGTCATAGCTCACTGCACCCTCAAATTCCTAGGCTCAAGTGATCCTTCCGCCTCAGTTACCCGAGTTTTGGGGACTACAGGCGTGCTGATTTTTCTTACTTTTTGTAGAGATGGGGGTCTCACTATGTTGCCTGAGCTTATCTTGAACTTCTGGCCTCAAACAATCCTCCTGCCTCAGCCTCCCAAAGTGCTGGGATTACAGAAGTGAGCCACCACACCTGGCCCAGATCCAGGTTTTACGGGGTCTAAGGCTTGTGCAGTTTGGGGAGCCTTCTTTAAACATTATAAAATCATAGATAAAAAGATACAAAAGTGACATGCTTGAAGCTCGGCCTCGGCGGGGGCGGGGGGTGCGATGGAAAGGGCAAGGGCAATATACGTAACCTAAACTTTTGTACCCCCATAATATGCTGAAATTTAAAAAAAGATACAGAAATGCATATTTATAGATTTTTGAATGAAATCACAACACATTAGAAAACACTTTAAAGGGGAAACATCACACAATCCAGAAAAATAACATACCATTTGTGTTAACTGCTTGAACTCCTCTACAATATCTTTTTTCCTATGTCTTTTGGCTGCATTCTCTTTGCAGCTTCATATGACAATAACTTTATAATATTTTCCATAGAGAGACTAAAAAAGATAATCCAATATTCCTCTAGCATGGTTGATTATTAATTTTTTTACTATTGATAGTTTAGAAAAGTTTATTTCAGATTCACAAGTCTGGTGATGCCATAAAAATATTAGGATTGGTGTCAAATTTGGGAAACCCACCATCAAAATTTCTTCCATATGTGAGCCATCAGATTTGGGGGCATTTCCTGTTCTTTGGTTTACAGCGATTCATCTAATAATCTTTGAGTTGGCGGTACTTCATACCCTGTTTGCTATCGGCTAAATGTTATCTTCGTTGATACCAGCATTTCATGACAAATCAGCAAGAAATTCTAATCTTTTCCAGTACAGCTTCTCCTCTGCTACCACTTTAGATGGAATGGAGATGGTTTACATTAATAAAAGACTCGTAATTGAACTCCTTTCTCATGAATCTCTGACTTTTAAAGGGAATTCATTACAAAATCCCAGATATGAAAATATTTGAAGCATTTGGAGTGATTTGGCCTACACAAGGGAAGGCTGAAGAAAGCAAAAAAATAGCCATCGTCAAGGACATGGACGTTAGTGGGGAGTGAGAACCACCAGGCCATCTCTGAGACTTTGATTCTGGGGTCTGAAGAAAGGCCAGGCAGCTGCAATTAGCAGGTCCTGCAAGTTCCCTAAAATGGACACAAGAGATAATAGAGAAATCTGTGAGTGATTACAGCTCCAAATCTCCTCTGTGTGGACTCCAGGTGTGATCTTCACTGCTCAGTGTGTGGTGGTCCAGCAAATGCTGTGGGAGCTGAGAAATGCAGGCTCTCAGGCCCTACTCGGAAGTATTGAATTGGAATCTGCATTGTAACCAAGTTCCACGTGATCTCTGTGCAGGTTATTGTCTCAGAAGCCTGGACTAGCAACTTCAGCAGGAACTTCCTGATGTGCCCTGCGCCAGCTTGGCGCTTGGTCTCTTTTCCTCTGTGCCTTTAGCCTTGGGAACGGGCCTCTCTTCCAGCAGTCGTCCCAGTGTGTTGATTCATTACATCTCTATTTCCCCTCCCACTGGACTGTGAACTGGAGGGCCTGAGGGATTCTTCTTTGATTTCCAGCTCCTCACAGTGCCAGGCACACAGGAGTTATCATCTATGGAATGCCCACTGTATGCCAGGATCCTTGCTTCTCTTAGCTCACGTGTCCCACACCTCAAGCTTGTAGGCTGAAACAGACATTATCCCCATTTTGTAGATGAAGAGACTGGGGTTCAGACACTTGCCCAGGGTCATAAGTGGCAGAGCTGGGAAACAAATCCATGGTGTTTGATTCCAAAGCCTTCAGTAGGGGATCAATAGATGTTTGTTGAATTACTTATTTACTTAATTTTTCAATCAAGTGTTCATTAGTGTTATTATTGAAGAGACTCAGAGTAAGATGAAGAACATGACGCTGTCTGGTCTTGGTGACTCTGCTGCCCTGAGAGTGGGGAGGTGACACTTACTCCTGCACCTCCCCACCCTTTCAAAATGTCCTTCTCTAAGACTCAGCAAAGAAACCATGCATGGGTCTGAAATCAGAGATGAGGCAAAAAAAAAACAAACCTCAAAAATGTTTTCTTTTCCTGGAGGAATTTCCTTTTCATGTCATTCATTCCTCTGCTAGGGAATCCAGGAAGCCTTTGGCCTGTGGTCAGCTGTGACCCCCAGTCTAGGTTCTCTGGGACTCACCCTCTCCTCCTGACTCCTCACTGGGCCTGGGGACAGCATTGCACTTTCTTCCTCTGTAGTCTCAGATTCCAGGCCTCTGGGGGCCTGCCCAGCCCTACTCTACTTAGGTTAGTCATTAAATCCTGATCCTGGACCCAGATTATCTGGGTTCAAATTCTGCCTCCATCTCTAAATAGCTGTGTGACCTTTGCAAGTCACTTCACCACTCTGTGCATCAGGTTCCTCATCTGTAAAGTGGGGATAACAATAAATTTGAGGATCAAAATAATTAATCTATGTAAGGCACTTACTCAGCACGATATCTGACACAAAGCATTGATATAACTGTTATAATTGTTTTTTGGTTTTTTTTTTTTGAGACACAGTCTCACTTTGTTGCCTGGGCTAGAGTGAGTGCTGTGGCGTCAGCCTAGCTCACAGCAACCTCAAACTCCTGGGCTTAAGCGATCCTACTGCCTCAGCCTCCCGGGTAGCTGGGACTGCAGGCATGCGCCACCATGCCCAGCTAATTTTTTCTCTATATATTTTTAGCTGTCCAGATAATTTCTTTCTATTTTTAGTAGAGACGGGGTCTCGCTCTTGCTCAGGCTGGTCTCGAACTCCTGACCTCGAGCGATCCACCCGCCTCGGCCTCCCAGAGGGCTAGGATTACAGGCGTGAGCCACCGTGCCCGGCCAATTGTTATAATTGTTAATTATGAAACAGTTAATACCTGAAGGAGACTTGGGTGAACTTGTGCTAAACTTCTCTTTCCATTTGGTCTAGTCACCCTAGAATTTGTGTAAATTCTCAATTATTCATGCTGTAGAGGGCTTATGGGGGCAACTGCAAATGAGTGAATAAATTAATAAATTAGAAAGCTTGGGTCGCTCTCTGAAAATGAGATTATTGTTATGGATGAAGAGTCATGACTCAATAGATTGTTGATTTGGGAATAACCACATGCAATCCAGGAGGGGGCTAGCCCTCTGAAAATTTCCAGTTATGGGATAGACAGACCTGCCTAAGAGACAGTTTACTGATAGACTGTGATAAAGTCTATATAAGATAATACAGACAACAGCATAATTCCTGTCTGGGACAGAAGGGGGCTGGGGGTGGGGCAGGGTTGTGGTTCTCAGCCCTGGATGTTTCAGAATCACCTGGGGATAAACATATGGAACCTGGACTCTGTGCCTAGAGATTCAGATTTCCAGTTCTAAGGGTAGAACAGGCCTCTCAGAATTCTTAAACTTACCAGGTGATCAGGACATGAAGTCTTGCAGTAAACGTAATAATAATAGCATATATTATGAACCGGGCATCTTAGGTATATTTTCTCTTACCCTCATAACCATCCCTGAAGGCAACATATATTACCCCCATTTTACAGGCAAGAACACTGAGGTTTAAAAAATATGGCCACACAGCAGAGCCCACATTTTAATCTAGCTCTGAGTCTGAAGTCCTTATTTTGCCATATCGCACACTGCAGGAGGTCGGCCTGCAGGAATCTTACCAGAAATTCAAATTAAGATGGTCAGCTGAGATGTAAACTCTAAAATCAGTACATAATAGGTCAGGGCAAAGATATGCAAACTGCTTTAAAGAGACACAAAGGCTCCAAGCCTGTGAAAGGTTCAACCTTAACCCCATGGCCTCTATTAACATATCTAAAGAAAGAATGTGTCCTTGGGGGTGGGAAGGTGCTTAGGCCAGTTAGTCTGGTACTTTGTGAGCAGAGGGAGGGGTCCTGGCCCAGCAGACCCCTGGCAGCTTTGTGATCTGGCATTAACTCTTTCCCTTGGCTTCTGGTCTCTCCTGACCTCTCCAGCTGTTCTGTTTCCTTCCGTGGCCCCCTTTTTTCCATCCACTCCTTAAATGTGAGTGTTTTCTGCATTCCACTGTGCCAAGGACTTCCAGAGGTGTGCACTCCCGAGGTCCAAACTCAAGGTATCAGTGCCAAAAGGTGAGAGAACAATGTTGTTGGACATGACTGGAGTTCACGTCCCAGCCAGGCCCCTTGTTGGCTGTGGACCTTAGCAGTTACTTGTCATTATTTTTCAGTCTCAGTTTCTGTACCTGTGAAATGGAATAGTAATGCCTACCTCAAATGATTATTGTGAGAAAGAAATAGATAATAGGTATTCTAAACTTGCAGTAAGGACTCTATAAATGGTACCTATATATTGTGATCAACTGGCCTGGGACTTCTCTGAATGTCTGCGGGCACTTTAAAAGCAACATGTGAAACAGAGAACCTTTTCCCCAAATCTACTCTCCCACTTGGATTCCTGTCAGAGAAAAAAGAAACACCTTCTATGAAACTGGCAGAGCCAGAAACCCTAGAGTCAGCCTGGACTGCTGCATCCCCTCCTCACCTGGCTAGTTCCCACTCCAGATGCAGCAATCAGCATCACAAAGTCTTCCCTGGGAGAAGACTGCACACACACTCAGGCTGGTGCAAGTGCCTTCCCGCTCTGTCTGTCTTCTCAACCAGACTGTGAGCCCCTGAGCCCCCAGCTTTGGGGTGCCTGGTATGAGGGATGTCCTCAGTAGGAAGCTCGCAACCAAATGAGGAGGTTGGCAGACTCCTGTCTCAAAGTACCAACGTCCTGCTTCTGAGCAGAAGTACAGAGCTTTTAAAGGTTCTGATTCATCCCATCTTCAGCCAAGACAATCTCGTGACCTCTACCCAGACAATTCCCTTAAGCCATCTCCTGTGGCACAAAGAACAAAGAACGCTCCCCTGCCCCTCCCAGCCACTGGCCTGAGGCAGAGATGAAGGCTTTAGTTCTCAAAAAGGGTAAGGAGTTTTGAAGAGAAAGAAAACATTTTTACCCTTTTTCAGCCCATTTACTCTGTTACACTAATGAGCTTCAACATTTACTTGGGCCAAGCATAGTCCTAAACCTCCTCACAACTCTATAGCGTAGGCACACATCATTTATCCATTCTATTAATGCTAATATTTATTGAACACTTCCCTCTGGCCAGGTGCTGGTCCAGGCACTGGAATTATGGCAGGGCAAGGGCGATGGGGTGTGCTGGAGTGGGAGGAGGAGTTCCTATTTTGTCTTAGAAGGTCAGGAAAAGCAGCTCTGAAAGGTGAAGACTGAGCAGAGACGGGAGGGAGGTGGGGAAGGGAGCCACGTGGATATGCAGGGAAGAGTGGTCCAGGCAGAGGGAGGAGCCAGTTCAAAGGGGATCATTAGCCCCACTTCATGGATGAGGAAACCAAGAGTCTAGGTAAGTCACCCGCCCGTGTTCTGTAACTCTTAACTCACACTGTTAACCATAGATCTTTACTGTGTTTCATGGGACACAGTGGCTGCCTTAGCGAGGGACAGACTGGCTCCACGCGCACCACCCCTCCCTCAGATTGGAATTTGGCTTTTTGTGTCAAGAACATGGGCTGATCGTCCGGCTTGGTATTCAGGTTCACTTAGTGGTTGTTTTTCTGTATATGTTTCTGTGGCATTGTCAGAGACAATTAGAGTGTGTCTACTCTCCAGGCAGCCTCAATAGAGCATGCTTTTTCTTCTGCAAGGCTGAGAACTAGACCCTGAAATATGGTGACTTGGCCAAGAGGGCAAATTCTCTCTCATTGGTCAGTAATCAGAGCAGCCTCTGGGGGCAACTAGTGTATCTCACCTCTCCCCTTCTTCAGACTGCAGCAGGAGGAATTGAGGCTGTCTACGGACGTGGTATTGGAACTGGCCTTGAAAGACATGGAGCATCTCTACCTAATAAGAGGTAGGGATGGGGGCAGGGTTTTAGGCAGAGACAAGTGTGTGAGCTGAGCAAAAGCATCAATGCTGGACCATTCAGTAGACCTGGAGTGTAGGTGCCTGTGTGTTGAGGGAGTGGAGATAAGGCTGGAGGGAGAATTTAGGGTCAGATCATAGCAGCCTTTTTGAAAATTGTTTAGTGGCCAACTTTGCATGTTCATTTCAGATAAATGGGGCTGGGTGTGGTGGCTCACGCTTGTAATCCTAGCACTCAGGGACACCGAGTTGGGAGGATCACTTGAGCTCAGGATTTCGAGACCAGCCTGAGCAAGAGCGAGACCCCATCTCTACTAAAAATAGAAAAAAATAGCTGGGCGTGGTGGCACGGGCCTATGGTGCAGCTACTCAGGAGGCTGAGGCAGGAGGATCGCTTGAGCCCAGGAGTTTGAGGTTGCTGTGAGCGAGGCTGATACCACAGCACTCTAGCCTGGGCAACAGAGTGAGACTCTGCCTCAAAAAAAAAAAAAAAAAAAGAAACTGATCATTTCAGATAAACAGTTTGGATTTTGTTCTGTAGATGTGAGGGTTTTAAGAAGCAGTGAAGGCTGAGTGTGGTGGCTCATGCTTGTAACCCCAGAGCTTTGGGAGGCTGAGGCAGGATGACTGCTTGAGGCCAGGAGTTCGAGGTTACAGTTAGCTGTGATCATACCAGTGTGTTTTAGCCAGGCAACAGAGCAAGACCCTGGCTCTAAAAAAATTAAAAAAAAAAAAAAAAAGCAGCAGCAACAGCAGTAATGAAGCACATATGCATTCCTGAAGCTTTTGAAAGACTGTTTGGGCAGTCGTGGGGAGCACAGGTTAAAGAAGGTGAATGGAGGTGGAGAATCTACTGCAATGGTCCAAGTGTCAGATGGGAGTGCCTGAGCATCGAGTGGAAGGACCAGGTTCCAGGGACATTGTGGAAGAGCTGGTGACAGGACCTGCTTACAGGTTGGTGTGGAAACTGTGGAAGCAGGAGAAGCTGAGAAAGAATGTCAGCGTTTTCATCTTGGGTTACTCAGCGGATCACTGTTAACTGACACACAATACAAAAGAGGAGGGACAGGCTTTGAGCATCTTGAGTTCAAGGCATCGGTGTGACACCCAGGTGGGGACATAGGCTGGGAGTTTGGGTTGGAGGTTAGAGCTGGAAAAATGTGAAAACTGAGGCTGAAGGAATAGAGTTTTTAGTATATTTACAGTTACCCAATTATCACCATAGTCTAATTTTAGAATCCTGTTATCTCCCCAAAAGAATCTCAGTACCCATTAGCAGTCATTCCCAATTACCACTACCACCCCAGCCCTGGGCAACCACTAATTTACTTTCTGTCTCTGTAGATTGGCCTATTCTGAACATCTCAGATAAATGGAATCATACTGATAGGTAGACTTTTGTGTCTGGCCTCTTTCATTTACCATAATGATTGCAGGGTTCATACATGTTGTAGCATGTATCAATACTGCATTTCTCTTTGTGGCCGAATGATATTCCATTGTATGCATATACCATATTATGTTCATTTTTCATATGTTGATAAATGTTTGGGTTGTTTCCATTTTTGGCTATTATGAATAATGCTCTCTGACATTTGTGTAAAAGTTTCTGTGTGAATGTAAAGTTTAATTTTTCTTGGTATATACTAGAAGTAGAATTGCTAGGTTAGATGGTAACTCTATGTTGAACATTTTGAGGAATTGCCAGATTATTTTCTGACATAGCTGTACCATTTTACATTATCACCAGCAGTGTATGAGGGTTCCAGTTTCTCCACAGCATCACCAACACTTGTTTTCAAACTGGGACCCTTCTGAGAGTAAAGGGGTGCACCATTAGTAATTATGCCAGTACAGCCAGTACTGACTGGAACATATTCTCACTCTACTTAGATACCTACTAAAAACTAAAAGATTCAATTCCTGATTCCAGGGAACTTTCCGGCCATGTGATGAGTCAAAGCCCCAAAACCGACATACTTGAGTCAATTAAAGATACAGGCAAAGGTAAATTATTAAGAAGAAAAGCAAAGCACATCTTAATTCCCCCGGGAGATTGTATTCTCTTTAGAGAAAAGAACTGTTTTGTTTGTCTTTGTATTGTTCATGGCCCCAGGAGTATCTTGGGTTTGATAGGGTCTCAATAAGGTCTGTGGAATAAGTGAATGAATGGGAGAATGAATGATACAAACTCTCCTAGACAGAATGTAAAAAAATAGAATGAGTTACCTGGCACAGCTTTGTGAGTTTGGAGAAGGAATTGATCTTTTCTAAAAATGTATGTATGTATAGGTGTGTGTGTGTGTGTGTGTGTATATACACACACACATTTATAGAAAACACACACACATATGTATTTTGCTCTGTGCTGTAACACTAATGACAATCTAAAAGTGAAAAGGTAAATAACCTACAATTAGAGGAATCTTAAACTGGATTTGCAAGCGATAATGGCCCACAACAGGTGGAGGAAAGACCATCCAACTGGGAATTGCCTGTGCAGGGAGGCAGGAACCAAAGTGTACATCTTTATATAGAGCACTTCTTCCAGCAGGTTAAACCAATTCAGAACTAAAACAATGTAGCACCTACCCCCAGGAGTTTCCAATCTTTGGGGAGAAAACAGGATTTATTCACAGGAAACAATGAAAATAGTTGAGAACAACCATTAACTGGCTGTGTGCTCTCAATTTCCATCATCTTTCAATTGTGCCACCCTGGGAGCTTCATGGGAGAGGTAGGGCAGGAGCTAGGCCTTGAGGGAAGAGGCTGGATTTGGCAAAGGGAGCAGGATGCCAGTGGTGGGTGATAAGGCCCTGAGGTGGGTTGGTGGGCTGGAGTGCTGGGGCCGAGATAAAATTGGAAAGGGTGGCTTTGAAAGCCAGGCTGGTTGACTTTTAAATTTACCCAGATAAGCAGGTCCTTGGACTGGAGATGAAAGGAGTGTCTGTGAGAGATTAATCTGATGGCCTTGGGCCATTGATCTGGATCTATCTGGAAGCAGCGCCAAGAGGAGGCTCTCTTGGAGGCTTTTGCAATAATAACATAGGCCCAGCCTTTCAAAGGAGGGTTTGAAAACCCCCAGCCAAACTGATTCTGCCAGTTGTATGATATATTAATACTTGGCTTCCGCAGAGGTTGCTTTTCTTAACCATCCGTAATTTAAACCATTATTTTTATATTATGACAACTAGGGTTATCTTATGGGCCAGAATCCAAGATGTATATAAATTTCTAAGGGAGAATATTTAAACTTCAAATACATTTCAGTTTTGCAAAAGGCAATTGTAGATTATGCTATAATATTCCTCAGAGAGATGCATTCCCTCTTCTCTGCCGTAAAGGGTTTACTTTGGTGACAAATTTTGAGAAATTTACTAAAAGTCTCCTGGAGGAATAGGAAGAGTAGGGCCTAATGGAGTTTCAGGGAGTGGTTTTGTTGTGCCAGGTAACTGATCAGGTCAGGAAATCAAAGAAAAGAAGAAAGCCAAGATGGCAGCAGGGTTTAAAATCTGAGGACTCTGAAGAAAGATGGTGCTGTTTATAAAAATGTGTAAGTTGAGAGAGGGGTACGGAAATGATGGCCTACCTTTAGAACACAGAATAGACCTTGCTGGTCCCAGGAAGATACTGGCTAGGTTGGCAATGGAGAAGGAACCAGCACCTCTTGGTTTTTCACAGCCTCTGCTAAGGCCCTAGAAGTTCTGCCTGCTGGACTGGCACATTTGCTTGGCACTTTGCCTGGTTTACTTTTGATGTATCACCACTAAGTCAGATGTTTGCTGTGGGGTTTTAGTACATGCCCCATATAAGACTAAGGAAGTTCTCATCTAAACTCTTTGCCAAGAGTTTCTTCGTATTATAAATGAATGTTGACTTTTATCAAATGCTTTTTTGGCACCTGCTGATATGATCATGTGATCTCCCTTTAATGTCAGTGTGATCAATTATATTGATTTTTTTCTAATTTTTTAATTTTTATCTTTTATTTTCTTTTAGAGACAAGGTCTCACTGTCACCCAGGCTGGTGTGCAGTGGTGCAATTGTAGCTCACTATAGCCTCAATCTCCTGGGCTCAAGCAATCCTCCTGCTTTAGCCTCCCAAGTAGCTGAGACTACAGGTGTGTACCACCACACCCCAGCTGATACACTGATTTTTTCAAAATAATAAACTATGCACTTTGGAGGAAAGTCAACTTAATCATAATATATTACCCTTTTTACATATTGCTAGAATCAGTTTGCTAATATTTTGCTTAGGATTTTGCATCTGTGTTCAAAAGTATAATTTTTTTTCCACATACTGTTCTTGCTGGATTTTGGAATCAACGTTACATTAAAAATGAGTTGAAAAAGCTAGGTGTGGTGGCACATGCCTATAGTTCCTGCTACTCAGGAGGCTGAGGCAGGATTGCTGGCGTTCATGAGTTTGAGACCAGCCTGGGCAATATAGCAAGACCCTGTCTCAAAATAAATAAATAGAGTTGAAGCTAACCCTCTTTCTATATTCCCTGAAAGAGTTAGTGTAAGATTGAAATTACTTCTTTCTTGAATGTTTGGTAGAACTCTTTGCCCATCTGCTATTGACAGTCGACCCATCATGTCAGTGATAGCAGAGAAAGAAACTCGAAGAGTGAGAATAGCTTAAACAATAGGAAAATATTATTTCATACATCACAAAAAGTTCAGAGGTAGGTGGTCCAGGATTGGTTAATTCAGCAGCTCAACAACGTCATTAGGGAGGGAAATTCATTGTGGTCATTCTCAGGTGTCAGTTCTTTATTATTGCAAGATGGCTGCAGCTGCTCCAGACATCACTGCATAGTGGTTAAGAGTGTTGATTCTACAAGCAAAACCCATAGCTATTAGGACAATTGAGTAAATTGCTTAAACTGTCTGTAAAATGGGATAATAGTACTTTATCTCAGAAGTTTGATATTATGTGGATTAAATGAAAAAGCTTTTTTCTTTAACTCTTAGACTAGTTCCCGTCATGTAGGAAGCATTCAGTAAATTATTATTTTTTTAAGGCTAGTCAAGTGAAGCAGTGGGAGTGGAGAAGGAACAAAGGAATTTGTAACTGGTTGTGATCAATTAGTTGTAAACACCACCGCACTTGGACCAAACCAGTAAATATTAATATTAGCTTATCTAACTCCATTCTCACACAGGGCAGGAAACTGTTCTCCTCCTGTGCCCCTTTGATAGAAGTCCCTTAGCCAGCTTACCTTCACACCTTACTGTCTAGAATTACAGCAAGTGTCCATTCCTAAACCAGTTGTGGAATCATCATAATTTAGTTTGGAGTAACTTGGATTCACCTCTGAGACCAAGAGGTGCCTGATCTCCCCTGAAACACAAGACCACTTGATAGCTCAACAAAATCTGGATTTTGTTTGCAAGAAGATGCTGGAATGGTGATGATAGGGGTCTGTTGGGTCACATAGGTGGGGCAGAATAGGAGTCCCCATTCCTAATGGTTCCCCGTGGGATTCCTTGGGCACTCAAATAATTATCCCTTACCTACCATTTGCCTACCATGCCATAGTTACTTAGCACTTTTTGACTCATGCATTATCTCATCTGGTCCTAGAACCACCCTTTAAGTACTCTTGTCATCCCCTTTACAGCCTGTGCTACCACAGTCGAGGCCCTTGCCTAGTTGCGTGTATATGTACATATGTATGTATACGTGAGTGTGTGTGTACACACACATATGTGGTTGGGACGGAGCCAGGTCCTGGGGCTCAAGTTGAAGTCTTCAGACTCAAAGTTCTGTGCTTTTATTTCTCTTCCTTTAATTCCCAATTGTCTGTCATTTACATGCCACCTTCACAACTGCCACTTCCTTGTGCCCCTTCTGCTGTGTCTACTTAATATTTTAAAAATAATAGTTTTTCATTAGATTAAAAGGAAACTTAATAAAGTCTCAGGTTTCATGTCTGATACACACACACATTACTTTAAAACAAGCACAAAATATTTAATCAGGCTTGGAACGTGGGCTCTGGCATCTGACTGCCTGGGCCAGAATCGCAGCTCTGCCAGTGTAGCACATGTGGCAGGTTTCCACCCAGATGTCCATGGCACTTCCAGAGTGCACCAGCCTTACTTCCCAGTGCCAGCACTGTCACTTTGTGTGACAGCTTGTTCTGACTATCAGAGTACATTGTGCCGCCCACTCAGAAGCTGCAAGTGTTGGGGAGTCAATTCCACCTCCCCCTTCCATCCCCAGCGGCCCTCTCCCAGCAGCTGTTCCAGGCAGGATTGAGCTCCATTTGCCCACAGTGGTAATTGACTCAGTAACGCACTCTTCACTGCCTGCCAGCCCTTCCTGCCCACTCCTCCACTCCCCTCAGGGTGCTTCCTGGAATCACCTCTCAGGCAAATGATTGCACTTGAATACTGGTCCCAGGGTCTGCTTCTGGGGAGCCCAAACTAAGACAGCCACCTGCTAGCTGTATGGCTGGCACTGGGAGTTGCCTAACCTCATTGTGCCTTTTTCCTCTCTGTAATGTAAGAGGAATGATAGCACCTGCACCTCATAGCACAAATGTGGTGGTAAAGCTCTGGCTAAGAGAAAGCACGTAAGGAGTGGAATCTATTATCATTACTACCTAAAATGCTCTGGTGTGCTACCAGGGGTATTGTGTCACATTGGGACACACCACTCCAACTCACCCCCCAGACTTTCCCTGGGTGCCCCTTCCTGCCTGTCCCTTCTTACTCCCACTTACTCTCTGAGCTCCTGCAATCGCATCTCTTCCACCATGCTGTCTCATGGAATTCAGATGACCAGGGCCACCAACCCCCACCAGTCCTACCCAGTTAGCCCACCCTTCCCATCACACACAAACCACCCTGCCTACCTCTGGTGAGTGTTGCACAAATGCCTGGTTAAAAGTCTTACCTTGATGACATCTTAGGATTCCTCCACTATGTAGGATCATCATAGTCATCCATGTTAGACCGGAAGCTCTTAAAAGGGAGGCTTCTCTGACCCACCTCCAGCATGTCCTAGGGCATCCAAAAGCAAAAGGCTGACTGAGGCATGGAAGGTGCTTGATAAGGCCCTTGATTGTTAATGATCACAGCTATCTTTATTGACCACTTACTATAAGCCTGGCATCATTGTGGGGGCTTTCCCCATATTAATCCTTGCACTCACCCTATGACATAGGTGTTACTACCATCCCCAGTTTGCAAATGAGAAGGCTGGGACAGAAAAGTTATGCAGCTGGCAAATAGCAGAGCTAGGGACCAAGCTAAATCCAGAGTTCCCTTACCTAATGACTATGGTAAATCAATGCCAGCGCTATCTCAGACCTACAGTGAGAAATGCTTCCCAGCTGAGAGCCAGAAGACAGAGCTCTTTGCCAGGTGTTTTGCTATAGCAGGTTACCCCTCCACACCTGAGGCCCAGATGCTTCCCTCACCCTTACCGGTGGAACAGGAATCTCATGCAGAATGATAGAACAGGAAAGCCTCATCTATTCAGAATCCAGATAGCCAGAAAGAAGGAGAAAAAGCAAAAGTGTAAATATATAGGTTGTATTCTTATTTTATGAGGAGAGACTTGACATGCTCAGGCCAGTACCTGAGGTTTGTTTTCATAAACAGCTTATGAGCTAGAATTGCAAACTGCTCGTTGTCCCTCAGATCCAGCCTAGAGACCATCATGTGTGGCTTGCCTTGTTGTTTTGTTGTCGTTGTTTTTCAACTGAAGCAATAGAGATTTTGTATTTGAAGAAATATTTCCTTTGGGAAACAGGGAATATATGGCAACACTAGTTACCATGGTGTAGCCAAAGTCTAGAGCCAAGTGGCACCTCCTGGGCTTTGGATGGGACACGTGCTGCTTGTTCACAGCGTCCAGCCCCAGCACCCCCTGCCCCTCCCTTGCCATGCGCAAACTGCGATTTATCATGTGGCTTGCGCTAGTGTTTTTCTTACATCCAGTTTGTTTTATTCATTCAAGAAAGATTTATTGAACATCTGCCATGAGCCAGGCACCATTTTGTTTGGATGGAGTGGTGGAGGAGCAAACTGTAACAGAATGTGTCGTATATACTATGTTAGTGAGCAGTGGCAAGCAGAAAAATAAAGCAGTGAAAGGGCATAGGAAGTGTCAGGGCTGGGGAGCTGGCATTAAAAATTTAGGTAGGATGGGCCAGGCGCGGGGGCTCAAGCCTGTAATCCTAGCACTCTGGGAGGCCAAGGCGGGAGGATCACTTGAGGTCAGGAGTTCGAGACCAGCCTGAGCAAGAGTGAGACACCCCCCCCCCCACCTCCATCTCTACTAAAAATAGAAAAAATTAGCCCAGCAACTAAAAATAGAAACAAAAAATTAGCCGGGCATCGTGGTGTGTGCCTGTAGTCCCTGCTACTCAGGAGGCTGAGGCAGGAGGATCCCTTGAGCCCAGGAGTTTGAGGTTGCTGTGAGCTAGGCTAACGCCATGGTACTGTAGCCTAGGCAACAAGAGAAAGACTCTGCCTGAAAAAAAAAAAAAAAAAAGTAGGTAGGGTAGCCAGGAAAGGCTGTAAGAGGAATGCAACTCTTGAATGACCTGAGGAAGTGAAGGAGTGGGGCCAGGTGGATATCCGGAGGCAGAACATTCCAGGCAGACAGACTAGCAAGTGCAAAGAGAACATGTATGCCTGGCATGTTCCACGAGCCGTGTAGCCAGAGCATAGTGAGAGAGTAGTGGGAAATGAGGTGGGGGTGCAGGTCATGTAGGGCCTTTGGCAATGACTCCAAGTGAAATGGGGAGCCACTAGAGGGCTGCTTTGTTGCGACTAGAGTGGAGGGGGCAAAGATGGATCAGGGAGACTGGCAGGAGGCTACCACCGTCATCCAGGTAACAGGTGACACAACTTGGACCAGGTGGTAGCAGTGGAAATAGAGAAAAGAAAAGGACTGCAGAGGTATTTTGGACAGAGAATCAGCCAGAAATGGGTACTAGGTTACATATCAGGGATCAGTAAGGTCAAGGAAGAATTGAGTTTGAACTGGAGAGGTAGCAGAGGAGGAGAAAGAAAGAGAATGGATTCTGGAGGTATTTTGAAAGTAGGTCCTCTGTGATCTGCTGATGGAGGGATGTGGGATTTGAGAGAGAGGAATGAAGAATGACACTGAGTTTGGTCTGAGCAACTGGAAGAATGGTGTTGCGGTTTTCTGAGATGAAGAGTCCACAGGAAGAGCAGGTTTGTTGGGGAAAGATTAGGATCTTAGTTTTGGAGTTGAGTTTATTAATAATATGCCTATTGGACACCCATGTGGAATGCCAAAGAGGCAGCCTCCTATGTAAAACAGAAATAGAAAACAGGCCAATTCACATGCCAGCTCTGATTTGGTAGCACTGCCTGAGGTGCTGTGTTGAGATTTTAAAGGTTCATCCGGGTTCAGTGTCTTGATCAATACTGAAGCCTGTCTTGGGTAGGTAAGAAATGGTGAACTCTGGGTATAATAGTCCATTGGAGAGAGAAAAGAAAATGTGAAAAATTGTATTCGTATGTATTTTTGTCTTATCCTTTTGACATTTCTTAGTATATTCTATAATGTATATAATATATTAAAGTAGCAAGTATGGACATAGTTTATAAATTAAATATTCTGTGTATATTGGACGAGTGCTAAGTTTTTACTGATAGGAATGGACAGGCACAAAGTTTTGAAGATTACTGATATGAAGCATTGTACAAATATAACAGATGCTCAAAATAGTGACCTGGAATACTATAAGCACTAAAGTATCTCTTGAATTCTCAAAGCAAAAACTAAATTATATTCAGTTTGGTTTAATGCTTGATTTTTTTTCACAACAAAATAAGACAGAACATCACCTGTGCGATATCTCTACCAAAAATGTTCAATCTGCATCTAATCAGGAGAAAACAATAGACAAATCCAAATTATAGAACATTGCATAAGATACAAAAATATCCATGTTATCAGAGACTTTTTTTAAAGGCTCAGAAATTGTTCTATTAATAGATTAAAGGAGATTAAAGAGTTAGGGTAACTAAATGCAAACGTGATCCTTGATTGGGTCTTGGGTTGCAAAGGAAAAAACCTATAATTATTGGATATTATTGGAAATTGGGAGACTTTGCATTTAGATTGCTTATGGTATTGTATTAGTGTTAATTTTTTAATTGTGATAATTTTTTTTGGTCATGTGGGAGACTGTTCCATTTTTAGGAGATATAGGCTGAAATAGGGATGAAGAGTCATGGTCTCTGTAAGTCAGTCTCAAATGGTTCAACAGACACATGAATTTAGGCAAGGGATATGGTAGTGTTTACTATTCTTGTAGCTTTCCTGTAGGTTTGAAATATTTCAAAATAAAAAGTTAGGGGAAAATGTTATATAGGTTTTTTCCAATTCTCAGAAAACGAGGAAGTCCAATAATGGTCTATCACACGACTCTCAGTATACTAGGTTGTTTCATTGACTGGGATGTTGTCTTCTTCGCCCTTTCTGAAGCAGATTTGCCAAGTATTCTCCACCACAGTAGTAATCACTGGCATTTTCATATTCCAGGTGCCTTCACATCTGTTGTATTATGTTTATTATCGTGAATAGTCATATACATGAAGAAGTTTATGCTTTTAAGTCCCACAGTCACAACTAACTTTTAAAAAAGTGCTCATGATGTGTCAGGCACTGTTCTATGTATTTTATACAAATTAACCCATTTCATTCTCACAGCCACCCTAGAGGGGAGGTACCTCTATTATTGCCATTTTCAAAAAGGAAATTGAGGCACAGAGAAGTGGTATAACTTAACCAAAGTCGCACAGTCAGCGAGGGTGTAGTGGCAGAGGGTGTAGCTGCATTTAGCAGCCAGGTCATCTAAGTTTGCTAGGAGTAGGGCTTTTGCTACTCAAACTTTTACTTTTCTCAGAGGGGTTATGGTTGCCTGTCCACAGCAGAAAGGCTACTCCTTGAGAGAGGGAGTAATAATAGTATTAATAATTACAGAAAATACCATCTTTGAATACTCGCTTTGTGCCAGGCACAGGCGAGATGTTTTCCGCCTGTTTAGTCTTCAGAATATCTCTGTAGGGTGAGGGCTATTATTATCCCCATTGGACAAAAGAGGAAACAGGCAGAGAACTTCCAGTAATTCCTGCAGTCATAAGGCGCGGAGCCAGGTCTTGAACTGAAAGCAGTTTGACTCCAGAGCCTTGTCACCTCTCTGTTTAGCACCCCTGCCCCCAACCCCATGGCTGGCTTAGCTCTACCTGTCATCTCAATGGGTCTGAAGGTAACTGAGCTGTAGAAAGTCGGCTGCTGGGTGACGGGCCACACTCATCACCTTGTTCACCCTCTCTGTTCTCAGATGGAGACACTTTAATGAAGAAGAGGATGAGGAGTGGGAGGAGGAAGAAAGCATTGTATCCTTCCTCCTTGGGGCTTCTCATTGGGCTGTGACATTCCATCTCACCTCTCTTCCAGTTTGCCATTTTATTGAGTGCCTTTTTCTAATTGAATGCACCTGGGCAGAAAGTCCTCGCCCTATTGATTGTGGTCATTGCTTTGTCTTTACTTTTCCTTATAGGAACAAAACAGGGGAGCCCCTATTCCTTTGAGGTGGAGGTGACTGGTGAAGTTCCCAGGCAGATCATCCAATTGCCCACCAACTCCTTTGCACCTGCCCTGTGTCCAGCTCACCTGCCTCCTCAGTGGCCAGTTCTTGGTCCTGGAGGACCAGGGTGACCTGGCTCTGGTTATAGATGTCCCAGGCAGGGGCAAAGCAGAAGAGTCTCTCGTAAAGCTCTGCTCCCCAGGGTCTCCCTTCCCTAGGCTGCAGGTTCACACCTCAGCTTCCAGGACTGGACAGTCTCCATGTGTCCTTACCTCAATTAATAAATCAGCAACCAAAAACAATATGTACTCTTGGGACAGCACGAGGGGCAGCAGGATGAAGTGGTTAAGAGCATGGACTCTGCAGCCAGACTGCCTGGGTTGAATCCTGCATCCACCACTTACCGGCTGTGTGACCTTGGGCTGGTTACTTAGCCCTCTGAGTATTGGTTCCCTTTTCTGTAAAATAAGGGAAAATAACAATATACTTCTCATAAGGTTGATGTGGAGATGAAATAATTTACTACATATCAAGTATGGGCAGTGCCTAGAACATAGTAAGCACTACACAAAGGGTTGTTACTATTGCTAGTGGCCACAAGGTGCTAGGCCCTGCAGAGGAGACACAGGCTTATAGGACACAGTCCCTGTCTGTAAGGAGAGGTAGTACAGCATTAATAAGGGTACAGTTTGGGGGAGCCAAGTAGACCTTCAGTGTGTTATTTAATCCCAACATACCTCAGAATTCCCCTCTGAAAACAATTCTTAGAGGGCAAGATGGTGGATTGTAAACACTTTGCCCACTGCCAAGCACTTCGTTGGATCTCAATCCAGGTGAATTGTCTTCCCCCTTCCAGGAGCTTACACCCTGGCTGGGGTAGAGAACAGGTCCAGAACTAGATAGCCAAATGTAGGCCATGTGCTGTGGGATCTGCAGGAGTTTGGGGGCCCGAGGTTTAGTTCCTGGAGCTCAACTGTTCCAGGGAGGCTTCCTGAAGGAGGACAGACCTGAGATGGGCCTGGAAGGACGAATAAATAAACTGAGAGGAGAGGACACTTGAGGTGGAGGAGGTGGGGTGACCAGGCATGGTGTGGGGGCATTGAGGAGATGGGGAGGGCAAGGAGAGGACCTGCTCCGCTTTTAGAAGTCTGCAGAGAAGGCGATTGTGCTCCTCTTCCCTTTCCCACATCATTTTCTAGTTGGAGTTTTCCTTGCTATCTAATTTACATGCCTCTTGCTGTCGCTCTCTCTAGAAGTAGAGGGCAGTAGTTATTTCAAACTGAATAAGCTTTTGGTGTCTTCCTTAGGGATCTTTATGCGTGATATTGGGGTAAAGACCAGATGAGATTTCTTACATGAAAGTGGCAGGAATTCTGAAGGGCAGTTCCCAGTGAAAGTATTTGGCTATGAATGACCAAAATAAGGCATTATCTAAAATGCAAGAACCAGGCCAGGTGCGGTGGCTGATGTCTGTAATCCCAGCACTCTGGGAGGCCAAGGTGGGAGGATCACTTGAGCTTGGGAGTTCGAGACCAGCCTGAGCAAGAGTGAGACCCCCCCATCTCTACTAAAAATAGAAAAAATTAGCTGGGCATGATGGTGTGCACCTGTAGTCCCAGCAACTTGGGAGGCTGAGGCAGGAGGATTGCTTGAGCCCAGGTTGCTGTGAGCTAGGCTGATGCCACTGCACTATGGCCCAGGTGACAGAGCAAGAATCTGTCTCATAAATAAATAAATAAAAATGCAAGAACCAAGCCCAGGGATGCTTATAGCAGGGAAGTGATGCAATAAAGAACAGATTGTTAAGTCAGTGCTGTGGGACACACTGGCCAATCATTTGGTAAAATAAAGCTAGACACTCCCCTCCACAACATGATATACTGAATAAATATAGGTAAAGATTTACACTTTTTAAAATATGCCTTTATTGTAGGTACCCTTAACATGCAGATTTTGGGGATTCATCACACACTTGGAGAATGAGAAGTTCTGAGGCAGGACCTAAGCATCTGCATTTTCTGGGACTGTAAACTAGTACATCTGCTGTGGAAAGCAATATGGAGATACCTCAAAGAGATAGAAGTAGAATTACCATTTGATCCAGCAATCCCATTACTGGGCATCTACCCAAAAAAACAAATGACATTCTATAAAAAAGACATCTGCGCTAGAATGTATATAGTAGCACAATTCCCAGTTGCAAAGATGTGGAAACAACCCAAGTGCCCATCAATACATTTGTGGATTAATAAAATGTGGTATATGTATACCGTGGAGTTCTACTCAGCCACAAAAAACAATGGTGATATAGCACCTCTTGTATTATCCTGGGTAGAGCTGGAGCGCATTCTACTAAGTGAAGTATCCCAAGAATGGAAAAACAAGCACCACATGTACTCACCATCAAACTGGTATTAACTGATCAACACTAAAGTGCACATATAGTAATAACATTCATCAGGTGTCAGGCAGATGGGAGGGGAGAGGAGGGGATGGGTATACACATACCTAATGGGTGTGGTGCACACCATCTGGGGGATGGACACGCTTGAAGCCCTGACTTGGGTGGGCCAAAGGGAACATAGGTAACCTAAGCATTTGTACCCTGGTAATATGCTGAAATGAAAAAAAATTTAAAAAAAAAGTAATCTGCATTTTCAACAAGCTCCAGGGTGATAAGAATCACATATAAATATTTCCTATATTTTCTTCTAGTATTTATATAATTTCAGGGTGGGGAAGGAATGATTCAAAGGTAAAAATCATTAAAGAAAATGTTGGTAAATCAGGCTACCTAAAAATAAATTTTCTATTTAAAAAGATTTATTTTATTTTTATTTATTTTTATTTTTATTTTATTTATTTATTTTTTGAGACAGAGTCTCACTCTGTTGCCCGGGCTAGAGTGAGTGCCGTGGCGTCAGCCTAGCTCACAGCAACCTCAAACTCCTGGGCTCAAGTGATCCTTCTGCCTCAGCCTCCCGAGTAGCTGGGACTACAGGCAGGCGCCACCATGCCCGGCTAATTTTTTCTATATATATTTTTAGCTGTCCATATAATTTCTTTCTATTTTTAGTAGAGACGGGGTCTCGCTCTTGCTCAGGCTGGTGTCGAACTCCTGAGCTCCAACGATCCGCCCGCCTCGGCCTCCCAGAGTGCTAGGATTACAGGCGTGAGCCACCGTGCCCGGCCTAAAAAGATTTATTTTAAAAACACCTTCTATTTGTTAAAAAAAAAAAAGAGAAATCCACCATGAACCAAAAATAGTTAAATAATGAACTAAAACTTTGTTTTCATAAAATATATGACAAAGAAAAAAAATACTAAAAAGGGTTAATATCCTTAAAGTGTAATAAGCACTTATAATCAATAAGAAAACAAACATCCCTATAAAGGACTGAGTAAAGGACATGAATAGGTAATTTAAATAAGAAATGTAAATGTCTAATAATATGCCAAAATAGATTATTACTAAGAAACTATTTTTCATCTTTCCAGTTGGCATAGTTGTTTTAAAAAATAGATATCTAATATTGGTGGAGTAGATTGGGTCAGCCTTTCAGCAGGGAAATTTGGCAATAAGAACTGTATCAAAAGCCTTAGAATGTTTCATAACTTTAGGTTGAGAAATTCCACTTCTAGAAATTAATTCAGTTCTAGAAATAATCATGAGTATGCACAAAGATAATACCACAAAAAAGTTTTGCAGTATTGTTTTTAATAGGAAGAAATAGCAACAATTTAAATTTCTTTTTTTAAATTTATTTAATTTTTTTGATTTCAGCATATTACAGGGGGGCACAAATGTTTAGGTTACATATATTGCCTTTGCCTCACCTGAGTCAGAGGTTCAAGTGTGTCCATCCCCCAGACTGTGTGCACTGCACCCATTAGGTGTGAATGTACCCACCCCCTCCTCCCCCCAACAATTTAAATTTTAACAGTACAGGTTTGGAAAAATAAATTATGATACATTCACCCAATGGTTTACTATGTAGCCATTAAAAATGATGTTGTAGAATATTTAATGATATGGAAAAATGTTAACAGTGCTTTTTTTTTTAGTGAAAAAAGGTTACAGAACGGTTTGTGTTGATCTCATTTAAAAATGGGTGTGTTTATTGATAGAACAAAGATTAGAAAAATAAACACTGACATTTTACTTTGTTTATTTATTTTTTTGAGACAGGGTCTCACTCTGTTGCACGGGTTAGAGTGCCGTGGCATCAGCCTAGCCCAGAGCAACCTCTAAATCCTGGGCTCAAGTGATCCTCTTGCCTCTGCCTCTCCAGTAGCTAGGCCTACAGGCGTGCACCACCACACCCAGCTGATTTTTACTATTTTAAGCAGAGACTGGGTCTCACTGTTGCTCAGGCTGGTCTTGAACTCCTGAGCTCAAGGGATCCTCTCAACTCTGCCTCCCAGAGTCCTAGGATTACAGGCCTGAGCTACCATGCCTGGCTAACATTGACATTTTAAAGAGTTATCTATCAATGCTGAAATTGCAAGTGATTATTATTTTCCTTTTTGTGTGGCTTGTCTGTATTTTCCAAGTTTTCTACAATGCAAAAAAAATATTTTCATGATATGAAAACTACAATAAAATTTATTGTGTAAGAAAGAACAGTTAATTGAGAAAATAGCATAGAATTTGCATATTCTATATAGTATCATTTCTCTAGTTATTTCCTTAGTGAGTAAGGAAGGTAACACTTCGTTAGTGTCTCCCAAGTCAGGAGGACTCCAGGAGAGGCAGGGATCCTCAAGGCCTCATCCCATTTAGAGCATTAATGGAGGTCTGCCGTCTGTCGGCTGGTCACGTGGAATCCAGCTTCCGGCCCACGTACAAAGTAACCCAAAGTTTGGAAGGTTGAAGTCTGAGCAAGAAACTCCTTCAGAGAGTCCAGTTTCTCCACCCACAGTCTCCACAAACAGAAATGGAGGCCGACTTTAAAGGCTTGTCCAACACCACACAACCAACTTAATAACAAGCCGAGGCCTTGAATCCATGGCCTTTCCTTCCTGTTGCATTTCTGGAACACGCTGATTTAGACCATGGCTTTTCGTACTTTAAAGCGCACTGGAATCTAGTTAAAATGCAGATTCTGACTCAGCAGGTCAGGGGTGGGCCTGAGAGTCTGCATTTCTTACCAGCTCCCAGGGGATGCGGACCTGTGTGGGGGAATCACAGTTTAAGCATTAATACAGTGGTATGGAGCACAGAATCTGGAGCAAAGGGCCAGCTTCCCAACCTTAGCTCTTTCATGGGCCTACTCCGTGTGATGGTTACAGTTACTGTGCCTCCGTTTCCGAGTTTTCATGAAGGTTTAATAGTGTTGTATATTAAGTACTTGGGAACAGCATTCCCTGAGAAGTAGCCATTTACCACGTTCCTTACAGCAAGCGGCCGGTGAAGTGGGGTTTAACGAATGAATAAATGACCTTTGGAGAAAAGTTCTTTCCTGGGTGAGCAAAGTCAGAGAAGAAAAATGGGCGGGCCCGTTGGTGGGGAAGACACCCAGAAAGCTCTCCCCACCCGGCGGTCGGGAGGGCCCCGGGTGCCCGGAAGCCGGCCGGCTCGCGCCTGGCGGGCCAATGGGCGGCGGGGAGGGAGGGGCGAGCGGCCCGCCAGCCCTTTCCGTCTGGGCGCCGGCAGCCCCGCCCCTCGGAACGTTGCGACGTCCGAGCATTCCACGGTTGCTACATCGTCGCGAGGGGCGGGGCGCCTGTCAGGGAAGCGGCGCGCGCGCGGGCAGCGGGCGGGCTGGGGCTCCGCCGCGCAGTGCCAGCGCCAGACCCGCGCCCCGCGCTCTGCGACCCGCCGCCCGCGCTCTGACTCGCGAGCCCGCATTCCCGTCCTGCCCGCGCGCCGCCCGAGTATGGAGTTGCTGTGTTGCGAGGGCACCCGGCACGCGCCCCGGGCCGGGCCGGACCCGCGGCTGCTAGGGGACCAACGTGTCCTGCAGAGCTTGCTCCGCCTGGAGGAGCGCTACGTGCCCCGCGCCTCCTACTTCCAGTGCGTGCAGAGGGAGATCAAGCCGCACATGCGGAAGATGCTGGCATACTGGATGCTGGAGGTACCGCCCGGACGGGTCCCCCCTCTCCCACCACCTCTGGCCTTGAACATACTGGGGCCGCCCTGTCGGGACATCCTGGTCCCAGCAACAATCTGCGAGATGCTCCTGTGGCCCAGACTCCCGGGGCCTGGCCTTTCCCTGGGGCACCCTCGCCCGCTGCCTCTGTGGCGTCCCTTTCCCTTCCCCAGCCTTAATCGGCTTCTTCTGACTGTGACTGCCAGTCAATTGGCACCCTAAGTCTCTCTTCGGGCCAGGAAAGCGGCACAAGGGACACCCTCTCCTCTTCGGCTTCTCTCGGCGTCTCCTGCTTCCCTCCCCCTCTCAGTGTTCTCAGGAGAGCGCGCTTGGAAAACCCTGGGCCCGGCCGCCCCCGCCCCAGAGCCGGTTCCTGTGTCTGTCGCGGGGTTCTGGCGGGGAAGGCGGTGGGGGTGGCGCGCGCCCTGTTCCGGCCGACAGGGAAATGAAAAGTGCGGGAGGCAGCTGCTGGAGTCTCCTCCCTTCCCCTCGGGTGTGTGCAGTGGCGAGGGTAATGCGGGGTAATGTCCCAGTCCTCCCGCTACCGTGGGTGACCCTTCCGTGCCACTTCCCCTCGCTGTGGGGGAGGGGAGTCTCTGTTTGGAATCCTTCATAAGGAGGGGCGCCTCTGCTTTACCACCCCCCACCCCACGCAAGGGGAGAGGGGCGGCGGCAACGCAGAGGAAGTGGGGGGCGTCGCATTGCGAAGGGCGCATCCTCCTTAGTTATTGGTCCTTGTCACTGTAAGTAGCTTACCCTCTCCCGTTTTTCGCTCCGTATTCCACCTCCCTTCAGCGCCCCTCTCCCCCTTAATGCTGCTGTGTTTCCCATGCTCCTGCCCCAGCGGTGACTGTGCGCCCTCTCCCAGGTGTGTGAGGAGCAGCGCTGTGAGGAGGAAGTCTTCCCCCTGGCCATGAACTACTTGGATCGCTACCTGTCCTGCGTCCCCACCCGAAAGGCGCAGTTGCAGCTCTTGGGTGCGGTCTGCATGCTGCTGGCCTCCAAGCTGCGGGAAACCACGCCCCTGACCATCGAAAAACTGTGCATCTACACCGACCATGCTGTCTCTCCCCGCCAGTTGCGGGTGCGTGTGTAATTCCCCCCACCCCAACACATACTGTTTCCCCACTTCCCAGGAAAGGGAAAGCTAAGACTTCAGAGGCTTTCTGCCCCCTGGAGAGGGAGCAAGGCAAGCCCCCTGAAGCATTTTTAGAAGGGAACTGGGTTGGGGGAAGAGAGGGCAGTGTGGTGTGCTGGTTAAGGTAGCCCTCACCGGGCTTGGGCTGCAGGCATGAACTAAACCCCCTCCTCCTGACCTCCAGGGGATGCCACTCCTTCCTGGTCTTTCCCCCAGATAGCAACAAGTCAAACTGCATGTCTGGCTCACTAGTACTTTGCCTCTGGGTTTACACAGCCACCATGAGTTATTTATTGGCAGCAGAAGGGCATGCCTGCACACCCCCACTGGAGTGGGGGAGTGGAATGTGCCTCATGTGGGGGAGGGGGGCTGCCTTGGTTCAGTCTTTATCCCCGTGTGGACTTTGATAGAAAAGCCTCGCAGAGCAGATTAAAGCCAGGCCCTGATTACTTTAAGGAAGGGCTGAGTTGTTTCATCCCACCTTCTTTCCTTCCCCTTATATCCCAGAAGAGACAGCTTCTTCCTAATCCTCTCTTCCCTGGCCTTACTCTGAGGAACTGGAGCAGCTGCTTTGGGCCTGGTGGAAACATCTCTCCCTTTCCCCTTAGCCAAAGGCCCAAGCTGAGGGACAGACAGGGAGCTGAGCTGCAGCTGCTTCCGATGTGATAATGGTGCCCCTCCCCCGGCCTGCTGACTCTGACCAAGGTCTTTCATAACCCTGTGGGGAGCTGCTGTCACTCCTGTGGTTTGGGAAGTGGCTCCCAGGGCCTCTTGCTGGGAACTTGGGCTGGTTTTTCCTCTGAGGCAGGGCAGGAAAGTCGCTCACTGGTTCTGTCCTGCCTCAGAAGCAGCCTGGGAAGGAGGTGGGGGAGCTGCTTGGATTTGGAAGAGGTTATTTAAGGCATGCAGATCATCTCCTAGGGGGCCGAGGGGAGAGGGTGGGTGAGCTGGCACCTTCCTCCACCTTGCTCTGTGGCCGGCAAAGTCTTCTTCTGACCCTGAGAGGACTCTTTGGGCTCCATCTCCCAGGGAGGAGGGCAGCAAGCAGGCTGCTGTGATTGGCTGGTGGAGACGCCAGGGTACTGGGGCCCCCGGACTGCTGTGAGTCGAGGAACAGGATTCCTCTTCCTGCCAAGTAGCTCAGAGATGGGAGTAAGAGGCCGGAGTTGGGAATCCAGGAGACTCCACAGCTCTTTGTGATGAATCTGGTAGTTTTTGGCAAGTCTGAAGGTGGAAGTAGTTTCCAGGGCCAGAGAGCAAGATGTTTTTGGAGGGATTAGGGCTACAAGGTAGAAGGGAACTTCTTTTTTTGTGAGAAGATTGAGGCTATATATATGCCTTTGTGTGAGGGGGATTTTTCAGAACACACAAAAAGTACTCATCCCTGACTCCTGCCTGAGCTGGGGGTGAAGCGTCCAATAGACTTCCTAGAAGGTCAGAGTTGGAAGAGACCTCAGAGAACTCCAGTCAGCCCAAGTCCTTGTGCAGCAGAGGAAGGTGGAGGCCCAGGGAAGGAGGAAAGGGTCCTGCCTCAGCATTGCACTGAGCAGATACTGTAGAACCTGGGTCTTCTAGCTAGACCAGGTTGACTTAAAAGTTAGGGATGTGACGAATGCTGCCAGCCACTGAAGCTAATCACTCCCAGGGGTATGTTCTCTGCCAAGTAGGGCTGGGATTCTCAGGGGTTGCCTAGATATGAGGGTGGCCATCTTCCTCATGCAGGACTCCCCGCCTCCCCATAGGGAGAGCCCCACTCCCAGTTGTCTTGTAGATAATTTCCTGGAGGCTAGGTCCTTTCTGTTTACTCCTGAGTTAGGAGTTTGGCTACTGGGACAAGTTCTGAAAGTAGAATCCTAGGTTCTCTGCCTTATTTCCAGTCCAGGGTATTTTCTTGGGGGCCCTGTGAAAGGCTTGGGGTTGATTGGAGAGGCTGACACCTAAGCTAGGGCTAGGAGAGAGACAGCTGTGGCTGTGGGCCTGGAAGAGACTGGGTGGGGTTGCCATTTCTGCCTCAATAAGGAGTCAAACCCACAAGTTCCTTCCTGAGATAAAACAATGAAGAAATCCTCGTGTGTGTAACTTGGAAATGGGGCCAGGTCTGGTAGCCCCAGATGAGTGGACTGGGGTGGAGCTCTCAGCCTCCCTCCAAGACCTAGCATTGCTATGTAGGCTTGGCCTCCACCTATCCTCCTGAGGGTCAAGTGGCATTGGGCACCATGGAGTCCAGCTGAAGGGTACGGTGCCATACCTCAGCACCCACCCCTGATGTCCCACTAAGGGGATGTGGGTTGGGTTAGGCAACCTCCCATTTGAGGAACCTCAGAGGAGACTCAGTGGCCGTGTCATAGAAGTGGCCTCATACTCACTCCTGTTTATTCAAGAGGTGTGGACTTGGCTGGGATGCAGTTGTCGGGGGAGGCTAGTGGCGATCTCCCCTTTCACAATCCTTGGGGTTTTGAGTCTTTCTGCTTCATCCCAGAGGATCCTCAGGTTCATGGTGGTGTTGGTGATATCTGCTGCTTCAGTCTTACAACCCTGGCTGGAGAAGTGCCCAGAGCCTTGAATGAAGTCAGGAGAAGGCCTGGATTATTGGCCCCTTAAAGATAATCAGACAGGCTTAAAAGGGATAATCCATGTAAAGCATGTTGTCCTGGCACCTGGTAAATGTTCAATAAATCCTTGATGCAAATGCCTGCAGGTCTTCTCTGCCTTGGACTCCATGGTGCCAGTCCTTAAAACCAGAAGCAGAACTGGGGTCTTGAGCTTCAAAAGTCTGGGCTTCCTTCCCCGTGAGATTTCTACTTTACTCCTCCCTTCCCTTCTCCAGTCACTGACCCCACCCTTTTCCCCATCCCCCAGGACTGGGAGGTGCTGGTTCTTGGGAAGCTCAAGTGGGACCTGGCTGCCGTGATTGCGCATGATTTCCTAGCCCTGATTCTGCACCGACTCTCTCTGCCCCGTGACCGACAGGCCTTGGTCAAAAAGCACGCCCAGACCTTTTTGGCCCTCTGTGCTACAGGTAAGAGCCCTGCGCACATTTTTGCCAAACCGAGAAAAATCAAAAGACTAAGGGTGAGAGGTAACTAGGAGATTCCACCTTATATTCCTCTTAAATTCATTTGTGAAAATTATATCCCTTCTGCCCCCAGTTTCAATACAGAGAAGCAGATTATAACTGGAGGAATATGGGATCTCAGAGACCCCAGTGTGCCGGGAGGACAGTGAGGGTGTAGAGAGTTGACTTGCCCAAGGTCTCACAGTAAGTTGGGAGGAGAACCCAGGCCTTTTGGCCCTAGTCATGTTTCCATACTAGGGAGGGTCTCACCTATCCCCTGGTCCCTGGCCAGAAGCACCCTGGACCTAAGGAAATTTGCTGTTTTTCCTGATCCTCTCTAGGAAAGTGGCTCTTTCCTTTCTCCCTTGCTGATATCCTACCCCACCCACTGCTGGGGGTTTCCAGTATGCCCCCTGCTCCATTCATGCCACCTGGCACTTTCTGAGGAGTAGGAACTCCGCACTGGCTGTTATCCTTGGGGTTTCCTTGTCTCATGGTTCCCTCTCCTCCTTTCCAAGATTACACCTTTGCCATGTACCCACCGTCCATGATTGCAACAGGCAGCATTGGGGCTGCGGTGCAAGGCCTGGGTGCCTGCTCCACCTCCGGGGACGAGCTCACGGAGCTGCTGGCAGGGATCACAGGCACTGAAGTGGTGAGTGCTGGGCGGCGGGGCAGCAGCCTCTCCATTCATAAGGCAGCGCTGTCCCCTAAGCCTCCAGTAGGGGGAGGCAACCACCCCAACCTGGTCCCCTCTCCTGGTTTCACAGCCTTGGGGCTTCTGTGGCTTTTTATCTCCTGCCTTGGTCTGGAGAAGAGCAAGTATCTTGGGTAGCGTGAAGGGTGCTGGCCCTAGGTGCCCTTTTCTTGCCAAGTGGCGTGCTGAAGAGGGGGTGGGGGATTTGGTGTCAGATGCAGGGCTGCTCTCACACCCTCTTGCCACATCCTCTTGCCAGTTTCTGAGAACTGAAGACCGATTCCTGGGGCTGGGCTGTGGCCTAACCTCCCCAGACTTCCCTGTGCTGGGAGGTGTCCTTCTCCCACACCTGCTGCCAGATGTTGTTGCGGGGAGCGGTCCCTCCTCACTGTTCCCTCCCGTTCCCAGGACTGCCTGCGGGCCTGTCAGGAGCAGATTGAAGCCGCGCTCAGGGAGAGCCTCAGGGAAGCTGCCCAGACCAGCTCCAGCCCAGCGCCTAAAGCCCCCCGGGGCTCCAGCAGCCAGGGGCCCACCCAGACCAGCACTCCCACAGATGTCACAGCCATCCACCTGTAGCCCTGGAGAGGCCCCCTCCAGTGGCCACTAAGCAGAGGAGGGGCCATCGCCACCCCCCTCCCTGCCTCCAGGAACAAACCGTGCCACATCTGAAGCCTAAGGGGGCTCCTATTCCTCCCCTCACAATACCCAAGAGGGTCAGGTCCTACCTATCCCTGCAGTGTGCACTAAGGGGCCTGGCCAGCCAAGATTCTGTTTGGGTGGCTAGCTGAGCTCCTCCTCCCCGCATCTGACCAGCTCAGCTCCTTCCCTGACTTTACTGGGGTTGGGGGGCTAGGCTGGTCAGATGACATTGGAATAAGTGAAATCCATGCACCAGCATTCCTTTTGAGGCCCCCCCCCTCCCCGGGGGCTCTCATGTTCTCAATTGCCAAAATGCCCCAGTGCCTTCTAAAGGTGTTGCCCCTTCTAGGGTTATTGTATTTGGATTGGGGTCCTCCTGAAGATGGAATTTCAGGCATGACTTGTTGACAGACATGTGTGAGGGGAAATCGTCTAAATGGCTCCTCTCAGCACACTTTTGGAGGCCCCTGTTTAATCCGTGCTCACAGCTGCTCCTAGAGGGAGGGGCCTAGGTCTTGGCCAGAGGGGCAGAAACCTACGGAATTCCTCCTTGCTTTGCTTTCTGCTTTGCTTCTCCTGTGTGATTGAAGGGTTTGGTGCTGAAGGAAGAGGTCGTTTTAATTTATTAATTGCTTTCAGTACAACTGTAAGAGGGTGCAGTGGGGCCTGCCTGTCCCACAAGTGGTGGTAACCCTGGTGGTTGCTGTTTCCCTCCCCTCTGCAACTGGCTAAAGAAACGTTGTGGCCCAGGAGCTGCTACAGCCTGGAGTGGGGTCATGCCCTCCTCTCCCTTTGGCCCTCTGCCCCATCCTCCAGGGAGGAGGATGAAGCAGGGATGCCCTGGAGGTGGCCAAGCCCCTGTCTGGAGAAGGAGGCAAGCCCTATTGACACAGGTCTTTCCTAAGGCCACAAGGTTTAGGCTGGTGGCCCAGGACCATCATGCTACCTTAATAAAGATTCTGGAATAAAACTGGCTTTGCCTTCTTGGAGTGGATGGTGGTGTGGGTAAAAGCCTATTTCTAGCTCTACCATCTAAGGAGGTAGAAGTCAATGGCCTAAAGCAGGGATCAAGCCTTTTCTGTAAAGGGCTGGATATTTAGGCTTTGTGGGCTATACGGCCTCTGCCCCAAATATAGTCAGTTCTGCTTTATAATGTGACCTATACATTCCTAAAAATCGCTATGCTATGCAAAATTGCACAACAAAAACCACAGGGCTCATGGGAAAAATGGGGCTTGAGCTACAACACCCAAAAACTTAATGAGTGACACATTTTTTAAAAAAGGAAATAGAGGATAGCTTGGTTTTTACATGTCAAATAATTAAGAAATAGATAAATATTACAATAAACACAGCCTTTTATCTTGAAGACATGAAGTTTGCTTGTGGAAACATGGAAGCTGACCTGGGATCTACTCATCCCTGGGCCCAACCTTATTCTCTGACCTCTCTTGGCCCCTGTATCTCTGCTTTCCTCGAGGAGGGGCTTTCTCTTGTAGTCCTTTCATCCACAGTAGAGACACAACCATCTTGGGACAACCTGCTCCTGGTTGCTGGCATTTGACCAAAGCAGCCTGTCTCATGTGAGGGGGAGGCAGCCAATATCCCCACCCCCCCTTAGGCATAGCCTGGAGAAACAAACTTGTAGCTTAGCAGGGACAGGTGGTTACCCTCCAGCTGAAGAGGGAAGGCGAAAGACCTCCACTGACCACACCAAAACACAGATGTCCAATAAATACCTGCCTGTTTTTATGGCATCCCAGTGACTTGACAACAGCCAGAGAGCAAGTACTTAAACCAAGTCCCAGCTGGGGAGTGGGAAAGCTGGGGTGTCCACTCTCAAGTCAGGTCTCAGAACTGAGCAGAAGGTAGGCCTAGAAGCAAGGAAGGAGCCAGTGAGGCCCTCTGTCCTTGTCCTAGGCTGGAAGCCACAGATGCCCCTGTGACGCATCACTGCTCTGATCTGGGTCTGCCCCCATTAAAGCTCAGTCTCATCTTTAGTTACGAGCAGGGGACCTGGTGTCTTCCCACGCCCCTCCGATCAGGACAGGTGACTGTTTTCTTCACTCCATGGTGATGGGAACATCTTCCACATCTCGGGGGACTGCACTCTGAAGCTCACGCCTGATTTCAGGGGACAGTTGTGGATGGGTCTGTAGCCGAAGCAGTTCCAGGAGGGCCTCTTTCTGATCCGTGGCCAAGTCTGCCTTGTAGCGCTGGACCAAAGTCAGAAGGCACTGGTGCCAGAGCACAGGCAGCTCGCGATTCTCTGTCCGGAACCCCAGGAAGTGGAAGACCAGGGCGTCCAGTACCCGGTAAGGCAGCGCGTACTTCTTATCCAGCAGCAGTCGCAGGAAGATGCTGTTGGCACCGCTGTATTTCATCTCAGCAATTTTCAGCATGGCTGCACTGGTGGGAGAGGCAGGTGAGGTGGGATTAGTGGGGGAAATGTTAGAGGAAGGATCGACTTGTCCCTCTACACTTTTCCCCTCTTCTGGCTCTTAAACTATAGGATTCCTAAGGGGGCCATCTCAGGCCTCCTCCTCACCTACCCAATCTCATTATACTCCCTTGACTCCAACTACCATCTCTAAGTGGGTCCATCCCAAACTTCTACCTCTGGCTGAGACTGCTTTTTTTTTTTTTTTTTTTGTGAGACAGAGTCTCACTCTGTTGCCCAGGCTAGAGTGCTGTGGTGTCAGCCTAGCTCACAGCAACCTCAAACTCCTGGGCTTAAGCGATCCTACTGCCTCAGCCTCCTGAGTAGCTGGGACTACAGGCATGCGCCACCACGTCCGGCTAAGTTTTTCTATATATATTTTTAGCTGTCCATATAATTTCTTTCTATTTTTTTTTTTAGTAGAGATGGGGTCTCGCTCTTGCTCAGGCTGGTCTTGAACTCCTGAGCTCAAACAATCCACCTGCCTTGGCCTCCCTGAGTGCTAGGATTACAGGCGTGAGCCACCGCACCCAGCCAGACTGCTTGTCTTACTATCTAGCTGGAATATGTCCAAGTGTCTTGACATCGCCACCCCTAACCTACTTTCTTCCTTGTGTTCCTTATTGATTTATTCAACTATTTGTGGAGCACCTACTACAAGCCAGGCACTGGGATCCTGTTCTGGTCGAGCTTACATTCTAGTAATGATATACCCACTGGTGTAAACAAGCCACAAACCAAGGGCTATTCTTAGTTCCTTCCCTACTCTGCTCCCCACCCCCAAGTCCTGGCAATTCCACTGTCTGGATATTCACTGGCCAGCACGCCCTGCCCCCCTCCCCCTGAAAACACTACCTGGAGTGCAACACAGGGATGGAGCACTTGGTGATGATGCTACCCACGATGATGGCTTCCCGGAGGGTACAAGTGCCCGACTCACACAGTGGTATCAGGATCCCTGGGGAGGATCAGAGGGCAGTCACTGAGTCCAGGGTGAGCGAAAGGTGCTATAGCAGGAAGCACACCCACCCACCTCAGGGACAGTCACTAAAACTTGGCCTGCAGCCATTTCCTAAGTCAGGTCTGCTACTTTTCCCTGAAGAGCCCTACCTTTTTCCTTTCTTCCCTGCCTCTGGGCTCCCACCTTTGAACCAGGCTCCAGGCTTGAATAGGGCCTTCTTGAGTGCCATGTAGAGGTGGAAGTTCAGTCTTTTGTATTCGGCAATGTCGTCTCGTACCCTGGGCAGCAGGACAAGGTTGTAGAAGCGCTGGGCCATGCGTTCCTTCAGGTTAGAGGCAAAAATCCTAGTGGGGTGTAAGGGGGGAGTTCCCAAGTCATATGATAGTCTGGACCTGGCCCTTTAAATATGACTGTGGACAGCACATGCAAGAGATTTTAAAGTAAGATATGGAACCATTGTCTCAGTGAGGGCCGTGTGGGAGCTGTGGGAATGGAACCTCAGGTCGGCTTAGAGAGAGAACAGGAGGGGCAACAAGATGTACCCAAACAGGGGGAATGCTGTCTATTGTTGGCAGAACCAGAGTGCTTCCAAACTGATGGCTCCTCAGCTACTCAGCTTCCTCTCCCCAGCATGAGTCCTCTGTACCCTGCTGTCACATGGAACCTGAGCATGCCTGGGCAGCCACAACTTCTGAGGTACTCTGACAGGGTTGTATCACAGCAGCTATATCACTCCCCTAGAAATTCATCACAGGAAGTTCCCAACTGGGTCTTGGCCCCCAAAAACGAAATAGGAAAAGCTAGGAAAAGGATAATATACAGAAGCACAAAAGAGAACTCTGGGACAAAGCTCAAATGTAATGGCAAAGGTAGGGAAAGTCTGTATGTCCCCAGCCCAACCCCCACCTACAGACCCAAGGCTACCCTAACTCCCATCTACTCTACCTAGTAGCTTGGTACATGGCAGCTGCAGTCCAGGCCTCAGGCTCTGTGACATAGAGGATCTGCTCCCAGTTGGAGAGTGCAGGGATGATCTTAAATGCTTTGGGCAGTTTTCCACTGCGGTACTTAGATAACACCTAGGGATGAAGGAAGTAAAATAATCATCATTAACACCTATAGTGCTTGCTTATGTGTCAGGTACTTATCTGGATGCTTTTTACATATTAACCCATTTCATCCTCACAGTAACCCTATTAAGAGGTGTTATTATGTTTGCTTTGCAGATGACCAGAAAGTTCTAGTAACTGACTCAAGGTTGCCAAGTCACTAACAGGCAGAGCAGGAATCTGAACCTACACGCTGATTCTTAACCCTGTTTTCTGCTACCATGCCTTATTTGGTATGGGATGTGGGCGAAAAAGCCTGAGGCAGGAGCCCACAGCCCTGTGGCTCCCCTCTCAGCTCTTACCTCCCGGACCCCCCTGTAGACCTCCAGCACCCGGGGATCCAGCTGGGGCATAGGGAAGCCCGACACCTCTGACATGACCGTCTCAACCTCTGTCTGCTTCTCAGTCAGCTTCTCCATGATGATGTCAGCCAGGGTGCGCCTAAGAGGCGAGGTGCCAAGGGAAGGGGAGGGAGGAGAGAAGGAGAGCCGTGGTCACTGCCTGGGAAGCTCCAGACTCCCCACGCAGTCCCTTGTGAGCACTGACACACTGTGATCCTGTTGGGATGTGCAGCCTCAGTCCCGTCCTTGCACTCGTCCGCTCACCACAGAGTCGCTGCAGAGTGCAAAGGAACTGAAAGTCATTCCATTTAGGACACAGCTGGTAGTTGTATGGCATTATTATGAACTCAACTCTTGAGTCAGTCTGCCCAGGTTCAAATCCTGGCTCTTCCACTCCCTGGGATCTTTGGTATGTTACTTTACCTCTCTCTGCTTTAGTTTCCTCATCTGTGATGAGGGATAATAACAGTACCTGCCTCACAAGGTTAATGTAAGGATTAAATAAGTTAATGTGTATTTGTTACTTGGAACTATCAGCACATAGCATGCGTGTAAGGAGCGCTGACTCTTTCAAACACACCCAGCAATATGCTGAGGACTCTCCAATGACAAATTCCTGGTCTAGAGTGGTCTTGTAGATAATTATTTCAAGTAGCTGGGATCATTAGGGAGAGATTATGGCTCAAACTCTCCCCCCATTTGAATTTATTAAAATTAAAATCTATGGAAATATTTCTAAGACCTGTTATATTCTTCTCAGTCTCCTTAAACAGAGTACTAAATATCAAACATAATCTTAATGAGGCAGAATTACCATTACCTTGGGCTGTGGTATAATAACAGCATCTTCAGGGGCTGCTGCTGAAGTGGATTTAAAACTGCTCCTGTTTTCTGAGGGCCTACTCCATACCAAGCGCTGAGTTTGGGACTTTCCAGATAGTATGTCTTACATTCCGTGCAACACTTATGGGAGACATGGGAACTTATTCAGACATGGTAGCGAGGACTTAGGTTACTAACTCGCCCAGGGTGTCACAGCTGTCAAGTGGGGAGAAAGGGTCAAACTCAGGTCTTTCCCCTCTGGGAGGCCGAGGCGGGTGGATCGCTCGAGGTCAGGAGTTCGAGACCAGCCTGAGCGAGACCCCATCTCTACTAAAAATAGAAATAAATTATCTGGACAACTAAAAATATATATAGAAAAAATTAGGCAGGCATGGTGGCACATGCCTGTAGTCCCAGCTACTCGGGAGGCTGAGGCAGTAGGATCGCTTAAGCCCAGGAGTTTGAGGTTGCTGTGAGCTAGGCTGACGCCACGGCACTCACTCTAGCCTGGGCAACAGAGCGAGACTCTGTCTGAAAAAAAAAAAAAACAAACAAACAAAAAACCTCAGGTCTTTCAAGTTCTAAAGTGAAGGTATTTTACAATACTCTATAATGTGCCCCCAAACTAACTGGCCTCTGCTGAGCTTACATGGATCTAGGCTTGCTCTCTGAAGATCCCAGCTATCATTTTTTAAGACTGCCAGGAGTTCCTGTTTCCAGTAGTTTGTCTCTTCTATTTACTGCAAGCTGGAACACCATTCTGCTAAGTCCATCAGAATTATCTATAAAGTAGGTGTTACAAGGTGCGGAGTGAGAACCTGAGAGCCTCTCTGGTGGGACCAGCCCAAGTACACACTTTGTGACATCTGTTTCAGCCACTGGGCATCAATCTGAGAGAAGGGCTCATTTCTTCATTCTGTGCTCTCAAAATGAGCTGCCACAGAACTTATCAGCCTCCCTGGCTTTTTACAGTACAATTAGCAATGAGAGATGCATTAACCCCAAACAGCCTGAAGAACCATGGATAATATGTTATTATCAAACGGTCAGAATGAACTGGTTGAGGGCCCTTATCCTAGACTGCCCCCCTCAGGGCCAAAATCCCTGGCCTCATGAATTTCACCACAGACAGCCTCAATGCCTGCCTGTTTTGGAGTTAGCATTTATTATAGAACTGAGTAAATTAATGGTTCTAACTGGAGGTGAATCTCACCTCTCAGCTCCCCACCAACCCTGCGGACATCTAGCAATGTCTGGAGTCATTCTGGCTATCACAATCAGAGGGAAGGTCACTACTAGTGTCTAGATGGTAGAGATCAGAGATTATCTGCTAAACATCCTATATTGCACAGGACAGCCTCCACAAAAAAGAATTATCCAGCCCAAAATGCCAATAGTGCTGAGGCTGAAAAACCATAGATTAAATGAAGCTTAGGTATGAAAGAGATCTGAGCAAGGAACATAAACTTACCACTAAAAAACTCAGCATACTAAGACCAAATGCAATGGGATGGATCTCCCCAGAGACATAAAAAGGTCCTTTACCTGTTTCCCTGGGTAATTGGGCAGTTCTAGGACAAATGTACATTAGAAAAGGAGGGATTTTGAGTCTGGGTCATTTCCCTAATCAGAACGGTCCTTTGAAGGTGGGCCAGTTCTGTCAAGGTGGTCCCCCAGAACTAGCAATGCCAAGGCCCTTTCCAGAGGTAAAGAATCAAAAGCAGGGTACTTGTTTCTCTGTAGAAACTTTCTCCCAGGACCCACTATCCCAAATCCCCAGGCCAACCTGGCAGGAGGGTTCTTGTTCATGAACATCTCAATGGCACGCTCATCCTCAGGGTCCACGACCACCTCTGCATGGTGGCCCACTCCTGTCATTGTGGCAGCCTTCTCCAGGGTGGGCCACTCCTCATCCTCATCCTCTGATCCATCTTGCGGCACTCCTGGACCTAGAAAAGGGGAGATGAAATGGATGAGCACAGCAAGGAGTGGGTGAGGGACTTAGTCAATTTATGATAACTTTAGCCACTGTGTAGTACAGGCCTCACACGTGCTTGTGACAGATACAGACATGTGTAATGAAACAGATGAGGCACATACTATCTTCCTGTCCCCAGAGACTTGCAATTTTGCTTGAGAAACAAAATGTATACATAGGAAACAATGAGAAAGCAATGCTAATTAAATAATAGTTAACACACCCTACTCAGTTATGTAGCAAAATTTTCTAAACACTGTACCTATGTTAACCCTCATAACCCTAAGAAGTAGGTACTATGATTATACCCAGTTTCAGTGGGGACATTGAAGCACAGAAAAGTTCAGTATTTGCCTAAGGCAGGTTGTCTGGGTCTAGACTGCTTTCTTCACCACTATCCTACACACAGTAGGGCTTGATTATATGCCAAAATGAGTGGCAGAGATAATATTAATATATACACTTAGAAGATGAGTGCTGGGGATGGTTAAGCTCTGGACAGGCAATTTGGGAGCAGGAGGAGTATGTTCCAGACCTGGGTAAGTTTCTCGCAGGCAATAGCAAAAAATAGTGCTAGGTAGGAAAGGTGAAGCCAGACTGGAGGGCCTTATAAAAGACAGGCAGAGGAGTTCAGATTTTAATCCACCGGTCCATTTGAATAAATGATTTTTGGAAGGTTAAAGCTGTCTGGGCATCTGGAAAGAGGTCTAATAATCCAAGTGGGCAGATTAAATGCTACATATGAATAGGTCATTAAGAACAGAAGCAGCGTGTGATACAAGCTAAATAAGTGGCAACAGACATTTTGTCTCCATATGCCAACAACTCCCAAATCTGTACCTGGGGGTGGATTTCCTATCTTCCTGCCAGACCCTAATTCTAGTTGCCTCGTGTGCAGCCATTCCTGGATGACCCACAGGCATGCCAAATCTCACCTGTCATCAACTAAACTCATTCTCTTTCCTTCCCAGGTCTACACCACTCACTATGTTCTATAGCTCATTAAATGACACAATTATCCACCTGATGCTAAACCTGGGAGGCACTCCTGCCTTGTCCCTTACCTTCACCCTCAACACCCATCGATTACCAAATCCTATTTGATTCTACCTCATACACTGTCTCTCAAACCCTTTATAGCCCTAACAGCCTAGATCAGCATCATCTCTTGCCTAGATTAATTCAACAATCCCCCAACTGGTCACCATGTTTCTGACCTTGCTTCCGTCCAATTCATTCTCCACTATGCAAATCGAGTAATCTCCCACAAACACACGTTTGATTTAGTCAGTTTGTACTCAAAACTCTCCAAAGCTTCCCACTGTTGTTAGGATGGCTTTTAAAAAATTTTTATTCTGGGCACATAATAGTTGTATATCTTTATAGGGTACATATGATGTTTTGATACAGGCACACAATGTGAATTAATCTAATCAGGGCACCTGGGGTATCCACCACCTCAGGCATTTAACATTTCTTTGTGTCAGGAAATTCCAATTCTACTCTTTTAGAGGATAAATGATAAGAGGTTGGCTTTAAATCCTGGGCATAGCCTCCAAGTCTTTTGTAGGGTTGGCTCTTACCTACCTCACCATCATTCATTAATTCACTCATTCAGCAAACATTGAATGCCTACTCTACGTGATGCCCTGTTATGGGTGCTGGAAATATATCAGTGAACAGTATAAACAAAATGTCTGCCCTCATAGAGCTTACATTCTAACTGGATGAGACAAATATAAATAAGCATCACTATACTAGGTTAAAAGAAGATAAGCACTATAAAAAAATAGAGCACAGATGAAAGGAGTATGGAGACAGGTGGGGGTGTTGCAATTGTAAATGGAGTGGTCAGCGTAGGCCTCTCTGAGAAGAAAGTAAGCCTACAGGTTTAAGGGAACAGACTACCCTAGGCAGAAGGAACAACCAGGGTAAAGGCCCTAATTTCCCATGTTTAAGAAGCAGCGAAGCCTATCTAGGTGGAGCAGAGAGGACAAAGGGAAAAATAGTGGAAGAGATCAGACTGGCAGCGGAGGTAGATCATACAGGGTGCTGCAGACCACTGTAACCCACTAGCTGTTAAAGTGGGATACTAATTAGGAGGCCACTGCAATAATCTAGGTGAGAGATCATGGTAGCTTGAACATGATGGTGGTCCAAGGTTGTGAAAAGTGGTTTGATTCTGGCTCTATTCTGAAAACTCATTAGAATTTCCTGACAGATCAGATGTGGAGTGAAATAGAAAGAGAGGAATCCAAGATTTCTGTTTTGAGCAAATGAAAGGGTATCATGCTACTAACTGAGATGGGGAAGATAGTGGGAGGAGCAGGTTTGGTGAGAAGGTCAGGATTTCTGTTTTGGACATGTTTAATTTGGGATGTCTATTAGACTTCAAATTGGAAATGCCAAATAGGCAGTTGAATATAAGAATATGGGTTTCGTGGAAGTGATCAGGGATAGAATATAAATCTGTGAGTAGTCACCAAATAGATGGTGTTTAAACGATGAAACTTGACAGCACCGAAGAGAATGTATTTGAAGAGAAGAGGTCTGAGGACTGAGGATTCAATGATAAGAGGTTGGGGACAAATGAAGAGTCGGCCAAGGATACTAAGAAGGGAAATAGCAGTGAAACCGAAGTGTGATGTCTTCCAAGTGAATACTATAGGCAGGAGGCCGGTATTCAATTGTGCCAAATAGTGCTTTAAGATGAAGTCTGAGAAATGGTTGCTTAATGGATTAAACAACTCAGAGGTCAATATGCCCTCCCTACTGAGAACATATCAAAAGTCTTTCAATTCCTCTCTCTCTTTGTTCCCTAAACAATACTGTTTTTTTCTGCTCAAACACTCTTCATTCTTTTTTGGGTCTCAGCGTAAAGGTCATGCAATCTGGGAAGCCTGACCCCAAGATTAATGCTATTGTTACCAAGAAAATGATACTCTATCATGGAATATATTACTCTAATAGTCTATTTAATTGTCTTTCATGGGCTTGATTGTAAGGTCTTGAAGTCAGACACATGTCTATCTTGTTTATTTCTGTGCTCAAACCATGCAAACTCCGAGCATAGTGCAAACCTCGTGGTAAGGAGGCACCCCATAAATATTCACAAAACCAATGGATAAATGCTATAACTTAGTGGCGCAAGCGATCAATTTCTGTTGGCTTAACTTTGGAGGTGCCTAGAAGGGAGTGTCTAAAACTAGGTAGGAGTGGGCGTGGAAGGCTCTGGTTAGGGCTCTGTCTCCCATTCCATTAGCTTTGCAAGTGCGATATGGATCCCTTTGCTGATCACAAGCTATTCCCCTGACGGACACCTTTTAGCTGTCCACCCGACCGCTAAGTAACCACTCTCTCTCCCTCGGACCCCTCGACACTCACCCAGCCGCGTGGTGCGTTCCCGTGGTGCTGCGGTACTGACCCCAGTCCCATGCTCGGCCTCGAGCTCCTCCTGTTGCCGCCGCGCTTGCTGCAAAATCCGTCGGCTCAGCCGCGGCCCCACATACTCTTCCTCCTCTTCTCCAGTTCCGCGAACCCGCCGCTTTTCCCGGGCCCCTGTCCGCACCGCGTCCCCAGCCAGGATCTGCTCGGCCAGGGGTGCATGTTTTTCCTGAGCCCCGGCCCCGCGGGCCGCCTTGAATTTGGGCATTTTTCTCGAAAAAGTTGCCAGAAAGATTCACACGTGGGGACGGAGGAATGGCTGGAATGCGCTTGCGCAGTGAACTCCCAGGTCCCAAGACGCCACGCAGCTGTCACAGTGACCCCTAGCGGTTGGAGGCCAGAAGTGCCACCAGCTCCGCCTCACCCACTAAAAGAGCTCCCGGGTTCCGGAGCTGAACTCCCGGATAAATTCATTGTCTTTAATGTTGGTTTCTCTAAATGGTGGAAGTCTGAGCCTCGCTTTGCTAGCTTCATGGAAATAGGCCTACGGTGCCTAGCCAAAGAAGAAGATCCGAAGCCGCAAGCCTAGGGTTGGGATTGGATCGACTGACGTCACTTAAGGCGACACCAACGGGGTGCCCAGTTCCCGGTGGGCGCGTCCACCCGGCGCTCTGGTTTTACGTATTTCCGGAGCTCCTGCTGTGACCGCTGCTTGCGTTAGGGGCGTCAGTTAATGTGGGCTGACGGAGACCCCTGCATTTCGACTGTTTGATCCTGCCACCCTCTGGCCGGACGCCATGGGAGTGACTTGGTAGGATGGCAGGGATTGTGTGGGGGTGGCCTGGGGTTGTGAAGGGCCCTCGGAGCTTGGAGTGGCTCCGGGAGGAGAACCAGGACCCAGGTTCGCTGTCCCCCGGGAGCTGAGCAAAATGTCCTCGGGTTGTGTGGATGAGGGGACACTGGGCGGGCCGCGGGTTCTATAGGCCTGTTTCTTCAGCGATGAGCTCCTTCCTCTTGGAGGGCAAAGGTTTTATCACATGAATCTATCAGTGGTTGTGTGCCACCTCCTTCCTTTTTTTTTTTTTTTTAGGTACATTTTCCTTCTCGTGAGACCATAGTACTGCTGGGAGTGGGCTCTCAGGGTCATAAATAGGATTGCTGGACTACGACAGCAGACAGGCTTGCAGACAGGCCTGGAGAGGGTGGGTGATAGGTTAACGAGGAGGCAGTATCCTTTTTTTTTTTTTTCCCACGATTTTCACCTGTCCCTCCCCCAGCCGCCAAATGTTGTTAGACCAGCCTGTGTTTGGTTCTTATTTGCTCATTTTAAGATCTTGGATCTAGAGGAAAAAAATAAGGCTATTTATTGGGAATTAGGAGATTGTGGTTCCAGGCACCGTACCTCTTCAGGACCTGTTTCCTACTATGTTTAATTACAATGATTGGTCTAGTTTCCATGGACTTTTTAACATGTTACAAGTCTCAGTTGGAAGGTGAGGTGGTGGAGAAAGATATGGGTCCAGTGCTCTTGGTGGTGTTAGTTACAAGGTGCTAGGTCTCAGGACTCTCTTTCTTTCTTTTTTTTCTTTCCTTTCCTTTCTTTCCTTTCTTTCTTTCCTTTCTTTCTTTCTTTTCTTTCTTTCTTTCCTTCCTTTCTTTCTTTCTTTCTTTCTTTCTTTCTTTCTTTCTTTCTTTCTTTCTCTCTCTCTCTCTTTCTCTCTTTCTTTCTTTCTTTCTCTTTCTTTCTTTCTCTCTCTCTCTCTTTCTTTTCTTTCTTTCTTTCTTTCGTTTCTTTCTTTCTTTCTTCTTTCGTAATCTCAGCAGATGTGAGCACCTTTCCCATCAGAGAAGCCTGGAGGCTGGGATATCTGGAGTCAGTGGCTATATGCTTCTCATATATTAATAAGAGCATGTTTGGGGGGAAATACTTTTCCTCCTTGGTAGCCTAAGTTCTTGCAGGTTTCTCAGTGATTGCACTCTTTCCTGCAGTTGACATCTTGATCCTCCTCTGAGTCCTCTAGTGTACGAGGGATATTTGATGGATGGAAGTGGAAAGGTTGCAGCACAGAGGCTTGGAACCCTGGGAGTCTTTGCTCTTTTAATAGAGAAGACAGCCCAAGGGAAGGGGGCTGTCTGTTGACATTCTTATCAACTTTCAGAATCCTGGAACTTCTCTCCCTTGTAGCATCAGTTTAGGGATTCTCTTATATTTCAAAATAAGTCACATCATCAGCATTGCTTATCAGTGTTTTTCTTGATAGAGTAGTAACAATTTTTAAATTTTTTTAATTATTATTTTTGAAACAGTTTTGCTCAGTCGCCCAGCTAGAGTGCAGTGGTGTCATCACAGCTCACTGCAACCTCCAACTCCTGGGCTCAAGCAATCCTCCTGCCTCAGCCTCCCTAGTAGCTGGGACTACAGGCATGTGCCACCATGCATGGCTGAATTTTTCTATTTTTAGTAGAGATGGGGTCTCACTCTTGCTCAGGCTGGTTTTGAACTCCTGAGCTCAAGCAGTCCTTCCGTCTTGGCCTCCCAGAGTACTAGGATTACAGGTATGAGTTGCCACGCCAGCCAGTAGTTACAATTTTTAGCATCAGTGGGACTCTACCTTAATAGATTAATTTAGTTGATCATAAAATAATGTACTGTCACCCAAAATTCAGTCATCTATGACTGTCTTCATGATTCTTATATAGCTAAGTACCACCTGTACTATTTTTTATTAATTTTTAATGAAAAAATTTGTCTCTTTTTCTTAGAAATACTTTAATAAGCAACTGCATCCCTCGAGAGACAGTGTAGAATAGTGGTTAAGAACATGGACATGGAGTAAGGTTGATGGGCTTTGAATCTTAGCTACACCACCCATGACCTAGTGCAAGTTATTTAACCTCTCTGTACTGTATTTCAGTGTCCTCATTTCTGACAAGTGGATAAATAACAGTTCCTCTCATAGAGCTGTTCTGAGGATTTGAAGAGTTATTAATAATTCATCTAAAGGCCTTAGGACACTGTCTGGCACATAGTTGGTGCTTGGCAATTGTTACCTACCACTCTAAAGAGGAAGCCAGTTTCACTCACCATACAAGGAAACCTTGGAAATAATGTTTCAGTTCCATGGTTTTGATTAAAATTCTTCAAATGCTGTTGCCTCTCACTTCCAAAGATTATAAATTTGAGGCCTGCTTTCTCTTTCTTCCTAGGGCTTTTGAATAGCACTTTCTGCGATGATAGAAATGTTCTATATCAGCATTATCCAGTACACTTGCCTCCAACCATATGTGGCTTCAGGCTACTGTGCTGGACAGCTCAAGTTCAAAAAGTTGGTAAAAACATACTAACCCCAAACTGAGTTTTTTCTCCCTGATGTAGTCAGACCTGAAAGAATTGCAAAAGGAATCTCTTTCTCCTTATATGACACAGAATTATTGAATGCTGAGTTTATGTGCCACTTTACATGAACGTTGGCATACCTGCCACGCTTGGGAAGTTCATTGCCTGGTATGAGAGTCCTGAGACCTGTGCTCCAGTTTTAGAGAAGCTCTCAGAGACTGTGGGCCTCTCTTTCCTCGTCTTTAAAATGGAGTTCGGGGAGGGGGAGGGGGAGGGGGAGGGGGGGGGCCTTCAGAGCAAGTGTAACTTCTCTAAGATAACTTCTGCCCTGATGAGCTGTGATTCTGTGAGTGAGTGGCTCAGTGAGTGCACGTGTCTCTGGAGACTGATAATTTGGTGCTCTCATTTCCAGTGTGTCTCAGATGCCTGTGGCTGAGGGCAAGAGTGTCCAGCAGACTGTGGAGCTCCTCACTCGGAAATTGGAGATACTTGGGGCAGAGAAGCAAGGAACATTTTGTGTGGACTGTGAGACTTACCATACAGCTGCATCTACCCTTGGCAGCCAAGGTCAGTGAGATGGGTCTGAGGATGGCTGGAACTTGGTGTGAAGTTCATGTTCATTGAAGTCGTTCCGCTTTTCTGCTCAAGGCGGTATTCTTGAACAGGTGGCAAGATGTGTTCCTGAATTTGTTATTTCTTGGTTCTTCATGTCTTAGGATGGGGCTTTTTAAAGCTTTATTGAAGCATAGTTGATATACAGTTATACACAATGCATATATTTTAATGAGTTTGGTCGTATGCATATGCCTGCGATACCATCAGCAATCAAGATGCTAAATATAACCATCACCTCCAAAAATTCTCTTGTGTTCTTCTGTGTGTTTTTTATTTTGTGTCATTTGGTCTTTTAAAGCAGTGTTTCTTAGAGGGTTGGTTGCTGACTAACTGCATCAAAATTACTTGAGTTACTTGTTAAAGTTGGAGATTCCTGGCCCTGCTTACCGATTGACTGCTTTTGCAGACCCCATGTCCTACATTTTAACAGGTTCCCCAGATGATCCTTATGCAATTTGAAGTTTTAGAAAGGCTTGTTTTAGGCCCAGAAGTCTTTGTATATGATTCATTTAGAGCTTTAGAATTTCTAGAACTTTCTGTGTAAAGGCTTCCTATTTCCCACACCTAACCGGTGGCCTTGGCCTCCTCATTACCATAACTTTGATCAGTGAATCAACTTTTCAATGTATTGAGTGGTGAGATGGGATGTGTCTGGTGGTAGTGGTAGTAGGAAGGGAAACAGGGTCTTTGAATATGAATTAGGGAACCTGGTTCTCTTAGTCTTGGAAGGTCTCTTCGGTAACTTGACCTTGGGCAGTTCCATTGCACAGTAGTTCTGATCATGGAGTAAGACTCCTGAGCCCTGGCTCTGCCACATACTAACTGTGTAACTGTAGGTAAGTCCCACAACCTATCTGTGACTGTTTCCATTGTCAGTTATGTGCCAGTTTCCCTTAGATCCATTTATTTTACTTCCTCTGCAAACTGTATTTTCCAGGCCCTCTTCTAGTTACCTTTGGTCAGTGAGAGACAGTGGGGAAGATTAGAAGATGGGAGAAAGGGAGACAGTATTCCTCTCCCTCTGCTATGTATGGTCTCTGTAGCCATGGCTGTTGTCCTTGGTTCTAGCTCCTGGGCAGCCCTTTTTCCTGGCTCTGATAACAGCATGTCTTCTCTTTTTCCCTCCAGCCTTAGGGATGGTAGTGACTTCTTGTGTTGCTAATCTTTGAGTTGTCTCATCATCCTGTTTGGTTTTTCTGTTCTTCCAACCCCTGTATTTGTTCCCTGTATTAAATTTCTCGTGCTGAAACTATCTGGCATGGGCTCTGTTTTTGGGCTCTTCCCAGTACAGTTCTCTGATTTGTAAAATGAAGGTATTCATCGTGCTTACTTCCTAACATTGTGCTAATTAAATAAGTTTGTGTGTTTTTTGTGTATGTGGTTTTTTTTTTTTTCCAGACTATTACGGGGGTACAAATGTTTAGGTCACATATATTACCTTTGCCCTGCCAGAGTCAGAGCTACAGGTGTGTTCATCCCCCCTCCTTTTTTTTTTTTGAGATAGGGTCTCCCTCTATCACCCAGACTGGAGTGCAGTAGTGTGATCACTGCAGCTTCCAACTCCTGGACTCAAGCAGTCCTCCTAGCTTAGCGTCCTCAGTAGCTAGGACTACAGGTGCATACCACCACCATGCCTAGCTAATTATTTTTATTTAATTCACTATGTTGCCGAGGCTGGTCTTAAACCCCTAGCCTCAAGCGATTCTCCCAGTTTCACCTCCCAAAGTGCTTGGATTATAGGCATGAGCCACCGTGCCTGGTCTAATTAAACATTTTAATACATGGAAAGCATTTAGAACTGAGATTATCATGTAAATATTTAATAAATGGTAGCTAGGAGCTATACTGAGTTCTTTCATCATCATTGATAAAATTGCAGTGTTACCATTTGTTTTGTCTTCAATAAATAGGAAGACAAAGAGATACTGGTTATGAAGGCATTTGGAAAATAAAACATTTGTACATAGATATAAGATGGCATACTACGTCTAGTGAAACTACCTGAAGTGGGTTGATTAGGCCCTTGCTTTCAAGAAGCTACAGTGTAGTTGGAGAGACAGAACATGTCCCTGGCAGGCTGTGGGGTAGAGTGTAAAGAGCAGTAAACCTGGGGTCAGCAGGCCTGGATTGGAGTTTCAGTTCTGCTGCTCACTGGCTCTGTCCCTTTAGGTCAGTGATTCTCACACTTGACCAGCCTTAGCATCATCTGGAAGGCCTGTTAATCACAGATTACTGGGCCCCACCCAGGAGTTTCTGACTCAGTGATTTGGGGAGTGGGGGAGGGTAGATGATAATTTGCATTTCTAACAAGTTCCCAGGTGGTGTTGATGTTGCTGCTGCTGCTGCTGCTCTGGGACCCAATTAGCTTCGCTTTCCTCTTCTGTAGAAGGGGGACAGTAACACTGGTTCTGCTCGCTTCACAAGGTTGTACAGATATGAAAGGACTTCGTTGTGATAAAAAATATTATTGTCTATAACAACTGGAAGTGCCTTCTTCGTTTAACAAGAAACACCTTAGTTGACTTTGAAAATGTTTCCAAGGCAGTAACATTTGCAGACTCAACTCATATAGTGTGAATTAAGTATGTAATTACAGTGAGTAGACATGAGAACAGAATGATGAGATCAGCTTTAGATGGCTTTTTTGTGTGGGTTGAAATGTTTGGAACTGGACTCAAAAGGGGATGAAAGGTGTGAATTGGCAGCAAGCAGTCAGAAGGGATGTGGGCTGGAAGTTCTATATGCAGAGCCTGCTATGTTCATGAAGTGGCAGCAGAGTGGAGGCCTGTTTAGGGGAGTCACAGTGCCCCCTACTGCCTCACCCTTGCTTCTTTTTCATTGCTACACTCTTTTTTTTTTTTTTTTGAGACAGAGTCTCACTCTGTTGCCCGGGGCTAGAGGGCCGTGGTGTCAGCCTAGCTCACAGCAACCTCAAACTCCTGGGCTCAAGCAATCCTTCTGCCTCAGCCTCCCGAGTAGCTGAGACTATAGGCATGCGCCACCATGCCGGCTAATTTTTTTTTCTGTATATATTTTTAGCTATCCAAATCATATCTTTCTATTTTTAGTAGAGATGGGGGTCTCACTCTTGCTAAGGCTGATTTCGAACTCCTGACCTTGAGCGATCCTCCCGCGTCGGCCTCCCAGAGTGCTAAGATTACAGGCATGAGCCACCGTGCCTGGCCATTGCTACTACACTCTTATCTATGCTTAGAATGTCTTCTTCCCTTCTTCTTTGTGGCTGAATACTACCCTTGCATCATATCCCAGTTCAAGTCCTGTTTTTTCCATGGAAGTTTTTCCTGCTGACTCTTGCCCATCTTGATGTCTTCCTATCCTGATGTCTTTCCTTCCTTCCAAAAGAATTGTCCTTCCTAGATAATCACTTTTATATTGTGGTCTTCTGATCTTTTTAAAAATTTTTAGTTTCTTGAACTCAGGGGCTAAGTTCTCTACTTGTATGTCTCTTAAGGCCTAAGCACAGTGTTGGGGTTGGCTTAAGTATGTAATAAATATTTCAGACTGTAGTATTCTATGTATTAACTCTTGTAGTGTCTAAAAGAGGAATCTTTTTTTTTTTTTTTTTTTTGAGACAGAGTCTTGCTCTGTTGCCCTGGGTAGAGTGCAGTTCATCGTAGCTCACTGCAACCTCAAACTCCTGGGCTCAAACGATCCTAAAAGAGGAATCTTGCTTTCTGTTTTTGCCTTCTTGTGTTTTCTACTTAACCAGATATATATAGCTTTCCCTCCTTGCAGAAAGCCTATAGAAATCAATGAAAAAACTCATTTCTTGGAGACTAGAAGGGATGAGCTGGGCCTCAAAACTGTATCTTCTGGTTCCAGATCCTGAGTTCTCTCTGCTGTAGAGTGTTGCTTGCTTCCCAAGTTGGCTAGACTTCTTAAAATTTTCCAAGGGTTCCCCATTGCCTTCAGGATGAAGTCTAAACTTCTTGAGGTGTGGTAGACAAGACTTATCACAACTTGGCTTTGGCCTGCCTTTCCAGTGGATGCTCAGATACTCCCCTTTGCTGCTTCTGTGGGACCATTTACTAGACGTTAAAGAGGGAAGAGGTCAAGGTAGGTAGAGATGCAGAAATGAGCACCTGCTTCATTTGACATGCCTGAATGCTGTTACTTCTATTTTACTTGTTATGTAATATATGCCAATATACAAAAGATTATGTGTAAAGTCTATGTAGAGTTATTAATCATCATGATTAAGTATCCATCTCTGAGCCCACCATTTAACTTAAGAATTAAACCATTCTCAACACTAGCAAAGTTCTGTGTGTGCCCTCCCCTTTTCCTGTAGAGCAGGGTGGGTTTCACCACATGCTGCCTTGTCTGCTGCTCCTCTCCCTACCTCTCTGGAAAAGGCTGTCAGTGAGAAGATTTCCCTCCCCTTCCACCAAGATTGCCATCTGGCCTTGTTCTGTGCATTGACTCTATTCTGGGGTTTCCTGGTAAAAGTCTTGATGATGAGTAGGATCTCCCTCCTTCGCAGGTCAGGCCGGGAAGCTGATGTATGTGATGCACAACTCAGAGTACCCATTGAGCTGTTTTGCCCTCTTTGAAAATGGCCCTTGCCTTATTGCCGACACCAACTTCGATGTGCTCATGGTGAAGCTCAAGGGCTTTTTCCAGAGTGCTAAGGCCAGCAAGATTGAGACTCGGGGCACCCGTTACCAGTATTGTGACTTCCTGGTGAAGGTGGGCACCGTCACAATGGGGCCCAGTGCCCGGGGCATCTCTGTGGAGGTAAGACCTTGGCGAAATAGGAGCAGAATGTGCTAAGAGGGCTGCTGAGCGGAGGGCTCTGAAGATTTCCCAGTCCTTCTCCATTCAAATGGATATTTATGTCAGCCTCATCCCTGATTCCAGAGTATCTCTCTATGAATCTTTTGCCCTTCCTTTAATCATTCAGAGAATCTCTAGCCTAGGATGGGAAGTGGGAAGTGGGAAGCTTAGGAAGGCTGGCTTGCTGGAGAAGGGAAGGATAGTTAAGGAAAGTAGGTGATTTATGATGTGGAGGGACCAGTCACCCATAACAAGAAGGACTGGAGGAGGGCAACTTCTGCAGCAATTTTTGGAAGTTGAGCCCTAAATCATATGTGTCCACGCACCTCACCTTAGTATGCTTTAAGATAGGTCTCAAAAGTTGTGGTGCAAAAACGTGCCTTTCCTTTTGATATGCTGTCTGCTTTCATTTTGGAAAGGGGTGTGTGTGAGATGACTTCATTTTGTGAGCCTAAATATGTATGTTGAAAAGGGTGCTGCATGTGGTGGCTCACGCATGTGGATTATAGCTACTTGGGAGGCTGAGGTGGGAGAATCCCTTGAGCCTAGGAGTTTGAGGCTGGAGTGAACTATGATCATGCCACTGCGTTCCATTCTGGGCTACAGAGCAAGACCCCATCTCTAAAAAAAAAAAATAAAATAAAAGTAAATTAAAAAAAAAGAGAAAATGGCAAAGAGGGAGTATGGCAGTAGCTAGCTTTGGAACCAGGTAAAGTCCACAGCCTATAATGTGCCCAGTGCTGAGGTAAAAATACAAGTAAGCTTACAGGGCCTGCCTTTTGAAAATTTGTGATTTAGTAAGAGAACAAGGCACACAACTATTTTTGAAGTTAATCTAAGAAATGCCATAAAAGAGGCAGTTTGTGGCTGGGCACAATGGCTCATGCCTATAATCCCAGTGCTTTGGGAGGCTGAGCGGGGAGGATCTCTTGAGGCCAGGAATTTGAGATCAGCCTGGGCAACATAGCAAGACTTCATCTCTAAAAAAAATTTTAAAAATTAGCTGGACATGGTGGCTCATGCCTGAAGTCCTAGCTACTTGGGAGGCTGAAGTGGGAGGATCGCTTGAGCGCAGGAGTCGAATGCTACTGTGAGTTGTGATCAGGCCTGGGTATAGATCACTGCACTGGGTGACAGAGAGAGATAACTGTCTCTTAAAAAATGATGGGGGGGCCGGGCATGGTGCCTCACGCCTGTAATCCTAGCACTCTGGGAGGCCGAGGAGGGTAGATCGTTTGAGCTCAGGAGTTCAAGACCAGCCTGAGCAAGAGCGAGACCCTGTCTCTACTAAAAGTAGAAAGAAATTATACGGACAACTAAAAATATATATAGAAAAAATTAGCTGGGCATGGTGGTACATGCCTGTAGTCCCAGCTACTTGGGAGGCTGAGGCAGGAGGATTGCTTGAGCCCAGGAGTTTGAGTTTGCTGTGATCTAGGCTGATGCCACGGCACTCTAGCCTGGGCAACAGAGTGAGACTCTGTCTCAAAAAAAAAAAAAAAAAAAAAAATGGGGGAGAGGCAGTTTCAGGCCAGTGACTTTAGTTGTGATCCTTCCTGGGGGATCAGCATTTAAGTGGGGACTTCAAACGTAGACACATGGGAATAGGTGAGTCTAGGAAGCATCCCAGGTATAGACAAGGGCCCAGATGGTAGTTTCTGCTCAGCAACCTCCAAGATTTCCTAACCCATTTCAGCTTGTGGTATACCTTGCACTTGTTGGGACCCACTGAGGACCCACTGTTTATTCTGCACATTTCCAGCCTTGTAGTACAAACACATAGCAGCCATTTCTTTACTTATTTTTCCTTATGGTTACCAGTAATTTCCTCCTACCATCTCTCCAGTGAAAAATTAGGAGAGAGGAATGAGAAAACCTAAGATGTATATTTTTGGGCCCTTGCCACATTGGGGCAAATTCTTAGGGCAAATCTTAGGGTCAGAGCCCAGGCTAGGTCTACCTTGGGAGTAATGTTTGGTCTTGAAGAGACTCATTTGTCTCCTCTGCCCTCTACTTACCACCCTCACCTCCGCCACACACACATTTTCTTTCTTTCTCTGTTGTGTCTCTCAGAATTTTCCTGAACTCTCCTTGAACCTTCACCCAGCATAGCAGGGGATTACACAGTCCTAAGATAATAAAAAGGGGGTCAGATCTGCCTCTGGGTCTTGTAGGGAGGGCTGTGGGTTGGCACACCACCAGGATGAGAACGTCAGAGATAGATGCCTAATGGGTATGGTGTCGGGTGTGCTGAGTCCCTGGCGTTTGGGTTGAATATTTCCTGTGGACCAGTGCAATGCTAGATGTGTGTCTCTGGCTTAGGGTTGGGGAAGACGGGAGCTGGGGGCAGGAGGTACAAGAGAAGTGAGCCTTGTCCTTGCCCTCACTCACCCTCATTCTCTGTTCTTTTGGTCCCCAGGTGGAGTATGGCCCCTGTGTGGTAGCTAGTGACTGCTGGAGCCTGCTGCTCGAGTTCCTACAGAGTTTTCTAGGCAGCCACACGCCAGGGGCTCCTGCAGTGTTTGGGAACAGACATGACGTGGTCTACGGCCCAGCAGATACCATGGTCCAGTACATGGAACTCTTCAACAAGATCCGAAAGCAGCAGCAGGTGCCGGTGGCTGGGATTCGTTAGTGACTGGCAGCTGCCAGCTAAGCTCTGCCACCAGGGATACTCCACAGGAGGAGCAGGTGCTGTACTCTTGGGTCCCTGGACCCCAGACACTCAGTGTAGAAGTGGAGCCTACTCTCCCTCTCCAGTTCCCAGCTGTGGCCTTTGTTCTGGGGCTCTGGACTGCCCTCCCCTGACCCTCACACACAGGCCCCCAACAGCTGTTTTACCCCATGCCTTACTGGATTTGGCCTGTTCTCAGGAATGCTAATTATGAAGAATGGAGAAGTTTGGACCTTTCCTGCTTTAGGGGAAAAGGTAGGACAGGGATGTCCCTGCCTAGTGCTGGTGCGGACAACAGTCTGTATCCCCAAATATTGAGGGTTTGGCTTAGGCCCACAGTGAACACGCTGCGTTTGTGTTTGGGCTGTGCTACAAAAGCCTCTCCCTCCACTGAAAGGGTGTGGCTGGGCCTGTATCCTGGAGATGGAGTGAAAGACTTGTTTGATGATTATTTTGTGTGACCTGTTTGTTGAAGCAATTTATGAATTAACTTTCTTAGGGTGTTGCCTGAGTCATTTGAACCCTTGTTCTGACATCTTTCCCTTCTGTTGTGAATGCTGTTAAGCTATAAGCTAAACTACTGTAACAGAGAACCAAAAGTACAGTGGCTCTTACTAGACAGAAGCTGATTTTTCTCTCATCTGATAGTACAGAGGTAATCAGATGGTCTAGGGCAGATTTAATTCTACAAGGTCATTAGAAATTTGGTTTCCTTCTGTCCTGTTGTTCAGCCCCCAGCCCACCACCCCCAGGATGTTGTCCTTACTCACAAGGTCAAAGTAGACTCATCAGCTCCATGTCTGCATTCCAGTGGGGGAGAGGAGAGGGGGAGAGGAGGGGGTGGGGAGGGAGAGACTGAGAGAAAGACAGAGAGAGCAGTTTCTTTTTTAAAGAATATGACCTGGAGTTGCTTTAAATCACTGTGGCCACACTTTGCTGATAGGGATGCTGGGACATAGAGCCTCTTATCTGGGCAGTCATATGCACAGTTAAAACTCACAGGGTTCTATGACTAAAAGATTTGGAGAATATGGATGCTGGGGTCCAGTTAGTGGCCTCTGCCACATGGAGCTAAATGGACATGCCCAGTAATGCTGTTGGCTGTTATTTTGCAGATAATACCCCCTGTAACTAAGGCATTTGTTTATGAGTTGGCTTGGGATAAGGGCTGATCCCAGAGTTACTTTGAACTCAGCTGGATTAGTCACACTAGGAAGTCAATTCCTTGTCTAAGTCTCAGCATTGAAGCCTCTTCAGTTCTCATGCACCCAGAGCTTAGGGTTAGAACAGTTGATCCTGGTGCTTGCACCCTGCTCCATGGTTTCCTGAGCTCTTTCTCCTTGTTTCATTGGAGCCTCCAAGCTACTCATTTGACCACATTGCCTGCCTACCCCACTCCTGCTACAGAAATATTCAACCAGGCTGACCTTGAGATACATAGAGATGGTCTTAGGACCATTGTTAACATATGCATTATAGTGTCATCAAAGATACTGTCCCTTATTGAAGGCATCTAAAGAGAAATTTTCAGATCTAAATGATCAGATCTAAAGCCTCTGCAACAAGAGTCAGTTACTGGTCTTGTTTCCCTTCTAGCTTTGCCTGTAGGAAGCTCAATTCAACTTTATAACTATAGGACCTGTCATTTGCATTTTTTGTTCTAACTTCCCCATTTTTGTTGTTGTTTATTTTGTTTTTGCTTTTTTATATTATGGTATATTTTAGACATCATTTGCAATAAAATGCACAGATCTTATGTTTTTGGCCTTCTGATTTATATTTGCTGTTGTCCAGATTTATCTATTTGTATTTTTCTATAGGCTGCCTCAAATCTTTTACGGAAAGAGACAACATATAGATAGGATTTCGAACATAATATGTTCCTGAAAATATACAGAAGTTGAGTGTGGTAAATATGGACTCTCTAGACCAGGGGTGGGGAACCTGTGGCCTTCTAGGTCAGGGCCTAGAAGTGCGGCCTTTTGACTGAATCCAAATTTTACAGAATGAATCCTTTTATTTTTATTAATACATTTTTGTTCATCTTTTATATTTTTATTTTTAAAATGAGTGTATTTAAAATACCAAAGAATAAAAATAAGTTTCAACGAAATAATCCTTCCAGATTGACTGGCACAATTAGAACATTAGTAAGCCATGAGGGCTAAATTGATGGCTGTTATGCTCATGATTTAGTTTTAACTTTCTGACTGGCTGGTTGATGAGAGTTTACTGGGGTTGAATACACCAGTCTGTTATCAGCTTTTGACAATGGTGTAGTATGTTTCTATTTGAAGTGGGATTTGTGATAGTTGCACAGCTCGACAGTATTTTTTAATTCTGTCTGCTTAACAGCCCATCATGTCAAAAAAGACAACGAGAACACTGAAGGAAGAAAACAGATTTTTTTAATGAGGATCAGGAATTGTAATATTATCTTGTTTCTGCTAAAGATAGCTTGCTTTGTGATACTGCAATATCGACACTAAAGAAATTCAATGCTCATCAGCATTATAGCACTCATAAGGACCAAAATATTTTAAATTAAAGGAAGAGGCACAAAAGGTTGTGTTATAGAAATTAAAAAATGAAAAGCAAAAGCAAAGACAATTCTTTCAAGCAGCAACAAGACCTGGAAATAATGCCACTGAAGCAACTTATAAAGTAGTATATAACTTATAGTACTTTATAAAGTATACTTGGGGAAAAAAGGGAAGCCATTCAGTGATGTAGAAATTGTGAAAGAACGCATTATCGAAGTTGTAGGATGCTTAGACCCCAATAACATTTCAAAGTACAAACAACTGCCTCTTTCAAGGAGAACCATAACTGATGGATTAGCCTTCAACTTAACAACTTCATGCAATACTTCAAAAGGAAAATACGTATTATTCAATCACTTTGGATCAATCAAGTGATACTACTGACTTGACACAGGTTTTATACTTCATTTGGGTCATGACATTTTGCCACGAAGAGTTACTTGCTTGGGACACTCTTGTGAACAGAACATGGGGAATAGATATCTTCAACAACTTTCAAGATAAATGTCATGAAGTTGGACTGAATTTGGTAAATTTAGTGAGTAGAAGTACAGATGGTGTACCTTCCATGACAAGAAAACACAAAGGGTTTATTGCACAGATTAAAAAAATATTAACAGAAACAGATGCTGATGTATCTTGCATCAGCAAAATCTCTGTGCTAAAGCTACTATTTTAAGTGACACTTTGCAACAAGTTACAAGTATTGTTAACTATATTTGTGCAATGCTAAAGTTGAATGATGAAGTATTCAGTGTGGATTTGCCATATCATTCTCAAGTGTGTTGGATATCGCAGGGGGATGAGTGTTAGCCAAAATTTTATCTCTGCAAGAACAGATAGTTAAACTCTATGAAGAACAGAATCAGCAATGTGAATTATTGAAAGATTTCTATAGGAATGCAGCATTTCTGTGTGATATGTTAAATTAAAACCACCTGAATATTTCTTTGCAAGGTAAAACTAAGTCTACATATGATATGTGGCAAAAAATCCAAGCTATCATTTTTCAAAACGCTTCTTCAAAAGGAAATTTCGGATGAACATTTTCCCAAGTTAGCAAAGGTCATTGATCAGCAGGATGATAGATGTGAATCATTTGAAGACTGTGCAGCTATTATAAACCTATTAATTGGAGAATACAATGAAAGGTTCACTGACTTTGGGATTCATGACATCACACTCAAGTTAGCATTTCAGCCTCACCTAGGTTACATCACCAAGGCACCTAAAGAACTACAGATAGAATTGGTTGAGCTCTCAGCAGATGACATTTTAAAGTCATCGTTTGATGCTAAGAAAGATCCAATTGAAATATGGAAAAATGCGGAATACCCACGTCTTTGGCAATGTGTTTGAAAAATACTTTCTTGCTTTTCAACCACTTATTGCTGCGAATCTACATTCTCCTACCTGACCCAAATCAAGATGCCCTTAAGGTCACAAATGACTGATACCCATTTAGAGGATCAACTGAAACTGCCGACCTCCATGCTGTAACCAAATATTCAGATGCTTTCCAACAAAAAAGCAGACACAACAAAGTCATTAAAAGGTTAGTTAACTTTAAAATGAACAAATAGTTTTCATTTTTTGAAATTAAGTACATAGTAGTTCGATTTTTACAAAATAATATACATTTTTAAATATATCTAATTGAAGTTTTTTCAATGTGACCTTATTTGATTATAGCTAAATTAATTTGGCCTTCCAATGTGAAAAGGTTCCCCGTGCTTGGGATTTAGGTATTATGAGGAGGGGCTCTGTTGCCTAAGAGCTGAAAAATAGTGTAAAATCTGTAACTGTACTTTGCCTTTTAAGTATAGTCTTGGCTCATACATTTCCAGCATTTATCACCTTTGTTCTTTTCCCTTACATTTGAGTATACATTTGACTATTAATATCTTTAAGTCCATTGAACACAGGGTCAAGCTTTAAGAACTGCCATTTGGGTACTTGTGTCTATTTTTGTCCTTTGTGTCAAAGGGAATTTGTCATTAAAAGAGGCAGGTAATGCATTCCCTACATTTCTTAAATAATTCAACAAATATGGCTCCACTAGCAAAGTTGCCAAAACTGAACTGGTGACTTGTGGGAAGGGCCCAAATGTCATCCAGATTTTGTGTGCAGTTTTGATTGGGGCTTTCTAGAGTAGTTTAGGATAAAATTGTCAATGTATAATTTTTGAAAATTCAGGTTGAATGAAAGTTGAGGACTATTTATATAAATTTAAGGGAAAAAGGCATGATTATCTACATTAAAATTTTCTTTTTATTTAATTTTATTTTTTAGAGACAGGGTCTTGCTCTGTCATCCAGACCGGAGTACAGTGGTTTGATCATAGGTCACTGCAGCCTTGAACTACTGGGCTTAAGCAGTCCTCCTGCCTCAGCCTCCCTGAGTAGCTGGGACAGCAGATGTGTGCCACCACACCTGGCCAATTTTTAAAATTTTTTTGTAGAGATGGGGGTCTTGCTATATTGCCCAAGCTGGTCTCGAACTCCTGGCTTTAAGTGATTCTCACACTTCTGCCTCCCAAAGTGCTGGGATTACAGGCATGAGCCATTGTGCCCAGCTGATCCCCATTTTATAAATAAAATGTCTTGAACTCAGCTAGTAGATAGAGATCCCATATTCTTTTTGCTCAAATCTAATGTTCTTCATTTTACACTACACTGTCTTCCTGCCTATCCTTCTTCTGCTTCCAGATGCTTTAGCCCTTTCTCTATGGCCACCACGAAAAGAGCAGAAACTAGGAAACTTCTAGGGCCCTGCCAACATGTCCCCTTGGTGGGTACTTTTGCCAGAGCCACACAAATCTGCCAGCCTTGACTGTCAGCTGTACAGGACAGCTTTAGAGCTCACCTAGTTCTCCCTTACTGTAAGGTGAGGAGTTTGTGACTCCCAGAGAGGTCATGCAGAGAGAGAAGGGTGGAGTCAGGACCAAACTTCAGACTCCTGGCTAGCAGCATTGCTGAAGTACGGCAGCTGGTCCTTTTGGAGGTGCCAGGTGATTTTAGTTGGAATATGGAAAACATTCTTGTACTTAATGTCTTATTTTAATGTATATTAAGAGAAAAGTACAGGGTTTCCCAAAAGTTGCCACAGTTTTACAAAATTTTTCCTTTGTATGGAGACTACAAAGGTTAATCCATATGTAGTATGGAGACTACAAAGGAAAAATTTTATAAAACTTTGTAATGAATATTTTATAAATAAAGGTACATTTAGCTACAATTTCCCATTTTCCCTATGTATGGCAATTTTGGGGACACCCTGTATAACTAGCACTTTATTCCTTAGAATGAGTAAGTTAATAGATCACCTTGCACAGGTTTTCCCTTAAAGGGATATATTAAGTTATAGTACAGGTGATACATGCAAATAGCAAAATCTGTGGATGTAGAAGGCAAATGCTGGGATTTGGGGAACAGTTGTCGTCTACTTTGTGTCTAGTCTAGTTCCTGCATCCATGGATGGTTCCTGCTCTGGCTGGGCTTTCCTGTTGTCTCTTGTGCTGCTCCAATTCTCTATACCCTTTCCTTTGCTGCCTCCTGCTGGCTTTCCTCAGATATTAAGTACAAAGCAGTCACATTCCCCATCTATTGGTGTTGCTGCTTCACTGAAGGAAATACCTCTACACTGACCACTCCTCCTCCCTATCGGTAGGTCTACCCCAACCCAGGTCTACCCCAACCCAGCGTGTCATGAGGCTTCAGGGTAAGGCAGTTAGTAAAATTTTTCTCTCCAAATCCTGGGAGGTAAGGGGAGCAGTTAGAAATTTTCCATTTAAGCATGTGCTCCAGATGTCAAAAGTTGACAGGCAGGACTGATGTATGGCTTTGCTGTCTCCAAGTCATACTTTTAACTCCCAACATTGCCTGGCGCTTGCCACAGCCTCCTTCTCCACATCTGTTGCTGTCTGGGTAGGCCCCAACTACCATTGCATTTGGAATGGCTGAAACCAGTTGCATTACAAGTTTGGGTGTCTCCTGGGCGTTTGGTGTCTTTGGCTTGTGAACACTCACTTCTTGAGGGTGGGCTCTCCCCCAAGATGAGTCTCTACCATTGTGTAGAGCATTCCCAAATCAGTATTTTGGGTTAGAAGGACCCTTTAGATCACCCAGTTGGACCATCATTCAGTACTCAAATGAAAATCTCCTTTACACTGTCCCTCGCAGAGGTCATGCAGTCTTGGCTTCATCTAGGGAAATCCCTTCCCTATATATTTAATTCTTTTCTCATTAATTCTGAGGCAAAACACACCTGTCCTTTCCCTCCCAGATTGTGGAGACTGTATTACGCTTAATGAGGTAATGTGTTAGTGCATGCTGGAATGTGAGAGGACTAGGACTCTAAAATGGGTTCTTATGTTACTGCAGATTATCAGTTCCTGAGGGGAGCCTCAAGAGGCCTAAGATGCCTTGAAACTAGACACAGAATTTTGTGTATGTGTACAGTTTTTTGAGAATAGGATTTATAGGTCTTGGTAGAGTATCTCAAATGTCTGTGATCCAAAAAGGAGTCACTAAAGGAAGAGCAAATCCTGAAAGGGAAACAGCAGGTTTGAAATAGATCCAGCAGGCTGTTGTGAGCAAGACCTTCCCCTGCCTTTTGGATCTTGCATCAGGATTCTTAGCCAGAGGATTGTCCTCCTTCATTTTATAGTCCTTCAGGCCTTTCAGACAGTTTCTGGGAAGATGGGCCGTGTTTGTGCTCTTATCTTTCTTATAAGTTTTCCCTTTTCCTTTTAGAAATAGTTAGGAGTAAAGATGTGTGAAGCAATCTTTATAGCTTTCTTTGTGGCCTCAGAGTTACTCTTCCATTATGACACACTCCATGAGATCTGACAATTATTCTGTTGTAATGGAATTTGGCATAATGAGTATATATTTATTTTTCAGAATGTGATTGATGAGGCAGAGAAATAGTTCTTTGCCTCTATGATGAAATTTGCAAGTTAAAAAAAAATTCTTGAAACTATTAGGGCAAAGATTCCTAATTCTCTTGCATTCTCTATTTCATTTCCCAACATACCTCTGCCCTATTAGATAGCATAGATCAATTTTTAAGATTAATATGAATTCTACTGAATTTCTTTGGGGGCTTTAAAAGAGCGAATTTAGGGACCACATTGATATAGCCTAGATTGTTCCAAAGCCAGAATTCAATATTGGAAATCCTTTTGTATAGGAAAGGCAAGGCTGGGGATTGTGGAGATGACAGGTGTTCTGAGGCAGCCTGCTGAAGAGAAGAGAATGCTGCTTTAGAAGACAGATGGCTGGGTGCTAGCCACTGGCCCTAACTTGCCAGGTGACTTCAATCAAGTTGTTCTCGCTGGGTCTCATTTGTATAATGGGAATAATGATGCCTCCTTTCCATATTTCATAGGGTTGTTGAGAGGCTCAAAGGAAAGTAGATATGAAGAATGCTTTGTAGGCAAGGAGATGCTTTCTCTGCTCTTGAGTCTTTTTAATGTTGCTAAAATAATTGGTGTTTGGTTAGGATGTTTAACATGGGAGGTTTATGGAGTCATTGCTGCTTGGTGGCAGGTTATAATTCTCCCCCAACCCAAGAGTGCTTTTGTAATAGAGAATGAGCAGTGTAGAAAGAGGGTCTAGAGTGTTTTTTTTTTTTTAGACAGTCTCGCTGTCTTGCGCAGGCTAGAGTGCCATGGTGTCAGCCTAGCTCACAGCAACCTCAAACTCCTGGGCTCAAGTGATCCTCCTGCCTCAGCCTCCCAAATAGCTGGGACTACAGGCGCGTACACCACCACACCCAGCTAATTTTTTCTATTTTTAGTAGAGAAGGGGGTTTCGCTCTTGCTCAGGCTGGTCTCGAATTCCTGAACTCAAGCGATCCTCCCGCCTTGGCTTCCCAGAGTGCTCGAATTCAGCAGAGTGTATTTTTTGTAAACAGATCCGTGAGCACAGTTGTATGGACCATCTCTGGAATATGGAAATATATTTTCAATACTTATTCATAGTGGTAAGATTTTACTTGTTTTCCTATGCCTTCAAGGAAAAGAGGCTGGGCTTAAAAAAAGTAGGGTAAAAATTACTGTATCTTTTATGTATAACAAATCCATCCCCTATTTTCCCTTAGCCCCCAAGCTTTAGTTGTACCTGACTCTGAACTTTTTTTTAATGCCATGTATATTATAATTGCACTCTTAGCCAGTGTGTCTTTAAAGAAAGTTCAGTATTCCTGATTATATTTTCCATTCCTCATGTATGAACCACCTAAGCTCTCAACTCTGAAGCTGCAATAAAACCTTTTGTTACCTATGCCAAATAGCCTTTTCATATTTGTTTTTTTTTTTGGAGACAGAGTCTCGCTCTGTTGCCCAGGCTGGAGTGAGTGCCGTGGCATCAGCCTAGCTCACAGCAACTTCAAACTCCTGGGCTCAAGCGATCCTTCTGCCTCAGCCTCCCGAGTAGCTGGGACTACAGGCATGTGCCACCATGCCCGGCTAATGCCTTTTCATATTTGAATTATGTAAAAACTTTTGCTTTTTACGTAAAAACTATCTGCTTCTCAGATATCTAATTCATGTCTAATTCATGATTCTCAAACTTTTTGGTCTCAGGACCCCTTGATGTTCTTAAAAAGCTTTTGTTTATATAGGTTATACCTATTGATATATACCTTATTAAAACTTTTTTTAAAAGTGGTGCAGGCTGTGAGGAGGGGTGTTCGGTTGCTTTGTTTTTGTTGAGACAGAGTCTTACTTTGTTGCCCTGGGTAAAGTGCAGTGGCATCATTGTAGCTCACAGCAACCTCCAACTCCTGGGCTCTAAGCGATCCTCCTGCTTCAGGCTCCAGGGTAGCTGGGACTACAGGCGTGCACCGCAACAACAGGCTGGGTTTTTTTTTTCCTTTCTTTTTGGTAGAAACAGGGTCTCACTCTTGCTCAGGCTAGTTTTGAACTCCTGAGCTCAAGCAATCCTGCCTTGGCCTCCCAGAGTGCTAGGATTACAGCCATGAGCTACCGTGTCCGGCCCCTTATTAAAACTTACAAAAAAACGAAAGCTGGGTGAGGTGTTGGGCACTTGCAGTCCCAGCTACTTGGGAGACTGAGGCAGGAAGATCATTTGAGCCCAGGAGTTTAAGGCCCGTCTGGGTAACATAGTAAGACCCTGTCTCTAAAAAAATTTTTTTAAATAAAATGTTTATTAATTAATTTAAAGGCAACAATAGAACCATCACATGTTAACATAAATGAAATATTTTTAATAAAAAATACTATTTTTCCAAACAAAATTTAGTGAGAAGAGTAGCATTGTTTTATTTTTTATAAATCTCTTAAATGTCTGGCATAATAGAAGAAAGTTGGATGCTCATATCTACTTTTGCATTGAGTCTGTTGCAATATGTTGTTTTGGTTGATGACTATGAAGAAAGGCCAACCTCATAGGTGTGTATTTGGAAAAGGGGAGGTTATATAAATAATCTTTTCAGATAATTGTGGATATTCTTTGATGCTAAAAACTCTGCTATAGGTTAGTTACAATGTGGAATCTCAAACTATATCAGCGAACTTTTTGTAGCCTATTATATAAATAAATATTGGTTTATTTTGTACTTTGAATGGATCTTTTACTAATGTGTAATTTTGTAGCATCATGCATTGGCTATTTGGAAAATACTGCAGATCTCCTAGAGGCTGATACTTTACACAATATCAAAAAATCATGTGTTAATGTTACTATTAAATAATACCAGTCTTATTAGAAAAAGCTTGGGAAGCTATCAGGCTCACAGTGGGAGATAACAGGTTTTCAAAAATCCTAAGTTTTGCTTGAATGCTAAAGTTTTATCATTGGTGATAATACTGTTAGGTTCAACTTTATTTTCAAGAAAATGTCTGCCAAATACCCATGAATACTTACAGTTTATCTGTTAGCTGTAGTTTCAAGTAAAAATGGTGTTCCATGAAGAAAGCCATTAATTCATTGCAAAACTCAAAAAAATTGCACAAGTACTTTTCCTTAAGATAAACATTGTACTTATGCATATGTAAATCCATTTAATCACATAGAATAGTATTATTAAAAATGTGTACTTAAATACTTTTTAGTGCTTCATTAAAGACCTTAAGTGAAACAGGTATTTTTTACTCTGACAGTGAAGAATACGTTGACTGCTAGTACAACTTGGTGCCATTGCCTTGGTTTGTGCTAGGGCAAGCAGTGATTTTACTCATTGCTACTTCTGTATCATCAGTGCAAATGTCATCACAGTGACAAAGGCAGATAATGTCTTTATTACCACCCCCACCCCCCAACGACAAAAGGTCCCAGGGATCCCTAGGGCTTCCCAGGCTACTGGTGAGAACCACTGATCGAATACCTGCTCACAGAATACCTACTCACAGCACTGACGGTCTTTCCCCTCTGTGTTGCTGTTATGAGAGCACCCCTTCCATTAAAAGTATTAAGTGGCTCCCAAATTCTTCACTCACCACAAGCACCTTGGTAGCTAACTAACATTGAATAACATACAGCCTTTCTTCTCCAAGAATTTTCTTGGGGATTGGAGAGTAAGGGAAGAGCACAGATAATTAAGCAGTTGTAAGAATTCCTTAAAGAGAATTATGTTAAAGGTGATACACAACAAAGGGAGTGCTAAATTTTGGATTTCACTGAGCCCTTGAACCACATGAAAACCAAACTGAACAACTCTACTTCCTCTCCTATCAAACCTGTTTAAAATGCCCAAGTTTAATTGCCTTCTCTGCACTTAGCTCCAGGCATTATAGTTTCCCTCTTCCTGTGTGTGAGTGTGTGTGTGTGTGTGTGTGTGTGTTGTTGTTCTTTGGCTTTTGTACTTACCTATTTCGTATTTACAGGTGTGTAGCCTTGAGTCACTACTATTGCTGATAATGCATGTTTCTTTTACTTGTCCTTATATTTAAGTGTAAGTCTTTATCTGCCTTAGCCAAATGTTGCTGAAACAGTGTTGGTCTTATTTTGGGTGACATCCTCTCCTCACCAAGTATGTTAGACAATGCACCAGGGACAGCGCTCTGGAAATAATGCCTTTTGTAGAACTAGGGGCTATTCTGTTTCCCTATGGTCTTCATCCCATTCCTCTAGAAGTCCTTAGGGCCATTACCAACTCTGTCTGGCTCACACCACAATATGCTGAACTTCATTTCATGGCAGCGATCCTCTTCCTTGGGGGGATTTCCATAAAACAGCTGGATCCCGCCTGGGTCATCGGTGGCAAAAGTCAGACACACGCTCGCCTGTCTGGGAGGCAATAGTAACTTTTACAAACGCTGCCTTTGGAAGCCCCGTGGTTCACAGGCTGCTTCTTTGGGAACAACACAGTTAAAAATACGTCTTTTAACAGAACAAAACGCAAACATTAGATGGGATAGTGAGAAAGGCTTTGCCCTTTTGTATTGGGAAGAGATGTTAAAGGTGAGCCAAAAAGAGTACGGGGAACTTACGTCAAATTCCTTTACAACTCCCCTGGATCAAAGGCTGGAGAGAAGGGGACGGATAGGTTCGGGAGGGTCTCTGGCCCTTTAAGGAGGAGGGACAGACATAAGACTCTGTACCTTTAAGAGTCTCTTTGTCTAGAAACCTTCTTATTTACCCTCCTGTGCTTCAACCAAACTTCGACCGGCGATTCACAACGCCCCTCTACGCCGCCGCCCCTTACGCCAGGCTCTAATCGGCCGCGCGTTTGTGGCTGACCCTAAACTTTGCGCCTACGGCGCGAACCCTAGGAGAGGGTGTCGGTGCCGGGTCGGGACCCAGCGCTGCGCCGTTGGCGCAATGCAGGGCCCGAGGGGCGGGGCTGCGGCAGGCAGGCCAATAGACGGGCAGGGGGCGGGGCTGGGTTCGGTTGTCTCGCGCCCTGGTGACAGCTCGCGCGTGCTGATGATGGCGGTAAATAGAGGGGGGCCGAGGGAGGGGGCGGAGGAGGTGGGCAGGCAGCAAAGGGGGTAGGTCCAGGGGGTGGGGGGGACTGGGACTGGGGAGGCCGCAGCGGCCAGGGAGCCCATTCTAAGACTCGGAGGCGGGGACAGGAGTCTCCGGCACACTAGCCCTCCCCTTTAAAGAAGCAAAATCCTCACACACCGGGTGAGGGGCGACAAAGGCGGCGCGCGCCTCGCGGGCGGGAGGAGCGGCGGCAGGGGGCGGGACCGCGGCGCCGGCGGGCTGGGGGCGCCCGGGGCGGGGGCGGCGGGAGGCGAGAGCCGGGAGCAGGGGCGCGCGAGCGCTTTATTTTGGCGGGGAGGGCGGCTACTAGGCTTGGGGTAAAAGCCTTGAAGGAAGAGGGAAGGAAGGCTTGGGGGCGGTTGAGGGGAACCGGGCTAAGAATGAGATGAGGAGGATTAAGGGGAGAAAGGGTTAGAAGCCGGGGAGAGGAGGAGTGAGAAACAGCCAGCCACGGAGGTTGGAAGGAGGCAAAAATCAGGGTGGGCGTTCAGGGAAGCCGGGCAGGGAATGAGGTTAGGAAGACCAGGGCTGAGAAGAGGGACCCTGGGGTTAGGTGTAAGAGCTGCGGTTTGAAGGGAAAGCTTTGTAGGGGGTGGTACTGGGGCGAGGGGTACTGGGGTAAGAGTTGGAAGTGGAAGACAAGGAGGGGCAGAGCTGGGGTAATAGTTGGGAGAAGGGGAGAGAGAGTGATTAAGAGCCAGACGTGACAAGGGTGTGAACTAGTGCAGAGCGAGATGAGCTGAAGGACTAGGACTGGCGGTGTGCTGGGAACTGCTGGCGAAGGTTCTGAGAAAGGTATGGGTTAGGTGGGCAGTGGGTGTGAATTCCGTAAAGTGAGGGAGGGCGAATGCGAACCTGGACGAGAACCAGGTGGAGTCAGGAATAAGAGCGTGGTGGAAGGGCAAAAGGAAACATAAGAGATGGGCGTTTATGGGACAACTCTGGGACCAGAAAAGCTGAAAGGTGACTAGAGTAAGGGTGTAAGAAGTGATGGCTGTCTGGGACAAGGGTAACTGAGTAATCATGTTAATTGAAGAGGTTCAACAGGATCCCAGGTGGAAACAGTGAGGTAAAGAGACAGGGCTGAAAGCAAACGGGAGAGCAGCAAGGAAGAGATGGGCCCCGGGATTTAAAGGATAAGATGGGGAATAAGGGAAGAGAAGGGGGCTAGGGGAAGCTGGGAGAGTCCTAATGGAGGTAGAGCTGAGGTAGATGCACAGGGGTGGGAATCGAACGTGCGTGTTATGGGGAGATGCTCCAGAAGGTCTGCGAGAGTCAGGGCACAAATGCTGTAGTGAAGGATCAAGTGTTGGGAGCTTTTGGTGCAGAAGAGGAGGAACCATGGTGAGTGAAAGGGTACCTAGATACAGGGGTAAAAATTTAAAAGTAGGGTCAGGGGTTGGGGGGGTGCAAGAAAGGGATTCTTTGTTGAAAAGAGAACTGTGTGTTGAAACTGTGAGTCCTTTTGTTCCTAAAAGTGGGAAATTCCAGAAACCTCTTTTTCTCTTCAAGTAATCTTGAATCCACTTCCACCTTTCATTGCTTTTTATTTGACTTTCATGCCCACTTTGAGGAGATGAGACTCGTTTTGATTTGATTTTATTCTTGTATGAATGATAAAGCATCAACTCTGAGTGGTGAAAAGCTCTGCATTTCACTAGTGTTGTGATAATGGGGGGAAAGGTGTGTGATTTATAGTGTACCTACCTGTGTAGTGTGATAGTTCTGGTGTTGTAGCAGTGTTGTACCTGACAAGTGCTGGGCAGAGTGTTTTATCTACAGCATCTTCATTTTCAACGAAGAGTGCTCTGTTGTTGGGATAAAGAGAATCTTTTTGTTTCCATAGTCAACCAGGTTTCTGCTTAATTGTTTTCAGTGGCTGGAGAATATTGAGAAATCATTTCAGAGAAAGGCAAATAACCAACCAGGAAAGTTTACTGGGGGAGAGATTTAAATCAGGGCTGCAGGCTTTGAGTTCCTAAACTGCCTGTAGCCTGTGTGGGACCTTTCATAGTGCAGTAGGTAACTCACCCAATTAACAAAGTGGAATAGAGAAAGGGAGAATTGTAGAGTGGGCAGAGGATTTTAGAGTGGTGGACTTATTTTTTAGGTTAAATAATTAATTTATGAGTAATTTTTATGGAAAAACATCTCAAAGATAATATTGCAAGCTGGAGCTTTGGACAGCTCCACTGCCTCTCTTGTGTTTTACGGTTGTGAATAAAGAAGGCCAGATTAGCATTAATTTTCTGGAAGCTTTTGATTTTTAAGACACTTTTGGAAATTAAAAGAAAGATAAATTTGGGACAAAATTTAGGTTATTCTTACTTAGTATTTGGCTTTTATGATTTTTATTCTGAAATGTTTACATTTTGCTTAGAATGTGAATGAGTATGTATTTTGCATTTGATGATATCAGATGATAGCATATAACGTACTTGGGAAAAGATGCAAACTGTTCTTGAGAATCTTATTTGGAATTATTTTGTTAGTGTGCATTCAGATACACAAAGATACTTTTTTTCCCCCCAAAGTTGTATAAATTTTGGATTGCCACTGTTTTGTGTGTGTTTGTATAAATAGCAAAGATTAGATTTATGGCATTTGTAGTAGTTAGCAAAGATTAGGTTTTGATTTGTGGATATCAGAAACACTGGTTATTAGTATAGATGAATAATTAGAATTTAATTCTTTCTGGATTCAGCTGCTTTGTTAGCAGCATGGTACTTAGTTCATGGTTTGTTTCCTTATTCTGTTAAGCATATGTTCAAGGTGATTAGATTGAAGGCCGGGCGCGGTGGCTCACGCCTGTAATCCTAGCTCTGGGAGGCCGAGGCGGGTGGATCGCTCGAGGTCAGGAGTTCGAGACCAGCCCGAGCAAGAGTGAGACCCCGTCTCTACTAAAAATAGAAAGAAATTATCTGGCCAACTAAAAATATATATACAAAAAAATTAGCCGGGCATGGTGGCTCATGCCTGTAGTCCCAGCTACTCGGGAGGCTGAGGCAGTAGGATCGCTTGAGCCCAGGAGTTTGAGGTTGCTGTGAGCTAGGCTGACGCCACGGCACTCACTCTAGCCCGGGCAACAAAGAGAGACTCTGTCTCAAAAAAAAAAAAAAAAAAAACAAGGTGATTAGATTGATTTAACAGTCTGACAGGATTTTTTTTTTAATTACTATTTTTGCTGCTAAGTTTTAAGTGGATTAGTTTGAAAATGTTAACTTTCAAATGAAGAGTAACTTTGATATGAGGCACTTGTTTCTATAAAATGTATGTGCATATTCCTTTCCTTTATAGATGTTTGGGCTGAGTTAATAGCAGGTTGTACTCTGTGTATGGTATTGCCATTTTTAAAATGTGATTGTCTTAAATATGATATCTTTATACAAATTATTTTAGAATTATTCGATATTGGCAAAAAAGAAAATATATAGGTTCAAATGAGGGAAAGAGGTCCATTTGGGTCCTGCCTTTTGTTTCTGTACGCTGCTGTAATGTGGTAAACCACTGATTGTCATTATGAATGGTTATTTCTCAGTTGGTATTTCTAACTGAAAATGGATTTTTTAAAAAATTAGATAATACTATATTGATGATAAATTTAAGCTTTATATTCATTTGTCCATCAAGTAGAATTCTACCCAGTTTAACTTTATTTTGATTATAATCTTATTTGCTAAGCAAAAACACTTTTTATATTTTCAGATTTTAGTGAGTAGGTTGTACATAATTAAATGTTTTGCTGGTTAATCGCAGATTCTTTGGAAGGGAAGAGACCTTGAAAGGACCTCTAGTTTATCCTGCAACTTCAGTCAATATCCCACTTAAATCATTCCAGGTAGATAAAAATTTATCCTATTTTTTAAATCTTCAGTAGTGTGGCAACCTTTGTAGATAATCTTTTCTAGCATTTAGTTATTTTCTGCACCAGGAGAGTCTGTTTTCTCTTTAACCAGCACACACTTAATACTATATTTGTATTTGTTTCCTCTTGCCCCATTGTCAATTTTCGAGGAAATAATATCTGCTTACTATAGTATTTGTAAGACCTTAATTCTTCATAAACTTAATAACAGTAGCTAACCCATGTATAATGCTTTTGTGCCAGACACTGTTATAAGCCCTTTGCAAATTGTAACTGGTTTATTCCTCACAGGAGTCTTAAGAAGTAGGTACTATTACTATTCTCATTTTACATGTGATGAAATAGAGGGTCCTTGAGATTAAATGACTTGCCCAAGGTTATACTCAGACATTTCTACAACAACTTGTTTGATAGGTAATATTTTTTAGTACAAATAATACTGGTTTTTGTTAAAAAGCGATACATTTAATCTTTATTTTAGTTCAAAAGATAGACTTCTACCAAGTGTCAACCTTGGCATTTTGCCAGCAGAGTCTGTGTTCTGGTTTTACCTCTATTTGCCTGTTGTGAAGTCATACCTACCTGCTCTCTTCTTCAGATTCAACACTTACCAGGTTTTGTTTGCCAATCCTTAAATTATCCTTGTGGTTCTGTTATTAAGGTTTTCTCAGTCCTTTTCTAGATGGGGAACCTAGGGCAGACACCATAAGGGTTGTGTGTAATGCAAAGATTACATCAAGGTTCTCAAATACTTCTATTTTTTTAATTCCAAAATCATATTTATAAAACAACCCCAAACCAATAAAAAAGTGCCTTGCTGCATTACAGATTGTCTATCTTTTTAGCTAGAAAAAGGCCCTGGATTTGTTATGCACTATAACAGGTTTATAGTTGAAAGATTTTCCTGTTTGAGGAAAAAATGGATTTTTCCTGATTTTCAGATTTCAGTGTAGATGTCTGTAAGCAAAATTTGTTCAGACCCTTACTGGTTTTTTAGTGTCTTCTGTTTATGTGTGCCTAAGTAATATACTTTGTCCATTTACCTATACTTTAATTGGTTAAATAAATTGATTGACTCATTTTTAAAAATAACAATTACTATTTACTAAGTATCTGGCATTAGCTAAATGTGTGAATTGTTTGAAACTCAAAACAACCTTCTGTTGTAAGTACTCTATTTTTTTGATGACTTTTGATTTTATTACAATTTTCAAATTTATAGAAAAGTTACAAAAGTGATACAAGGAACTTTTGTATACCCTTACTCAAAATGACCTATTGTTTTCATTTTGCCTCATTTGCTTTATCATTTTCTCTCAATTTTGAGTATTCTTCAACAAGTAAAATTGAAGAAAGTGCATATGAAGGCTTTAATTTTAAAGAGAAAAGTGAAGAAGGTTTTGAGTACATCAGAAAGTTTGGTATATGTTTGGTTTTAGTCAAGTACTCGAAGCAAAGGAATCTGCTTTTTTTTTTTTTGAGACAGAGTCTTACTCTGTTGCCCGGACTAGAGTGTGGTGGCGTCAGCCTAGCTCACAGCAACCTCAAACTCCTGGGCTCAAGCGATCCTCCTGCCTCAGCCTCCCGAGTAGCTGGCACTACAGGCATGTGCCACCATGCCTGGCTAATTTTTTTCTGTATATATTTTTAGTTGTCCAGCTAATTTCTTTCTATTTTTAGTAGAGACAGGGTGTCGCTCTTGCTCAGGCTGGTCTCAAACTCCCGAGCTCAAACGATCCGCCCACCTTGGCCTCCCAGAGTGCTAGGATTACAAGCGTGAGCCACTGCGCCCGGCCAAAGCAAAGGAATCTTAAGATTAGATTTAGAGTGGATTTTTGTGTTTTGATGCTCTGCTGTCTTCAGTACATTTTGAGAAAGATTCTTTCACCTGTGAATGACAGGTTTGTAGGCCCTCCCATCAGCAAAAACTCCGTCCTGCCGTACCCCTCTGTTAAGAACCTCCCCAGTGCCTGGCATGGTCGGCTCACATGTGGGCGTGTCCTCAGGACATGCTAGCTTTGATGATATATGGGTGATTGTTGTGTGAGAAACAGGAACCATGGGGCCTTTCATTACCATGACCAAGAAATATTTAGGTGAAATACATACTTTGAAGATTCTTATGTAGCTTCAAGGAGCTGGAAAAGATCAAAGTATGAAATGTATTGCTTTAAGAACATTGGTTGGGGCTGGGCACTGTGGCTCATGCCTGTAATTGTAGCACTTTGGGACTCAGAGGCAGGAGGATGGCTTCAAGCCCAGGAAGTTGAAGATCAGTCTGGGCAAGAATGAGACCCCTATCTCTACAAAAAATAGAAAAATTAGCCGGGCGTGGTAATGCATGCCTGTAATCCCAGCTATTTAGGAGGCTGAGGCAGGAGGATCACTCAAGCCCAGTAGTTTGAGGTTGGTGTGAGCTATGATGACGCCACTGTACTCTAGCCTGGGAGATGGAACAAGAACCTGTCTCAAAAAACAAGTAAACATTGGTTGGGATTAATACAAATGTTTGCCTTACTTATGGTGAGGGAATCAATAGACATATCAATAGACAATCTATTACCTTCCCCCAAAATAAACCTAAATTTTGGGGATCTTTTCAATTTAACTGACCCCCTCTCCACTTCCAGTCATCCCCAGTGCTCATTAAAATGATAGCCTGTCTATTTGATAAAGGAATGACCTGAAGAAGGTCCTGTTGATTTAAGTGAAAGGAATATTAGTTGTATTCTGACAAATGTAAAATACAGCACTTCTGGGCTTATTTTCCTTTTCTTCCTCTCTTTAAGCGATCATCAAAGCTATGAAATATAGCTCCTTATTAAAGCTGATTGTGATAATTAAAAACACTTCCCTTTCATAAGGATGAGAAAATTATAAATTAGTTGGAAAACATCTTTCTAGCTGTGCATTATTGTTTCTGAGACATGGGCAGTTTTTAAAGACTGCAATACTGTTCCTTTTCCATTCACATGTTAATAGAAGTCTGGAAAGTAAGGGCGCTCTCCTGAAATTTTCAGGGTTGATTTTTATTATATGTCAAGCTGTAAACAGCATTCCGTGACAGGTATTTTCTCTCTTTGTCTTCTATTGAGCTAATTAGTAATTTACACTCTAGTAGCATCTCTTCCAGCCTTACTGTGTGAAAACGCCTGCTACTCTGTGCCTTCCATGCAGCCAGGGCTGGCAAATGATTGGGGGCAGATGTTGGTTAGCACATCAGAAGGATCAGGGATAAAATTCATTTTTGTGTGATGTTTTAAAAGATGTATTTTAAAGGCTTTTGTATGTGTCCTTCCCCCACTCCACCATCCCCTGCCTGCATTCAAATAGGAATATTATGATCTTCTGTAACCTAGAGCTACTATCCTTGATTAAGTTTTGGATTGTTTTCTATTCTGTCCCCCACCCCCACCCCAATGATGTGGGATTTGGGGAGGATTAGCAGGGCAGTCTGGCATAGTTTAGAGCCCATGAAGCTGGTCTTCGCTACTCCCTCCCATCATCAAAATACAGAGCTTTCAGTCATTGTCTTTAGAACCCAGCAGTGCTTGCTTCTCTTGCTGAACAAGTAGTGTGAGGGATAAGGGGGCAGCACTGTGGCTAGTGAGTTAGGAAGATGCTTTTATATGCTGCTCGTAATCTATCCAAAGGAAGGACAGGCCCTACTTTTGTGTCAGCTTTTTAAAAATGCAATAGAGAGTGACCAAAAGATAATTTATAGCTTGGCTTTAGCATTTTTGTCACATTGATGTCCTGTTCTTTCTTGCCTCCTGTTCTCTCTCTTTCTTTGAGTCTCTGATCTGGGAAAGATGATGTGTAGGATATGTCATGTGTTCACTTGAATGGGTCATGTGGGCACCTTAAAATAGCAAAAGCTTTGACTTTGAAATATGGTCTTTAAGAATCAGTTTGTGCCAGGCACTGTGGCTCACACGAGGTGGCTCATGCCTGTAATCCTAGCACTCCGGGAGCCCAAGGCAGGAGGATTGCTTGAGGTCAGGAGTTCAAGACCAGCCTGAGTAAGAGTAAGATCCCTTATCTTCTAAAAATAGAAAAAAATTAGCCAGGCATGGTGGTGCATACCTGTAGTCCCAGCTACTAGGGAGGATAAGTGAAGAGGATTGCTTGAGCCCAGGAGTTTGAGGTTGCAATGAGCTATGATGACACCACTGCACTCTAGCTGGGGTGACAGAGCAAGACTTTGTCTCCAAAAAGAAAAAAGAAAGAATCAGTTTGTTTTGTGAATATAAATTTTAGTTGAAAATTAAAGGAAAGGTAGATAGGCGTTTACTGACATCAGTTTTGAGCCAAAACCTTTCTTGAATGCCAGATAATTTGTGGTATTTATTTTTGCAGTTATGGATGCTAATTTATCAGGATAAGGTCAAAGTCCCTGTTAGAGCTAATTAGATCTTCCTTGACAAAAATTGTTACCTGGAGGTAGCCACAAAGAAAATCAGGTAAGAAAATGTGTGAATAGCCATCATTGCTAATAGCCATCATTGCTAAAAGCATTGTAATCATAGACACGTAGCCCTTGACAGGAAATCAGCATTCATGAACAGAGGTCATCTCATTTATGTAAGCATTCATAGAGTTGTATGAGGCTTCATTAATGTTTTATTTTTATAAATCAGAATGTCTAGAATATCCCTATGAATGGCTATTGCTAACATGTATGTGTCTTATTCTCCTTTTTCTTTTCTTTTTTTTTTTCTTGAGACAGGGTCTTGCGTTGTCACCTAGGCTGGAGCGCAGTGATGCAATTACAGCTCACTTCAGCCTCGAGCTTCTGGGCTCAGGTGATCCCCCTGCCACAGCCTCCTAAGTAGCTATGACTATAGGCATGCAACACTTTGCCTGGCTAATTTTTTTAAAAAATTTTTTCTAGAGATGGGATCTCACTTGTTGTCCAGGCTGGTCTCATACTCCTGGCCTCAAGTAACCCTCCTGCTGTGGCCTCTCAAAGTACTGGGATTACAGGCATGAGTGACCACGCCCAGCCTTACTCTCCTTTTTCTATATTCTAATACAACCATCTATATCAATTGTCTTAATTATATTTGATGCTCATGGCTAGACAGTAATTGCAGTCTTGTATTAATACCATAACATCTAAAAAGTCAAAGGTCAGGTTAATAAACAAACAATACTGCATATAAAAAAGTAAAATATCATCAAAATGAACTGATCAGAGAGGGGTGTTATAAGAAAAAAAAGTGAATACATGACTATGGAATTGAATATAATCTTAAATCTTCGTAAAATATATTGCATAGCTTGAAAAGCTTATAACAATGCATTTCAAGTAAAGGTAGGTAAGTGTGTTTTAATGAAGACATCAGTCTCATTTGTGGTTGGCATCATTTTCTATTCCATGCTAAAAATCCCAAGTTGGTGCAACATTACCAGTCTCCCTGATTATACTGTTAATATAGTTCTTGAATTTTTTTCTTCATAGGGAGTTCAGCTTAGGCTACAAGTAATAAAAAAGTCAAAATCTATTTAAGCTATAAATTCAGTAATCCTAATCACTTAAGTAAATATAAAATAAGCCATAATTACCACTTTACCTATCAGATTGACAAAAATTAAAAAAGTTGATGATAGCCAGTAGTGGGTGAGGATGTGGGAAATTTGGAACTCTCACATATCATTGGCAGGACTGTAAGTGTTCTTGGAGGTAAATTTGGCAGTGTCTATTGGAATTTAAAATGTGTGTACCCTATGACCTAGCCATTCCACTTCTAGGAATTTGTTCTATTGATACATTCATACACTTGCATGAAAAATATGCTTACAAAGTTTTTCTCTGTAGCACTGTTCATTATAGTAAAAATTGATGTTTGGCAGTCAGGGATTGGGTAAATAATTTATAATGAGTCCACACAATGGAATACCATTTAGCTGTTAAGAATGTAATAGATCTCTATTTGCTGATGTGGAAAGATGTTCATTAAGTTATTTTAAAAAAGTCATGTTATAGAACAATATGTATAGAATATTCCTATTTTTGTAAAATGGAAGGACTGGGATTAAAGTGTTCCTTTTTGGGGGAGGAAATGTTCACTTTTTACTCTATATACTTCTAGAAGTGTTTAATTTTAACAAATATGTGGGGTTGGATTAGTTGACTAAGAGCATTTTTATGAAGGAACCTTCTGTGGCAGTAAGGGAGGGGAAGGAAGTTGGTTAGAGGAGAGAACTGTTCCATTCATATGAGAACTATTAGTTGAATTTTTGAGTCAGAAATGAGGACTGGAATGATAGGGGATATAGTGGAAGTTGAGGCCCATTGGTGGAGGTTTTAAAGGCAGTGATACAGAGCCTGCATTTGATTTGAAAAATAATCTATAAAATGGAGATGATAATAGTACCTAGTTTATTGGGTTGTTATTAATTAATGTGTAAATTAATGTATTGTCTTTTGTTATGTGTGGTGATGATTCCAGTGACCCCACTGATAGATCATGTAGTTTGAGTTTTTTCTGGTAATATTATTGGTTGGCCAAACCCTTCGTATTATTTACATTTGGATCCTCCCACCTAATGACACTTAGTATCAAAATCTGAAATATGGATGTTGCAATTTAGAGACTTATGGGCATGTGATATCCTACAAGCTATTAGTTTTCTGTACTAATATTATCATGTATATTAATTAATATTTGGGATTTGTGGCATTTCATTATGAGACATTAAAAAAGGGGAGAACAGGTAATTTTTTGGAAACTGTTATTTGCTGTGCCCAGGGAATGTGGAGTTAGACATGTTGCTTTGCACTGAACGTGTTAATCAGTTTTTGTTAGCAGTGTGGCATAATGAGCATATTAGCTACAACACCTACATTGGCAGCCAGCAGTCTGCTTGTGAAATCTTTTAGAAAACAGAAATCTGGTGAGAAGTGTTTCTGAGCAGTTGAAGTATCTTTGGGTTGGGGGTGGGGGAAGGAATTACAAGAACAAATAAAGCTGAAACAATTTCTCCTCCAAAAAGTAATTGTTTCACCACTGCAAGCCATGAGAAAAGGTATTTTACCTGAGGATTGAGATATGGTAGTGTAATTTATATAGGGCTTTAGAGTTCTTTTTTGTATTTTTGACTTGTCATTTAAATCTGTCATTTAAAGAACTTCAAGGTATGTTTCTATTTGATGAAAAAATTTTGTAGAGTATTTTAAGGATGATGACTTTCTCACTTTGTAGTATATACATTCTAATATAAATTATTTTTCCTTTCCACTTCCAGTTAAAACATATCTTTTTGAGGTTTAAAAAAATCAGAAATAACAAGAAAAGTTTCTGTTTAAGCAGAGTTTTTGACAAGAAGTGTTCAGTAAGTTTTTATTGAATAAATTAGTGTATGCTTCAATGCAAAATATCATTCTGAAGTTGGACTTCATACTCCCATGATTTGGACCCAGTGTAGCATTGGAGTACAAAGGCCTGTTCAGCCCTCATTCCCATGTGCATTTTCCTCCTTTACCCCATAGGCACCTTCTCTAATGTGTTTGATATATGTCCTTGATTCCATATGCACCTTTGTAAAATGCTTTGTGATTTTTTTTTTGTATATGTATCTTTAATTACAAAATAGCTCATTATGCCACACTGTTGTAGCATCTGACTATAGAATTCTCCCTGTAAAATTGCTATAGGTCTTACTCTGGTTTTTAAAACCTTAGTACTATGTTTTAAGATCTATTTATGTTGGATGTAGATTTAGCTAATTGCTCCTAACTGCCGCATAGTATTCCGTGGTGTGCATTCATTCCCATAGTGATGGGCACCTAGGCTACCACAAACAATGCTCAGTAACAGTCTTGCACATCTCCATTATGGACGTGTTTGATAATTTCTCAGGGACACAGATCCAGGAGAGTCACTGTGGCTGTCAGGCTGCTGAATGATTGTATCAGTTTACATCCCACAAGCATTGGGTTCTTATAAACTCCCCAACACTTGGTATTGTCTACATTTCTAATTTTTGTCTTTTAGTATTTCTAATACTAGTGAGTTTGAACATTTCTTCATATACTAGTGAGCTATTTTCCTTCTGTGAATTGCCTCTTTATTATCCTTTGTTTCCTGTATTTTTCTTGTTGATTTATAGAACTTCTTTTATATATATAGAAAGTATATAAAACCCCTGGTTGGTTTTGGACCATACAAATATCATTTCCTGAGGTGTCATCTATTAATTTTGTCTGTGATGTTCTTTATTGAACAAAAATGCTTGATTTTGATATAGTCAAATACCTTTTTAGCTTTAATATGTTTGCCTTATTGGTGCTTCTTGGACTTAGGTCACCAGATTGTCTCCCCAAATTTCTTTCTTTTAGCTTTATGACTTCACTTTTCCCATTAAGTTTGGTTTTTTGTTTTTTTTTTTTTTTTTTGAGACAGAGTCTAACTCTGTTGCCCGGGCTAGAGTGCCGTGGCATCAGCTTAGCTCACAGCAACCTCAAACTCCTGGGTTCAAGCGATCCTCCTACCTCAGCCTCCCAAGTAGCTGGGACTACAGGCATGCGCCACCTTGCCCGGCTAATTTTTCTATATATATATATTTTTAGCTGTCTATATAATTTCTTTCTATTTTTAGTAGAGATGGGGTCTCGCTCTTGCTCAGGCTGGTCTAGAACTCCTGAGCTCAAAGAATCCTCCTGCCTCTGCTAGGATTACAGGCGTGAGCCACTGCGCCCGGCCTTCCCATTAAGTTTTTAATGTGTATGGAGCAACATTTGAATGTGGTATAAGATTTGAATCCAGCTTTATTTTTCCTGATTTCCCAGCACTATCTACTAAACTAGCCGAATTTTCTAGTTGATTTGAGGTAACACCCTTATTGTACATCAAGTTTCTGTTTATACATAGGTCTATTTCTCACCTTTCTATTCTGAGATTTCTTTTTATTTATTTATTTTTTTGAGACGAAGTCTCACTGTGTGACTCAGGCTACAGTGCTGTGGCATCAGCCCAGCCAGCTCACAACAACCTCAAACTCCTGGGCTCAAGCATTTCTCCTGCCTCAGCCTCCGGAGTAGCTGGACTATAGGCGGTGCTGTGCCCAGCTAATTTTTTCTATTTTTAGTAGAGACAGTGGTCTTGCTCTTGCTCAGTCTGGTCTTGAACCCCTGACCTCAAGTGATCCTCCCGCCTTGGCCTTCCAGAGCGGTAGGATTATAGGCATGAGCCACCTCGCCTGGCCTAATTTTTTTCTATTTTTAGTAGAGACGGGGGTCTCGCTCTTGCTCAGGCTGGTCTTGAACCCCTGAGCTCAAGTGATCCTCCCACCTTGGCCTCCCAGAGCGCTAGGATTACAGGCGTGAGCCACCACGCCCAGCCTCACCTTTCTATTCTGTCGCATTGGTCCATTTATCTCAGAGCTTCTTAATGGGGGCATAGTTGGTACAGTGGGTGTGTTTAGCATCACTGGCCCCATACACTCAATGCCAGTTGTGCCGCCCAGTCATTGTGATATCTTTGATGCCTGTGCATTTCCAGACACACCCTAGATGAGATCCTGCACCATATCATGTTTATTTCTATAGCTGGATTTCTTCATGTATCTAGTTCCCCTCCCTCCCTAAATGTCCTATTATAATTTTGATTGAGATTATATGTAACTTTTAGATTAATTTAGCAAGACTTGGCATCTTTTTATAAAATTAAGTCACTCTATCCATGAGCATGAAAGAATGAACGTGGTATTTTGTAATTATGTTTTTTTTAATAATTTTATTAAGCTGGAGGAACTTTTGGGTATGCATTATATTTTGTAAGATAGTAATGTATTTTCTCAAACTTTAAACAGGATATGAAGGATAAAGTATGGTTTTCTTCCTGATTCCAGAAAACTATGAAACAAAAAAAAATTTTTTTTAACATTTTACTTGAAAGCTATCAAGTTGAATGTTTAAAAACATTCATTTACAGTTACAGAAATGGTACAGTTAAACCACCTTGCTAATCTATTCTCATTGTCTTTATTTATGCTGAAAAATTAGAGCAAGTATTTTTGACCGAATGATTTGATTTAGTTTAATTAGTTTAAAAAAATCTCCCTTGGTCAAAAATCAGTAGTTCATCAGAAAATATCAGATCCAGCTATTTCCCCCTGTTTGCAGTTTCCCTAGATGTCAGAACACTGAATAAATAATAGGTAATATCCTTTTTACCTCCCCGTCCATGAAGAGCCCAACATTTGATCAATAAGTATAGTTTAACATACATTGATTATTAGTAGATGTTATTAAATGATTAGCAAATGCTTTATGATGCCCCTCATTTTGCTATAAAAGGGCAATAGAAAATACAGATGTTCTGTTTTTTAAAGAATTTGGAGATAGAGAAAAGCATATTTCCTAACTGAGATGTCATTTCTTAGGGTCGAAGGGAAAGCTGGGCAGCAGTTGTTTCAGATTTGAGCCTCTCAGTCTTCAGAAAAGAATGAGTGACTTACTCAAATTGCTCCTTGCCTTGTTCCAACAGACTCACAGTATTTATGCTTTCCTTTCCTGAGGAAGCATTACAGTTTTTTAAGTGTTTTCATTTCTGACCAAGATGTAATGCAATCAAGTTGTTCTTGTGACTTTGGTTTAGCATCTGGTAAAAAAGAATTTGATTTGTTAAGTGGTTGACATAGCTATAAACCATGAACTTTTCCCAATGACATCATAATATGTTAAAAAATTTTTCCTTTTCTTTTTCTCTTTGCTGGTTTTTTGGCTATAACTTTTGATTTAGTATCTATCAGTAAAACAATATTTCCTGCTCTTAATTGTTTTCAGACACAGCCACAGTCTATGCTAAGGGGTGGAGTTTTCCAAATACTTTGATTTTGCTCTGCCTTGAAAGTTTTTTTCCCTTTGGCTCCCCCCAACCCCCCACACCGAAATCTTGCTTGGAAAAATCATATTTTTAGATGTGATTTTAAAACATTTATTTTAACCTTTTCAAGAATCTTTTAAAATTTAATTTTTATTAATGCTAAGCCTGTACATAGCATAAAGAGTATATTACCTGCCTTTCCCCCACCCAACATTTGTCCTCTCCAGGGACCTCCACTTTCTACTCTTCTACCTATTTTTTGTTTTGTTTTGTTTTTATATTTATTGCCATATTTCTAAACAGTAGGCTTATACTAGTCTTTTTAAAAATCTATATAAATTGTTCTCTAGACCTGCACAGCTATCATCCTAGGATAAACTTTCTCCCATGTCCTGGTATTTCTTTTGCCTCCATGTATGTTGGAGTCCTCTGTTTCCTGGCCCCCATATCTTTCTCCTTTATTTTTTATATTTTAATTTTTCTGGAGCACATTCTCTAGCAGCTCCTGAGAAAAAGGTATATGGAATGTAAATTTGTTTTGAGAATCTGCATATATAAAAATGTCTTCATTTTCTCTCATACTGATTTATAGTTTACCTGGGTATGAAATTCTAGATGGGAGAATATTTTCTCTGAGTTTAACAGGCATTGCTCTATTGATTTCTGGCTTCTGTTGCTGCTAATGAGAAGTCTGATGGTGTTCTGATTCTTGGAATTTTTTTTTTTTCCTCCCTGGAAATGTTCCAAAATTTTATGATAATCTTTCTCACTCTGGGCCTTGTTTTATCTTTTGTGCTGGGCACTCTGGGGGTCTTTTCAATTTGGTAACAGATTTTTCAGTTCTGGGAGATTTTCTTGAATTCTTCAATTCTAACTAACTTCTCCCTCCTCCCTATTGACCCCTGTTTTCTCTATTCTTTCTCTCTGGAACTCTTAAGTTATTTGTATTTGGAACTTCTGGACTGAGGAGTCCTTTAATTTTCCTATTTTTTCTATTTCACATCTTTTTGTCTTTTTGTTCTACTTTCTGGGAGGTGTCTTGATCTTCATCTTGAGACTTTTCTAATTTTATATTTCTGCTGCCATATTTTTAATTTTCAAGAGTTTTTTCTCTGAATGTTACTTTTTAATAGTCCATTTTTAAAACTTTTTGTTTCATAGATGGAACAGCTCTTCTTTGAGTATGTTAATTATAATTTTTTAAACAAGTTTCTTCAGCTTCCTGGACCATCTCTACTTCCTTAAAATACCTTTACTTGTTCATTTGTTTTGGTCTTTCATTTAGGGGATTTCCTTAAATGTAGAGCTTTGGCTGCCTTCAAGAGTAGGCTGCTAAAAAACCGAAAGCTGGATTTGCCAGAGTGGCAGCTTCTAAAGGTTAACTGGTGGTCTTCATTGTAAGGTGATTAGCCAGAGACCCAAATTTCTTTAGGGGTCACCTCTAGCAGTCAGTATTGGCAGGTGTTTTTCTCTTGGCCAGGTTCTTCCCCAGAGAAAATGTTGCAGTTATCTGCTTAGGGCTTACAAACCTGGTTGCAACATTAGGGAGCTGAGTGGGGAAAATGCTAGGGACGTCTCACCTCTCATTATATCAATTTCTCTTAATCCCCATCTTTCTTAAACTGGTTGGCCTGTCCCTGGTTTTGCCTAGTTCAGAGTCTCTCTGATGATCTTACCAGAGAGTAAACCTCCCGTTCTCTGCCCAGTGGCTACTCAGAGTCCAAGTGAGAATCTAGGGGTAGAACTTTCACCCTATTCTCCTCTTTTCAGCCCTTCCTGCCATCCCTCCTTTCAGAGGCATCCTGAGTTTTTCTGGTATACCTTAGCACAATTCAGTTTGCCGTGGGTACCCCTTCAAAAATGCTCTTAGGTTTTTGCTTTTTTTGCTCTGCTAAATCAAATAACTTATTCATCTGCTTTTTAGCTTCCAAAAGGTTTGTTGCACTTAACCAAAAACGATATGTAAGGTGATATATGTTAATTAGCTTGATTTAACTATTTCAGAATGTGTATATATCAAAACATCACACTGTACATCATAAATATATACAATTTTTGTCAACTATACTTTAATAAAAATAAATGTTCATCTTAAGAACAATACATTTTTTTTTTTTTTAATTTTGAGATAGAGTCTTGCTTTGTCACCCAGGCTGGAGTGCAGTGGCATGGTCATAGCTCACTATAACCTCAAACTGTTGGGCTGAAGTGATCCTCCTGCCTCAGGTTCCCAAGTAGCTGGGACTACAGGCATGCACCAATATGTCTCGCTAATTTTTCTATTTTTTGTAGAGATGCTATGTTTCTCAGGCTGGATTTGAACTCCTGGCCTCAAGCAATCCCCCTGCCTCAGCCTCCCAAAGTGCTAGTACTATGGGCGTGAGCCATGCTGCACCCAGCCATTTTTTTTTTAATGTTAAAAAGGTTTTTGTCCCAGATAAAGAGGGAAAAAAACCTTTGTTGTAGTTGTTTCCCCTCTTATTCTTTGTCCTTGTAGATGGAGTTATGGAGGGAGCAGAGGTAAGTGCAGGCATTCAATGTATCATTTTCACTGAAAACCCAAGCTTATTTCTTTGGTATCTTGTTTAAACACAAAACTTAATAGGTGGGTGGCTTGTAGCAATTGCAAAATTTTGCTACAGTAGTAGAATTGTATATAAGTTCATTTTGGTTTCTGTTGCCCTCAGTGATTAATGCCTAACGTATAGTTTGCTATAAGAGAATGACATCAGAATGACCGAGGATTTTGCCGATGGAGTAATAGAAATTTAAGTCATTAAGTAATTTAAATGTTCCTTTTACACCAGGGCACTGGTGCCCAGAGGAAAGGCCATGTGGGGACACAGGGAGAAGGCAACTAACTGTCTGCAAGCCAAGGAACGAGGCCGCAGGAGAAACCAACCCTGCCAACACCTTGATCTTGGACTTCTAGCCTCCAGAACCGCGAGAAAATAAATTTTTGTTGTTTAAAAGAAAATGTTCCTTTTACAGATGTAGAAACTGAAATTTGGAGAGCAGAAGTGGATAATTCCTATTCATTCATCTCTCTAGAGCTGGAACTCAATTTCTTCTCTCACTTTCTTTTCCTTGCTAGTACAGTTCTATCTTCTCATTAAACTAACTGAAAATAGAAGTCCTTTATCTGTTGCTTATGTCACCCAAATGTCCTGTTAATTTTGTATAGGCTTTATGTCCCAGTCATTTGTAGAATTTTTTAAAATTTTATTTTATGTTTTTCTTCCTGTTAATGTTTGGGGTCTAGTTTTCAGTAAATTTTAAAACTTGAGAAAATTTATGTTTTACCATTTAAAGATGCTTATGCTTTAAAGAACTTATATTTAGCATTTATAAAATTTCTTTTTTCCTATTATTCCCTTTGTCTTAGTGGGTTCCAAAAGTTCTTTGGAGAGGAGAATGGGAGGAGAATGGGAACTCTTTCCTGAGTATAATTATAGCAGGTAAAATTATTTAGAGTATACTTGAGACTTTTTATCATAGGACATTTTGCCATGTGAGCTTATATATTGGGATAGGCAAAAAAATGTGACTGGGTCAAGGAAAGCACTTAAATCCAGCAAAGCCTTGCTGATAGTAAAATTCTGAAGTAAATGGGTGGTGGGAAATAAGCCTAGTTTATTAGTGCTTTAGGATGTAAATGGAAATAATAGGTGGACTTGAAAATTTTGTCCATGTTTTAACATCTAGCCTCTTCATTCTTTCATCAATATTCATGGAGCACCTAGTAAGGACTAGGCACTTTTTTAGACACCATAGATGTTCACAATAAGTAAAACAAAATGTTGTTGCTGTCCTCCAGGAGCTTACAGGAGAAGGCATTTATAGACAAGGTACAACATAGGATAATACATGTTTGTATTGTGGAATGTGCCACATTACTGAGCTTGCTGAATCAGTATACTTGTTAAAATTTTAAAGTATCATGGAAAGGGGAATGAGGTATTATAAAAATGTCAAGGTTTCTTTGGAGAAATCCTTAGAATGGTTTCTTTCTTTTCTTTTCTTTCTTTTTTTTTTGCTCTGTTGCTCGGGCTAAGAGTGCTGTAGTGTCAGCCTAGCTCACAGCAAGCTCAAACTCCTGGGCTCAAGTGGTCCTCCTGCCTCAGCCTCCTGAGTAGCTGGGACTACAGGCATGCACCACCATGCCTGGCTAATTTTTTTCTATTTTTAGTTGCCCAGTTAATTTTTCTATTTTTAGTAGACATGGGGGTCTCACTCTTGTTGAGGCTGGTCTCGAACTCCTGACCTCAAGTGATCCTCCTGCCTCAGCCTCCCAGAGTGCTAGGATTACAGGTGTGAGCCACCACACCCGGCCCATTTTATTTTTTGATGAAAAGGAATTTCCATTCTGGTTAAGATCTTACTTCCTTTAGTCTCTATTAAGCTGTCAATTAAGACCATAAAGACCCAGATACCAAACACATTTTAGGATTCTTGAATTCTCTCTGAATGATCCAGCTCTTTTTATCCTACCCTTCCCCAGAACCCCTAAAATGTTTGAATATCATTCCTTGTCTTTTCCTGCTAGAATAACGATATATTCTTTGCTCTCTTTGGTAGCAAAGAAAGAATAGCTAACGCATGTACAGCTCTTGCTAGTTTATAATGCACTTACACATATTTTCTTATTTGATCTTTGCAGCACCCTTGGAAGGGAGTAGAGCTGATGTTATATCCATTTACAAGTGAGGAAGTAGGGTTCTAAAGACATTAGTGAGTTGCCCTATTAGTGGTGTGACCTATGCCTTAAACTCGAGCCTTCTGATTCTTAATCTAAGGCTTTTTCAATCTTTCATGCTCTTATGCCCCTTATAAATTAATAGATCCTTCTAGTGTCTTATTAGATATGGAAGTCAGTCAACAGGTGGATTCCTAAAACCATTTTAATCCTAACCACCATACAGGCATTTAGGGAAGAAACTGTCTAATGTGGGGCTTGACTGAGACTCCTGGATCTCTTAAATATCATTGTATTAATCCTCAATTTTTTTTATTTAAGAAGGCTAAAAAATATGAAATGTTTTGTTCTAATACAAAAATTTCTTTGTGGAGAGTTGATAAAATTACAATTTGCAATGGTAAATACCACATGAAAGTTTTAGTTGAAAAGAGGTACTTCAGAGCTGGGTGCGGTAATGCACGTCTGCAGTCCCAGCTACTTGGAAGGCTGAGCAGGATTGCTTGAGCCCAGGACTTCTAGGCTAGCCTGGGCAATATAGTGACACTTTGTCTCTTTAAAAAAAATAAATAAATACTTTATAAATGTTAGAAATAAATTGCCTAAGAAGTAAAATTTAAGATAAATTTTAAAAATGGGGTCCTCTATCAGTGATTCATTCCACCAGCAATGTATATTAATACATCCTTTGTACCATGTACTATGCTTTGTCAACAGGAGACAATAATGGATGAGAAACAATCCCTGCCCCCAGGAAGCTCACAGTCTAGGTCGCCATTCCATGTATGCTATATAACACAGCTTCATAAACTCGTGGACCACATTGCTGTTTAATGGTGAAAAAATATTTCAATAGCTTATAGAAGATCGATCCATTTGGCAAGTGACAGCACTATTATCATCTAGATTATTCTGAACTATAGTCAAAGTGTGTAAATACAGTCCTGGCATCCCTTGTGTTTCACAGGAATTAATGAATCTTTTTGCAGTTTCTGTGCAGAGGCCCTGAATTTGAACTTAAACCATTACCGAGAGCTGTAAATGGGTAAAACCCATAGCACACTAAACGCTGAATCTTAGAACAGTGAAGTCAGCAGATCTTGAACCTTTTGTTCATGCTGTGTTGTGCACTGAAATGTAAAGTGTTACATGTTTCTTATTCTTTAGTCTGGGTGATATGTACAAAATTTTAGAATTTTCAGTTTGAGTGGGTCTGGAGATCGCATAGTTCTTCAGTGGCAGACTGAAACCCAGGCTTCCTGATACCTAGTCTAGTTCTCTTCCTACCAGTCAATGCTGAGCTTCCTAATTTAATTGTAATTGCTGATTGTGGTCTCCTTAAAATTTTATACAAGGTTTCCTTATTTAGCTGTGGATGCATGTAAAATTTTTCTTTATTTAGTTGTGTGAGTTTCCTCTGCCTTTGTATCTTCCAAGGCTTTTGGAAGCATCTAACTCAGGGTTTGAGCCATTGGTTCATTGGCAATGACAATGCGGATATGTTTCCACTACAAAACAGTCAGCGTTAGATTATCCTAGATTATCACACTTGCCTTGCCTACTGTCAGGGCCTTGAGGCACCTGGGGGATATGTGTGGAAGCATTCCGAAAACCATAAAGTACTATAACAATATGGTTTGCTCTTATTCATGCATGAATCTTCTAATTGTATACTTGAGACTTTTTATCATAGGACATTTTGTCATGTGAGCTTATATATTGGGATAGGCAAAAAAATGTGACTGGGTCAAGGAAAGCACTTAAATCCAGCAAAGCCTTGCTGATAGTAAAATTCTGAAGTAAATGGGTGGTGGGAAATAAGCCTAGTTTATTAGTGCTTTAGGATGTAAATGGAAATAATAGGTGGACTTGAAAATTTTGTCCATGTTTAACATCTAGCCTCTTCATTCTTTCATCAATATTCATGGAGCACCTAGTAAGGACTAGGCACTTTTTTAGACACCATAGATGTTCACAATAAGTAAAACAAAATGTTGTTGCTGTCCTCCAGGAGCTTACAGGAGAAGGCATTTATAGACAAGGTACAACATAGGATAATACATGTTTGTATTGTGGAATGTGCCACATTACTGAGCTTGCTGAAAAAGGGGAACCTTGGTTAAATTTATTTTCTGATTTAAATTTATTAGTATTCTCTTAGTCAACTTTTTAAGCTTTAAAAAATATATTAGATTCAGGGCTTTTTGCATTGTTGCTAAATAAAAGTTTAAAAAATGAAAAAATAGAGGCCAAGCATGGTGGTTTACACCTGTAATCCCAACACTTTGGAAGGCCGAGGGGGGAGGACTGCTTGAGGCCAGGAATTCAAGGCTGCAGTGAGCTGTGATAGTGCCACTGTACTCTAGCCTAGTTGCCAGAGTGAGACCCTGTCTCAAAAAAAAGAAAGAAAGAAACGATATATTATAAAATACATGTAATATATTAAAAGATTTTGAGATATAATATACAAATATATTTTGAAATATATAAGCTATATTTTTAAAATATATAAATTATATATGTATATGTATTTTTAAGATAACAGATCTATTCTGCTTGGTAAGGCATCTGAACATTCCCTACCTGACTACATTAATATTAGAGAGCTCTCAAAGAAAGGGCATTGCTGCTATCACCTTGGCATTAGTTCTTGGTGCTAGTACTTCTTAAGAGCAGAGACGTAGGTTTGAATCCTAGCTCTGCCACTTATTAGCTGCGGAACTTATTTGTGCCATGGTGTCCTCGCCTGTAAAATGGGAATAAAAATACCTACCTCATAGTTGTGAAGACTGAATGAGCTAAAATATGTAAAAACACTTAGATGAGTATCTGGCACATGTTAAAGGCTATGGAAGTGCTATGGAAAACAGTGTGGAGATTCCTCAAAGAAATAAATATAGACTTTCCATTCGACCCAGCAATCCCACTACTGGGTATGTGCCCAAAGAAAAAGAAGTCATTTTATCAAAAAGATACCTACACTTGAGTGTTTATTGCAGCACAATTCACAATCGCAAAGATGTGGAATCAACCTAAGTGCCCAGCAATTCATGAGTGGATTAAGAAAATGTGGTATATGTATACACCATGGAGTACTACCACTCAGCCATAAAAAGGAATGAAATAATGTCATTTGCAGCAACTTGGATGGAATTGGAGACCATTATCCTAAGTGAGGTATCTCAGGAATGGAAAAACAAATAACACATGTGCTCTCTAATAATTGGGAACTAACTGATGGGCACAAAGAGATGTAAAGGTCATTTGAAATCAAGAAGAGGGGAGGGGGAAGCAGGGGAAGGCTAAAAACCTACCTGTCAGGTACAATGAACACCATTTGGGTGATGGGTACACCAAAAGCCCCAACATATACATTATAAAAGGTATCTATGTAACAAAAACATTTGTACCCCTTAATAATTTTGAAATAAAAAAAAATTAAAAAGGCTGTATAAGTGTAAATAGCTATCATCATCATTGTTGTTATTTGGCAGAATAAGAGTAAGTGGGTAAGGTTTCAGGAATGGATTTTCTCCTTTTCAAGCCCTGAAAATTGCTCTAAACTAAAGGTAGAAAGATATAGAAAGGAAACTAAACCTTTGTTGGTCATCGGCTATGTGCCAGGCCATGTACTAGTATTTTACCTGAATTCTCATTTAATCCTTAAACCGGTGCTATGAAGTAGATTAGAAAACAGGCCCAGGGAAGTTAAGTAAGGTCTCATACTAATGAATGGACACCGTGGTAATAACTGGTCTCTGTTACTCCACATCCTGCACTCTTGCCTTGCATGACACCAGACAGCCTGAGATTTCAGCATGTTTCACTAATAGGTAAGCTTGGAATATGCTTTCCTGGCTGTTGGGGACCTCATTTCCCATGACCATTTAAAGGGATGTCATCCACATTTTTAGTTTGTTCCTACTGTGGTAATATGTTTTATATATCTGTAATTCCACTTCCCTCCCATTCAAAAGTATTTTGCAAAAGTTTAAATGACTTAAGTGGGCCCTAGATAGAAAATATTTGAACATATGGAGTCTTATCAATAGTTTTCAGAATTGAGCTGGCTTATTATAATTTCCCAATTTTCAAAATCGCCATTGTAATTATTGAAGTTGTTATTCTTCACTTTAATAACTGTTTCCTAGGGCTTTATGCCTAAACTCCATGTGGTTACATATCCTAGGTGGTACTTAGTATAGAACTGATTATTGTAGTCAGCTTTGGGGCTAGAACTCCTGGCTTCAAGTGATCCTCCCTCGTTGGCCTCCCAGAGTGCTAGGATTATAGGCGTGAGCCACTGCGCCTGCCTGTAGTCACATTTTGGGGAGCATCTAAAATTATCAAAATAACTTGGATTTAAATGCAATTAAGTTAACTTTAAAATTTTTGGTGTTTTTATATTGAAACTAGGGTCATTTGGATAGGAAAGAGGGACATTTTATGGATGTGAAACTCACATATATTTAGTATCAGCTTAGCTTTTCATGGATAAGGTTGCCTCAGAACCCCCTAACCCAGAAACTGTGGAAGTTGTAAGCTCTCCCTAAGAATATCTGTGTATTGCCTGGGCTTCATGATCTTGCAATCTCTTCTGTCTCCTGGGCCTGTACTTTCTTGCCTTGTGCCACTTATTTGCACCACAGTGCACCCGGATGTGAAACTTGCCTCCTCCTCTGATTTTCAGGAAGGCCCTATTCCTGGGCATTTATGGATTTTGTATACCTAACTGAAGAAAGGGGGCAAAATAGAGGTAGAATGAACCTTACTTTGCATTAATACAAACAACTTCCCTAGTAAGGCATCCCCATTCTTAAAATGTTTTCAGACCTCTCTTGACTGGAGAGGTTCACCCCCACCAAATCCCAGCTTTGCTCCATTACACTAACTCTTCTTGTCCTTTCTCCTCATCATTCTTTCCCCCATTCCTTTCAGAGATAAAACACTTCTTCCCTTTCTCTATTGCAGAGCAGTTTCCCTTTCTTGGCAACCATTATGGGATCTTGACATCCATTCTGCAGGGAACCACCCACTCTAAGGGGAGTGGACATGAGAGGTGGGGGCCCATATTATGGGAACATATATTCACAAAGTTTCTTTCAAGAGGAATTCTTTTCTTGGCTGTTAGTATGGCAAAGTAGAGAGTTTTGGGGGCCAGATGTGGTGGCTCATGCCTGTAATCCCAGTGCTTTAGGAGGCCACGGCAGGAAGATCACCTGAGGCCAGGAGTTAGAGATCAACCTGGCCACATAGTGAGACCCTGTCTCTACAAAAAATAAGCCAGGCGTAGTCGCACACACCTGTAGTCCCAGCTACTTGGGAGGCTGAGACAGGAGGATTACTTGAGCCTAAGAGTTCACGGTTACAGTAAGCTATGATCAGGCCACTACACTTCAGTCCAGGTGACAGAGTGAGATCCTGTCTCAAAAAAAATAAAGAATTTTTCATCCTGTTACATGGTGGCTGAGCATACCAATCTCAAGCTTTATCGAGTCCTGCTTCCTAAAGTATCAGAAACCTAAAAAATGATTATACATGCAATTTATCTAAATCATAAAGTCTAGATATCTTTGGCTAATACAGTGTCCTAAAGCAGAATATATACTGCTTTTAAAGAAGCGTGCTGTTTTCATAAAGGCCATAAACCCATTTAGCACAAGAGTCACCTCATATCATCTTATTATATATTTCACTTATGCAAAAATAATTTTAGCTTTTGATGCTTGTATTTTCATTACCATGACTTTTTTTTTCTGACAGTTTCAGGATATATACAAAGACAATGTGTAATCTTTAAAACCTAAAACAGGCCGGGCGCGGTGGCTCATGCCTGTAATCCTAGCACTCTGGGAGGCCGAGGCAGGTAGATCATTTGAGCTCAGGAGTTCGAGACCAGCCTGAGCAAGAGTGAGATGAGACCCTGTCTCTACTAAAAAAATAGAAAGAGATTAGCCAAACAACTAAAAATATATAGAAAAAATTAGCCAAGCATGGTGGCGCATGCCTGTAGTCCCAGCTACTCGGGAGGCTGAGGCAGTAGGATTGCTTGAGCCCAGGAGTTTGAGGTTGCTGTGAGCTAGGCTGAAGCCACGGCACTCTAGCCTGGGCAACAGAGTGAGACTCTGTCTCAAAACAAAACAAAACAAAACAAAAAACCTAAAACAAATTCAGAAGTACATTTTTTCAGGCATTAAACCTTTAATACTTCTGTTTATGGATCCATCTACCCATAAGTGACTAAATCTTTGGTTGCTCTTAGCAAAAAAAAAGATCACAGTTTTTTACACTCATATCACTTTTGAGGATTTGTAGGGAGTTCACTGCATTGTCACATATTGATCTTTTTTTGAATTTGTAAATAACATTCATGAAATTGTTTTTTTCTTGCCATGTATTAGCCCAGCCTTACAGTTTTTTCCCCTCTCCATAGGTAATAGAGAAGAGGAAACCTAACCAATGACTGTGGGATAATATGGAAGAAGATGGAAAAAACTTGTTTAATGGGTAAGAAATAAAACTGTTATAATAAAACATTTTTAATGAAAACTATTCATAATAGTATTAGGTATGGCCAATCTGTACTATGTGGCTGAGGTTGGCAAACTGTTAGGGTAAATGATCAATCACTATCTTTGTTTTATCCCTGTTCTGAACTTTTGCCATCTGCTTCCATCTTAACCTTGTGAATTTTTCAGTACCATGAATTAACTTCAGCTAAGAGGGAATAGCCCTATTTCAAGATAAAATGGGACCTGGAGACTAGCAAACATACTCAAACAAGTCTAGGATAGGTCTTGAAACTTATTGGTGGTTGGATAGAGACCAGGTCTGTTATGACCTGTCAAGAATACTTATCGACCCCTTCTTTTTCGCCAAATACCGTCAGCTGCTATGATGTTAGTCCCACCATGGGGATCCCGTTCATTTGAGCCAGTGCAGATGTGTGTCAGGTGGTAATCAAATAGAATTGCACAGATAGCCCAGTAAAATTTTGACTAATTTTTTATGAGATATAAAAAATATTTAATTACACAAATCCATACATTCTTATTGTCAATAATTCAAACATTATCGATAGCCAAAACCCTCTACCTGAATCTTAGCCCCCTCCCGGAGTATTATAAGTGTATGGAATGTATTTGTGCAACCTTCTTTGCCTAGTGGTTAAAAACTTGGGCTTGGAGCCAGACTATTTTTAACCAGCCACTGTTAATTTGACATTTGGGCAGGTTAATCTCTCTGTGCCTCAATTCCTTGGGTATAAGGTGGGGATAATAAAATGCCCATCTCATAGCAATGATGAGGATTAATGAGTTATTCCATGTAAAAAACTTTAAATAATGTCTGGAACATGGAAAGTGTTCAGTAAATGTTAGCTACAATTCTCATATATATCCCACTTAGCATTTTTATGTACCAACCATCCACACATGAATTTTTCTCTGATACACCCCAAGAGTTAAACCATCTCAGATAAGGTTAAACCTGCTGGCAAAACATTCAAAAAATTTTTAATGAATAGTTTTCTTTTTGGCTTCATTTCTTTTTTTTTTTTTTTTACAGATTTATTTATTTATTTATTTAGAGACAGAGTCTCACTCTGTTGCCTGGGCTAGAGTGCTGTGGCGTCAGCCTAGCTCACAGCAACCTCAAACTCCTGGGCTCAAGCAATCCTTCTGCCTCAGCCTCCCAAATAGCTGGGAGTACAGGCATGCACCACCATGCCCGGGTAATTTTTCTATATATTTTTAGTTGTCCAGCTCATTTCTTTCTATTTTTATTAGAGACGGGGTCTCGCTCTTGCTCAGGCTGGTTTTGAACTCCTGAGCTCAAAGGATCCTCCCGCCTCGGCCTCCCAGAGTGCTAGGATTACAGGCGTGAGCCACCATGCCCGGCCTGGCTTCATTTCTAAGTCTACTGCTATACCATGTGTAAGGACAGAGTTATACACCTTCACCTCTTACTGCATGTCTTCAGGCTATCATAGTTTCACTTTGCCTGTAAAAATATCTTGTCAAAGAAGGATGCACAATTCTCTTGTTTCTGGATAGCTGTGTCATTTGATTCTGTTAAGATTCTATCAATCTATTTTGAAGGACAAGCTTTCTTGAATTTCCTTTTTTCTTGTTGGATAGAATCATAGTAGTTTTGGAAATGTCTTTGATATCTTTTCCATGGCTTGTCAGCACTTTCTTAGGTGCTGCAGACCATTAGCTATTTTAAGAAGGAAGGATATTTGGAAAACAATAATCTATTTTTAGTATTAATATTTCCTTCTTGAATTGTTCTGAGCCTCTATTAGATTATTATAAACTATTCTATCTGCTGTGACTATAGTGAGGCTGCTTTAGAAGACTTAAATATAAAAACAGAAGTTAACATTTACTGAGTATTTATTGCATGTCAGGCAATGTGTTAAGTGCTTTCCTCATTTATTCATCATCTCATTTAATCCTGTCATCCATTTATAAGGTAGATACTGTTATTATTTTCATCTGAAGGCTGAGAAAAGTGAGGTGAAGATTAAGTAACTTGCTCAAAGTCACATTGTAAGTGGCAGCTTCAGGATTTTAACCTAGGCCTATATTGTTGACCAAGGGAGTGCTGGCTAAGTTAATAAACTCTTATAAGGTTTGCTGGGGTGGGTGTGAATTTAAATAAAACATGAAAACCAAATATCTCCTGAAAAAGTTACCATAACTAATTTGTTTTTACTTGTCTGTGGGAAGGAAAATTTGAAATCATGTATCTTCTTAAGTACAGGAAAAATGATGTGAGATGATTTTCATAAATAATTTTCTTGACCATACTTAAATGAAGACAGCTGTTTTGCTTCCTTAGCATCGTTTGTAGTAGACATAAATCACCTGAACTAGCTAAAGAACAATACACGTTTAGAAGGGATTAGAGTGTGTTGATTTGTAGATTACCATTTAGCAGCTATTCATAGAGACATGCAAACAGAAAGATTGAACTGTGCAGCAGTTTGGAACTGATTGATAATTGGAAATTGCTCTTTTGTCCTGTTAAATAATATTTGAATGACAGTCAGCAGAAAGTTGTACAAGAGAAGAAAAGCCAGGAGAAAGGTGACTTGCGGGTCTTATAATTAGAATGTCACTTATAAGTAATGGCCTAAAAAGTAAATTTACATTAACAGTTGACATTTATATAGGAATTGGAAGAAGTTATATAGTATATGGTTTTTGTTCTGAGATCTGCCTTGTCAGAGAGAAGCATTGGCTTTTCTTTTCTTCAAATAGCAATTCATTTTCTACTGAAATACAGTGAAGTACAAAGAGTAAGCGACATTTAAAGTAACAAGTATGCTGTTAAAATGTCTTGGCCTTCCTTAAGTGTGGCTGCATGTAGTAGTCAGTGGTGTTTTCTTCTCTCTTTGCTGTTTTTTAAGCCTCTTTCCCTTGCTTGAGAATCAATTCTGAATGTTGTTCAAAGTTATGGCTCTTACTGTACATATGTTTTGAAACAATGTCTTAAACAGTGAACTATGAGCTCCTCGGATCCTTTCAAGGACTGATGAAGTCAGAACTATTTGCAACACTAAAATATTTGCTTTTTCCATCCTCATTCTCTTACGAGTGTGCAGTGAAATTTTCCAAAGGCTATGTGTGTGTAACTGACTGAATGCAGAAGCAGACATTAAAAAGATTTGCTAAAATGTAAAATCGGGCCATTTTTCTCACTAGATTTGCTATGATAAGCACTGTGATTTGTTTCTACATCAAAACATTTCAGTGACCCCAGTGTGGGCTAGAGTGTTTGCCCTCTTTCACCACTATACAAAACTGAGAATGTTCTTTGTATGGTTTACTCCCAACTTTGGAAAGGACCTTTCAGGACAGGCTTTTATTTTATAGTATTAACTGAACACCTACTATGTTCCAGCCTTGTTCTAGGGGCTGGAAGCCAGGCAGTGAACAAAACGAAAGCAAAAAACTTTCTATCCTAATAAAGTTTACATGCTAGTTTCCATTGCAGCTTTTGAGTCCTTTGCCCCGGACACAGCTCCCTCTTCAGGGGAATCTCAGATTAGATAGCCACTGTGAATCTTAAACACTGGTGTTTCTGAGTGGCTGAGTGCTGAGGATAGAGTGGCTTGACATTTTGTGATTTTTTTTTTTTTTTTTTTTTTAAAGACAGAGTCTTGCTCTGTCGTCCAGGCTGGAGTGCAGTGGTGTGACCACAGCTCACTGCAATCCCTAACTCCTGGGCTCAAGGGATCCTCCTGCCTCAGCCTCCCAAGTAGCTGGGACTGTAGGCACACAACACCACGCCCGCCTAATTTTTCGAGTTTTTATAGAGACGGGGTCTCACTCAGGCTAGTCTGGAACTCCTGACCTCAAGCAGTCCTCCTGCTTCAGCCTCCCAGAGGTGCTGGGATTACGGGTTTGAACCACTGTGCCCAGCCTTTGATTTTCGATTATTTAAAACAAGGCACCAAATAATTAGGATTTTTCAGATATTACCTGGAACTCCAATATAGCAATGAAGATGGGCCTATCCAGTCATACTTGTTGTGATTGATTTAATCTTGTTTTGCCCTCAAAGTTAGCGCCAGTTTTGTCAAGAAATTTAAAGAAAATTAAATACCAATGGATGTTAAATTTATTCTAATTGTTTTTTATTGTTTGAAGAAAAATGTTCTTACATGTATGAGATTTTCTTTGCCTGGTGAGTTGCTCCCAAGACCTTGTAATTTGTTTAATAGATTTTTATACAGAAAGAGATTACTTGGCTCATTAGATTGAGTCACTTAATAATGACTTGAAGGTTAACTAATACAGCCGTCATCCTTCTTGCTCACCAGCTAGACATTGATGTTAACACTCAGTAACTTCAGCCATTTCTAAGTGCAGACAATTGGGAATACCATTAGAATATTAATGGAAAAAGAAACTGACATTCAAAATGTGAATGACACAAAATTTTCTCTAAAGATTATTTTAAAATGCATTTTAATAGAAATTCTTTTTTTTTTTTAATTGTGTGGCATTTTGGCCTTTCCTTCATTGAAGATGTGAAAGGAGATTTTTGATCCAAAAAACCCAAATGATCCAAATGGCTGCTGTCCATTAAGCACTGCTACCTGCCAGGTACTCCATTCTCAGCTGTTCCTGGTACACCAAAGACCAGACCTTTTTTTTTTTTTTAAAGAGACTATCTCACTCTGTCACCTAGGCTAGGTTGCAGTGGCTCAATCATAGCTCACTGTAGCCTCAAACTCCTGGGCTCAGGTGATCCTCCTGCCTGTGTCTCCCAAGTAGCTGGGACTATAGGCATGTGCCACCACACCCAGCCAGAATATCTAAGGTTCAAATAAAATCCCAGTCTTGCCAGAGCTGAGGAGAGGGAATCTTCCTTATGAAGGGGGATTCTTATGAAGGTGTTCAACCAGACTCTTTGTTTTGGTCCTATACCTTACCTCTACCTTCAGAGGTTTGTGGAGCCTCCAATTCCTGAGCCTTTCCATGTCCTGAAGTTCTAACCAACTTGTTTCTTATTTATTTCATCTTGGCAGCATTTAAATTTTATCATGCTTCTGTCTGTTACAGTTTCCATTCCTCCATTTACTGTCCAGCTTCCAGAATTTTCATGAAACCTCTTATTTGCTAGTCTGTCATCTTCTCACATTCTTTCTGTCCTTATGAATTCATGCCCCTTTTTACTCCTTTATTGTGATTTTACTGGGGTTTTAAGAGGGAGAGGAGTTAAACGAGTGTATTCATTCTGTTGTGTTTTACTGCAAGCCCAAGTTTAAACATGTATTATCAAGCTCATGCAACATACCAAGATTTGTGTTAGACATGTAGTCTTTTCTCTAATTTAAAAATCCCTTCAGGCCGTGCGCGGTGGCTCACGCCTCAAATCCTAGCACTCTGGGAGGCCGAGGCGGGTGGATCGCTCGAGGTCAGGAGTTCGAGACCAGCCTGAGCAAGCGCGAGACCCCGTCTCTACTAAAAAAATACAAATTATCTGGCCAACTAAAATATATATAGAAAAAATTAGCCGGGCATGGTGGCGCATGCCTGTAGTCCCAGCTACTCGGGAGGCTGAGGCAGTAGGATCGCTTAAGCCCAGGAGTTTGAGGTTGCTGTGAGCTAGGCTGACGCCATGGCACTCACTCTAGCCAGGGCAACAAAGCGACACTCTGTCTCAAAAAAAAAAAAAAAAAATCCCTTCAAATTCTGTTGAGCTTAGAAAATTCATTCACATTAATGTTATTCTCCTAATTTTTTGAGCACTTTCTATGTGCTGTCACATAAATTATTTTATGTAATCATCACAGCAACTCTGTGAGGTTTATAGATAATTATACTCCATTTTAATGAATATGGAAATAAATTCAGAAAAGTTAAATAATAAATTTAAAGTCACACAACTAGTAAAAGGCAATGCCAGATTTGAGATAGGTTTCTAAAACAAATACGCTTTCTGTTATGCCATCTATTGGATGTTGGATAGCTGTTGTGGGTTTTTATAGCAGGAAAATACAGTATAGAATGAAAATGTTGTTTTTATTTAATACAGTGATAATATTTAAGATTCACTATAGTAGATCCAAAAAGGTCAGAGGCATCAAGATCAGCTGGCAGGAAAAGCAGTAATAAAGCAAGCATGCAGTGTTAAGGGCCTAGATTCAGGGGGAGCGGATAACAGTGGAAATGGGGAAGGGGTGACTGAGTTGAAGAAGCAAGGGGGCCTTTGAATTCATTCTCTTAAATGAACTATTGTGATGAAGAACCAAGACCAGGGTCTGGTATTCCCATTTCTGAATACAAATTAGTAGGCCTTGATAACTGACTGGATTGCGACATGAATAAGGAGTTAAACAGAATGCCAAGTTCTTCCAGTCAGGTGAATAAGAGTGCCCTATCTAGGACTGGGGAAAGGTGGGGGAAAGTGCTCAATTAAGGGACATTAGTAAATTTAAACAACATTATGTGTGAATTCCATGGTTGCTTGAAGATATGAACATCTGACATGTTCTGTCTTCTTTTGTTTTATGACATTTATCAGAATGTCAAAATTGTAACAGCTGTTAAGTCACATTGTTTCCTGGTGGTAGTACGTACTCCTATTTTTGTTTTTTGTTTTTTTTTGAGACAGAGTCTCACTTTGTTGCCCGGGCTAGAGTGAGTGCCGTGGCGTCAGCCTAGCTCACAGCAACCTCAAACTCCTGGGCTTAAGCGATCCTACTGCCTCAGCCTCCCGAGTAGCTGGGACTACAGGCATACGCCACCATGCCTGGCTAATTTTTTCTCTATATATTTTTAGTTGTCCAGATAATTTTTATCTCTATTCTTAGTAGAGACGGGGTCTCGCTCAGGCTGGTCTTGAACTCCTGACCTCGAGTGATCCACCCGCCTCTGCCTCCCAGAGGGCTAGGATTACAGGCATGAGCCACCACGCCCGGCCCGTACTCCTATTTTTAAGCTGATCTTTAGTATTTTTAAATATGTAATTTGAGGATCATTTTTCCTTTTGAAAGCAAGTATTTTGATTTCATTAGTGTTTTTGCAAATCAATTTTACGAGACCAAGAACCCAGTAGAAAAGACATGAATTGACAATTCATAGCAAAAAGAAAAAATAGATCAATATTCATCATAATAAAAGACATGCAAACAAAATATGTATGTATTTATTTAATTTTTAAAATGTCTTATTGAAACATATTTAATGATCTGTCAATCCCCAGTATTGGGGAAACCTGTACTCTCAAATATTATTGGTGGAGGTTGTCAGAGGGGGAGTGTAAATTAGTATAACCTTTTTGGACAGCAATTTGACAATATCTATCCAAAGTTTAGATGCATATATCCTTCAACACAACCATTCATCTTCTGTAAAGTATCTTATAGACACACTTGCACAAGTGTGTCATGATATATGCACAACTATATCCATGGTGTATTGTTTATAATACAAGAAACACTGAAAACAGCATAATTTTTCTTTTGTAGAGAGGCTAGTAAATGAATTATGCAGTCCATATCATAGGATATGCTACTGTCTTTAAAAAGAGTGAGGTAAGATATATGGGAAATTGTCTAAGATATATTATAATAGGTTTTAAAAAAAAGAAAGATGCAGAATAACATGTATGGTAAAATCTAAATTATTTTAAACATTATATTTCTAAATCATAAAATATTCCTGGAAGTATACCCCAAAAGAATGCTTAGTTAATAGCAGTTGCCTCTAGAGAGGCTACTGGACAGAAAGCAGAGGGAGAGTGTTCTTAGAATTTTTATATTCTGTACTCATATTAGTTTTATTTTTTTTGGTAAATAAAATTAATACGAAAAAACAAGGACTCCAGTTGTCTTTTGTCTGTAATGAACCCTGCTTTCCATAATTTTCAAAAAACATTTCATTATGAAAAATTTCAAACTTTATACTCTTTCTTTCTTTCTTTCTTTCTTTCTTTCTTTCTTTCTTTCTTTCTTTCTTTCTTTCTTTCTTTCTTTCTTTCCTTCTTTCTTTCCTTCCTTCCTTCCTTCCTTCCTTCCTTCCTTCCTTCCTTCCTTTCTTTCTTTCTCTTTCTTTCTTTCTTTTCCTCTTTCTTTCTTTCTCTTTCTTTCTTTCTTTCTCTTTCTTTCTTTCTTTCTTTCTTTCTTTCTTTCTTTCTTTCTTTCTTTCTTTCTTTCTTTCTCTCTCTCTTTCTCTCTCTCTCTTTCTTTCTTTCTTTCTTTTCTTTCTTTTCTTTCTTCTTTTTTTTTTTTTTAGACAAAGTCTCACTCTGTTGCCTGGGCTACAGTGCCATGGCATTAGCCTAGCTCACAGCAACCTCAAACTCCTGGGCTCAATCAATCCTTCTGCTTCAGCCTCCTGAGTAGCTGGGACTACAGGCATGTGCCACCATGCCCGGCTAATTTTTCTATATATTTTTAGCTGTCCATATAATTTCTTTCTATTTTTAGTAGAGACGGGGTCTCGCTCTTGCTCAGGCTGGTCTCAAACTCCTGAGCTCGAACAATCCGCCCACCTCGGCCTCCCAGAGTGCTAGGATTACAGGCGTGAGCCACCGCGCCTGGCCCTCTTTTCCTTTCTTACTTTACCCATGGATTATTTTGAAGCACATGCTAGACATTATATTATTTCATCCATAAACATTCCATTTCATGTCTCTAAAAGATGATTTCTTTTTACGAACATAACCAGAGTAATCATCAAGCATATAAAATTTGATAGTAATTCCTTAATGTCATTGACTATCTAGTAGTCAGTGTTCAAATTTCTCCAGTTATCTCATTTTTTAAATAGTTTGCTCGTTTGAATCAGGATTCAAATAAAGTTCAAGCATTGCAATTAGTTGATTATCTCTCTCTTTCTTGCCTACCTCTCTTCTCCCATCTCTCACTCCCTGCCCCTTACAAACTATTTGTAAAGGAAACTGAGTCATTTGTCCTGTAGAGTTTCCTTCAGTTTGAATATTAGTGACTTTATCACAGTGGTGTCAGTTAACATTTCTTATGTCCTTCACTGTGTTATGTATAAATTGGTAGTTAAATGTACACACTAGATTCATAGTATTTTTTTTTAAGAAATACTTAATAAGTTTTAGAATATATTTCCATTGGGGAATACATACCATCTGGATGTCTTTCTCTCTCTCTCTCTTTTTTTTTTATGTGAGTAGCCATTGATGGTCATTGCTTAGGTCTACTAATTCATAGGAGTCTTCTGTAAGTGGAACTATCAGGTAGTAGCTCTGGCCAATACATTAAGTATTCTAGGGTATACAACATTTAAGTACAGATTACTTTAAACACTTTCCAACTTTTTATATTATCTGCAGCTATTTCCATTGGTGTTCTAGTTTATCTTTGGACCCTTTCTTTCATCATGGTTTAAAAAGTACTCTGTTTGATCTGAAGGATTGTCTTGTTTTTCAAACCCCAATCACAAAATTACTTTTGCCTTCTCAATTTTTAGCAGAATAATTTTTTCCCTTCTGAGGGTATGTAAAAGGAATCTTAGACATAGCAATTAATAATTTTACCAAAGAGGACACTGAAGTAGAAAGTTGTTTGTTTATTCATTCAGTCTTTCATTCAACAAAGTTTATTAAGTATGTGCTGTGTTCTTGGCACCATGTCTGCCTCAGATTGGTTATAGTTGGGATACAGTCAAGCAAACAGGCAGTTACAGTGCAACATGGTAGATGGTGAATAAGAGAAAGTACACTTGTGCTCTGACAGCATATAGAAGGTACACCTAACCAAGTCTTGGAGGACAGGGGAAGGTTTTCTAGAGGAAGGAATGGCTATACTAAGATGTGAGGGATAAGCATGAGTCAGACTAAGGAAGGAGTGGGTAGCCAGGGGAATGGTGAGAATGCACTAGAGGAGGGAGCAGTTTACGGGAAAGCCCAGAAGTAAGAGAGAGTAGTTCCTTAGGGGAACTAAAAATGATCTGGAACAGCTGGAGCATAGTCATGGTGTAAGGAAAGAGGGGTGGGCTGGAGAGGTATGCAGGATCAGAACACAAAAGGCTTGGTGAACCATGTTGAGAAGTTTGGACTTTACCCCAAGGCAGTGAGAATGACATTTGAGGTTTTAGGCTGAATAGAGGAAGATCTATTAAGGCAGTTACAGTAAAGTGGACTAGAATTGATGGTAGTCTAAATTAGATTAGAGGCAATGGAGGTAGAGGTAGTTTTGTTCATTCTTTCAGAAAACAATTACTGGACGTGTTTTCTGCTAGGTGCTATTCTAAGCTCTGGGGATACAGCTGTGACCAGAATAGAACTCCCTGTCCTCATAGAGCTTATAGTCTAGAGGGGAGGACAATAAATAAGTAAATATATACTATGTTTAGATAGTGATAATTGCCAGGGAGGAAAACAAATTGCTGAGGGGCATAAGGAAGTGTTAAGTGGGGAGCGATTTTATATAGTATGACCAGGGAAGGGTTCCCTGAGCACAGACGTCTGAACAAAGTGAGGAAGCAAGCCATGTGAGTACCTGAAGGATCAGCATCCTAGGCATCAGAAACAGCACTGCACAGGCTTGAGATGAGAGAGTGCCTGGTGTGTTGGGGGAACAGTGAGGAGGCCAATGTGGCTGACAAGGAATAAGTGAGGAAGAGAGTAAGGAGAGCTGAGGTCAGAGAGGAAGGCCTCTGAGCCTGTAGATCGTTACTGGTCATCGTAAATATATGATAGAGAGAAGTAGAGTCAAGGTTCATAATGAAGAATCAGTAGGACTTGGGGATTGACAGGGTACAGGAAGTGGTGAAGAGGAAGGAGACTTGAGTTAGGGAACTGAGAGAGGGAACACAGTGATCTCAGAACTAACTGAACACTGTGACTTCATTTAAAAGAATAAAGCAGCTGGAGCAGACAAGCTTAGATGCCAATTATTATGCAAATCTCTTTTTTATTACAACCTTGGGGAAGAGGTAATATTGATTACACCCATTATAAAGGGGGGAAAAGTCTCTCACAATAGAATGGGTTTTCCTTCAGTTTTGGTAGGTCTCTAATTAGGGACAGACTTTGTTTGGCAGCCAGGAGAATGCCTGAGTGATGGGGCAGCAATGCCAGGCTAGATATGGGTGGAGCCCGTAGAACACTAAAAACTGCTCCCTGACACAACCACCCCCACCCCCCACATACAGACATTTACATTTTGTCCTTATCCTTAGTCTTTAAGATGTCTGCTAAATCCCTGGTTGACACTAATGTAGTTGAATGGTATAGCAGCTGCTTCTACTAAGAAAGAAGTCATTATGACTCTGTGCTAAACATGCTTTCAAGAGATTCATCCATGCATTGAATCCTCACTTACTGATGAACTACATACATCTCTGTGTGATGCCTGGGTTACAAAGATGACAATAACAGGATCATTACTCTGGGTCTTAAGGACTTCAGGTAGATAAAGGAAACCAGGGATTATAGTTAGGCATACCTAATACTGCGTGTGACGAAGATAATATAGGAATACCAAGGAAGACTTCCTCACACTCTAGGCTCAGTTAGGTAAGCTTCTAAAAGAGGAAGATAACTTCTAAATCCATGGTCTTTTCCTTTACCATCTAATGTGTGTGGAACACTCCCTTCTAAGTTGGGTCTTCGTTGGATCTTCGTTTCAAGTCCCTCAGACCCACCCTCATGAGGAAAACTTTGTTTACAGGTCCCTGAATGTTCTTCCTTATTCTTTCCTAGTGTTCTATAGACTATAGTAGCCAGAGGGGAACAACTCAAGGTCAGTTAACAGAAAGCAAATCATATAAGCAAGTTCATGTGGATTTTATTTTATATTAATTTATAATGTGCATTAATAATGCTATTATAAAAATAGAACTATACAGAAGTAGCTTTAAAAACAAAGTGCCTTTTATCTTGTAGAATGGTATTTCCCAGACTACTTCTGTCATTTGTATACCATTTTCATGATTTTTGCTCCATTCCAGTAACATCTTAGAGTTAATATTTTTCTGTAAACCAAATTACCTTTTTTTAATTTAAAAGCCTGCATGAAACTCATTCTTAAAACATGGAGTTATAGATTTTCTGTTATTTTATGGAACACATTAAAATACTATTAATATATGACCGTTAAATTTAAAAAGATTTGCTCCTGGAGGGTTCCAGTTCTGGAAGACAGAGCAAGCAGTCTGCTCAGTCTCGCCCACTGCATGCTGCTGGAAGCCTGGACAGATGCACAGACAAGCAGTGGAGGACTCTGGAAAGTAAATACTAGCAGGTGGATTAGAGAAGACCAGGGTTTGAAGTACTATCAATCCAGCTGGGAGTTTTCCCTTTTATTTCTAGTATCCCCTGGACTGGACTCAAAGCAGCCCAAACTTGGAAGTAGGGACCAGGCCTGGACAGGGAGAGCTCCAGGATAGAACCTCTAATTCTGGTTTGAGTGGACAAGAAGACTTCTAATGGTCAGAGTGGAAGAATCTCCTCTCTTTGAAATATTTTTCTCTTTTCTCTCATGCTCCAGGCAATCTTGTGTTTGTATTGGCAATGACAGCAGCAGGAGCCCACAGATGCCTGAAACTGTAAGGGAGGGCTCTAGTCCTCAAAGAGGGGGTTAAACTCCCATCATTTTTTTCTTTCTCTGTCTTACTGTGACCTGGCCCCCAAAATATGTGGTAGAGCATAATAACGAAAGCCCCATCCTTCTGGCTGGCAGACAGAAAAGGGGAGCTCCAGGGAAGTAGAAAGTACCCGGGAGAAAATGGGGAGAGAGGGAACACTTATTCTATTTTATGAGTTGAAGTGTTGCCTGACTCTAAAATCACAAATAAAGCCATGTGAGATCTTTAAAAATTAAAAAAAAAAATGGGAAGAGAAGAAAGTGGGAAATAGACCCAGTAAAGTTGTTCATGGATTCCCAGGCCCACCCTTAAACAGCACATGTGTGGATCCAATCCTAAACAGCATACCAAAGACTTTGAGAATTGAACTATGAGCTAAATCGCTACCCAAATGCTGGACTGGCCACTGGGTAGCGCTCATGCCAGACAGATCCGAATAGCTCTGCAAAGCTTTGACTATGCTACTGATATTTAAATTGCATGCACAGAAGGTTGGTTGAATCTTGTGAATTACATCCAACCAGGCTGATTGTTTACTAAAACGAAACATTCATTGTGTGATTTAAAGAAGACTTCTGAGTGTCAGAATATTAAAAATGTTTAGGATCCAAAATTACTCCGCCTACAAAGAACCAGGACGATCTCAACTCATTTGGAAAAGACAACCAACTGATACCATCACTGAGATGACAGCTTTCTCTTACACATGGATTATGCCTTTCTGTTCAATTTGCTGGGCAAGCCTAGACCACGTCATGCCCACAGCTGGACCAGTGACCATCGTCAGGGGTACCATGCACAAACTGGCTTAGACTTTTCAGGACCCACCCCTGAACTAGTGCTGGGGTCAGCTTCTCCTGAATCACATAGCCCTGTGAAGGAAGAGTAGATACTCAGGGTAAAGTAAAAAAACAACAAAACTTCTACTTTCCGACATCATAAAAACTTATCTAACTTGAGCTCCTAGATTTTAAAGGACTTTTCTATATATATAAATAATAAGATACAAACAAGGTTGAAAGGAGATAACATGTCATATGGCTCAAAACATTTTATTAAGCTTTTTATGTTTTCCCTTTATGTAGGATTCTTTCCATTTTTAGTTTTTAGGCAGATAGGTAAATATACCTCCAGGCCAACTGTTGCTTTAGCACTGAGGTAAATAACTGGTTGAGGAATGTAGGCAGACATACCTTATCCTTTGTATTGAAGATGACAGCCATGGACCAGCAATTGCTCTCTAGCACCACTAGTTGACATACTGGTCCCTGATTTGTATGTCAACCAACCTCCATGTACAGTAGTCTCCCGTTATCCTTGGGGGATATATTCCAAACCCCTCAGTGGATACCTGAAATCATGGATAGGACTGAATCCTATATATACTATGTTTTTTCCTATACATACATACCTTTGAGAGAGTTAGTTTATAAATTAGGCACAGTAAGACATTAATAACAATAATAATGAATAGAACAATTATAACAATATACTGTAATAAAAGTTATATGAATGTGGTCTCTCCTTTTCTCTCTCTCTCCCTCTCTCTCTTGCTCACAATATCTTATTGTACTATATTCACCTATTTTCAGACTACAGTTGACTGCAAGTAACAAAACCTCAGAATGCAAAACCTCAGATAAGGGAGGACTACAAAGTGAGTTTGTCACAGTCTGCTCCTGCCATCCTCTCTTCAGAAAGAAATACTCCAGGTGCTTGTTAGTGCTCCCTATGTTTATCTGCCTCTGTGATTTCTCTGAGTCCCCAGTGGTGCTGTATCATGTGAAGTTGCACTTTAATGTGTCTTCAAAGAGTTTCTTTTGGAAATTTTGCTATTGGGAATGCAAAGCAGAGAATTTCAGAAGGTGTGCTTGAGAGAGGCTGCTGAAGTGTTGGAGCTTATTAATATTACAAGTTTTTAAAGCCTTAAGTGTGCCAAGTTTCCAGTTGTGCAAGTGAAAAAGGAGTATGAAAAAAGGTAGTTTTAAATCATAAACAAACCTATAGCATTAGAATGGCAGGATTTTAGGTTGTGTGGAACTAAGCAGTTGAGTTTTACTTGAAGAGATAACTCTTAAGACCCCAGAGTAATAATTTGCCCAGAAATATCATGTGCATTACCTTTATAATATTCACCCAGTGAGAAGGGGAGTGTGTGGGGACCTGAGGGAAGGATCTCAGCAGAGAGTAAGCTAGTCATAGTATCAGCTTTGTTAGCAGTGCCAACTTGTGACCTGGAGCAAGTCTTAGGATCACTCTATGTGATAACTATTGTTTCTTGAGCTCTAACTAAATGCCAGGCATTGCTTTAAGCATTTTATATCTATTAACTAATTTAATCCCCCAACAATCCTGTGTGGTAGAAATACTGTTGTTCACATTTTATGGATGAAGTAACCGAGACCCAGAGAGATTATTTGCCCTGGGTGATACCTAGCTAATAAGAACAATTTCTACCTTAACCATTTTACAGAGTTGTAAGGAACAGAAAGCGAAATAATAAAAGTACTTTTAATGAAGAAATAGTGCTAAAAAAAACACTATAGCAGAAGAGCCCAGCATCAGGGCTCGTAATTACCATGAGAAGTTCTGCCCTAGAGAATTGTGATATTTAGAATCATTGAATCATAAGGTTAAGGCCAGGCACGGTGGCTCACGCCTGTAATCCTAGCACTCTGGAAGGCTGAGGCAGGAATATCATTTGAGCTCAGGAGTTCAAGACCAGCCTGAGCAAGAGTGAGACCCTGTCTCTGCTAAAAATAGAAAAAATTAGCCAGGTGTGGTAGCGTGCGCCTGTAGTCCCAGCTACTTGGAGGCTGAGACAGGAGGATTGCTTGAGCCCAGGAGTTTGAGGTTGCTGTGAGCTCAGCTAACGGCATGGCACTCTAACCTGGGTGACAGAGCAAGACAGTCTCAAAAAAAAAAAAAAAATCATAAGGTTAAAATGTTCTCCAAGGCTTTATTCTCCATCCAAGTACTAACCAGGCCTGACCCTCTTACCCTGCTTAGCTTCCAAGATCGGACAAGATTAGGTATGTTCAGGGTGGTATAACTATAGACTCCAAGGCTTTGTTGTAAGAGAACTTGATTTAAAACAGTGATTCTTAGACTTTCTTGATTTCATGAATCTGGAAAATGCACACATGCATGTGTGTTCACACACACACACATATCGCCCCCAACCTAAACTACCATCTGCTGTCATCCATAAGGAAAAGAACATTTTAATACCATGAACATTAGAGAGATATAATCTCTTAATAAAGAACCAGTGTTTCCCAAGAACAAAACATATAGGAATCTTACCCTAGCCAGTGAAATTATTGGTCCGAACATTAGTGGTAGGGGACTCATTCATCTTGTCTGGTGGGTTTAGATCCTGTTTTGAGTTAGGATAAATTACATTGGGGTAGAATGGACTCCCAGGTGTGATAGCATCATCATATCAGTTGGAAGCATGTTCAGGGAAATACTAGTTGAACTGTATTGTACCCTGCTTCTTAGTAAGTCTTTTAGTGTTTGCCTTGGCACCCTGAAATGACCTAACCTATCCAAGTTCTCTGTGTTTATTTCTCGTCTTCCCTATGAGATTGTAAATTCTGAGATCACAGCTCTTGTTTGTGTTGGACAAATGTTTTAATATTATTTTTGTGTGTGGTAAAAAGCACATAAAAATTTACCATCTTAATCATTTTCAAGAGTACAGTTCATTAGTATTTAGCATATTTGCCTTGTTCTGAAACAGATCTTCAGAACTTTTTCATTTTGCAAATCTAAAACTCTATACCCATTAAATAACTCTCCCTCACCGCCAACCCCTGTCAGCCACCGTTCTATTATACTTTCTGTCTCTATGAATTTGACTACTTCAGTCTCACATAAATGGAATCATACAATATTTGTCTTTTTGCGACTGACTTACTGCACTTAACATAATGTCCTCAAGATTCCTCCATGTAGCATTTGTCAGAATTCCTTCCTTTTTAAGGCTGAATAATATTCCATTGCATGTATATACCACATTTTGTTTATCCATTCATCTGCTGACAGACATTTTAGTTGGTTCTAATTCTTGGCTATTGTGAGTAGTGCTACTATGAACATTGGTGTGCAAATACCTTAGGGTCTCTTGAATTTCCATATGAATTTTAGAATGAATTTTTCTATTTCTGAAAATGCTGCTGGGATTTTGATAGGAATTGTGTTGCATCTGTAGATTGCTTTGGACAGAATTAATAACTTTTCACTTATTTGTGTCTTCTTTAATTTCTTTCAGAAATGTTTTGTAGTTTTCAGTGTACAAATCTTTCACTTCCTTGGTTAGGTTTATCCTTAAATATTTTATTCTTTGTGATGCTATTGTTAATGAGATTTATTTTCTTAATTTACTTTTGAATTGTTTATTGTTAGTATATATAAATGCAGTAGATTTTTGCATGTAGATTTTGAATCCTGCAACTTTACTGAATTTATTTGTTAATTCTAACAGCTTTTTGTGAAATCTTTAGGATTTTCTACATACTAGATCATGTCATCTGAAAACAGATAATTTTACTTCTTCCTTTCCAATTTGGATACTTCTTATTTATTTTTCTTAGCTAATTGTGCTGGCTAGGATTTCCAATACTATGTTGAATAGAAATAGTGATAGTGGGCATTCTTGGCCTGTTCTTTCTCTTAGAGGAAAACCTTTCAGTCTTTCACCACTCAGTATGATGTTAACCTGTAGATCTTTATGATGTTGAAACAGTTTTCTTCTATTTATAGCTTGTTCAGCGTTTTATATCATGAAAGGGTATTGAATCTTATCAAATCCCTTTTCTGTATCAGTTGAGATCGTCATATGGTTTTTGTCCTTCAGCTGTTAATGTGATGTATTACATTGATTAATATTTGTATGTTGAACTGTTGCATTCCAGGAATAAATTGTACTTAGCTATGGTGTATAATCCTTTTAACATGCTATTGAATGTTCTAGTATTTTGTTGAGGATTTTGCCTCAATATTCGTTAGGAATATTCATCCGTAGTTATCTTTTCTAAGTAATGTTTTTGTCTGATTTTAGTATCAAGGTAATGCTGGCATCATAGAATTGAGAAGTGTTTCCTCCTCTTCAATTGTTTGGAAGAATTTGAGAGGACTTGGCATTAATTTGTCCTTAAATGTTTGGTAGAATTCTCCAGTGAAACCATCTGGTCCTGGGCATTGGGAGGTTTTTGGTTACTGATTCAATCTCCTTACTTATTGGTCTTTTTAGCTTTTCTATTTCTTCATGATTCAGTCTTGGTAGGTTGTATGTTTCTAGGAATTTATTCGTTTCTTCTAGGTTATCCAAATTGTTGGTGTATTAATACAATTATTTATAGTATTCTTATAATCCTTTTTATTTCTGTAACATTGTTCATAATGTCCCCTCTTTCATTTCTGATTGTAGTTATCTGAGCGTTTCTGTTTTCTTAGTGAATCTCACTAAGGGTTTGTCAATTTTGTTAATCTTTTAAAAAAAACTATTAGTTTTGTTGTTTTTCCCCCTATTTTTAAAAATTCTCTATTTTATTTCTGTCTGCTATAATCTTTATTATTCCCTTTGTTTTGCTAGCTTTGGGTTTAGCTTGTTCTTCTAGTTTTTGTTTTTGGTTTTTTGTGTGTGTGTGTAATGTTAGATTCCTGAGTTGAGATCTTCTTTATGCTTTTACAACTATCAGCTTCCCTCGTAGCACTGCTTTCCCTGAATTTCATAAGTTTTGGTATGTTTTCATTTTCATTTGTCTGAAGGTATTTTCTAATTTCTCTTATGACTTCCTGTTTGACCCTTTGGCTGTTTAAAAGTAGGATATTTAATTTTCACATTTTGTGGATTTTCCAGTTTTCCTTGTGCTACTGATTTCTAGTTTCATTTCATTGTCATTAGGAAAGATACTTTGTGAGATTTGAGTCTTCTTGAATTTGTTTTATGTCCCAATACATGGTCTGTCCTGGAGAATGTTCCATGTGTACTTGAGAAGAATATACATTCTGCTCTTGTTGGGGGGAGTGCTCTGTATACGTCTGGCAGGTCCAATTGGTCTGTAGTGTTGTTCAAGTCCTCTTTTTCCTTATTGACTTTCTGTCTCTTTGTATTGATTATTGAAAATGGAGTTTTGAAGTCTTCTACTTTCATCATGTTGGTATTTCACTCTTCAATTCTGTCAAAGTTTGTTTCATATATTTAGAAGCTCTGAGGTTTGGTGCATGAATATTTATAATTGTTATACCTTCTTGGTTAAGTAACCCTTCTATCATTATATAATGTCCTTCTTTGTCTCTTGTACTAGTTTTTTATTTAAAATCTATTTTGTCTGACATTAGTGTAGCCACTCCTGATCTCTTGTTAGCATTTGCATGGAATATCTTTTTCCACCCTTTTCAGTCTGTGTGTGTCTATAAATCTAAAGTGATTCTCTTGTAAACAGCGTGTAGTTGGATCCTAGGCTTTTTTTAAAAATCCATTTTGTTAATCTATGTCTTTTGGTTGGATAGTTTAATCCATTTACATTTAAAATTAATTGCTGTAGGGAGAGAAGGACTTGCTATTGCCATTTTGTTAATTGTTTTCTGTGTATCTGGTAACTTTTTTGTCCCTCTTTTTCTTGCTTACTGCCTTTCTTTGTGTTTTATTGACTTTTTGTTGTGATATGCATTGATTCCTTCTCCTTTCCTATTACATGGATGTTCTATAAGCATTTTCTTTGTGGTTACCATTGTAATTACACAAAACATCTTTAAAGATATAGCATTCTATTTTAAACTGATAAAAACTTTAACCACATACCAAAACTCTACATCTTTATACCTTCGCCCCCTCTTTGTTATTGATGTCACAAATTACATCTTTATATATTATATACTCATTAATATAGATTTATAGTTTTTAAAAATGTTTTTGTCATTTAAATTTATGCACCCAAATACAGTACAGGTTACTATATTTGTCCACACATTTACGTTTGCCAGAGAACCTCATATTTTTGTACAGCTTGGTGTTGCCATCCACTTTCATTTCCACTTGAAAGACTCCCTTTGGCATTTCTTTAGACCAAATCCAGTGGTAATGAACTCCTTCAGCCTTTGTTTATCTAGAAAAGTCTCAATTTCTCCTTCATTTTTTTTTTTTTTTGAGACAGAGTCTCACTTTTTTCCCCAGGCTAGAGTGAGTGCCATGGCATCAGCCTAGCTCACAACAACCTCAAACTCCTGGGTTTAAGTGATCCTACTGGCTCAGCCTCCTGAGTAGCTGGGACTACAGGCATGCACCGCCATGCCCGGCTAATTTTTTCCATATATAGTTTTAGTTGGCCAGATAATTTCTTTCTATTTCTAGTAGAGACGGGGTCTCGCTCTTGCTCAGGCTGGTCTCGAACTCCTGACCTCAAGCGATCCACCCACCTCAGCCTCCCAGAGTGCTAGGATTATAGGCGTGAGCCACCGCGCTCAGCCTCTCCTTCATTTTTGAAGGATAGTTTTGTGAATACAGTATTCTTGGTTGCCAGGGTTTTTTTTTCCCCCTTTTATCACTTTGAATATATCATTCTACTCCCTTTAGCCTGTACAGTTTCTGCTGATAAATCCGCTTATAATCTATGGAAATTCCCTTGTTGATAAATCACTTTTCTTTTGCTGCTTTAAGATTTTATCTTTGGCTGGGTGTGGTGGCTCACGCCTACAATCCTAGCACTTAGGGAGGATTGCTTGAGCTCAGGAGTTCGAGACCAGCCTCAACAAGAGCGAGACCCTGTCTCTACCAAAAATAGAAAGAAATTAGCTGGGCAACTAAAACAGAAAAGGTTAGCTGGGCATGGTGGTGCATGCCTGTAGTCCCAGCTACTCAGGAGGCTGAAGCAGGACAATTTCTTTTTTTTTTTTTTATTTCAACTTATTATGGGGGTACAAAAATTTAGGTTATGTATATTGCCCATGCCCCCCCACCCAGAGCTTCAAGCGTGTCCATTCCCCAGACAGTGCACATCATACTCATTATGTAGGTATACACCCATCCCCTCCCCCTACCCCCCACATCTGCCCAACACCCAATTGGTGTTATTCCCAAATGTGCACTTAGGTGATTTCTTGAGCCCAGGAATTTGAGGTTGCGGTAAGCTAGGCTGATGCCATGGCATTCCAGCCCGGGCAACAGAGCAAGACTTTGTCTCAAAAAAATAAGAAAGATTTTATCTTTGTCTTTGACTTTAGATAATTTGATTATAACATGTGTGTGTGTGTGTGTGTGTGTGTGTGTGTGTGTGTGTGTCTGTGTGATCCTGTTTGGATTTATCCTAATTGGAGTTCTTTGAGGTTCTTGAATTTGTATTTACATTTCTCTCCTTAGATTTGGGGCACTTGAAGCCATTATTTCTTCAGATGAACTCTCTGCCCCTTTGTCTCTCTCTTCTTCTGAGTTTTCATAATGCGCATTTCCTAATGTATTCTCTTGTTAGTGTCCTGTAAGTCCCTTATGCTGTCTTTTTTTTTTTTTTTTTTTTTTTTTTTTTTTTTGAGACAGAGTCTCACTCTGTTGCCCAGGCTAGAGTGCCGTGGTGTCAGCCTAGCTCACAGCAACCTCAAACTCCTGGGCTCAAGCAATCCTCCTCCCTCAGCCTCCCCAGTAGCTGGGACTACAGGCATGTGTCACCATGCCTGGCTAATTTTTTCTGTATATATTTTTAGCTGTCCAGATAATTTCTTTCTATTTTTAGTAGAGACGGGGTCTTGCTCTTGCTCAGGCTGGTCTCGAACTCCTGACCTCGAACGATCCACCCACCTCAGCCTCCCAGAGTGCTAGGATTACAGGCCTGAGCCACCACGTCTGGCCAGGCTCTCTTCTTTATTCTTTTTTGTTCTTTTCTTTTTTTTTAAAGTCATCACTGGCTTTTATTTGAGATTGTAGAATTGGGCATTACTTCTTTTTTTTTCTTTCACAGATGATTAGAATAGTTAATGGGCATTACTTCTTTCTATGCAAGTGTTCCCCTCTTCTTTTTGCTCCTCTGATCCAATTCCAAGTGACCTGTCTTCAAGTTTGCTGATCCTTTCTTTGGCCCGATCAAACCTGCTCTTGAACCCCTCTAATGAATTTTTCAGTGCAGTTATTGCATTTTTTAAGCCCCGCAATTTCTGTTTGGATCTTTTTTATGGTTTCTTTTTGTTAATATTTTTGTTTTGTTCATGTATTGCTTTCCTTATTTTGTTTAGTTTTACATCTATGTTCTCTTCTAGCTCATTGAGAATCTTTATAACAGTTATTTTAAATCCTTTGTCAATCACTCATAGATCCACATTTCTTTAGGTTCTGTTTCTGGAGTTTTATTTTGTTGCTTTAATTGAGCCATATTTCCCTGTTTCTTTGTATGCCTTATATTCTTTTGCTGGGATTTGGGCACTTGAAAAAACAACCACTTTCTAAGTCTTTGTATTGTGACTTTATGGAGGGGAAGACCTCCACCAGTTAGCCTGGCTGTTGGTTCTCGGTTCTCTTAACCTTTTTGTGATCTCTTGCTTCCCCTGATGTCTGCCTATGGAACTACAGTGCTAACTTGCTGCTCTCCTCTGTTTTTCATGTCTTCCAAATTCTGGAACCTGCTTAGTCAGTTCTCTGAAGCATGTGAGGTAGAAACCAGTCCCCCATGAAACTCCCAGACAAGCCAGAATGCTGGACACACAGTCTGCTGTTTTGTTTCTGTCCAGAGGGAGGAGACTGGTAAGGGGGATTTCCTCCCTGTTGCTCTGTGCTATGCCTTGTGAGGTGGAGAGACATGCATGGGCATGACAAGCACTGTGAATTTTCATATTTTTGCTGTAATTTCTTTGGTTTTACAATGGCCTGAATGCTATAGCTTCTCAGCTCATTTTTCGAATTCTCATAGGTATTCTGGTTTACATATATATATTGTTGTGTATATATATTATTGTTGTTAAACAGACTCTTACCCTCTTGCCTTTGTTCTTTGTCCCCCCCTAGGAAGGCTTCTACACTCTCTTCCACACACTCATTTGTTCAATAAATAATTCAAATATCTATTTGGCATTCTCTTGTCTCTGGAAATATTATAGTGAAAAAATGCACAGTGCTTACCTTCTCTGTGTCTCTGTTAGGGAAGAACCTATAGCTTCCTAGTCTATCATCACGGTGATACCACTCTCGCCAACGATTTTTATTCTTAAAGGATTTTGCTTGGCATTGGAGCTATGAGGTAATGGTAGCTGCCCTGAAATAACTTACCTTCTGGCTGAGAAGATAAGATTTATAAATTAAAAGTATCCATATTTGATAGACTATAAGAAGTGAGGGGTCTGGGCAATAATCCCTAAAGACACAATTCAGAATGCAATAATACTGAATGTTGAAATCCCAGAAGATCACAATCTCTAAAGTCTAAAATCCCAAATTCATAATCCTGGAAGATCAAAATCCTGAAAATGTAATTCTGAAAAAATTTTTGAAAGACATTTATTTACATTTAAAAATTTTGTTTATTTTTATTTTTAGAGGCTGGGTCTTGCTCTGTTGCCTAGGTTGGAGTGCAATGGCTATTCACAGGCACAATCATAACGCACTGTAGCTTTGAACTCTTGGGCTCAAGCAATCCTCCTACCTTAGCCTCCTGAGTAGCTGGGACTACAGGCATGCATCACTGTACCTGGCTGAGAAATTTTATCTTTCACAAATGCAGGTGTACAAAAAAGACATCTCTTCGTTACTGAAGAGGTTTGAACATTTTTATGTACATGTACCATCTCAATGTTGTGGTAATGCAATTTCATGGAGTCATATTTGCAAAAACACGTAAAACAAATTAGAACTTTCTAAAAGTCTTTATGCAAGTTATACCTCCAGTATTGGAAATGATGTGAAGGTGAAATATATAGCATGGTGAATTGTAAAAAATGATGCATTGTAATGAATAGCTGCTTTTTTTCTTTTAAGGCATTGCTCTCCTTGGAAAATACGTTCACATTCATTTACTACATGGTGCTACTCCTTTTGAAATTCTTTTATGATTTGACATACACTGACATGAGCATTCCCTATTAAATTTCCCCATCTTCTGCAATGTGCTTCTATGTTTTGGGTACGTGGAAATCCATTCCACAAATGATATATATACAGAGAACAAATTTGGTGCAAATGATACTGGTGATTGAAGAGCAACACCATTGCATGTGTGTTTTCATATCCTACCATGAACATAATTATTTTTGGACCAGTCATTAACTTTGCTGGTTTCTTTAGGGTAATGCTGCTTTAATTCTCTTGGAATTTCATCAGCTGGAAGGAATGCCAATGCAGACAAGTGACACATTTTTAAAATGAAGTATTCATCGTTGTTGTATCACGTGGCCAGTCCACTTGCCCGAATTTTTTACCAAATGCAAATAAGGACAATGATAAAGTAATAGTTCTGCTTAACATGATGCAACTAACAAGAAAACAACTATCCTGCATACAACCGAAAATACTTTAGTCTCTTCCCCAGAATTTGGCTTTTAGGCTTTCAACATTTAGAATTTTATTCCTTCAGGATTATGATTTTTGGGATTTTTAAATGTTAAGGATTTTGATCTTTCAGGATTATGGTGTTTGAGATTGTATCTTTCAGGATTATGATCAGCACTGATAAGTGAGCAACCTCTAAATACAATAGGAGCTCAGAGTAGGACCTCAAAAGTGCATGGGCCTTCAACCTAGAATTGAAGAAAGAATAAACTTTTCTAGATGGCAAGTTCCTTGCAGATAAGGACTATTTCTTTTTTCACTCTAAAATTTCTAGGGCCCACAGAATGCCTAATAGATATCCAAATTATTTACTGAACAGATGAACAATTGGAAGGAGGTGTGGAGGTCATTCCTAGAGGAGGATAGTATGGGCAAAGGTGAGAGGGCAAGAATGTGGTTAGTTTCTTTGGGAGGCAGACAGTGAGTAATTTAGTTTGTCTACATTGGAGGGAGCAGGTGGGGCCTGTGGGAAATACTCAGATATAGTTGGAGAGGATGATGGGGCCAGATAGTAAAAGGTTTCCAATGGTTTTTTTTCTTTTTGAGACAGAGTCTGGCTCTGTTGCCCAGGCTAGAGTGTTGTGGTACCAGTCTAGCTCACAGCAACCTCAAACTGCTGGGCTCAAGTGATCTTCCTGCCTCAGCCTCCCAAGTAGCTGGGACTACAGGTATGTGCCACCATGCCCGGCTAATTTTTTCTATATATTTTTAGTTATCCGGCTAATTTCTTTCCATTTTTTAGTAGAGATGGGGTCTCACTCTTGCTCAGGCTGGTCTCGAACTCCTGACCTCGAGTGATCCTCCCGCCTCGGCCTCCCAGAGTGCTAGGATTACGGGCGTGAGCCACTGTGCCAGCCTGAATCTTAAACACAGAATAGTAAGGTGTTGTGGACATTTTTGGATCAGTTATTATTGGAAGGGGGCGGTTTGGGTAAGATTAGGTGGAAGGAGTCCACTTGCTCAAGGCTTCTTGGGCATGGCTCCGAAAAAATAATAAAGTGTAAATTCAATTTTTTAAAATATAAAAATTAAAAAAAAAGTAAAATGAATGAGGGCAGAACTTTTCAGTCCTGGTTAAGTGGGAGAGTCATGGTGCCACACTCATGGGAATGGGGAGAACAAGGAATGGGAGTGTTTTAATTACTTTGCTTTTAACAGGACAAACTTCCTATTTACTGGTCAAGATGTCTTATTTCAGGGCTTTTGGGTATTGCTTTGTGAAGAAAGACTTAGTATTCTCTATGAGCCAAAAGAAATACTTTTCTTCTCATCTGCCTTCCAGCTTACTCAACCTACTCCTGTTAACGTCCTTCTTACCTACTCAATTTATGTTGTTCCATAAACTCCTTTACCCACCTTTCATTAGCTTGCATTTCCTGGTTCTTAAAACAACAGTTGTGTTTACATCTAATGCCTTCCATTTTCCATACTTGACCAACCTAGCAAAACTTAATTGCAATCCAGTGGGCTTTCATGAGTGCATTTCAGAATCTTTAGTGGAACTGTTAGTGGCATGAGCATTCCTATAAGTTAGCTAAAGCTTTCCTTGTATGCTAAATGTATTAATATATTTGTTATCCTTCCATCTACTCATATATTCATCCAAAAGGCCTTATTAAGCCTTTGCCACTCTGGAATGTACCAAATAAATGTAAGACATAGCAATCCGGTAGTAAGCTATTCTCTAACCTGAGGATTCCTCCTTTGATGGTGGGTAGAGGGCCAGATTGAAGACTTCAGTGGTGGTTTGAGCTTATCATGATGCATCTCCCTAAGAATCATCACTGGTTTTGTTTCCCTTGCCACCATCTCCCTCCCCATTTCTGTTACATTATTTTTCCTTCCTATCTGTTGAATATAAATAAGTATTACAAAATTTGAAGATAGGCAGTACTGAGTCTAAGCCCTGACTCAGCTGTTTTCTAGGTGGGTGTTCTTGAGAAAATTATTTACCCTCTCTGAGCCTCGGGATCCTCATATATAAAATGAGAATAATAGTATCTGGCTGTTTTAGGACTAGAGAAGTTATGAAAAATACCTGATACTTGGTGTACTTTACTAATTACTATTGCTATTATTATTGTAACCATTGTTTCCATTTTCTCAACAGCATGGGAGACTTCTTAGCGTTCCCTATTATGATAGAGTGAAGTAAAGAATGGGTGTCATACGAATGGAATTGGTAGTGATTAACTTGAAAATCATAAGGTCAGACATTTCCAGGACATTGAAGACTCAAGAATGTCCCATACTACAGAGGAACTCACAAGAAACTAAAACAGGAAATTTGCTTTAGTTGCCAACTTTGATTTCTTCCATGAAATGCGTGCATGTTTCAGTGTTGTTAGCTATACAAATGTGTACATTTTGACTTTAAAGCCTTGTTTGTCGATATACCAGTGGACCCGCTAATATACTCAAAACATTTTCTAGTTTTGTGCTCATTTTAGCATCATTGGTAGTGTTTGCCAAAAGGGCAGAATTCAACAACAGCTTTGTAGGTGGCATTGCCAAGACAGATTTGAAATCAGACACTGAATAGCCTGTGCTGGATGAATAACTGGGGTTTTCCAGATGGACCGTCAGCCCAGTCTTCATCATTTGGCCCTTTTTGAGATATAGAAATCTTGCTACTACTTGTTACATTTCCCTTAAACCCATTCTGTGATAATCTTGTCCACCTCTGCCTTATTCGAGCCTAGATTGTCACATGTATGGCAGGTATAAGAGAATTTTTGACCATACCAGTGATAGGTAGTGAGAGAGAAGCCTTGGTCAGTGTTTTACGTGGAATGTTTTGCACTTGTATTTGAATTTCAAACTGGAGTCACTTTCCAAAATCTTTCCAAAACTGTTACGATATGGAAGATGTCATTGGAGCAGTGTTTCATGTCAGGGCCTAAGCATTTATATCACCTATTATAATTCTCAAATTGTTAATCACTTATTTCAGCTGTGAGAATTAATGAGGAAACATATTTGATGAGCAATAACAAAAATTGTGCTTCCCTAAACGCAGGTCTTAAATTTTTCATTAACTGGAATTCAAGTCAAAGGCACCCCTCCCAAAAAAAGGCAGAAAAGGTAGCTAGACATACCACAAGATCTTCAATCACAAAATAATAAAAGAAATATTGAATTATATTTATTCTAGTGTTTTAAGACATCAAATTAGCCAATCATTTTAGTTAATTGAGATTTTTGTGATGTTGCCTAATCCCGGTTTTGGCTGGTTTTTGTGCCTAAAGCATAGTGTTTGATAAATCATAGGTGGGCTCTCAGTGAATATTGATGGACTAAATTCATTTCTAGTGATAAAGTGCTAGTTGCCCAAAATGCCCTTTCATGGAAGCTGGTATCTTTGAACAACACAGTCCTCACAATAACACTGAGTTTCTGGTTGGAAGAAACTAACTTTGTTTAAATGTATAATGTTGTTGGGAGCCATTAAAAATGTCAGCTTTACTGTGCTTGTTTTTTCTCTTTGCAAGCAACACACCTTGTCTCTTTGCAAGCAACACACCTTGTATGTGAGCTGTCTATAGAAAGCCAACTCTTTAAACACGAGACTTTTTTGCCTTCATGTACCCTATTTTGTTTATACGAGGACCTAGGCATTTGCCAGTACATACATATGTAGCTAGGAAAGCATGACCATCCCATGCAGTGCCCCGCAAAGAAGCTAGAACTGGGAAAAAATAGGTTAAATGAGCAGTCATCACAGAATTTCAGAAGATAATCGTCTCTGCTTAATGCAAAGCAGTTCAGTTTATCTGTCAAAATGAAGGTGCTCCCCCTAGGATTAGAAGTTAAGACTGGCAGATAACATAAGTAGAAGATACTCAGGAAGGATTTGGGATCTTAGTTCTTATAGCAAGAGTACTGGGTAGGCAGTGAGAGGTAAGAAGTACAGCCTTTTCCTTAAGGAGCTTGTTCTATGGTTAGGAAACCAGATAAACCACTGAGGGCTGTGGACCATCAGGTCTTCTTTGAGGGAGAGATTCACTATATAGCTGAGTGGTCAGGAAAAGCCTTAAAAAAGGATAGGACCTGGGCTGGGCTTTAAGGGTTAGTGTAGAAGAGGAAGGATAGCATATCAAGGAAGTGAGTGTTCTTGGGACCTCTGAGGAAATGGTGAGTAGACCAGCCCAGCTAGTTTGTTTGCATGCAAAGAAAGGGCAGGCGATAATATTAGAAGCTAGTTTGGGGTCAGATTGTGTGGAATACTTTTGAAGGTCTGGCTAAGGAACTTAGAATTTATCGTACAGGCAAGCCATTAAAAGTGGTGGTTATGAGTTGTTTTGGTTGTTGTTTTAGTTTTGCTTTGGAGCAATGGTTAATGTTAAGTATGGATTTAGATGCTCAGGAGAGCTAGTGGAGAAGGGAAAATTGATTAGCTTACTTCAAAAATAATAGTGCCACTTTTTGTAGCAATAATGTAGGTTATTTTGTTTGGAGGTGCCTGTCATACTCTCCATGTCAGTCAGTCTGTATAAGTAGCACAAGTGTACAAGCAGCTCTTCTCCAGTTAGCACTCGTGTTTCTTACTGTTTTCCTAAATTTGAACTGCTTGTAAATCTGTTTTGTTTGCTCTACCATTATCTCTCTTTCTACCATTAATATACTATTTATTTGAATATTTGCAAAAGTATAGGCCGGGCACAGTGGCTCATGCCTATAATCCTGGCACTCTGGGAGGCTGTGGCAGGAGGATGGCTTGAGGTCAGGAATTTGAAACCACCCTGAACAACAGTGAGACCCTGTTTCTACTAAAAGTAGAAAAAACTATCCAGGAGTGGTGGCAGATGCCTATTATCCAGCTACTTGGGAGACTGAGGCAGGAGGATCACTTGAGCCCAGGAGTTTGAGGCTGCAGTGAGATATGATAATGCCACTGCACTGCACTCTAGCCTGGGCAACGGAGCAAGACTGTCTCAAAAAAAAAAAAAAAAAAAAAGTAGAAACCAACATGGAATTTCTGCAGGGGTTAAAGTAGACACTGGGTTACCAAGACAGACTTTCCCAAGGTTTGGAGACCTATGATGAGTGGGAGGATTTTTGGATCTTGTTGTGAACTTAGCTGTAGTAACCACTAAAACAATCCTACAGAATGCCTAGAAGAAAGCTGGGTGCGGAGGCTCATGCCTATAATCCCAGCGACTTGGGAGGCTGAGGTGGGGAGGATGGCTTGAGGCCAGGAGTTCAAGACCAGCCTGGGCAACGTAGTAAAACCGTGTCTCTAAAAAAAGTAATAAGAAAAATTAGCCAGGTGTGGTGGCATGCACCTGTAATCCCAGCCAGTTGGGAAGCTGAGGCAGGAAGATCACTTGAGCCCAGAAGTTGAAGGCTGCAGTGAGCTGTGATCGTACTACTGCACTCCAGCCTGGGCAACACAGTAAGACCCTGTTGTTTCTTTAAAAAAAAAAAAAATGTGTGCCTAGAAGAAACAACTTTACAGTTTTACCACACCTTCATGAAACAGATAAATCATGGGAGAAATAAACTATTTCAGAGAGGAAATAAAGAGGGAAAGCTGCCCATCTCAGTTTTTAAAATTAGTGTAATCTTCATACAAAAACAGGAGAGGACACTACATGTAAGAAAATGAAAGACCAATCTCACTTCTGAAAATGCAATATTAGGAAATTGAATTTATCATTATATTAAACAAAACATCAAGACCCAATAGTTCTTTTTAAATTTTATTATATTGCAAGGATGGTTCAACATCCAAAAATATACCACTGGTATAATCCAACATATTGATTTTTAAAAGGGGAAGGTCATGTGGTTTTCTTAATAGGTTCAGAAGAAAACTTTAGATGAAATTTAATATGTAGTCTGAGTAATTTTCTTTTTTAACCACACTAGAAATAAAAGAGAATTTCCTTAACCTAAAGTTAACTAAAACCCCCGATGGTAAACATCACGCTTTACAGTAAAACTATAGAGCTGTTCCCACTAAAGTTAAGAACAGGACATGGTGCCCACTCTCAGTCTTACTGTTTACTAATCAACTGGAGTTCCTGGTTAATGCCAGAAGATAAGAAAAAGAAATAAAAGAGATAGAAAAGAGAGAACAAAGCTGTCTGTATTTGAAGATGTGGTTATCCATAGAAAATTCAAGAGAATCCACAAATTAGAGCTAGTAACAAGAGTTCAGCAAGGACCTTGAGTATCAGGTCAGCAACTTTATGATTGAACCATATGAAGTTATAATTTTTGTAGGTCAAAATGGTCAACTATCAGCAGTTTCACATGATTCAACCTAATACAAAAATCAGTCACATTCCTGTATACTAACTAAATATACATTTAGTAAATATATATTTAAAAAAAAAATCCCAGCCAGGTGTGGTGATGTGTACCTGTAGCCCCAGCTACTCAGGAAGCTGAGGCAGGAGGATCCCTTGAGGCCGGGAGTTCAAAGCTGCAGTGAACTATGATTGCACCACTGCACTCCAGCCTGGGTGATGGAGTGAGACCCCATCTCTCTAAAAATAAAAAAAAAATTGAATAAAAATATCCCATTGACAACAGCCACAAAAAACTCTAAGGCATCTGGAAAATAATCTGAGCAAGAAATATATATCTTAGGGAGAAAATATGGTTGAGAGATCTGAATAAACAGAGACCATGTTCATGGATGGGAACACTATCATAAAGAGGTTAATTTCCCCAAATAAGTTTATAAATTCAATGCAATACCCATCAAAATTTCAAAGGGATTTTTTTGCACAAAATTTTACATGCTGATACTAAATTTCTTATGGTAAAGAGCCAAGGCTATTTTGAAAAAGAATTGGTGCAAATGAAGTTTTATGGGCCAGCATGATTTGCAGAACCTGTCTCTAGTAATCAGAGCAGTGTGGCACTGGTAAAGAGCGAATCAAATAGGCCAATAGAACAGACTAGGGAAAAATCCAAATGTATTAACAACATAAGTGTAAACTTTGAAACTTTTAGAAGAAACCATAAGAGAATATCTTTATTACCCTTGGGGTAAGAAAGGATTTCATAAACAAAATATAAAATCATAAAATGTATCATATGATTGCATTAACTGTAAATCTTATGCATGACAATAGACACCTTAAACAAAAGACAAGCCATAGACAGAGGATATTTACAACACATCTAACTGGCAGAGGCCTTGTATTCAGAATATATAAAGAACTCTATTTAATAAGAAAAAGACAATCAAAACATAGAGCCAGCCTGAGCAAGAGCAAGACCCCATCTCTACTAAAAATAGAAAGAAATGAGCTGGACAACTAAAAATATATGTAGAAAAAATTAGCCAGGCATGGTGGCGCATGCCTGTAGTCCCAGCTACTCGGGAGGATGAGGCAAGAGGATCTCTTGAGCCCAGGAGTTTGAGGTTGCTGTGAGCTAGGCTGAGACCATGGCACTCTAGCCTGGGCAACAGAGTAAGACTCTGCCTCCAAAAAAAAAAAAAAAAACCATAGAGGTTGGGGATCTCTTGGAATACATAATACCTATTAGTTTCTGCCAATATTAAATGTGATGTCTCTACTGATAATGTTTTCAAACCAGTTTAGTTCTTATTAGTTCTGGTAAGTTCTTCTGTGAGTGGTAGCTATAAGTGGTGAATGTGTTTTGTCAGTTCACAGAAGAGAAAAGAAAATGGCCAATAGATACATGAAAAGATGTTCAACTTTAGTAATTAAGAAAATGCAAAGTAAAGTTCATTTTTTAAAATTCTAACAGTTATCAATCACATTTGGCTAAAAGCCAGCTTTGGAATCTGTGTCACAGCTCAGCATATACCAGCAGTGCAAACTTGTAGAGGTTTCTTTACCTCTCTGAGCCTGTTTATTCTGTTTAAAATGAGGTTAAAATTACTACCTCATGAGATTGTCGTGATGAATAAAGAATATATACTAAATTTTAGAACAGTGCCTGAATGTAGTAAGTGTTCAATAAATGATAGTTGATTTAATTATTTGTGATGCAAATTAATTATAAAAATACTGAAATGGTCCCAGACCCACCCCAATTTTGTCCAGCTGTATTCTACTTGAAGAGATCTTAAATGGAGAAGCTACCTACCCCTGAAAATTCTAGCTAGTTGCATACTCGGAGCCCTCCCAGGTAGCATTACCTTGGTAAAGTCATAACTAGGGGCTAGACTTTATCTCTAAAGGTTCACAGCCTCAATTTTATAAGAACAAGTTATGATGACCAGTTTCTTGGGAACTGACTTACGTGGTCAAAATCCTAAGAGTGAAGATTCATTTACAGTGAGAAATAGAACTGTTAAACAGACTAGTACTTGAGTTTGTGGTTATTGCATTCTCTCCCTGAAGGCAAGCTCTGTGGAAAATCAATTTTGGTTTTCTGTGCAAGGAATCAATGCAGAGGGAGTCTGCTGGATGGTTTTAGTGACTAATAGTATCAGGCCCTTATGATATCACCAGGCTCAAGTAGTTGTATTTATGAGTTGGGGACTTGCTCTCCTCAGCTGTGTAGGAGGAGCACTGCCTAATTACTGCCAGAGGATGTGCCCCTCTTAACTGTGGACCTCCAGTCCATGGTCAGGCACATGGTGGCAGTCCTCAACAGTCATATTCTCTCTGGCTTTCTGAGGTTATACCTAGGTCACTTTGATTGGGTTTGAGGGTTCCTGGAACTCTGCAGTCACTTACACTTCAGAGGTTTGGTATTTTAACAATGAATTATTGTGTCCACTGCATTTTTTTTCTTTCTAACTTCAATCTCAGAAGATAAAACCTTAACTGCTGTTTTGGAGTCATTTTATATCATCGCCATGTACAAAACCTGCTCAATGACATTATCATCTTAATAGTCCTGTCCCCACCTTTCCATTAAGGTCCAAATCATATCTGGAAGAATTCTTTTTTCTTCTTCTTTTTTTTTTGTTATTAAATACCAGCTACAGGAGGAAATATCTGGAAGAATTCTATGGCATATTTTCTTTATAGGCAGACTTATAAGCTGTCTTCTTAGAATTAATAATGCATTAAATGGTCCCTCTGTTGTTAGGTCTCTTGAAATGTGTAATTGCTTCTGCCAATATTAGATAGGATGTTTCTTATTCATAGTTCCTTCAAAGTAATTTAGTTCTTACTAGTTCTGGTAAGTTCTTGTTTGAGTGGTAGGTATGGTATGATATGTATGTTTTGATAAGTTGTTTATAGCTGAGTTAGGTGGCTCAGTGAGACCTTTGTCTTGTCTTCAAACAAGCTATTCTTTATTTACCCTTGGTTACAGGCTGTTAGTGACCATTAACTTAAAAATAGTAAACAAATTTACTGAGAAGTCAGGCTTGGCCAACACATCATTCACAAATCAAATGTTTAACTTTAGAATAATTACTTTTCTAGTTATTCAGAGCTGTTAAAAGCTAGACTCAATGAATTACATAAATACCTTGCTTCATTATTGAATATTTCCTAAAGACATACCTCACTGATGGGTATGGACAGCGTTCAGCACATTTACCACTGGCAACATAAAAGGGATGTTAGAAAAAAACTGATGAATCAGGCTTATTTTTAGTGTTCTCATATCTTTTTTTAGTGACCTCCCTCACTGGTGTCTGTTACAACCTTAAGACTCAGATCTTCCGTCTTTGGGATCTCAGGCAGTGATTGATACTTTTCCCTCCCTCTTTAGTTTCTTTCCCACTATCAGCATTTCTTTATGCAGTATCCTATCCCTCAGAGCTCTGCTTTCTACCTCCTGCTATGGTAAATTAACCTGCACTTAGTTATCAGTAGTTGATTGGCTTAGTGTGTTTCCCTTATAAGATTATATATTTGCCTTTACTGGGGACTTTGATGTCTTATTTCAAATGATGGGACTCACTGGTAGACTAGGAAGGTTGATATTTTAAAATAGGAGCAGAGGTGGCTAGGATTTATGGGATTTAAACTACATAAAGTTCACTGCCTTGGTGTACACTGGCCCTCTTTTTGTGGTGAGCCTGTTTTATTCTTGCACAAGTTAGGGCCTGGTCCTCTCACCTCTTGTGCCTGCTCACTGTAGTTGAGTTCCCAGAAGTACTTGTGCTTTATTCTTATACAAGAGATGAGGGTTCATGCACAGTTCACGTCTTTGAAATGCCTTCTATGCCTTATTTGAAAGAAGGCTCCTTTTATATTTTTGCCATGCAGCACATTCTGTTGGACCTGTAAGTATTCAATGGACATAGCCTCACTGGAGAAAGAGTTGAGGCTGATTCTGCTTCTTTAATTTAACTGCATTTTATGATGCAGTAGGTTTGTTTTTAACATCTTAATTAGACTTTTACTATGCTTGCAGTATGTTGGTATCAAACACAATTTTTAAAGACCTAAGAAATAGAAAACAGGAAATGTATAGATAATATTAGAAAAATTCTTCTATTTGCTTTGAAAAGATTATGATTTTTCTTATTTTTAATCTAAAAGTATCCTCTAATTTCTTGTTTAAGAATATCTGATTATAAATGCCTTATTAGATGAAATTATCCTATAAGATGTTGAATTAACCAGCAAAAATAACTGGTCCCTAGGAGCCTTCTTTTAGGGATGGGTGACAAGGCTGGCCAAGTCAGCCCGTATTTTGGTTAGAATTAACTGCTTTCAGAGTACATTCAGTACATAAACATCTCATTTGAGTCTCTCTCAGAATAACTCTTTGAAGTAGGTATTGTTGCTCCTCAGCTTTACAGACTGAGAAACTGAGGCTTATAGTGTACCTTTTGTACTTAGAATGGTATGGGAGAGGGGTGCCTCACCATTCAGCCGATTCCCTTCACCATTTCCAAAGTCTCTCTCTCTTTCTGTCTCCCCCTGCCCCCCACTCCCGTACTCCTTCAGAGATGTTGGTTGGGTGTTGAGAGAGAATTTTTACTGCCCAATAAACTGGAATAATGTTAGGAGCTGTTCCATGAGGGGAAGGAAGATCTCTCAAGAGTTGGGAAAAAGAGAGTCTGCCCACAAATTCACTTCTATAGACAATTTTCGGTAGTGGCCCCTGGGGAAGAAGAGTAGAAATTACCTTGGTACCTTGGTTGATATGAAATGTCAAATGATTGACACATGACTGACTGAGGCTCTACTATATTGCTATTCTGTAATAAGCTGAAGAGATCTCCACTTTGCCAGTCATAAGCTTATAGGGGAGGCATGAGGAGGGGGTTCTTTTTGCAATAACTAGTGCTACTAGAATATAATTCCTTAGGTACTCCATATACCATAAATATCATCAGATTGTCTATCTGTAAATCTTATTTCCTAAGGAAAACATAGTAAACTATATTTGCTCTGTGCTTATCTTCAGCCATCTTGCTGATGCCTGAATTTTGAAGACTGCTGAAACATCAAGTCTCCTCAGTGCATGTCTTTTTAAAAACAGGCAACACGTGATTTTTTTCCTAAAAGGTGCAAAGGTTGATGACTGAGTCTCCTTTCCATCGCCAACCCCAGTTTCCCACATAGCAATTGGTGTTACCAGTTTCTTGTTTATCTTCTTACTTGTGTAAGTGCATCCGTGTATGTGTGTGTGTGTGTGTGTATGTATTTTTTGCACTCATGATGACATATTATATACACCATCTTCCCTTTTTGCTTATTTCTTTTTTTTTCACAAGACAAACAGAAGATACCTTTTTGCTTATTTCACATATGGTATTTTGAATTGTTATACACAGAGGCCTGCCTCTTTTTCTTTCTGTCTTTTTTTTTTTTTTTAGACAACTGGTAGTTTCTGTTATATGGCTGATTTACAATTTATTTAACCTATTCCCTATTCAAGTACCTGAGTGTTCTCTTTGTAGCTTCCAGTTTTCTCCTTTTGTATGAATATATATTTAACAAATACCCCTGTGTATTTGTCTTCTTCTCATTGGACATTGGTCATTTTTGCTCTTGAAATCAAGTGCTTAAAACTTGTGTCTTCGTTCATGTAAAATACGATGGGCCTCCATGCTGGGAGATATGCTTTGGGTTGTCGTGCGAGAGGCACAGGACTAAACGTGCTGCTGTCGTTTAAGCAGCCGGGCATTAGGAAGACGGGTTCCTATTTCTTAGAACAGCTATTGAAATAACCAACACCAGCATCTAATCCTGAGGATCCATTTGTAAATTCTAGTCAGATTTATTTTCTATTCACAGAAATTTTTCCTTTTTTTCTCTGCAGGCAGTTCCTAGCGTATATGTGTGTCTTCCATACAAATGACCATGTGTGGAAAGCCCTCTTCCGCTATGTGGAGAAAGTGGGAGGAGGGAGATTCCCAATTTCATTGCTTGGGCTGCAGCTGGGAAAGCAATTCTTGGCGTCTCAAGATGCAAGTTTGAATTAATTTTCTCAGAGAAAATACATTTGTTAGTTAGCTTCCATAGTGGTACCACTAGCATTCTAACACTATACTATAGATACATTATGGGTTCAATAGGCTTTTTAAACTAGACCAACTGCTATTCATAACATTGTTCCTATGAGAAAGTATATTTCAAAGTCCCAACTGAAAAATAACCTGTTGGTTGGTGTCTGTGAATATTATGTTGGATCTGTGGCCAGATTTTGCTTCACCAAACCAAACGTCATGTGGACTAGAAGTAACCTTTATGTGACAGGGGTCAAAAAACCAAAAATATTTGGATTTTTACAAATAGAATTTTTATGCTACTATTTGCTGAGACTGCAGTGAGACTTATAAAGGTATAGCATCCTTTCCACCTGGATAATTGGAGTTAGTGAGGAAGAAGCAGAATTGTGAAAAAATTAGGAATTTTTCTTTCCCAGTAAAGGAAGGAATTTCTGAAAGAGAGAAAAAACAATAGACTAAGCAGGGGCATTTCAAGAGACTGACAAAAGTGACTTCATGCCCCCAAAAGACGGAGATACTCAGGAAATTTTATGGACAAATTTGTGGATAAAAATTTGGTGAGGTTACTGAAAGAAATTGGGTTGGGGGCTCGCCACCTGAGTCTAAAAGTTAGACTTGAGCCCCAGACAGACGGCCCATGCTGGCAATCTCTGCGACTGCCACTGCTGAGAAAAACTGCACGGCTTTGTTTTGGTGTGTTGGGGGGAGGCTGGGAGGGCAGCAAGGGTGCATTTCAAAGTAAAACTAGAAATGATGCTAAAGTGATGGCAGAAATGAAGGTGTCTCATAAACCTGTCTAATCTGTGAATGGTTTGTGTCCCAGGGTTTTCCTCTTACTACTATCAGAGAACATATTGTTTGCTTTTTTGTCTTTAAAAATATTTTTTATGGAACTTTTCAATTATACCCCAAAATAAAGAGAATAGTATAATGAATTCCATGCACCCCATCAACCAGCCTCAATAATTAGGAACATTTTGACAATCTTATTTTATCTGTCTTCCTGCCACTTTCTTTTTCCTGGAGTATTTTAAACAAATTCTATACATCATAATACTTCACCTATAAATACTTCAGAGCTATTTCTACCATACAAAGATTTAAAAAAATACAACCACAGGACCATTATCACATCAAACTAATTACTTGATGTCATCTAATACTTAGTCTGTGTTCACATTTCTCTGGTTGTGGACTAAGGATGGATTAAGGAGGGAGGCTGGAGGAAGGGATTGCAAAGGGGCAGAAGGAAACTTTGGGGGGTGATGAATGTGTTCATTATTTTAATTGTGATTTCATAAGTATGCACCATATGTCAAAATTTATCAAATTATATACTTTAAATCTGTGCCGTTCATTGTATGTCAATTATACCTCAGTAAAGCTGTTTTAAAAAAACTAGTGTAGCTAGAATCAGACAGTATTTAAAAATATTTTTTCCCAATTATCTCAAAAATATCTTCTTATGGTTGGTTTGTTCAAATCAGGATCTAAATAAGAACTACACCTTGCATTTGGTTGATATTTCTCTAGGTCTCTGTTAATCGATGGCAGATCTACCAGCCCCACTCCCCTTTTCATGCCATTTATTTGTTAAAGAACCTAGATCATTGATCTTGTAGCACTTGCCACATTCTGATTTGGTGATTTGGCTAATTGTAGCCTTGTGGTAGCGTGTTCCTATCTCATATATTTCCTATAACCTGACAGTTAAACCCAAAGTCTTCACTGGACTCAGGCTTACTGCTTTTTAATTTTTTTTTCTTTTGTTTTTTTGCTGTTGTTAATAGGCTTTCAATGGTACCAGAATCAATTCTTATAGCAAGAGTACTTTATAGGTGATGCTGCTATGAACCTTTCATTACATCATATCAGGGAGGTCTAGTTGTCCTACTTTTAGTGCATTATTGATCAGTGGAGTTAAGTATTGTCAGCCTTATCCATCCATTATAAAATTTCCTGTCAGTTTTCACCTAATAGTTTAAGGAGCCACTTGTTTCATTAGGAGTAAATTATTCACTGGGTGTGTCTGTATAATTTTTAACAACTGTATTGAGGTGTAATTTACATACAATAAACCACACATATTTAAAGGCTACAATTCAAGAAGATTTCTCTCACACACACACACACACATATGTATACATTTTTGATGATTGACCATCTAGCTGCTGTAGAGAAGTGGTGTTTGGGAGGCACACTGCAGGGACAAACCGTGATTCCTACAGTCAGCTTTTTGAGGGGTAAACCCTGATTCCCTCAGTAGTAGGAATGAAATTTTTCTGTGTGGCAGTAGAGAACAGGGAACGTTTAGTTTTGGACCTTGCTTTATAACTAGCTTATCAGGGAGATCATGCCAAAACAAAACAAAAAGCAAAAAACTTTGGCTCTTTGGTTTCCCCTTACAGATTTTATTATACAAATATCCTAAATACCTGTTTATAGATATGCACTTGTTCTGGGGTTTATTACATGAGCCCAACCTTGTTTCTGTCTCTTCTGCCCACTGACTACCTGTTCCATTTCAAAACAAAAAATCTCAAAAAAAAAAAAAATGTATTTTTGAAAGAGAAATCTTTTCATTCCTTTACAAACTTTTTATCCCCCCCTTTCCTTTAGAGAAACTCCTAACACTAATGTGGTAATCCCAGGCAGAATGAGACATAGGAAATAGTTTGCATTGTGCAAGTCTCATTGCACATATGCTGAAGTGAAGTTTCTTTTGCACTTAATGGAGCTGATCTGTCTATGTGCCAGTGAGTCATATACGGGATATGGCTAAAAACGGTACAATGCATCTCTTCAATGAGGAGAGGAATTAGCAAATGAACAGATCAGGGGTTCTTTTGCACAGGCTAATCTTTCCTTGGCTTAAGAAAAATCCTGGCCTGTGAGTGATACATTTCTTCCATTGGTTGGAGTGTTCCTGTGGTGGGATTCATAGGGAAGTTGAGTTAGCTGACCAAGGCAAGGCCTGAATTGATACCCTGAGCTGGTGAGGAAACTGCTCCTGAGCAGGGCCTGAGCTGTGGGACAGACTGAGGACAGGATACTGGAGTGGCTCAAAATGCATGCAGTGCCTGTTTGAAATCAGCACTATGAATGGCCTCTGGAACATGTAGTGCCAATACCAGGTTGTAGAAAGTAGGCCCGTTTGATGTGGAGGCAGCACAAACTACTAAGCTCTGAGACAACCTGCTTAATGCTTACACAGCCAAGCTGGTTCTCTTCCACTTTTGGCTGCCACTTGTCCTCTGCACAGAGTCAGAGCTAATATTTCTAAGAACACACACACGTGTGTGTGTTCATTCTTCCTGTGTATTCAGAATTTCCTTGAATTTAATATGAGCAGTCTTGTTTTGCCACCTTGCCCCCAATCTACTATCCTCCTAAAACGGGGTTAAGTTTTAGGTACAGACCTCTTTGGCAAGAGTATTAAGTTAATGAATCAAAAATGCAGATCCCGGCCGGGCGTGGTGGCTCACGCCTGTAATCCTAGCACTCTGGGAGGCCGAGGTGGATGGATCGTTTGAGCTCAGGAGCTCAAGACCAGCCTGAGCAAAAGCGAGACCCCATCTCTACTGAAAAAAACAGAAAGAAATTATATGGACAACTAAAAAATATATATATATAAAATATATATATATAAAATATATATATATATAGTCATGGTGGCACATGACTATAGTCCCAGCTACTTGGGAGGCTGAGGCAGTAGGATTGCTTGAGCCCAGGAGTTTGAGGTTGCTGTGAGCTAGGCTGAAGCCACGGCACTCTAGCCTGGGCAACAGAGTGAGACTCTGTCTCAAAAAAAAAAAAAAAATTCTGATCCCTTGAAGACCAGCTAGCTTGTCCTTAAAACCCATCAGTCATCCTACAGATCTTGATCACCAGGAGACCTGGATGAAACTGTGTGTATGGCTTAGTGTAGGATCATCACTGCTACCAAACAAAAAAGTGCAAAATATATTTAGTATCTTCATCTTGTAAATATTAATAGTAGTGTGCCATAATGTAGGTAACAGTATGTGAAAATTCAGGCTGAAACTCAAAAGTATGTGTGTGAGCTTGGCACGGTGGCTTGTGCCTATAGCCCCAGATGCTTGGGAGCCTAAGGAAAAAGAATGGCTTGAACCCAGGAGTTCAAGTCCAGCTGTAGCAACATGGCAAGACCCTGTCTCTAAAAAAAATAAAAAAATAAATAATAATAATAATAATATCAAAGACTATGGAGACAGGGGGCTAAAAACGACAGAAAAGAGAATTAACTAAAAAAAAAAGTAATAATAAAATAAAAGTATGTGTGGGACTGTGAGTACTCTAAAAATTATCAAGTTGTATACTTTAAATGGGTAAATTATATGGCATGTGAACTATATCTCAATAAATTGGTTTTTTAAAAGTGTTAATATTTGTGGGAATTAAAATACATAATCCTGTATTAAAATGATAGTTGAAGTTCTAGGAAATAGATAAAGTTGGAAAGAGACCTTAAGGAAAGCCTACATTTCAAGAAATGGGGGACTCATGAAAACAGAGAAGGTGTGATTACAGACACAGGAAACAAACCAGATAAGAACAGTTGCCCAAAATTCAGGAGAGAATGTGTTCAGTGTCAAATGCAGAATAAATATGTGTGGGGACTGAGAAAAGGCTAATGATTTTAGCTATAAGGAAATTGCTAGTGACCTTTAAGAAAACAGTTTCCATGAAACGGAGGTGTTAAGGAGTGAGTTGTGAGGGAGATGAAGCTGCACATTACCTTTACCAGAAATACAGTAGGCAGGAGGAGAAAGAACCTAAAAATAGTGTCAGGGATAGTCTAGAGGCAGGGCAAACTTTTGTCTGTCTGTCTTTTTCTTTTTAGACAGAAGAGAATTGATAATATTTGTAGTGAGAGGAAGAATGCAAACAAAAGAGGACAGAGGATGAAGGTTTGTTTGGAGGGTGTATGGAGCAAAGCATTTGTACCGCGCCGGTTGTTCTGTCTTGTCATTTCCCTGCAAGGCAGAAAAGATGGCCCCTTCCCATGGGCAAGCCACCAGTGTCGTGTACCTGGCCCAATTCTCTAGATGAACCGTACTCCTTTTTCAATGAAGAAAGCAGATCCTAATGCAAGTGAGACATTATCATGTTGGAATAACCTTAAATCTGCTGTAACCCACGATTAGACAAACTCATTCTTGAACATCAGCACTTGATTACTGATGACAAATGAGTGATAAACACCTTGCAAAGGCCTTGGCACACCCAGCACATCAGGTCCCATCAACTGTGGCCAAGAGTTGCTATTTAAATGGGCGTTCCAGCTCTCAGGTCAGATAGCTAAAGAACACCTTTGGTCAGAGTTTCCAAAGCCCTCTTAGAGAGTTCAGCCTCTCCAGGAGTCTCTGAGCTGTGCTCTGACCTATAGGTTACCTCTCATCCACCCCCACATTCAGGGACAACGGTAATGAAGAAGAAAAAGGGAAAGTGCAGCAGCCTGCAAGGACACCCCACCCGCTCAGCAATCTCTATCCCCCACACTGTCCCTTAGCAAAGGACTTCTGAGCAGTTTTTCTCTAACCCTACCCTTCTCAGTCCCTGCCTATTTTTTTCTTTGTTTTAGCCATAAATATAAAAATTCAAAAGCTTACTGTCATTGTATTTATGGCCTTTTAAAGTCTTATATAATATTCTAGAACTGTAGTGCCCAACCCCCTACCACGCCATGCCAGGAACGGGGCCGCACAGGAGGCGAGCGGTGGGCAAGTGAGCGAAGCCCAAACTGCACCCACAGCCGCTCCCCATGGCTTGCATCACCGCTGGAGGCCCCGCGCGGTTAGATCAGTGCTCATAGGAGTGCGAACCCCACTGCAAACTGCGCGTGCGCCGGTGTCAGCTTGCACACTCCCCGTGAGAATCCTACGCCTAATGATATGAGGTGGAGCGAAGGCAGTGACCGCCACCCTTCCACCCCCCATCGCCGGTCACTGGAAAAACTGTCTTCCACGAAACCCGCCCCTGGTGTCAAAAAGATTGGGGACCACTGTTCTAGAATGTGGTACTCTTCCCTTTTGGATTACTAACTATATCTTTATGTGATTTCTACCTAGGTTTGTAAATCTTTTTCTTAATTACATATTGATATTAAATTATATTTTCCCATACCTCTTGGAAATAAAATGTTAGCAGAAAATGCAATTGATTTTTAATGCTTATTTGTAAAAATGTATTCACTGTGTCTCTTCAAGCAGTTCTGCAGGTTTTGTAGTAGATTTAATTCTGGGTACATTTAGTGAGTTGAAGGGTTAAAATACCCAGTGCTGTCGCATATGGCAGTGAGCAGAATCACAGATGTTGATGATACCACGTAATTAGTATTCTTTTATGTAAATGAAAGCTGTCAGCATGTTACCATAGTGTCTCCTCTCTCTGAAGCTGGAATTTATGCCACTTGGTCTCACCAAGACCAAGCAGGATTATTCCAGGGCCTGTAGTTAAGAACTGAGAAGAAATCAATACAAGGAGAGAGAGCGAGAGCGAGCGAGCGAGCACGCGCGAAGAAATGGAAATCTCCCTAAAGTAGATTCTCTTTATTTTTTTTCTATTTTATTCTTGTTGATTCCCTTCCTCCAATTTTATTTCTGGTGATATAGTTGTGTATTAGGATCTGCTAATAAATTTGCTATTTGAAAATTATTGGAATAGTCCAACTAAAAGACATCATATTTTCAAGCTATAGACTTTTTTGGCACATGATTATTATGTTCTGTCATCTCTCGTATGGATACTTTTTTAAAAAAAAATAATGAGATAAATCCAGAAGTTTTTAATCAGAACAAAGACAAAAGTTGAAAAGATTCCATTATCTTTTCAATTAATAGTGATATTTATCTGTAGTAGAATAGTTTAAAATATTGATTATGGTTCTTACCTCCAGTTGATTCAGATTTTAAAAATAAAACTATGGTAATTAAAAAGGCAAAAGCTAATATTTTGTCAAGTTTACTTTCTCCATATGCACATTGACCCCGGATGTGCAGGACATTTATTTAAAGCTGATCTACTTAATGATGTGGAACTGTTCAGACACATTATATTCTTTCCCAATTACACTGTAAGTTTATCAGTTTTAGATGTTGGGTGCCTGTTACCCTGGATGATGTACATTTTAAGTGGAAATGTTAGTATTATTGTGACCTTTGAGAATACAAAGGGAAAGCTGTATACATCAGTAAAATATTAAATAGAATTCCTCTTTCTGCCAGTGGGTATTAGGCCTTGTTCTGAAATAAAGTGGTCAGAGTGTGTGTGTGAGAGGTGAGTTAAACACATTGTCTTTCTTGAACTGAACATACCTGAGATTGTGTTCTCGCTTGTGTTTTGTATTCTGTGTGTAGGTTGAGGTGGCTTTTTTCTTTTGTGTCACTTTTAGGAGATTTCCATATCATAATCAGATATGTTTTTCCTCTAGAGAAGCTGGTCTGCTTAGCTTAAATCAGTGTGGGGAGGTGCAAACTAGCCCTGTGTTTTCCTGAATGGATTTACTCTGCCATATGGCAGGTTAGTGAGTCGCCACAACAGATTTGTAATGGGAAAAGGGCTGTGCAGGAAAGGATGTGCGTGATCAGCAGATTTATAGATCAGAAAATGAAATCGGAAGAAAGAATTTCCAGAGTGCCCTTTCCATTTGACAGCTCTCCATGGAGAGGGTGTGGAATGGTTTTTTAGTATTTTTCTCTTTTGGCTTTTGGTTGTTCCAGCCTATTTTCTCTAGCACAGGAGTTGATTTTGTAAGGCATCAGTGTTCTGGGTGTTATGTCGCTATATTCCTATTTATAGAAATATTCTCTTTTTGTAGGATTTGTGCTGTATTTCATATGATAAAATCTCAGTAGCAATTAAATTCCTGAAGACATACCAAGGCTAAAATGGGGATTTGCCAGCCTTCAGATTTTGAGTTACAAGAGGAGGCTACTCAGATACGATTTAGCGAGTACTGAATCTTTTGAAGGAAAGAAAACAAAAAGAAAAGCTGAGTGAGCTAAAGATAGTATGTCCTAGTATGTTTAAGTCTGTGCTGTTTTAATACTGTAGCCACTGGCCACGTATGACTGTTTAAATTTAAATTAAGTAAAATTAAATAAAATTAAAAATGCAGTCCCTCAGTCTCACTAGCACATTTCAAGTACTCAGTAGTCACATGTGACTAGTTACCATAGCACTGGACGGCACGGAAAATATTTTCATCATTACATAAAGTTCTATTGAACAATATTGGTCTAGGTGGAAGAATTTGAGAAATAAAGTTGTGTCTTTGATTTCTGTGTTCTTCATCCCCACATAATTTACTGGATAAATCCAGTGGTTTTAAGGTTTTTATGTAAAAAAGAATCACCTGTAGAACTTATTTAAATTGGAGATTTTAGACCTCTCTCCAGACTCTGATTCCTCAGGTCTACAGTAATAACCAGGAAATCTGTATTTATAACAAGTAGCCTAGGGAATTCTGATGCTGATAGGTGATTAAGGGATTATATTTTGGAAAATATTAAATTAGTGAGAAAGTTGGGAATTGCCTATCTCTTGATTTCCCCCTCTTCATTCCTTCATTACTGATTTTCTTTTGTGTCCCCAGTAATTGGTTTTAAGCATCACATTGTACTCTCAATTGGTATTAAGTAGCAAAAAGAAATTTCATTTATTTATTATTTAATCTTTTTAATGTATGTGTGTTTTGATTTGGCTGTGGCTTAAGAAAAGCAAACGAAAATCGTTATTTTAGGACTGTTCCAGATTGTGTGGGAGGGTAATTCTGAGAATACTTTTGACCTCTAACATTTGAGCACCCACAAGTCTTGGAATTATGCAGGAGTAAAAACAGAAATATAACATATGATCCCTTCTCTGAAGGAGATTACAGTAGCCCTCCCATCCTCAGGGGATACATTCCAAGACCCCCAGTAGATATCACAGATGGTACCATACCCTATATATATATTACGGTTTTTTCCTATGTATACATACCTATGATAAAATTTAATTTATAGGCTGAGTGCAGTGGCTCACACAGTAATCCCAGCACTTTGGGAGGCTGAGGTGGGAGGATTGCTTGAGGCCAAGAGTTCAAGACCAGCCTGGGCAATGTAGTAAGACCCCTTCTCTTAAAAAAATTTTAATTTATAAATTAGGCACTTAGAGCCTAGGAGTTTGAGATTGCAGTAAGTTATAATGACACCACTGCATTCTAGCTGGGGCAACAGAGCAAGACCTTATCTCTAAATAAATAAATAAATAAGGCACAGTAAGAGTACAATAACTAATATATAATAAAACAGAACAATAATAATAAAATAGAATAATTGTAACAAATATCCTATAATAAAAGTTATATGAAAGTGGTTTTTCTCTCTCTCTTTCAAAATACCTTATTGTACTGGATGCACCTCAGAAACCTTAGAAAGTAGAACCATAGATAAGGGGGGACTATTGTATATCTAGTTAGAAAATGGATAAACACATCCAGAGACATGACTTAAGGGCACTTAACAACAAGTCAATAATTAGAAAAATAATTCAGTAGAAACTAAATACTGATAGTAATTAAAGGAAAAGCACAATGTGACTTGATTGAGAATAGTCTAGGTTGCTTCCCTCTGTATGATTTGAGAGTTTCTTATATGGGGATATATGGCCTCTGCCATCTAGAATGAGCAAAAAAGGGAAGAATCTCTAATTTGGTCGTGCAGTGTATTTATTTGTGTGTTTTGGCAATAGGACTAGGCCAAAAAGGGCATCTGGCAAACTAACTAAAGGGACTACTCACAGTATGTTAGATTTAGAACTTCTTTGGGTTGACCACATAATCATTGGAACTGCATTTGCTCAAAGAAATGAAAAGTAGAAAAGAAATGGAGGTTCACTTTATAAGAGGAACTACTTTCAGGGAATTTTAAATCCTGATATTTTTTAAAAAACTGTCAAGGTTCCAAACAATAAAAATTTTCCTTTTAAAATTGTCATCTAGCTTCTTTCCCTTGGAGGAATTGCCCACAAGGCTTCTCTGATGAAAATTTTGAAGCAGCATTATTAGGAAGACGAAAAAAAATTCTCAATATGTTACCATTGTTTTAAAAAGCATTTTCATATATATCATCTGGAAGATTTATTGCTTTTTTTTCTTTTGTCTTGGTAGTTTGGTTAAATACTGTAATACCAGTAGCCACTCCACCTCTTGTCCTAAGTCGGATTTATCCAATTCTTTATTTAGAAGGCGAACATTTTCCCCACACTTTCTACAAGATAAAAATGTTCTTTTCAAAAACAGATATATAAAATGTTGAGTTGAGGCACATAGCCTACCTCCTTAGCTAGAGACAGAGGACTTTCTTTTGCTTATCTTTACCTTATCCATCTCTGCTTTGAAATACATTGAAGTTGACCTAAGATTGCCTTTTTATTTGAGATTTTTCGTCTCTCCTGATATGTGAAGCACCATAAAGTTTCAAATTGTTTCTACCCCCCTCCCATATAGTACTTTATGATTCTTCCTTTTTAAGGAATTTAACTGTCCTGTAATTCTCCATCTTTATACCGAATATGCCTTTTTAAAAAACTTTCAAAGGACCCAATTTTGAATTGAAAACTAAGAGTCGAGTTGAAACACTAATTGCAAGCCTTTCTAAAGGAAAATATTTTGCTGACAGTATTTTTTTTTCTTTTGGGGGCTCTGTCGTGCCAGGTTAAGAGAGTGGCGACTTCTGTGAGACATGGATAGATGCAAACATGTAGGGCGGTTACGGCTCGCCCAGGACCACTCCATCCTGAACCCTCAGAAGTGGTGCTGCATGGAGTGCGCCACCACCGAGTCCGTGTGGGCTTGCCTCAAGTGCTCCCACGTGGCCTGCGGCCGCTACATTGAGGACCACGCACTGAAACACTTTGAAGAGACTGGACACCCGCTAGCCATGGAAGTCCGGGATCTCTACGTGTTCTGTTACCTGTGCAAGGACTACGTGCTCAATGATAACCCAGAGGGGGACCTGAAGCTGCTCAGAAGCTCCCTCCTGGCAGTCCGGGGCCAGAAGCAGGACCAGCCCGTGAGACGCGGGCGGACGCTGCGGTCCATGGCTTCGGGCGAGGACGTGGTCCCGCAGCAGCGCGCTCCTCAGGGACAGCCGCAGATGCTCACGGCTCTGTGGTACCGGCGCCAGCGCCTGCTGGCCAAGACGCTGCGGCTGTGGTTCGAGAAGAGCTCCCGGGGCCAGGCGAAGCTGGAGCGGCGGCGGCAGCAGGAGGCGCTGGAGCGCAAGAAGGAGGAGGCGCGGCAGCGGCGGCGCGAAGTCAAGCGGCGGCTGCTGGAGGAGCTGGCCAGCGCCCCTCCGCGCAAGAGCGCGCGGCTGCTCCTGCACGCGCCCCGCGACGCGGGCCCGGCCGCCGCGCGCCCCGCCGCCCTGCCTACCTCACGCCGAGCGCCCGCCGCCGCCCTCAAGCCGCGCCGCCAGCCGGCCGTGGCCCCGGGCGTCACCGGCCTGCGCAATCTGGGCAACACCTGCTACATGAACTCCATCCTCCAGGTGCTCAGCCACCTCCAGAAGTTCCGAGAATGTTTCCTGAACCTTGACCCTTCCAAAACGGAACATCTGTTTCCCAGAGCCACCAACGGGAAGGCTCAGCTCTCCAGCAGGCCGGCCAGCAGCTCGGCCACCGAGCTGTCCTCGAGGAACGACAGGGCCGAGGCGTGCGAGCGGGAGGGTCTCTGCTGGAATGGCGGGGCCTCCATCAGCCGGAGCCTGGAGCTCATCCAGAACAAGGAGCCGAGCTCGAAGCACATTTCCCTCTGCCGCGAACTGCACACCCTCTTCCGAGTCATGTGGTCCGGGAAGTGGGCCCTGGTGTCGCCCTTCGCCATGCTTCACTCTGTGTGGAGCCTGATCCCTGCCTTCCGTGGCTACGACCAGCAGGATGCGCAGGAATTTCTCTGCGAGCTGCTGCACAAAGTGCAGCAGGAACTCGAGTCAGAGGGCACCACGCGCCGCATCCTCATCCCCTTCTCCCAGAGAAAGCTCACCAAACAGGTCTTAAAGGTGGTGAATACCATATTTCATGGGCAGCTGCTCAGTCAGGTAGGTGTGTGCCCACCCTGACCCCAAACTGCCCAGCACAACGGAGGGAGGCTTGTATGTTAGTTTGAGCTTCCTGTGAATGCCTCCCCTGGATTATTGGGCTAATTAGGATAGCTAACAATTGCTGTGATTATGCATTTTTGAGGGTGGCCATTGTGCTTTTCATTGTTCTGTACATTGTGATGGCCTTGTTGGTGAACTTGCCTACTTTCTTCTTCTGGCTAGATTTTTAGTTTAACTTGCCACATCGCTTTAGTTTCAATGAATGTCTTTAACTGTTAATGAAGGAAGGGTAATATCATACTCTCATGGTTATAATTAAGTACCCACTGTTGGTATTTCCTAAAACTTTGATCAGTTTTAGGAAACTGAACAGAGTTCCGTAGTAGTTTGAAAGAGCTTTCTTCCTCCTTTATATATGAGGAAAGTAGGTGGCTGGGGGTATGCCAAAGGCCTCCTTCCTGTTCCCCATTACCTTTCATTTTCTGGATCTTTAGCCATGTAAGGACCTAAGCAAAGATTCATAGCTAAGGCCTTGTGAGAATATGCAGAAAGAAAATGTTTATAGTTAAAAAAAGGAGAGGTGAGCAACTTAAGAGATTCAGGTAAAACCTTTACACTATGCTACTGAGGTTTAATGTCTTGGTTTTTTTATGGTGAGTAGGATGGAAAGAGAGAGCTTATTTAGGCTTTTGTTTTTTAGCATGTGAAAGGTGAGTACCAGCATTTCCTCTATCCCCTCTCCTCTTAGGAAGAAAAATGCATCTGGTGAGGTTATCACAGTATTTTGAGGCTCTACAGATGGAGGGGATTGGTATAGGCTTGCTTCAAGAAAGACGGGGGCAAAAAGAGAGGCAACTTGGACTGCATGGAAGGATCAAAGTCAAGAGGAAGAATCCCAGGGTGAGGGAAGCAGACAGGGACTTGCAGATTCTCTATCTCAGACTGGTTCCTTGAATGATTGCACGATAACTTGCAGTCTGTACTACTGCATCATTGAATGGTAGAATGTACTTTAGGATAGGAGAAGGGGGGGTAGGTATAATCTCGGTGCATTATGGTCTGTGAATTCTAGCCACTATCACATGTTTAGAAATGTGTATCAGAAGTAACATGCTCTAATTCTTTTAAAGTTATATTTATTATTTTAATATTATAATTTTTAAAAAATATATACACTTAGTTTTGGTAAAGTTATATGTCTTGTATAAAGCAAACAAAAATGTATGTGGGAAGCATGGAAGTTATATAATCTGTAAATTAATCTTTTCATTCTAGGTTACATGTATATCATGCAATTACAAATCCAATACCATTGAGCCCTTTTGGGATCTGTCCCTAGAATTCCCTGAACGCTATCACTGCATAGAAAAGGGGTTTGTCCCTTTGAATCAGACAGAGTGCCTGCTCACTGAGATGCTGGCCAAGTTCACAGAAACAGAGGCCCTGGAAGGGAGAATCTACGCTTGTGACCAGTGTAACAGTGAGTGCTATGTGGAGGGTGCTATGTGGAGGTGGGGGGTGGGGGGCAGTTGGGGGCATGCAACTGCAATATTAGCTTAAGGTGCTTCTTTTTCCTTTTTAGTCAAAAGTAACACTGATGATATTGAGTGGTTCTAAAGCATCTTTTAAAGATCTTTTTCTCCCATTTTTCTGAAAACAAGCACCTACACTTTATGTATTAAAAAATAAAAGCCTAGGAATTGTGCCTCCTTTGACTCATCCTGATTGACATCAGTTATCTTTGGGGGCATTTGAAAGTGTGATTTCTGAAATGGGGACTCTGAGAATGTTATGCTTAGCTTCATAGCACTACAGGGCCTCTGCTTAAATTCATGAACATAGAGTCTGACAGTTCTTATTTAATCTAAATCCAGGTGGCATAGACTGTTTGAAAGGTGCGATATTAGAAAAGCATGCTTTTGTACTGAATTGGTGGAATTAAAGTCTGTCAGAAGTGATGCTTAAAATTGGTACAATGGGCCCCAGAAAGCAAGTCTTAAAGTGGCAACTTCATGGATATTTTCTGCGTATTTTTTTTTTCACATGCCTGAAAAGTTCACGTTTCAGAGAGTATCATAAGGCCTTTGTCTATCACGGCTTTAATGTTAAAGTGGAACTCCCTCCATATGGTTACGTGGGCATCTTATGCAGGGCCCTCCTGTCTTGCCACACTAACACTTAACGCTTCCGCTAACCCAGCATGGACAGAGGAAATGCAGAGCAAATATGTGGAAGCTTGTGTTTGGGTTTTGTGGCATATAAAGATTTAGAAACTAAAAATATAAAATGAACGGATTATACAGAGACCTAGAAATCAATTTGCAGCCATATAATAGTTTGGACTACAAGTTTTGAAAAAAAATCTTATGTTAGCACTTCTTAATATATTTTGCATATCATTTTTTAAAATAGTAAATTTTGGGAAACCTGTTCTGCTCTTTGAAGAATGAGAATAAAAATCAAAAGTCATGCTTGATATCATTTTGCCATTTTAAAATAAAATTTGAAATGCTGTACTTGGTTACTATAGAACCACCTGTCCTGTTCCATTTTGAGATACAGAGGCAGGTGAGTTAATTTGTTTCATTGGAGAAGGATCTGGTTTTGTTTTTTTTTTTCCCAATAATGATTCATAAAGCCTTTTACTTGTAAGTAATAAAAGGATATTAAAAGCTTTAACTCCATCATTCTTGGATATGATAGATTAGGTAAGAAATACTTGTATTTATTTTTGCAAGAAAGGATTGTTTTTCTGGTTGCCAGAAGTGCCAATTTATCAGGGTTTCTCTAGGCAAGTACAAATAATGGCAGGGCAGGAAAGCTATGGTGAGGGGATGAGATGCATTGATCTGTTGCTTGTGAAGTTTCAAAATTGTCAGTCTTTTATCTCTCTGTGTGGCCAGCTTAATCAAATGGAGACAGAACTGATCAATCTCATTTGAATTAGTAATTTCTTTTTCTTTGTGAATTTCATTTTAGGGAAACAAAGCCAGATTCTATATTGTCTTCATTTTAGCTCACATACTCCCTCTGCTGAGGGTGGCAGTCAATGCCAGGGTTCTCAGGCAAAGCTGCAGTAATTTAAAAAAATCTAGTGAATAGGAATATAAAATAAGGCCAGGCCCCTCTTTGAATTCTGTTCATGCCCCCATATATTGTGACTGCACACCGTACTAAAAGCTTCTCCTGTGGCACACTCATTCTGATGCAATTTATTATGAGAAACAACACCTCCACATCCTATTGTCACAGAAAGCTCTTTACGTCATCTGGCAGTGATTTGCTACCTTTCACAAGTGGTACAGACGGGACTTGGAATCAGATGCCAAGCTCTTCAGACACTGAGACCATGGTATGAACAGCTCAAAGACAATTAGCAGGCACTATAGTGGACCACTCATTTTATATTCCCATCCATTTACCAATATAATTAATATAATAACAGAACAGTCATCAGTAAATGGTTATAGAGAAGGCTTCTGATGGAAATGAAGAGAACTTTATTTCCATTGTTTATTTGCTGAAATTTAGAAATTCATATCCCCCACAGAAACCAAATTAGAGTCTGAGCACTGGTTCTGCTTTGGACTGGGTGAATTTAGATACCTCTCAGCTTTGTCCTGCATGTCTAGCAGTATACTTTTATCCAAGAAACATTTCAAAAACTAGGTACAGCATAAAAATATAGAACCAGCAAAGTTTATTTCCTAAATATTTTCTAACATGCCATAAGCAAATCATGCTGAAAAAAATCTGTTTAAATACTCCGTCCTTGTGATTTGAGGAGCAAAAACAAAAAAATACTCTGTCCTTTAGTAATCTTATCCTTTTTATCTTTTTCCTAAGCCTGAAATATATACATTATTCCCTATTTTACTGGTGAGGAAACTGAGGTTCAGAGTTTTGAATAACTTATCCATTAGCACTGTGGTCCCCAACCCCTGGGCCGTGGACCATGACTGATCCGTGGCCTGTGTTAGGAACCGGGGTGCACAGCAGGAGGTGAGTGGCCAGTAAGTGAGTGAAGCTTCATCTGTATTTACAGCTGTCCCCCACCGTTAGCATCACCACATAAGCTGAGGTGGCATTAGATTCTCATAGGAGAACAAACCCTATTGTAAACTGCACTTGTGAGGGATCTAGGTTATGAGACTAATGCCTGATGACCTGAGGTGGAGCTGAGGCGGTGATGCTAGTTTTGGGGAGTGGCTACAAATATAGATTATCATTAGCAGAGAGGTTTGACTGCACAATAAATGTAATGTGCTTGAATCATCCTGAAACCACCCCCCACACCACCATCCATGGAAAAAAAATTGTCTTCCATGAAACTGGTCCCTGGTGCCAAAAAGGTTGGGAACCACTGCATTAGCACTCAACTAGCTGTGAGCAGGAAATAGAATTAGGCCTATCTAGTGAAAACAAAAAGCTTTTTAAAGTTATGTTATATCATAATTTAAGTTATAAGCCCATATATAAAGGCCTAGAACCCTAACATATGCTTCTACTCTGTGTGCATGCTCTTGCAGTGACCGTTCATTATATTCCATTGATAAAGCCATGCTCTCAGGAGTGTACCATTGTAAATCCATACCAGTTTTAGAAGTTGCTGATGGCAAAAGTTTGAAAGATGGCTCTGATTGCATGTAACAGTCAACCCAAATAACAGTGACTTTACATGAGATATAATTTTGTTTTTGTTACATAAAAGAAGTCTGAAAGACATTCAGGGGCTGGCATGGTGGCTGTGTGGTCATCAGGGACCCAAGCTCCTTTTGTCTTTTTGCTTTACTATCCTAGTGCAAGGCTTCCATCCTTAAGGTTACCTCGTGGTCCAAGAGGAATTCCAGCAGTTGCAGACAGTGGGAAGGACAACTGAGTCAGCCCCTTTTAAGTACCCATCCCAAGAGTGCCACACAGTCATTCCTTTCATCTTAGCCAGAACTTCCATGGCCATACCATGCAGGCATGTGAAGCTGGGAGATGCAGTCTTAGAGAGGGTCACATTGCTGCCCCAACTAAAATTGAGGTTCAAATATTGAGAAACAAGGAGAATGCATATTGAGTGGCAAGTCATTGTCTCTGCCATAGCTAGAAAAGAATGTGACTCCTCACAATCTATGTCTTGTACCTTCCCAAACCATATAGGCAAACGACGAAAATCCAATCCAAAACCCCTTGTTCTGAGTGAAGCTAGAAAGCAGTTAATGATCTACAGACTACCTCAGGTCCTCCGGCTGCACCTTAAAAGATTCAGGTGAGCATGCTCTGCGAGTCCCAGATGACTGTGAGCTATGGGAATAGTTGCTTCAAAGGCTTTTTTGAGAGCAAATGTGTTCTTTGATGTTAGGATGGGGAGCCTATTCCCTTGAGACGTTGTGCTTTCCGTGGAGATAAAATGGTTCACATCCAGTAAGGCATGTTGATGTTGGGGCCCAGCAGGACTTGGCTTCTGCTTTCATGGCTCTGTTTAATTGTCTAGCCTGCACCAGGAATCTGTGCTTGAAGATTTTCTTTAGGAAAATTGCTTGAGGCCAGGAGTTTGAGACCGGCCTGGGCAATATAGCAAGACCCTGTCTCTAAAAAAAAGTTTAAAGGAAAATTAGCCAAGTATGGTGGCATGCACCGATAGTCTCAGCTTCTTGGGAGGCTGAGGTGGAAGGATCAGTTGAGCCCAGGAGATGGAGGCTGCTATGATTGCACCACTGCACTTCAGCCTGAGTGACAGAATGAGCACCTGATTCTAGTGAAAAAAAAAAAGAAAGAAAGAAAAAATGTCTAGCCTTGCTTGGGCTTATATAGATCCATCTTCAAGATGAAGTGTAAAATAATCTGTGAAAAGAAGGGCAAGCAGTAAACTACAAAAAGATTGTTGCCTGAATTGCTTGTTCAAGGATCTCTAGGTTCAGAGTGCTTTGTGAAACATTCACAGCAAATATATGTGGACACTGATCACCACCATTTTATTGATGGGAAGACCAAAGCCAGAGGTTAAGTTTTCTTGGTTCTCTGCTTTACCTACCTTCCTCTAAATGCATATACGAGTTTTATTAGTAAGAAGTTTATATCCATGTTCTAGGTGGTCTGGCCGTAATCATCGAGAGAAGATTGGGGTCCATGTCGTCTTTGACCAGGTATTAACCATGGAACCTTACTGCTGCAGGGACATGCTCTCCTCTCTTGACAAAGAGACCTTTGCCTATGATCTCTCCGCAGTGGTCATGCATCACGGGAAAGGGTTTGGCTCAGGACACTACACAGCCTATTGCTACAACACAGAGGGAGGTGCGTGCGCTTTACTCTGTGGGGTGGGGGACACGAAAAAGGGTTGATTTGTCCACATTTTATTGCCTTCCTTTTATTTCCATCCCATGGATTACCTAGAAGGAAATTACATACATTATAATCCAGTAGAAAGAATTACGAAAATTGGATTCAAATTTTGGATATATCACTAAGTAACAGGATATGGTCATTCTAAGAATGAAAAGGAACTGACGTGTAAAAGTGCTTAGAAAAGCACCTAGCACATAGTGCTTGCTCAGTCAGTGTTGGAGGATATTGTAGTATTGATAGCATTGGTTATCCATAGCATTACTATTGTTGTAGTAATGCTACTTCTGCAGACCTCAGTTTCCTTCTTGATTATGCAGAAACAAAAGTACCTGTGTAACACGGAGGTATTGTATGAATCTCACTAGCATCAGCTCATAATAAAGCTGAGAACATGTACTGAGCACTTACTATATCCTTACTGCTTCCCTTACCATGGGAAGTGTGGGGATGCAAGGATGCCAGGGCCCCTTCAAAGGAGACTTCAGTCCTCGTCCTCCAGAGTGGAGCCTCCCAGCCTGCACTGGGGCAGATGGGCTGCACATGTGTTTTCAGCAGAGCACTATTCTTGACCCCCTCTGCCCTTGGGGCAGCCAGAACCTGTGAACAAATACTTTTTTATTCCTTCTAAATTTTCCTTTATCACTCCCCTCTATTTCCATTTCTCCTCTCCTCCTCTTCCTATTACTTAGCCCGCAATAGCCTGGCTGTCTTTGTAGAAGGCTCTAATGGACGGTGGAAAAGCCTGAGTAAACGAGGACAAAAATTACAGTCAGTTGATACTGTTTGAGTCCAGCCTATAGTATTGTGGTGGGGTTAAAGCCAATGATTAGAGAAGTCTGTTGGTTCCATTTACTTGTCCCTTCCCCCACCACCAATAATCAAGGTTGGCTCTATTCAGAACTCCTCTGTCCTTTCTTCATCTCCTGATTTTGCCTGCTCACTGGAAATAATAAGTTGGGTAGTCATTTTCTCTCTTTCTCTCCTTTGGTTTCCCAGGTTTTTGGGTCCACTGCAATGACTCAAAGCTGAATGTATGCAGTGTCGAGGAAGTGTGCAAAACCCAGGCCTACATCCTTTTTTACACTCAAAGAACAGTGCAGGGCAATGCAAGAATCTCAGAAACCCAACTCCAAGCTCAGGTGCAGTCCAGCAACAACGATGAAGGCAGACCACAGACATTCCCCTGAATGGGAGGCATGTATCAAAGACTGACTTGCTTTTAAACTATTGGTGTCCATACATCTTTCCTCTTGTAGGAAATAAGGCTTACTGCAGGAACAGATTACTAGCTTTGCCTCACTGGGTCTTGAGTAGAAGGTACCAGGTGATTCATGTCCTACCATAAATTTTATAGTTACTTTCTTTTGAATGGATTTGGAAATTCCCCCCTTTCATAAAAAGAAATCAAAAGGAATAACTTCTATTCATCAGTTGCTTGTGAAGATAAAGGGATCTGGGTGAAGGAAAGGGGGTAAATTGATCGTATCCATGCAGGAGAGCAGCCATGTTTTCTCTCCATTGTGTGATTCCCCTGCTAATCAGGACCTCCTTACAGCACCAGAAGAACCCTCCTGATGTGAGCAGCCCTGGATAAAGCACATGAGGGGGGCCCTGGGCTGGCAGCTTGCTAGATGGGATTGGTTCCAAGGTGGGAAATGAAGTCTAAGGATTTATTCCCACAAAGGAAGTGGGAATAGGATTGAAAACTTGTATACTTCCTTTTTTAGGGGCTAGCAGTTGAAGTGAGTGACATGCATGGAGCAAATTGCCCCATGCATAATGGGAGGGTTTTCTTGTGTCATACCCTTGGTGGCTGCTGCTGTAATTTAATCATTCTAAACTTCTTGAGACTGGCATGAATACTCTCCTTCATTCTAAAGAAGGGGCCATTCATATAAAGAAGCAATAGACTAGTATATGTTCTTGGTTGCATGCTGAGCCAAAGGGCACTTCTGGCTATCCCAGTTCTGTAGCAGATTCCTGGTGCAGGTCTAGGGCAAGCACATGGTTTGGTTTAAATTCGTCCTTAGATCAGCTGTCTGAGGCTTTCTCAGAACTCAGTTGAGGGTGGGCAGGGATAGCCGGTGGTCCAGGTTTTATTTGAATGCCTGTCACCTGTTCTCACCTTGGTACAGCACGCAGCTTCTTAACCTACAGCTTCTTTCTGCTCCTGGAGAGCTAGAACATTCATGTTCGCAAGATTTGGTAGCTTTTGCTTTCCTAGGGTATGGGAACTGCTTAGGAATCTAACCCCTACATGTCCGGACAGTTTACTGCTGATGGCCTTGGACATCAGGGCTGGTAAAATACATCTTTCTTTTTAAATTGGCTCAGTTTCTAAATAGAATAAAATTGCCTACACAAAACCTCCCCTTCAGGCACCACTGAATTTCCCTTTTTTTTTCCTTATTTATTTAATAACACTGTCCCTGAGGATGAATTTCCCTTCTTAGTCCTTCACTTAGATTCACCAGTGAAAGCAAAAGCAAACCCTAACTCTCATTGGTGTGGTTGCTGCAGTGAGCCTCAACCTGTCACTATGAATGCTCATCTTTTGACTGAGTATATCATATTAATGTTTGAATTCAGGTAGAAGTACAGTTGTCACTTGAAGGGAGTAGATGTGGAAGGGAGCTTGGGGAGGGGTGGGAAGTTGGGAAAGTGAGGCTAAAGAATGAGGGTCATAGCTTTAGCAATGTTGATGAGCCACATTTCCCGAACAGATCTGTAGCATTTGCTGTTGACCTCTTTTGAGATGAACTCTCCCCTAGGACCTGCCAGGTAGCACTGAGACATGGAGGAAATTCAGACAAAAGGCTCACCCTGATAGGGAAGGAGTTGACTATGTTTTAAATTAAACTTGCTTTTCCAACACTGTGAGATTTCTGTAATATTTAGCTTTTATTTGGAAGCGATAGCGTATGGCATTTTTTATGCTGTTTGGTTTATATTGTCTACTGCAGGCTTCTTTGTATAAGCTTTGCTTGGGCTCACCCTCTCCTGGACACTGTTTTAAAGTGTCACAGCTGCCCATGCTGCCAGAGGCTCTGATGTGAAGCCGTATTCTTGAGATCTACATTTTAAAGTCGGCATGATTGGTAATGACTTTTTGTGGCAATAGAAAATCCCAGTAACTCAAAAAAACCAAGGAGAGTAAAACAGAGAGGAAACTATGAATTGTGCCTCATCTTTCATTGAACCCTGTATTTATTATTCTAGTAAAAGAAAAACTTACAAAATAGAGAATACTAGAGAGCATCTACTTCACCCCTCAGACTAAGGGGGAATACTTATTAATAAACAAACATTTAATGGAAAATTAAAAGAGCTTCAAATTTAATTTTTAAAATAGTTTTATACCAAATATTGTAAGGATTATTAGGCAGATTAAGGACTTTGTGAAATAAGTGCTTAACTTAGCTGAACACTCATGTATCAAATTGATAAAAGAAACCAACATCAGAGTCTCCACTGAGCTACACACTCATGGAGGTGCCCATTGCAGTCTCAGACACCTCAGGTACCCAGAGGCAGCAGCACTAGACACTTAGGAAGTTAGTATTTAAGGAGATTTTTATTAAAGAGTTCCCTGCTGCATAACCCAATGTTGTGAGGGAAATGTCCCTTTGCCTTTAATTTATTTACATATTAGGAGTAGATGAATGTCTCAGTTGCATCTTACATTAAATTGAAACATTCTAAAGAGAAGAAGATAAGAACCAGGTAGACGTTGACTTAGATGCTGCCAAATCAAACCCAAGGTCTCCTAACTGAACCTTAATGGGCCTACTTCTCTCCCAGGGCAAGTAGTTGAGTCCTCTTCCAGGAACCCTTTGTAGTTGGCTGGCGTGTTTACTTGCTGCTGTAGCCAGCCAGGATGAGTGCACCCTGGCCCTCAAAAAGGATTTTTTTACCTCAAACTAGCCTGACCCTCATACTTGTGGTTGCCTCTGAGATGAGCATCCGTGCTAGTGTAAAAAAAATTAGGAATGCCCTTGGCAGTCAGATATTGAAGCTGTTATTAAATGGTGGGCAGAGCTCTTGCCAGCTTTGAGCCAGCTCCTCTCGGGCTGGGTGGGGGCAGTGCCACACTGTAAAGAATTTCCAGATGTCTCTTAAAATGTCATGAATAAAATTGGAAACTGTAGAAGTGTTAATGTGTCCTATGGACTCAATAGCAGAGTTTATTTTTGTTTTTAATGGCAAGGTTTCTAGAGTCAATGATTGTATGAGTTCCTACTCTGGCTATGCTTACAACTCCATCCAAGTACAAGGGAAGAACCAATGAGGTGGGTTGGCTGGCAGTGGGGCATGCCCCGGCGTAAGCCCTAGAGTTCAACAGTAGTGCAGAATGAAAACTTGGTTGGGGATGAGGGGGTGGGGGGTAGGGGGGTAGGGGTTGGAAGTGGGTGGGCAGGGAGGGAGAAATGGAGTTTGTTTTACTTACTGATAAAGCTTTGTGAACTAATTTTATACAATTCATAAAATTTGGTGCCTTGTACCCAATTATTGTTTGCATGGGATCGAAAACATTACGGGAAAAGATTCCTTCTTGTCATTTCAAGGGGCAAATGGCTCTGTGTAGTGTTTAAAGGACATTTGGTATCACAGACTTTTAGACAGCATTTCATATCTCGTGTGTGAATGCAAATTATTCTTACCAGCAAGTTCTAAAATTTTATTGTAATGTCCAGATTCTCTGTATTTGTGATTATTCATCAAATGGCTGCTTTTCAAGGCAGACTGTGTACCCCATTGTTTTTTACCACCCTTTTCATGTTCCAAACATTAACTCGGGCCTTTTCAAATCAGGCTGGGAGGCTACCCCTTCTTAAATGTATACTATAACCCTATCTGGGGTTATGTTTTATGAACAGAAGGGTTGCTCTTCCAGCCTGGTTGGGAGAGCACAAATGTTCAGAAAAGGTTTTTTAGTCTTTATCAAAACAATAACTAATGCTGGGCAACATGTGGTAGAAGCCAAACAAAAATGGTTCCTCCTGAAGTGGTACCTTCATTGGTTCTGAAGTTCTTTTGCACAAAAGTGTCGGAAAGCAGTGGACCACATGTGAACCTTCAGATTTTAAGGCAAGCCAGTGCACTGTGTAATATGCAAAGGTAATGATGCAAAAGAGAAGGCACAAGACCCTGTCCCAAGCCTCCACACCCTTTCCCTGGCAGGTGCTGACTAGGATGGTGCCGAGTGGCTGTGGAAGGTGCTAAGACCCAGTCTGTTCACTGCAGGGCTGTTTACAGCCTGCCTGTTTACTCCAACCTTACGGTTTCCACTGAGCTAATGAGACTTCCCCAAAGGGTGTTTAAAAGCTCATCACTCAAAGCACACTTGATAATTAGGTCCCTCAGCCTAGTTACTCAACAAATTAGGTGAACAGGTTGTATCTTTGGGGTAAAACTTGCTATGGCCACTTAATTTTTAACCACGTAAGTATGCATCTCTCTGTTGGTTCAGACAGATTCTTTTAAAAGACAGCACTAAAGCTGAAAAGCGCCTTCTGACTATGAGTTTAGTTCATATCTTACAAGTTTAGTAACATTCTCTTGATCTAGGGCTATGACTGTAACTACTGTACTCATGTTCGGCCCACACACTGCTCTCAATACACCATAGCTACTACAGCATTGAGGCTGTAGAGTCCATTTTTGTGGACTCTTTCCATACTTCTGCTGGCATATTTCATTTAAAATCTAACTAGCTAGATTTTCATAGTACTAAGTGTTAACTACCCAGGGCTGGAAAGTGACAGGATGTACAGTTAACTTCCCTTGGGAAGAATGTTGCATTGGCAATGATGAAAGCTGGCCCTTTCATTTACAGAATTACTGATTTATCAAAACTTTGGAAATTTTAGATTTGGTGGTTTTACTCACAAATTTATATCACTTTGAATAATCAAGCCAGTTTAAATGAAACTTTACCCAACCAGCATTATGGCCTTAAAACCCAACCAACAGTAAACATTATTACTTGAAGCCAAAACATTAAAATTTGAGTGAAGTTTGAATTTTGCTTTTGAAAGGTAACATTTCTTGATTCTTGCTGGATTTTGATTTTCAACTTTGGAAATTTTTATCAAAGAAAACTTCACAATTATGAGTAGATCAGGTAACAGATTTTGAGAATCTAAGTTTCATTCCTATAAAGAACAGGAGGTGCTGGTATTTCTTATCTTGAAAGCAGTCTGATGCAGGTCTGATGGGTTTAGCATCTATGCTATGGCTTAAAAGTTTCCTCCTTGGTCACCGTTTGGGGGTTGATGGCTTCAAGTCTAAGCCTTGCTCTCATGTATGTGACTCTTCATCTTAATACTCAGTATAATATAAACCTCTCAGAGCATCTGTGATCCCATGTAGACAGATGCTGCTAAATGGTCTTGGCCCCTCCTATCAGATAAGATCTATATCAGACTAATACAAGACAATGGTAGGGTTTTTTTAACATATAAAAAAATCTGATTCTCAAACAGCTTTATTAATGAGATTTATACCAGCAGGGTCAGGAAAGACTATTTTGTTCTGTTTACCTTTAGTAAACAAATTGCTAGAGACAACATCTGTCAGCTGTAACATTTAGGCCATTTATACTGACCCTTTCCTATTCATGTCCTTTAATCCTGTACCAGTTCCACAGGAGACCTGGCACATGAAAGCAGTATTTAAAAAAAAAATGCTGGCCAGGCAAGGTGGCTCAAGTCTGTAATCCTAGTATTGTGGGAGGCCAAGGTGCGAGAATTGCTTGAAGCTGGGAGTACAAGCCCGGCCTGAGCAACATAGTGAGGCCCTGTCTCTACAAAAAATAGAAAAATTAGCTGGGTGTGGTGGCGCACACCTGTATTCCCAGCTACTCAGGAGGCTGAGGCAGGAGGATCACTTGGTCCCAGGTTGCAGTGAGCTATGACAACACCACTGTACTCTACCCTGGGCAATAGAGTGAGACCCTGTCTCAAAAAAAAAAAAAAAAAAAAAGCCTATTGGAGTAAATCAACTAGAAGAAATTTGCCATGAGGAACCTGTCTCTATCTCCACCACCTTCTATGGCTACATGAGTCTTTCCATTGCCAGTTCCTTACATATTCCATTTCCCAAAAACCCCAACCCCCTGAACAGTAGCACTACCATGAATTTTAGGGCCAGAAAACATCTATTTCCTCTAAAGGAAGCAGCTTCCTCAGCAGTATCACTTTAGTGTCCACTGCCCAGACTTATTTATACCTTGTCTCCTCCTACACATCACTGTCCTCTTTCTGCCACCAAACCTCAGTCTCTTTCAGCAACGATGCCTCCCTGGTGCCTGGAAAACCCACCTGGTGCACTAAAATGCTATGCAACACCAAATGGCTTCTTCCCCCAGTACTACTCAACAATGGAAATTCCCCAAGAATAAACTTCATACTGTGTTAACATCAATGTATGATGGTTACAGTTTCCTTTTTTTTTTTTTTTTAAACGAAGCAAACCACCTCCATTACAATCCATGTTTGGGGCTTGTTCCTATTTCTCTTGAGTGTGAAATATAAATCATGTTTTTATGATTTTTGTAATCTTGACTTTTTACACCTTGTTTTTGTAAACAGAAGTTTCTTATTAAAAGAATAAAATGGCTGTCTTTGTGTACAGTGTTTATTTCAAATATTTGTTAAAACACCATTGTTATTCCTCAGGACAGGAGCAAAGATCACTCTCTACAGAAACTTAGGAACTATGTACAGAACTTTACAGAGCAGAGGCAATGCTTTAGCTGAAGCCTGACTGCTGACCAGAGAATGGAGTTCTGAGTGGACTCGGGAACAAAAGGAAACCAAGCAGGGAATGGGAAGGTGCCCATCTGAATCACATTTCAGCTGCCATCAGGACGTATCTTGTGGTGATCAGATTGTAGGCTCTTGTTTTTGGAAGGTTCGGGTGCAGCACAGGATTCCATTTGTCTGCAATCAGATGACAGGACAACGGGTGGCACTAGGAATGTAAAAGCATTGGTGGGAAACTAGTAAGAGATATTTAAATCTCTTGCAACATCTAGAAACACATTTAACTAGGAATAGCCACGGGTTTTACAGGCGGTCTCTTTCCTACACTTAGTGAATAACTGATACAAATATTGCTTCTCCCAGCCTCCGGACGTGGCTGTAGTTAAGTGCTTACCTACTTGGCTACACCCCTGGCTGAGGTGCCATAAGGTCAATGTCGCTCAAGTTCCTGGCCAGCCAAACTCCCGCAGCAAAGAGTCCCAAATTAAGGATCAAGTTCCTGGAAAAACAACGTATTTCATTAATTCTATGGTTGAAGAAAAGTACTGGGGGGAAAGGCTTCCTGAAGCATTGATAACATGGTTACATGGCAGGTTGCCCAAGACCCGCACGGGAATTTGGAGTTTGTTTCTGTGCCTAATAAGAGCAGGATCAAATATAAAGGTCAGCCAAACACCTGTTCAGGGCCGAAAAGCTAGTTTATGTGTTGGCGCCTCTTCTCCAGTTCCCCTGGTCAGGGAGCTATTGTCTATAGACACAGCCTCGCGACAGAAAGCTCCTGGTCAAAGGCCTCAGCAAAGCAGGGTCAGAGCCACGAAGAGCCCACTATATTGGCAATATTAAAACACAAAACCAAAGTACCCCGGGGGCACCAGCCTCGCAAGGAAGGGGAAATACAGGCGTATACGGACGTGAGGGCCAGAGCGGGACCAAGCTCCCCGGGATCGGTTACCTCCGGAAATCATTCCTATCGGTGGCAAATCGATAGACGCCCCGAAGCCAATCTCCCACGTTGTCCGGAATTTCAGGAGCTTCATTTGTCGAGCCCGCAGTGCTCACGGCAACCCCGCTGGAAGCCATGCTAATCCCTTTGGGCTCCACACAGGCCTCGCACGACGCTCCGTATGGGCGCCCGCGGATTACGCAACTTCCGGTCCTGCACTTCCGCCGGCTACTCGCCGGCAGAGGGCGCCGCTCCCCTAGCTTGGTACGACGTCCAGGACAAGAGGTACAGCCCTCGGCTGCTCGTCCGCGAACTGCACAAGGGGAGGGGCGCGGCCCCGCTCTACCGTCCCTGGTTCCCGGTCCCACCTCAGGCTCAGGCTCTCCAGCCAGCCAGTCACGCGTGCTCAGTGAACACTTAATTGGCTCAGGAGGGGGATGGCGGGGACGAAGCTGTCCCAGCCTGTGGGGGTAGGGGTAGATCAGCCGGGGAAGCGTAGTTTTGGGGATGAGGTTCCCCAAAAGTCTCCATCAAGGCATAGATCGCACTGTCCTGAAGGGGGCGCACTCCAAATCTGTCGTCTCGGGCCCTCCCCCAGGCGTGCCCCTGATCACGTTCAGTCTAGGAGAGCCTTGTTCTGCTTTACCGATCCCTTCCTCCCCACTCACACCCCGTCTCTGGGCTGCGCCACTAGCAAATGGTGCAGTGCTTCTTGGAGGTGTCGCTGTCTCCCGGTTGGAGGGTTCTGGGGGTCTGCCAGAGCCGGGGAAGGCGCTGGCCTAAGAAAAAGTCTTCGGGTTCCGAGTCGGAGGAAGAGGAGCAGGTGGGGCAGTGGGCGTCCTCCCTGGGATCATGGGGCGTCTCCAGGCGATACTGCTCCCGCCCTTTGGATGCCGCTGTCTTGTCCCCAGCTCGGCCCTCCTGCTCCGGGCTGGATCCAAGCAGCTCCGTCTGGGTTTCCAGGCTGGGACCGCCGGCAGCAGCGAGAAGGGCTGTTCGGCAGATGGTCACGGCGTTTAGCGAGGCGCGGTCCCTTCCTTCAGTTCGGTCGGGTCCGGTCTCCTCTGTTCCGGGCCGGATCAGAAACGCCCATCTCAGAGCCCAAGTTTCCCTCTCCCAGAGCCAGGCGGGCGACCCACTGAAAGTAGTGGCGCTTGGGCCCAGCCTCCCGCCTCACCCCCGGGCCGTGCGCGCCGCCGCCGCCGCGAGTCCTCTCCAGGGTCCCCCGCCTCTCCCCGCCTCCGCCCACCAGAGGGCGGCCGCGTCCCCCTCCTGGGAGCGAGTCCGGCGCTGCAGCCCCGACCGCGGCGCGGGGTGGGTTCGGGAGGCCCTTGGAGCGCTCCGGCCAGGGACGCGCGGTGAGAGCTGCGGGCCCCGAGGCTCGGGTCTGGGGGGTGCGGTGGGGGAACAGGGGCTCCTGGAGGGACGGGACGCTGTGGGACTGGGGCGAGGGTCTCAACCCGGGAGAACCCCCTCCTAAGCCCAGCCAAAGCCACCGCCCCCTCCGCTTTGATCTGCGCCTTCTCCCTTACCAAGGGACGCCCGCCCTTCCAGTGCCCCGGCAGGGCTCGAGCCCGCACCCGAGTAGCGGCTCTCGAAACAGCTGGGGCAGCAGGGGCTGCCCCCCGGCAGGGCGTAACGTCCCCCGCCCAGGGGCCCGGCGCAGTCCTGGCAGCAGAAGTGGTTCTCATGCCAGCGACGTCCCTCCGCTTCTGTGCAGCGCCGAGAGAAGATCAGCTGGGAGAGGGAGAGGGGAACGGTTCATTCATTCATTCACTCATTCATTCATCCAATAACCACGCCATATATTCAGTTAACGCTAAAGCACGTCTACAGACATTCCCATTGGATCTACTCAGCCACTTGTGGACGCAGGGGAGGGCTGGTTGGCTTAGCCAGGATCCCCCAAATAGCAGGTGGCACAGCCCAAAGTGCGACTCGGCCGCCTGGACCCCCAACCCAGGGCTCTACCTGACATTAAGGGAATTTCTAGCATGATCAGGCACAGCACTCGGCACTTTAGCATACTGAGATGAACATCTGTCCAAGAGTCCCTACTCTAGAGAAATACTCTGAGTCCAAGAAAATTTGAGGGACTTTGCTTGCGGTCCCCAACTCTGCGATACTGGGGGATGCTTCGGCCCTGGAGGGTGTTCCCTTACATCCTGCCACTCTGGACCCCGGGCAGACATCCCCCCCTCCCGTGCCCCTCCCTTCGGAGCTGTACCTGGTCACAGGCGGGGCAGCGCGGCCGCAGCAACTCGGCGTGATGACGGCCGCAGTAGAGACGTCCATCGTGGTAGAAGTATATGAGGTTTATCAGGGCCTGGCCACAGGCCTGGCAGGCAAAACAAGACTGGTGCCAGCAGCGCTGCTCCCCTGCCCGGGCTGCAAACACTCCGTACTCCCCTGGCTTCAGCCTCTCCCTGCACTGCCGGGCGGTGGCGCTAGGCTGGTTAGGCCGGCACCACCCTCTTAGCTTCCCTCCCGGCTCTTCCACCCCAACCCCAGCCTGTTCTCCCCATACCCTGGCAAGCCTGTACCCACTGCAGCCTCCATCAAGAGCCCCCAAATTTGGTTTCTTTTTCCTAACGTTTGCCAAATTACCAATCCCTAAACGCTGTTTCCCAACCAGAGTCTTAGAAGCTAGCCGTTTCTGCAGAAGAGGGCAAAGAATGGAGGAAGGGGAATGTTTGCGGGGGAGGCACTACATACTTTCTCACAGGTGTGTCCTTCGAGCTTGGGAAGTACCAGGCGGGCCACCCCCTGTCCCAGGGCCTCCTGCTTCCGCTGGGCACAGAAGAGCCGCAGCTCAGCCAGCTCCTCCTCCCCAAGGGCCAGGCAGTAGCGCTCCTGCAGAAACAGGCCTCCATTGTGACTGGGAGAGCCCCAGCGGGCAAGACTGGGGGTTGCTGGAGAAAGAAGGCTTAGCAGCGGGGCCAGAAGAAGGTTGCAGAACCTCAGGGAGGCGAGCCAGAGATTGCAGCATGGAAGGGCATTGAGAAGGGGGGGGGGAAAGGAGTGCAAGAAAGTTCACCTTAGTCTCACCCCACCCCAGGAATGGTCATCACTGAGGTCCTGACGGTCCCACATTTAGCCCTGTCACCATATATTTAGGTCCTTTTTCCCAACGAGCTAGAGCTCAGTATTATTTCATAGACTCCTGTCTTGCCTCCCCAATTGAATTGTAAGCCTTTAAGCTGGGCACATGTAGGGCTTCAATAAATGCTTAACAACCATACTCTCTACATTTGTACATTCCATGCTCTGTTTTGAAAGTCTTTCATGTCCATTTTCTCATTTGCTCTTGAGCTTAGCATTGTGGTGGGCAGAGCAGAGTGGATGCTATTGCATCCATTATGTAGATGTGAAAACTCAGGCTGGTGGGGAATGACTTTCCCCAACAGTGGTATAGCTGAGCCTTAAATACATGTCTTCTGACTTCTGGACGAAGGTTCTTTCCACAGTAAGTAAAGAGAGGGCGAAAGAGGCACAAGGGAAGATAGGGAGGGAAGACCCACATCACTGTCCTGTGGAGGGAGCTGCTGCAGGAGGGTCCGAAGTCCAGGCCACTTGGGGGCTTGGCTGGTGTCCAGGAAAGGGGGACCCAAGCTCAGAACCATAGGCCCCTAAGGAGACAAGGTAGAAGAGGAGGAGTGAAGCTAGGTTTTTCCTTCCTTTCCCCTTCTTTCCCCCCTCCTCATGGCCACCTCTCCTCCAATCTAGAGCAACTTCTGAGCATGCCCCTCCATTTGGAGAGTCCTCCTTCCAGATCCTGACTCAGTATAAGGACAGTTGATCCACTCCTGCCTCTGGGGTCTTCCTTGAGGGAGGCTGGGGAGGCCCCACACCCCAGAACAGCTTCCCTTAGGCTTGAAAACACCCCATTCACTCCTTGGAGTGAAAGCCCTTAGGGTCTGCTTTGAAAACAGACCACCTAGAAGAGGTAATGTGTATTCATGTGAATGAGTTTTAAGTCAAAACCATATGTCCTAAGGAGGTATAGAGACAGGAATTCCTGAAAATAGAAAAGGGCCACAAGAGGTTAGGCACAAAGGCAGACTGCCTCCTGGTTGGTGGAAAAGAGAGGAGGTCCAAAGGATAGAGGGCATGTTGTTCTCAGAGGAAGGGCAGGACTCTTACTACCTGAGCAGAGGTATCCTCAGGGTCCTCCCCTGGCAGGCGGCCTGAGTCACTGGCTGCTGGACCTGGCTCCCCAGGGGTGGGGCTGTCCTCTGGGTGGGGCCAGCCAGAGTTCAGCACTGACATTGGTGGCAAAGTCTACCCTAAAACAATAAGAACATTTCCATTTATTGGCCCCTTACAATGTGCTAGGCAGTGCTAAGTGCTTTATAGGCATCATCTCAATCCCCCCAACACCCAGGTGACTTAGGTGGTATTGTCCCCATGTTACAGATGGCCAAACTGAGGATCAGTGAGCATGAATGGTATGCCCAAGGTCAAACAGCTAGTAAGTGGCAGAGCCAGGACTTGAGGCCAGGCCTTTCGACTCCAGAGTTTCTGAAGTTCAAATTCTGGGGTCTCCCAAGATTGGGCTGGAGGTAAAGGTGGCCCACAGTGGAAGGAGAAGGCACTTTGCCTTTCTGGTGACCCTTTGGGCAAGCTGGGCCTTCCCTCCTCACCTCACCAGCCTTAACTGCCCGCCCCCCCAGCCCCCGGCCTCATTGTGCACTCACTGTCCCAGTGAGCCTGCTTCCTCACAACTCCCTGCACCAGCCCGGGGTTTCCTGCTCTGTAGGCTTAGGCCTGGCTAAAGGACCCCCTCACCAGGAAACCCTTCTCAGCATCTTTGGCCCATACCAGCTCCCCTTTCTATGAGCTCCAGAAGTAAATACAGTTGGTGCTCCAAGATTTAGCACCTAACATTTCTCTCTTTGCACCCTGCATCTCTCTCAGCTCCTCATCTGGTCTGTAAGTTCCTCAAGGACAGAAGAAAATCTTGTGCTTCTATCTTCTATCTATAGCAGCAATTTCACTGGATAATCTAAGCGCATCTCTTCAGCCTTCCTCTTGGCAAGTCCTAATGTGACCACAGTATTTGGGGGGCAAGAGTGACTCTTAATGTAGAGAAGAGATGGGCCCTGCCCTCAAGGAGCTCTTAGTCTACTGGGAAAGACAGAGATGAAACCAAGTAGAGTGGGACCAGAGCTATGGGCAGATATATATACACCCGGGGCAGGGGTGGGAGGGGCGGACAACCAGCACAAACTTTTCCATAATGTTCATTCTGTGCCAGGGACTATTTTAGATTTTTTAAATAATATAGTGCATTCTCACAGTAATCCTATGAGGTAGTTTCTATCATCCTACTTAACAGTTGAAACAAACTGAGGTTAATTAACTTACCCAAGATCACATTAGAAGGCCAAGGGAAGCTTTGGAGGGGATAGCCTCTGAGAGCTGGGATAGATTCTTTTTTGTTTTGTTTTGCTTTTTGGTAAAGATGGAGTCTTGCTATATTGCCCAGGCTGGTCTCAAATTCCTAGATTCAAGAAATCCTCCTGCCTCAGCCCCCAAAGTGGTGGGATTACAGATGTGAGCCACCACCACACCTGGCCAGGGATGGATTTTGACCGCAGCTGGGCACAGGAGGACCATCATCAAATCCCTGGCCTCTTCTAAGACCCAGCTTTGGGGTTTGGGCCAGGGTTTGGACCATAACAGTTATATTGCTTCCCAGCCCTAAACCTCTCCTTAGCCCACCCCCTTCAAATGTCCTGTGCCACCCTTTCCTCCTTCCTGGCTCCACACCCACCTACTTCCTTCCTCTTCTGTCTCTCAGATCAGGTTTCCTGTGGAAGGTGGCCAGGATGGGCTGTTCACACTCAGGGCCAGGAGTAGCCACTTCCCTAACAGCACTGCCCCTGCTCCAGGCCGCAAGGAAGGAGGGGGCATCTGGGGCCCAGAAGGGGACTTGCACCCCCTTCCAGGTTAGCTTTAGTTTGCAGGAACACAGAAACAGTGCTCAGCAACCAGCCCCCTTACCCCCGCCCTTCTATCCCACCACGCAGGGTGGCCAAACTCCATCTCCACCTAGCACTGGAACCCACCTTACTAACATGCCAGATTCCTTCTATAATTCCCGTCTCCTTCCCTCATTAGATAAGGGACAGGGCTGAACCACCCTCACCCCCACCCCTAACCCCTCCCGCCTCCACGCAGATGCAACCGGGCTCAGGAGCTCAACCTCCCCAACCCACCTCTGCCCTGAACGGAAGAGCCCGAGAGGCTCTAGGACCTAGAGAGGTGGAGGAATGGGAAGTTTTCCCGGGACAGTAGGAGGGAGAAGCAAAGGGAGTGCCCGGTCCTGCCAAGTGCCCTCTCGACAGATCCCCCAAGTTTTTCAAGGATTCGGCGGGGCCCACCTCCGGGGCAGGGACGTGGTGTGGTTCCCGACTCCGCTGGGGTTCCCTGTCTGGCTTCTGGGAGTTTAAGGGAAGTGCGGGGAGTCCTCTGGGGTCTCACCCTCGCTGCGCGCCGGAGTCCGGGCTGTTCTGGACCCACCCCGCCGTCGGGCCCCTCAGTCCGTCCCCACCCGAGGCCTCAGCGCCAGCCTCTACCCGCCCTGATAGGGCGGCCCTTCCTCTCCCACGCCCCCAGCAGCCCCGCCCGCCCTCCGGGCCAAGGGAAAGCATTTAAGGGATCTCGGGGTGGAAAGTGTCTGCGCCCCCGCAGGCATCCTTCACACACAGGGAGCCACGTTTACGCCGGGCTCTTAACCACTGGCAGAATGCAAACTCACTGCCGGGCCCCCTAGACCCTCCCCTCTGCGTTCCCGGGACCCCTAGAACCGCCCGTGGTCTCCTGGCCCCGCCCCTCTCCCTGTGTTTCCCCCGGGTCCCTCCCCTTTGTCCCCAGTGGGCCCCCGCCTCTTCCCCTCGCCTCAGCCCTTTTCTGAGGTCCCTTGTCTTTTTTTTTTTTTTTTTTGAGACAGAGTCTCGCTCTGTTGCCCGGGCTAGAGTGAGGGGCTAGAGTGAGTGCCATGGCATCAGCCTAGCTCACAGCAACCTCAAACTCCTGGGCTTAAGCGATCCTCCTGCCTCAGCCTCCCGAGTAGCTGGGACTACAGGCATGCGCCACCATGTGAGGTCCCTTGTCTTGCCCTTCTCCCTTCTGTCCCTTCAGGCCTCCTCCCCTATCATTTGTGTTTCTCCCCCGACCCTCCATCCCCTTTCCGCTCCCGGGAGTACCCTCCACCGCCGGTCTCCTCAGCCCCGCCTCTGCGTCCCGCCCCCAGCCCCGGCCCCGCCCCAGGCTCGCTCAGCCGCTGGCCGGGAGCGCCCTCTGGCGTCTGCGCATGCTCCCTGCTCCCGACTGCAAAGTCCTCCAAAGGGACCTTCTAGGCTTGCGCGCCGGTCGCCCCGCTCGGGTCCGCCCGCCCGCAGCGTCTCGTTGGTGTTGCCGGTGACCTCCGACCCCGCAGCCGTGGGGCGGGGCGGGGAGGCCTTAGCTCCGGGCGGGCGGCGGCTGCTGCAGCGGGACCCGGGAGCGGGGCCCGGCGCCGCCCGGGCCGCGGGGCGATGTGAGTCGAGGCGGGGCGGGGACGATGCGGCTCCACCGAGGCCGCGTCGCGTGGCGCCGCGCCGCAATCTCCGCTCCCTCCCTAGGAAGCCTCGGGCGGGCGGGCGGTGGAGCCCCGGGGCTGGGGGCAGGAATCCAGGGACGACGCGCACCCCGACCTCCTGATTGCTTACGGGTGTCTAGAAATTCCCCTTGACAGTCCTGCAGTCTAAATCTACCTCTCGCTCCCAAACCCCACCCTCTCCCACCTCCACCCTGGGCACACCTTCGCATCTCTTGGAGCCCTAGAACCCCCTCACTCATTCTGCAAATGCCCCGATTCGCCCACAGACCCACCATTCTCTCCTGGACGTCCCCAAATGCTTCCATTGCCCTGGAATTCCTCCACTCCTTCATATTCCCAATTCTCTCCTTGCACTAACCAAAATGCCTAAATCCAAAATTCTTGCCCATGTTCTCATACATTTTCAGTCCCCATAACCCCTTCTAACTCCTGCCCCCAGTCCACACCTATCCTAGACCAGAGCCCCTTCCCCTAGCCTGCCTGATGTAATCCCCGTCAATGGGCTGTCTTGTTATGTCCTGATATGTTGAAGAGATGGCGATAGGAAAAGTGCAACCCCTCCCCCATCTTGCACCCCATAGTTCTTGGTTTCACATTCCTCTTACTTCCCCGACCCCCGTTGCTGGCTCAAGCCCCAGTATTTTTGAGACCTGTCTTTAGTCTGTGCACACCTCCTCCAGCCTGCTTCCACCTTCCAGAGTAAGCCAGAGGAAGGGGATGCGGGGTCTTTTTACCTGAAAGTTGTCCAAGGATGCAGGGTACAAGGGACCCTGGGAAGTATTGGTGGGCTTTCAAGAATCTCCAGAGTCCTGGCTTGTCAACTTGTCTGCCTTGGGTTCAGATGCCCAGAAATTTTGGCTTATTGTTAACATTTATATTTAAAATTAGGCCTTTAAGAGCTTGGGGAACAGCAAACCTATCAAGGTTCCAAATGTGAAATTAAAGGAGGCTGTCCCGGAAGAGGAGTATGTCCATTTTCGTGATGTTTGTTTTACATACTTACCTCTAGAAGTTACTTAATCTAGAAACTTCACCGTTTACCGATGGTTCCCCTAAAAACTAAGGCCTTGGGGTGGGAGTTGGAAGGAGTGGTAGGGGATTGACTTGACAGTCTCCCAGATACTTAATAGAAACAAAACTGACTAGAATATTTGTTTCCTGAATCTTCAACCAGTGCTCTTTCGATTATATCATAGTCTCCTTTTGAGAAAGCTCTTTGTAGAGTTAAAGTTCTCTGCAAAGGTAAGGTGGTATTTTTGGTTTTGGTTATAATAGGACTCAGAAGGGGATCTAAAAGTGACAGAAAAGGTCTTGAGTTACTCTTAGACTTCAAACTCATTGGCACTAGGGGAGTCTGTCTCTCTCAGGGCCTGTGGGGCTTAGAATTTATGGTCCCTTTGCTCTTGATCTCGCTTTCTTCATTGGTATTTTTGTCCCTTTAGGTCCTGGAACAGATATCCAGGTAGGATGGACTGACAGCAGGTCAGTTTGATTAACAGCTGGGGGTGAGAATAGGTTTCCATTAATCAGTGGTCTCTGTCTCCTATGCTAGGTGAGCCCCGGGTGTGTCCCAGAGGGATCCAGGTGACTTCTCTGCAGACTGTTTGCCATGACACCCCACCAAGGACAGCGGGAATAAAGTGAGAACCCTTCCTCATGCCCCTCCCATGGTCAGCTCCCCGATGGCCTGGGTGAGGTAAGAGCTGTGTATAGGAGTCCGTTTTCTGGAGTTTCCCAAGTTGGGAGGAACAGAGGGGGCAGCTCACTGAATTGTCAAGGCTTTATGCATTCAGCAGGAGTCCTAGAAGGATAGCTAATCCCTACAGACTCATTTCTTGCAGTAAGTTGCAAAACCTTAAAACTCACAGTTGGGATTGGTCCACGTGTTTCTCATTCCCTTAGGTTATTGAAGCCTAGGTTGTGTCCCCTTCATCCTAGCCTGACTATTGTAACATATAATTCAAGTACCAGAATCCTGGAAGTAAAAGCCAAATAGTAAGGTCTCTGGTCTCTCCTTCAGATAAAGGGGAGCAAACCCAGCATTTTTGTTTTTAATGAAGAAATACCCAATTGAGGTTCTAAAACTTGTGCTCTATTTCAAATGTTCAATCTTCTGAATGTATCTTTATGATTATAATGTAACAACTCATTTGAAGAGAACATCAGAGAGAGAACTTTGAGGTAGATATTGGGATGGTGGTGAGGGAGGAGAAGAGAGGATTGCATGAAGTGGAATGGGTGTGGGAGAAAAGAGAAAGGTACAGCAAAGTGTCTGAAACTCCCAAGTGACCATTTCTTTGCTGAATCCAAATGAAGGCCTTGGGCTGGCACCCAACTCCATGTGATGTAGATCACTTCTGTGCCTCTGTTTATATCCATGCTGTTCTTCCTGCCTAGGTCCCCCTTCTCTGTGATGACATGGGTCAGAACCCTGGATACTTCTTAAGGTCCACGTCACATGTTACCTCCGAGAAGCTCTCTCCACCCTCCCCCCATCAGCATTAATCCTTAATATGTTGTAACTTGAATTAATGTTTATCCAAGGTATGTCTGGCCCTGGATTGAGAGTGTGAGTTCCTTGAGGGAGGGTCTGTGTCTTTCAGTCTCTTGGACGGAGTAGGTGATCACAATGAGGTGCTTTTGTCCAAGTTCCCCAGAGAAGGGCTTTTTGGAACTGACATGGTGACCTGCTTATCCCTTATGTTTTTCCCTAGGGTGAGCTGGCTGCTCTGACACCATGGGGAGCTGCTGCAGCTGCCTGAACAGAGACAGTGTCCCAGACAACCACCCCACCAAGTTCAAGGTACCGAGAGCCCCCTTCTCTCCCGCATTCCCAACATGGCCTCTTGGGCCCAGGCCCTATGTAGTGGAGTTGCCCCAGCCTCTCTGTAGAAAGTTGTGGGCTGATTTAAGACTTCTCTAGCTCAAGTCCTCTGAGCTGGCCTGAGGAAAGAGGCCCAGACCACTGCCATTTTTGCAGCTTTTAATACTAACAAAAATGAAGAAATGCCATGATGATGCTTTTAGAGCATTTACTCCTGTCACTGTATTTTAGTAACTGTGTATATACCTTTTTTGGAGAAAACAAGAAGTCTGTATTTGTGAGTTAACATATTTTAAATGCTTAGCACATGGTCAGCGCTCCTCCTGTGTCTGTTGTTTGCTTTGAGAAGCCAAGGGCAGGCCCAGTGGACCTGCCTGCGCTCCTCACAACACCTGCCTGTAGGGGGAGCCACCTCCTCCGTGCTCACACTGGCGGTGTGGAGGCGCATGTTTCTCCTGACCACCAAAAGAGGGGGCTCTCAGCAAGGTCATGCACTTAGGGAGGTGGGAGAGGCAGTATGCATGGGTTCTGCCTTGGGCTAGACTCCCCAGGGTCTTAAGATTTTAAGTTTACAATTGAACCCCTTCCTCATTAATATCTGGGCCTTGGATACTAAGCCACACGCAGTCTGAGGTCATCTGAACATCTGACCTTGGAGGTCAACTACCTCTTCTCTCGCTGTCCAAATGACAAAGCCGAGGCCGGAGAGGAGGGTTTGCCCAGAGGACTGCTGTGGGTCCACGGCACTGCTCCGTGCTTTCCCCGGTAATCCTGTGGCACTCAGGAGGGTCTGGTAGCATCAGGCGAGACCCTTGGTACCCCAGCTCTAGCCCTACAGCGGACCACCTCCCAGTGGCTCAGGGACCCATGCAAACATTTGTTGGACTTACTCACTGACCCTTGTCTGCCGTCCCCTGCAGGTGACAAATGTGGATGATGAGGGGGTGGAGCTGGGCTCCGGGGTGATGGAGCTGACGCAGAATGAGCTGGTGCTGCACCTGCATCGGCGTGAGGCTGTCCGCTGGCCCTACCTCTGCCTGCGGCGCTACGGCTATGACTCCAACCTCTTCTCCTTTGAGAGTGGCCGCCGATGTCAGACAGGCCAGGGTGAGTCCCAGGTCCTGCCCTACCCTGGGATAGGGGCTTATGCACCTGGGGCCGGCACTGTGGAAGGTTCGCTTCAGGGGACTGTGGGGAAATTGTGGAATTCAAGAATGGGCCTTCACGTGCAACTCAGCCCTCAGATTTGGCAGGTGCTTCCCAGAGAGGGTAAGGGTCTTGGCCAAGGGCACATAGCATGTTATCGCAGAACCAAGTGGACTCCCAGGCCAGTATTCTTCCTCTTCAGTCACTGCAGCTCCGGTCCAGTCCCTTCGTGGGAACATTTGTTGCTCAGCCCATGGTGCTCCTCCTCCCTCTGTTACTCCAGTTTCAAGGATCCCTTTGCCCCCTAAGTAGGAAGGCACTTTTCTCTGAGCTCCAGATTATATACCTTGGAGTAATGAAAAGAAAGGTCAGGCAGGAAACTCTGGCTACCGTGGGGCCGAGTGGCTTGGGAGCGAGAGATTTAGAGAGGCAGGCCTCTTGGGGCCCTGAAGTACATTTTAACCCTCGAGAGGTTAATCATTGTCCCCCATCACCTATGGGCAGTGGAGTGTGATGTATTTTCCCTCCCCTCAGCCCCTGAAGCCAGAGGTCAGGGCAGGTGGCCGGTTATTCTATGAGGTCGAGGTGAGAGCCAGCCATGGCTCTTTGAAGGAGTGGCGTGGTCTGGGTTTATCTTTTAGGATCCAGACATAAGCTCTGCAAAAGGAATCCTGCATGGGATTATGTTAAATGCAGTTTGGGATTGTGACTGTGCAGAGGTGGAATGAACGAGCTTGTCTGACGAGCCTGCCAGCAGAACAATGAGTCTCTGAGGTTGTGTTTGCTGGAGGAGCCTTCCCCTCCATGTGTCTTATCCTTGGAGCTCGTAAGGGTGAGTAGAGAGAGGGGAGGAAGAGGCTTCCTTGCTCCTGGGGATGTTTGATCTATACTTGTGATCCTGAAGGGGCTGCTCTAGGCCCCAACACAGGGTTCTCCTAAAACTCCAGGCTTTCCTGGTCTTTTCTAGCCCTTGACATATCTCGCCAGAATAGATCTTTTTCTTCCCTATATCCTTCCCATCCCATTCCTGCAATCCACAGTTGTCCCATTCCCCAGCCTAATTGTAGTTATCTTAGTTGTGGACGTATGCACACGCACACCCCGGGTAGATCCCCTCAAGTTCCAGGTCCCACTGTTACAGAGGAGAGTGCAGAGTCCCTTATACCCAGGCCCAATACCCGAGGGCATCTCTGGGTCTCCCGAATCACAGGTGCTGAGCCCAGTCCTGCTGTGCCCAGGACCTTGACTTACAGCTGGAGTTTGAAGGGCTGTCAGGCTGGCTGCATTGAGGAGCCCCTCGATTGTCTTGCCATATTCGTCTTTAGCTAGTCTACCATCTTTTCTTCCCTTGTTTTATTATTCCCACCAGAATTTAAGGTCTGTGAGGTCAGGGACCAACACACAGTAGGCATTCACTCTCTGGCCAGGCACTGGACTAAGTCTCCAGTGATCCAGCAGGGAACAGGGCAGACCCTCTGCCCTCAGAGAGCTTAGTGGCTAGTGGGCAGACAGCTGAGGGCTGGTGCCCTGGAGGAGCTTATTTTCCTGGGGAGCAGCGGTAGTAGGTGGAGGAAGATGGAGGCAACACGTGAGGTGGAACGTTCACTCATCTGACAGTATCCTTTTCTACTTCGGCTTTTAGTCTCTTCCCCTTACCCCTGAACACGCACACAAAATGATTGCACCTCAGAGGAATATAGCTGAAGTGTTCACCCTTAAGGTGATGGCGCAGGGCATGGTGGCTCATGCTTGTAATCCCAGCAACTTGGGAAACTGAGACAGGGGGATTGCTTGAAGTCAGGAATTTGAGACCAGCCTGGGCAACATAGTGAGACCTTGTCTCGGAAAATAGGGAAAGAATTAGCCAGGTGTGGTGGCGCGTACCTGTAGTCCCAGCTACTTGGGAGGCTGAGGTGGGAGGACTGCTTGAACCCAGGAGTTCGAGGCTGCAGTGAGCTGATTGTGCCACTGCACTTCAGCCTGGGTGATAGAGCAAGACTCCATTTCTTAAAAAAAAAAAAAAAAAAAAAAGCAAAACACCATGGTGATGGATTGTGTGGGTTTGGAGGCAGGAGGGTACCTTGGGCCCAGCACTTCCAGCTCTTGGATTCTAGAGAAATGATTCTGGAAAGAATGCTCAGGATGAGGAGCAGCTCTCCTACCCCCTGCAGGCCTGGGACTAGAGTTCAGGGACATTTCCTGCACTCTGTGCACCTGTTGAACTCCTCTGGTCCTTCCCTATCGAGCCCAGGGTCAGAGGAGCCTCATTCCTTCCTCTCCTCCAGGAATATTTGCATTCAAGTGCTCCCGGGCTGAGGAAATCTTCAACCTCCTTCAGGACCTGATGCAGTGCAACAGCATCAATGTGATGGAGGAGCCAGTCATCATCACCCGCAATAGCCACCCTGCTGAGCTCGACCTCCCTCGGGCCCCCCAGCCACCCAACGGTGAGGAGACCCCCTCTTTGGTATCCCAGTGTGCGCATGCGCATGCACACACACCCACACACACGTGCGCACGCACACACATGCACACACGCACACACAGGCCCGGGAAGCACCAGTCGTGGAGGACGAGTCAAGCAGGCAGGTGGGGCCCTGGCTCACCCAGGCTTCCAGGACAGTCGTCCATGGTCAGAAGTGTTCTCGAGGATGCGTCCGTCCTGGGCTGGACCAATCAGGTGACTCAAGCTGAGGTGGTTGAGTCCTGGGCCTTGCATCAACTGATGGTCGGGAAGCAGACAGGAATACGTAGGGTTTCCATAGAAACAGCACTCTAGAGCTCTTTTGCTTCCTTCCTGTGTCTACTGGGTCATGTCTGGACACCTTTCCTGGCTGCTGGTGCAGGCGTCCCTGGCCACGGCCACGTTCTGGAGAGGTTCCTGCAGCTTCTGCCTGTGCAGGCGTGGAGTCCAGCCCGAGCACCCGCTCGGTGTTCTGCACTCCCTGGGTTGGCCTGTGGAGGGCAGAAGAAATAGAAACCCAGTCCCTGTCTGAGGAGCTTCCCCGGAGCTCACTGGCCGAGCTGGAATGAGGCCAAGGGATGGTCCAGGGATGACAAGGTGTGTTAGGTGTCGCAGGTAAGGCTGCAGTGGAGAAAGTGGGGAGGGGGCTTCAAGCTGAGCCTTGAGGCAAAGGGCCGGGATTGAAAACCAGAGAGAAAGGGAAAGGGTAGTGGGTGCTGCCAGCTCAGTGGTGCTGCCCCCGTGGGGGCCCTGACGGTGTCTCCCCTCCCTTGGACAGTCCTGGGACATCACACGCAGCTGCCAGTGCTTGTCAGGTGGCTTATGTACCCTCACCTGGCCTTGTCTCCCCTGTGCCCAGCTCTAGGCTACACTGTCTCCAGCTTCTCCAATGGCTGCCCTGGAGAGGGCCCACGACTCTCAGCTCCCCGCCGGCTCTCCACAAGCAGCCTGCGACACCCCTCGCTTGGGGAAGAGTCCACCCACGCCCTCATTGCCCCCGACGAGCAGGTGAGCACGCAGCTGGCCAGCCCCTGCCCGCTTTGTCTGGGCGGGGATGGGGGACAGGAGATATGGCCGCCGCCTCCCAGTAGGGATCACAGGAAGGGGAAGTAAATTGATAGGGTCCCTTCCTGTCCCTAGAAAGGGAGGCAGCTTCCCTGGAAGGTTTGGGGGACAGGGGAGAAGAAACCCCAGCCCTTTCCCCTGTGCTGCTCTCCTCTCATCCTGTGCCTTCTGCTCTCTCCCTCCTCCCTGCCCGGCCGGCCTGCCTCGCTTGGACTCTCCCCGCAGTCCCACACCTATGTCAACACGCCGGCCAGCGAGGATGACCACCGCAGGAGCCGGCACTGCCTGCAGCCACTGCCTGAGGGTCAGGCACCCTTCCCCCCGCAGGCCCGGGGCCCCGACCAACGGGACCCACAGGTGTTCTTGCAGCCGGGCCAGGTGAAGTTCGTGTTGGGCCCGACCCCTGCTCGGCGGCACATGATGAAGTGCCAGGGCCTCTGTCCCAGCCTGCATGACGCCCCCCATCATAACAACAACAACGAGGGCCCTTCCGAGTGCCCAGCCCAGCCCAAGTGCACCTACGAGAACGTCAGCGGGGGGCCGCGGCGAGGGGCCGGCTGGAGACTGAGCCCGGAGGAGCCGGGCTGGAATGGCCTCGCCCAGCGCCGGGCTGCCCTGCTGCACTACGAGAACCTGCCCCCGCTGCCGCCTGTGTGGGAGAGCAATGCCCAGCAGCCGGGTGGGGAGGCCGGGGATGACGGGGACTCGAGGGATGGGCTCACACCCTCCTCCAATGGCTTCCCCGATGGTGAGGAGGATGAGACCCCGCTGCAGAAGCCCACCAGCACCCGGGCCTCCATCCGCAGCCACGGCAGCTTCCCTGTGCCACTGACCCGCCGCCGTGGCTCCCCTAGGGTCTTCAACTTTGATTTCCGCCGGCCGGGCCCCGAGCCCCCGAGGCAGCTCAACTACATCCAGGTGGAGCTAAAGGGCTGGGGTGGAGACCTACCCAAGGGGCCCCAGAACCCCTCGGGCCCCCGAGCCCCTGTGCCCACCACCCACCCTGCCCGCAGCTCAGACTCCTATGCCGTGATTGACCTCAAAAAGACCGTGGCCATGTCTAACCTGCAGAGGGCTCTGCCCCGAGACGATGGCACTGCCAGGAAAACCCGGCACAACAGCACTGACCTGCCTCTGTAGGGACGTCCTGGTCCTCGCCACCCTCCGCCCCACCGTGATCCAGCCTCCGCCTCACACTCCTGTCCTCTGAACCCCCTCCCCAGGGTTCAGGGTTGCTTTGCAGAAGGCATTGAGGTGGGACCAGATGCTTCCTACGCTGGCTGGAGTCCCCAGAGATACCAGCCACTGAGTGTCCTGGTCTCCAAGCTGAGGAGAGAAGAGGGTGACCAGGCGAGGCGGGAGCCGGGACGTAACTGTGAAGGGTTCCTGTGGTTGCATTTAGCACCCTCCATCCTGTCCTTTGTCTCGTCTGTCGGCTGTGTGTGTTTTTTTTTGGTTGGAATTTTGAAACATTTTGTACCTGTTGATTTTATTTATCAGTTTATTTTTCTATTTATTGTTTTAAATGTAATTTAACATATTTATTATTAATATAATTATTTTTAAATTCTGTCTCAGTGGATGATCTCATCTTATGGAATCTTTTGTGGTGTGGTCGAGGGTGGGCATAAAGCAGTCCTAGCAGAGGCAGGGGCTTCGTTCCGGGAAATCTGGGGCGCTTGTGGTTTGTTAAACAACTCTATGATTATTTCTTTATCTCCTCCAAGAAGTCCTGTCCCAGAACTTAAGTTGCCAGGAGGGATCTCTGTCAAAGTAAAGCACCGGGATGGCTGGAGTCCTAGATGCAGAGAGAGGACCTGGGAGGAACACTGCCCTAATGGGACAGAAACTTGACCCTCTGGGGCTGGCAGCAGGTGGGGGAATACGGCATGGGGGCCGCCATGCAAGAGTCACCTTCTCCTCCTCTGACTCCCCACCCCCTGGCCAGGCCCCAGGGGCCACTGCTCTCCTTTAACACCTTGGCCCACAGGCTTAGCTGCCCCCAGCACCGCTGAGTCAAGTCCAGACCTTTAAACAGGACTTTACTAAAAGCCCAGGATTACAGCAAAAGGAAAAAACACAGTGTAATGTGTAACTAGATAATCTGCCTTACAAAGTGTATCTCTCCCCGAGAACTTCCCTCTAGGAATGCACTGTCTGGGACTCCTCTACCCTACACAAGGGTGGGGCCCCAGTGGAGCCAGCACATTGGAGCCCCTGCCTGGAAGCCCAGCGTCTGACAGCTGTGCCCAGTTTTGTTGCGAGAGCTCCCTTTGTCTGTCCTGAGCCTGCCTCCCTCCCTCCAAGACTTCATTTCTGACTCAAACCCTGTGCAGTTTCATCTAAAGGAAATGCAACCTCTGTGATAAGCCATTCAGGGCCCAGATGAGGAATGACAGCGGGGTTTGTCTGACTTAGGGAAGAGTCTTGTTTCTGGTCACTGTGCTTTAGCTCCCTGTCGCGTGGATCGAGCAGACCTATCTTCCTCACCAAGGAGACAGGCCAGAGCTCACCCCACCCAGGTCCCTCCCCTCCTACTGTCCAGGGCATCACTGGCCAAGCCCCAATTCCTAGAGCCCACTTCTCCCAAGTGGGGATTGGACTGACCAGCTTCCAGACGCCCCTGACCTTGGGTGTCACTTTGTGTCAGTGGTCAGTGAAATGGGCAATGAGGACCAGCCACAACAGGATGCGAGAGAGACCTTGAAGTAGGGCCCAGCAGGGTGCAAGGGGGCAGCTGCGTGGCCCTGGAGCTGGCACCAAATCCTTCTCCCCACACGTCCTTTGATCTATGGACCAGAAGGGTCGCCAGCCGCAGGCTGGATTCATTGTACTTTTTCCCACACTGCGGTAGGGAAATGCTGTCTTCTCTGCAGCCTACCCAGCCGGCTCAATTCTGCTTTCCCTGCTCCTCCGTGTGGCCTCCACGGTCAGGGGCGGTGGGCTCTCCAAACGGGGGCCGTGCCAGGACCAGGCCTAGGGGCCCTGGCCACGCTTGCGCCTCGTGCGTCTGTGCAGGCCCCTCCTTGCTAACGGCAGACACTGTCACGGGCCGGCCAGAGGCTGGCTGGAGTCAAGAGACGCAGGGTCTGGACCTGACTTGGCCATTCTGTGCTATCTTAAGCATTTGGTTACCCCAAACGGGCTGGTTTTGCACCTGGAAGCTGGTGTGAGACGCGGCCAATGAGACAATGAATAGGACACCACTTTGGAAATAGAGGGCACTCTTGCAAGCTGTGTTAACAACTCACTGTGCCTGAGGAAAAAACCAACCAGAAGTGACAACTCTTCAGTCCCCCAAACCTCCCGCTTATGGCTGTTCCTTTGCTGAACGGTTCAAGAAGGAGCAGTTATTCTCTGGGCCGCCAGATCCTGGTCTGACCCCCAGGGGGGCCCCCTAGAGCAAGGTGTAATTGCTTCAGTGAGCGTATTCATGGGGCTTGGGGGAGTCTAAGAGATGTGTCCCAGGAGCTGGCTTCCAGCCCAGAGCGGCCCCCAACCTTCCCTGTCCCCTCCCCTGGTCACTGCCTGTGACCCACAAGGTCTACCGCAGGAATTTTCCTCTCACGGGGAGGGTGGGGTGCAGGTGGACAGCTTTCCTGGCGGGAAGGGGCGGTGGGAGCGATGCCCAGGAGGGCAACTGCTGCCCCCGAGTCTGAGCCTGCCCTGCCACCAGGGTGTGGCGCACAGATGCGATCAGTTTCCATCGCCACCATCACTAACAGCAGCAAATGTTTGCTGAGTCTTCTGTAGAAACAAGCCCTCCCTGCCCCTGGGCTGCCCTCAGGAAAGGACAGGATCCAGCATCCTGTCTGGGAGTGACATTTCAGGTCAGACCAGGAGGGGCCCTCCCAGGCCCACGCCTGGGTAATAATAGCACTTTACAAGGGGACAAACACAGCCGGCTTTCCACCAGGCCTGTGTCAGGCCACTGGGTGGGATGTTATCACCACCACACAGAGGAGGAAACAGGCCAGGAGGTGAAGTGACTTGCCTTAGGCCATGAAGTTAATTAGTGGCTTGAGCTGGGGCTGCGTGCCAGTCGTGTGTCCCCCATCCCCTGCTCCCTGCCTGGCCTGAAGGAGCCCGGTTCCCTCACGTTGGCTGCAGGACCGTGTTGGGTTGCTCCCCTACAAGTCAAGTCTCAGCAGGGGATCACATTCCAGCGGGCCCCCTCAGGAATCCTTTTGAATTCCAAGCCAGGGCCTCTCCGTAAACCACAGGGTGAACCTGCTTTATGCCCCAGGGCCTGCCCTATGCCCACGTACCAACCTCGTCCCCTCTACTCTTGAATGCCCAGAAATGGCTCCCAGTTCTGTCGACGGGCAGGGCCCTGACCTCACCTGCCTCTGCTTGCCTCTCCCAATGCATCTAACATGCATCTAACATCACAGCGGCATGGGAGGCTCTTCTAGGTCAGGGGGAGGTGGGGACCTCCCTGGGCTCTGGGGTGCTCTCTGACCAATACCTTAAAAGGGAATCCTACTCAGAGGTGGAGGGGAGTTTCAGAAAGGCCACAGGATGCCTGAGGTATAGGGAGAGCCGAGGCAGCGTGGGGAGGGCCAGTGCGGGCCCTTCAGGGCTCGGTAGTTACAGTACCACACGGTCCAGGAAAGAATCCCAGAGTACGTGTGGCCGCTGAGTGGGGACCCATCCAGGGATTCCTTCAGCAGGGTCCCTGGGGATGTTTATCCTGTCTTTGCTCACACACTTCCAGCGACGGGGAGCTCACTATCTCACAAACACCCCCCCCCCCCGCCCCGCTCCACTCTGGTCTTCTGAAGTCCCTACAGCGCTTCCCACCGGGTCCTAATTTTGCTTCTGGACCCACACACGGCTAAGTCTAGTCTCTCTGCCGAGGGTGCTGAACTTTGAACCTTGGCGTCACCACTCATTAAGGACTTGACCCATTGTGCTTCAGCTTCCTCATCTGGCGCCCAGGGATAACAAGGGTCCCTCCGTCTCGGATTGTGGTGGGAACCAAACAAGAGAACGTCCACCCATGAACCACGGCACCTGGCCCGTCACAGGTGCTCAGTACGTGGCAGGTGTTACTTCCAGCAGGACTAGGTGTCCACTCTGTGCTCTAACTTGACCCAGAACTGAGTGCAATTCCCAGACCTGACCCTCACCTTTCTTCAGCCCCGAATCTTCCTCATCCTAGACATGACGCTTCTGCTAACGCAGCCGAGTCAACACTCACTTCACCGGCCCTGCCTGCTCCTGGGATTCAACGCTCACCTGAAACCACCCGGTCTCCTCCACAGGGACAACTGCAGCATTCCTTGCCTCGACCCGCTTTTACGTTGGAGTCCTTGGCTTGTCAAATCAAAATCCGAACTGTCCGTTCATCCAGGTGACCTTTCTGCCTGGTAGTCTGGGTCTGTCCTGGAATTTAGAGGCCCCCACTCTTGCGGGGATGTGGAGGTGGTGGGAGAACGGAGATGGGGGCTGGGGGTGTCAGAGAGGAGGGTCTGGGAGGAGGGTCTCCATGGGGGGGTGGATCATGACAGTTTGGCTGCAGTACCTGGGGCCTTTGCCCTAGTGCTTCCAGAACCTTCCATCTGTATGCTGTAGTTGGTAGGAAGCCTCCCTGATAACTGTGGTGTCTTCTCAGCCATTCGTTTTGCCCACCAGGTGGGCCCCCCTCTGGGCCCCTCTGGGCCCCGGTTTCTCTGGAGATGGTAGTTCCTGGCAGAGCTGCCTGTGGAGGAGCTGGGTGGTCAGGTGAGTGACAGCGTCGTCACCTGTGCTCCAGGTGTAGCTTGTCATTACGCTCATTCTTAAGGGATCATCAGTACAATGGCTGAGTTAATGAGGGCGGGGGACGTGCCTGCTGATTGAAGGGGGTTTCCTCGGCTGTCTCCTTCCTCTGCTCTACCCGCTACCTAGACAGCCGTGATCCCTTGGGGGACCCTTCGTGTTGCCTCCCTCCACCTGCCCCCTTCAGCCTGGCCTGGCTCCCTCTGGGTAGCCGTCCTGGAGAGAGTCTGCGGGGGAAGAGATGGGGAGCTGGCGGCTCTGAGTCCCCGGGGAAAAGGAATGTACATGCAATTACCTGGCTTACCTTGACCCTTGAACTGTGTGCGCCTGGACAGCGTCTGGGAGTGCTGGGAAGGGGACGGGGGTGGCACGGCAGAAGGGGTACAGGGCACGGCCAGGGGGCGAGGGAGGAGTTACCAGGTATTCTTTGGTGCTCCGTGTCTGTCTGGTCCAGGGGGCTGGTGCCGGCCACTCTCCCTAGGGAGCTCCCGTGTGCCTGGGATTTGACGGCCTGAGGAACGTATCAGCGTATCACGGGTGCTGGTATTGGGGGTGGGACACCTGTACAGTCACACAAGTATCGCGGCTTTGATTTCACAAACAAATGTTGGACACAGTGGGCCCAGGACACAATCTGGATACTCCTCAAAGCTTATGGTCTAGTTGGGAAAATGAAGCTCACACAAGACAGGATTATGGTACACGTTCCTCTGCCATTTGATAGCTGGGTGGCGTCGGGCAGGTCACTCAACCTCTCCGAATCTGTTTCCTTGTCTATTAAGGGAACTAATGACCCTTACCTCATAATGTTGTTATGAGTTAAACAAGAAAGTGCGTATGAAGCGCCCAGTGGGTGTCTGGCACGGAGCCTAAGCCTAGCTTTGTTATGGCTGTCACAGCAGGAGCCAGGACAGGGAAGCACCCGGACCAGGAAGATGAGGAGGATTTGGGGAAGGAGAGGGGAGTGTGGGCCCAGCAGTTAGTCTGGCAGGAGGGCGGCTGGGAGGGGAAGACCTGGGCTGCCGGCAGAGCCACCGATGGGGTGTGGGGTGGGAAGAGCTAGACTAGGTGGTCGGGAGGGTGGAGGCGACTCCGCTTTGCGGGCTGTGCGCCTGCGTGTGGACCGGGGGGAGGCGTGGGCTCAGACCCGGTGTTCAACCACTTGTTTACCCGCTCACTCAACAAATGCTTATGGAGCACTTGCTAATGCACCAGGCAGTGTGCCGGTGCTGGGGACACCGCAGTGATGGGGACAGATAAAGCCCCTGCCCTCATCAACTTACATTCTATGGAGGATGAGATGATTAATCAGCAAACATTAACAAGTGAAGTTCCGGGAAGAAATAACGTTGAAGAAAATGTAAAAGGAGTAAGGCGACTGAGTGGCAGGGATGGGCGGGTCAGGGGGGACCTCTCTGGGGAGCTGGCATTGAAGCAGAGATTTGAGTTGCAAGACAAAGGCTAAGTGAATATCTGAGGGAAGGAAATTCCGAGCAGAGGAACAGTGAATGCAAAGGCCCCTTACGGGGAATGTACTGGATGGGTTCGAGGAAAAGCAAAGCATCAAAAAAAGCCAGTGTGGCAGTCAAGGGCTGAAGGAGAGGGCTCATGCAGAGGGCTAGGCATGGGGAGGTTCCAAGACTCGCAGGACCTGTGGGCCAGGGGAGGCAAGCAGATTTGATTTTAAGGGTAATAGGGAGCTATTGGAGGGTTGTAAGCTGATGAGATCTAACTTAGGTTTTGTTTTTTTTTTTGTTGTTGTTTTTGAGACAGAGTCTTGCTCTCTCACCCGGGCTAGAGTGCAGTGGCATCATCGTAGCTCACAGCAATCTCAAACTCCTGGGCCCAAGCAATCCTCCTGCCTCAGCCTCCCGAGTAGCTGGGACTACAGATGTGCACCACCACACCAGGCTAATTTTTCTATTTTTTGTAGAGACAGGGTCTTGTTGTTGCTCAGGCTGGTCTTGAACTCCTGAGTTCAAGTGATCCTCCTGCCTCGGCCTCCCAGAGTGCTAAGACTGTAGGTGTGAGCCACTGCGCCCGACCCGGACTCAGGTTTAACAGGATGGCTCTGGCTGCTGTGTGGGGATGAAGGAGAAAGGGAGGCAGGAGTGGGGAGACATGTTGGGAGGTGTTATGAACTGAATGTTTGTGTCCCCCCAATTTCACATGTTGGAATCCTAACCCCCAATGTGATGGTATTGGGAGTGGGGCCTGTGGTGGGTGATTAGGTCACAAGGGTGGGGCCCTGCTGAATGGGATTTGTGCCCTTATGAAGAAGAGATTTGCGGGAGATGCTCTCCGCTCTCTGCCATCTGAGGCCACAAGGAGGACAGGGCCCTCATCAGACACAGGATCTGCCAGCACCTTGATCTCAGACTCCCCAGTCTCCAGAGCTGGGAGAAGTAAATGTTTATTGTTTAAGCCCCGCCAGGCCTTCATATTATAATTGGTTACAGCAGCCCAGACTGACTAGGACAGGAGGCCACTGCTATAAGGTAGATGATGGTGGCTGGGAGCCGGGTGGTGGCCATGGAAAAGGAGAGAGGCGAGCAGATTTGGGACGCATTCTGTAGGTGGACCCAACAGGGCATTGGCAAAGGAAATTATGGGCAAGGGAACAAAGAGGTGAGGGAGGGCTCTGGGGTGTGGGGCCCCACAGCTGGAAGAAGAGACCAAGTTTTACTGAAATGAGAAAGGAATGCGGGGGAGGAGGGACAGGTTTGAGCTAGAAGCCAGGGGACAGGCTGCTTGACACCATGACCCATCCCTGGAGCCAGAGGCTGCAGAGCAGGGTCCTCCGGGCACCAGTGACTCAGGCTGAGGCTCCACCAGTTTCACACTCCTGGGGGCCAGGCCAGGCCTGCAGAGGCCCCAGCTCCCTCTCCTGTGCCTGTCATAAGGCCTCTGCTCTCTGCTGGACTTGTGACGATGGATGGCCTGGATACTGAGCTCTCATCTCACCCTGGGGCTTTGGGACAGGAGGCAGAAGGCTGTGGGTGGAAGGGCGTGTTCCTGTCCAGAGCAGGCCTTGAGGAGTCAGCTCAGAGAGCATCCGCTGGTGTGAGACTCCTTGGAGGAGGAGCCATTGGCGCCTCGGGCCCAGCACTGGGCAACGGTGACACATTCTCCTGCAAAGGGACAAAGGTGAGACCCTTGGAGATCTTGCTGGAGCCTCAGCTTTTTGACATCTGGGAAGGGCCAGGGGAGGTCCCTGGAATCGGCAGGAAACAGCCACAGTGAGCCAGACGCTCCCAGATAGCCTCAGAATCTGCAAAAGGGAACCTGCAGGCAGGAATCACTGGGGGCGGCTTTGCGGATCATCCCAGGCCTCTGATCCTTCCCCTTCCCCATCACTGCAGGTGCATGAGGACCCCCTGAGGCTGTGGGTCCCCCTCCCTGCACCAGGTTTCCCACACTGTACAACATGCATGCAGAGCCAGGCCCTCCCGATGTTAGGATGTCGGGAAGAGGTGCTGTGGCTACCCACACCTGCCAAGGGGCTCCCCCACTCCCTGTCCTGGGCCCGGGGCCCCACCTCAACCTGGGTGTCCCACACAAGGATCCCTGAGCATAGGGATCCCTGACCCTGGCAGGCTGCACACTGCCACTCACAGGCACACTTCTCCAGAACCCCAAATGGAGTGGTTGGGCTCTGGGCTGGGGCCCAGCCCTGCCTCTGGGGCCTGCAACTGTAACCACATCCATCTCCACCTGAGGTTTGAGTAAGGGCCTTGGGGCGGGAGAGGTGAGGGCTGAGCCTGGAGCCCCCTGAGCCCATTATCAGTGTTTGGTTTGGGACTTTTGGATCAGACCTTGTTCCTGCCCCTTATCTAGGCCCTGGTGATTAGATTCTCTGGCCTTTGATTAGCGTGAGCCTGGACACAGGACTCTCTGCTCTCGGACACCCAATCCCCAAACCCCAGCACTTCCCACTCCCCCACCCAAAGAGACCCAGTCTGGGGCCACATCCAGGTCGATCCAAACAACCCCATGCCATGGCCTTTCCTACTGGCGCCGCCTCCTGCTGCCCCCACCAAGCCTGCAGGCTCTCGGTGGGGGACACGGGGCACAGGAGCACGGCTTCCTGGCCCCTCTGGAACAGGTCTGGAGCTCAAAGCGGAGAGTGGTCAAGAATGGGGGAGCCCCTGGAAGTCCTCAGCTCCCACTGCCAAGCCGGCTGCTCTCTCCTGGGGGTCAGGAGGGAGGCTGTGAAGACCCACAGGTGATGGCATGTACAGGGCAGCCTGGGACTGGCCTGAGGTCAGACATCTCCTGCTGAAGTCGGACCACGTGTCCTCATCTCTGCTTTGGGAAATAACTGCTTTCCCTGGTCCTGGCCCAGCCATGGCAACAACAGGAGGTGCTGGGCTGTCACTCAGTGAGGGCTCAGGGAGAACAGAGGTAGCTAAGGCCTGAGCAAGCCTGCTGGCCCCTTCCAATGGGGAGGAGGAAAAAGCGATGGAGGAAAGGGAGGGGCAAGGAACAGAGGAAGCAGGAGGTGGAAGAGAGGAAGAAAGAGGAAGATGGGAGGCCTCCCTTTCCACCTTGCTTGCGGGAAGGTATGGCTGTGCCACGGAAACGCACGCACATGCCTCCCTGGGGGCACAGGAGCCTGCACGCAGCCCGAGGCTAGGCTGGGTGTGAGCGTATCCACGCAGCCACGCCTGCACGCGCACGTCTGTGCGTGTACGTCCTGACTGGGCGAGCTCCGGGCCCTTTCAGCATCATGAGCCGGGACACACGTGTGCACACAGACACACATAAAGCACCACATGGCCTTAGAATCTGAACTTTACTTGATTCTGTTCTGACAGTAGCATTAAAAAAAAGAAATTCTCGTCAGAATTTACCGGGTGACTGCGTAGCCCACTAGTGGGTTTGAAAGGCCCGTGCGCGAGGGGCTCGGTGGGCTCCCCTGTGATTGGACATGGGGAATGCAGGGGGCAGGGGGACTGGACCAGGTGGGAGACTCTGAAGTTACGCTCATCTCCTGGTGGGCCTCAGGCAGGTCCCTGGCCCTCTGTCCCCCCAAAATCCTATCAAGTCCCTAAGAGAAATTGGGCTATGAGTGAGATCAGCTGAACTACCTTCCAGAATCCCTCTAACCAATGCAAGACCATGCAGCAGTCACGGTGGCAAAAGCCGCTGCTCTCAGACTTCCAGAAGAAACCTCAGCCTGACCCCACCAGCAACTACCTCAAGCACTCGGGCCGTAGGCTTCTGGCCAAGGGCAGTCAGCTGCTGCATAACGGCGTTGCAGTCCATGACAGACCCATAGACAACCATACACGACGGTGGGCTCATAAGGTTACAATAGCGTGTTTCTACTGTACCTTCTCTGTGTTCAGACATGGTTGGATACACAAACACCACTGTGTCCTAGTTGCCTGCAGTATTCGGCACAGTGACACGCTGTGTAGGCTGGTGGCCCAGGAGCATCGGGCTGTCCCACGCAGCCTAGGTGTGTAGTGGGCTGTGCCATCTGGGTTTCTGTAGGCACACTCTGGTGTTTGCAGGACGGTGACATTACCTAATGATGCATTTCTCAGAACACATCCCCCTCCTTAAGTGACACATCACTGTATATAGACCTGAGTGGGGCAGGCTCTGCCCACCTGCCTGCCGTCCACCTTCTCAAAGCGGGGACTCACTTGTTACTGTGTCACCAAAGCTGAAGCTGAGTCCTGTCCTCGGGGCCCCAGTCTGAGGGGATATACCTTAACGACTTTGGACAGTGGGGAGGTCATCTGTAAGGGGCAGAGCTATACCCTCTGGGAGCTGCTAAAGGGTGGTGACAAGAGGCTAGGGGTCCCTGTGGGCCTGGATCCCCCTCAGTGGCTGAATCTCCCTCCCCAAATATATTGCTATGGAGAGATAAGCATGGGAACCCCCTCAGAACTTCATGATCCTCTCTGAGACAGGCGTGGCTGACCTGGGGGTGCTGTCTCCTGTGAATGCATGGCCTGTGGTGAGTGCCCACCTAGAGCCCACAGGAGGGGTGGCCCAGCCATAGGTGGGTGCTAGGGGTTGGGAGAGAAACAGTCCCTCCTAATGTGAGCTACAGCAATAAGCCCCAGAAAGGCAAAAGGCAGCATTCTTGCCCCCCTGAACCTTCCAGTCTCTCCAGAAAGGCAAGGTGCACAGGTGAGGGTCGGCAGGAAGCATTGCAGCCTGTGTGTTTGCAGGGTGCCCGATGTGGAATCCGACAGAGGGCCCCTCAGAGGGGTGGGTATTCAGGGAGGGCTCCATGGAGGAGGCAAGATGGAAAGAACCATCAGAATTGGAAGAGGCAGAGGCAGAAGCAGAGGGCACCAGGCAAGAGAAGCCGCAGGAGCAAGTGTGGCCTCCACCTCCCCATTTAGGAGAAGCACAGGGTCCAGGTGGGGTTCAGGTCACTGCAGGGACCAGGTGGCTCACGTTGAAGTGAGGCGAGAGGGAAGGAGTGGATCCTGATGTCCATACCTCACTCCTGACAGACAGGGACGTGCACTTCCAGCCCAAGGAGCGCCCCACTGCTGCTCGGATGGCCGTCCCCTCTCACTGTGGCAGCCTCAGCGGAGTTCTGGGCTTTGACACACACGGTAGGCAGTGGTGTCCAGCCAGGGCAGGAGTGAGCCGGAATCGAGCTTCCTTCCTGCTGAGGGAGGCTGCTGAGTCCTGGTTCTCCTGAGGGCCACAGATAGCACCAGGGCTGGGCCATCACCAACCAGGAGTGTGGCCTAAGCCAGACGGAGCCGGGCGCTACCTATGAAAAAGTTCACTCTGGTGGGATAAAGAGCCCCTCCTACCCTTCCATCTCCGCAGCTGGGGCCACCACAGTCAGAAACGGCCTTGCTGAGTGGAACCGGATCCCGGAGCCAGTGGCCAGCTTCCATCTCAGCAGATGGGAAGACCCCGTGCTCAGGAGCTTCCTCCTCTACTCCTTAAATGGTCAGTCCATCTCTGGCCAGAAGTCTTGTCCTGAGCCTGGGACTGTGGGGGTATGAGAGAAGCAGGGGGGTGACAAGGGGGACAGACCTGCTGGGTTGACACAGAGAATGGGCTCCAGAAATGGGGGTCTGGTCACCCTGCAGCTGCTTTCTCCTGAGTCTGACTGTGGTTTCGCAGCCAACAGGATGCCACAGCCATGGGAAAGTCACCTGTGGGGCCTGAACAGCCAGCTCAGGCGAGGTCTACTGGAGCCCTGCGGTTGCCCAGAGTTAGTGGCAGATCGGCTTGTCCTAACCCACCGTGTCCGTGAAATCCTGGGTGTGACGCACCTGTTACGTATTCGTGCTAACATGCATATAATAAATACACGGCCGTGCAAAGAAGGACACTCATCCTTATTTCACCTAAACTCGCCTCTGCTTCTCTGCCATTGTGGCCACATTATTACGGGAGATTGTGGGTCTCCCCAGTAGCCTGGGACCCAAGAGCAGGGATTGCCTCCCCACTTTGCCTTTGGGCTTCTCTGAGGACAGGTGTTCTGTCTTCTTTCTTCTCTCCCTTCTCCTCCTTTTCCTTCTTATTCTTCTTTTTAAAATGTGATTTTATATAACTTTTTACTGAAGCATAATTACACATATGGAAATGCACACCTATTAGAAACTGAAAATACCGAAGTAACCGGTGCACGCATCAAGAAACAAAATACCATCAGCATTCCGCAAAGGTCCTTTTTGCTTTTCATTCCCTGCCTCCAGCCCAGGGCCCAATTTAAAGAAAAAGATTCAGGATACTGGCATAGTTTCAAAGTATCTCTCCAGAAGATACTTATTGATTACAAGGCAAAGATATTAACTTTTCAATAGAGAAACCTGTTAGACCTCACCTTAACCAAGCGATCAAGGGGACATTAGCAGTGACAAGACACATCAACATCACGGACACTCTGACATGGTGCACTGAGAAGTCCCCTCTGTGGCATCCTTCCCCAAAATGCATGCCCTCAGTTGAATGTGAGAAAACATCCGAATAACTGCAGTCAAGGGGCATTCTACAAAATAACTGATCGGTACTTTTCAAAAGCAGAAAGGTCACAAGAGACAAAGAAAACCTGAGGAAGTGTCACAGAGTGGAAGAGACTAAAAAGACATGAAAACTAAATGTGATGTGGGAACCTAGACTGGATCCTGGACCAGAAAAAGGACAGTAGTGGGAAACTCGGGGAACTTTAAATAAAGTCTGTAGAATATTAGTAGTAGTATATCAGGGTTAATTTCCTGGGTTTGATAGTTGTACCATGGCTATTACATGAGATGCTGACATTAGGAGGTATTGGATGAAAGGTATGTGGGAACTCTCTGTACTATGTTTGCAACTTTTCTGTAAGCCTAGAATTATGTCAAAACAAAAATAAAAATAAAAAGTCTAGCTGGGAGTGGCGGTGCACACCTGTGGTCCCAGCTACCCGTGAGGCTGAGGCGGGAGGATCTCTTGAGCCTAGGATTTGAGGCTGCAGCGTGCTACGATTGGGCCTGTGAACAGCCACTGCACCCCAGCCTGGGCGACACAGTGAGACTTCATCTCTAAATAAGTAAATAAATAAATAAAATTTAAAAAGCATAAATCTCAGGTCTAGTATGTCCCCACGAGGTTTGGTTGAACTAATAGCGTAAGTATAAAACACACATACAGCATTGAAGGAAAAAACTGTAAGGCCAAGACAATAGCTAAACTGTAACTAAAAATTCTTGCAGACAGCTGGCGAAGACCTAAGGTTTGTAGAGTACCTGTCCCCAGAGCTGAGGCAACAAGCTCAAGGGTTAGAGTATACAGGGAAACCTCAAACCCCTGGCCCAATCTCACACCCATTACAAGAGACCCTCCTACCAGCCTTCCTCACAAGGTGCTCTTTGGCCTCTCCTTGAATGACTCTGATAATGGGAAGATCATTACTCTTTTGGATGATTTTTAGTTTGTGAGCCCAAGTGCTATTGATAGGATGAGAAATTGGAAATACCCCGAATGAATCTGGCCAAGTTATCCTAGCTACCAAGGTGAGGAGCTCTGTGTGGCCACTGAAAGTGAGAAGAGTGCGGCAATTTGAGGGCATGAACATGTGAGTAATCCAAAGTGACAAGAGCAGCAGTTGCGTTTACACACTGATCACAGCTATGTTGAAATCTAAGCGTGTACAGTAAGATCTGGAAGATAATTCAGAAGGGTGCAAGTCATTGTTTTAAGTTGCCTTGATTTTTTAAAAAGTGACGTGTATAGAGTTTTCAAAGGAATTTAGTACCCAGAATTTAAAAAAATACCCTCCATTAAAGGACTTGGGGATTGTCACTTCATGATTGAGAATGGCTGTATGGAACACTAGATTGGGAAGGAGTCTAAGGCCACGTCTGAGCACTGTGGGAAAGAGCGACATGCTGTCTGCCATGGGTGAAGAAGGAACAGTGACAGCACGCATGGCACATAGTTGTCACCTCTTCTAGTGACACTCCCAGCTCCCGGTTTCACTTTTGTAGACCTCTAAAAGGCGGCTTTGTGCTGATTAAGGAGCCATGTGCAGGAAAAGGCCTCTTCTTTGAGTTACAAGCTGTGGGATCTGGGCCAAGTCACTGGGCTATAAGGCAGTATGAAATAAATACCGTAAGGAACAGAAAAGCAAAGTCCTCTGCAATAGGGGTCAGTTTGTGAGTAGGTGGGCACAACAGGGAAGACTTGCGGCATTTGTACTGGCTCTTGCAGGGTGAGGAGGCTTTGCAGGTGGATATGCCTGGGAAGGGTATTTACGATGGGGGGCATGGCATGCACAGCCACGGAGGCTGGAAAATAACAGGCCTCCTTGGGAGAAAGCAAAGAGTATGCACAGGTTACTAGTGGAAGATAAGGTGGAAACGTAGGAAGGGACCAAATTGAGAGCGTCCTGAACGCTAGGGTGACAAGTTTGGATTTTATTTGGTTAGCCACAGAGGGATGAGATTAGAAAGTGGTAAGAAAATTCCCCCTTCCTGGAGACCACTACCATGAGGGGCCTCAGGCCTGGTTTTTGACAAGAACCTTTTGGGGTGTGGGGTGAAAATCTGAGCACTGGGACGATGGGGTGTGGGAGACACAACTAAATCCCACTGAGAACAGTCGCATGGGCTCCATCTGCTGCTCAAGGTTTCCTGAGTTCCAGGCCAGGCACAGAGATGCTGGAGAGCAGAGATTGAGGCTCAATCTCTGCTCTCCAGGAACTTCTAATCCATGGTGAAAAGAAATATGCCGGCAGGAAGCAACTAGAGACCAATCCCAGACAGTAAGACCCAGTACCACGGGGACGACACCAGCTGGGGGGGAAGCACTTGGGGGTGGAAGAGGAACTGGGGCCGGAGCCAACGGCGCAGGTGTCCTGGGTGGGGCTCCTGTACTCTGCAGAAGGTGGCCCTGGACGGTTTCTACGGTGTCCTCAGGCTCTGCAGATCCCTGGCTCTAGGGGGAGAGGCCTGGAAGGAGGCCAGAATTTGACAGAGAGAAGGGAGAAAAGTGGGCTTTCCAGATACGGGAGTGGGAGGAGCAGGCCAGGGGCAGGAGAGGACTGGGGATGCCGGGGACTCTGAGGAGACTGACGGAGCTGTCGGAAGATCAGGTTGGGTAGGCAGGGGCTGTGGCCCCCCAGGGTCTGGCAGCCAAGCCGGGATGTCCCGGCTCGATGTAGCCAGCTGGGATGCTCAGAAGGGCTGTGGTGTGACTGCAGCTTGGGAAGGTTAGCCTGGCAGCCTCCAGACTCCTGGGGTCCTTCCACCTAAGGAAAGGTCCCTGGAGGCCCAGGCTGGCAAGTTGGGTGGGCCTCACGAGACTTCAGAGATCCCATGGATTCTGCTGCGTTCATAGGATTTGGCAAGATTCCAAGGATCCAATAACTTTCTTTTGCCTGCTCTTCCAAATCTGGAATCACCATCCTGGGGAAGCCACTCTCTATCGTGCCTTCTACCCCAGGGTCCAATGTCTCTCTAGGGACTCGTGTGGAGGAATGGGAGCTGAGCTGGCCTAGAGACACAATCAGGCCGGCAGACTTCTGGTTCCTCCTCCCCCTCCCCTATCATAGGGGAGGCTCCAGGGCTCTGGCTGAGCAGCGGGTGGCAGTGGGCAGGGTGGAAAATCCCCCCTGGCTGGATGACATCAGCATTTGGCAGGTCTGGTCCTGGCCTTCTGCCTGGGGCCCGAGGACTTGAAACATCTGCTTGGAGCCCTGAGCACAGGGTAGGAGGAGTCAGAGAAGGTGTTGGCATGGGGACTTTTTCCACTCACCCCAAAATGGAGAGCTTCCCTGGGCCAGGGGGCAAACGCTGGGCCAGCTCCAGTGCTTAGGCAATGGGAAGCTTGGAGATGGGAAGTGGGGTGGGGGGATTGGGGCAGATGGGGGACGGGGTGGAGAAGGGGGGTGGGGTGGGAGCTGGAGATGAGGGCTAGAGCAACAGGGCAAGTCAGACTTGGGGGCCAGACAAGGCTTGGGAGAGGATAATAGGAGGACGCAGGCATTTTAGGAGAACTAAAGATGGGTCAGAGGCACAACGGGGTGGGAGAAAAGGCAACGAAGGACAGAAGCAAGGGACAGGCCTGTCCCCTCTTCGCAAGCACCCGCTCCGGCCTCTGTTCCAGCCCGGGATGAGAGGCACAACCAGAAGCCGGTGTGGCTTACTCTGTGAGCGCGTCCTGAGCACTTGCTGAATTAGGACGACAACTTCTCCAAATGTCCCATTCGACCTTGGAAGCCTCCACAGCCACCCAGACAGCTCCGGTTCCCAGCCCCACCGCCACTGCCGCCACTGCCGTTACTACTGCCGTCAGTACAGCCTCCCCCGGAGCCCCATTTTCACAGCCTGCACCCTCGCCACGGAGCCCTGCACCAGCCAGGCTTGGAGGGTGCTGGGAGTCAGAACTTGAGAGTCTGCAAGCTCATCACCTACGGACCAGCAGTTGCCAGCAGTTTTGCCTCCCAGGGCACATGTGGCAATGCCTGGAGACATTTTTGGTTGTCACAACTGAGGGACTTCTCCTGGCATTGAGTGGGTAGAGGCCAGGGATGCTGCTGAGCATTTCACAGCGCACAGGCCAGGGCCCACAACAAAGAATCGTTTGCCCCAAAATGTCAATAGCACTGAGGTTGAGAAACTCTGCCTACAGATGCTACGCCCCTCACTCTGGCTTTACCTTATTCTGGCCCTGGTCCCCAAGTGCCCACATCATACCTCTGGTTTCTGCACAAGAAGTAATCTTTGCCACTCCATCTTTTGGCAACTTTGTTCTCTGTTATCGCTTGTACCTCCTGGCCTCCACTGCTTGTATTAAAAAGTCAGTAAGATGCAAAGTCTGTTGTGGCCACACTCGAGAGGGAAAAACACGCAGAAACGATGGATACATGAAACACAGGGTACACCCTAGATTGGGGTCATGCTTGCCCAGGGCAGGGAGGCAGGGACTGGGCTAGACCCTGCGGGTATAAAAGAGGAAGGAGCACTCAAGCCTTCCCTCTTCTGCAACTGCAGAACTCGGAGTGGCTTTTCCTCTGCGGCCAGTTGGGAATCAGCATGATGAAGTGGATGGCGGTGGCCTTGCTCTGTCTCCAGCTCGTGGAGGCAGCAGTGATCAGGTGAGTCTGGGCCTGGCTGCTGGTGCAGGGAGCCTGGGTGGGAGCCTAAAGCCTCCGAAGGGCCCTCTCGCCCAGAGCCCTCTCGCCCAGGGGCCGCTCTACCTATCTCTGCTCTGAAATTTCTGCTAGGGAAGGGACATTTCTGCTGGTGTTGGACAGGACTCAGAGGTGGGAGGAGACACAGTCCCTGCCTTCAGGAAACAATCCTTTCTGGATAAGGGATAAGATAATCCTTTCTGAAAATGTTCTTAAGGCCAAAATCATCTAAGCGGCAACGCCGTAAATGTAAATCTCTATACCTGGAGGGGTCAGGAGAAAACTCGAGGAGCAGTAGGTGGCACGGCTCACAGCTGGCGGGAGGGGAGGACTGCTGCCCGGTGAAGAGCTGGCTCCTCTCAGAAACCTCTTTGAAAGTGCAAAAGGGGTGGCTGGCATGGAGCAACTACCAGTCTTCAAAGGCTCAGCATGAAGCGGTTTAACAGGGAATTTCTGGAGAATGCAGGGGGCTGAGGGAGTGGGGACTAAGAAGGCGAAAGACATGAAAGAAGGAGGAATTCTGGAGCTGGAGTAAGGCCTCGGTGGACCCCAGAGACTCAGGCAATGGCAGCAAGCAGGCCTGGGAGAAGGAGGGTCAACGGGCTGACTGTGCCCGTGGGAAGAGGGGCAGAGACGATGATTCCAAAGTTCCAACTCCAGAGCCGATCTGGGCTCCAGGCCACCCAGGCTGACTTCCCGGTGGCCCTGCTGTCCTGAGAAGAGCAGTGACGAGCCCTAGGCCATACCGTTAGCAGCAGGGGCGGAACTAGGACCCTGTCTCCTGAGTCCCAGCTAATTCTGTTCCTGTCCCTCCATGCTCGGTCATATCCAGCCGGTGACGGGTGCCTGAGGATCACCATAGAAAGGGACTCTGGGGTGAGCTTTGCCATCTCTAAAACTTTCCTTTAAAAATGCACATATCCTGGAAAGGCTGATGCCTGAAGCCCCTCTCCCCTTCCTGGGAAGGAATGAATGGGATATTTGAGTGGAGGGACAGGGTAGCCCCTTGAGATAGGGTGAGGGCACGCATGGATGGAATTGATGGCTTTCTGAATCTTGGAGCAAGTGCTGTGAAGAGTTTTGAAAGAAAGAGAAGAGGAAGGGAAGAAACAGAGAGGCCGAGGGAGACAGAGAGACACATGCAGAGACAGAGAAACAGAGACTGAGACAGGGAGAGAGAGAAAGAGACACACAAGCAACAGACTTGGGGACAGGGTGGCGGCAGAGTGAGGCGCCCGGGTAGAGATGGGGAGAGAGGGCAGACTGGGAAGAGAGGAAGGGGCCTGCCCTGATGCACGGCCCTTCTGCAGAATCCCCGTGAAGAAAGTTAAGTCCATCCGCGAGACCATGAAGGAGGAGGGCTTGCTGGAGGAGTTCATGAGGACCCACAAGTACGACCCCGTTCAGAAGTACCGCTTCAACCAAGTCGTCGTGGTGGGCTACGAGCCCATATACTACAAGGACGTGAGTCCTGACCCTCCCCAAAGGCTGAGAGCCAGGTGGGGCAGCAAGCTGCACCCCTTCTCCCTGCCCCCGTGGTCTGCTCCCCGACCCCACACACAGCTTTGCGGCTGCCCTGGGCAGGCACAGACTGAGGGTCCCTGGGTTCTGGGCAGGTGTCAGGGGGAGAAGGGCCCCTGCTTGTGGTGCGGGCTGGAGGGCAGGGGCTGGTGCTGTCACTGCTCTGCCCACGGAGAAACTGGGCCCCAGGATCCCCCTGGAGCTGACAGCCTGCCCATGGCCCCACAGGCTTCCTACTTTGGTGAGATCAGCATTGGAACTCCACCCCAGAAATTCAAGATCCTTTTTGACACCGGCTCCTCGGACTTCTGGGTACCCTCTGTCTACTGCCAGACCGTGGCCTGCAGTGAGTGCCCGGCTGGGCAGGGAGGGTGGTGGGCAGGGCAGGGCAGGTCACAGACACCCCCCAGGGAGGGCCACACTGCATGAGGGAGAGCTGGGGGGGGCTCAGCCCTGGAGACGATGTCACAGGGAATTGTGCAGGGTCACACAGCACGCCCAAGGCAGAGGGAAGAGTCTGGTGACCCCTTAGCTTCCCTGCTGCCCAAGGTGTATCCCTGCGTTTGTGCCACTCCACCTCACCCCACTCCATTTATCCCACTCTAACCACATTCTGTTAAGTCTGGGTGATGCCACGCCATGTCACATGCATAATTTCCCCTCCATTCCAACGCACTCAATTCTACAACATTCTATTCCATTCCACTCTACTATCAAGGTCTCACTGAGTGTCTCTAAGAGACATGACAGAATACAGGGTGAGGTCCCTGGACTGTTGTAGCTTTGGGAGACAGGCAGTGTTCACTTTGCCCTGGCCCCTGCCAAAGCCCTGGGGTTTTGGTCCTGACACCTCTGGCCCAATGGGTCTCTCGACAGTGAAGATTGGGGCACTTGGGGATGCCCTGGAGGATTGGGAGAATCACTGCTTCATCTGCTGAGTGATTAATTACTCAGCCCCCGCTGTGTGCCAGGTGCTCTGCCAGGGCCGGGGACACAGAGATGGGTTCTATGCAACCCTGCCCACAGGGAGGCCACAGTCCTGGCGCATCCCAAGATTCTGTAAGTCACAGGGGGCTTTGGGGCCAAGGCTGGCCAGCTCTCATGGGCCTTCCAACACCAGGAGCCTTGGCCGGCTCCCCCGACTTGGTGAGCAGGGCTGCTAAGGCCCAGGCTGGGTGAGAGGCAGAGGTGGGAGCCCTGCGGGCCTGGGAGCCAGCAGCCCTGCGTTCATTTGCCCGCCCGACTCTCCATCCTCTCCCTCTGCCTGCAGCCAACCATTCTCGCTTCGACCCCGCCAAGTCTTCCACTTTCTCCACCAAGTGGCAGAGCTTCTCCCTGGAGTACGGCAGCGGCGGCCTCAGCGGCTTCTTTGCCTACGACACTGTGGCTGTGAGTGGGTGCCACCTGTCGCTCCCCATCCTGGGGTGCGGGAATGGAGGCCAGGGCTGTGAGCTGTGAGCTGGCAGGGACACTTGTACGGAGCCCCTGAAGCATGGTGGGACGCTAGTGCTGGGCTGTGCAGGACAGGAGGGCAAGACAAGAGGGGCTCATTCAGTGACTCCCTGGACACTCACTGTCAGCCACCACGTGCCAGGCACGGGGGCACCATGCTGGACGGAGACAGACATTGTCCTTTTTCTTAAGGAGTGTAAAGCCTGGGGAGTTCAGAGAAGAGGGAGAGGGGGTGGGGAGGCGTGCTGCAGCAGTCAGGGAAGGCTGCCTGGAAGAGGTAGCTCCTATAAGACCTGTCCAAAAGGGAAGGGGCAGAAATGAGGAAGGGATGAAGAGGGGAGCTTTGAGGGGTCTTTGGGGCAGCCTGGGGGAGATAGGTGAAGTCAGACTTGTCACCTTCCCTCCTTTGTGTGCACCCCCCACCCCCAGTTCCCGTCCATCACTCTCCCCAACCAGCAGTTTGGCCTGAGCGAGTATGAGCGTGGTATGGCTTTCTTCTACGCAAAGTTCGATGGCATCCTGGGCATGGCCTACCCTGACCTGGCCACGAATGGGGCCACCACAGTCTTTCAGGGAATGGTGAATCAGAAAATTATCAGCAACGCCATCTTCAGCTTCTACCTCTACAAGTGAGGAACCGCCACCTCCCAGCCCCTCTCCTGCAGCGTTGGACCACTGAGGCTCAGTGCTTTGGGGTTTGGGGGTCTCCCAGCAGGCACCTGGCTCCAGCCACTGCTGTTCCAGGGCCTTCCCGCCTGGGCGCCTGAGTCCTCCCCAACCCCACCCCTGTGTCTACCCCCAGCTCACTCCGACTTTTCTTTGCATTCCTTGGCCTTGGCCTGGACAGAATCTCTCCCACTTCCAGCTGAACTTTGCTCTGGTTCTTGGCACCTCTCGGGTTTGCCTCCCGCCTGGGGGCCCAGTTAGCTTACTTCCTTCTGACTAAATGTTTTCTACCCGTATACCTCTTTTGTATAGTAATCTATTGCTTCATCTTCTTTGATCTATTGTTCTAGCCTGGTCCCGGAGTCTTCTGGTCTAGGTCCACCATTGACTTCTAACAAGCTGTTATCCTCACCAGCAAACACAAGCAAAGGCAGTCATTTAGAGAGCGGCCTGGGACTGACTTCTCTTTTCCTCTTCCGAATCAGCCAACCACCTTCTCCAGCCAACCACCTTCTCCAGACAGCGTCTCCTCTCTAAGGCACAGTTAGCGTCTACTGTCTAAGGCTTAATCACTTGAATATGACTTTGAACAACAACACCCTGTTACCGATGTTGCTAACTTACTCTGCCTCTGTTTACAATCTGTCTGCATGTGACCTTTCGGAGCTCCACCCAGTCCCACACTCCAGCTGCCAGGGGAGGCCTCTGGAACAAACACCGAACATCCTTCCCTCCCATCCTCCAAGGCCCTATCTCTCTCGAGTCCCAGCAGAAAATTAACAAGCTGGGTGGGCCTGGGTGGGGCTCCTGGTGACATGTTCCACTAGTGGCACGAAGTGGAAGGCAGAGGAGAGGGAGTGTGGGGTGGGGTGGGGGTCCCAACAACGAGGGGCTCCCCTGGAGGCAGACATCATTCCGGAGCCTGAGACACTGGGAATTCCGAGAGGCCCAGCCAGAGGGGAGCCCTAGTCTGAGGGGAGACCCGGCCCTGTCCTCGGGGAGCTGCAGTCTGAAGCCGGGGAAGGAGCTCTGTTTCCCTCCTAAGGTGACTGCTTAGCAGGAAAGTCCTTTTCCACAGCTCTCCCTGACTTATCCTGGCTTTTGTCTCTGTAGGCGGACGGTCACTGAGTACGGAGGAGTGATCATCTTTGGGGGTGTGGACAACAGTGTGTACACAGGGGAGATCCACTGGGCCCCCGTCACCCGGAAGCTCTACTGGCAGATCACCATTGAGGGGTGAGTCTGGTGCAACCCTGGGATGCAGCACTCCCTTGGAGTGGGCTTCAGGGAACCCCACGTCACACACAACCGGGCACTGCTGGTGAGGGGGTGCAGAGGCTTGCCCCACAAAGCCACAGCTGCCCTCTGCAGGAGTGTCAAGCCCTGGAGAAGAGGGGTGGCGTGGGGACAACATAGGGAGGGGCAGGACCTAGAATTCCAAACATTAGAGACCCCGTGGTCCAACCCCATCTATAAACGTTATAGGTGGTTTATAGATTAGAAATGGGGTGGGGGGTGTGGTGAGTAATATGCTCAAAATCCTTGCAATGAATCAGTGGCCCTGGCTTTCAGTGTTTTTAGAACCTTCCTTGAAACTTTCTAGGAATAGATACCACGGCCAGTGAGGTGACCTTGGACAGATTCTGGTATGGTGTGATTAGGCCAATAGCTAGATTGCCCCTGCAGGGTCCTTACTTTCCTAAGTACAGCTTGATTCTGAGGCTAGCTGCCTGTCCCTCAGTGGCAGGGAGAGCCCACCCCCAGCCGCCCTGAGTTGGTGGGGTGCTGAGGCCGCCCATCTCTCCCATTCAGGTTCCTCATTGGCCAGAAGGCCACCAGCTGGTGCTCCCAGGGCTGCCAGGCCATCGTGGACACGGGCACTGCTCTGCTCACTGTGCCCGAGGAGTACCTGGGTGAACTTGTGCAGGCCACAGGGGCCACGGAGAACGAGCAAGGACAGGTGCATCTAGTGGGGGTGTCTCCCTCCCCAGGGGAGACCAGCCCATGGCACTCATGGTTTCTCCTGGGAACACAAGAATAGCCTGACTTGGCCTCTGTGCCTCCAGCTGCCCAAGGAACTGGAGGTGGAGGGACCTCGGCCGACGGGCTGGGGGCTGGTTGGGGGCCTGGAGGTTCAGGTGGGCCAGAGGCTTGTGCTGAGGGGGGATGGGAGGTTACCATTAGGCAAGAATTTCTCTGAGCTGCAGTCATTCAGGGGAAACAGATTAAACACTTGCTGGGCTTTGGGGTGAGAGCAAAATAACTGGAATGTGGGGCTAAGCAAGTGAGTGACAAGGGCTAACCTTTAATCCACACCTCCCCCACCTCCACAGGGCCATGCGCCACCCCCCCGCCCCCAGTCCTGAGCCCAGCAAAGAGTTTGCCTAATTAGCCCATCCCCACTAACTATGGGGGACCAATGGGGTGCTCTTTCTGCAGATCTGTGTGTTTTAAAAGGACACTTGTAGAGAAGGGAAGAGAGTCAATCTTTCACAGGGAAAATTCAGGCAAGAGAAATGTTTTTGGGGTGGGGGAGATTCTCAGGTCTCCCCAAATTATACCTATTCTATAGGAGTTCATATGTGTAATGCCGGCCCTACTGACACAGGACTTTTCCTTGGAGCTGCATCCTCTAGGCCAAAAGCAGGCTTGGGGCTTGGCCTGGGGCTCAGGCCTGGGATCCCAGGGATGGGGTGATGGTGTTAGTGGGGTCTCTCAGGTGGGAGATATGGCACCTGGGAACCTGTTTCTCTTGGCAGTATCTTGTGAACTGTGACAAGGTCGAGAGCCTGCCTGACTTCACCTTCATCATCAACGGTGCACAGCTCCCTCTGCCACCCTCTGCCTACGTCCTCACGGTAAGTCCTGGTCCCTGCAGGCTGAGCCACCATGACTGGGGGTGGGAGGAAGGGGTGGGGAGCCAGAAATGCTCAGCCTCCTTACCTTGTGCCGTTTCCCAACTCTTTGCAAACACTGATTTATTGTATCCATTCATTGATTCTAAACCCCCTTCTTTGGAACAAGGCTATGAAACAGAAAAGTGTCATCTATTATCAATTAATATTAATTAATGGGGAGAGGCACTGGGCTCTTTGTTGAGCACTTACTGGGGCCAGCCACTGTAGGAAGCCCTTTGCCTACACTATCCCACTTAATTGTCACCTTTGATTAGGAAGATACTCATTTCTGTTTTACAAATGAAAACCTGGAGGTTCAGGGAGGTTAAGTAACTGACTTAAGGCTACACAGCTAGTCAGGGTGAAGCTAAGATTTGAATCCAAGTTCATCTGGCTCCTAGGTTTAACCACCACGCTGATCTGCTCCAAACTGGAAGCAGGACGGAGGCCTGTGGGAAGAGGAGTTTCTTACCATGGGGAGAGGAGACCCTGTGGAGGACCACTAGAGCCTGAATTTACCTATTCCAGAAATCCCTCCCACCAGCCTCTGCTCTGGTGGTTCAGCTGTCCTATGAGCCCTCAAGGGCGGAGACCTTGGCTCATTTATTTCTGCACTTATACCTCTAGCCCAGGTTCAGGGCTGAGCAGTGCCCAGCTCACGTGTGAGCAAATGAATGAACACTGCCTTTCTGTGTTGAGCAGAACGGTGTCTTCTGCGACGTGGGAGTCGAGATCACCTACCTGCCCTATGACGACGGCCAGCCCCTGTGGATCTTCGGGGATATCTTCCTCAAGTTCTACTATTCCATCTTTGACATGGACTTCAACAGGGTGGGTTTTGCCACTGCCGTCTAGACTTGCTGCCTGGACACATGGGCTCCCTTCTTCTTCTTGGCCCTGCCCCTGCAGGGGGGTTCTCTCTCTGTGGCTCCCCTCTGGATTCAGCTTTCCTTTTCTGGACTCTGGACTTTCTCTAACAATAAATAGTTCTTCCTTACGTTGGCCATCCTGTTGTTTTGGGAGGGGGGAGTTGTGACCTGTAAGGTGTTTCTAGTCTCAGGGAATTGGGAGAATGAGAGTCAGGGGCAAATTTCACTTTGATGCACCATGTTCTCCCTGAGCAACTAGGTTTCCTGGTGGGTCACTGAGATTCTAAGAGAAATGGGCCTAAGGCACGGCTTGGGGATGAGCTCTGTACTCCTCAGAGCTTAGAGTTGTTCATACCTCCGCCCCCCAGAGGGAAGACAGTGGTAGTGGCATTGTGGGGGTATTCCTTTTCCTTTGTGATAGACAAAGGGGCCCTCCTCTAATAATCTGAAATGCTCTGCTGACCCATCTACCAAACTACCACCAGAACCAGCCCCGGGACATCAGGACCCACATACATGTCCACTAGCAGTATGATTAGTGGTCTGACACACCTCAGATCTAGGCCTCTGTCCCCTCACCTGTTGATCTAGTTTGGACTAGAAGTTTCTGAGGAATGTTGGATGCCTATATGTACTTGTAAAAGTCATGGGATCCTTTGTGGGGAGGGTACTACTTCCAGAAGCTATTTCCGGAAGGGCTTCAGAAGGCTGGGGCTAAGTTAGGCTGACTGTATTTTTACCCGGACCCTTATGCCCCAGGACGTGTATCTGAAGGAGGGCTGGCCCTCAGTTGTGGACAAGAGGGTTAGCTACTTGAGTCACACAGAAATCAAGCCCACTTGCTCTAACCAACTCAGCAAGAGGTCTTGTCCCTCTAGACTTCATCCTTGTCTTTCTTAGGATCCTCCTAGCGATATATCCAGAAACCTGGGGCAACATGGCTTGTGGGGGCGGGGGGCGGGGGAGAAAGCAGAGAGCGATGGCTCAGCACCCTGTTAACTTCCAACAGGGGAAGGTAACATGAAAGGAGATCATGTCCAGCAACACGGTGGTGGTGGGGTGCCAGCAGGCTCGGGCTCATAAGGGGATGTAAGTGGAAAACCCATAAGGCGGGGGGGGGGGGGGGGGGGGGGCGGCAGGCTCCATTCTCGTCATATTTTACCGTGTCCTTCACTAGGCTGACCCCAGCCTTGCCCCTTATGCTCAGGGGGAGGCGTAAAAGTGCAAGATCCAGGTCCTGCACCCCGCTGCAAACCAGGAGGGAAGCTGGGGTTTGCCACCAGAGGAGTTTCTATGGTAATGGCAGCCATCTGGGACCCTACATCTTTCCTAGACTGCCAGAAATACAGCCTGCTGCAGGTCCCTCCTTGAGGGTCAGACAAGCCACTGGATGTATCGTAGTGAACCCTAGTTCAGGACCTTACTACCTGAGGAAAAAGGAAACTTGCCAAGGGGCAGCAGTGGGACAAAGGTTCCAGGTCAAACGTCAACTCCCCGTAGGCCTTGGCCCGCAGAGCGGGACTACAACTCCCGGTGTGCCTAGCGGGGCTACAGCGAGGACTACGCTTCCCAGCGGGCGCCGCGGCAGACCGGCGGGGGGCGGGGCAGGGCGGGCCGCGGGGCGGGTGCTGCCCTCTGCCGGGCGCGGAGGGAAGTGGGCGCGGAGTGACAGCCGGAGCCCGGGCGCCGGGCGCGGGGCTCGGTGACAGCGGAGGCGGCGGCCGCGGGCGGGACGCAGGGAGCGGCGGCGGCGCCGACAGCGGCAGGAAGGGCGGACGGGGCGGGCCTCCCTGGTGGTGTGGAGCCGGAGGAGCCCGGGAGCGGGTGGCGGGCGCCGCTCCCAGGCCGGGCACTCAAACTTGGGACAAGTTGCCGGAGCCGCGGGGCGTGAGCGGCGGACGGATTGACCTTCAGAGCGAGGTGAGCGGGGCCGAGGGGCAAGGGGGGCGCGGAGGGCCCGGGACGTCCGCCCCGGGTCCCCCGCCGCTGTCCCGTGGGTCCCGGAGACAGGTGGGCGGGCGGGTGGGGGATGCCGGCAGGGCAGGGAGCGGGACCTCGCGCGCCGCCCGCCCCGCGGTCCATCCAGTCCAGGCGCCCAGCGCGTGGCCGCAGCGGCGCCGCGAGCTGAGCCCGGGCGCCCCTGCGACCCCTCCCTTCAGGCCGGGGCCGGGGGCGGCTGCTCTGCGACCTTATGTAACCGGGCGGGAGGGGCTGGGGCGGGCACGGGCCTTCCCGGCCCGGGAGCTGGAGTCGAAGGGGCGGGGGACGTGGGAGTGAACTTGCAAGAAGTTTGAGGGACGCGTGAGCTCTGCGCCCACTCCCTCTCCACCGGAAGCGGCGGAGGCGGTGATGCTGGGGAGGGGGTCGGAGGCAGGGGAGGCGAGCGGGGGCCGAGTCCGGCCGGGCCAGGCCCAGCCTGGATGGTCCCCGGGAGTGGGAGGGCCGGAGCGTCGCCACGCCCCGGGGGCTGGGCTGCTGGCGGGGCGGGTGGAAGTACCATCTCTCCCCCCTTCCCGTCCCTTCCTCCTGCTCGGTCTGCTGAAGGAGCCGTCCCTGCCCGTGTCCCTCTGGTGTCCCTGGGTGGTCTTTTTCTCCCCTTGCACTAGTCCACGAACCCAGGGAACACCATCTCCGGAGAGCGCCCTCCGCGCGCCCGGCTTTCTGCCTCCCCCAGAGCTCCCTGCCGTCGCCAGACCCCCGAGTTTCCCCCTTCCCCCGGTGTCGGTCCCGAATCCCGGAAAACACGCCCCCTTCCCCCTAAGCCCGCGTCCGCGCCGTCCCCCCGCCGTCATGGCCCCTCGGTCCCCGCCTCCCCGTACCCCACCAGCTATTGGGCCCGGCGCGTACGCTCGCCTCGAGGGGAACGGGCAGATGCCGGCTCGGCCCCCGCCCTCGGCCCCCTCCCCGCGGGGTTCTGGCTTCACGCACGGCTGCCCCGAGCTGCTCCGGGCTGCGCGAGCAGGTTCGCGCCGCAGCCGCCTGGCGCGCCCCAGCCCCGCGCCCCGGGGGAGGAAGGGAGGGCGCCCGGGGCGGGGCCCGTCCGCGCCAGCGCCCGCTCTGCCGGGCCCGGCCCTCCGTCCTCCCTGAACCCCCGACAACTCCAGCCGTCGTTCTCTCGTTCTCTCGCCTGTCTGTTCTGGGGACGGTTCCGCGCGCGGTTTCTCGATTAAACTTGAGCGCAGTTCTTGTGCTTGGCGCTCGGTGGGGAAGTGCAGGTTAATTACTGCCCTGCTCCCACCCCCTTGGGCGAGGGGGTGCTTAAATCGAGCAGGGAAGGGGACAGGGCCGATGCAGGCCCCTGTGCACCTCTGGGGCGTGGCCTCAGGCCCCTGCACCCGCCCTGGCCAAGATTCCACTGGCCCAGACCTGGCACTCTTGGGCAATTTGGGGTGAGGTGGAGGGCTGGTCTCTGGTTTCCTTTAGGGCCCAGAAGCGAATGTGCTGAGTTCAGAGCGCAGTTCGTGGTGCCCTGCCCGGGAGACAGCCCCCAGGCCCTCCCTTTGGGGAGCTCACAGTCTGGGGAGAGACAGCCAGCAATAGTTACTGGAGGGCCTGGAGAGGCAGTGGGAGGGGAAGGGTCGGTCGGGGAAGGGTCGGTCGTCTTGGAAGCCCTGCCTGGTAGTCTGACAGTATGCGTTTACCATGCCTCAGTTTCCTCAGCCCCAGGAAAATTAGCACTCGCTTGGTCCCCTTCTTTCTGCCAGCCGCCTGGTTGCTGGGACAGGGAGAGCGGGGAATCTGAGCGTATAAGTGAAGGGCAGGGCTGTTTGGGGTGACTCCGTGCTCCGCTTCTCCCAGAGGGGAGCTCGCGTGGCTTACATTAGAAGGCCTGTTCCAGCTGCAGTGTTATGTTGTCCTCAACTCAGCTCTGTGAGGTGGAGCCAAGTGGGGACCCAGGTGTCTTGGTTCTGGGTCCCATGAAAGGGAGCACAGGGGATGAGGCAGGGGTCATCTCAGGTGAGCACTGAATCCAGAAAGAGCCAGCTGGGCTTTTGAGGGGTAATGGCCTTGTGACTCACAGTCAGAGGTGGGCAGGGGTTGACCAGGGCAGGCAGGAGCCCACCCCGGGTTCCAGGATGGTGGCAGTGCCCAGTGCCCGCATGCACTGCATGGGGCCTCCTCAGCCTGCTTCTGAAAGCTGACTGGTAGGCGGGAGGGGACTCCCACCCCTCAGGCCTGGCTGCCCTTTGAGGGTCTGGCTTCTGGCCCCGTCCCTCCTGGGGCTCTGTTTATGGCTGTAATTGCATCATTAGCCAGAGTTTATAGAGTTACTTAGCACCTGCCCCCACAGGGAGTGGCTCAGACACCCCCTGGCTTCTGTCTCTTCCTTTTCAAAGTCAACTTGGTTTCTGCCTGCAGCAGGGGTTTCCCCAACCACAGCTGTCATTAAAGCCAGGTTGGGCCTTTGTCCTGGGGATGGAGGGCGGTCAGCACTTGGGGCCCAGCCGGGGCTGCCCTGGAGATGACTGTGGAAACTGGGTTGGCCTCCTCGGATTGGAGGGAGGGAGTTCAGGGTACCCAGCGCTGCCAGAAATGTCCAGATCCCAAGATGCAGTGAGTGTATATGCACACTGTACTGCATATATCCTCTGAAAGGAGGGAGATAAAAGCACACTCACCTCACAGGCTGCTGTGAGGATTAAGAGAGGAGCACTGCCTGGTACATGGTGAGTATGTGATGTGGCTCTTTGGGTCAGTGTGGGGTTTGTGTAAAGGATGTGAGTTTGCGTGTGTGGTTATGAGATTACAGGTATCTAGGTCCATGTGTATAGATGACTTGTGTATGTGTATGTCTGTAAGAGTATAACAATATATTAATAGAATATGTTTTCTCTTTATGCTATACTAGAACAATGTTATAGTAAAATTTGTCACACACTAGTTGCCAGTGTTTATTGTGTATTTACTCTTTAGAGTGAGGTAGGAATTATTGTTTTCATTATGCTGATTCAGAGAAGTTAAGCAAGTTGCTTAAAGTCACACAGCCTGGAGGTGTCAGGACTGAGATTCTAACCCAGGACCACTTGACTCCAAAATCTGTGTTCTCAATCCCTAAAGACCACTTCAGGGTTTCCCAGGAGCTCTCTCTTAAAAGGTGGGGGTATGGTGGCCTGGGGACCTTCTTTTCCCTATTCAGGGTTTCCTGCCCTAAGTAGTGTGGGAACTTGCTGAAACTCCTGCCCCAGGGCCACACCTGTCTCCTGGCCTGTGTTCTGAGCTGCCAGCATGGGTGACCAAAGGAACCCTGACTCGAACCCGTCTTGACTGGCCAGGGGAGGAGATGGATTCAGACAAGGCTTCCTGAGCCTCTTTGGAGACCTCAGGTGCTCAGGAAGCGAAGAGAAGGGAGCACCCTACTGACAGCCTTCTGGGTGCCTGGCTCTGTGCACGGACTCCACGACCATTAGCTTCCACTGCAGCCTTGGGTAGTGCTTGTTCAATCACACGTGGAGAAAAGTCTGTGGGGACTGTTGGGTGAGAAGAGGACAGCACTGAAGGTCGTATGGCACTGGGCTGGGGGTCGAGAGACCCTGCTCTGTCTTTGGTTTTGTGGCTGGGGCAGGTCCCTGCTTTGCTCAGCCTCAGTTTCCAGGTCTGTGAGCCTAGATCATCTGTGGGGTCCCCTCTAATGCAAACCTTCTACAGATCTTTGCCAAAGGCACCAGGGCTGGAAAGGCTTCAAGAGGGAGGGGTGTAGGTTGTGGGGGCGTTTGGGGGAAACTGGAGTCCACAGAATCGAGCTTTAGCTAAAGGCTGGCCCTGGTGGAGCAATTTTTCTTGGGATATAGCCACAGCCACCGCGTATTTAGCACTGGGCCGGTGCAACCTCATCAGGGGGTTGTTGACACCATGGGCTCTGGGGCCAGGCCACCTGGCTTAGAATCCCAGCTCTGCCACTTAATACTGCATGAGCCTGGGCCAGCTGCTTAACCCATCTGCCTCAGTTTCCACACCTAAAAAGTGAGGCTCATTATAGCACCCACGTAATAGTGCTGCAGCGAGGGCTAAGTATGTTGATGCGTGATGCACACGCAGCACTTAGAATGGTGAGTGTAATTAACTCATAACTCATTTATTTCTTTATTTCTCATGTTCAAGTGAGGAAATAGAGGCATAGAGGGCTTCAAGAAAGGAATAAAGACCTGTGAGTTGCAAGTAGGCCTCCCTGTGTGTCTAATGTCCTCTAATGTAACGCTTTATGTGGGGCTTTGCGGACTCAGTGGCCCCAATCCCTACCGCTCCCTGCTATACCACACCCAGCCGGGTCTCCTCACTTAACAGGACAGCGGAGGGCACTTGGCAATGCCTGCGGCACCTCTACCACCCCTGCCTTGCCCCTTGGGTTTCCATGGGTAGCATCTAGCCTGGCCCCTGACCCCCCCACACCTGGCTGTGGCTCTCCCCTGCCGTCCTGCTGCCTGCCCCTCCTCCACTCTGCACCAGAGATACGGATCCCCTTGGCTGTGATGTCACTGAGGGCTGAGATGAAATCCTAGTGATACGGTAGGGTCTGGGACTTACCATGCACGCAGGAAGTGCTTTGCTGTGGAGTGGTGGGGCAGTGAGAGCAAAGGGTAGCCGAGAGGGGCAGAGGCAACAGGCAAGTACATTACTGGCTTTCTTTCCTGGCTTTTAAGTGTGGGCATAAGGAGGAGAAGAAATGAGGTCTGGCCACCCCCATCTCCTAGCTGGCTTTCTTTGGGGAAGGCCACCTCGTTGGCTCTTATGCATACAGCAGAGGTCCCAACGTAAGACGCGATGCCGTGGGGATTTGTCCGGGAACTCCACCAGACTCTCCATCCAGAAACCCAGGGTCTATTCCCTCCTCCTAGCCCTCCCTTACTCCCTCCCTGTAACCCAAATCTTCCTCTCTGTCAAGGCACACCTTTCCAGGATACCAGGGGCACTGTTCCATCTAACCGCAGCCTGGCTGGATGTTATGGTCACCTGGGGAGCTCAAAAAATACTGTCCTAGCTGAATCTCTGGGGGAGGGGCCTAGGCCTGGCTGGATGTTATGGTCACCTGGGGAGCTCAAAAAATACTGTCCTAGCTGAATCTCTGGGGGAGGGGCCTAGGCATCATTACTTTAAATTCTCCAGATGATTCCAATGCCTTTTCTCTAGAGCAGTGGTTCTCAAATTTGAGCGTGTATCAGAATCCCCTGGAGGAATTGTTAAAACACAGATTGCAGAGTCAATAGGTCTGTAAATTCCATGAGGTCTGGAATTTAAGTTCCCGACAAGCTATCAAGTGATGCCAATGCCGCTTGTCCCCAGAGCACACACACTTTGAGGACCACTGTCTTAGAGGCCCACTGCTTTGCAGCTACCCTGACAGCTTCGGGTCTTTTAGGCCTGTCTCTTTTTTGAAGGCAGGTCCCCGAGGGCAGGAACCACTTCTGAGACCATCTGGTGTCCCCCCCAGTCAGTCCTCTCCCCTCCCTCCACCCTCTGCCCCACCTTCCATTAAACCGACCTCTGATCAGCTTTGTGGTTCTTGGTCTCACTCCCTGGGACAAGTGCTTAAGAAATACGTGCTGGTTCATTAAGGCAAGGTGAGGTGGACAAACGAGGTAGCGCTAGCTGAGAGTCCATACTGTCTTGTATCAGTCGGAACACGGGGCAGGGGCTGAAGCTGCTGCAGAGGTACTTGGAGCTAAAGTAGCATTGTTGGAATAAGGGGGGGCTGTGTCCAAAGTGGACCCACACTTTGTTGATGTGAGGCTGGGGCATGTGTTTGATCATGGTCTGAATCATATTTCTTAATAGTAAAAATGATAAAACACACAAAAAGAAGGCATTCCCTTTTCCTTTCCTTGGCCAGGCTAGAGATGTTGGGAGGACAGGTAGAGGGGTCTCTGCTGGAGATGGTGATGTCTTCATCATCTTCTAGGAGGTCTTGGGCCTTGAGGCAGCAGACAGTCGTGAGAGCTTGGGGGCTGGCCCCTGGGGGTGTGGGGTGGAGTTGTCCTTGGAAACCGGAGGGAGTTGGGCTGGAGCCAGGTGGAGGCGAGGTGAGATGGTGGCAGGCCCTTCAGCCCTGGGGGGCAGGGACTTGGAGTCTGAGCCAAGCAGTCAACAGGTGAATGGGACGTGCCCACATCAGCACCCCGAGGACAGGGATTTGGTCTGTTTTGTTCCATGCCATATCCCCAGTACCTAGAAGAGAGCCTCATGTACAGTGGATACTCAGCACATCTTTGTGGAATGAACGAGAGAATGTGAATTGAGCCCCCGTCATGTGCCCAGCAATGAAGACACAAAAAGATGCTTTACCCACTGTCTCTACTCTGCAGGTGCTTCACCATCTAATGCCCAGGGACATCGCACACAGCCTGACAAGGCCCTGAGCTCTCTGCCTTGTGCCCCCCCAGTTCTACCAGTGGGGCTGTGGGTGGGGCTGTGGTTTGTTTTCTCCTGTTTGCCAAGGGAAGTCACAGCCTGTCCCTTTGCCTTGTTTATAATTGGTTTGGGGACAGCACCTGCCCCAGCCCCCTGCAGTCCTGAGGGGTGTGGAGTGGCCAGGAGGTGACACACTATACTGTCTATCCCCCGCCGCCTCTTGTCCGCTCCTGGCTCTAGCCAGGTGCACTCAGCTGCCCTGCCCGGGCGGTGCTGGCTGGCTCTGCTTCGGGCTGAGTGGAGCTGTTGAGCTGGGGGCCCTATGTTGTTGAGAGGTGGGGACGCAGGCCCAGGGACCCGGCAACCCCTGGCCTTCAGTGCCGTCTGAGTCAATGGCGTGCACTATGCTGTCCAGGTCGGGTGGGTGAGAACAAGAACATCGCTTCTCCCTCAGGGAGCTGATGGCCTAGCCAGGGAGTCTCGGTGACGGCAGAGGACAGAGGAAGGCAGAGTGATAGGAGATAGTACGGAATAACGTACCAGATAAACATAAACGTGGCAGCATTTGGCCCTTTGCTTCCTTGAGCCTCTTGCTAGCATGGAGACCGTGACTCGGTTTAGGCCCTCAGCCCTCCCACCATCCGGGCCCCAGAAAGGGCAGCTCTACTGCTCCCTGGGCCCTCCCACCTGGGGGTCACCTCTGCAGGCCCAGGAGGCTTCCTTTCTGGACAAGTCCTTCCTTCCTGGAGGACTAGAGGCTGCTGAGTGCGAGGGAAGCCCTAAGCCACCTACCTGCCACATGGAAGCCCTGGGCCGTGGGGGATGTGGTGCCAAATGGGGCCCAACTCAGGCCTCTTTGGACCTGCCTGCTGCTGAGCCCCCAGACTTGGGCCTCAAACCTGGGGCCAGGGCCTCTGCTCCCCCACCTCTGGCACCTTCTTTCTTCCCCCTTGTTCCTCTCCCCGCAGCCCATCGAGTTCCGTAGCGTCTGGAGCACTGGCCCTCATGGTGTGCACCTCTCCCTCTCCTGTCCTGTCTCCCCTTCTCTCCGTCCTCTTTATGTCCTTTTCTGCCCCCCTCCTTCTTTTGATGTGTTCAGAGGGTGCTGAGGCCCACCCCCCAGTACCTTCCCCAGAGTGAGCCTCCAAGTCCTGCTGTCAGGGACCCAGAGGAGAGGCCCGGGGGAGGGTGAGGTGGGTGTGAAGCTCCTCAGCCTGATGCGGCCCCCATCCGTGGCCGGGCAGGGTGGGAGGTGAAAGAGGCTATGGGCTGAGGGACAGCTATCTGCCTGGCCAGCTGGGGAAGGGGGCCCTCCCTAGACAGCCCTGAGCAACATCAGGTACTCCAGACCTATGACTAACTATAGGGTCACCCAGTTCTTTAGACCTAATTATAGTATTTTTCAAAGCCAGGTGTGAGAAGAAAATATTAGAACTTTCATTTCTATTTATTTATATCTCATCCTTTTCACTCTTTTATATTGCAAAATACGGCACCGTTGCTGAAAAGACCATGAACGTACATGTACAATGTAGCAAATTATTATAAAAATGAACCCCTAGGTCACCACCACCCAGATGAATGAACATAATGTCACTTGTACTCCAAAATCAACTTGTGTGTCCCTCCCCCGCCTGCGGAGGTAACCACTATCCTGACTTTTATGATAATCAGCTCCTTGCTTCTTTTTATCCTGTAGCCCAAGGGATGTCTGTACCGCTTAGTAATAGAGTTTAGTTTTGCCTGGCTTTGAATTTAACACAGATGGAATGACACTGGACATGTTCTTTGTCATGCTTTTCCCATCCAGCATATTTGTGAGAGTCATTCATGTGTGTAGCTGTAGTGTGTTCATCTTCATTGCTGTAGAGCATCCATCTGCTACTCATGAACCTGTGGGCTGCTTCCCTTTTTTTGGCTACTAGCAACAATGCTGTAAGAATACTCTTGCGTGAGCTCCCTAGTGCACTGGTGCATAAATTTCTTCAGAGTGTATATAACCTGGCGTGGAATTGCTAGAGCACAGGGCGTACAATGCGTATTTTAGCTTTAGTAAATATTTTGTTAAGTGGTTATACCAATTTACTCCTTGCTAGTGACACGTAGAGATCCTGTTGCTCCATATCTTTGTCAACATTCGGTTTTGTTAAACTGTGTGATTTCTACCGTGCTGGTGAGCGTGGAACCGTATCTCATCATGATGTAAATTACATTTTCATTCTCTTTTTTTTCATAGATCTACTGATATTTTGGTGTATGTTTGCTAACGTGCATAATATAGTCATGCATTGGTGTCTATATAAGGGCTTTATGAGGAAAGAAGCACATCTTGAGGGTCCTCGAAATTTTTTATTGATAGGAATGTCTGATCAAAATATGATAGTTGACAGACCATTGTAACATTGAATGCTAGGAAGGGGGCTGGTGTATAGCTTGGGAGTGGGAGGGTAATATTCGATCTTGAGAGGAGACCCCCCCGCCAAGTGGCAGTGCCTGCGAGGGGGCAGCCTTTCCTCAGAGGGGAGTGAGCCCCCAGAGTACCCGCCACCCTTCAGGCCCTCCTGCCTGGCACATCTGGCAGGAGAAGGGGAGACACCAGGGCTAAGCCCCCGGCAGGTGTGCCCTTCAATTTAGAATTGGTGGGTGCTGTCTTTATTAGGTGCTTTTAGGGCAGTGGTTAGTTAAGTGGTTCTTTTTTTTTTTTTGAGACAGAGTCTCGCTCTGTTGCCCGGGCTACAATGAGTGCCGTGGCGTCAGCCTAGCCCACAGCAACCTCAAACTCCTGGGCTCAAGCGATCCTTCTGCCTCAGCCTCCCAAGAGCTGGGACTACAGGCATGCGCCACCATGCCCAGATAATTTTTTCTATATATATTTTTAGTTGGCCAGATAATTTCTTTCTATTTTTAGTAGAGATGGGGTCTTGCTCTTGCTCAGGCTGGATTAAGTGGTTCTTAACTGGGGGTGATTTTGTCCCCCCCAGGGGACATTTGCCACTGTCTAATGACATTGGCCAGGGATACTACTAAACATCCTAAAATGCACAGGACAGCCCTCCACAACAAATAATTACCTGGCCCTGGGTGTCAGTGTTGTCATGGGCAGGAAACTCTGATCCAAGAAAAGAGCCAGGAAACTGAGATTTGCCGCAAACTTGCTGCATGGCCTCAGGGAAGTCACTTAAGTGTGCTGAACCTCAGCCTCATCATCTGAACAATGGGGTAAGGAGGGTTGCTGTCCCTCCCCTTCACGGGGCTGTCGTCAGGATGGGGGAGATGGGGGACACACAGGCATGTGAGGAGGTGGCCCTGCAGACGGTCGTGTTCCGGTGGAGGCAGGGCTTCCCAGCACTGGCCCTTCTTCCTTGACTGTGTTCTCTGTCCACTGAGCTGGAGGCGTCAGGTGACCAGCCTTGAGCCTGGGTCCTCGTTCATGTGGTTCCCCCATAGCCCTGAGGGCCCCAGCCTTTTGATGAGGGCTGCAGAAATGAGGGGCTCTCTGGGAGCCCTGGGGCCCAGACAAAACCATCTCCGACTTTGTCCTTAGCTGGACGGGAGTCCAAGGTTGTGGGGGTGATAAGAGGTGTTTATCATGTTCCTTATCTGAGGCCCCACTGAGGTCCAGGGCAGTGAAGGGTGGGAGGCAGAGGTCATCTCTGGGGGCTCCGTACACCCAGGCCAGGCTCCTACTCATCCTTTGGGTCCTTCTGGAGTTTGCTATCCCAGGGAGGGCCCACTTTAGGGTCAGAGTCTAGGTCGGTCCTCCCTGAGCCTCTCTGACCTTCCTTGTCTGAGTTTGCCTCACCTCGTTGGCATCCTACCTTTTCCAGGAGCCACAGCCTGCCTCCCCCTCCCCATGCTGCACTCTTCCTTCCTGCAGTGCTCTCACGGAACGCCCGCAAACCATCCACCCTGGGGTGTGGATGACTGGCCTTTCTTGACAAGCAGTATTTACCTATCAAAGATAAGAATCCCTCAGCCACCAGAAAAAAGCACTCAGTTAAAATCTCTGTCAAATCTCCTTGATAGGCTGCTAGGAAAGTACTTTGGGGCTGCAGAACCACTAAAACCGCATGTGAGGCAGGCACATTGCTCACAAGTGAAAACTGTAGGGGCTTGGCCCTTCGCAGGGCTCCCTGGGCTTACGCTCGGCCTCAGGGGCCATTTCAAGGTGCGCTACGGTAAGACTTCCAACTGGGTGTCTGGAGGCCCTGGGAAGGCCCAAGGTCAAGGTGGCAGGTATGTGGTCAGTCAGAAAGATGACGAACTGTGGGGCTTCTGGCTAGAAGGACGCATGTCTCTGGGAGGGGCTGGCAGGAGGCCTGGGTTGGGGTTAGGCCCACGCTGGTCCTGGGGGGGCTCTGACTCCAGTGAAAGCTGGACCGGGGGTGGGGGGGGCTCTGACTCAGTGAAGTTCTTGCCTCCCGGAGTCTCTGCAGCTTGGGTGGCTGGGGCCGTCTGAGGCCAGGCTGGGCGGGGGGTGCTGTGAGAGGCTCCTTCTGGGGGACGGAAAGGCACCGTAGGTGGCCTGGCCGGGTGGGTGAGATTGGAGCAGGCTGCGGGTCGGCCGCGGTGTGTGCGAGAGGCCTTCCGGGGCTGCGGTTCCTCTGTGCTGTGAGTAATCCTCGGCCACATTTGCAGCTCCCAGGGGATTGTGCAACTTCCTCTGAGGCTGAGGTGCAGGGGGCTGGGTGAGAAACAGTGCAGGGGAAATGAGGAAACTGGGCCTGGTGCTGGGGTGGGGGCGCGGGCCTGGGCTCCGGCCCCCGGAGGAGCTGGGCCTTCCAGGGGGGCTCCTTCCAGGGGGCTGCCCTCTGCCAGGTATGAGGGTGAGCGTGTGTGTGCGTGTGCGCGTTTGTGTGCGTTTGTGGTGTCTTTGGGGAGGTGGGTGAGTGGGGACGTGGCCCTCAAGCTGCATTGGTGTCCGATGTCTTTTGAGGAGGGCTAGGGGCGGCTCTGAGCAGGGCCGGGGCTGGGAGCAGGTTGGGGGAGGAAATGGAAGCAGGTGGCCAGGGAGAGGCTCCTGCCCAGGCTCAGGGAGGAGCGCGGGGTGGCGGAAGGTGTGTTGCGAGGTTCTGGTGAGGAGGTCACGGGCATGGTGTGCCTAGGGCAGCACCACAGCGAATACCCATTCATGTTAGGGGCTGGGGGCATGTACTCTGTGTCTACCTGCTTTGTAGCTACGTGATCCTGGCAAGTTACTTACCCTCCGGCTGCCTCAGTTTCCTCATCTGTGAAACAGAGATGACAATTACAGAACCCACCTCATGGGTTCGTTCTGAGAATTAAAAGACTGTCCTCATGTGGAGTGCTCAGCACAGAGCCTGGCACCCACCAAGTAAGCACTCTGCACAGGTTAACATTTTACCTGTACGTGGTATTTGTGTGCAGACAGCAAAAACCCACCCCGGGAGGGCTCCTGGTGATTATTGCTGACGGTGGAGATTTGAGTTGGAACTGGGAATAATTATGAGAGCTCATGCTGGCTTGGACTCGGGCCATGTCAGGTGCTGTGCCGAATGCTTTACTGACCCTCACAGTCACCCTGTAGGGAAGATGCTGTTATCATCCCCATTTTACAGATGGGGATGCCAAGGCGCAGAGGGGTCTGGGGACCTGCCACAAGGCAGTGATGTCAGTGAAGGAGGGATGCAGAATTGTCCCCCCAGCCCTCAGGTGGGCCCCCCCACGCCCTGCCCCTTCCCTGGGTTTGGCTAGAGATGGGTGGGTGAGGAGGAGATAGCAGGGCCGGCTGTGAAGGGTGTGAAGGCCGGCCTTGCAGCCTGTGGGCTCTGGCCAGGGAGACCTGTCTTCTCTCTGTCCCATCTCCAATTAAGTAATCAACAGATTAAAGAGTTAAGTTAATATAGGGAATGGTTTTTTAGTAGTTAGATTTGGAGTGAACTTCCTTGGAGGCTCCCTGCCAGTGTAGTCTTAAGAGACGGGCTTGGCCAGGTGTGGTGGCTCATACTTTGGGAGGCCGAGGTGGGGAGGATTGCTTGAGGCCAGGAGTTCGAGACAAGCCTGGGCAACATAGTGAGACCCCTAGCTCTACAAAAATATTAAAATAGACATTAGCCAGGTGTAGTGGTGTGTGCCTGTATAGTCCCAGGTACTCAGGAGGCTGAGGCAGGAGGATCACTTGTGCCCAGGAGTTTGAGGCCCCAGTGAGCTGTGATCATGCCACTGCACTCTAGTCTGGGTGACAGAGTGAGATTCTGTCTCAAAAAAAAAAAAAAAAAGAGGGTCCTAAGACCACTCGCCTGGTGGGCAGTGTGGTGCAGTGGTCGTGACTGAGGCTTCAGACTCAGACAGCTCTGGCTCTGAGCTCTGGCTCTGAGCTCTGGCGGAGCCACTGACTGCGGCCACATTTAAAACGGGGGTAATAGCAGTTCCTGCCTCCTAGGGTGACGGTGAGGATGAAATGAGATGCCATGCTTAGCAAGGCCTGGCCCGCGGCATCCGACAGACGGGTGCCGTTACTAGGCACCTGTTTCAGAGATGGTCACGTACCAGGCTGTGAGTTGGGCTACACAGACATCTTTGGAATGATATTTTCAAACTGTGAATCAGGGCCATAATATTGTCATGAAACCAGTGTAGTGGATCTCCAGGAGCATTTTTTTAACGAAAAAGAATAAAATAAAAAATATTCAACTGTCTCTAACAACGACTTTAAGTATTGTTTTGTAGAACACTGTTGTGTGTGTGAGTGTGTATGTGTGTGTGTGTTTGTGTCCAGGGTCAAACAAAATATATTTTTCTGTGAGTCATGGTGAAAAACTTTGGGACCAGTGCTTTAGAGATTCTCTCCCTCCTGGGCAGTGTTTACTGAGCACCTACTGAGTACAACACCCAGCACCAGTGCTGGAGCCAGAGTTCTGTCCTCTGCAAACCTGACGCTCTGGCTGGGGGGTCAGGCCAGTCCTTTGCAAGGTGGCTGACATGTCTGTGGGTCAGCAGGGGCAGGGGCTGGGGGTGGTCAGGGAGGGCTTCCTGGGTGATGGCCGTGTGGTGGGTAGGAGGAGTGGGAGGAGACGATGCCTGAGCATCCAGGGGCCAGAGAGCCACCGACGAAGACGGGAGGCTCCCTGCCAGGAGCTGCCCATGCTAGCTAAAGCGGAGGGTTGTGTAGGGGTTGTCTGAGGGCACTGGGCGAGGGCCGTGCCTGCCTGCCCTGGCTGGGGTCGGGAAGGGTAGCAGAGGACTCAGGCTTCCCACTGCCTGACCCCCGCAACTTGCAGGATCTGCAGGGGTGGTGGGTGGGACCCAGGGCCCATGGCTCAGCCATTTCCTCCTCTTACCTTGGTTCCTGGAAGCTCCTGAGCTTTCTCCTCCCCCTCTGCAGCCCCCACTGGCTCTGGTGGGCCTGCCTGCGACCTGGCTCTCACCTCTGACCCTGGTCCAGAAGCCACAAGTCTTTCTACCATTTAGATCCCTGCCCTGGCAAGTGTGTAGCCCAGTCAGAGCCTCAGTTTCTCCATCTGTAAAGGGGGCATACTAAGCCAGGAGCAGCCAGCCTCCTGAGTGGTGATGCCTGTCTCGTGACCTGATGCAGACAAAGTGTCTGTAGGAAGTGTGGAGTGCTCCGGGGGGTTACTATTGTCGTCTCAAGGCTGGGAGGGCCGGGGAAGGTCATGAGGACGCCAGCCGCCTGACTGGAGATCCTCCTGCCCCCACACCCCGTGACCCAGGGCAGTGGGAGGAGTGGTAGGGAGACGCCTGTGACCCATGGCTGGGGATATCCCCGGCTCTGAGCAGAGGTGGCCTGGCAGGAGACTCAGAGGATGAGACCCAGGCCTGGCGCGGGTCTGGGAACCCCACCCTCCAGAGCCCCAGCCTGCGTTCCGCAGTGCAGGAGCCCCGGCTTGGGGTCTGTGGTGCCTGGTGGAGCCTGGTGGAGGGCGGTAACCTGGGACTGATACGCAGGGGCGATTGCGAGGGAGCTCTGGGTGGCTCCCGGCCTGCTGAACACAGAGCCCAGGGGCTTAGGCATAGCTCCCACAGTAGAATGTGGTGTTTAATGATCGGTCACATATAGTAAGTACCTACAGTGTGCCGGGCACTGTGCTGAGCACTTTTGTATATTTGTAAATTTAATCTCACAATAACCTAATATAGGTTATCCCATTTTACAAATGAGGAAACTGAGGCCCAGAGAGGTTCAGTCCCTCACCAATGGGTTACCTGGCCACTCACTGAGTGGCAGTGCTGGGTTGAGGGCAGGAGTTCTGGATTCAGGCTGCCAGGGTTCAAATCCAGTACCTCCCACTAGCAGAGGGCCCTTGGACAGTGACTAAATCTCCCTGACCATTAGTTTCTTCCTCTGTTGCTGTGACGTGGTGACTGTAAAGTGCTTAGCACGCAATCAGGGCCCAGTAAAGGGGACCCACTTTGTGATCTCTCCTGCCCATAGCAGTAGCCTGCTGTGTGACCCTTGGCCAGTTTTCTGGTCTCGGGGATCCCCGTGTCCTCAGTTGTGTGACATAGGGTGCCGATCCCTCCTTTGCCTCTTTCAGTAGGGTTGGGGAGGGCCCCGGGCGGGTCCCGAGGGAGGCCTTCGGTAAGCAGAAGTGCTGGGCTACTGGAACCCAAGAGCGGCCGGGAATCTTTCAGGGCCTGCGGCTGCCTGCAGGTCTCTGCACTTTGTGTGTCCTGTCCAGCTTCAGGCCTTCGTGTTTCCCATGGATCCCTGTGGGTGTTTCAGCTAGTGATCCCAGATCTGCTCCAGGTTTTCCCAGGATGTTTTCTGTGGAAGGGTTGGCGGTCAAGCAGGCATGGGAGAGTGGGAGTCAAAGAAAGCAGAAAGCAAAACAGGTGAGGGACTGGGGAGAGGATGGTTAAAGGATACAAAGCTTGAATGAGACAGGAGGAGTAGGTTTGGTTTTTTGGTTTTTTTTTTTTTTGAGACAGAGTCTCACTCTGTTGCCCAGGCTAGAGTGCCATGGCATCAGCCTAGCTCACAGCAACCTCAAACTCCTGGGCTCAAGCGATCCTCCTGCCTCAGTCTCCCTGGGATTACAGGTGTGAGCCACCGCGCCTGGCCTTGTTTTTGGTTTTGAGGGCTGTTGCACAGCATGGTGAATATAGTAAATAATAATGGTTTGTACCTTATAAAATCACTAAGTAAATTTTAAATGTTTGCACCATCAAAAACGATAAATATTTGAGGTAATAGATATGTTACTTGGCTTAATTTAATTATTCCACATGGTATTCTTAAGTTATAACATCACTTTGTACCCTGTAGACATATACAACTATAAAAAAATAAAATGGGTTTCTTTGCTGCAGGACTTCTCAGAACCTTTGATATGCTGATATTTGTTGGGCGTATCTAATATAGGGTCATGATATACTCCAGGGCTGTGGTACCCAACCCTCGGGCTGTGGCCTGGTACCGGTCCATGGCCTATTAGGAAAACGGCATCACTGTCTGAGCTCCACCTCCCCTGACCCCTGCCCCTCCCACCCCATCGATGGAAAAATTATCTTCCATGAAACCTGTTCCTGGTCCCAAAAAGGTTGGGGACCACTACCCCAGGGTATCTCAAAGACCTGGTGGTTAAAGCCTCATTTTCCAGAGGGAGAAACTGAGAACTAGAGTGAAGCTTTGGAAAGGATTTCCCAGGTCATACAGTTCTCTGTGACAGAGCAGGGGCTAGACCCCAGCGCTCCTGACTCCATAACCAGTGCTCTGGCTGGACACCTCCTCCTTTTCCTCCTTGTTTTGTTCTTCTCAGAGGAATGCTGTGTGCAGTGCTGCTCCCTTCCTGAGTGCTCCTCGCCTTTCTCTGGCCCCCTCTGTCTGGCTCCCAGTGTCACAGGGTGTCCTGTTCCCACTGGGCATGGCTGAGACGGAGCTGTACCCGGCGTATGGCTCCTGGGAGGTCTCCCCAGGCGCTGGATGGCGATGAGACTTTATCCCAGCTGCAGGGCCCCTAGCAAGTCAGTTCCCTTTTCTGAGTCTTAATCTCCACAACTGTATAATGAAACTCATCATCTTGTCTGTCATTGGAGTTGTTGAGAAATTTAGCTCTGCTATCATATGTGAATGTGCTGTATTAATTTTCAATCCATGTACAGATTTCCATGAGTCTAACAATTTTTATCATCCTGGGGGCAACGAGGACATGGAAATCTAGCAGGGGATCTTGCATCGTTAGGACTCCTAAGTTATGATCCCCCGACATTTGACGTCCACCCTTTAGCATATTGCCACCCCTCTCTTGTCTCAGTTCTCCTGTCCACCCCTGAGGTGGGCCAGTCTGGCTGACTCTAGGGACCCATTTCACAGGTGAGACACGAGATGAGGCATGATTTTCAAGTTGGGGACCCAATTTTCCTAGTTTCCTGCTGGAAGTTGGTGTTAGAGCTGGGAGAGAAAGTCAACGCATCTTCGTGCCTCAGTTCACTCTGCCTTGAGCAGGGAGTCCCCACCAGCTCTGCCCACCCCTCTGATACCTGCCTCCCTTCATGGAGGGAGGCTGCCCACCTGGCTTGTGGTGGGAGTGCAGGTGGGCATGCCGAGGGACACAGCAGATAGGGCAGAAATACTCCAGGCCCTATGCTGACTGTGGGGGGCTCCAAGTGACAGGCCAGGGCTGTCTCGTCTCCCTGATAGAGTCTCCTCTCCCGGAGGTCTGTTTGCCCAAGTTATTCTTATCACTGACTCATTATAGTGTCTATTTTTAGCCCTGTTTCTAAGTGTTGCCAACATCTGGTGCAGCCAGTACTGAAGGAGGGGGGTTGGCAGGGGCGACCCCTTTGGGCATTTCTGAGGACTGGAGCCTCTGGCAGGAGAGCAAGGACAGAGTATTCTATTTCCTGCACCTAGGAAACTTGAAGACGGGCACGCAGTAGGTGTCCTATTCATGCTTATGCATCGATTGCCCTCCTCATCCTTCCAGCTCTAGCTCCTGTGTGCGATGGTGTTAGCGTATAGCTGGAGAGCAGGGGCTGAAGGTGTTTATCTCATAGGCTTTCTTGCGTCCAGCCCTTGGGGTCCAGTTGACCTCTGACCCCTGCAGAGAGGGGCTTCAGGGGCAGGAGGCAAGCCCCAATATGGGCACCTGTGACAGCCACCACCAAAGGAGAAGCCCACAGATATTATAGAGAGGGAGTGTAGCACAGTGGTTAGATGTGCAGGCTCTGCAGCCAGACTGCCTGGGGTTGAGTCCTGGCTTTGCTACTTCCTAGCTGTGTGAACTTAGGCAGCTCATCAACCTCTCTGGGCCTCAGTTTCCTCATCTGTGAGATGGGGATGGGAGTGTAGTGTTGTGGGGATTAAGTAAGGAAACAATGTATGAAGTGGCTAAATAGAAAGTGCTATATGATAGAGGGATGTTGGTGTCAGTATAGTTGTATTATTATTAATGAGCAGCTCTGTATGTGACATCCTGTTGGGGTGAGTTGGGTAAGAGGCTTCTCAGCTTTTCTCTGGGTGAGATGAAGCTTGCAGTGGGGCTCAGAGGGGCCAGTTATACCCAGGCATCATCACGATGGTGGCAGTATCTGCAAGGCTACAGCAGGGGGTCAGCAGTGCACAGGTGGGTTGGAATCTGGGCTTTGGCACTCACAGGTTGGGCGACCTTGGGTGAGTCACTTAGCCTTTCTGAACATCCATTTCTTTATGTACAAGACAGAGATTGTAATACCTAGGCCAGGGGTGGGGAAACTTTTCAGATTGGAAGGCCACGTTAGTTTAGCTGTAATCAAATAAGGCTGCCTTCAAGAAACTTCAATTAGATGTACTTAAAAGTGTACACTATTTTGTAAAAATCTAACTACTGGGTACTTAATAATTTCAAAAAATGAAAACTGTTAATTTTAAAGTTAAGTAAACTTTTAATGACTTTGTTGTGTCTGCTTTTTGTTGGAAGGCATTTGAATATTTGGTTGCAACTTGGAGGTCTGTAGTTTCAGTTGATCTTCTAGATCGGTGGTCCCCGATCCCTGGGCCATGGCCTAGTACCAGTCCATGGCCTGTTAGGAACTGGGCAGCACATCACCGCCTGAGCTCTGCCTTACCCTCCACCCCTGTCCCCTGTCCGTGGAAAAGCAGTCTTCCGTGAAACTGGTCCCTGGTGCCAAAAAGGTTGGGGACTGCTGCTCTAGATGGGTGACAGTCGTTTGTGACCTTAAGGGCATCTTGATTTGGGTTAAGTAGGGGAACGTAGATTCATTTGCAGCAATTAAGTGGTTGAAAAGCAAAAAACCATTTTTCAGACATGTTGCCAAAGGCATGGGTATTCTACTGCATTTTTCCATATTTCAATTGGATCTTTTTTAGCGTCAAACAATGACTTTAAAATGTCATCTACTGAGAGCTCAATGAAGTCCATCTGTGGTTCTTTAGGTGCCTTGGTGATATCAGCTAGGTGAGGCTGAAATGCTAATCTGAGTGTGATGTCATGATTCCCAAAGTCAGTGAACCTTTCATTGTCTTCTCCAATTAATAGGCCTATAACAGCTGCATATACTTCAGATGATTCACGTATATCATCCTGCTCATCAATGACCTTTGCTAACTGGGGATAATGTTCATCAGAAATTTCTTTTTGAAGAAATATTTTGAAAAAAGATAGCTTTTTTTGAAATGCTTAGAATTTTTGCCACATATCATATATAGACTTAGTTTTACCTTGCAAATAAATATTTAAATTGTTTTGATTTGATGTGATATCACACAGAAATGCTATGTTCCTATAGAAATTGTCTTTCAGCAATTCACATTGCTGATTCTGTTCTTCATAGAATTTAACTATCTATTCTTGCAGAGATAAAATTTTGGCTAATACCTGTCCCTGCGATAGCCAACACACTTTAGATTGATGCAGCAAATCCACACTGAATACCTCATTGTTCAACTTTAGCATGGTACAAAACTGATGATACTGTGTTGGATTTGCATGAATACACTTAACAATACTTATAACTTGTTGCAAAGTGTCCCTTAAAATAGTAGCTTTGTAGCTTTGGCACATAGAGTTTGCTGATACGAGATACAATGAAAAGAAGTGAGAGCGTCTGGATCTGTTAATACTTTTTTTTTTAATCTGTGCAATAAACCCTTCATGTTTTCCTGTCATAGAAGGTGCACCACCTGTACATACACTTACTAAATTTACCAAATTCAGTCCAACTTCACATTTGTCTTGAAAGCTGTTGAAGATATCTATTCCCTGTGTTCTGTTCACAAGAGTGCCCAAAGCAAGTAACTCTTCATAGCAAAGAAAATCTTCTGTTATGACCCGAATGAAGTATATAAAACCTGTGCCAAGTCAATAGTATCAGCTGATTCATCCAAAGTGATTGAATGATATATATTTTCCTTTTGAAGTATTGCATGAAGCTGTTCTGATAAGTTGAAGGCTAATTCATGCTGCTGATCAGTTATGGTTCTCCTTGAAAGAAGCAGTTGTTTGTACTTTGAAATGTACTGGGGTCTAAGCATCCTACAACTTTGACAATGCATTCTTTCACAATTTCCACATCACTGAATGGCTTCCCTTTTTTCCTGAGTATATAAGCTACTTAATAAGTTGCCTCAGTGGCATTATTTCCAGGTCTTATTGCTGCTTGAAAGAATTGCCATTGCTTTTCATCTTTTAATTTCTGCAATACAACCTTTTTTGCACCTCTCCCTCTAATTTAAAATATTTATGATCCTTATGAGTGTTATTACACAATGCTGATGAGCATTGAATTTCTGTAATGTTGATATTGCAGTATCACAAAGCAAACAAATCATCTTATCTTTAGCAGAAACAAGATAATATTGCAATTCTCAATCCTCATTAAAAAAAAATCTGTTTTCTTCCTTCAGCGTTCTCTTGGTATTCTTTGATATGATGGGCTGTTAAACGGACAGAATTAAAAATATCGTTGAGCTATGCAACTATGCACAAATTCCACTTCAAACAGAAACACAGTGCACCGTTGTCAAAAGTTGATAACAGCCTGGTGTGCTCGATCCCCGTAAACTCTCGCCAACCAGCCTGGTGCAGTAGTGGCGCCAGCCAGGCGGGCGAAGTTAGAACTAAATCATGAGCGTAGCAGCCGTCAATTTAGTCCTTATGGCTTACTAATGTTCTAATTGTGCCAGTCAATCTGGGAAAATTGTTTTATAATTTGGTATTTTAAATATGTTCATTTTAGGCCGGGCGCAGTGGCTCACGCCAGTAAACCTAGCCCTCTGGGAGGCCGAGGTGGGTGGATCGCTCGAGGTCGGGAGTTCGAGACCAGCCTGAGCGAGACCCCGTCTCTACTAAAAATTGAAAGAAATTATATGGACAGCTAAAAATATATATAGAAAAAAATTAGCCAGGCATGGTGGCACATGCCTGTAGTCCCAGCTACTCGGGAGGCTGAGGCAGGAGGATCGCTTAAGCCCAGGAGTTTGAGGTTGCTGTGAGCCAGGCTGACGACACGGCACTCACTTTAGCCTGGGCAACACAGCGAGACTCTGTCTCAAAAAAAAAAAAAAAAAAAAGTTCATTTTAAAAATAAAGTATTAAAAATATAAAGGACGAACAAAAATGTATTAATAAAATAAAAAGATTTGTTTTGTAAAGTTTGGATTCAGTCAAAAGGCCACACTTAAGGACCTAGAAGGCACATGTGGCCTTAAGTCCGCAGGTTCCCCACCCCTGACCTGGGCCAAAGGGCATGATGTACATGCAGCATTTGTCCAGTGCAGCGTGCATGATAGGATCTGAATCCACAAGATTTTTTTGGGAGAGGGATGTTACTGTGTCCCTTTCCCATGTGAGTGATGGGGTCCCACTGCATTGGGAGTGATGGAGAACAGCTTGGCCCAAAGTTTGGAGGGGCAGGGACTGTGGCACTGGCTCTCCCCGAGCTATGTGATCCATACGCCCTACCTGCTTCCTCGGGGCTTCTGTAAGGTAAAGAGGCCAGAGAAAACTGTGGTCTTCAGACTCTTCCTCAGTAGCCCAGAAGGTGCCAGGGGACTGTCCGGGAGTGTGGTAGAGGCCTCCAGTTGGGAGCAGGTTGTCTGGCTCTCCCCACTCCCCACTGATGCCTTCTTGGTCCTCACACTGACTCCTCGTGCCTAATGGGAGCTGCTTCATTCTCATGTTTTATATATCGAGGTTCCAGGCAAATTGTTTCTGAAAATAGGTTTCTTCTGCTAAAATCAGCCTAGGACTCTCTGGTGGGTGACTTCCCAGGCTCCTTGTCCTCTGACATTCTGTGCCCTGCGGCCGCCATGGACTCTGGGAGGGGTGCTGACCTGTGCCGGGGCTCTGGTGTGCCGTGGGCACTGGACACCCCGCGTGCATGGAGACACAGCGGGGGCTGCTTCGTGGACGGCTGTTCTGGGCTAGAGCTTTGAGTGCCGCCTCGGCCCCGATGCACCCCGGGATGGGGGAGCCCTGAAGACAGTAGTCAATCCCATCGGTGGGGCTCACAGGAGGGAGCAGTGGTATTGGGCAGAAAGGCCCCTGCCACACAGCCGACATGTAGCAGGGGCTCAAGAAATTCTTGAAATGCATTAATGAAATGGTGCCAGCAAGGTGGTGGCAGCTCTTCCCCTACTGCCCTGCTCTTCCTTCTAGCCACCCCTCTTACCCGGCCCTGTTCTGTCTGACTCACCTTGAGCTACCCCAGGCCTGGATTCCAGGCTCAGCCTCATTCCTAATCTTGAGCAGAGACACTTCCCCAGTCTGAGTCTGTTTGTCCACCTGTATAATGAGGGGACGGGCTCGGCTTCAGAAGGTCCTTCTGAGTCCCACAGCCTCTGTTCCCAGGGCCTGGGGATGACTTCTCAGGGTGGGGTGAGGGTGGTAGAAGCTCCCCCCATATGTGTGTGCATGTGTATGTGCAGGAAGGACTCAGGGAAGTGGTCCTATCCGGGAAAGGTCCTCTCCTCCGACCAGGCAGGGCCCCTCAGGGCCCAGTGCTCCGAGACACGGCACTGTTGGGGCCTATAGGATGTGGTGTGGCCGCTGCTGCTCAGGCTGGGGGTGCCTGTGGGTGTCAGGGGATGGGCAGCCATCCAGCTGTGTCTGCTGGGCTGGGACTGCCACCGCGATTTTGTGTGTGACCTTCGGGGAGTGTGGGTGGCAGCCGTAGAAGCACATATTTGTGTCGTTATGACTGTGTGAAGGAGTGTGCATGTGGCATCTAGCTGGCGAGGGGCAAGGGCACTTAGCGCCTGTTGCCCGGGTGCTTCCTGGCTCTGAGGAGAATGGAAAGTGATTCATGTAAAGGAGCCCTCCCTATTTTGGCCCCAACCTCAGGTATAAGGTGGCCTGGATTCCTCCCTGTCCCCACTGCCCACCAGGTGCCCGAGTTCTCCCTCCTCCCTTGCCTCAGACGCTGTTTCTTGCTTGGGGTAAGTGGCTGCCTTCAGCTGCAGTCTGACACCCCTCTCAGGGGCATTTCAGAGGAGTCGGTGTGGGGACCGGGAGGCCATCAAGCCTCCTGAATCCTGGAGCCAGGCAATCCCCGCGCCAGAGGAAGTGGCCTGCCGAGGCCAGGGCTGGGACGCTGTGGTCAGCACCGGTACCAGCCAAGTGGTTTTCCAGCTTGAGAAGACCTGTGAGGGAGGGGAGGGGACAAGCCCCACCTGTCCACTGTCTGGCCCGCCATCCTTGCTGCAGCCAGCTGGTGACTCATTCCCCTGGGGAGTGAGCCGGCTCCTCTCCTCAGCACCCAGTGCCCTGGTGCAGGCCGGGTGGCCAGAAGTCCTGGGTGCCTCAGAAAACCTGTGGTGAGCCCAGGTCCCTAGCAGGCTGGGGAGGGGGGAGCAAGGCCCTCTGTATGGGGTGGGGGTCGCAGCCAGACTTCTCTTGCTCCTTCTCCTGGCCCCTGCACACATCTCCCTTCCTCTGGCCACAGAGGAAGCTGCAACCCCAGATTATGTAATGGATCCCAGATGCCTCACAAGTGAGCCGTCCAGCCATCGGCTAGACTCGGAGTCCCCTTTCCCCAGTGCCTGCCACCAGGACACATTCCCATTCCCCTCCGCGGGCTCAGTGGGGGGAGTGGGTGGTGCTTACCCACCTCTGGACAGGGCTGTGCTGCTTCAGAGGGGGTGGGGAGGCTTTCTCCAGGGACATGAATTCTTGGCCTGACCCCAGATGCCGGCCTGCCCAGCTCCGCTCCAGGGTAACGCTGGGTGCACACAGCCCCATTGTGTGCCTGGGCCCGGTGCCCACTGAGGGCCTGGCACTGGCTCTATCAACAGCAGTGGCTCCGTCAACTCCTCAGCACCCCCTGCCAGGACCTGAGCCCTTGGGCCCCTGGTGAGGAGGAAGAGGGAGGACTGGTGATTAGAGGTGAGAGTCCTAGGTAAGGGGCCAGGACCATTTGGATAGTCAAGAAGCCATCCACTGCGAGAGACACAGAGCAGGGAGGCCTGGCCTACGCACCGAGGAGGAAACTGAGGCACTGGGAGGCTTCATTAACTTGCCTAAGGCCTGCCAGCTAGCAAGTGGCAGAGCTGGGGCTGGTGCCCAGAACCGGGCCTGAGCCACTTGCCGCTGCTTGCTCAGGCCTGGGCCAGGGCTCAGGAAAAGGTGGCCGCCTTCTTTCTACAGCCCAACTTTGAGGAGCAAGGCAGGTCTCTTTCTGCAAAATATGTGTCGCCAGGGTGGAAGAGGAGCCTGCAACAATAGGGTCTGGGGTCCCTGTGTGCTTTCAAGAAGCATGGCGGTTGACTTGCAAGGATGGTGCTGGTGGCTGGGCAGGCAGAACAGGTCTCCAGAGCTGGAGGGCAGGCTCTGTGCCTCAGTTTCCCTGCTCTGCCTGCACTATATAGCCCCTGTGCCTTCTGGAAAGGGATAGGAATGTAGAGGTGAGATGTGGCCAGGGCTGGGGCCTGTACCCCTGCTCCTGAGCTCCATGGCTGGCTGGGAAGCCCCCTTTACCAACCTAGACCCTCATGCAAGGCCTCTCAGTGCTTCTATTCTGAGGGTTTGGCCTGAGCCACCCACCTCCTCAGGTTTCGCAGCCTGAAGGAGCCTCTGACACCAGGTGAGGCTGCCAAGGCGGCAGCCCAGCTCTAAGCTGTGAGGGTTCTGCCTCTGCCTTGGGGTGCCCATGCCTCCCAGGCCAAGGTGAGGGTACCCAGACATGACCCTTGTAGAGTCTGCCCATTTTTGTTTTTATTTTGAGATGGCAGGGGGTCTCCCTATGTTAACCAGGCTGGTCTCGAACTCCTGGGCTCAAGTGATCCTCCTGCCTCAGCCTCCCGAGTAGCTGGGACTACAGGCACTCGCCACTGCTCAGCTTGCCTTGTGTTTTACTTTCCAGGCTCAACTTACTCACTCCGAGAGCCCCTGCCCCCTGGGCTGGGTAGGGCTGAAGGGCCCTTTCTTCTCCACTCTCCCCGACCCTGTTCCCCTCTCTGTCCCAGGCATGAAGCCTGACTCCTTCCTTTAGTGCCACCTCAGCCCTCTTAGCAAAGGGACAGGGCATTCTGCAGTGACCACAAGATTATGAAATGCCAGAGCTGGGACTTAGGGACAGGTGGGGAAGAGGGAAGCTGGAGGGAAACACTGAGGCCATCTCCCTTCACACGCCACCCTGGAGCCCTGTCCCCTTCTGCACTCTGCGTGGGCTCTTCTGCCTCTGTTCATACGTTCCCACCAGCCAGGTAGCACGTCATCATCCCAGGCCACAGAAAGGGCGTGTTGAGCCCAGAGTTTTTGAAACATGGCAGAGCCCAGAGGGTCAGTGCTGAGTGTCCTCTACCTGGAGGCCACATGGGAGTTGGTGAGAAGGAGAAAATCTGGGGACACCCCTCAGGAAGCTCACATTCTAGTCAGAAAACCAGACAGAGTACCTTCTCTCTGTCTCAGTCTCTCATTTGCAAAAGGGGTACACTAAGAGTTCCTCCTTCTTGGTATTGTTGGGAAGGTCAAATGAATTAATACATGATAAAGCCCTTAGAAACCATTCCTGACAGACTGTTAAGTGCTCAATGCAGATTTTGTTATTAGTAGTAACAGTTCATAGTGGTAGAAGAATGACAATACATGATATCAGGTAATGGTATTTTTTCCGAACGGAATTGTACCACTGGACAGGAGCTGCCTAATTCATCCCTGTATTCCTGTATCAGGCACGGAGCCTGGCTTGGAACAGACTAAGTAATTATTCTCAAATGGTGATCAGAGGAGGGTGAAGTCAGGGTAGCCTGCCTAGACGAGGAGGAGGCCCTGGAGCAGGGCTTCCAGAGATTAGGAGGGTTGGATAATCTGTGGGAGAGAAACTGGGGGAGCATCTGGAGGCCCATATTGGGTTGGGGCGAGAGAGTAAGGAGGCCCCCTTGGCTGTACCTAGGGCTTGTTTAGGGAGGGGGATTCTGCATGCCTTGAAGGCAAACTCCCAACTAGAGAGTGCGGACTTTGTCTGGTGGGTGGTAGAGAGCCATTGGGGTGATGGAACAGGGAATGACCTTTCTCTGTTGCTTAGTCCATGTTGTTTCTGCTCCCATGTTCTCTGAGAGCTATTTTCATTCTCTATGTTTCCAGAGATGTTAAATCCTTCTCTCTGCTCCTCAGCCTCTTTTCTCTGATCCCTACTGACCTCCATCCCAAACACCCACACTCTGTATTTGGCTTCTCCTTGGCCATCTTGGCCTGGATAGATATCCAGCCATTCACCACTCCGTTACGTCCATCCATTCATGCATTATATTCATCCATCCATCTATCCACCCATCTATCCATCCACCCATCCATGCATCCATTATTTCCATCCATCCATTATTTCCATCCATCCATTCTTCCTGTTCTGCTTTTGTCTGGCTTCCCCTTCCTCCCCTGACCCCTGACCCCTCTTGCCTGGAGTAGGTGTTAGTCGGAGTTGGACTTGAGGGGAGAGGGATACTGGCATTGTGTGACCACACGGTGGGAACTGGTACAGAGGTGACTAAGCTGGGAGGATATCCTCTGTTCTGACGTAGCCCTATATATCCTTCAGGGAATAATCCTCCTCCAATAATGTGTCTAAGGCTCATAAGAAGGATCTTTCTTTGCATTTGTCATCCTGATAAATGAAAACACAGATTTCCAAAACAGATAAATTAGGGAGTGATGGGATCTCATTCTCTTGTTTGTAAATTTAGCAGAAAGGGATATTGAACCAGATGGAAACTATGCACACAATTATTGTATCTGTTCTGTCTCCTTTCAGACATCCATCCATCTATCCATGCATGTATCCATCTATTATATCCATCCAGTCATCCATCATATTCATCCATCCATGTATGCTTATGTCCATGATATCCATCCATCCATCTGTCCATCGATCCATCCACTCTTCTACACATGAATTATATCCATCCATCCATCCATCCATTGTATTTCTGCATTCATCCATCTATGCATGCATCCATTCTATCTATTCATCTATCCATTATATGCATCCATCCCTCTATCCATTATATCCATCCATTTATTCATCCATTATATCCATCTATCATATTTATCCATTCAACCATCTATGCATGCATCCATTATATCTATTCACCTATCCATCATATCCATCCGTTGGATCCATTTATCCATCCATTATATCCAACCATCCCTCTATCCAATATATCCATCCATTCATCCATCTATTATATCCATTCATCCATTCATTATATACATGCATCTATGCATCCATCAAATATTTGAGTACCTAGCCTGTAAGAGGCACTACATTAGCTACTTCATATTTAATCCTTACAGAAACCCTCTAAGATGGACATTATCCTCATTTTACACATGAGGATCCTGAGGCCCTGTGAAGTGAAGTAAGTCGGTGAAGGTCACACACCTAGTAAACCACAGATACAGGATTCAGCTGTAGCTGCTTCAAAATGCATACTCTTAGTGGTGAGTCAAATGGCCTCCCTTGGTGTCGCCAGTGCCTAGTTCTGAGCGTGGAACACAACAGTTGTGTTATTGAATGAATGGGCGTGCTAAGGTTCTGGAATGCTGGAGCTCTACAGTTCTATCCTAGGGGGTGAAAGGCAATGCTGGGCTTCTAATCCTGTTGAAATGTTGACATTTGCCACTGGTAACTTAATGTTGCCATCACCAGCCCAGGTATGGAGGTTTCTTCTCCATACAATTTGCAACCTTGGCAAGTCCTTTTTCTTCTCTCCACCTTCCCAACTCTGCTTCCGAGGGCAGTCTTACCTTCCCACAGGTAGGAAAGTTCTAGGTACACATTTGGCCATTGCATCCAGCTCAACCTGTGTCCCCAGTGACTGGGCCTTACACACCTGCATCCCCACAAGTGGGCCAGCACCCATTGCTCTGGTCACTTTATTGGCCTTTCTTTCTAAGCTTCTAGAGTTAGTTGCTCAATTTCAGGTCAAAACTGGTTCCTCAGGCTCCATTGGCTGAGACAAAGATGTGAGTGCAAATAGTTTATTTGGGAAGTTATCCCAGGTGCACCAGAAGTACAGTTGGATTTGTGAGACAGGGAAGGGAAGGAGGCTGATAAAATGTGTGTTAAGGAGCAGGTGACTGCTGTGGGCATCTGAGGCTTGATCCCACTGGGGCCCTCTCCTCTGTAGAACATGCTTTAGAGTCACCTGGTGAAGGGATCGGGGTCTTAGGTTAGGGGATGCAGGGAGAGGACAGGTGGTTAACTTCATTGGCACCAAACAGGATGCTGGCAGCTGGAAGTGCCCAGTGGGCAGGCTTTAGACTGTGAGTGCCCAGGGGGCATGGCTGAGGCCCTGACAGCTTCTGCTATACTCACTGAGTCCTGGTGGTCTGCCAAGCCCCCCTCTCACAGCCCCCTTTCTACGTCCAAGAGGCGTCCTCAGGCAGACCCTTCCCACAGGTGCCTGTCATCAGTACCACATTCGTTGTGTTCAGCAGACACTGAAGGAGAACCTACCAGGTGCCATGGGCAGAAAGAGGGAGCTGTCAGGGTCCCCCATGGCACTCACGGCAGGGGAGAAGTGACCTTGCACGAATGAGGTGCTTACCATATGCCAGACACTGGCTAGTGATGCCTCTGTGCTATACCCTGTCCTAGAAGGAGGTACAGACATGCTGGGTGGCACACAGCCTGGAGCCATCTTTGAGTCCCCTCCCAACACTCACATCCTGAGACTGTGATTGTAGCGGTTTTCTGACTTCCTTTTCCTTTCTGTCACTGCCCCTGTCTCTTCCCCTAGCCCGTGGCTGCCACGTGGCTGCCTTGTAGTCAGTCAGGCACTGACCCTGCTGGCGCTCTCCCTGTGTCAGGAACGGGGTGCAATTCACGGGCAAGAGGGGTTCATTTTATGCAAGGGCACCCACTTTGTCCCTGGTGAATGCTGTGTCAGTGCCTGCTTCCTGGAGAGGGGCTTCCTCCCTCTGGGCTCCACCTGTGCCCACCCCCAGAACCCCTAAGTAATTATTCTCATGCCCAGGTCTCATGCCTTGCAGGGCTCAGGGAATGAGAAGAATTAAAAGAGGGAAGTGGTGGGTAGGTAAGGCCCTCTGGGGTGGGCCGAGGGGGAGGGCAGAGACAGCCATGTGGCAGGGGCCGGGCCCTGCCTGTGTGTCCCCACTGGAGACGCTGTATTGGGCCATGGCAGGCACACCAAATCACAGTCCCTTTGACTCCTCCCTCCAGCCACTGGCCCCTGCCTTTCCCTGTCACGTTTCACTTCCAGACCGGGTTTGGTCCACCAGGTGCACGTGCCCAGAGGTGGGGGCAGGAGTGTGTCTGCCGTCTCATTCCCTCTGACGTCCCCCCCACTTACTAGGAACATCCATCCCCCCGCCGGTGGGCAGGGCTGGCCTTGGCAGTGCGGACCTCTCACGAGGATGGAAAGGTGGTCGTACTTATTCCAGCAGGCGTGTCGGTGCGAGGCCTGGGAGCAGAATGAGGAGGACTTGTACAGGAGTCGGAAAGTGGGGTCTATGGTCAGGGCTGTGCTACAGTGTCCGTGCCCCAGGGAGGAGTCCCAGCCCTGTGGGGAAGTGGAGCAGCTGCGCGCCTTGGGGCTGCGGAGAAAGGATGCTTGGCAGAGAGAGCGGAGGGCAGACCTCCTGACGCCCCGCACCCACAACGCACACAGAATTCACGGCACTGGGTTCCTCTCTCTGTCCTGGTAAGGGCAGAGTCCTTCTTGTGATGTTTAAGGACGAATAAAAGGTTGGAAGTGTCTGTGAATTTTGTGAATAAGGCCCTCGTGTTCCTCTCATCCCTGGAAGTGGGGGGCCCAGTGAGGCGGGGGCAGGTGCGGGGCGCGGAGTGCTGCTCTGTGGGTGTTTCTGCTCTGTCGGGGGAGCCTGGCTTTCAGGGCAGGTCTCTTCCGGCTTCCTGGACAGAGAGCGGGTGGAGATGCCAGCCGGAGTGTCCCTGGGCAGGGCAGGAGCAAAGCCGGGCTCTGGGTCTGGGGCAGCTGACGTCACTGGGGCGTCCTGGGGTGGGCCAGGGCTGGGGTAGGACCCAGGCAAGGAGCCCCCTGGACTGTGTGCCCCATTAACTCTTCCTGGAAGCCCAGCTCTTAGGTGGGGCAGGGGAGGAGGGCTAGTGGGGTAGGCGTGTGGTGCAAGGGGAGAAGAGCCCCTCGGCTTCCAGTTGCTGGGCCACGCCTGTGGCTGTCCAGGGGCTTCTGCCCGTGCTGGCCGCCCCGTCCTGCCCCCACCACGCGTGAGTCAGATCGAAAGCAGAAGCTGCCAGACATTGCGCAGGGTGAAGTGAGGCAGAACCAACTGTGCTATTTTGGAACCTGGTTAATTCCCCCTTCTGCCCCACCCCCTTCTCTCAGGGCTCCCACCGCCTCCCGGTCTCGGTACTTGGCTTCCTCAAGGGGACAGTTGGGACACGGCTTGATTTCCCCTGGCATGTGTGTGGAGGGGTGTGCCAAAAGGCTCCGGCCCTTCCAGGCCCCCCACCCTGGCCAAGAGGTGCTGGCTCATGGGGACCAGTCCTCTGGGTGTTGGGAGGGCAGAGCGCCCCCTCCCACTGGGAGCTGGCGGGCAGGGTGGCCCTGGCTTCCAGCACTGGCCTTCTGGGCCTGGCACCCACCCTCCCCCTGCCCATCTTTGGCCACTCTCAGGTCAGCTGTCAGCTGCCTCTCCCAGGGGCGTGAGCTGACGAGGGCTTCAGGTGGGAGCCTCTCCCAGCAGTGAATCTCGGAGGGTTGGGAGGGATTTCCGGACCCAGAGGGAGATATTTTGGGGCCAAGGGCCTTTCCAGAACCTGTGAAATCACACACCCTGCTGTGGCCCTGACTGACTCTCCTAGTTGATGGTTCTTTCTTGGGCATTCCTGGCCTGCTTGGGGCTCTGGCCCCACGTTTTAGGGCTTCTTTGCAGCCCATGTGAGCCCGGGGGCCCTGGCAGTCCAGCCTTTGGTGGTGAAAGAGGTCAGTGGGGCGTGTGTTCTGAGCTGGAGATGGGGTGCGAGGTGAGAGCTGTCTCCTGTCCAGGGACAGGGGGGACAAGGGTCCCTGCCCCTCCGGAAGCTGAGTGGTCAGGGAGAGGGTGGGCTTTGCCGTTGTCCTGTGTGTGTGCATGGGAGACGGCTCAGGCTCTGTGGATGTGGCTGCCTCTCAGGGGCCCCTCAGGCCAGAGCTCCACCCGGCAGCCGGTGAGGTGGGCGTTTGTGCGCTAGGGGACAGGGGTCAGCAGGCAGATGCCCAATTAAAATTTGGGTCCTTGCTAACCAGCTGAGCAGGACTTGGGTTTCTCATTGCCCAGATGGAGGTGGGGTTTAGGCAGGTGAGAGGGAGGGGAAACCGGTACGGAGGAAAGAGTGGCCCCCTAGGCCGGCTGCAGGGGTTCAGCGCCCCCAGGCTTCCTGTGGAACACATGGCACACGGGCCCAGGCACACGCTGTCCCCAAGGTTGCCTGCTCTCTGCTGCAGCTGTTCTTTGGGCAGGCAAGTCCCGGGGCAGTGGGTATGTGATGGTGCATGTGTCTGTGGGTACGATGGCTCGTGTGCAAGAGATGGTGTGTGTGTGTGAGAGGGCGGGTCTCACACGGTCCGACTGGGTTTGTTTTCTGCTGGTGACCGTATCAGCTTCTAGGCTGCTTGCTCGCAGACACGGCTGTTTCCCTCTCCCGCATGGGCCAGAGCCCTGCCTGCCGGCCTCCCCCTTGGCTCCAGGCCTGAGAATCAGGCTGTTTGCTCAAGTTCACTGTGGAGCTCAGAAGGGCCCTGCCTGTTCTTTAAAATCTCTCTCTGTACCAGGGGCCTGCACCTCCCTGCTGTCTCCTCCCACCTGTCACCAGTTTTCATGCTGGGAACCAGGTGACCATGTCCCCAAAGGCAACAAGGAAAGTTTCTCTAAGGTGCCCACAGATCTCCTGGGGTGATTTGTTAAAAGGCAGATTCTGACTCAGTAGGTCCGGGCTGGGACCTGAGCGTCTGTTTCTAACCTGCAGCCGGGAGATGTGATGCTCACAAGGCCCTCTCCTGTCAAAGGCCTTCGCTGTGCCACCAGATGGGCTGTGGCCGCCTAGGCAGGGAGCTACCACTCGCGGACCACCCTTCAGGTGCCAGGCACATCGCACACTTCAGCTCCTTTTACCTCCTACCCTCTTACCGAGGAAGGTGGCATTACTGCCATCCTGTTTGACAGATGGGGAAACTGAGGCTCTGAGAGGTTAAACGCCTGCCCCCAGTCACACAGCTGATAAGTGGCAAAGCCAGTTTTAGACTCTGGTCCATCAGGGTCCGGAGCATGTTCGTGTTCCACTAAACCCAACTGTCTTCCAGAGGGCAGACTCGGAAGAGACAGTGCAACTTCGTTCTTTTGGTAGGGGTCAAATGCGGCTGTCAGGGACTGCAGGGCTGGGCTGGGTGGTTCCTGGGTGGGAGTGGTGTCTTGAGGGGAAGAAGGGACTGAATAGGGGTGCTCCGTGCGCAGGAAGTGGTTGGGTGTGCAGACTCGGACACTAGGCACTCCACTTCCACTCCCTACCAGCTGTGTGACTTTGGACAAGTTTTCAGCCTCTCTGTGCCTCAGTTGCCTGTCTGTAAAATGGGGGATATGTTAATACCTCTCTCATGGGTGGATGGGTGGGGTTGTTTTGAGAATTAAGTCAGTAATATATATCAACTCAGAACAATGCCTGGTGCATAGTAAGCGCTCAGTAACTCAGTAATACGGGTAACAATGCCTGTTGGTTTGTACCTGGGAGACAATAGGCCACCTTCTGCGAACCTAATGCAATTGTCCATGCTCATGCTCATAGATGTTTCCTTCCTTTCTTTCCCCCACCTTCTCCAGTCTTTTATTTAGCAAAGTCTGGTTACTTCAGTTATAAGAGGGTTATTTCCAAAGTACTCAGAGGCAGATTAGATTTGTAAAAACAAAGCCAGGGAAGAGTTCTGTGCAGTGGACAAGCCACAGGAGACTGGAGAGGCTGGGCCGGGGTGGGAGGAGAGGGAGGCCCAGGAGCAGGGCCAGGAGCCAGGCGCTGGTGGGGTAGGAGTGCTCTGTGGACCTTGGGCCTGGGGCAGGGAGGCTGGGGTGTGGGTGGCTTAGGTACTGGGGCCCTAAGGGCCATTATTAGCCAGCTCAGGAGGATAGACACAGGGAGGCCTGGCCTGGGGCTGGGTTTGGGACCTGGAGCCAGAAACCGCTGTGTGCCTGGCTGTGAGCTCCTCTGTGCCCCTTGTGGCCGCATCTTCTCACACCTGGAGTCAGTGGGCTTCCCTGCCCTAAGCAGCCGGCTGGCAGAAGAGGCTGGCGTGTGGATTCCCGTCTCCTGAGGAGATGGAAAAGCAAAGGCTGGGTCCCCAAGGCTGCCGTAGCTCTGGAGAGGGGGCTGTCCCCTCCCAGCCCTGCCAGCTGACTCCACAGGGACCCAGCCTCGCACATATCCCCGCTGCCGGAACCCTTGGCACCCCACACCGGAAGGACCCTGTGAGAGGTCCCATCCAGCCCCTGCACGTTATTAGTGGAGGGCCCAGGGCCCAGAGAGGGGACAGGACTTGCCCAAGGTCACACAGCTGGGCAGTAGCATAGCCAAATGCAGGTCTCCAATCCCACTTTGGCCCTGGGCAGGCTTTTATGCCAGGCCTGTGGGCTTGAGGAGCCCTTCCGAAACAAACTCACTCCAGAGGGTCAACGCTTGTGGGCCCCAAATCCACTGTGGCATGAAATGACCAATCAGACAGAGTTTTGAGCTTCATCCTCCCTGGGGAGGGGCCTCCGTGGCCACATGGGCCGACCTGTCATCCATGAGGACAGCTGACCTTCCCCTGCAGGGGAAGGGAACAGGTCCACTGGGGTGAGTCCGACGAGGCTTGGGGCACTTGGAGTCCTCTGTGCACCCCCTCCCTTGCCCTCAGGCCCCTTTCCTGTCCCAGGAGCCATCTATGGGCTGGACACCTCTCCTCCCCGCCGCCACCACACTCACTGCCCCGTGGTCCCGTGAGCTCTCTGATCCCTGCGTCACCTTTCTGTCTGGCCAACCTGCTGTAGCCCCTGCCCCCGGCCCTCTCGTGGGCCATGGTGACCACCTCAGTGGGATTCACGTACGTTGTCCCCGAGGCTCCTGGGCATGGCCGGCTTGGCTATTTAGCAAGAATGTCTGCACGTGGGGTCTGGGAAGGCTGAGGGGTGTGCAGGCCTCCCTGGGGACCCTCTGTAGGATTCGCTGAGGGCGACATGGCATGGGGGGAGTGAGGCAGGGCTGGGAGCGTAGGGGACCATCACCCATCTCCATCGGGGGGATCATGGCTGTGGGCCCCAGGTTTCCTCACCTGTGCCGGAGCTGTTGGTGGCCACACACCTGAGAGAGACCTGGGCTGGAATCTCCGCCTCACTATGTCCTCGTAGCATGACCCTGGACAAGTCACTTAACCTTTCTGAGTTTCTGTTTCCTCATCTGCCATCGTTGCTGTTTGTCCCATGAGGTGTTTGTGGGGGATAAGTGGGGTCTGACGCAGGCCACGTGTTGAGTGCTGTGCCTGGCGCGTGGCAGGGACTCGGTGAGCGTGTGCTGCGGGGTGGCAATGGAGCGTGTGTCGGGCCACTGCACAAGCAGCCCCCAGGCCCTGTGTCTCCCCCTGAGAAGCCTGATGGTGGGACGGCGTGGAGGCTCTGAGGAGGCTCTGGAAGCTTCCTTGTAGCTGAGGAGCCTGGTAGGGCCAGGAAACACCTAGCGAACAGGCAGAGTGGACACACGCAGGGCGTTCGAGTGGACGGGACGCTCGGGGGTGCAGGGAGCAAGGGAGAGCGGGCTTCAGGCTCCTCACTCGCCCCACCCAGGAGAAAGGCAGCCGCGTGCTCAGGGGAGCCTCTGACTGCCAGGGCCAGCAGGGGACTCGGCAACGCACCCGCGTGTGTGTGTGTGTGTGTGTGTGTGTGTGTGTGTGTGTGTGTGAGAGAGAGAGAGAGAGAGACACACAGAGAGACAGAGGGTCTGCCTGGGTGCCTGGGCTGGATCTGTGCTTGTCTCCAGGGCGGAGCACCCCCAGGACCTTTCTGGTTTCTCCTTTCCCCACCCACGTCCTGCCGTGCCCAGTGGCAGTGCTCCTGGGCAGGCCTCACGCCAGGGCCCAGCTGGTCCCTGTGGGACAGGACAGGACACCTCTCTGGTCTGCAGTTGCCTTTGAAGCTGCTCCCCCTGTTGCCCTGGGCCAATGGGCCAGCGGGAAGCGCCAGCTCCCGCCCTTTCCTGTGGGATGTGACGGGGTCTTGGGGTGGATGGGCCTGAGCTGTGGGAACTGGAGGCCACTGAGTGGGCCGGGAGCTCTTGTGACCCCTGTCTCCTCCCCTCTCCTTCCTTTCCCTCCTTCTCACCTCCTACTAGTGCTCAGAGACTTAAAAACAAGCCTCTGCCCCCAGCCCTGCAGCCCCCTGCAGCCCCGTGCGGTGGATCTGGGAGAGGCGGCCACACGGTGGTCCTGGGTTGGAGCCTTGTACAGCTGCCACTGATGCGCACTGTGCAGGTTCCCCTTTTGAAGCCTTGGCTTCTTCCTGTAATTCACGATTTGTTTCCTGATCTTTATTCATCACAAACAGGGGTTTGGTCAGTCTGCACTAAGTGTTCCCACTTGGCAGAGCGATTATGTTGCATGAAAGACACAGAAGGCCACATCCTGCGCCACGGCCGTTATGTGCTGCTGGAGACCAGCACACTCAGCCGTGGGGATGGAGGCCACGCTGGGGTACCCTCCGGGACCCTGCCCCGGGAACCCTCCGGGGTGAGGGAGACCCTCTCCATCTTGACCTAAATGGTGATTTTTACAAGTACAAACCTGTACAAATTTATGAGGCTATATACTATAAATCTGTGCATTTTGCTGGATAAATTATAACTCAACAAAAAGGAAAAAGATTAAAAAAATGAATTAAAAATATTAAAAGCATGTACCTGTACCGTTGACCTTATTTCTGCTTCTGGTACCACTCCAATCAAATGGTGCACATTTACCAGGTGACTTTAGTTTGCTATTTTTCAGTATTGGAAATAGCCAGAGAACCCTGTTGCTACCCTTCATAACCTCTAGGAAACCACTGGGCCGGATCCTGTAATAATAACCTGCATTATTAAGTGTCCTCTCCAGTGTGCCAGGCGCTGTGCCAGGCGCTGTGCCAGGTAGCCTGCCTACTTCACAGGTGGGTTCATCATCTCTGCAGAACCCAGAGAGGTGGGTGTTATTCTTCCTCACCTGCCTCTCTCAGATCCACTGCAGTGAATTACAGGATATACAAGATTTGAAAAAGAAAATCTTAAAAACTCAAGGCTTTTGGAGAGGAAATACAGAGGGTGCCTGGAAATGGGAAAAGCAGGCCCGGGGCCTTTCTCCCCCCTCCAGTAAGGAAACAGCGGCTGGGGAAACTGCCAGGCTGCGCTGCTCTGCCCCAGCCTCGGGCCTTTTGGTGCTGTGGTGTGTGAATCCGTGGGCGAATGGAGGGGACCCTTTCCCCAGAAGGAACTTACGAGAATGGGGACTCGTGCAGGGACACCCGCAGTGGGCCTGGATGCAGCAACAGTGAACAGTGGCTGGAATGGTGGCACCTCCCTTCTGCCCACATTTTCACCCTTGCACAGGCCTCCACACCCAGCTTCCTCACTTAGGACACAGCTCTGCAGGAGAGGGGGCCCCAGCTGGCAAGCGCCACTTGACGGATGGGAAGACTGAGGCTAGACCCAGACACTGAGTCAGGCCCAAGGCTGGGACTGGAACGCAAGCATCTGATGCCATACCCTAGGCCTTCCCCAGAGCATCTTGTGGGCAGGCCTGCTGGCTCCGGGAGCCGTGTGACACCTCCCCATGCCTAGCTATGTTTGGGTCTGGGCTAACGGATGCCCCCTCCCCAGGCCCTGCAGGGACCCACGACCATCTTGGTAATTTGGAATGGCCTTGTCCGGGGGGGTTATGTGGCCATTCTTTTTCTGTTTCCTAGTTCATCAGGCCTTCCTCTACCACCTCCCCTGCCAGGAGGGGCTCAGAAAAACAAAACAAACCCCAAACCTGGACTCTTTCCCTCTCTTCCCTTCCCAAGGCTGAAAGGTTCCTAGGAGGTCACGAAGTCCTTCCTCCTGCCTCTGGGAGCCTCGGCACCTGTTCAGGAGGCCTTCCTTTCGTGGTCAGTGTATTTCCCCAGGACTGACTGGGCAGCTCCCACACAATTGGTAGTTTGTAACAGACTGGATCAGAAGAAAACTTCTGACCACAGAGGCATAAAGCGTCATAAATGGCTTAAACAGGCGTCCCGGCCTCTGGGCTTGCACACTGTGTTGTTTCAGCTGCCAGACATGTGTTTTTCTAGGAATACAGGAAATTATCTCTGCCCTTTGAGGAAGGGTAGAGTTTTTTTCTGCCTGTGTTTGGAGATTCCAGACCATTCCATCGTCCTGGACACCCTCTGGCCCCTGGGCTGGATGAAAGAGATCAGCTGCTGAAACCCTTTGCTCACAGGGGACTTCTTCAGTGGGAATCTCTAAAACAAAATATGACGACCCTCATCCCAAGTGCAGGGCTGTCAGGGTCCAGCCTCTGTGACCATTAGCAAGTGACAACCTCTCTGTGCCTGTGTTTCCTCATTCCGAAAGTGGGGACACTAATGGTACTCACGTCATGAAATAATTGTGATAATTAAACAAGTTGCTTCGAACAGTATCTAGCACATAGTAAGCGCTCCACAAACATTAGCTGTTAGCACAAAATATTTTTTCCTGATTAGACAGATATATATGTTCATTATAGAAAAAGAATAACATTCCAACAGATTTTTAAGGACCACACAAAATACTTAAGATTGCATCGTCCAAAGAAGTCAGTAAAATTTTTGTATATTTCCTCCCAAGAGGCTTTTCTTTCTTTCTTTTTGTGGAAACAGGGTCCCTCTGTATTGCCCAGGCTGGACTGCAGTGGCCTGATCATAGCTCACTGTAACCTCGAACTCCTGGGCTCAAGTGATCCTCTTGCCTCAGCCTCCTGAGTAGTTGGGATTACAGGTATGTGCCACCCATGCCTGGCTAATTTTTTATTTTTAAATTTTTTTGTAGAGACAGGGTCTTACTATGTTGCCTAGGCTCCAAGAGACATTTCTACACATAATTTTACAGGGTGATGATCATATTTTAGATATAATTTTGTATCCTACTTTTTGTCACTTGAAATACCCCCGTGTTATTTATTGTAAATGTAACATTCCGTCAGCAGGGACAGGCCATAATTTATTTAACTATCCTATAACTTGACATTGAGATTATTTTCGATTTTTCTCTATATAATGTGAAGTGCCTCTTTATGCATAAAAGCCTTTTCTGCAACTAGGATTACTTCCTCAGGCTAATGAATAATTTTTTTTTAAGGCTGACACATATTGTCAAATTGCTTTTCCATAGAGGTTGTACCAAGGTATGCTCTGGCAGTTGTGTTGAAGGTACCTGGCACCAAAGGCATTTTAAAATTGTAGACATACTTGGGGGAGAGGGAGCATTGGTGAAGGTAATTTGCTTAACTCTTCTTTTAAACTATTTAAAGTCTGCCCTCCTTCTTATGTGATTTTTTTTAATGAGAGTATAACACATACGAAAAATTACAAATTGTAAGAGAGGAGCTACACAAATGATTATAAACAAGACACTCTCATGACACCAACATCCGCATCAAATTACAGAACATTCGTATTCCCCCACCTACCAAACCATCCTCCTGTCTCTCCCAGGCATCTCCCCCAAGGGAATTAGAATCCTGACTTCTAACACAGTAGATTGGTTTTGCTTGTTTTTGAACTGTATACGCGTAGAGCATGCTGTATGCATTTTGCCGGCTTCTTTTGTTCAGCGTATGTCTGTGAGAGTCATCTGTGTTGTGTGCAACGATAGTGCGTTTGCTGTCATTGCTGAGTAGCATTGCATTGTGTGGATGTACCACAACTTCTTTTTTTTGGGGGGGGGGACAAAGTCTTGCTTTGTTGCCTGGGCTAGAGTGAGTGCCATGGCGTCAGCCTAGCTCACAGCAACCTCAAACTCCTGGGCTTAAGCGATCCTCCTGCCTCAGCCTCCCGAGTAGCTGGGACTACAGGCATGCGCCACCATGCCCGGCTAATTTTTTCTATATATATTTTAGTTGGCCAGATAATTTCTTTCTATTTTTAGTAGAGACGGGGTCTCGCTCTTGCTCAGGCTGGTCTCGAACTCCCAACCTCGAGCGATCCACCTGCCTCGGCCTCCCAGAGTGCTAGGATTACAGGCGTGAGCCACCGCGCCCGGCCACACAACTTCTTTATCCATTCCTCTCTCCTGGACATTTGGGTGGTTTTCAGTTTTGGCTCCTGTACATGGTGCTGCTGTGAACATTCTAGTATATGTGCTTTGGTGAACACATGGATGCTTTTCTGTTGGGCACATCCATAGGAATGGGGTTGGTACATCATGAGGTAGATGCTAGATGCGTTTTCAGCTTCCTGCTCCAGTTTTTAAAGGATCATCTAGAGGGCAGTTCAGGCCCCACAGACAATTGGAGGGACCTGCCTCAGCTAAGAGCAGTTGGAGGGGCACTGCATGAAGACTGTGTCCCCTCTGAGGGCTCATGCCTGGGGCGGTAGGGGAGGGCTGGAGCCCTGCAGCTCCAACTGGCATGTGGCTGCTGGCCCTGGCTCTGTGGCTCTGCTGGCCACTCAGCGTCCTCACCCAGGGTCCTTGGCTGGCCTAACCACCATGGCACTGAGCAGGGCAGCGCTTGGGCCAGACTTGGTGGAGCTGGGGGGCGCCTTCCCCTTGGAGACCCGCCTTTGGACGTGATTGGAAGCAAGTTGGGCCCCTCACAAAACCTAGAAGCTGCCCCGTTTCTCTTTCCCTGTAGTAGGAGAATCACACGTGTAGCACGGAGTCACATCGTAAGGGTTAGGTGCTTCATCAGTGGAATGAGACACTACAGAAACCCCTCTTTACCCCTCCCCGCTCCACTGCCCCTCCCCACTCTCCTCCACTGCACTAACCACTCTGAACAGTTTAGGGTATGGGGGAGGGGAGGGGGGAGAGCCCAGCATAGTAGTTAAAGATGGCGGCTGTGAACCAGCCTGCCTGGATCAAATCTCCATTCTGCTACTTATCAGCTGTGTAACCTTGGGCAAGTTCCTTCACCTCTCTGTGCCTCAGTTTCCTCGCTGAAAAATGGGGACAGTAAATAGTACTCACCTCAATGGGCCATTGTGAAGGAAAAAAATGAATTAATATTTGAAAAGCACATCAGCCAGCCCCTATCCATGGCAAGCATTTCATAAGCACTCAGCTACCGGTGACAGGATCCTTCTTGTCTTTTCTGCACATGTACCCATTTTCTGCCTAAATGGGCTCAGGCTGTACTTTTTATTCTGCAGTTTGCCTTTTCCATTCAGTGCTGTGTCTTTGATATCTTTCTTCCTATATCTGAGGCTTTTCTTGTTCTGGAGTCCTCTTTCTCCTTACCGCTCCCTCATGGAGGCAGGGGATTTCTCCCTGTCTCTCCTCTCCCTCTGTCCACATCTTCCCTCAGGAAAAGTTCTGACCAGCTGATTCATACTAAGATGTAAATGACTGATGGGGGAGGCTAGATGAAGCCAGTTCCGGCCTTGCTCAGAGGAGACCAGGATCCCCCTGTTATCAGATGCCCAAGGACACGCTCACTGTGTCACCCTGAATCTTCACAATGGCCTCATGAGGCAGGTGCTGTTATTGGTTGCACTTTACAAAGGAAGAAAGCCAAGCACAGAGAGGTTAAGTGGCTTTCCAAAGTCACCCAGCCAGTATAGACAGTGAGTCTGTTAGACTACAAAGCTCATTTTGGTCATGACTAAGCTGGAAGCCAGACCGAGCTGAGGGCTGAGGCAGAGTTAGCTGAGAGGCTCTGGGTGGGCAGCAGTGGGGGGCAGCTGGAGGGTCCGGAGAGCATGGATGGGGCTGACTGTGCACCTTGGGAGGGGCAGGAATTCTCTGGGGCATCAGACCCCTCCCCGGGGGGTGGGGTGGGGAGAAGGTTCTCCAGGGAAACACCCCACCCCTGGTGTCTGCACGCAGTCGGCACTCCAGGCCCCCGGCGTGACTGATTGCTCGAACGGTGGCCCCTTTCCAGGCGTGGTGAGTCTGCACATCGGGGTGGTGGAGAGGGCCTGGGGCATTGTCGTTCTCCCGTGTCCCTCCTCTCAGTTCTTCCTGGCTACACTGGGCGCCAGGGGAGGCTGTGAGTGGCTCCTCAGGCTCTGAGAGTGAGCAGGTGCGCTTGGGGGCCGAGGGTGGGGGATTAGTGTCCTGGACCACCCCATCGCCCTGGGATCCCCGCAAGTCCCTCCCTTAACTCCACGCCCATCCCACCCAGACCACACTCGTAGCCACCCAGCCTGGGGACAAGGGCAAGCGGAGAAGGCTGAACTCTGCTGGCAGAGGCAGCTGTGTGGGGTGTGACAGCCCTGACGATGACTGGCTAGAGAGTGGGAAAGCCTCACTCTGCCCTGCCTGCCAGGCCACCTGTCAGAACACACGGGACAGGCTGAGGCTGCCGACACTCTCAGATGCAGACACCTCGCTGTTCACAATCATCTGACATCCTGTCCTAGGGGGAGGCTCCCACAGATTCCGGGCAGGTGGTGGCGCATGAGTTCCTCAGTCCATTTGACAGATGGAGGAACTGAGGCTGGCCCAGCCGGCCAGAGGCTGAGCAGGCCTAGCACAGTGTCTCCTTACAGCAAAGCCAGCTCTAGCCCTGACAGGCAGGCACCCGGCCCTTTGTCAGAGAAACAAGGGGCTCGTTCTCCCCCAGCCCTCCCTGTGCCGGCTGGCACTGCCAGGCCCGGCGCCGGCCCCCCTGCTCCCCCCCAGCCAACTGAAGTCAGATTGTCCCTGAGGGGGAGGGGCTGCCCAGCGCTGTGTGTAGGGGGTGCAGCTGCGAGGGGGTGGGCCGGGCTGGGGTCAGAGCCCGTGAGGTCTGTGGGGCTAGTGTGTATGGTGGGCAGTGTACAAAGACAGGGGTACCCCCTGCAGGAGCACAGGGAAGGGGGTGGGCGAAGGCATGGGTGGAGGCTGCATCTGTGTCCCTGCTGCAGGAGGGAGGAGGGGGTGGGGAGGGTGTCTGCTCCTTTCTCCCTGGGGACAGCCCTGCTGGGAGCTGGGCAGACAGACCCAGGGGGCTGCGGCAGCCCCTTCACTGATTCGTGGCCTAGAGGGGCAGAGAAGGACGGGAGGTGAGGCGAAGGCTACTGCGTGCTTTCCCACCTTGTAGGGAAGCCACCCGTGGCAGAAGGAGCCCAGGTTGGGAGTCAGGTGGCTTGGGCTCCATTCCTGGCCCTGGATCAACCAGCCGTGCAACCTGGGACAAGCTCCTTCCCAGCTCTGAATGGAGACCCTCTCCTCCCCATCGTGGGCTCAGGGACCTGCCTGCCTGGGACTGGTCCCAGCTCTGTCCTCGCCGCGAGACACTTAATCTCCTTGTGTCTCTGTGTTTTCTTTATCTATAAAAGGAGAACAATAATCAAAACCACCTCATAGCGCTGTTTGAGGTGAAAGTGTTTGGAACATTGCCTGACGCACAGTAGATGCTCAGATACATGTAAGTTATTATTATTTCAATGATCTGGTGATTTTCGCTGAACATTTCCCAGTATTTTTCTCCAGTTCTGACTAAGTCCAATATCTAGCATTGGCCGGAACATTTCAGCCTGTGCTGCTTTCCTTCGCCACCCCCAGAGGGCTGGGGCTCACTCTCAGGAGCTTGGGACACAGCTCTGGCCCCTGGTCCATGCTGGTCCGCTCACCCTGCCTGTCACATGCCCATCTGTGTCTCACGCACTCAGCCTACCAGGTGGTGTGCACTCTGCAAGACATATTTTCATTTAACCCTCCCACCAATCTTCTGAAGTAGAAACGGTTTACAGATGAGGAAGGTGAGAGGTTAAGTGACTTGCCCAAGGTCACACAGCAAAGAAGTGGCAGAACTGGAATTCATCCCAGGTCTACCCTGTTTGAAAGCCGTTGCTCAACCATGAAGTCAAACTACCTCTTGTAATATCCCCAAGATAGGACCCTCCAGCCCTTGCAGGACCCTCGTGGAGTTTGGGGCACCCCCAGGAGCACTGCACCTCTCAGAGAATCTCAGCCCATCCCAGCTAGAAGGAACCTTAGAAATCACAGGGCCCAACCCTTTCATTCTGTGCATGGGGAGATTTTGCCCAGGGTCACTCAGTGAGCTAGAGATGGAGTGGGCTCAGCTGCGGGACTTATTCTGCCCTGTCCTCCCACGTTCGGGACTAGGCTTGGGAGCCTAAGTCACACCTGTCTCACTGAGACCCATAAAAGATCAGGGCCGATGTGCTGGGTGGCAGGAAGTCCTCTCTGGGCCTTGGCCGCACCAGGGGCCCTGAAGTGGCCCTCCTTGCACAAGGTTATAGTTGCCTATGGACTTGCCTTTCTTGTTTACTGACTGTAGGTCCGTGAACCCAGGGACTGCGGTGGTATTCCCAGTGCCTGGCTCATACATAATATTCATTCCTCACGTATGCATTCAGCACATACCATGTCCCAGGCTCTGGGCTAGAGGCCCAGGGTACAGCAGTGAATAGGACAGCCTGTCTGTCCTCAGGGAAGTTTGCATTCCTAGTAAGAAAGAGACAGACAATGAAATAACCAAGCAAACATGCATAGTATTTAAGATGACAATGAGTGATATGGAGGAGAATAAGAGGGAAGGGGCATAGGGAGGGGGGCATGGGGGTTAAGGGTTTCGCAGTTTTGACAGGGTGGTCACAGAAGGTAACATTTGAGCCTTGGGGGAGGTGAAGGAGTGAGCTATGATGGCATCTGGGGAAGAGCATTCCAGGCAGAGGGAACGGCAAGTGCAAAGGCCCTGAGGTGGGAGCATGCCTGGGGTGTTGGAGAGATTGCAAAGAGGCTGGTAGGCGTGGCTGGAACAGATGGAACAAGAGGGAGAAAGGGGGAAAATGGGGTCAGAGGGGAGCATGAGGTGAGGGCAGGTCATACAGGGCCTTTCTGGCATGGTGAGGACTTTGGCTTTTCCTCTGAGTAAAGTGGGAGCCATGGAGAGTTCTGAGCAGAAGGAGGGACAGGATCTGGCTTAGGTTTTAACAGGATCCATCTAATTACTGAGTTGCAAGCAGAACGGTGTGGCCAAGACAGAAGGAGGGAGAGTGAGCATTAGGAGGCTCCTTCAGGCATCCAGTTAGGACATAGTATGGGCTGGGCCCACAGTGGTGGCAGCAGAGGAGGCCACAGAGGAGGATGTGTCTGATCTAATGGGGTCAGCAGATGCACTGAGACAGAGCAGGGAGTCCAGGTTGACTCCAAGAGTTTGCAGCTGCCCAACTGCAGTACATGAAGATGGCAGAATCTGTAGCTCTGTTCCAGGAGCCAGAAGCTTGGATTCACGTCTCAGCCCTGTCCCCGGCTTGCTCAGTGACCTTGGGCAAACCCCTTCCCCTCTCAGGGCTCAGCGTCTTCCCCCGTATGATGGGTGTGATCCCACCTGTCACGGCCCCTCCCCAAGCCCTGGTGCTCTGGGGAGGACAAGTGCCTCACAGACCTGTCCCCCCATCCACAGGGAGCCAGCGCCGGCGGCCGCCATGGCGTCGCGCATCGGGCTGCGCATGCAGCTCATGCGGGAGCAGGCGCAGCAGGAGGAGCAGCGGGAGCGCATGCAGCAGCAGGCCGTCATGCATTACATGCAGCAGCAGCAGCAGCAGCAGCAGCTGGCGGGGCCGCCCACCCCGGCCATCAACACCCCCGTCCACTTCCAGTCACCACCACCTGTGCCCGGGGAGGTGCTGAAGGTAGGGCCCACTCTGGCCTGTCCCCACCCCGCTGGTGCCAGCCCTCCCTAGAGCCCTCACCTTCTCTCCCTCCCAGGTGCAGTCCTACCTGGAGAATCCCACGTCCTACCATCTGCAGCAGTCCCAGCACCAGAAGGTGCGGGAGTACCTGTCCGAGACCTATGGGAACAAGTTTGCTGCCCATATCAGCCCTGCCCAGGGCTCCCCGAAGCCCCCGCCAGCTGCCTCCCCGGGGGTGCGGGCCGGACATGTGCTGTCATCCTCAGCAGGAAACAGTGCTCCCAACAGCCCCATGGCCATGCTGCACATCGGCTCCAACCCCGAGCGGGAGGTGAGTGAGGAGTTGGCCAGTGGCTGCTGCTGCTGGCAGGGCTGGTGCCAGCTGCTGTGGTCCTGAGATGCCCAGTCTAATGGCAGAGGCAGGGGTGCTGTCCTCGGGGAGTCCCAGTCTGAGGGGGGACACAGCCCTGTCCTTGGGGAGCCCCAGTCTGAGGGGTGACACGGCCCTGTCCTTGGGGAGCCCGAGTCTGAGAGGGGACATGACCCCATCCTTGGGGAGCCCCAGTCTGAGGGGTGACACGGCCCTGTCCTTGGGGAGCCCCAGTCTGAGCGGGGACATGGCCCTGTCCTTGGGGAGCCCCAGTCTGAGGGGAGATGCGGCCCTGTCCTCAGAGAGCCCCGGTCTGAGGGGGAACACAGCCCTGTCCTCGGGGAGCCCCAGTCTGAGGGGGGACACAGCCCCATCCTTGGGGAGCCCCAGTCTGAGGGGGGACATGGCCCCATCCTTGGGGAGCCCCGGTCTCAGGGGAGACACGGCCCTGTTGTCGGGGAGCCCCAGTCTGAGGGGAGACACAGCCCTGTCCTCAGGGAGCCCCAGTCTGAGGGGAGACATGGCCCCGTCCTCAGAGAGCCCCAGTCTGAGGGGGACATGGCCCTGTCCTCGGGGAGCCCAGTCTGAGGGGGGACATAGCCCCGTCCTCGGGGAGCCCCAGCCTCACAGGGGAAACACCATCCCTGCTTTTGAGAGCTCTGATAGGGAGAAGCAGGAGGCTCATGCAGGACAGCCCAGCACACCCACAAAGCCCTAGGCAGCAGGTATGTCAAGGAGGCTCCCTGGGCAGGGAGGCTCCTTGGGAAGAGCCCTGGCCTGGCCTTGGGGCCAGTGAGATGGGGACGGCTCCTCCCTCACTCAGTCTGTTTCCTCCTCCCCCAGAGGAGCAGGTTGGGTCGGGTGGGCTCCAAGTTCCCTCCAGGTCAGTGGCTGTTTCAGTGCCCCTCCCCCCTGCCCATCTCCTGGTGGGCCCTCCCCAGGTGGACTTTTCTTTCTTCCAGTTTGATGATGTCATCGACAACATCATGCGACTGGACGATGTCCTGGGTTACATCAATCCTGAAATGCAGATGCCCAACACGGTACTCCTGGCCAGGCTGGGGTGGGTGTGTGTGGGGTGGGGGTGGGGTCGAGGGGCAGAGGACCAGAGTGGCTTTGAGCCTGAGAGAGCTAGAGACAGATCCTCACCAGGCAGAGCCGGCATCTTTTTTTTTTTTTTTTTGAGACAGAGTCTCACTCTGTTGCCGGGCTAGAGTGCCGTGACATCAGCCTAGCTCACAGCAACCTCAGACTCCTGGGCTCAATCGATCCTCCTGCCTCAGCCTCCCGAGTAGCTGGGACTACAGGCATGTGCCACCATGCCTGGCTAATTTTTTCTATATATATTTTTAGTTGTCCAGCTAATTTCTTTCTATTTTTAGTAGAGACAGGGGTCTCGCTCTTGCTCAGGCTGGTCTCGAACTCCTGACCTCGAGCGATCCTCCCGCCTCAGCCTCCCAGAGTGCTAGGATTACAGGCATGAGCCACCGTGCCCGGCCTGGAGCCGGCATCTTTCTGTAGGTGATAAGGGCCCAAGGCCCAGCAGAATTATGGATCAAGAAGGATGTGCCTCAGCCTGTGTGCATCATGGGCCTTCAGAAGGGAGAGAGGAGCTGGGACAGTCGGGGCGGCCTTCTGCGTGGGGTGGGAGCCGAGGGAAGGCAGGAGGGGGATTGTGGGGGTGGGTGTGGGCGGTGTGTCCACAGGGAGGCCTGGAGCTGATGAGCTCTTCTGTGGATCTGGCCTCTCTCCCCTACCAAGCCCAGGGCCCTGCAGTCAAAGGCCTGTGTCCCTTCACTCCATGGGGCAAGTGATTGGGGCTGGCTTTGTCCAGCCACAAGACCCCTTCCTCTGGCAGCTGCCTGGCAGTGTGACCAGTTCTCTGGGTCTCCTGGGCAGAGGTGAGGTGGCAAGTGGGAAGGCAGAGCTGGGCTTGGGATCGAGAGGCCTGGCTTCTGGCTTTTGCTATGACCTTGGGAAGTCCCTCAAACATTCCGAGCCCGTTTTCTCAAGTGGAAAGTGGGGGTGAGGCTATCTACCCACAGGATTGTGGGAATATTGGGTGAGGCAAGAAATTGAGGCAAGCTGTGCACAAGGCTGACAGGTGTTTCTGCCAGGCAGGTAGAATCGCTGGTGCCCTGCCCCATGCTCCTCTGCAGGTCCTAGGCCTCCTCTGCCTACTCCTGCTCCTTTACCCAGATCCTGGCCCCAGCCCGTGCCACCGAGGGAAAGTCCCCAATTCCTGCGGTGGGGAGTCAAGGAGTTGATTCTCAATCTCCACTGCTCTGGTGACATTGCTGGATGGCTTAGCAGGAGCTGGCTGGGACCAGTTGAGTCCAAACCTGCAGCTGGCAGGGCCAGCGAGTGCTGAGGAGGGAGGGAGGGAGGGAGGAAGGGAGGGTGCGAGCGTCTGGTGGCTTTACTAGTTCACAGTGGGGTCTGGGCCTGTGATTTGTTCTGTTTCTGTCTGTGGCAGGAGCTGGGGAGATCTTTCCAGAGCTCAAATCTTTTCCTGCCAGGCCTCTGCTTAACCCTCCACTGACTGTCCCTTCCAAAACCCCAGTGTCTTTGCAAGTCAAACAGGGCAGCCCAAGATCCAGCCAAATCTCCCGCCCCTGCCCACAGCACACCCGGCAGTCCACGCTCTGCCAGCCGCCCCTTCTGTGCTCGTTAACCAGCCTGTAGTGCTTTTCCTCACGTATCCGCTCAGGACTCCATTGAGTTCCATGCCCTCCAGGAAACCTTCCAGAAACTCCAGAATTGATTCGGCCTCCGCCCTATGGCTTCCATGATGCCTAGGGGCTAATCCCATCCGCACTTATCACTGCTTGATCGTCCTTGAGGGGAGGGGCTGCATCTCTGGCAGCTCTGCACTCTGCAGACCGTCAGCTTGCATGGCCGGGTGAGGGGCCCAGGGTGAATCTGATGCCTCTGGAGTCCCAGGGAACCGCCGCTCTTGGGATGATGGGTACTCCTCCCCCTCTCACCCCACAGCTGCCCCTGTCTAGCAGCCACCTGAACGTGTATAGCAGCGACCCCCAGGTCACAGCCTCCCTGGTGGGCGTCACTAGCAGCTCCTGCCCGGCAGACCTGACCCAGAAGCGAGAGCTCACAGGTACTGCCCTCGTCCCTCCCTGTGCCCTGGGTCCCCTCCTCCTTCATCCCCACCCAGCACCCAGCTCCTCTCCTTCTCCCTGGCCTCCAGATGCTGAGAGCAGGGCCCTGGCCAAGGAGCGGCAGAAGAAAGACAATCACAACCTAAGTGAGTCCTACCCAGCCCCTCTCCCCGCCCCCTCCCCTGCTCTCACCTGAGAGGCCAGACAGCCATTGCCTGACCTGCAGCAGTTCTAGGAAGGCTTCCCCACCCAAGGCCAACTGCCTTAACCCCTCCCACTGGTGTAACTCAGTGTTGGCTGGGTTTGTTTTTGTTCTCCCCCGCCCCCTCCCCCGCTAGTCCTATTTAGGAGGGGGTGGGAGAGGGTCTCCTGGGGTGGGATATTCATGAAACCCCAGTGTATCAGATTGTTTTCTGGGTTAAGGTGTGGAACCTGGGCCACAGAGGAGTTCTGTGCAGTGGGGAAGAGTCCTACCCCAGGAGCTTTGCTGTGCTAACAGCCCAACCAGGGCTGATTCTGCCTCGCAGTGCCCTAAATGGCATCTGGCCTTTGCCCTGGCCCCCCTCACCTCTGTAGAAATCCCAATCTTTTGGTTACCCTTTACTTCTTTTTTTTTTTTTTCTTGAGACAGAGTCTCGCTCTGTTGCCCAGGCTAGAGTGCCGTGGCGTCAGCCTCGCTCACAGCAACCTCAAACTCTCAGGCTGAAGCAATCCTTTTGCCTCAGCCTCCCAAGAGCTGGGACTACAGGTGTGCGCCACCATGCCCGGCTAATTTTTTCTATATATGTATTTTTAGTTGTCCAACTAATTTCTTTCTATTTTTTTTTTTTTTTTTAGTAGAGACGGGGTCTTGCTCTTGCTCAGGCTGGTCTTGAACTCCTGAGCTCAAACAATCTGCCCGCCTTGGCCTCCCAGAGAGCTAGGATTACAGGCGTGAGCCACAGCGCCCGGCCTACCCTTTACTTCTTAGAAGGGCTAAATCTGAGCTGCAGGTTGCCCCTGGGGTGCCCCTCCGTGGGCTAGATGCTTCTCCCAGTGGGATCTCTATCCCTCTAATTGTTCCCTGTTACATTTAGTCGAAAGGAGACGGAGGTTCAACATCAATGACCGCATCAAGGAGTTGGGAATGCTGATCCCCAAGGCCAATGACCTGTGAGCAGATTTCTGGGCGGGAGGGTAGGGGCCTGGGGTGGGCAGGAGCTGACAAATACTATCTGCCCCCAGCCCCATGCTAGCTGCTAGGCTGGGAAGAGAATCCCTCCTAGAGCTCGTCATCTATTTGAGAAAAGAAGGACGATCCCTCACTCTCCCAAATCAGGAGGCTCAAGACAGATGAGCTTCTGTCCTGGAAGTGGGGCTGGGGTGGAGCGAAGCTTCCTGGAGGAAGAGTCACACTGGGAAAGTTTCCTCAAGGGCACTGGACTGGTAGAAAGGAGAGAGGTGGTCGAGGGGCAGGAGTACTGGGAGCCCAGGGTAGGCTTGGGTTTGGGTGGTCTTGGGAAGGAGGTTGCATCAAATTGCTCGGGTCCATGCGGTTAGAGAGGTGCGTGGTGGCAACAGAAGTCACCCGGGAGGGCCTATTCTGTGCAAACTGAGATCAGCCTCCTCCGCAGATAGCGGGTGGCCAGGTCTGGGCTTGGTGGGCAAGGCTGGGACAGGCGACATGGGCTTTGACACCAAATCAAAGGCAGAGGCTTGGCCACTCCTCTAAGCATGCATCTCTGACCCTGACTGGCCTGCTGCCGCAGGGACGTGCGCTGGAACAAGGGCACCATCCTCAAGGCGTCTGTTGATTACATCCGGAGGATGCAGAAGGACCTGCAGAAGTCCAGGGAGCTTGAGAACCACTCCCGGCGCCTGGAGATGACCAACAAGCAGCTCTGGCTCCGTATCCAGGTCTGGTCCTGAACTTGGACTTCTTGGGTAGCTCTGACCCCTGACCCTGACCTGGCTCCTGACCCCAGGGGCAGTCCTTACACTTTTGAAGCTGGAGACACAGGAATGATGCCCATGAGTAAGGAGGATGTCTCAGTCAGGATGTTATGCTTTGGTGACAAACAATCCCTAGCACCTTTAAAGCAAGAAATACCAGCTGAGGTTCTGTTCTATGAAACCCTCATTCTGGAACCCAAGCTGATAGATAGGCACATCTAGAGCTGGCTCTTAAAGCCATGTGTCACTCTTAAGGTGCCACATGTGGCTTCTACTTACATGTGCTTGACCAATGCAAGTACTCCGCACACCCAACCTCCAGGGAGCAGGAAAGTGCAGGCCCCCCAAGTGCCTGGGAGGCAGAGCTGGAATCATTTGGTGGCTGGTGCTAGCAGTCACCACATGGCAAACCAAAGGACAAGGGTTTGGGAGAGTCAGCTCCACCAGCTGGGACAGACAGTTCTAGTCCTGGCTCTGTGTTGAGGGCTCTTGTCCTCTCTGGACGTGAGGCTGGTCCTCTCCACAAAGGGCGATTGGACTGCCGCTTTTAAACTTTTCTGTTTCTTGTGGCAGATAATACAATTTACATTAAAATCTACCACAGACACACTCAAAGTGAAAAATCAAAATTTCATGAAGGAACACTCATTCTTAATAGATGCAACGTGTTCTGATAATTTCTATTCCAGTCTAGTCTAGACAAGTCTACTTCGACTAGGGAAAAAATAGAGAAAGAGCTGGTCAAGACTCAGTACAGCGGTTTCACAACCCACTGATGAGTTACGACTTGCAGTCTGAAAAACACTGGTCTAGACTCCAGAGCTACCCTATGCTTTCTCCCAGCGGAGACGTTTCGTGGTCTTGGGTGCCGCGAGGGCAGGGCCAAGTGCTGGGAGGGAGGTCTGGGAGGGGTGGGCTGGCAGCTGGTGTCTGTGGTTGTGTGCCCCCAGCCCTCTGTCTGCCCCCCTGCAGGAGCTGGAGATGCAGGCTCGAGTGCACGGCCTCCCCACCACCTCCCCGTCGGGCATGAACATGGCCGAGCTGGCCCAGCAGGTGGTGAAGCAGGAGCTGCCGGGCGAAGAGGGCCCAGGGGAGACCCTGATGCTGGGGGCCGAGGTCCCTGACCCTGAGCCGCTGCCGGCTTTGCCTCCCCAGGCCCCACTGGGCCCGCCTGCTCAGCCACCGTCCCCATTCCATCACCTGGACTTCAGCCACAGCCTGGGCTTTGGGGGCGGGGATGACGAGGGGCCCCCGGGCTACCCCGAAGCCCTGGGGCCGGAACATGGCTCCCCGTTCCCCAACCTGTCCAAGAAGGATCTGGACCTCATGCTCCTGGATGACTCACTGCTACCACTGGCCTCCGATCCCCTCTTATCCACCATGTCCCCCGAGGCCTCCAAGGCCAGCAGCCGCCGGAGCAGCTTCAGCATGGAGGAGGGCGATGTGCTGTGACCCTGGCTGCCCCTGTGCCAGGGAACAGGGGCCGGCCTGGGGGCTGGGAGGGCTGGGACACCCCCTCCCTCCCTCAGGCTGCACTTGTGTGTGAATTAGCCACCTGCCCTGCCTCACTACTCCCCACTGACCCCCTGTGTGGACTTTGTGCCTGCCTGGCAGCCTGTGGGGTCAGGAGAAGCACCCCCACCTCAGTGCCCGCCCCGCCCCCGGGGCAGCCCTCCTGATGGGGCTGGGAGGGAGTAGGCCTTCAACTTGGCTCCAGGAGGTGAAATCAAGGGGAAGGGAGGGGCAGGTGTACTAGTGGTAAGACGAGGACTCCTAGTTGGGGGGGTCCTATCTTCCCAGCCTGATCCCCCTCACTACCAATGAAGGACACGTTGGAGCAGAGGATTCCAGAAGCTCCTTCTCTGAGACAGTGACTGGTCCGGGGGTGCCCAGGCCTGCCTTTCTGGGACTCAGATGGCAACAAGCCCATCCCCCAGCCTGGTCCTCCCCCCTCCCATAGGTGGGGTCCCACCCCCACCTTCGGTGCTAACAGCTCTCCACCAGGTGGTGTGCGGGTGGGGGTGGCCGGAAGAGAGGGAGCGGCTGGGTTCGAGTTAGAGTGTGGGGTCACTGCTGGACGAGCAGCCCCCTCCAGACTCCCCACTTTGTGCCTTTAGTAAACACTGTGCTTTGTACCTGCGTGTCCTGTCTCTTTGCAGCGGGTCTAGGGCTGACAAAACCCAGGGATGATTCAACCCAATGGGCCCCTTCTGGACTCAGAGTTCGGATGCTCCTGGAGGCGGGTTGGGGTGGGGGGTACAGAGAAGAGGGAATAAGCCCTTCGCCTGGTTGCCCCCAACCCCTCAGCCCGGCCCCAGGAAGCTGGGGGCGCAGCCTTGCTTCTGGGTCTGGTGCTGATGGGGGCGTTGTCCCCCGTCACAGCCACGAGATGGCGCCGCCGCCACGCTGGTCCTGCACCTCCGGCTGTGGCCCGAGACGGAGCAGGTGGTGATGTGGGGGACGGCGCTCCTAAACCGAGCCCACCGGCCTTAGCTGCTTCTTTCGGGTACCCTTGGCCCAGGTTACCCCTGCCCGGGGTGGGGGGCATGCTTCTCTCCCCACCCCCCAGTGCTAGCGGTGACCTCTCCAGATACCCTCCCCTCCCAGGCGGCTGACACGCAGCTCGAGCGGCTCTGGCTGCCGTTCTGGAGGCCAGGCCAGCCCTCCTCTCTCCCCAGTGTCCCCAGCAGGACAGGCTTCCTAGTCACCGAGGGCGTCCTATGGGTGTGGGGAAAGGGACCCATGTGAACTGTTTGGGAGGGGACAGGCGCACAGGACGCTGGTGGTGTCAGTCACGGGCTTTGCTCCCGCTCCACTCCGGCGCCGTGTGCGTCCAGGCTGCCATCCCCCAGACACGACGGTCCCCGTGGGCCTCTGCGCCGAGATCCTGGGGTTTTCTGATCTCAGCCAGGATGGGTAGGGGGGCTCGGGGCAGTGGGAAGCCGAGTGGTGTCTGCTGGAGCCCCAGGTGTCTGCGGGAGGGAGGAGAGGGTCCTCTCAGGCTCTGGGCGCCCAGCGGTGCCCCCTTGACTGTCCAGTGTCTTCAGGCAGAGGCCAACTCGGCTTCCCCTCCCCGGCCCCTGAGAGGCTGAAGGGGCCTAATTAAAAAAAAGAAAAAAATCCCAGGATGAAAGTGGCAAAAGAGGGCAATTTCCTCTGTGCAGAACGGGAGATCAAATCAACGTTGGAGCAATTAATGTGCGAGGGGAGAGAGGGAAAGGGGGCCGGGCGGCGTGGGCACTGCTGGCGGCCTGGCTGGCAGGGGCTGCAGGATTAATCTCAAGGTCAGATGGAGCTGCAGATGACCTTGTGGGGTCTGTGCCAGCCGAGGCCTCCGTCCAGTTCCAGGTCCCACCCCACTGCCTGGGGTCTGCGCATGCCCTGGGAACTCTCGCTAAGCCCCTTCTGGGGCAAGCGCTGGGCTCCGGCTGGGAGACACCTGATGATTCAGGCTTGGGCTGCCTTGGCACTGGAGGGGCTGGGGGTCTGGGAGAAAGCTCTGTCCCAGCCACTTGGTCTTCCACTGCATCCTGAGGATTCCCGCAGTGGAGTGGAGAGCAGCCCTGCAAGGTTGCTGGCACCCTGGGCCACCTGCCTGCTGGCTTCCTGCCCCCTGGGCTCCTTCAGTGGCGATGGACAAGACTGAGGGTGTGAGTGGGGTTCTGTCCACAAGAGGGTGCCCCCGGGTCAGGACCAGGCAGCTGCCTGCCCTGGCTGGTGGGGGTGAGGGTACATTCCCAGCTGTCTGCCTGGGTGGCTTCCACCCTGCCTGGGGCTCCCGCAGTCCTGCTGGTTTGGTTAGGGATGGCCCCTGTGCTACCTCCAGTTTTTCAATAAGCCACCAGGAAGTGTTCTGTACCTGAGACCCGCCTGCACCACCCTCATCTGGTGGCGGGAATGGAGTCAGGCCATCGGCTCTGTCAGCTTTGGGCGGGTGGTTGCGAACGTCTCTGATTAAACAAGAGGGGAATGTGTTCTTCCGCCATGTTCTTTATTTGGTGGACACCACCTTTCCGGGTGACAGGTCCGTGGGGGAAAACTCTTTTGAAAAAGGCCGAGTGGGGAGGCTGGCTGGTGTGAAAGCAGGGTGGACCTGTCCAGCCCCTTCGTTCCTGCCAGAAAGCCCCCTGGGCCCGAGAACAAACAGAGCGCACAGTGGGAGAGGGAGGGGGAGAGGCCCACGCCGGTGGGGGCGGTGTGGGGACAAGCAACCGTAGCTCCCGCCCAGGGTGATGGGGGGGCAGAGGTGGTGCTGGCAGGGGACTCAGAGCGCCCCTGCCCCTGCCCCCACTGTCCCCGGCTCCCGTTCCTGTGTCTGTCCTGCTAGCTGCTCTCTCCGCCTGAGTACCCGCCTCCTCAGCCGCAGGAAGTTCCAGGTGTCAGCTGCATCACCGTCGGTAGAACAGGGCCGTCGGGGGCCAGAGCCCCAGGGGGGAGCAGGTCCTCAGAATGTGCTGCTTGGGATTCAACACGTTTCCATCACCCATGGCCCTCTAAAATCAGAGATGCTTCCTTTGCTATTTGGGGCCATTGACTTGGATGATACACACTGTGGATCTTTTATACACACACACACACACACACACACACACACACAGCCTCCTAAAAACTAACCCCAAGTCTAACGCTCCTGCCCGGAGCCCCAGCCCCCTACAAAGCCCACGCCCCTCCCCACCCTAGGAGCCACCTGGCCTAGCGGAGGGGGGGGAGCCAGACCCCTCCCCAGGCACCTCCTGCCCCCTCCCCCCGGACCCTCACCTCTCGGCGTCCAGCCCCCATCCCCCTCTCAGACTCCTCCAGCCTCATCTTTTTTCTTCGCTCTCTCCTTTCCGAGGGGGGCAGTGGAATTTATACAATATTTAAGCAGCCAGAGCCGAGTCCGGGAAGATATTATTAATGTAAAAGGGACGGGCTGCAAATGCTTTTGGACCTGGTTACAATTAGAGGGTGATTTTTCTAAAGGTCAATGAATTCAGATAATATCCACAGGGGGGAGAGAAATTTAATACCTTTTTAGTGAATTAATTAATTATAATATTATATCGGCTTGGGGTTCTTTTCCAGAGTGATTAAGGGAGCGATCCGTCTTCTGTGAGGCCAGGGACGGTGCTTGCCGCCAGCGAGGACCCTGTCACGGGGCTCAGGATGGGGCCCTTCCCTCTCTCCTCTCACGCCTGCGGTGGCCACGGGGCTTGGGGGCTGCCAGGCAGGAGGACGGGCAGGCGGGACCTGGCCGGGGCTGAGGGCAGGTGAAGTTAGTGGCCTTTCCCCACAGCCTGCTGGGCCCCAGGCCCAGCCCTCCTCCTGCTGCCATGTCACCAAGCCTCACGACACAGTGGCCTGAAGAGCTGGGATGTGGGTTATGGCCTCCTCCTTTACACTTGGAGAAACTGAGGCCCAGTGTGAGTTACGACAGGCTGGGTGACAGCTGGCGGGAGACACCGAGAGGATGAGGAGGACCTCTCCCACACCTCCCGAACCAGGCCTTCCGGAAAATCTCCACTGGCCAGAGGTCTATGGAGCTGCCTGCGAAATTGTCCTCTTTCCAAAAGAGGCTCTTTCGGGGTGTGGAGTGTGCCCAGGCTCTGCTTGTAAAATGAAAACGCCTCAGGCATGTTGATACTTCAAGTTACTGCAAGGCCTGGTGAGGGAATAGCCAAGCTTTCTGTCCCTGAATGGACCTAAAAGTGTCCAGGGAGAGATGCTTTTCGCACATTTATTCATTCTTTCATACATTCAAACAGTCATTCAACAAACATTTGTGGCACGCTTGCTCTTGTGCCATAGGAGACAGACTGAAATAGCCCTTCTTGAGCCCCACCCACCTCATCTTGAGCCCCAGCTGCTCATCTGAGACCTCCATGAGGAGATGGGGAGACCTCCATGGCTCCTTTCTGCCCAGATAACGGTCCTGAACTCCACCTGAGGGCAGGAAGACCGCTGGGATGTAGTGGACTTGCAGAGCAAAGTGGGCACTCGTTCACTCAGCAAGCCCTGAGCACCCACTTTGAGCTGGCCCTGTGCTGGGTGCTGGGGACACATGGATGGCCAGCCTAGTTCTCTATGAGCTAGTCCCTGGGGGATGGGGTGCAGGGAGACAGACTGGGAGGCTGCACCAATGCTCAGTGTGGGTTCAGAGAAAGGGGCGGAGGTGATGGTAAGCTGGGTCATGAGGGAGCAGGCTGACAGGGCAGAGGGAGGGCACGTGGACGGAGAGGGAGGGGCATTCCAGGCACAGGACACAGCGTGTGCAAAGGCCTGGGGCATGGGGCCACCTGCAGACGAGAGGGCATGGTGGGACTGGCAGTGGATGAGGCTGGGTGGGCAGCCACCTCTGCCCCGCCCACGCTCCCAGGCATGTTAACTGGAAGACGATTCCACAAGGCTACAGGTTCTGGGTCCAGGAAGGCAGGGAGCAGCAAAGCGAAACAGACCTGCATTTACATGTGGGCTCTGCCGTGGCTCGATGTGTAATGGAGCCTCTCTGTGCCTCAGTTTCCCCATCTGTAATGGGGGATTGCAATATATACCTCCTAAGGTTGTTGTGAGCATTCGAGGCATAACTGAAGGGAGGGCCAGGCACTGCATTTCACTCAGGCTGTGACTCTAGACAGCTCAGCCTCTAGATGGCCCGAGAGGGGGGTGGGTGGGTCAGGGCCCTGTCCCCGCTGTGCCCTCAATTCCTTTTCCCTCCCAAGGGGGTGCCAGCAGAGGCCCTAGCCTGGGGACCTCTCTTGGGGGGGATCAACATTTCCCTCCCCTGCTCGCTCAGCCCATCATTCCCCCTCCCTGCCTCGTCCCTCCTCTCCCTAACCGCCCCCCTCCCTGTAACAGCCCCTCCCCCACCCTCTCCTCGCTCCGTGTGCGGCGGGCCGGGGAGGGCCTTCCCATTGTACTATCTTTGGGCCCTAAATTAAAATTGATGACATCTTGAAATGAGCAGTGAGGGTAATTTTGCTTCTGAGCCGGGATGCTAATGAGGCCCCTTAATGGTGCGAACGCTGAGCTGACGGGTCGTGTGTCACGCACAGCGGCGAGGGGGGTAATGGCCACGGTAAGTGCTGGTAATTACACCCTGTCTCGCTGTATTTTGGCAGGCCTGGTGGGAGAGCGTGGGCTCAATCACCACCGGAGAGGGTGCCCCCCACCCACCTCGGGACTGACAGGCAGAGATACCCCCTCGGCCCAGCCAGGCCCCTCAACTCCAGCCTCATCTAGCACGAGAGGCCTGGGCAGAGGCCCCCACCCCATGCACACACGCAGTGTGACACACATGGTCACACATGCCGTGATCGCACCATTGTGCACCCCTCCTCCCCATATACTCACCTCCACAACCTGGGCACAGCCCCCGTGTGCGCACAGCACATGCAGTGACACACGCACATGCAGTGACACACGCACATGCGTGCTCACCCATTACGCCCCCCCACACCTCCGCACTCTGCAAATACACAGCTCCATGTACACAGCCTGCACAGCACGCACACATACATGTGCACACAAATACATTCTCACATAGTGCACATGCATGGAGCACCTACTGTGCTTCGTGTCTAGGAGCTCTGATCGTCTCCACTCTCTTCTGAGATAGCTATTATTATTCTTATTTCATGACCCAGAAACTGAGCCTTCGGGGATTCAGTAACTTGGCCAAGATCACACAGCTAGGCAGTGACAGAGGCAGGACTGGAACTCGGCTCTATGTTACTTTTCCAGCTCTTATGTATGCATGCATATATGCCCGTCACTGTGTAAACACACACGCATGCACACGCACACATTTATCACACAGCTCACATGCATCCTGTGTGCACCAAAAGACAAACACAAAGTCACTGTGCAAATATTCACCTACGCACTGTTGACACACACATGCAAGGGGTGCTTGGCACGCACACATAGATGTGTATGTGTGTGCGCATGCTTGGGTTATGCGATGTTCGCAGTCCATGCACACACAGTGCTCCGTATGTCACCGAGAAAGAAGCCTGGGCAGCATGAGGAACTCGTCATGGAGCCGCTCCAGGCTTTGGCATCTCAATTCCACCTCCCTCCCCAGCACTTAGCTGTTGCTAAGGCAGAATGACAGCCACACAAAGGAGTGTGACATGCCCTTCTGCAAACGCTCTACAGAGTCACACACCAGGTGCACATACATTGTACATGTGTGCACACACTGTCCCTGTGGTGTCTAAGCTTTCTGCACGTACAGCACGCAGTCTTCAGACACATCTCTGCACACACACTGCACACACGCTGTGAATATACACCACAGCACTGGTGTAGAACCCCAAGTGAAAATGGAAACTCCACAAAGCTAATGGGTACTTGTCATGTGTACATCCTCCCCACCCCAAATGTTTATCAATCCTATAGTTATAGTAGAGGTTAAAAGCATGGACTTTGGAGTTTGACTTCCTGGGCTCTTGGCCTGTGTCCGTCATGTTAATTGCTGTGTGACCTTGGGAAAATTACTTAACCTCTCTGTGCCTCATTTACTTCCTCTGTAAAATAGGGATAATAACAGTATACCTATCTCATAGGGATACTGTAAAGTTAAATGAGTTAATAGATGTACTCGGGTGCAATGGCTCACACCTGTAATCCCACATTTTGAGAGGCCAAGGCCGGAGGACCGCTTGAGACCAGAAGTTTGGGACCAGCTTGGGCAACGTAGCAAGATGCTGTCTCTACAAAAATAAAATTAAAAAATTATCTGGGCACCGTGTCATGCACCTGTAGCCCTATCTACTCACAGGAGGATCACTTGAGCCCAGGAGTTTGGGGCTGCAAACTCCTGTGATCATGTCACTGCACTCCAGCCTGAGCAACACAGATAGACCCTGTCTCAAACAAAACAAAACAAAATTTAAAAAAAAAAAAGAAGAAGAACCCACTAGATGTAAAGCACTTAGTGCCTGGCACATAGCCCCAGTAAGTGTAGGGGCAAGGTGTGTATCTGTGACAAAGGATGCACCTCAGGTTATGACAAGCACCAAGGAGTGGGCAACGGAAGGCAGGGTAGGGCATGCCCACCTGGGGCTGGGGTGGTCAGGGAGGGCTTCCCGGAGGAAGAGGGATTTGGGCTGGGCCTTGAGGAAGCCCTGTAGCCACCGTGTGAGTACCGACTATGTACCAGGCCCTGTGCTAACAGCTTTGTGTGACTGATCCCAGAGTCCTCTGCGGACCCCAGGGGGTGAGGACTGCCACGTCCACAGATGTCCACTCACGTTGCGGATGAGGAGAAAAGGGTGCAGAAAGAGTTGGCATCTAACTTGTCCAAGGACAGGAAGGGCCTAGATAAGAGAGGGAGAGGCGGGCTCGGGAATTCCAGGTGGGACGAGCATATGTCAGAAATAGAGCAACAGATGGGAAAACACACCCAGAGGTCTTTCCTCGCTACACTGTCACAGTTTCCAGTTAATGAGAGGGGGTGAGCATCTGGAGGGGTGCTGACCTAATTGCTGTGTCTCTTGCAGCGACACCAGGGACCTGGTGGGGGCTGGGAGTGGCTGGCGCTGCCCACAGCACGTGCAGGGCGGGGCCAGAGCTGGGCATCTTCGCCTCTCTTGTCCCCTCCCTCCCCTAGCAAGAGCCGGGGCCTGACCCAGTTAGGGAGGAGGTGGGTCACCCTGCTTGGGCACCTCGGCCCTGGAGACCAGGCCTGGCTTTCTGGAATGCAGTGCATTTTTCCATGTACAGCAAACGTAAATGCTCCCCACAATTAACCTCCTGTCTCCCCCACCCCACAACCTCTAGCGGTCGTCATCCACACAGCCCTTTCCTTGCCAGCACAGAGAAGGGGCATGGCAGGGCAGGAGGACAAGGGGTGTGGGCTTCCCAGGCCTCTGGATGTGGGTTAGCATCCCAGCTCCTCCCCTTCCTAGTCGTGGGGGCTTGGGGAAGTCCTCCACCCATAGCCATGTCCCCACGCCTTTGTTTTTTCCTCTTCCATCATATGGAGGCGACCGCACGACCTCCCAGGCGGAGGTTGCACCCGGATTGGTGTGTATTGAAGTCCTCACAGCAGCCGGCCCATGGTGGGCGGGGGAGTAACCCAACGAGAGATCATATCATTTGTTGTCTTTGAAAGTGGAAGGGGACACTGTTAATAATTATACCAGGGTAGCCGGTGAAAACTGGGACTGTCTTGGGAGAAGCCAGATGTGTGGCCACCACACAGTGTCAGTCCCCTTCCTGCCCACACCTGCGGTAGGATGAGCTGGGGCATCTGTGTGCCCCCTTCAGCCAGGTGAGGCTTGGCCACCTAGCGGGACCAGAACAGGCTGGGTGGGGAGGTACGAAGAGAGGGTCACACCTGGGGGCATCACCTCAGCAGGGGTAGGTGACATTCTAGAGACAAGGAAGGTGGAGCTGCTGGGAATGGCCCCAAGGCTAGATGGAGGAGAGGAACCTGAGGGGTGGGAGAGGAGTGGGGGGACAGTGTTTGGGAGGCGTGAACAGCCTCCACTGCAGATCATGGTGACGGCCGCCTTGGGAGCGCTGGCTTTTCATGCATTAGCTCGTCTGATCCCCACAGCAAGCCTATGGGGAGGGCGCTATTATTGGCCCCACTTTGCAAAGGACATTGAGGCACAGGGAGGTTTGAGTAACTTGCCCAGCGTCACACTGCCAGGAAGGACAGAGCTGAGACTCGAACCCAGGCTGGGGGCCGGGCTCCTGGCTCTACACAGACAGCAAGCCTAAGTCGTGTTGCTAAGGGGCCAGTGGCTCCGTGGCGGGGGACAAGGCCCCCTCCCAGCCAGGTCTCCGTTTTGAACATTGCGGGGTCTGGGGGATTCTGCAGGAGGCAGCAGGGCCAGTGGAGGTCAGCTTGGCTTTGGAGACGGAGCCACGTTTGGACCCGGCTCCATCACTTACTGGCCACTGGCAGTGAGAACCTCCTGGGTGCGTTTCTCAGATTTTGTGGAGCCCCTATCTCCTCACCGGGGAAAGGCCTGTTCTGCCGTGTCGGGAGGTGCAACCTAAGCAACGGGAGGCGACTGGCACAAAGTGAGCCCTTGGTGAAGGCCGGTTCCCTCTCACTCTCCAAGCCGGGCCTGCCCTGGGCTCCCCAGAAGCTCGGGGCTCCAGAGCACTTTCTCCGGTCCTGATGGGGGCCAGAGGCTCTGAGGGAGGAAGGCTGCAGGGGCCAGATCTAGGGTGCTCAGGATGGTAGAAGTTGTTATCGTCCATGCTGCCATGGAAGGGCACCTTGCTTCAGGCCAGGGCAGGGGGGAACCATTCCAGCCGGTCCCCTGGGAGCAGGACGGCTCAGGGCTGGGCTGGGGGTGGGGCCTTAGCTCGCAGGTCCTAGGAAAGGGGAGAGGGACAGAGGGGGCTGCTTCCTAATGAACAGTTAGTGTCTGCTGCGTGGCTAATCATGTGGTTCCGTGTAATTAAGAAGTTAATTAGTGCTGTGTCAATTAAGGTTTAATTAGTCCCTTCTTCAGACAAGCCTGACAGACCCTCATGGTGGAAACTTCTGGAATGGAAGGTAGGAGAGTGGGAAGGCAGATGCAAGAGGGTACAACGGGTGTGGGGGGAGCCCCACTTTCTCTTGCACCCTCCCTGTTGGGGGATCTTGCTGCCCCCCAGCCCCACCCCACTGCCATGGTCAGGGAGATTTTGGGGCTCTGTAAGGCTCTTCGACCACCCGGCACAGCTCCCACGGAAGGGTGCCCTAAGTCAGTGCACCCTGCTCTCTACACCTGCCTTCGGGTGACTTTCGGTGGCTCCCCTTGTGGAAGGTGGAGAAACTGGGACCCAGGGAGGTTAAGTAATGCACTCAAGGTCACACAGCCAGTTAAGTGGCAGATCTGGATTCAGAGCGTCCGACTCCAAGACCCGCCACAGAAATCCAAGCCGGGAGAACAGACCTCATGCCACGGACCAGGTGTGACCCTCAGGCCTCCACCCTTGCTCTTCCCCGTGCTCAGAATGCTCCCCTCCCCAGACTGGGCAGGCTCCCTCCCTCATTCACCGGGGTCTTTGCCCAAATGTCGCCTCTCATCTGAGAGGCCATCCGTGATCGCCCTGTATAAAACGGCACCCCCCACATTCCCTGTCGCATGTTCCCTCATCGCGATGATCTTTGTCTGACATACGGTATTTGTCTACTTCTTTGCTTGTGGCCTGTCTCCCACCCTGAGAATGAAATCTCCATGCAGGTAGGAACTTTGCTGCCCTGTCCCCAGTGCCTGGCACTTAGTAGGTGTTCAATAAGTATCTATTGAATGAATGAATGAACAGACTTGTAGTGAGGCTTAAACAAGGCAAGGCACTTAGGGCGGTAGGCACAAAGGTGGTGATGGGTGAGTGTTTTTTCCTTTCCCTTTCCTCCTCCCCTCCCACCCAAGCGGGGCTTCCCTTGGGTGTAAGTACCTAAGGCTGGGGGGAGCTGGGCCAAGCTCTGTCTCGCCTTGGAGTCCCGGCCCCTGGCTTTGCAGAGGACAGGCAGGTATTGCTGCTTCTTTCTTCTTGTTTCTCTCTCCTCTGCCCCGCTCTGTGTGCCCGCCCCCTCCTCTGTTACTCAGCTGAGACCTGGCCCAGCAGCTGGGCACAGAGCAACCTCGGTTACCCTCCTGCAGTCAGCAGGTGGCACGTAGGGCAGCCCCGTGCTATGTTGGCCAGAGGAGCCCCACCTGCTTGGATGCCAACAAGGAAGACACTTGGGACAACAATGTCACACTCCATGGGTCTTCCTCTTACCCTCCAGCTCCTGGCAGCTGTTTCCCTAAGGGCCCTCTGCCCTGCCACCTTGTTCCCCTCTCTTCACGTGGGGCTCTTCCCCTTGTGGGGCAGCGTCGTTCTCTGTTGGGATCCAGGGCTGTCCTTAGTCTCTGGCAGAAACCACTTTCGTCACAGTGCACAGAATTCCCCTGTCCTGTTTTAACATTTTTATAGCTTTGTGGAGATATAATTCATATAATTTATAAAGCATAAAGTTCACCCAATTCAAGTGTATGATGCAATGGTTTTTAGTGTATTTACAGAGTTGTGTGACCGTCACCGTCATCTAACTTTAGAACATTTCATCACCCCAAAGCAGAACCCCGGACCCGTTAGCAGTCACTCCCTCGTCCACCCCACGCCTACCCCTGACCTAGGCAACCACTAATCTGCCTCCTGTCTCTGAACAGCTGCCCATCATCCAGATAATTCGTGTGCGTGGGACTCTACAATATGTGATCTTTTGTGACTGGCGTCTTCCATCTACTCTCACACAACTCACTTCCTCCACGGTGGGCGTCTTTGAACAGAAGACTTTCAAGCACATCTTGGACAGTTTCTTTAGGATGTGATGCAGATAAAAGATGAGGCATTTGGTTTGGTCTTCTCCTAAACTCGTCTGCCCTCACCTTCTAATGAGAGCTCTTTGGGTCATCTCCACCCTGATGTCCCCTCTGCTCTAGCGCCTTTTCCACCTGCCCCCCAGGCACTGGCTGTCTCCTTCCTCCGTCCCTCATCCCTGTCCTCTTGATGCTGTCATGAGCACTGATGCCAGCTTCCAGGAACCTCTGAGTCAGGCGATTCCCCAATGCTTAGGGGTGAAGCCCACACTCCTCGGTGGTCCTTCCGTCTTTATCGCATCCCCCAGCCTCATCTTCGGCTGTGTCCCTGCCTACCCCCAGTGATTCAGCCGGAGCAGGCCGTCACCTGCCCTGAGCTGCCCACCTCTGTCTGTCTGCAACTGCTTCTGCTTTTCCTCTTAATTCCAAATTCCCCAAAGCAAATACCAGCTGCTCCGCGAAGCTTTTCCTGATCCCTCAACTCAGAAGTGATGTCTCCAGGCCGGCCACGGTGGCTCACGCCTGTATCCTAGCGCTCTGGGAGGCCAAGGCGGGAGGATTGCTTGAGATCAGGAGTTTGAGACCAGCCTGAGCAAGAGCAGGACTCCGTCTCTACAAAACAGAGAAAAATTAGCCAGGTGTGGTGGTGCACAGCTGTAATCTCAGTTACTCGGGAGGCTGAGGCAGGAGGGTCACTTGAGCCCAGGAATTGGGGGTTGCAGTGAGCTATGATGACACCACTGCACTCTACCTGGGAGACAGAGTGAGACCCTGTTTCAAGACAAAAACAGCAACAAAGAGATATCTTCAAGTCCAGAGCAACACAGAATGCAGGAGGCTGGTAGAGATTGTGCCTCCTGCTGGCCTCCTCTGGCCCAGTGCAGGGAGGATGGCGTTTCTGGGCTGTGACGGGGTGTGGTGAGCAAGTGTCGTGCAGTAAGCTCCTGCTCTGCACGTGGGTGGAGGCACCGTCACTGGGGCCCAGAGTCACCCTTGCAGTTCAGCAATCACGTCTAAGCATTGTCTGGGTGCCAGGTCCCGGCCTAGACCCAGAGACGGAGATGAGCAAGAAGACACCTTGCCCTTAGAGAACAACGTGCTGAGTGCCTGGGGCTCCTGGGAACGCAGAGGAGAGGGCTCTAGGGTCACCTCCATGGGTGGGCACTAGTGGCGGTGCCTGACTAAGCCTCTGCCTCCTTCCTCTCCTGCTGTCAGTAGGGGTAGCAGGAGGTCCAAGGGGGGAGGGGACGCAGGGAGATTTGGCTTGAGGAGGGAGGAAATGAAATGGAGAGCAGAGATAATTGTTCCCGTTTGGCAACTTTTTCTAATTAGGGACCAATTAAGTCCTCGGGTACTTAATTGGGGTCCTGGTAGATTCTCTAATTTACTAGGTAATTACTGGCCAGTAATTCTATCAGCATGAAATTTGGGGAGAAAATATGTTATCACAATATTTAGATTTTTCTCTGTTCCAGGGGCTTTGCCCAGAAAACAAGCCAGGTGCTCTGAGCGATCTTTCGCCTCTGCACTCAGACGGCCTTCCCAGCGCTCGCGCCTGCTCCTCATTCTCCCACCGCGCTGCCCCCTTCCTGGTCTCGGAGCTACTGGAGCCGGTAATCTAGCTGGAGACCAGTGGCCAGTGCCACACGGATATGGGGACATCTGCGGTTTTGCCTCCCTTGCAGCCATCTAGCTTCTGGTAACATAGAATTACCATGTGTTGGGAAACGGTTCTAGGTCACGCACGCTCACATGCACACACACACACACACACACACACACACACACACACAGGTTTATTTAATTCCACAACCTGGTGATGTGGACATCATTGTTATCTCCATTTTGCAGATGAGAAAACTGAGACACTAAGAGGTTAAGCAAAATGTAGGAATTTACCCTAAAGAAGTCATCCAAGATGTGCTTGAAGGTTTTATGTTCGAGGATGTCCATCACTATGTTATTAATAACGCCCAACACAGCTAGTAAGTCAGGGAGCCAGGGCAGGACACCATGTGCTCAGTGCTACCCCATATTGTATCTTACCACCAAGTTGCTCTGCCTCAGTTTTCCTCTGTGAAATCATTCCTTCTCCACTGGTTAAAATGGCTTTATTAAGGTATAACTGACATTTATTGCGCATTTTTAAAGTGTACAATCTGATAAAGTTTGATATATGTATCCATCTGTCTTAGCCCATTTTGTGCTGCTATGAAGAAACACCTGGTGTTGGGTACTTTGTAAAGAAAAGAGGTTTATTTGGCTCATGGTTCTACAGGTTGTGCAAGAAGCATGGCACCAGCGTGTGCCTCTGGGGAGGGCTTCAGGAAGCTTCCACTCATGGCAGAAGGTGGAGGGGAGCAGGCATGTCACATGGAGAGAGGGAGCCAGAGAGAGAAGGCAGATGCCTACCTGACCCCATGCTGGGTCCCCCTGGCTTGTCCCCTCCTCTGCAGGCCTCTGAGCTTTCTCCTTCCCATCCATGCGGCTGGATGCTCCACCTTTGGCAGCAACCTCTTGGCCAAGGCAGGATCTGGAGGGAGCAGCTCAGACTCCCACAATTAAAGAGTTAGCAGCAGGCTGAGCCTCACCTGTGTGGTGAGGACCTTTCAGATGTGCAGATGCAGGCAAGTAGTCACTTGGGGCTTCAAGCATCCAGAACTGGGATTGTCAGTAGGCTGCATGAAAATGGCTCTGGGGTCTTCACTCTTTTCCAAGGCAGAGGATCTGATGGGGCCATGCCTTAGTCCATTCAGGCTGCTATAACAAGTACCGTAGACTGGGCAGCTTATAAACAACAGAAATTTATTTCTCACACTGCTGGGGGCTGGGAAGCCCAAGATCAAGGTGCTAGCAGATTCTGTGTCTGGTGAGGGCCCTCTTCTGGGATGCGTATGGTCATCTCTCAATGTAGCCTCACGTGGTAGAAACAGAGAGAACTGTCTTTCTTCCTTTTCTTTTCTTTTTTTAAAATAGAGACAGGGTCTCACTCTGTCACCCAGGCTGGAGTGCAGTGTCACAGACTCAAGTGACCTCCTGCTTCAGCCTCCTGAGTAACTAGGACTACAGGCATGGGCTACCATACTCAGCTAATTTTTTAATTATTTTGTAGAGATGGGCCAGCCTCACTATGTTGCCCAGGCTGGTCTTGAACTCCTGGCCTCAAGAGATCCTAAACCTTGGCCTCTCAAAGTGCTGGGATTACTGGCATGAACCTTTTCTTATAAGGACGCTAATCCCATCATAGGGGCTCCACTCTTGTGACCTAATTACCTCCCCAAAGTGCCATCTCCTAATATCATCCAATTGTGGGTTAGGGTTTCAACATATGAATTTGGGGGAACAAAAACATGTAGTCCATAGAAGACCAATTGGCCGTTGTGTCTGTCATTTGTCTATTTGTCCTCAGAGACACTCCTTGCCCTTTCTCTGCTCTGAATCACAGGGACGATGGCCCTTGCAGCCTGCATTTCTTGGGCCCACGTATTAGCTGGCTTCCATCTGAGTTCAGTTGGTGGGAGCCACTGGAGGGAGTTCATAGGCTACAGGGAAGGGAGAGCCGGGGTGTTTGTCTCTCTCTCTCTGCCTTGGGTGGCCTCTCTAGAAGCAGCTGTGTCTCTTCTGTGGGTCCAGCTCCCCCAGGCAGCCCGCCACAGTTGTAGCTTCTGCCATGCAGTCCTTGCTGTGTGTCCAGAACCTTCCACATGGTTCTGGCTTCTGGGCTCTGGTAACACACCTCCTCCTGTGTTCCCTCTGTCCCCTCCCAGTGTTGCTGATCTTTGGGGTGCCCCATTGGCTTCTCGGTTTTTCCATCCCCCATGTAACTATTCCCTGTGTTAACACCCTCCTCCCAGCACACACACATAAATTGGAATACTCTGAATTGCCCTAACTGGCCTTGACAGACACAGCCACCATCCAAAACGGGGTGTGCCTTTTGGCTAGAGTTTTAGGACAACACCTCCAAGAGGCAGCCTGCTTCCTTTATGGCTCAGCCACCTGTCCCTGGTCCAAGCTCGGGGCATGGTCAAGTTCAGGGATGCCACATTGTCCAGCTTCAAGGGGCACCATTCACATGGAATCCATGTGCATGGTGGCCCCTGGAGGTTTTCATTGGGTAGCAGGGTTGGTTTCACCCAATATACTGGCAAGATGCATGGCAACTTTTAGTGGAAAGAATCACTTGGGGCCTCTAGTTTGCGGGGAATGAGGTGTGCCTTAAGCATCTGCTTTTGTTTTGCTTTCCCAGCAGTGTTTCCCCGCAGCTTCTGAGACAGTACCCCCTGCACTGTGGTGGGCTGCCCCTCCTCCCCTCTGCGTGGCTCTGATGAAGCTCTCAATGACCATAGCCCCTTCTCCAACAGGGCTAAACTGATGACCCAGGCTTGACCAATCAATGTGTCCAAAGTCCTGGCAGCAATGATTCATCCAAAGACAGGTCTGTGCTCCAAGAGAGCCTCCAGCGCCCTGTCCCGGGATTGATCAGCTATGCAAAAGATCCTTCTCCTCACTGGGTTTGCCAGTACCTCTGATTTCTGGCCACCTTGTTTTTTGCCCCATTCACCAAGATTGAGAACATTTGTCTTCAGTAGGGGACACTGAGGCCAGCATACAAGTAGTCTCAGAGTTGAGACAGAAGGAAGGAGAAAGAGAGAGAATCCTGGTGGCACTGAGTCCCCAGCTCCCACCCTGATTCCTGAAGCTCTTGCTTTAATTTTACAAATACCAGAGTGTTCCTTCCAGCTATGAGAGCCAATAAATTCCTTTTTTGCTTAAGTTGGTTTGCACAGGATTTCTGTCACTAACATGGCAGACATAGAGCTCTCTGGGTTCCTCGCCAGGAAAGGGAGACTTTGGGGCAGCCCCTCCACTCCTCTTGCAGAGACACTAATACCAAGAGAGTGGAAGCACGTCAGTCAGTATGTGCTTAGCTACAAATCACGAAAACCCAATTGAAGTGGCTGAAGAATTATCACATAACAGAAGTTCAGAGGTTCCAGGGTTGGCTATTCCGGTGGTAAAGATGTCATAAGGAGTAGATATTTTTTTCTTTTGGCTCTGGAATCCTTGAGGGATTGTCTTGGCCTCCTACAATGGCTCCCCTCATAGGCCCAAGGTGGCCGGTTTTGTCCAGGTCACATGCAGACAACAGCCAGATTAGGCAGAAATGGGCATGTTCCTGTTCCTGTCTTATGTCCTAGAAGCCTCTTCAGACTAACCCTGCAGGACAGTGTCACATGCCTCTTCCTAAAGCAGTCACCGCCAAGGGGAAGGAGACCACCAGGACTGGCTTAGAGCAGTCGTGATTCATCCCCAGAGCTGGGGCCTGCTCTCCTCAAAGCTCACAGCTGCGTGGAGGAGAGTAAACTATTAATTAATCGGGGTCTGTTAAACAACAACAACAAAAAGAGGCGAATGGCTGCTGGGTAGGGTAGTTGAGACAGCTGGCTGTCCCCTAATACCTATTTTCCATTTCTTCCATTATAATAGAGATTTTAGCTGGGCTTATGGCCACTCAGCATAAAGATTACATTTCTCAGCCTCCCGTGCAGCTGAATGTGACCGTGTGACTAAGTTCTGGGCCTTGGGAAGTTAGCAGAAGTTTTACACAGCGGCTTTCAGGAATCTTCTTAAAGAGACATCTGGCACGAGCTGTTTGTTCCAGTCGCTGCCTGGAACGTGGCTGCCACCACCGTGGAGTGGGAGAACAAGGCTCACGGCAGAGCAATGAGCTGGAAGGAGCCTGGGCTGCGAGACCTCACGGAGCAGAGCCCTGTTGCAGCTCTGCATCGCCACCTCCCACGACACAGGTGACAGAAAGAGACCAGAGCAGACACGGGGCTAATGGATGGGGCAGGCAGTCAAGGTAGTCTGTCGGAGGAAGGGACTGTCCAGGGTGTCACAGCAGGTCAGGGGAGAGCCTAAGCCAGAACCCAGGACCTCTGACTCCCAGCGCAGGGCACATTCTGCTTTTTACGAGGAAGCCTTGTGACGAAGTGAATACACTCAGGTGTCAAAGCCAGAGGACCTGGGGTCCCGGCTCAGCACCCGACCTCACTGGAGATGTCATCTAGAGGAAGTTAGTTAACTTCTCCAGGTCGATTTCCTCGTCTGAAAACTGGGAATATTGATCCCTACCACACAGGTCTGAGCACTTGAGTGCCCCTGGCGTGTTATGGGGACTTGATACGAGTTTCTAACAACAAATGAGTGGCGATGACATAGGCCATGGAGCCTGGTTCATAATAAATATGGTGGCCAGCTTTCTGGGTGGCCCTCAATGGCCTGGCTTCCTGTCTCCAGGTGTCCACACCCTGTCGTGCCTTCCACACTGCCTAGGGCTGACTGGTGTACCCAAGAGGCTATTGCAGAAATGATGGTTGGGACTATGAGGCTCGGTCACAGCGGACATTGTGGCTCCTGCCTTGCTCTCTTGGGTCACTCGTTCTGGGGGAAGTCAGCTTCAACGTGGTAAGGCCACTACAACACCCCTGGTGAGGTGCATGTGTCGAGGACTGAGACCTGCAGCTACTAACCAGCACAGACTTGCCGGCCATGTGAGTGAGCCTCCTTGGACAAAGATACTACAGTCCCGTCGCGGTGGCAAATGACCACAGTGCTGGCTGACGTCTTCAGTGCATTCTCATGAGAGACCTTGAACCAGACCCAGCCAGCCCAGCTGTGTCCAAATTCCTGACCCCCAGAAACTGTGTGAAGGAATAAATGCTCATTGTTGTTTTAAGCTGTTAGGTTTGGCTTTATTTGTTATACAGCAATAGAGAAGGAATACAGTCTTCATTCACTAAATATGAGTTCTCTCTTCTTCTTCCAGGCAAGACCCTTCTCTTCTGCACTATCCTTGCCGCCATGTGCATCTCACTTCCCAGTGGCACTGCCCGTGAGACCTCAGGGTGCATGTAGCATATCTGCCTTGTGTCACGAGGCTCTGTGTGATCCCAGGGAAGAATTCAGAGACAAGGTTTGTCTTTGGAGACATCAAAATCCCATGCCCTCTTCAGATCACAGGTTGCCACACAGGTGTGATGTACAAGAAGACAAGATAGCCAGGCACTGGGAGAGCTGAGTTCTCACCCAGCCAGGGCACTCACCGGACCTGTGATCTTGGCTAAGTCACTGTCCACTCTGGGCCTCAGTTTCTTCTTATATAAAACAAAGGGACAGGACTGGACAACACTTTTGCTTCCTTTCCACTCTCATGCAGGAGTCAGGGAGTATCAGGGATAAATATAAATATAAATATAAATATAAATATATATAAAAAACGTTTTCTTGAAGTGCCCTTACATGTAGAATGACATACATCATAACTTTACAGCTTGATAAATTTTCACACACATAACACATTCATCCAACCAGCACACAGATTAAGAAACAGAAGTTTTCCAACTTCCCAGAAGTCCTGCACACCCCCTCCCAGGCCCACCCCCAGTCCAGGCAGCACTGAGTGGCAGTAATACTGCCTTCTATAATAACACCGCGGACTGGTTTTCGAGTCTTTGCACCTGACGTGGAAAGAACAGTACACGGTGCTCGCTCTTGTGTCTGACTTCTGTCACTCAGCGCCATGTTGTGAGATTCCTCCACGTTGCTGCAGGTAGTCCTAGGTCATTCATCCTCGCTGCTGTGTAGATCCCATCATGGAAGAGTACTATGCTTGTTTATCTATTCTATCACTACGAGACAGTTGGGTTTTCCATCTAGGGGCTCTTATGAACGGTTTTGCTGTGAATGTTCTCATCATGCCTTTTGGTTCATGCATGAACCATCTTTTTTACATACGCCTAGCAGGGAATTGCTGGGTCATATATATGCATATGTCTACTTTATTAGATTTTGCTGAAGCAGATGCAGTAAGTTACGCTCCCAGTGTTGGTGTGCGAGGGTTCCAGGTGCTCGACACCCTCATGAGGTAGGCAGTTACCTAAAGCAAAAGGGTGACAGCTGGTCCCCAGGCGTCTCCACCTTTCGAGTGAGTAGCAGCAGGGAAAGCAGGGCGCTGACTCCCAGGGGTGGAGTCAGTGAGGGTGACCGTGGAAGAGTCTGGAAGCATCCATCCCTTGCTTGCCTCCTGAGCTAGGCAGGTAGAGGAGGCTGAGGTGACTTCTCCATGCTAAGGTGACTCTAACAGGACTAGGGCTGAAAGTCGCCTTCTCTTGTGGAATTTGTCCCTATGTTTTCCTCACTAAAATAGCAATTGTTCACCCCCTGTGGCTGGCCTGTGGTGGCAGAGTCCAAAAGGGTGCCCTGGAGGGAAGATGGGGAAAGAAAGACTCTGTGGTGGACATGTGGTTGGCTCCCCGCCCAGCATTGCATCCGGTTGGCCTGGCTGTCAATCACTGTTCCCCTTGGCAGGTGACAGGGCGGACCGTCCATGCCGCCTGTCCCCTCGGTCCTTCCCAGTGGGGGGCACTCTGGGCCCCTCCTGCCTCCGAGGGCCTTCTGCAGCAGTCCAAGCAGGCTAGAAGTGCCAGAGACCCCACTCCCTGGGGACAGTCCTGGCCCGTGACTGTGGGTTTGGGGTAGAGACACCTTGGCCCCCTGGGAGGCCCACGTCCTGTGGGATCGGGCTCCAGTGGCCCTCATGGGTAACCAGTTTGATAACACACCCTTGAGTGCCTCTCTTTCCTGTCAGTCTCACTCCCCGCACCCCTACTGATGTTTCCTGACCCCCTCCTACTTGCACTTGAGTTCTTGTCTGGAACCTGCTCCTGGAGGAGCTCAACCTAAGGCAGAATACTACCCTGTCTGGGCAAAGGTGTGAGTAGGAGCCTGCTAGGGGCTTTTGGAAATGGTTCTCTCCCCTATCCGGTAAAAGGTGAGGGAGGAGAAATCTCCCTTTCCCACCTGCCCTTTTTGTCCTCCGTGGGATGCTGTGTGCAGGGACACAATGCTGGGGCTGCAGTAGCCGTCCTGCAGCCAGGAGGGGAGTCGTGGACCACTCTGGGCATGCCAGGGCGGGAGAGAAGCCAGGATCTTTGACAGCGTCTTTGAGTTTCCTAATCAGCTTGGGGTTCACCTACTTCTGCAGTTCTAGTTAAGGAGACAATAAATGTTCTTATATGTCCTTATGGACTAAACCACATTTATCTGGGGTTTCTGCTGCTTGCTGCCTAACACATTGATGCAGGCCTTGTCTGGAGGTATTACTTTTGAAATCGGGTCCTTCCACTGCTATTTTGAACTCCCAGCTGGTGGCACCAGAGAAGGGCAAGGAGGTGGGGTAGGAGGCAGAGGGGGCCACAGGCTTGAAATCTACAGGTGGCTGAGGACCAGGGGTCCTGTGTACCTAGTACCTGGGGGCAGCAGGTACCTGAGGTCCCAAGGACAGGGGACTGGGAGGGCAGGAAGGCGAATCTCTGTCAGTCTGGGCCAGGGTGAGCACTGTTATTGTTATTATTATGAAGCATCTCAGGGCTCACACTCCTCCTGGCCTGGCTGGGCCCCCTAATGGTCCCATAAATCCCGGCCATAAAGAGTAATGGGGGGAGACAAATGAGATAATTAGGAATAAATCTCACCAAGGTCTCTATTCATCAGCGTCCCTGGAACTGGCCAATCTTCCGAGCCATTAGCCAGGTCCCTAATTAATGCTGAGCTGCCCAGCTCTGCGGAGGCTCCATGCCCGGGAGGGGCTCGGGCCGAGGGGCACCACTGCCCCCGCAGCCCACGCGGGCGACCTTGGCAGGGATGCATGCCTGCAGCCGCCTGCTTCGTCGCTCTGTCTCCCGGCACCTCACTCTGTCCGCACCGTCCCGCCTTCCTCACTGTCTCTGTCTCTTTTCTTCTCCTCACTCCATCTCCCCCATCACCTCAACCCTGTGTTCCTCTCGTGTCAGATGCCACTGTCTGTGTAGCTGAGCCACGGAAGGTCTGAATCAGAGGACCTGTGGGAGCCACCTGTAAGAGCCCTCCACCTTCTGTGCTCCCTGCCACCCAGTCAGAACCTCAGCAGGGACCCCATCTACGTCCCCCTCCCCCAGAACAGTCCTTGGAAGAGGGAGGGCCCTCCCCGCGCTGTGGCAGTCCATTCCACCCGGGCGCTTCTTACTATCAGAGCGCTCCCTCTTTCCCTGTAACGTCTGCCTCTTGGTCTTCCCTCGACCCGCTGGGGCCTGAGACAGCCTCACTCTCCTCCCCGGCTCCAGATAGCAAATGCTGAGCTGCATGTGACAATGCAAGGTTTCCAGCCGGGTCCCCCTACCCAGGCACCTGTTCTGTACCCACCCATGGTGGTCTGACCCGCAGTGACTTCTCTCGTTTTGATCTGCTAGCCTTCCCCACCCCCTTTCTGCTATAGCGCCCCTGCCTCTTTGGGGAGCTTCCCTCCCCCAACTCCACATGGCTCTGCAGGGGCAGCCGAGTGACCCACCCTCCCTGGCCACAGAGGCGGCTGTGGCCTGGCCAATCACAGCCCTCCGTCCCCTGGCACAGTGATTGGCCCAGGGAGGAGGCTGTAGCCTCACACGGCCAGGCCAGCACGAGTCCTTCGCTGGCCTCTATTGTGTGGCCCTCGAGGTAGTAAAACTGAGACAGGTGGACACAGTGTGTGACACATCTGCCAGCCCCTATCTGTCTGCGGTAGGAGGGAGTGAGGCCGGTGCCCAGAAAGAAGCAGGCCTAGAGATGGCAGGAATTGCGGGTAGAGAGGCGGCTACAGGGCTGGGGAAAGGTAGTGACACCAGCCAGGTGAGGGGCAAGGAAAGGCTGGGAGGGGCTTTTCTCTGGAGGATGTGGATGGTGAGGGGACGGCTGGGCGGACAGGAGGGCTGTGGTTGCTGGTGCCACCCCACACCGTGTGTCCCCACCGTCCTGGGAAAGTTAGAACGCAGACGGGTGCATCAGCGCGGAGAGGACAAGGGGCCAGGTCTGGGATCTCCATTCCCCCTGCTGCCCCCACGTGTGGCCTGAGGCTCCTGTCCCTGCTTCTCCCAGGGCCAGTCATGAGGGCGACCGAGCTACTGCTTTCCAAGCCATTGTGAAGTCCCGTTGCCCACTGCTCAGTGACAGGGAGTGTGTAGCAGCTGTCCTGAGAGGCTTGGGGACCAGCCCCCTGGCCCCCACTCCTGGGTCATCTCCCCTGGGCGTGACTGGCTTCGAGCCGGGGTGGACCTGCTCAGTGCGGCATCGGGGCTGCTTAAAGTTGTCCCGTCCTAGCAGCTCTGGAGCCATGGAGGGGGGTGGGACTTGAAGCTCAGTTTGCCCAGCTCTGGGTACGAGAACAGGAAATGCCAGTTAAATGTTCCAAACACAGGGAGACGCTGATGGCAACTATAGAGGCTTATCACCCTGCTCCTCCCAGTCCAGCCCCTGGCTCAGCGACTCGGTCTGTCATGGGGCAACATCTCCTGGGTTTGGCGCACATGGTCACTGAGTGGTCGTGGGCGGTCCTGGCCAAGGATAGCTTAACTTGGCCTCACGACTTTATCTCCAAGTGTGGCAGTGCTGGCCTGTTTAGACAACCCAGGGCAGGAGGACAGCTCCTCAAGAAGTCTCCTGGGTGGGCCAGTGGCTGCTCCAAAGATGAAAGAAAACCAGAGAGGCAGGTAATTCCCCGGACACTGTGGCAAGCATTGGATTCCAGAGTGTCCCTGCTGCCCCACTGGACACACAAGCAAACTAAGGGCCAGAGAGCAAAGGGCCTCTTCTCCGGGGCCCACAGCACAGCCAGGCCTACCACCGTCACCTGGCTCAGACCAGCCAGTTGGAAAGCAGAGACTGGAGCCAATGGTGGACCACCATGGGGAGAGGGGAAGGGTCCAGAACTAGGGCTTGCCCTGGCAGGGGTATCTGGGCAGGGGCGAGTGGGTGGGTGGCCTCTAGACGAATGCCATCTGCTTCCCTGAGAGGATGAGGGCCACCTGGGCAAAGGGCCAGGGACGAGGAAGGCAGGGCAGGCATGGGATGAAGGGGCAATGGACATGGGTCCCTGTAGCCCAGGCCCAGGCTGGCCGGGGGTGGTGGCAGCTGCAGGCTCTGAAATGTGAAATACGTGTGTGTGTACGTCTGTGTGCGTATGTGGTGCGGGTGGTGTGGGGTGGTGTTCATGTGACCGTGTGGAATGTACGTGAGCATGTGACTGTATGGAGAGAGTGTGTGTGTGTGTGTGTGTGTGTGTGTGTGTGTGTGTGTGTGTGTAGGAGTGAAGTGGGTGTGTGCTTGGAGTGTGTGTGTGTGTGTGTGTGTGTGTGTGTGTTGGGGGCTGGCTAAATTATTCCCCTGTCCCACCTCCACCCAGCTCAGCCTCTCGGGTTTCAGCCACTGTCCTAAAGAAAACAGCCCCAGAGCCTGCAGCAGGAAATCGCTGTTTGGATTGCAGAGGCGCCTCTTCCTGCCACAGCCCTGCTGAGCAGGGAGGGCCGGGAGGGGGCCTTCCTGCCCACCTGGACCAGATATCAGTAGGTCAGGAGCCCCCCACCCCCTAATCCTCTTGGCCTCCCTAACGTCCCTCAGACCCCAGCCTCAGGGCCTGAATGGGACATGCCCCCACTGTGGTCTCTTCCCGTGGGAGCCGTGGGTCCCCCAGGCCACGTGAGTGGAGGCTGGTACCCCCTCACAGGATCCCTGGGCAGTGCTGTTAGTGTTAGCCCAGCAACCCCACGTTCAGGAACATTCTACCGATACAGCTCATTCATGCAAAAGGCTATGTTCACGCAGCCTGGTTTCTAACAGAGAGCTTGGGAAAGGGCTACGAGCAGAACTGGGTCACTGGAATGTGGCTCAGCCACCCAGTGACAGTCCAGGCGGCTCTTCATGTGCTGCTGAGGAAGCTCCCCAAGACGTGCGGCCAAGTAACTGAAACAGGGTGCGGGACAGTGTATACAGGATCCTCACATTATGGTAACAAAACAAAACATGTAGGTGTAAATGCTTGAGTGTGCACAGGTGAGACTTGAACCTTTGTACCTGGGGCATGCAGTAACTAAACAAAAAATTCTAAACAAACCAACACAAACACATAAATACATGAACACCAGGGGGCCTAGGGGCTTCTCTCCTGGCTTGACTGTGTGACCTTGGGCAGGTCCCTTCCTCTCTGTGTCCGGAGTTTCTTGTGTGCTCCCAGAGCTCAGAAAACTCCGAAGTTGGCCAAATGACCTGTGTACCTGCAGGTGGCGGACGGAGGGTGGCAGTCCCTCTCACTGCCTATCATAACCTCCTCCTGCTGCTGCAGCTAAAACCCACTCCCAAGGCCCCTCCCATGACATTCCTTAAGAGAGTTCGGATTTCATTTGGCCCTTTTCCCCAGTCCCCCCTTCTTCCTTCCAGAATTCCTTGTTCTGGAAGCAGCGCCCACTAATATCCCTTGTGGTCCTGCTTTTCAAAGCCTTCTTCAGCCAAGTCTTCTAGGACAATCCAAGTCTCCCTGATCATGGGGCGGCCTCTCACGGCCCCGTGGACCTCTTCTGGCTTCCTGCAGGTCCAGATGCGTGTAGGGGGTGCTGGCCCAGCCCAGCCCCCCACATCAGGGTCTGCGCTCCCCCAGTGCGGCTCTGTCGTCCTCAGACCTGCCCCTCCCTCTGCACACCAAGGGTGCCGGACAGATGCTCTAGGGTCCCTGCAGTCCTGGCACGGTTCCCTTCCTTTGCAGGACCCCTGGCAGTTTGGGGCACGACTGAGGCTGGGTGTGTGAGCCCCACTCGGGCCACAGCTCGCCTCCTAGTGAAGCCAGGTGCAAGCTTGGGCTGTGCCAGGCCTGGGGTGACCCCCTCACTGGGCACCCCTCTGCCACTGACATGGACATCGCCCCAGGCCCTGGAGTGACTTCACGGGCAGGAGCTCGAGAAACTGGAGTCAGCAGATTAATTAATCAAAACCCGAACACATCTGTTGTTAATTAATTCTATACCAACGGTTAACTCTTCCCTCTCTGGGTTTCCCTCTCCCTTTGGCGGGAAGAGGGAAATCATGGTGGGCGTTGGTGCCCCTCTTGCTTCCTTCCTTCCTTAGGGGGGAACATGAGCCAGGGAGGGGATGGGAAGGGCAGGGCAGCTCTCTGGGGTGAGATGAGCAGAAGAGGAAGGGACCCCAGGGGCAGGGACGCCTTGTCCACTTGGGTGCTTTGCAGGGGGTTGTAGAGACTGTTTGCTTTGGAGAGTTGTGGTCTGTGGAAGTGAGTCACGAGTCCTGAGGATATCTGAGATGGACAAATATCTTTATTTACAGCAACAAATAGAACAGACCCTCCTTCCAGTCCCTCCCTCTTCCTTTCCAGTCTTTTCCATATGTCCCCTCTCCCGCCCCACCCCAGGCCTGTGCCCAGCCCTGCCCTCCCAGGTCACTGCAAGGCTTAGGCCCCCACAAGAGCCCAGGAAAGGAGACAGGGAGGGCTTGGGGGTGGGGTGGGGTGTCTCTTTTCACATTTTGCTGTCCTCGGAGCCTGGGGTCGCCGGGGACAGGCGGGCGGGTACCAGGGCGGGGAGAGGTAGAGAGCTCACAGCCCTGCTGGCCCTGCCCTCCCCACCTTCCTGCCCCTCCCCTAACTTTCACAGTGTTCCCCAGCCCTGGCGCTGGTCCCCAACGGCCCCCAGGTCCTCGGTGAAGAGGACAGGCTCCCTGCCATGGGCCCACCTCCCACGGCTGAGACGCCCTTCCATGCGCCCCTTTCTCCCCAGGGCTGGGGTGCTGAGGGCTCCGGGTGGGTGGGAGAGGACCAGGGGGAAAGGTGTGTCAAGCCTTGCGTGACAGCCTTGCGTGACAGCCCCGGGCTGGCCCCGCGGGGGGCGTCAGGAGGAGAAGCAGAGTCCGCAGCACTCCATGCAGATCTCCAGGCAGTCCGCGGACTCGCAGCAGGCGTCCAGGATGCCGCAGTCGAGGTCGCAGGGCAGGTCGCAGTCGGCGCACTCGCCAGAGCCGCAGCAGCAGCAGCAGAGGCAGGAGTCCTCCGAGCTGCAGGAGCCGCAGGTGGCGCAGTCCAGCACAATGTTGCACAGCGTCAGGAACTCGCAGAACAGGCAGGACAGGATGCAGTGGACGCAGCAGTCTGCGGGGGAGAGCGTGCGCGTGTGCGTGTGTGTACGGCCGGCAACAGCAGTACGGCAGGGTGACCGTGCTCACTGCGCGCCGCCTGTGCTCCGTGTTCAGCAGGCATTAAGCTCATGCACCGTCCCCGCAGCCCCATGTTACAGGGGCTGACCGGAGGCACAGAGAGTTAAGCACACCAGAGGGGGGCTCTAGCGCAGCCAGCTGGGATCGTGAGTCCTTGCTCTTAACCAGCCGTAGTTTATTTATTTAACAAACACACAGAGCGATGGCATGTTCCAAGCACTGTTCTAAGTGCTGTGCACAGATTAAATTCATTTAAACCTCCAACTCTATGAAGCAGGGGCTATTATTAGCCCCACTCTACAGATGAAGAGACTGAGGCACAGAGAAGTTCAGTCTACACCCAGAATCCTACCACTCTGCTTGTCTCTCACTGGGGCCGCTGCAGCAGCCACCCCACTGGTCTCCCCCTCCTGCCCTGCCCACCTTCAGATACTCCTGCACAGCGGCCAGGGGGAGCCTTAAGAAACATCTGTCGAATCCTTCCCCTCCCCAGTTTAGAACCCTCCAATGGCTCCCACCTCACTCAGAGTAAAAGTTGAAGCCCTTACAGTGGCCCTATGGCCTGGTGTGATCTGGTCTCTGCCCCCCTGGGTCTCCTCCCACTACTCCCCCCATCACTCCCCCAGCCCCCATGGCCTCCTCCCTCTGCTGGGGACAATCTTGCCCCAGAAGATACTCACGGCTCCCTCCCTGCCCCCGTCCTGTGCCCAGAGGCCCTCTCACTGAAGCCTTCCACCCCCCCACCCCGACACCGACACTGCTAGGCTGCCACCTGCTTACCTTACTCCCGCCTCCCCAGCCCCAGCCCTGCCTGGCCACCTTTGTCTTCCCCTGAGGACTCAAGGACTCTTCACCTTCCACTGTGCTACACAACTTCCTCACATCTGTTGTCATCTCCTCCTACTGAAATGTCAGCTCCACCGGGGCAGGCATCTTTGTTTTGTTCACTGATATGTTACAAGTCCCAAGAACAACACCTGGCACATGGAAGTGCTCAGTGAATAAATGTTAATGAATGAACCCATGACCCTGCCCGGCCTTTGGGCACCTGGCTGGTAGGAGCTGGGAATGGAATCCAGGCAGGCTGGCTCCGGAGTCCATGCTCTGAATCCCCTCCCAGGGCCAGGCCATGGGGCAGAGTGTCCAGTTCCCCTGACCAGGTGGGCCCTTGGGAGTGTCACTCGGCTGTGGAGGGCCTGACCCTGTCCTCCTGCATTCCTGTGTGGAGAGGTCAGGGGCTTGTACAGGGTCTTGCAATCTGTCTCCAAACCAGATAGGGTAGCTCTCTAAAAATGCAAATCTGATGAGGTCACTGCCTTGTTTAAAACCCTTCAGTGGCTTCCCATCACCCTCCAGATAGCCCAGGCCCGCCCGCCGGCTGGCTGAGGAAGGCCTGTTCCTCACCTTGCACGCCACCACCTAGCCGCCCCAGCTGTTTCTACCTCTGCTCCTGCTCCCCTGGGTGCGTCCTCCTCCTCTAAGGCTTGCTCAGACACCCCCTCCGCAGCCTCCCAGACTTCTCTCCTTGGCCCCACTCCCTCGGCTTTCTGGGTGGTGTGGGTGTCCCCTGTGTTCACATAATCCTCTGTGTGTGCCTCTGTCATCGCACTTATCACATCGTATGGCGCTTACGTGTGTGTGTCCCTCTCATGAGAGCTTTCTGAGGGCATGAGCCAGGCACCCAGCACACAGCTTCCCTGTGCCTATGACATTTTAAATGAATAGATGCCTCCTTCACAGGCAAGACTGTCAGGCAGAATCTGCTCTACGGGGTGGAAGGTTCCTGAATACTTTATGTGCAAATGTGTAAATTCAATCCTGTTTGCAGATGACCAGGCCAGGGTCCCCCAACATGGACAGGAATCAACCAGAAATTCTGGGGTGAGGGTCAGGCAGCCACTGAGCTGCAGGCAGCCATCACCGTGCTGAACTCGTGCCTGGTGGGGAGGGGAGTTGGCTGCCCAGACCCTGCCGAGGATCTTAGTGTCACTCCTTAAGGAAAATTTCTGTTTCCAGAAATGGAACGGCTTAAGCTGGGTCAGCCCAGTGGCTCCATTCCCTGTTACAGCAACTCTGGGACAGCAGGGATGAGGGTTGGCCTTGAGAACACGGGCATGCCTCACTTTACCCAACAGGTGCACTTTTCAGGGTTTGCAGATCTGACGGTACATCAGGCTCCCTGGAGGGCTTGCTAAGCCCCACCCCAGAGATCCAGGCCTAGGAGGCCTGGAAGGAGGCTGGAATTCCACACTTCTGACCAGCAATCTGGTGAGATGCAGGTGCTGGGCGTGGATCACGTGTTGAGGACCCTGGCTTTGGAGGCTCTCCCAGGGAGAGGTGGGACGGGCGCTTACCTTCCTGCGCTTGGAGCGGGATCTGGGAGGCGGAGGATTTGCTGCTGCCCTTACTCTTCTTGCTGCCCTGGCTGGCGAGAGACGGGTGCGTCTGCAATTTCCGGTGCGCCTTGGAGCCACCCAGTGCACCATTCCCCGCCTGCCTGGTGCTGCCCAGCTCCGAGAGGTGGCCAGAACCATTTGGCAGTAGTGGGGTGCAGCCCAAGGGGTTCCCCTGAGGCTGGCCTGGAGAGACAGAGAGAAAGGGCGATGGGGAAAGGTGGGGGCCGGCCAGCCCACAGAGCCCTGCTCTATTCCTGCTGGCTTCTTTTGTGGATACACCACAGGGCACCCAGCCGCGCCTGTATTCTGCAGAGGGGGAATCTGAGGCCCAGATAGCAGAAACAACTAGCCTAGAGCCATACCATGAAATTGAGTTAGTCTAGTGCTCATTCCAGAAAAGACAGAAATGCAAGGCAAGGGGAAGGGCTCAGAGCCCTGGACCCCTCCTTACCCCACATGAAATCTACTCTCCTGCTCTTGGCATCCTGGGATTTTGACAAGGGTGGTGGTAGTAGTAGTGGTGGGGGGACAGGGACAGTTTGCCTAGGGTTGGGGAGGACAGCAATGAAGCAGTTAACCTTCACCTCGGCCTCTGCCAAGCCCCCAGCTGTTTTTGCCCTTGGTGTGCTGGGTGATTTATTGGAAACATCTGTTTGGAGATGGACGCCTGGCCTGGAACCCAGGGGCTCCTCGCGGCAGCCCCTCTGTCTCCTGCTCCTGCCTCCTGAGCATGTCCACTCGAGCCTCAGCCTGCACACCTCCCACCCGTCCTGCCCCTGTGAACAGCTGGCAGAGTCTGGGGAGGGGTTCTGGGGGTCTGGGCGAAAAGGGAGAGAAGGCAACAGGGAGCCAGCGGGGAGACCCCCGAAGCCAGGACCCCTGGGTCCTCATCCCAGGCTGAGGGACCAAATTCAGCTTTATCAGTGGGAGGCAGGGAAGCTGACCCTGGAGACCCCCTAAGCCCAGTTCCTTCCCATACCTCACTCACGGATGCTCAGTTCTGGATGAGAACTGGATGCCTCGGTTCTGTTCTCAAGAGAGGACGGCAGGTGTGTGGGGGGGGGGGGGACTGAGAAGGGGTCACTAAGAGCTCTGGCACCCCTCATCTGCTCAGGCCCCTGACTCCTGGGTGGGCTCCCCAGCCCTGAGGACCCTCTGTAAGTGCTGGGCATTGCAGTCCCTCAGGAGTGGGTCTGGGTCCCCAACTCCACCCAGGCCTGGCTTGTGTATTTGGACTGTGTAGGAGGGAGATGTCTGGGGGGCCCTGGGGGGTTAGGAAAGGGGAGGGTGGCCTCAGTGCTTCCTTTGACTGAGGGGGCTGGGGCTCCTAGCAGTGGTAGCAGTCACAAGATGCAACACTGATTGAGCACTTACTGCATGCCAGCCACTGCTCTAAGCGCTTGCTAATTACTGTCTCAGCAAGTCCTCTCCATATCCCTATTGCTCTTTTACTGACGAGGAAACGGAGTCCCAGAGAGGTACAGTAAGTTGCCCGAGGTCGCACAGCTAGTAAGCATCAGAGATGAGACCAGCCTGGAGACTAGGGGCTGGGGCTCAGAGGGCAGAGGGGCAGGCACAGGACAAGCCTGGGAGACAGGGACTGGGGGATAAGCTGCACTGTCACAACGGTCACCACTCCTGTAACAGCAGCTTGTGTTCTGAGCAGTTCTTAGGGGCCGGGCACAGTGCTAAGAGCTTTACATGCAGTAACTTCTTTAAGCATCACAATAGATCCATTATTGGCCCTCTTACACAGGTGAGAAAACTGAGGCCCAGAGAGGGTAAAACTTGCCCAAAGTCCCCTAGCTAGGAAGTGGAGGAGCGGCATGGAGATTGGAGAAAGGAGCCCAGGACAAGGTGGGGAGTCCGGGGAGGGTGGGGGACAGGGCCCTGGAGAGCCTCCATGCTGGGAGCCTTTGGCAAGAGGCGTGGCTGGTGCCTGCATCCGGGTAAACAGGGGTAAGGCCACGGGAAGTGGCCAGGCCTGAATCATCTTGCCCCCACCTCCTGGCCCCACAGACGGTGACTGGGCCAAGTCTATGGCCAGCTTCGGTGCCCCTTGCCCTGCTGCCTAAACATGGGCACAGTGACCAGAGGGCGGGAGTGTGTGGTGAGCTGAGGGCCCAGGGGGGTGTGGGCAGACACAGAGCTTGCCTGTGGCCACGGCCGTGGGGGTGGCCCTGGGGGCAGGCTGGGGGCTGAGTCACAGAGCAAACACTCAGGGCCCACAGACACAGGAGTGTCTGTCCCACTCCCATCCAGGCCCCCTTCTCCATGGCCACGGCACTGACCTCTTTCTCTCAATTCTGCTGGTGGGTGTGTCTGGAGGAGGCCGAGGGCAGTGTGCTAGCAGACTTAGTAACCCTGACTTCCAGGGAGTCCAGCTTAGCCCCAGATGCCCCGGCTGAAGGCGGCTCCTGCCCAGCCATGCCAGCTGGGCAGGCAGGCACAGGAGAGAGCACTGGGCCAGGAGACCCGAGTTGCCCTGCTTGTGACCAGGGTGAGCCGTTCTCTGGGCCTCAGTTTCCTCATCTGTAAAACGGGCCGGGCAGTAGCTATCTTGCTGCCTTACTGCAGGCCGATTTGGAGAGCACGTGAGCTTGTTCAGGTGGAGAAAGGTGGAAAGTAAAACTGTGTCTATAGATTTGGCGGATCTTCTTCAGTTATTATAAAACAATCTCAGTGCCACTTCCCCTGCTCTTGAGGGGAGGGTGGAGAATTTGCTCCCAGGACCTCCTTGGAGACCTCGGGCCAGACCTGGGGATGGAGCTGAGTTTTGTTCCTTTCTCCCCAGACCAGCGGGGGGCTTCTCTTCTTCCCCTTACCCTTGATCCCAGGAGGATGGGGCTACACGGGGCTCCAGCTCCCTGTCCCTGTCCCGCCCGGCCCCCACCTCTCCTCCCAAGGCCAGGCTGCCTCCTTCCACGCAGCCTCACGCACTCTGCCCTGCGCCACCTGCCTGGAGATGCAGACACGCCCCTGCGTCCGCACGGTTTCGTAGTGGAGGTCCTCCCCCTCGACAGAAAGCACAGTGATGGTGCCCTACACCTTGCTCTGCCCATGCTGCCACTGTCAAGGGCCTGGCCAAGTGGGCGCACCTGTGGACACCCACTGCACTTCTGCCAACCTCTTGGGGTTGGATTCCCTAGTGCAACCCCTACATGTTGCCACCCCAAGCCCCCAGCTCCCTAGGACTCACATGTCACAGCTTCTGTGGGGACATCGAGGTCAGTGCAGTCCAGGGCCTGGGGGGCCCCAGAGCCATTGCCTTGGGGCATGGGGGGTGCCGCCTCCTCCAGGGAGCCCTCTTCTGGTGCTGCCTCTGCAGGGTGAGTGGGTCCTGTTACTACCTCCAGCCCAGGCAGGAGGGATAGGGTCTGGGCTACGGAAAAAGCAGATGACTGAGGTATGTTTTCCCGGGGCCTCCTGTTTCCCAGCTCAGCATGCCGAGTGCACCCTCAGTCTTGGTCTCTGTGCACCAGTTACCCACCCCTTACCCTAGCTGACAACAGTCCCAGACTCCAAAATAGAAAGCTCCCAAACCACAATCTGTGAGCGAGCAAGGGGTGGGGCATGTGTGTGTGTGTGTGTGTGTGTGTGTGTGTGTCTCGGGGCAGGGCCTGAGACGGCAGTATAAAGGCAATGGGAGAGGAGGCAGGAACAGTGCACGAGAGAATAAACAGTGGGCCAGGGAAGGAGAGATGGGGACAGGCAGTGAGAGTGACAAGGAGAGAAAGAACCAGAGGGGCAGCAAAAGGTGGAAGCGCAGGGAGAGAGAGTATTGGACCGTGGGAGACTAGCATGGAAAGAGAGAGCCACAGAAACCCAGTGACCGACAGCCGGGACAGGAGCGAGGCCAGCAACAGCACGAAAGTCAGCAGTGGAGACAAAGAGATGGGGTGGAAGAGGGAGGAGGGGGTGCCATGCGGACAGACAGGGAGGAACTGGGTCAGAGAAGGGAGGATGCCAGAGAAGGAGCCTGAGGAACCTGGGGGTGAGGAGCAGGGAGGGGCTACAGGCAGGAAGAGGCAAGGAGACAGCCAGGAGCGCTGGGGAAGAGGCGAACCGCAGCCACATGTAATTACAGTGGCTCTGTGCAGGGGCGGCGGAAGGCAGAAATGGAGCCACCTTGAAACCCACAGTCCCTGAGGTGGCAGAGCCAGGGGCCCTGGGGGTGGGGGCATAAAGAGGTCTGAGCTCCCAAAGCCCCAGCCACGGGGTGTGGGAAGGCCTGAGGGTAAAGCCAGGGGTCACAGGCGGGGCCCAGGCTGCAGCCCTGGGCAATGACAGGGCGTAGGGTGCAGCCTGAAGCTCTCATCAGACCCCAGCTGTGCAGCCGGAACGACAGGGGTCTCAAGGGGGTGGCTCCCCACCTGCCCCCTCCCATGTATCATGTTGGGAGAAAGAGAAGGAGCAGGGGAGATGCAGAAGCAAGAGACTTGGAGAGACGCAGAGGTCAAAGGGGCATGGAGAGGGGCAGAGGACCCAGAGGGGACAGCGGAAGATGAAGAAACGCAGCAGTGAAGCCCAGAGAGCACAAGATGAACACCCATGTGCACACCCCACAAGGAGACTGAGAGACACACAGACAGGGAGCCCAAAACGGAATCCATCGCAGAGAGCAGAGAGGGCTTGCACATGGCGTCCCTCTCTGAACTGTCTCCAGATGACAGAGAGAGATGAGAGCAGAGGAGGCAGGTAATTAGAGGGATCAGTTAAAGTTCGGGCTGCAGGTCTGGGGGCAGGAGCTGGACGCACACTGAGGGGAAGATCCGGTGGCCTGGCTTCCTCCACGGCCCAGACCATCCCTCTGTGGCCTCTGACACTGAGACCCCTGAGGAACCCTTGTTCTTCAGAGGCCCTGGCCCCCCTGGCCAGGAGAATGGAGGCCCCAGAGGCCCCATGTGGGTAGCACAGAGGCTGGCAGGCCCAAGTGGGCGTGCTCACGCCTGCCCAGGGCCAACCACAGGCCCTGCCTGCAGACAGGAGCTGGGGCAGGCTTGGGCTCTGGGGACGCCTGCAGGGCAGAGGAGCTGCTTGCTGGGAGCCCTTCACGGCACCCACAGCTCCAGGGAGGGAGGGGGTGGCTTCCCTCCAGCCCCATCTGCTCTTTGGGCCTGTCCAGAGCCTCCTTCTCGAAGTCAAAAGGCTTTTGAACGGTGGCAGGATGGGGATGGGGGAGCAGGCAGGTGGGGATGACACCCAGGGAGGAACAGTGCAGCCTGCTAGATGGGGCCTCTCCTGGCCCTGAGCCCGGCCCACACCAGCTCAGACGTGGCTCCTCGTGGCTGAGGCTAAGCCGGCATGAAGACGGAGGCTCGGGGCTTGGGTCCTAATTTCCAAGAAGGGAGGGCCTTGTCCTGCTCCAGACCCTGGTCCCCAGGGGCATCTTGCCGTGGCCCCAGGCCCTGACTGGGGGCCTGGACTCTCCCACACTGTGTAATGAAAAAGGCCCGAGAGAGGAGCCGGAATATCGAAGCCCTGGTTTGTACCAGTTACCTGCTTGGGCAAGTTACCAGAATTCAGGTCACCTTGTGTGAAGGGGGGATCCTAATGCTCAACTCTCAGGGCTTCAGGGAGTAAATAAAATGCTCAGCACCCCCTGGCATCCAGGGGCTTCTTCATGCACACTCCCCTCCACCCACCCACCTGCTCCTCCCTCTCTCCCTCCCTTTCTTCCTTCCTTCCCTTTCTGTGCTGTTTGATTTCACATTGATTAAGCACCTAAGACGCACCTAGCAATGTGACAGGCACTGGGTGTACCAGAAAGAGAAAGACCAGGTCACTGCCTGAGGAGTCCCTGCAGGACTGGGATGGGGTGGTGGCTGTCACATACATGGAGGGGCAGAAGTTATAGGAGGGGCATCTGTAGGAATTGTGGAAGCACAGAAGACGGGCTCCCAGCCCAGACGCGTGTATCTGTGTGCGACTAGGAGGCTTCCTGGAGGCCACGCCCTCATGGATCCTTGAACAGGCATCAGCCAAGAAGAGGAAGTTTGAGAAAAGCAGCAGGAACCGGCCCCCAGAGTGAGCAGCTGCAGCGTGGATGAGGGGAACCACGTGCCATTTGGTGGTGCTGAGGCTGGGAAGCCTAGAATGATAGCCGGGGAATGGCAGGGGTTGTGGTCACTTCCCAGGCTTCCTCCTGAGGTCAGCAGGATGCACAGGGGTGACACTGTCAGACCCACAGTAGAGAGAGCCAGGATTTCTGCTCTCTTGGCCCTCGGGGTTAGAGAGACAGGAAGATGAGAAAGAGGGTTTAAGAAGACTAGAGTCCCCACCTCTGTCCTCCTCACCCAGTGTCTCCACTCCCCCGGGCAGTCTCTCCTAACAGTCACCTATAGGGCTGGCGACCTTCAGCCTGGTGGGAACAGGAAATTATAGAGCCCAGACCAAGGCCCGAGGAGGCTCATCCTGCCAGAAGCCTGCCAGGCATCAGACTTTGGAGGGCAAACTGGGAAGGAAAGAAAACCAAATCTTGAACCGGAGATACACAGAGGAACAGAGACCTCCTGGAGCTGGGAGGGGCACCCTTTGTGCCCAGCAGACCAGCACTGAGGGCAGAAGAGGGGGCTGCACCAAGCGCCCAGAGACAGGGAAGGAGAATAAGAAGGAAGAAGCAGTGGCAGGAAGACCCTGTCTGTGCAGGAGACATTGCCCCAGGGGCCCAGATACCAGGACGCTGACCAAGAAGCAGCTCCTGCGTGGAGCAGACGGAGCAGAGAGGGCAGGCCAGAGGTGCGGCCCAAGAGCTCACACATCGGGAGGCTCAAAGAGCCCAGTTTTCCTTTCTGTGACCAAGAGATGCCAGAGAAGGAACTCCTGGAGGGTGGAGGTGCGGAGTGGGCTGCAGGGAAGGGGTGGCCGGCGAAGGCTAAGGAGGCCCGCTGTGTGGACTGCAATCGACGTCCTGCATAAAGGCGTGTCCTGCTGAGGGGGTGCGTGGGTGGGGCTGAAGTCCCTGGTTGGAGCCCTGTCCTCCTAGTAGGCGCCATCTGCCCACCCAGCCGCACACGTGCTCCATCTGCCCACAGGGCATCTTTTCCTAATTTGCACAGGGGTGCCATACATGCTGGTGGCATCTCTGAGCAGAAGCCCCCAGCCCTGCACACCTCCTCTCAAGGGTCCCAATCCACAGGGGAGAAATGCAGAAAGGGAACAGCCCCTTTGTTTCGACACATTCTCATTCCTAGCATGGGACAAGGTTCAGGTCCGTGCCTGGAGTTCTGGGAAGACAGCTGGCCACAGAAGGGAGTGGAAGAGCCATGTGTCAATCCATGAGCCCAAGAGAGAAAGCTGAGAGACTCCCAACGTCAGCAAGGACTCTGTGGGCTCCCCCTGCCTGCTGCCCACCAAGCGGGGGGTAGATAGGTTCAAGCCTGGACAGTGTCCATGGGGGTTCTAGCCACAAGGTCCCTGGCTGGTGTGGAGAGAAACTCATGTTCCAGAGCTCCAAAGCCTGGTCCCTCAAGCCCAGCCCTTGTCATTGTCTTTGTGGACAGTGGATCCGCATTTCCCCCTTGGAGAGAGAGGGCCAGGACCTCATCTGGTTGGACAGTGGTGGCTGGAACCACACACTTCAGTCTCTCCTTTGTCTGGCATTCAAGGCCTCAGTCCTCACCTTCAATCTTCAATGTACAAGGATCCAGTGTTTCAGACAGACTGGCCTCTCCATGGCCCCAGGCCATCACTGGGCCTTCTGACCACCCCACCCATGCTCACACTGTTCCTCTTGACCAGAATGTCCTACCCCTCCCTTCTCCCACTCTCCAAATCCAACCCATCCTTCCTGACACACCTCAAGCTTCACCTCTTCCTCCAGAAAGCTTCTCTGACCCCTGAGCCAACAGTCCCTCCTCCAAGTGGCCCAGTTGCTGAGAATTTAGTGTCACCTCTTGTTAATTATAACTGGTAGTGAAGTCCTGGCTCCTCAACCATGGCTCCCCAACTCACCCCCATGGGATGGTGTCAGTATTCATGTCTGCAGTCCCCATGGGCACTCGGGTAATGTCTATCGGTGAGTACTGAGCTCTGGGGTTTGGAATGCTAGTCAGGGAAGGAGAAAGAGAAAGAGGGCTGAGGACTAGGGGTGGCCTCTGGCCCTAAACTCCAAGAAGGACAGAGAATGTGGATTCCTTTGATGCACCCATGGTTAATGTGAATCCACTGGTCACAGTCCCGGGCCACCAAGCTGAGAACTGGAGAGGGCCTGAGCTGGCCAGGTAGACTGAGCTGAGTTGGTTTTATTTTAGGTCTGAAGACTCTAATTCCCCAGGAAATTCAATTTAGAACCATGAGCAGGAATGTGACGCCCCAGTGCTGGGCAGAAATCTGCTTGTGGGTTAGGAAGCCCGGCTCCTGGGGCTCTCAGGGTGGGTGGGGAGGAGGCCACTGGGGGAGCCAAGGGTGTGGGGGCTTGGCTACCTGCCCCAACCAGATTTGTCCTGAGTCCCCTTGTGCCCTGTCTGCATCTTCGGAGGCTGAGGGCGGGGGCCGACTTGCTCCCTGGCTGTCCTGCCAGCAGGGCCCCTGGGGGCAGCGCTGTGGCCTTGCTGTTCTGTCAGCGCTCAGGGAGCAGAGCGTGGGGGATTCTGGTCTCGGATTCAGGCGTCTGTGGGGTTTTGGCTGGGTCTCCTGCGGTTTGGGCTTCCTGGGCAGCAGGCTCATTCTCCCAAAGCGGTGGCAGAGCAAGGCCTTGAGTTATGAAAGCCACATTGTCTGGCCCAGCCCAGGCTGGGGAGGGGGCTTGCTGGGGCGCTTAGGGGCCTCAAGTTACAGCCCAGATCTTAAACCTCCCAGGTGCCCACCCTGGCCTGGGCCCTGCTCTGAGCACACTTAGCCCCCTCCTCTTGCTCCTGGGGCTGAGAATGGGTCAAACAAGGGAGGGATCTTGGAAGGAGGTGGTGGATGAGAGAGCAGAGAAAAAGGATAAGGGGAAGGCGGGAGGATGGGACAGAGAGGGAGGCTGAGGAAAAGGGGAGGGGAGAGAGGCTCAGAGGGACAAGGAAGGTTCCCAGACACAGAGAAAGACCTTTGGAGCCTCCAGCCTGGAGTAGCCCAGTTCTTGGAGGAATTTATTCCCCAGAAGTCCCTGCTGCAGGGGCCCCACAGAAAGAGGAGGAAATCTGAGGGTTGGCCAAGATGGGCTGCAGACATATTGGTCTCATCTATGTGCTGGCCACTGGCCAGACATCTCCTACATGTTCTCATTCTGGTTTAGGAGACCCCCCAGCTCCACAGCCGGGCATCCACACCAAACAGACCGGGCGCTGAGATGGGCCCCTCCAAACAGGCAGACAGTGCTTGGTGGGTGTGGAGACTGAGGCCAGAGAGGGGAGGGAACTCGTCCAAGGCCATGCAGGGAGTGAGCGTCAGAGGTCCAGGAGCACACCTTCAGTGTGTGGAGAACCAAAGAGGGGAGAAGGGGGCTGGCGGGAGGAAGGCAAAGAATTATAATAACCTAGAGGAAGGATTCAAGTCATGAGCTCTGGGCCTACACTCCTGCACCCCGTGCCCTGCCCCCAAACACATCCCAGATGTTCCTGGCTTCTCCCTGACCAGGACTTCCATTGTGCGCCTCAGCTGAGGCCTCTGTACAGTGAGGGGAAGGGACTGAGAGCCACAGCCAGCAGGGCCCCTACCCCAGACCCCCTTAGGAGTCGCCAACTGTCCCTTGGCCCACACTTGGGTTGGGGCGAGGAGAGAGAAAGAGGCGCAGCCCGCAGGGTAGGAGCGCAGGGGCTGTTCGGCAGGGAGGAAAGTAAGGCGAGGGAGAGGAGATGGCAAGAAAGAGGGGAGGGGCCGGTCCCGCAGCCGCTGGTGGCAGACAAAAGTTTTCGGGAAGCTCTGAGCTCTGATTGAGCTGGGGGAAGGGAAAGAGAGAAAGACTGAGACAACTCCCCCTTCGAGGCCCCCATAAATATTTACACACTGGGCAGAAACGGCTGGGACGCAAATCCCAGACGGACAGACAGACACTGCAGTGTGTGAGTGTGAGTGTGTGTGTGTGTCTGGTGTTGGGTTGGGGGAGGTCGGAGCCAACTTGGCGCAGTCGCAGCTTCTGTTCTGGGCCCTGCCCCCCTCACCCCAGCCCTCCACTCTGCTTGGACCAGGTCCCCGATACCCAGACTTCTCGACCCCACCCCCACCAGGCTCTCTGGAGCCGTCTCCCCGAGTCTCAGGCAGGAGTGGGGAGAACTAGTAACTGGCCCCCGCAGCCGCCCACCGTGCTCCTGTCCAGCCTTGCTCTCCATTCCGCGTCCTACCTGGGCCCGGGGCCGCGCTGGGGGCTCCATGGGGCGCGTCGCAGCGAGGGGGACGCTGGCTGCTCACCTGGTACATCGGCCCGGGACCTGCGGAAAACAGGGCTCAGCGGGCGGGGCCGACCTTCCTCAGGGGCCGGGAGCGGGCAGGGGGCGATCCAGCCGCGGACGCGCGCCTCCCCCGTCCCCTTACTCGTGCAAGCTGCGCGCTACTCTGTCGCCCAGCCCGGTCACCGCGCGGGGCCCGCCATGCGCCTGCCGCGGGCGCCCCCGCCGAGGGCCACTCGGCTCCTCGGTGCTCGCCCGGCGGGCCCGCCCTCTCACTCGCTCTTTTCTCCCATTTCGGCGCCAGCTCCCGCCGCGCGCCCCCTTCCTTCTTCCTTCTCTCCCTCCAGCCCCCTCGCTCCTCCCCCGCTCGCCTCTCCCCTCCCCTCTTCCCTGGCCCACCCTCTCCCCGCCCCTCCTCGCCTTCCCAGTCGCCCCCCTCCCGGTCCCCTCCTCCGCGCCGGGCTCGGCCCTGCCTCGGCCGGACACGTCTGTCCGCGGGGCGCCTGAGGCCCGAGCCCCCACAGGAAGCCGGCTCGGCGCGCTTCCTCTGCGCCCCCAGAGTGGGGCCTCAGTCTCCCCACATCTCCGCCTCCCGAGTCCCAGAGCCCCGCGGGCTGCACGAGGGGCTGCGTGTTTTCCTTCGCCTGCCCTAAACTCTGCAAAAGTTTGCAGAAAATCAGGAGACAGAACGGGAGAAAGAAACCACAGCTACCTCCGGCCAACTGTTTGAATCATTGCGGGACCCCCAGTCTCGTTGCCCCAAAGATGGAAGGGATCAAGTTCCTCAGGCACCCTTTGCCCACCCCCTCGGTCTCCGCCTGCGGCCCATGCCGCCAGACGTTGTCCCTCTGGGAAATCCGGTTAGTGACTATCCGGCCTCCCCTGTCCTATAGCGGATCTGAGCATCCCTAATCCCCCTGCCCCTGCGTGGGAATTCGTGTCAGAAAACCGACTTTGGAGGCAAACAGAGATTCTCCGAATTCAGCCCTTGTTCGGGCTCTGAGGCCTTCTAAAATGAGAGTGCTGGAGAAAGGGGGGGGCTCTCCCAGCGGGACCAGCCGGTGGGGGGGGCACATCTGGAATTGTGAGCAGTGGTTGTAGGAAGGAGCCGCTGCCAGGCGGTCCGAGGGGGTCCAGGGACGCTCAGCATGACTTCGGGACCCCGTCCTGAGAATGGGAAAGAGCACGGAGCCTGCCGCCCGCCAGGTGAGGCTGGGTGTGCCGGTGGGATGGTCCTCAGGTGGGGCCGTCAGCTGGGGTGACAAGAGTCGCGGTCATTGACTCGGGCCGCCCAGGAGCCGCGTCTGGGCTCCTCACCACGAGGGCCAGTGAGCAGTGAGGGAGGCAGCGGCGTCGCCAGGCCACCTCTCCTAGTCCCGCGTCAGCTGGCGCTGGAAGGGGTGAGCTACGACGCAGGGGGCCGGGCAAGGGACTCAGGGATTCTTCTCCGCACCCCCCTTAGGCCCCGCAGTCGCTACTTACGGCGCTCGCAGGTCCCCGGGGCGCCGTCGGGGCCAGGACCCAGGGGGCCCCCACGGCGCCGACACAGCTCTGGCTACCCGCGGCCTCGTCCCCGCGATGGGCCCCAGTGGCTGAAGCCAGGAGGGAGGCGGGCCAGGCCGGGAGTAGGGGGTCCCACCCCAGGGCCGGGCTGCTGGCTGTGGGGGCCTGGCGCCCCAGGAGCCGGCCTGGATCAGGCTGCTGTCTGGGAGCTCTGGAGAGCAGAAGGAACTCCCCCTTCCTGGCACCGGTTGAGTCACCGGGACGCGCCCGCGCCTGGGCTTGGCGGCTGCTGCATTCTATCCGGCTTACCTGGGCGGGCGGGCTGGGCCTCACCCGCCTCCGCGGGCAGCTCTCACCGTCTCTGCCCTCTCCCGCATGGGGCCTCTTCCTCGACCTCGGTGCTGCACCCCTCCTGCTACCCGCGCAGGCCCCTGCACTCTCTTTGCAATAGAAATTAGCCCGAGGTCAAATGAGAGTCACAGGAGAGGCTTTAACGGGGCTCATGTTCGGACAGCAGGAAGACAGTGCTGGTTAAGAAGCAATCAGACTGGCTGAGAGGGCTGGGAAACTTTTAAAGGGAGAGAGAGAGAAAGTTTAGCACCAACATTGAAATCATAGCATGGAGAGGCGGAGTTTTGTTGGCAGCTGCCCATCTGGCCATAATGTGCCTCCATGCATCGCCTGTCTCATTAGCATGTTAAATCTCCACCCTTGGATGTGATTGTTAGTATTAAAATGAGGGAAAAGGTCTATGAGTGGTCAACTTTGGGCTTTATCTTGGCGGCAACCAGTTTGTGCCGGCTTTGACTGGGGGTGGCTATGTCCTGTTAAAGAAAGCAGAATTACCTTTTATTGAAGCTGTTATTTTGAAAGATTTTGTTCAGTATTGTAAGCAGACTTAAGCTTGGCGCAAGGCTCAGGTTGGTAGTTAATGTCCACCTCCTATACAATCTCACTCCCTTAGTTTCTTAGTCTCAATCCAGGGCCCCTAAGCTCTGGATCAGACCAATCCTGGAGCCTTACTGTTCCAAGTCTCCTGCTTCGTCTTGAAGACCCTGCCCCTGGACCAGTACTAATGTCTGCTTCGTTGGAAAGGTAAAATGTGCTTTAAATTTGCTGGTTACACAGGTGTGCTCAATTTGTAAGGATGTAGCAAGCTGAACAATTATGGTGCATGCACTTTTTTGTGTGACCATTATACTTGAATAAAAAGTTTTAAAAAATCCATACTCATTAAAATCAGCATTCTGGGATGGAGCATGGTAGAGTGTGACGGCCAGGCAGTGGGCCTTGGCATGGGACTAGAGTTCAGATTCCAGCCCCATCACCCACTGTGTGTCTTTGGAGAAGTCTCTTTGCCTCTCTGAGCCTCAGGGGAGGTGAGTACTGGGGCCCTCGATGTGTAACCCAAAGGCTTCATTGTTATCCAGGATTAGGGTGAGGTAAGTGAGGCAATGGCCTAGGGTGAAAAGTTTAGGTAGTGCCAACATAAGTAATACTTTCAGGCAGTATTTTAAAAAACCAAATGGGCAAACTACAGCTCTGTGGGCCAGCTGCCTAGTTTTGTAAATAAAGTTGTATTGGAAACAGGGCTGAGATTAGGGTGAAGTCAGTGAGAGAGGATCATGCAAGTTCAGGGTCAGATCCTGTCTTTATTTAAAAGGCTGGCATTTTGTTCATCGTGGAATTTTTGGCATTAATTTTGATTTTTAAACATGTTGCAGGAAAATATTATTTTATCTTAGTTACGGAGTTTTTTGATGTCCCCTTAAGTTTTATACCTGCGCCAAGTGTCTCACTCACTCCAGGCTTCACATGTCTCACTCTAATCCCTGCCCTGTTTCTGTCTCTTCCTGAAGGACATGTCCAGGACACCAGGGTAAGTGAGCAGAGGTCAGATATCTCCCCCTCAGTGCTCACACACACACACACACACACACACACGCAGCACCAAGTGGGCTCTGCACCCATGCCCAGGCCTGGCTTTCCTGTGGCCCATTGATCAGAGTAAAATGCCAAGTCCTTGCAATGGCCGTTAGCCTCCATAAGCTGGGAGCTCCCTGCCTTGGTCTTTGTCTCCCTCACTTATTCCTTGCCAGCCATGCTGCTTCCTCATGTTTTAAAATTTGCCAGGTATGTTCTTGCCCCAGGGCCTTTGCACTTGCTCTTCTCTCCGCCCAGAATATGCTTCCCCTAGACATCCACTTGGCCCCTTTCCTCATTTCCTTTGCTCATGTCACCTAAGAGAAGCCATCCCAGACCCCTCACTCTCTGCCCTCTCACACCGCTTTATTATTCTTCATAGACTTTTTCACCACTTGACCTGTTATGTATTGGTCAAGCAAAGCTCCCCAAGGGCAAGGACTTTGCCTTGTTTGCTAGTGCAGCCATCCCCAGGCTTTTTGGCACCAGGGACAGGTTTTATGGAAGACATTTTTTCCACAGACAGGGGTGCAGGGCGGGGAGGATGATTTGGGGATGATTCAAGTGCATTACATTTATTGTGCACTTTATTTCTAGTATTATTATTATTAATACATTGTCACCTGCCACTCACTGATAGGGGTTTGATAGAAGTTGGCAAGCAATTGATGTATTATGGTCAAACCTCCCTGCTAATGATAATCTATTTTTATGGCCACTCCCCAGCGCTAGCAGCACCGCCTCAGCTCCACCTTAGATCATCAGGCATTAGATTCTCATGAGGAGTGAGATCCAACCTAGATCCCTCGCATGCGCAGTTTACAGTGGGGTTCATGCTCCTATGAGAATCTAACGCCCCTGCTGATCTGACAGGAGGTGGACCTAAGGTGGTGATGCGCAGGATGGGGAGCGGCTGTAGCCCCCCGCTCACCTCCCGCTGTGCGGCCCAGTTCCTAACAGGCTACCACCGGTACCAGTCTGTGGCCTGGGGGTTGGGGACTGCAGTGCTAGTGTATCCCTAGAATTGTGTCTGACAGGGAGAGCTCAGTACGTAGTTCCAGTTTCACAGGTGGGAAAACAGAGGCCAGAGAGGAAAGGGGAGTAATGCAAGTCATGTAGTGAGTTAGTGGCAAAACCTTAGTAGGTCCCAGCTTTACACAACCTGCTCACAAGGCCAGGCCCAGCTCCAGTCCCCAACGCCCACCCCTGTTCGCCCACCCCTGCTCCATATTCAGCAGCACAGCTCTCCCCCCACTTCCTGTCTCTGGCAGAGGGCCAGCCCAGTGGCTGGGCTGGGTTCTGCAGCTGGACCACAGCTGTGGTCTCAGTGGCCTGGAGAATGGGGACCGGGCGCTGTGTCTGGGAGGACAGGATTCTCCCAGAAGGGTATGTAAAAGGGGTGTATTTATGTGGGTGGCCGGAAGCTGCTGGGTAAGGATTGCAAACCCCTAGCATTTTCTCCCCAGCCCCTCCCAGATGGGCCCTGAGCAGGGAATGGTGCTCCAACCTTCCCTCTTCCTGAAGAAAAGGGCATGTGATGGAGTGAAGGGCTCTTTAGGTGCCAGGCCTGATTCTAGCCGGCCCCGCTACCCCTGGTGATGGGGGATAATGGTGCTGTGTCATCTTCAGCAGTCATGAGTTGAACATGTGCTATATGCCAGGCCCTTGCTAGATACTTGTAGATTTGTCATTTCCTTTAATGCCTACAGCAGTTAAGATAGTTATTATCCCCATTGTACAGATGAGGAAACTGAGGCACAGTGAGGTGAGGTGAAGTGACTTGCCCACTGGTAATGGGTGGAACTAGGACTTGTACCGTGTTTTCTCAAGCCACATGCAGTGCTCATGCTAATCCCAGGGATGGCCTTTAGCACATGGAGAGGACTGTGACACCCTTGATGTGCCCCCTGCCCACACTGGAGGATGAAGATGCTGGGGACAGAGACATGGTCCTCTGCTCCCCTCCTCTGTCTCACTGGTACTGGGATACCAGGAACTTGGCAGGGTATAGAGTGGGGCTTGGTGTGGTGTCACAGAGACGAAATTTGTACCCTGGCTCAGTCACTTCTACCTCCTTATGTGGTTTGGGGCAAATCCCTTGAACTCTCAGAGCCTTCCGTTCTCTGGTGTAAACCTGGCCGCGTCGTTGGCTCTCAGTAGCTGTGCACTCTCTTGCCCGCTGCTCCCTACCCAGTGCTCACCAGCAGCGAGTGAGGGCAGCTTTCAGAGGGCAGCATTTCTCTTGTACTGAGTTCTGTTTACAAATCCAAACCCAGTATGCAGCAGGCACAGTTCCCAGCACTTTACATGAATTAGCCCATTTAATAGTCTCAATATTCATATCAATTAATATTAAATATCAACACCCCCCATTTCACAGATGAGGAAACTGAAGCACAGAGAGGTTAAGCAACTTACTTTAAGCTCCTCAGTCCCTCACCCCGACCCTGCCCTCCACACACTTCCCTCCAGCACTGTCTTCCCGGTGGCTAAGGTCATCACTGCTCCTCCACCCCCATATTGGGCTCAGTCCTTAACTCTTGAGGTGTTAATCGTGGAGAATGCCCTCGTGCAATGGCCTCCACACTTTATTATTTGTTTTTAGCAATTCAACTTTATAACAGTTACAAATTAGGTTGTTAGAATTTCTGGACAGTGCCAGTATTTATTTGACTTTTGTTTTTCAATAGACTTTGTTTTTTACAGCAATTTTACTCTCACAGCAAAATTGAGTGGAAAGTACAGAGAGTTCCCTCACACCCCCTGTTCCCCTCCTTGTCACAGCCTTCCCCACTGTCAACATCCCCTGCCAGAGCAGTACGTTTGTTACTATCAGTGAACCTACATGGATATGTCATTATCACCCGAAGTCCATAGCTTACATCAGGGTTCACTCTTGGTGTTGTACATTCTATGGGTTTGGACAAATGTATAATGACATGTATCCACTATTTTAGTGTCATGCAGAGTGGTTACACTGCCCTAAAAATCGTCTGTGGTCTTCTTATTTATTCTTCCCTCTTCCTAATCCCTGACAATCACTGATCTTTTTACTGTTTCCATAATTTTGCCTTTTCCAGAATGTCATATAGTTGGAATTATACACCATATAGCCTTTTCAGACTGGTTTCTTTCACTTAGTAGTATCCACTTAAGGTTCCTCCATGTCTTTCATGGCTTGATAGCTCATTTCTTTTTAGCCCTGAATAATATCCCATTGTCTGGATGTACCATAGTTTATTACCCATTCACCTATTGAAGGACATCTTGATTATTTCTAAGTTTTGGCAATTATGGTAAAGCTGCTATCAACATCTGTGTGAAGATTTTTCTGTGGACATACATTTTCAATCCAGCACAAGTGCTGGATCATATGGTAATACTATGCTTAGTTTTGTAAGAAACCATCAATCTATCCTCCAAAGTGGCTGTACCATTTTGCATTCTTACCAGCAATAAATGAGAGTTCCTGTTGCTCCACATCCTTGCCAGAATTTGGTATTGTCAGTGTTCTGAATTTTAATAGGTATGTCTTATTGTTTTAATTTGTATTTTTCTAATGACATATGATGTTGAGTATCTTTACATATGTTTATTTACCATCTATATATCTTCTTTGGTGAGGTGTCTGTTCAGGTATTTTGACCATTTTAAAATCAGGTGGTTCATTTTCTTATAGTTGAATTTTAAGATATCTTTGTATATTTTATTAAATAGATAGCAGTGCTTTATCAGATATATCTTTTGCAAATATTTTCTTCCAGTCTGTGGCTTTGTCTTCTCATTCTCTTGACAGTGTCTTTTACAGAGTAGAAGTTTTAAACTTTAATGAAGTCCAGTTTATTAATTATTTCTTTTATGGATCATGCCTTTGGTGGTGGTGTATCTAAAAAGTCATTGCCAAACTCAAGGTTGTCTAGATTTTCCCCTGTGCTATCTTCTAGCTTTATAGCTTTTTATTTTACATTTAGGTCTGTAATCCACTTTGAGTTAATTTTTGTGATGGGTGTAAAGTCTGTGTCTAGTTTCATTTTTATGCATGTGGATGTCCAGTTGTTCTAGCACCATTTCTTGAAAAGACTATCTTTGCTCCATTGTATTGCCTTTGCTTTTTTGTCAAAGATCAGTTGACTGTGGCTCTATTTCTGGGCTGTCTATTCTGTTCCAATGATCTGTCTATAATTTTGGCTGATACCATACTGCCTTGATTACCATAGCTTTACAGTAAGTTTTGAAATTGGGTACTGTCTGTTCATTCTCCAACTCTGTTCATCTCCTTCAGTAATGTGTTGGCTATTTTGGGTCTTTTACCTCTTCATATACAAATTATTTTAATAGTTTTATTGAAATATAATTCACATACCATATAATTCACCCCTTTTAAAACTATTTATTATCTACCTGTCTATCTATCTATTTATTTTTGAGACAAGATCTTGCCCCAGTCCTCTAGGCTAGAGTGCAGTGGCATCATCATAGCTCACTGCAACCTCAAACTCCTAGGCTCAAACAATCCTTCTCTCTCTGGCTCCCGAGTAGCTGGGACTGCACGTGTATACCACCACACCTGGATAATTTTTTTCTACTTTTTGTAGAGATGGGTCTCTCTTAGGCTGGTCTTGAACCTCTGGCCTCAAGCGATCCTCCCTCCTCAGCCTCCCAAAGTGCTAGGGTTATAGGCACGTGCCACTGCTCCCGGCATTTCTGTTTCTTTTTGAGACAGGGTCTTGCTGTGTTGCCCAGGCTGGTCTTGAACTCCTGGGCTCAGATGATTCTCCTGCCTCAGCCTCCCAAGTAGCTGGGACTATGGGCATGTGCTAGTGCACCTGGATCATTCACCCATTTAGAGTGTATAGTTCAATGGGTTTTGGTATATTACATTATTAAATGTTTTAAATTGTGGCAAAATATATATAACAAATTTTTTTAATTTCAACAATTGTTAAGTGTACAATTCAGTGGCCATAATTATAATATATTCACAATGTTGTGCAACCAGCACTACTGTCTATTTCCAAAACTTTTTCATCACCCCAAACAGAAACTCAGCAATAACTTCCAGTATCAATGTCTTAGGGCTGCTTTGACAAAGTACCAAAAACTGGGTGGTGTGAAACAACAATAATTTATTGTCTAATAGTTTTGGAGGCTAGAAGTTCAAACTCAAGATGTGGGCAGGGTCATGCTCTCTCTGACTGCTCTAGAGGAGAATCTTTCCTTTTCTCTTCTGGCTTCTGGTGTTATCAGCAATGCTTGAAGTTCCTTGGCTTGTGGATACATCACTCCAGTCACTTAGCTGTCTTTTTCCTGTGTGTCTTCACATCATTATCCTTTTATATATGTCTGTGTCTGTGTCCAAATTTCCTTTTTTTTATAAGGACACCGGTCATTTTGGATTAGGACTTACTCTACACGACCTCATGTTTACCTGGTTAAATCTGCAAAGACTATTTCCAAATAAGGTCACAATCTGAAGTACTGGGGGTAGGACTTCAGCATATTTTTGGCGGGTACACAATTCAACCCCTAACACTCACCATTCCTCCCTCCCTGCAGCCTCTGGTAACCTCTCATATCCTTCTTTTCTTTTTTAGACAGGGTCTTGCTCTGTTGCCCAGGCTAGGGTGCAGTGGCATTATCATAGCTCATTGCAACCTCAAACTCCTGGGCTCAAACAATTCTCCTGCCTCAGCCTTCCAAGTAGCTGGAACTACAGGCACCCACCATCACACCTGGGTAATTTTTCCATTTCTTTGTAGAGACGGAGTCTCACTCTTCCTCAGGCTAGTCTCAAACTCCTGGCCTCAAGCAATCCTCCTGCCTAGACCTCCCAAAGTGCTAGGATTATAGACATGAGCCACTGCACCCAGTGTCATATAATTTTTGTCTCTATAATTTGCTTATTCTAGATATTTCACATAAGTGATACATAATATTTGTCTTTCATGTCTAACTTACGTCACTTAGCGTAAGTTTTCAAGGCTCAGCAACATTTTGGCATGTATCAGAACTTCATTCCTTTTTATTGATGAATAATATTCCACTATACGTACATGCCACATTTTGTTTATCTATTCATCTGTTACTATGTCATCTGGACATATGTTACTTTCACCTTCTGCCTGCCATGAATAATGTTGCGTTGAACACTTGTGTGCAGCTGTCTGTTCGAGCCCTGCTTCCTCCAAACTATTTTGACAGGACATCTATATAAATTTGTAAAAATTGAGCATCAATGCTAATATGTGTCTATTTACTTACAAATTATACACATGTGCAATTTTGCTGATATATGATATGCATAATAAATGTATATTAAAGTAGAAAAATGAAAAAGTGAGACAAAAAGTAAGCATAAATGAATCTGATATAGACAGAAGTAAACATAAATATATGTTCCTTTCCGAGCCCCACTTTGGAGACGATGATGCACTGCTATTCCTGAAGGAATATATGTATTTGACAGACAGGCTTGCCTTAACCAGCTGCTGATAGCTTTTACTGGATTCCTTATGTCTTGGACAATCTGATGAAAGCTATGGGCACCCTCTCTAAAACTTCCCTCTTGAGTAAACATAGCATTTCCAATACAAGCTTGGGACATCCTGAACTCCAGAAGGCCCCTTTGGAAGGACTGCTCCAGGGGTAGAAATTCAGGCATCTATGTGGAGTGGCATTTGGGGATGCGGAGGGAGAGTTGCACCCATCTCTGTGGCCCTGTTCTGAGTCTGTAGGTTTTTTAGGGCAAACTGACCTTGTCCAGGAGAATAAATAAAGCAAAATAGATGGAAATACAGAAAGCGAGTTGAGTCAGAGAATCAGAAAGCACTTCCTTGTAGCCAAGAGTATGAGACCCGACTGCAGGTGAGGAGGGAGTGGCAGAAGTGGGGGAGACCCTTGGGTGGGGGGTTGTGTATCCTGGTCTCTGAAGATGCCCATGGACTCTAGTTGGGTGGGGACAGGTGGTCTGGCCTAAAGCTGTCAAACTGATGGGTGGGAGGAGGTCAGATTCCCACTACGGGGAAAGTCACTGAGAGTTTGGGTTTGGGGTTTCCTTTCTGCTTTGGCCGTTGGAATAAGAAGCAGCAAGACATTTTCACATCTATCACTTCATGTATTGCCATCTGTATTAATTAGAGTCAATCAGAAAACAGAAGCCAATCTAGGTACTTCAAGGAGAAGGCTGTTTAAAATAGGGAATTGGCTCCAAATGTCTCAGGAGGACGAATGAGCAAAAGGGACGAGGTGATGCTCCAAGGCTGGGAAGCTGCTACCATCCCTGGGCTGGGGCCCGCAAGCCCACACTTGCTGTTGAGTGGCTGGAAGCGCTGCCGCCACTGCTGCTGCTACTGCTGGAGCAGGACAGCTGCCCCTGCTGCGCTCACACCGATGCTGCTGAGACGCCTGCCTCAGTTGCCCGCCACTGCCACGGCCACTTCAGAAGTCACCTCCAGAAGCCGAGAAAGCTGCTTCTCTGCCCCTCATGCCTTCCTGTCTCTCACCAGTTCCTCCCATTGGTGGAACCTGCTGGAGTTTGGGAAATGTAGTTTTCAAGCTTCCAGCCCCTGGAAATACGGAAAGGAGGGAAGGAAGCTGAGAGCCCCAGGCAAAGCAGCGGCATGCATGGTAGTTAATGCAGACTGGCCTCCTTCTCTCCCCTGCCCCGTCACTCTGTTTTAACTGCTCATAGCCTTTGCTCGAGAAGTAGATCCATTGTTTACAAGTGTCTTTTGTGTCCCCCCTCACTAGGATATAAGCTCCTTGAGGACAGGAGCTCTTGTCTGCTGTCTTGTCCACTACACTTGCTCTAACACCTGGAACAGGTGCCTGAGGCAGGGCTCAAAAAGCTGTTCTCCTGGATACATTGTCCTCTCCCAAGCAGAGTGAGCGAGTGTGCTCCCCTTTAACCCCCAATGAAACCAAGGTCCAGAAAGTCACACCTTACCCAAAGGAACCCAGCTGCCATGACACGCCCGCCTGGCCAGCCTCAGGGAGGCTTTGGGTGAGGACACGGATGACTCGGCAGCTGCCCGCTCCCTGCCACGCCTCCCCGGTCTGCTGCCCTGGGCGAGCTGTGAGCCATGACGTGGATGCCTCTTTCACGTTTCCATGTGTTCCCGGAGCTGAGGCCAAGAAGGGCTGGCTCAGCCATGACCTCCCCGGGGCTGGGAACTTCCTTCTGCCCCAAGAAATAGGCCATCTCACTGGCTCTGCCAAAGGGCCATGATGTAGGTCAGGTAGTCTAGCAACTGAGGCCAGGGCTGGGGAGCCAGGGACGACACCTGTGCTGGCTCCTCCCTCCTCTGCTCCCAGGGTGGAGCTCTCAGCCACAGTCGCTGCTATACTTATGGTGACCATATTTCCCAAACCGGAAACTTGTACACGTGGTTAGACACACATGATTGTCCTTAGAGGGCAATGGGAGAGAGTGTTAGATATAGGGTCTATGCTAGGGCTTCCTAACCTTGGCACTATTGTCATTTTGGGGCAGGATAATTCTTTGTTGTGGGGGCTGTCCTGTACATTGTACTATGTTTAGTAGCATCCATGGCTTCTACCCACTAGGTTCCAGTAGCATCCACCCCCTAACCTCCTACTCATGACAACCAAAAATGCCTCTGGGCATGCCAAATGTCCCCGGGGGAGCAAAAGCACTCCTGACTGAGCACTGGTCTATCTTCAAAGCACAGGATGTACTCTATACTGGATGTGCCCAGTGGCCTGGAGATGGTGCCCAGTCTGGTACAGATGTATAGACACTGCCCTTCAAGGGAGAGAGGCAGAGTCCTCAACCTGGTCCGAGGGAAGAGGTAGAGTCCTGCCCTTGAGGAACTCCTGGACTAATGGGGGAGACTGGACAGTGCCTAGAGAGGCAGAAAAACATGGTGGTTAAGAGCGTGGACTTTGGTGTCAGAATGCCTGAATTCAAATTCTGGCTCTGCCGTTCATAGGATGAGTTACCTTTTGTGCCTCAGTTTCCTTATCTGTAAAATGGAGACAATGATAGCATCTATCTTTAAAATCTTATTAAAAATTTTAATTTTTTATAACAAACTTTATTTTGTAGAATAGTTTTAGATTTACAGAAAAATCGAGAAGTACAGAGAGTTCCCATAGACATCACCTCCAGTTTCCCCAGTGATTAACATCTGTTACAATTAATGAACCGATATTGATACATTATTATTAATGTTTTAAAGCCCCTGGTTAATTCATATTTCCTTAGTTTTTACCTAATGTCCTTTTTCCTGTGTCAGGATCCCATCCAGGGCCCCACATGACATTTAGTTGTCATGTTTCCTTAGGCTCCTCTTGGCTGTGACAGTTTCTTAGACTCTTCTTTACTTTTGCTGACCTTGAGAGATTGGAGGAATGCTGGTCAGGCATGTTGGAGGATGCCGCTGTGTTGGCCTTGGTGTGATCTTTTTCTCATGATTAGACTGGGCTGATAGGTGTTGGGAGGAAGATCACAGAGGTAAACCGCCATCCTCATCTTGTCACGTCAATAGTACATTCTGTGCACGTGACTGTGGCTGTTGATGTTGACCTGGGTCCTGTGGCTGGATCTGTCAGGTTTCCCTGACTGTGCAGGTGCCCTGTCCCCTCCCGACTGTGCTCTTTGGGAGAGAGTCACTATGCGTAGCCCCCACTTAAAGCGCTGGTGAGCCTCAGGGTGTTTTGTGAAGGTTGAATAAGTTTAGAAACATAAAGTTCTTAGAGCAGTGCCTGACATGTGGTAAATCAACTTGCCGTTGTTATCATGATGGGGAGACAAGCTGGGGGGAGACCAGACAGTGCCCACAAAGGAAACATGCTTAGGACGCTGCAAGACGGTACACTGTGTGAGGCAGAACCACGGCCCCCAAAGACATCCCGGGAATTTATAAGTCTGTTACCTTACATGGCAAGGGGACTTTGTAGACGTGATGAAGGGTATGGACCTTGAAACAGGACACTTAGCCTGGGTTATCCAGGTGGGTCAATCTAATCACATAAGTGGAGACCCTTTCCTGGCTGTGATCAGAGAGTGTGCAATAGGATGACAGAAGAAGATCACACATATAGCATGAGAAGGACTTGACCTTCTATCGTCAGCTTTGAAGGTGGAGGGAGGGGACCCAGGACCCAGAAAGGCCCATAGCCTGGCCAAAACCTTCAGTTTAGCCCCATGAGATGCATGTTTGACCTCTGCCCTACCGGGCTGTAAGATAATGAATTCGCATTGCTTAAAGCACTGATGTCATCATGGCAGCAGTAGGAAGCCAACACATGTGCTGGCAAGCAGGGGCTGGAAGTGGAAATACGGTCCTCAGGCAGAAACTGCCACTTACCAACTACAGATGAATCAGCCTCTTTCCCTGCAAACTCAGTTCTTCCTAACAATAACAATAACCAAAAAAACATTGATGACGATGCCGTCATTTCTTGAAGGCCAACTTCATGCCAAGCAATCTTAGGCCTTTTAAAACACTGTCATTTAATCTCCATACCATACATACCATATTTTCTCCATGTTTGTATCACAGACAGAGGGAGAGACTGCTTACCCTCCCTCCCTCCCAGGTTAGCTCCTTGCTGATAGTTAAGTCTCAACAAGCCAAAGTAAGCTCTTCAATAAGCCTAGGTCCCTTAAACCCAAACAGCTGGAGAAGGTGTGTTTGCTGTCTTAGAGACCTTGTTCCAAGACTATTTAAAAGACAGTCCTTATACATTTGACCAAACATTGACAGAATATGTTGGATATCCTGCAACCTGCATTCCTTTGGTAAGCATCCATTAATCACTAACTGCTGAGCCCCTGCACTCAGGAAGCTCAAAGTCCATGGGAAGCATGAGGTGTGGACGGGCATGACTGTAACTGGGGCAGCGTGGGACTGTGGCCTCCAGGAAGCAAGTCATAGTTGCCTAACTGGCGAGGAGGCGCGAGGCTGTGGGAATCTGGGAAGTCTTCAATGAAGTGATGCGTTTAATTTGGCCTTTAAGAGCAGGTAGGCTTCATCAAGCAGAGATGATGTCAGTGGCATTCTAGGCAGGACAGACAGCACAAGCAAAGTCACCGAGGAAGGGAAGCAGAGGCCTGTGGCTCTTTTACTTCTCACAGCAGGTTCTTATGGAGCAGCTACTGTTATTATCCCATTTTGCAGAGAAATGAGCTGAGCCACAGAGTAGCTGAATGACCTGCCCTAGAGTATCCCCTGCTTAAGAATGGTGAGCTGGGGCTTGCAGCTGCAGTCTGACTACAGAGCTCCTGCTCTTAATCTTTTTCTTACGTCTGCTGGGGCAATGGAAGTTCAGCAGGCTGAATTCTGACCTTGGGAGTGAATAAGTGAGATGCGTGTATTCATTCCCTCTGTCATTCAACAAATACTGATTGAGCACCCCCTGGGTGCCAGCTCTGTGCTAGGGCAGGGGGCAGGGTGACCTTCCTCAAGGAGGAGGCAGCTGTGTGGATGGGGACCTGCCTCACTGCTGAATGAGTGTCCCTGAGAGATGGGGACAGAGGGAAGAAAGTGTGGATGTCAAAGTCTGGCCCTGGGAAAGGCCTTCTCAGGAGGATGGGAGAGGGAGCTGAGTCAGCGAAGGAGACAGGGAAAAGTGCTGGGAGAGCAGGAGGGCAGAATCCAGAATCCATTTGCGGGGACTAGGAAACTCCACAAGCCGCCCTGGCTTGCAGCCTGCCCCTTTCTGCTCACACTCCCAGCTCAGCTTGCACAGGGGCCACACACGCCAACCGTGCGCCCACACTCCGGCCTCCCTCTCCACCCTGAGCACCCCTCAGGCCCAGAGGGGGCCACATACCAGAGTCACCTTCACTCTCATGGGGACAAACTGAGGAAAATGAAAACAAAACAAAACAAAAAAGGCAAAGGGGTATGAAGACGCTTTTGGAGGTGGTGGATGTGTTTATTACCTCAATTGTTGTGACAGTTTCATGGGTGTATGTGTATGCCCAAACGCATCAAATTGTATGCATAAAATATGTGTAGTTTTGGTATATAACCAAAAAAAAAAGGAAGAAGAATGAAAAAAGAAAACAAATAAAAAAGAAAATAGATTAGTGGTTGCCAGGGGCTGGGGGAGGGGAGGAATAGCAAGCAAATGCTAGTGGGTGCAGGATTTCTTTCAGAGCTGATGAAAATGATCTAATACTGATTTTGGTGATGGTTGCACAACTCCGTGAGTATATTAAAAACCATTGAATAGTAATTAAATGGGTGAATTGTATGGTATGTGAATTATATCTCAATAAAATTGTTACAAAAAAAATAACCATATGCTGGGTCATACAAAAGCTTTAATAAGCTTCCAGGAGGCCGGGCGAGGTAGCTCGCACCTATAATCCCAGCACTCTGGGAGGCTGAGGTGAGTGGATCGTTTGAGCTCTGGAGTTCGAGACCAACCTGAGCAAGAGCGAGACCCCATCTCTACTAAAAATAGAAAGAAATTAGCTGGACAACTAAAAATACATATAGAAAATATTAGCCAGGCATGGTGGCGCATGCCTGTAGTCCCAGCTACTCGGGAGGCTGAGGCACAAGGATCGCTTAAGCCCAGGAGTTTGAGGTTGCTGTGAGCTAGGCTGACGCCATGGCACTCTAGCCCCGGGCAACAGAGTGAGACTCTGTCTCAAAACAACAAAACAAAACAAAAAAAAACTTCCAGGAATCAAAATGATTTTTAAAAAGAAAAGAAAACAGGACAAACTGAGGAAAGAAGCCCTTGTAGGCTCTGGGAAGCAGGTTTAGGGCTGTCTGGGCAAAGGATTCCCAAATATCGGGTTCCTGGCACCTGGCCTAGCAGACAAGTGGCGTGCTTCAGGAGGGCATGTTTCTCCATCAGGGACCCTGCTTGTCCAGGTCTAAAGGCCATTTTGGGTGGAATCACGGAAGCCCTAAGAAGAGGCTTCATCCCATGTCCCATTCTCCAGGGAGGCCGAGTGGAGCAAGGATTGAGAGGCCACTGCAGTGGGAAGGTGGCCCTGGGCTGTGGACAGTGTCTGCGCAGCGGGCACGAGGGAGCACGGGGGGTGGAGAGCACAGAGCCCTCTTTCAAGAAATTTGGCAGTGAAAGGAAATAGAGCAAGAGGAAAGGAGCTGGAGGAGGAGGGAGGACGGAGGGAATATTTTTGTTTGTTTGCGTTTAGAAGGCAGTAGACAGGAGTATGTTTTAGTCTGAAGAAAAAGCGCCTGTGGAAAGAGAGGGATTGAAAACTGGGCGTGGGGGGGATGTGGGGAGGAAATGAGGAGACAGTATGACCAAAAAGGATCTTTTTACCTCATCAGCCAGGGGCCATGAGGGGTCCTTACAAACAGGGAGGACCCCTCTTTCTCTGAGAGAAGGTGGCTGGGGAGCCCCACTTGGGTGGTCTTGATAGTTCCTGAAATAATCACATTCATTGAATACTCACTCACTCTGTGCCAGGCACTATTTTTGGTGCTAAACATGTAATATCTTAATCATTTCTCACAATAACCCTTAAGGTCAATACTATTATTGTCCCCTTCATTTGCCAGTAAGGAAAACTGAGGCAGGGAGGATTAGTAACTGGCACAAAGTAACACAGCTAGTTAGTACTGCTCTTGGATATAGGCAGAAGGGCTTCTGACTTGGAGTCTGCATCACAGGCACACAAAAAATAAATTTATTAACCAAACGAGACTTCAGCTCCTGGCCATAGTGAAGTAAAAGGGACCAGAGTTACTCTCCTGCCTTAAAAAAAAACTATGACTTAAGATAAAATATATGAAACAATGATTTTCAGACTTTGAACAAAGGCAACTCAGGACTGTGATCTCTGAGAAAAGGGAAACAAATGAGGTGAGCCCTATAATTACCCCCAGCTCACTGCCTGAGGCAGTTTCCAGGCTTCAGTGCAGGGAGGGGAATCCAAACAGAGTTTGGATGCCTTGCTGATTGAGAAGATAGATTTAGAGTTCAAGAGGCCAGGGCGTTAGAATTTATGGGGCAGAACACCAGAGAGGAGGGAGCTGAGCATGTATCAAAAGATCTGCAGAGGTATCTTCCTAAATCTTTGGCTGAGTACTGATTTGCACATGCATGAAAGGAAAGGCTTGAGAGAAAAAACACTGAAGGCAGAGCAGTGCCTGGAGCTCACACAGGGTTGGGATTAGTTTGTGTTCCCAGTGGGCAGAATAAAAAGGCCTTGTAATACATGGGATATTGGGTACAATTCTCAAAAGGGTATTGCCTTAGTAGAGGTCTAAATTAACCTTAGACTAACAGCTACTCTATATCTGTCCTAGCAAATCTTAAAAGCAAGCATCAAAAGTAAAAATCTGATTCCAAGTATTTTAACTATATGCCAGAACAAAGTTCAACACTACCTAAAGGAATGCAACAAAATCTAACATCAAATATTGTAAAATTCACAATATTCAGTATCCAATCAATATCCCTCATAAACATAGATTGAAAAATTCTAAACAAAATTTTAGCTAATCAACTCCAACAATATATAAAAAAGATAATAGGCCATGACCAAGTGGGGTTTATCTCAGGAATGTAAAGCTGGTTTAATGTTTGGAAATTAACCAATTATATTCACTATATTAACAAACTAAAAAGTAGAAACCATATGATCATTTCAATAGATGCAGGAAAAACATTTGACAAAGCCCAATATCCATTCCTGATAAACACTCTTGGAAAACTAGGAATAGAAGTAAAGTTCCTTAAGCTGATAAAGAGCATCTAAAAACAAACAAACAAACAAACAACCACAGCAAAAGGCATGCAAATAAGTAGCAAGTGTGACCTGTAACCAAGGGAAAAATCAATCATTAGAAATAGATCCTGAAATGAAGAGATGAATGAATTAGCAGAAAAGAACATTGAAAGAAATTATATAAATATGCCTCATATATTCAAGAATGTAGAGAAAAGCATGAATATAAGGAGAGAAATAGAAGTTATAAAAAATATCCAAATGTCATTTCCAGATATGAAAAATACTGTATTTTAAATAAAAAAACACTGGAGCAGATTAGATACTGTATGAGAAATGATCAGTGATTTTAAATATATAGCAAAAAAACCCATCCAAATTGAAATACAGAGAGAAAGTGAGAGGGGAGGGGGGATATAGACAGAGCATCAGTAACATCTGAGGTAATATCAAACAATCTAATGTATGTGTAATTGGAGACCCAGACTGAGCAAGGGAATAACAAATTATATGTGAAGAAATAATGGTTAAAGAATTTCCAATTTTTTTTGTAGAGACAGGGGTCCTCTCTATGTTGCCCAGATTGGTCTCAACTTCTAGCTTCAAGTAATCCTCCCACCTCAGCCTCCCAAAGTGCTGGGATTATAGGCATGGGCCACTGTGCCTGGCCAAAATTTCCAAATTTGATGAAAACTAAAAGCAGCAGATTTCAACAGGCTCAATGAACCTAGGCAGAAGAAACATAAAAACAACCACACAAAGACACATCATAATCAAGTTGCTGAAAACCAGTGATAAACAGAAAATTGTATAAGCAGACAAAGAAAAAGATACATCTCCTACAGGGAACAGAGAAAAAGAATGACAGCATATTTTTCATCAGAAACTATGCAAGACATAGGACAATGGAAAGACATCTTTAAAGTACTAAAAGAAAAAGAAAAAAGAAATCATCACCTTGGACTTCTATACTCAGTGAAAATATCTTTCAAAAATTAAGGCAACCTAAAGACTTTTTCAGAAATAGAAAAATTGAGATCTAGACTAGCCAAAGCAAATTGGAAAAGAAGTTCAAAATAGGAGGGACTAACACTAACTGATTTCAAAACTTATTATAGGCCAGGTGCAGTGGCTCATGCCTGTAATCCTAGCACTCTGGGAGGCTGAGGTGGGGGGATGGCTTGAGGTCAGGAGTTCAAGACCAGCCTCAGCAAGAATGAGACCCCATTTCTACTAAAAATAGAAAAAAATTAGCTGGGTGTGATGGCATTCACCTGTAGTCCCAGCTACTCAGGAGGCTGAGAAAGGAGAATCTCTTGAGCTCGGGAGTTTGAGGTTGTTGCAAACTAGGCTGATGCCACAGCACTCTAGCCCAGGTGACAGAGCAAGACACTGTCTCAAAAAAAAAAAAAAAAAGAAAAAAAGAAAACATAATAAAATTACAGCATTGTATTCAGGTACAAACAAAGGACCAACTGGTATTTATCAATTATAATTTGTATTTTTCCCTTTTTGATTATAATAGACAATGTTAAATATTTTAAAATTAAAATTTAAAATTAAAAAGAATCTAAATAATTTTCATTTTTGGATTTTTTTACATTGACTTTAAAATGCATTTTTAATAATATGTTGAAATGCTGTATGCTTTTTTTTTCAAGACAGAGTCTTGCTCTGTTGCTCAGGCTGGAGTATAGCAGTGTGATCATAGCTCACTATAACCTTGAACTCCTGGGCTCAAGCGATCCTCCTACTTCAGATTCCTGTGTAGCTGGGCCTACAGGTGTATGCCACTGCACTTGACTAATTTTTAAATTTTTTGTAGAGAGAGGGTCTCACTATGTTGCCCAGGCTGGTCTCAAATTCCTGGCCTCAAACAATCATCCTACCTCAGCCTCTCAAAGTTCTGGATATAGGTGTGAGCCACTGAACCTGACCAAAATGTTGTATACTTTGAAGACAATTACATTTTATTTTTAATCTTTCATATTATTACTAGCAATTATATGGAAGCCTTGATTATAAAAACATAATTGGTGATTTTACTGAAATGAGAGCACAAGAAAGAAATGTTATAGAATATATATATAATACTTCATGAATTATGGATGTTTTTATTGATTATTCATTCAAACATTGCCAGCCCATCAAGAGAACTTCCAGACATGTGCAATATCAATTAAATTCAGTGACTTTTATACTTTGCAATCTTTCATCATATACAAAACACAGCTCTGCCTGTGTATGTGTATGTGCATATGCACACACGTTTTTTGGTTATAAGGAAGGCATATTTGTCAGACTAGGAAGTTGGAACATATTTTATGTAATGGTTTGTTAGCTTTAATTGTGACTTTTAACTATCAAGATATAGATTTGGGGGGCCTCCTTTGCATACTTGCTCTGAGTTGCAAGTGTGAGGAGTAGGGTGTGTCTGGCAGGTGATAGATTCAGGACCTCACCCAGGTGGTCTGGCCCCAGGACTCAGCTGCTCTCCACTGCACCACTCTGCCTGGGAGGAGAGAGGGGAGGATGTTTGGAAAGAGTACAGCTTGGAGAAGTTTCTGGAGGAGACTTGCAAAGACGCCAAAGAACCTCTCTGGGAGGAAAATTTTGATGGGTAAGGGCGGTAAGGTGGACGGATTAAGGGTGGTGGGGATCTGGGGGCACTGACTTTTCCTCTGGGGACAACAGACTCACTGAGAGGGGTGTTATCAGACCGGAGCTGGTAGCCTAGAGCTGAGAAGCCCTTGGGTATGTTGAAATGGCTCTCTTTGCTTCAGATAACTCCGTTTTACCCTCAGGAATGGAAAGCCAATGTCGCTTGGCAGTTCTAAAAATAAATGCAGGGGAAACAAAGGCAGGCACTGCATTCCAGTTAGATACTGTTGCTGCCAGATGCTGCTAAATTCTGAGCCAGAGATCAGCTGGTATTTGAGAGCAGTTATAGACAAACTGAACTAAGCTGAGATTATTCTCTCTAATGGTGTCAAAAGAATTTGAAAGAGAATTCAAGATGGGTCTGGGAAACACCACACTGGGCCAGACTCCAAGAGGGTGCTAATCTGATTGGCCAAGCCAAACTTCCACCATCCACCCTCAACCACTACCCTAACCTTATTTGCTGGGTACACTGTTTCCAAAAATGGTCCCAACAATATCTCCTATCCCGGTGCCATGTCGCTCCTCCGACCAGGAGGTGGAGGCTGTCTCCTCTCCCATAGATTCTGGGCTGGTCCTGGGACTTGCTTTAACCAACAGAAGGCACCAGAAGTAAGGCTATGCCAGTTCCAGCCAAGGCTGTAAGAGGTTTGTCTGCTTCCGTCTGGACTCCCTCGGAGCCCTGGGACACCGTACAAGAAATCTACCCTGCTGGAGAAAGAAGTCGAGCCAGCCACCCCCCGTTCCAGCCATGCCAGCTGAGCTGCCGGCTGAATGCAGCCAAATGAATGACCCCGGCCAACACCGTGGGGAGCAGAAGAACTGCCCAGCTGAGCCCCCAGAATCACGACGAATAAACAATATGTGTTGTCACTGAGTTTTGGAGTGGTTTTTACACAGCAGTAGGTAACTGAAACGTGTACCAAGCACTGCTAAGAGCTTTGCCTGTATTTATTTGATCTTCATAGCATCCCTATGGAAGTATTCTTCTTTAATATGAAACTTTTATTATAAAAATTATTGTAAGCTTTCCCCCTCCCCATGTCTGCTAAATTAATGCATTGCCTCACTCTGCTCTAAAAATAAGGGAGACTATTGAATATGGTCATAAAAATTGGTTATGTTCTTGTTTGAAGTTTGAGGGGGTTTGGGCATAGAAGCCGCACAAATAAACATTTCTTTTTTTTGTAGTTTTTTTTCCTTTTTCTTTTTAGTTGACCCATAATAATTGAACATATTTATGGGCTACAGAGTGATATTTTGAAACGTGTGTACAATGCGTAATGATCAAATCAGGGTGATTAGCATACCCGCCATCTCAATCATGTACCGTTTCTTTGTGTTGTGAGAGTGTGACCTTCAGCTCGGTTTTACAGGTGAGAAAACCAAGGCTTAGCAGGGTAACAGCGGGAGTCCGTGAGCTCAGGGATCAAGTCAGACCCCCTTTGGGAAGAGCGTTACCTGCTTCCTTTCTCTTGAACTCGTGCTCCCTCCTGCCTTCTCTGTCTCAGACTCTGGCATCCTGCTGAACATTCTCGTGTCACCAAGCTAATCCTGAATCTCTCTTCCCTCTGAATTAGCTGGACGCTTTCCTTTATGGGTGACAGGGGAAGGACGAGGTGGCCCATTAACCCATACTGCCATTTCCTCGGGCACAAACAGCAGGTGTCTTGCTGAGCCACACTGGGACTGGGGTTGGGCTCTATGCAGAGCTGGGTGGCCAGGGCCCTCCAGGCATGTTCGCATGAGTGCAGTAATGGGCAGGCGGGCATTCCTTTGGAGGCCTGGGAAGGAAAGGGAAGTTTCCGGTGCAGTTGCCTGGGGCGCAGGGAGGGATGAGAGGGATGGTGTGAGAACATGGGAGGGTGTGGTGGAATCCCAAGTGTCAAGCTCAGCCTCTGGTCCACTCTTCTGCTTTGGAGATGTTGGAAGCTGAAAGCCAGCCATATTTCTCAGAACTCCCTTGCAACAGAGATCTAGGTGGAAATTAGTCTCCACCCAATGTCAGTGCATCTGGAGGTGTTTGGAAGGCAGGAGTGAGGCAGGGGTCATTTTCCTGCCCTTTTTGGCTGCATTTGCTCCCAGGCAACAGGGTGGAAATGTGAGGTGCTTCTGCGGCAGCATTCCAGGGTCCCTTCTGTAGTCTCCTGGCTGTCCTGCCGAAAGGCAGGTTTGGCAGCGGCAGTAGCAGCTTCCTGATCCCTAGATCGCAGCCATGGGGTGTGTTTTTGAACTTTTAGCTCCTGCGGGGCCTCAGAGGGAGTAGCCCCCTGGGGGGTCCCGGGTGGCCTCCTCCTCTTCTGTGAAATGCTCTTCTCTGGGCTTGGGCAATGTTACACGATTGTACTTCTCCAACACCTCCTCCTTCTCCTGGATGGCTTCACCGTCCCTCGTCTTAGTCCTTCTGTTCTCTCTCTCTAAATCCTCTCCCGAAGAGAGCTGTCACTTCTGTGCTGCTTAGAAGGCAGCCCTTGCTCATTGCCGGAGCTCTGGACAGAGAATCCAGAGGTTGCCACTGTAGTCCTGGAGCCGCCACTCACCACCCGAGCATCAGGGAACGTGTCATTTCTACTCTGTGGGCCTCAGTTTTCTAACCTGTATAATGACAGGGTTGAAATGAAAGTTCCCTCCCAGCTTAAAGCTACAATGATTCATGCCGCAAACGTGCAAATGAGGGCCTGCTGCCTGCCGCTCCTGGGCTGGGTGCTGGGCAGAAAGCTGAATGGGGCGTGGTCCCTGTCTGTGCGGCTGTCACCCTGCAGGACAGGCAGGCAGACAAGCAAGGAACCATAACCAGAGGGTGCCGACCGCAGGCAAGGCACGGACTGGCTCTACCAGGCCTGTGAGGAAGAGCAAGAGTCTCCCTGCCCCCCTTGCCTGCTCCTCCTCCTCCCCAGACACAGCCACCGTCAGTCCTTTCAGAGGATTCTTTTCATTCTTAGCATCACATTGGTTGAAAGTGACTGGCATTGCTACTTTCTGCATTTTCAGGTGCCAATTAAGTTCACACTCTGTAAGTGACGATTCTGTTCTCTTTCATCTACCCTCCCCGCTGTGACCTTGCCCCAGCAACCCCTGCCTGCCTCCCATTCTCCAACCTGGTGACGTTGTCCTCTTGGTTAGATCGGGATTCCGTGTTTTCATTGTTGGGACTGTTATTTACAGGTAAACCACGTAGTATATTATTGTTACTTTTCTTTCAACATTGTGTTCTCTCTGGAGTTAATTTCCCTTTTTCATTTGCTTAGTTTTCTTTATACACATCAGTGATTCAACCCCTAAGCCATCTCCAGGAGTGTAGATGTCATCGCAATATGTTCCCATGTTAGGCACCCCGTGCATTTTGTCTTCTGGAAGAACTGCCTTCCAGAGCCTCTGACTTCTCCAGTCTGACCAGGGTTCTCTCTAGTCCCGGGACAGGGTCCCCTGATCTCTTTCTTATGTTAACCCTTTGCTTCCCTTTCCTTGTTCCTGGTGGAACACATCCTCCACCCTCCCATCGTGAGAAATGGTGAAGGGGGCTGTACTTTGAGAATTTGCATGTCTTGATATGTTTTTATCCTGCTCTTAATTGATAGCTTGGCAGCGTATAGAATTTCAGGTTGGAAATAATTTCCTCTTAGAACTACAGAGGCAATGTTCCATTATTTTCTATAAGAGTGCTGTTGAACACTCCAATATTATCTTGAGTTCTTATCCTTTAATGTGACTTATTTTTCTCTCTAGAAGTTTGTAGGATCTTCTCTTTGTCTCCAGGGTTCTGAAATTCTGTGATGATGTGCTTTGGGGAGGGGTACGTTTTTATACACCCTTTGGCCTGTTCAGTTTGGAAACATGTCTCTCAATTCTGGGACATACTTTCAAATGATTTCTTTAGGGATTTTCTCTTCCACGATTCTCTCTTTGTGGCCCTCCTGCTATTTAGATGTTGGACCTGCTGAACTGGTCCTTTCATTTTATTGTCTTTTCTCTGCTGTTCTCCTTTGTTGTGGTTGTTTTAATTGCTGTACTTTTGGGAAAGTCTCTTTAACTTTAACTTCTAGCCTTCCTGGAATGTTCTTATTTCTATCATATTTTTAATTTCTAAGACCTCATTTTGTTCTTGGAATATTTATTTTCATAGCATCTTATTCTTATCTCATGGAAGTATTATATATTTTTGAGAATAAATGATTTTTAAAATTCTTTCCTCTCTCAGCATAGTAGTATCCTCCAAATTGCATTTTGTCTGTTTTGGTTTCTGTGTTTCATATTAGATGCTTTCCTTGTATGTCTGGTGATCTTTGGATTTTTATTGAAGAATGGGACTCTAAAAGCTCCGTATTCATGGGCGGGCCTTGCTGACTGTGGGCTTTGGGAACCCTAGATGTTTGTGGCTCTCGCTTAATCCTCCTAGAGTCCCTCCTAGAGTCCTCCACTGCGTCAGTGTCTCCAGCTCAAAGACCCTCTACCCACTCCAGAATATCCATCTCCCATCGCCTGCCGTGGAGAGGGAGGGGAGGGGTCCTGTACAGAGTGGGGTAGGTGATCCGGAAAACTAATTGCTCCTTAAACTGACTTTCAACCAGATTGCCTGGGTTTCCTTCCTTCCTTCCTTCCTTCCTTCCTTCCTTCCTTCCTTCCTTCCTTCCTTCCTTCCTTCCTTCCTTCCTTTCTTCCTTCCTTCCTTCCTTCCTTCCTTCTTTCCTTCCTTCATTCTTCCCTCCCTCCTTCCCTTCCTCCCTCCTTCCTTCCTTCCTTCCTTCCTTCCTTCCCACTTTATTTTTTAGAGCAGTTTTAGGTTCACAGCAAAATGGAGTGTAAGATAGAGATTTCCCATATACCTCCTGCCCCCCCAGCCTCCCCACCTATCAACATCCCCGCTAGAGTGTATTTGCTGACAGTTGATGAGCCTACAGGGACACACCATTATCCCCAAAGTCCACAGTTTACATGAGGGCTCACTCTTGGTGTGGTACCTTCTACGGCTTTGGACAAATGCGTGATGACATGGACCCACCATCGTCTAACACTGTCACACAGAGTAGTCTCACTGCCTTTCCTACTCATCCTTCCCTCCCCTCTGGCCCCTGGAAACCACTTATTTTTTACTCTTTGAAAGATTTGCCTCACCCCCACTTCTGGAGATAACCACTGCTTGTCGCCAGAAGCAGAAGAATGACAGTGTCTATCTTAGGAATTCTTTGAGGGGAGAGACTGTCTTATTCATCTGGTACTTTCAGAGCTTAGCTTGGTGCCTTGTATGCAGTAAGTTCTCAATAAATTTTGGATGTCCGAATGGTTACCCTACAGTTACTCCACGTTATTTGTCTGTTCCTGTTCATTTCAATGCCACTGCCTTCATTGTCACCATATTAATAGCAATTTTTATAGGAAGGCCTTTTAAGTAATTAAACTCCTTGGAAGTTTATAGAAGGATTGTTCTATACCAAAGATCGCTAATAGCATAGGGGACAGAGTGCGTTCTTCTGCATGTTGCCTTATCTTGACTTATTTTACTTCTTTACACAACAGTGTTCTTTTCCCAGCTGTTGTGTTAGCACCACGAGGGCAGGGCCTGTGCCCTGTAACTGCTGTCAGGATTCCCTGTGACACCCAGCACCAGCTGGGTGTGGAGGACGTGCCTAGTAAGGATCTGTAGGTTGGCTGTGTGTGCTATGGGGTACGCAAAGGTGGGCAGGTCAGATTGGGGGATCTTTTAGTATGGAAGCTGACGTGGGCCTGGGTTGGGCCTGGGGGGCGGTGGTGAAGGTGTGCCAGCCGGGGACCAGAGTGGGTTGGGGAGAGGGCATCTGGGAACAGCCAGTCCCAGCCAAGTGTTCTTTGGAAAGCAGGAAGCAGAAGGGTGAGGGAGGAGTTAGACGGAAGGTGTGGAAGAGACAGGTGTGAATGCAGGGGCAGGGGGTGGGGTGGCGAGTGCAGTGGGGGTGCAGGTAGGTGGGAGGCTGTCCAGGGTGAAGGTTTCTTCTCCCTGATGGGCTGCGCAGCCCTGTTTTCCTGGCCATTCCCCTGCCTCCTGTGCACACTGGAGCTCCACACGGCACTCCATGGGCCAGAGCCGCCTTCATGTCCGACATCCCAGAGTTGTCCCTCCTCCCCCGAGTGCCACCAAGCCCAGGCCCAGGCCTCTGCTTGGGGATGGGGTTCCTCCCCTCTCCCGACTTCCCCCTGCCAGACTGCCCCTCCAGAGGGGGTCCCCACCCCCTTCCCGAGTAGCTCTGTCCCGAGTCCTGGAGGAGGTGAGGAGGAAGGAGACAGAACTGCCTAGTCTGACGGAGGAGGAGGGCACGCGGTACACAATCTGGTTCCATGCTGCCCTTTCCCACGCTCCTTAAAAATATGCTAAAACATATCAAATCATCATGGCTCAGAAAATTAATAACGAGACCTTTTCTTGACATTTCATGGCAGTGACCCCTCCTCCCCATCTCTGGAGACTTCTCTCTCTCCCTTTGCTTCTAAACTGTGCCTCCATTTCCCCTCCACATACTGACTCCCGGGCCTGCCCCATTCTTCTGCCCTCACTCTCCTTGGAAACGATTCTGTCCTGGGCAGAGCCTCTAGCCGCCAAATCCATGGGGGCATCTCCCAGGCCTCGAATTCCAGGAGCCCTGTGGCCTCTGTCACCGTGAACCCCCTGCCTTGGCCTTGGGCTGCCCTCTCTCCTGGTTCCCCTTCCTTGTCACCCACCGACCATCTCTGCCTTCCTTCATGGCCACACCACTAGCCCTCCATGCGGCTGTGTGCTTATTTAAGTACAAGCCTGTCCCCCGCTGGATGTAAACTCCTCAGTGACGCCGACGATGGCATCACCAGTGTCACCACTCTCTGGGTGTCAACAGGTGCGGGCGTGCCTCACGTCACCGTGCCATTGCACGCTCCCCTTAACCCCCTGAGTGTGCGGGGTCTGATGGCCGCTCCACAGATACGCAGGCTGCACCCGAGTCACTCGCCCGAGGCCCAGGGCCCGCGGGTACAGCTGCGGTTGGTCACGCCACGAGGGGGCTGGTTTCTGGCAGCCCCTTGGCCTCCCTGCCTCTGCCTCCTCCACTTGACCTTTTGTTTTCTTGCACATTAAGCTTCCCCAAGCTCTACCTCAGCCCCTATGTGGGCCTAGAACGTTCTCTCCTCTCCTCTCTTCCTGCCCAAATTTCCCCTCTTCGGCTCCAGAATTTTTCCAGGGAGTCTCCAGGACACGCTGGTCTCTACTAAGCACTCCAGTCCCCTGACCCTGTGGTGATTCACATCCAAGACTCCATTTTATTAATAGCTATTATGTGTGGAGGGCTTGTTAGGCACCTGACAGCTTTTTATTTATTAGATCATTAATCTTCTCAACAAGCTAGTGACATAGAAATTATCACCCTACCCCATTCTACATTTGAAGAGACTGAGGCCCAGGGAGGTCAAGAAGGTTTCCCAAGGCCACAGAGCTGGTGAGCAGCAGAGGTGGGACTCCAACCCTTGCTGGGCTGGCTCCCACGGTGCCTGAGTTTACTCACTCACACACAGCACAGGGCACTTGGCCATCTCCATCTGCTTCCCAGCCAGAGAAGAGACCCCTCTGTGTTTCTCTAGTGACCATCCCTAGCCCATGCGTCTGGCCCACTCCTGATCCCGGGCAGCAGCCTGTGTAGACACTGCCTGCCTTCCAGGTCCCAGAGAAGGCGGGGTCCCTGGGGGGAGGGCTGGGGATAGAAGCCCTGGAGGGCTCACTCGGTGCCCATCCCACCTCTGCATGGCCTTGTTAATTCAGCCTGTCTTCTGAAGGTGGCCGGCCCCCCACGCCCCGTCCCTGGCCCCTCCTGGCCAGGACTGAGGGCCTTTCAGCCGTGGCTGCCATCACGACCACCTTCTTGGGAGGGGCTGTTTTCCTAAACTTCTGATCCTGAGCGGATGCAGACTGCAGGCCAGTGGAGGGTCCCGGGCCTGTGTGCGGGGATGTTGCTGTGAGCACAGTGAGGCATGTGTCCCTGCCCTGCGTGTCCACAGGCTAGTCCCCTAAAGATGACTAAGGATGGACGGCACCTCTTGGCTGGCAGCACGCGTGTGTACGTGGGAAGGTATATGCCTGTGTGGGAGCAGAGGGCAGTCACTTTTAATTCCCCGCCTCAGACAAGGGCCTCTTTGTCTCCACTGCTCTGACTCACTGCTCCATCAGGAGGAGCGCGGTTTGATTATTTTTATAGGCTGTTTCAGCCTTATTTCTCCGGTTCACTCCGTCCTTCAGCAGCTGTTCCAAGCCCAAATCCACCTCCTTATGCCTAGACAAGGACAGCAGCTGCGGGACTCTGAAGCCAGTGCCCAGTGACTGGCTCAGAGGCACTCTACCTCAGTTTCCCCACCGGGAGTCTCTAAAGCAGCAGTGTGGGGAAAAGCCAAAGTAAATAGTGTCACTAGAGAGCTGGACTAAGCCACAGAGCCTCCCTCTTCCCTTTCCACACGCAAACCACAGCTTCCTTAGCCTCAGTGCTTTATCTGCGAACCTCGTCCATCCTCTGTGCCTGTTTCCTCATCTGTAAAATGGGGATAATAATATCTGAGCGTTGTTATACAGAGTAAATGAAATATAAATCTTCTAGAATAGCATCTAGCACGTAAGAGCTCATTGTTAATAATTGTTATTATTAAAAAATGTTTACTGAGCCCTTCGTTGTGCCCGGGGCTGGAGTTCGCACAGGGCGCTGCGTGGCGCCCTGCTCAGACAGGCGGGTTTGCCCGGAGGAGCAGAAGGTCCGCTTTGTCCAGCGCGCCCTCTGCTGGCTGCTGGCGAAAGGCCTTGGGCGAGGGCTGGAGTTAGTGGCAGGGGAGAGAAAAGCTTTCTGAGTGCCAGGGGAAGGGGGACTTCTGTCCAGCACAGAGCCTGGAGTGCCACTTATCCCCCTCAAAACGTCCGGCTCGGAGTACTTCTCTTTTTTTGTTAGCCTGAGTACAGGTCCCGAAGATACATTCCCCATCAGGGCACAGAGATGCTAAGACAGGACAGGCACCTGCCCGTGACAGCTGTGAATGACAGCAGGCAGGAGAGAAGCTTCGTGCCACATGCAGGGCTTCCTGGGGGCAAAGCGCGCTTGGGCCAGGCGGGTGGGGTGGAGGAGTTGGCTGTACAAGGTAATAATGGGAGAGGGTGCTGCCCCCTGAGAAACTGAAGTTAGACTGCTACAAGGACTGTCCTGAGAGTGAGGCTGGGCGCAGTCGTGTCCCTTTAGAGTCTGGTGCAGGAGAATGCCCCTGCGCGAGGTGAGGGGCTGGGAGCATGGCAGCCGGCACCTCTGGGTTCTCTGGGGCTTTCTAGGGGGCTGGTGGGTCCCGGCTGGGAGGGGAAGTGGCCGCAGCACCATCAGGGGTAATTGTTTCTTATGTTGCAGAGAAAATGACGCAAGGCTAGTTCTGTGCAGGGCCCCGCAGGTCCCCAGGGGGCAGATGACACACAGCAGCACTGGGCCAGGGGACTCTGAGGCCCCAAGCTGAGCCCCTGTCCCCGAGGTACCTCGGGGGCAGGGGGGGGGGGACAGGGACTCACTCCAGGCTCTGCACAGGTGCCCAGAGGAGTAGGGCAGGGCAGGAAGGGAGGCAGAGCAGATGGGGGTGAGAGAGAGGGGGGGGAGCGAGGGAGAGACGCAGAGAAACATGGTGGCAGAAAAGGCCAAAATGCCTCAGAGCAGGGAGAGAAGTCAGCGAAGACTCTCCGGGTCCTACCCCTTTCCTGCCCCACCTTCCCCTCAAATTTGGCTTTTGGAAAGTTCCAGCAGTTTCATCATTTTGGGGGTGATCGATTTCAGTGCTGTTTTCTCCACACCCTCCCCTCCCGCACCCCCCTAATACACACACGCACTGCTGGGCCCTGCCCCTGGGGACAGAGGCCTGGGGCCCCTGCCCGCCCTCGAGGAGGGCGTGTTGGAAGGTGACCGCTGCCCTGGGACCTTGCAGAGGAGGGCAGCGGACGGGGGACGGGATCCCGAGTGGGATGAGGCCATGGGCTGGCAAGGCAGGGCTGCGGGAGGCCTGAGGACCCTAAGGACCGTCTCTGGCTCAGCAGCTTGGCCCACCTCCTTTCCTTCCCCATCTGAGTAATCCCACTTCCAAGCCTGAGACCACCAGTAACCCTGTCACCGCACGTGTGCTGCATGGGTGTGCATCCACTGATAGCCCTACCGTGCCAGGATGCCAGCCCCACACAGGGCACGACCACACACGCCCACCCAGGGGGCCCCCAGGAAGATGAGGATGGCGGGCCCCAGGGTGGGTGCCTCAAGGGGCTGCCAAGGTGAGGAGCCCTGCGGCAGGGTCCTCCCAGCCCTGGAGCAGCCCAGCCAGTGAAAGAACCCGGGCAATGGCCGGGCCCTTGGAGGAAAGCAGAGCGACAGGGAGACCTGGTTAAGGGAGGCGGGACAGGAGGACCTGGACTAGGGCCCCGAGCCCACACACTGCTTGTTCAGCCCCCTCGTGCACTCACGGAAACCGCCCTAGGAGCCCCCACTGTCCTGGGTCCCCGCCTGGGTCACCAGCAGAGTAATCTTTCGGCCTCAGTGCTCCCCTCTGTCCCCTTGGTGACACACACAGGGCCCAGTGAATAGAGGACGTTTAATATTTCTGTGCTGGTCAAACGGAACACAGGTAGGGAGTACATGGGGAGGGGGCGGAGGGCCCCCTGCCTCTCAGGAGGGCGGACTGTGAGGGGGCTATGTGGGGGTTCTTGGGAAATGTCCAAGGAGTCTTCTCAGCAAAGGGGCCAGGCGGGGTGTTATGAGCATCCGACACACCCAGTCCTTGGCCTTGAGTTGGGGTCCCCCATAGGGGGTCTGTGGAGAGTCTCACTTTTTCCAGCTCTTTCACTGGAATCCACACTCCCAGCACATTGGGGGACTTGGTCCTAGAGAGGGGTCTGGAGGCCCCCCCGGAAGCAGCCCAGGGTCGGGGTCAAGGGCTTTGTGAGAGAGCCACCTCCTCCCCTCAGCCCTGTCCCCTTGCCCAGGCTGGCCGGGAGCAGAGGGGAGGGGAGCAGGGCCCCCACCTCCACTGAGCCCCAGGGTCCTCGGGGTGGGACAGAGGAGGGGTGGAGGGAGAGGGTTTTGGCCACCAACAGACACTGTAAACTTTGGTTTAAAACAATAACTTAAGTGGAGGGAGGGCTTCCAGCCTGGGGCCGGGTGGAGGGCTGGGAGAGCAATGCTGGGGAGGCGACAAAGGAAAAAGCCAACAAAAAGTTTTGGTTTTTGCTTCCGGCATAAGAAAGGTCTTTGGTCATCCGTTTAACTGGGGGACAGGGAAGGGGTGCTGAGGGAGGGTGAGAGAAGACGGCAGTGGGGGCCCCGCAGGGGGGGGTGGCGTGAAGCTGGGCTTCAGCCTCAACTGCCCCCTGCTTCCTGGCAGCCCAGCGCCACCTCCGGCCTCAGGGGCAGCTCAGCTCCCCCTACAGCCCACCTGGCACAGACCTCTGTGGACAAGGTGGGCGCTGGGCCTCTGCCTGTGCTCCCTGGCGTGGGGTGGCTGGAGGAGCACCCAGAAAATGGGGTGGGGGTGAGGGCCCAGTTCATCCTGGGTCCCCGTCTCCAGTTGGGGCAGGGGCTGGAGCCAGGTGGCCTGAAACTTCAGTTCCCCCACCCAGGCCGGGGTAGGAGTCGGGTGGAGAGTTGTATCTTCACAGTACGGAAAAGAAGGCGGAAGGGAGCACGAATTAGGGAAGTGGGGGCCTCTGGCCAGAAAACACTGCCAGAGCCAGGTGCAAGGGGCCCTGGGTTTGAGAGGGGTGACTTAGCCCCGCCTGCGGGTCTCCGTGGCGCTGAGGGGCCCTGTCGGGGGAGCTGGTGGGGGAGGAGGGCCCTGATGCTGCTGGTGGTTGGGGGAGGCGGTATTCAGATGTGGGGGAGGGTCTGAGGAGGGCTCTGGGCCCTCCGTGTCCTTTATGTGTCCTTTACTGGTCCCAGCCCAGGGGTTGTGTGTCCCCTGGGGGTGAGGACCGTCCCTGCCCCCAAGTGTTTGTCAGTCTGGTCACCTGGGGAGTTGCTGGCCCAGGCCTCCCCCATCTGAGTCCAGGAAGTGCCTTGAGGCTTGGGAGGGGCTGTGGAGTGGGATGGGTGGGGCCCGGGTCCAGGAGGGAGGGGTCTCACCCCTGCCCTGCCTGCCCGAGGAGCCCTTAGGACAGTTCTTCTCCGGGCAGCTCCTCTTCCAAGTCCCTGTCTTCTGGAGGCCCCAAGGTGCTGGGGTTGGGGGGGCCCAGGGAGGGCGCGGGCTGCCTGTCTTCCTCCGCCTCAGCCGGCTCCTCCTTCACCTGCACCTGGTGGCTGGGGCAAAGGGGTGGCGTGGGCACCGGGGGCCTCCCCTGGTCCCCTCTGCCCCACCCCCAAAACTCGCCCAGAACTCTGGGGCACAGTGGGGCGTCCACAGCCCCTCCCCAGTATCACACGCCCCAGGTCTGATCTCCCCCAGGGCTCTCTCCTAAGACATTGGGGCAGAGACTGCCTCGGGTTGGGGAAGAGAAAGAAGGGAGCAGAGCGGATCAAGAAAGAGAAAAAGAAGGGGGAGAAAAGGAGAGGGTGAGAAGAGGGGTGGGAGGAGGAGGAGAGAGGAGAGGGTAGAAAGGGAAAAGGGGCAGGAGGGGTGTCCCTGCGGCCCAGCAGCGTGTGGGAAGGGGGACCTGGGGGCGGGTCGGTGCCGTGTGCTCACCTGTACTGGGGTGGGGAGAGGCGAGGGGGGCTGCTGCTGCCGTTGCTGGGCAGCGGCTCCACGGGGGCGCCCACGTCCTCATGGCTGAGGGGCAGGAGGCTGCTGGCAGAGCCGGGGTTCAGCACGCCGGGGCTGTTGAGGAGGGGGAAGCTGCTCTCGGCCAGGGCGGCCTGGAGGGGCGCAGGGGTGGCCCCAGTCAAGTGCTGTCCTTCCCCAGCCCTAGAGAGCCTCCTGTGTGTCCGTCTGGCAGCCCCCCAAGCCCAGACTCAGCCTTCTGAGCACAGCGCACCTCCAGGGGCAGCAACTCTGACCCTGACCTCCTGCCTCCCAGCTTTCCTGGGACCTGGGCCTGGCTTATCCCCTCTTCCAAGGTCAGAGAACCCCCCCGATTGACAAGCCAGGAAAGGGGGTGCCATTGGGTACACCAACCTCCGTCCCTCTGCCTGGCCCTTGCCCCAACCCAGCCTGGAAACCAGAGGTGGAGGATGGACCGTGGGATGGTGTTGGAAACCCGGAGTGGTCTTCACTCCCCTCCATCCTTCCCTCCTCTCATGGCCCTCTGTAGGGGAGGGTGGGGAGGGTCTCTTCTACGATGAAAAGCAAGGGGGCAGGAGGGACCGGGCAGTGGGTGGGCTGGGGCCCAGTCACCTGGTAGCTGGCATTAAGTGCTCCGTAGCTGAGGCCCGAGATCATGTTCTTGACCAGGGTGGGGCTCCTGGGGGAGAGAAGGGGGCTCCGGCTCGTTCGTTCCCTCAGCCCCCTGCATCTCTCGACCCTAACTAGGCCTGTGCTGGGCCGGGACTGTCCATCACCGTCCCCGGAGGCCGGAGCAGGATGGGGCACCGTCTGCTGAGTCGTGTGAGTGCCTGATCTTACCCCATCCTCACACTGGCATGGCCCCTTCCCAGGAGAGGGTGCTGAGCCTCGCGGGGGCCCCGGGACCCCTCCAATGTCTTGGGTTGGTGAGTGGGCGCCAGGATCCCACCCACTGGCGGTCGTCACACCAGGCCGCCCCCCGCCTTTCCTCTCTCTGGTCTAGATTTTGCAGCGTTCTGCAAGGTCTGAGCGATGGCCTCCGCAGTCCCACAGCTGCAAAATCCACGCTTGCCCGCCGTCCTAAATTCCAGGACGTGTAACACGCCGTGTGCTCAGCCCGCGCCACCTGCCCACACAGAAGGCCTGCCCGCACTGGCGGTGCGCGGGGCGGGGCGGGAAAGGCAGCCGCTCAAGGCCTCTTCCACAGGGAGGCCCCTCGCAGAGCCTCTCCCGGGGCTGAGGAAGGCGTGAGGCTGCACAGGTGGAAGGAGCAGAGGGGCAATCTGAACTCAGGTCTTTTGATTTCAAGTCAGTAATGAGACATGCCAATACCTCCTGTGGGGACTGGCCCCTGACATCACTCCACAGGGACAGCTTCCCTTCTGTTTTCCAGGCCCCCACCCTGCCCTGGCCTCTGGCAACTGCCTGGGGTGCGAAAGCTCTTGGCTGGGGGGAGGAATCTTTGAGGGGAACAGGCACCCTAGAGATACCCAACTGGCTTCAGAGGTCTCTCTCCACACCTAGGGCCTCTGGCTGAGAGGCACAGGCCAGAGAGCACCTGGGTGAGGGTGTCAGGGGTGGGGAAGGCCGCGGTGCTACAGGGAAGCCAAAAGGGAGATTTTGACCCTCTCTGGATCCTTCAGCTGCCATTTAAAACGCCATGTGGTAGAGTGGGGTGCAGAAGACCTGGGGGTTGGGGGAGACCCCTGGTCCTTGACCAAGCTCTGCCACTGACCTGCTGTGTGGCCTCCCGCCAGCCCCTTGCCCTCTCTGGGCCTCTTCCCTGTAAAATGGAGAGGTGGGGCCCAGGGGCCTCAGAGGTCAGCTCAGCCTGGTGAGCTGGGGGGAGCAGGGGCCCGGGGGTGGCAGCCCCCTCGTAGCCTGCCATCTGGCATCTGTGTCCCAGCTCTGGCTGTGGCTACTGTGGCCTGTCTCTCTCTGGCACCAGGTCCCCCTTGCCACTTCCCCCAGGCAGCGTAAGGACAGAAGACATAAATGTCGCCTTCTTATCTTCTGCCACTTCCAGGTTCCAGCCCCCTCCCCGAGCACTAGGCTCTCCCACTGCTTTTCTCCCCACACCCCTCCCCCAACTGGGAAGCTTTGGCGCACAGGGGTACCCTGGTGCACCCCAGCAGGGCTGCGCCCACACACCCCGTCATCTTTGGCGGTCTCCGCTTCTGATACTCCCGCTCGTCCACGGTCCACACAGCACCCTTGACGTTCTCCACGCGGACGAAGCACTTGTGCAGGCTGAGGTTGTGCCGCACGGCATTCTGCAGGCGCAGAGAGGAAGGGATCAGCGGCGCTCACTCAGCCCTGGGGTGAGCACACAGGACAGTCCTCACCTGGCCCATCTCCCACGGGCTGCTAGGGTGGGGCTGGGCTGGGGGAGACCCTGCCAGAGGGACGGAAGCCAGGGGCTCCAGCCTCTTCCCCACCAATGACCCACTTTATCGTCTGCCCCCTCTCCCTGCCACAGTCTGGAAAGTTCTACCAACTCGACGATGTCTAGTTAGTAATAACCTGTTTCACTATCTTCACTAATCAAAGACACACGCAGCTGTTGCTCAGGGCTTCTGATCAGTATCAGATCACATTTGAGCCCTGGCACCTCAGTGAGCCTGCGACACCTCATCTCAGGTGTGTGCAGAATTTCCACTGAGCTTTTAAGAGTTCAGGAAATAACTTAGGAGCCCTCACTGCTACCTTCACTGGCCCCTGGGAGTCTGGGAGCCGCGGCTTTGAGCTTCAGCTTAGAACAAACAGACAGCTTATTTATTGACAGCATGAGGTATACAGCAGAAGCCTAATACATACTTGTTGAAATAAACTGGGAGAAAGGAGGTGTGGGTTTACAGCTGAAAGGAGAGTAAGAGGATAAGTCACCTTGTCACTCCCAGCTCCTCCTGGCAGGATAACTTCAAGAATTGGGGTCATCTGGTTTATAGGACACTTGGGTGGGGGTGGGGGTGCTTGGCCCACTTCTACCCCCCATGGGAGCCCTCCCTTGCCCCCTCCACATCCCTCAGTCCTGCCCCTGCACCCTCCTCTCCCAGCTTCACTGCCCCCCCGCCAGCCCCCAGCCATCACCGTCCTGCCTGCCTGCGTCCCTGTCCCTGCTACCTGTCCTCCCTCAGCCTCCCCCGCCTCATCCCCATCCTTGTCTCCTCTTTACATTTCTAAACGGGGAAGAAAGCGGGCAGGGCGGGCAGCCTGTGCCCCTGGAGATCCCCTCTCCCTCTCTCCCTTCCAACTCTTGCCACTTGCAACTGGCCCGATTTCATTACCAATTTTAATTTGCCTCTAATTAAATCCTGTGTATTTTTCCGACTCGCTTGCTAATCCACGAGGGAGGCGGGCGGCTGGAGTGGAATCTCTTGGAGCGATAATTACAAAGGGCCTAATCACGCCGGGGCTCCTGCCTCGGAATAAATTTGCCCGCATTACGGGGCTCCGATCCTCCGCTTTGCAAATGAGAATGACCCCAATTTCCGAGGATGGCCTCACCGGGGCTTTTTTCCCTCATTTCGAAGCCTGATTCGTGATGAGAGACTAATTCGTTACGCTGAAACATTAACGGCAATTTAAGGGGTCTGGCGGGGGCCGCGTAAACAAAAGGACGGGCCCACAACACGGGCCTTGGGAGGGGATGGACACAGGGGGAGGGCCAGCCAGGACCATCAGCCTGGCAGATGGCAGCTCTGTCCCTGGATGAACGGCAGCTGGCCTGGCCCACACCCGCTCCCAACCCTTCTGCCCTGGTCTGGGTAGGCAGTATCACAGGGTGGGGGCCAGAAAGGGTAAAAAAAGAGGAAAAGAAGGAAGCCAAAATAATTTAGGAGAGGAAGAAGAGCAACCTAAGGAGCAGCTGAATGGGTGGAAAGTAGAGGTAGAAGGGGAACAGAGTTGAATGTATCTGGGACCTATCTCCCAAGTAATATGAATGAAGTGTGGCTGAAAAAAACCTGAAGGTCAGAGTGGACCTCAAGCTGAGATGGATGGAGTCTGCTGTGCAGTGAGGAGGGCAGATGCAGCGCCCCCAGGTGGTGGAGGCTACAGCAGAGCACTGCTAACTGGGAAGGTCACCCTCTCAGCCATTCACTGTCTCTAGCTCAGCCGTCTTCTTACTGGGACCTGGACTAGGTGAGGGGAGATGGAGGTAAAGAACTGGGAGGGAGAGACACCCTACAGAGATGACCAAGGCTGGGCAACCAGTCAAAGGTGGCAGGGTTGGAATATTGAGAGAGGTGGCTTTGTGATGGTCATTGAGTGGTTTAAGGAAGTCACCTAAACCAGCTCCTCCTAATCTCAAGAGAAAAGTAGAAAACTGCAGTGGGGCGGGGTAAGTGAGAAGAGGAAAGGAGGGTGGGGGGTGAGTGGGACTCTGCCCCCAAGGATGAGGTTGTCTTATGGAAGTGAGGCTCTACATTGCCACCCTTAAAGGCAAAGGATTCAAATGCATTGTTAAAGTAAAGATTAGGTAATAATCCTAAAGGCAAAGGATTCAAATGTATTGTTAAAGCAAAGATTAGGTAATAATCCTAAGGATCCCTCAACCATTTCTAAAACCTGGTGTCGAACTGGCCTGGAGGTTGAAGACTGGACGAGGTGGCCCCAAGAAGGCCCTGCTGGCTCAGAAAGAGGGCAGGACTCTGGTTGGCAGGAAATGACATCACTCACAGCCAATCACAGCAGCTGTCCCAGCCCAACAGCCTCTCTCTCAAGCTTTGGGAATGGGGTATGGGGATACGGAAGGTCCCAAGTCACGAAGCAGTCCCTCCTGCTGTACTCAGCACATTCCTGGGGCACAGAAGGCTGGGCCCGGTGCAGACCCCACCCAGTGCTGTGCGCTGTGGGGAGGAGGACCTCAGTAACACTTGTTGAAACCTGGTGGGACTGGGGGAAGGAGCCTGTTTAACTGTAGTTCCTGCACTGGTCAGCAGGGGGACTCAAGAGCCAGGGATGCAATTAAGGTTCTGAGCTAGGGACTCCTCCCCTGGTGTCTAACCTTCCCCATAGGGCCCCGCAGTCTCTCCTCCTTCCCTCACCCCTCTCCCAATTTAGATATTGCTTTCCCACCCTGCCATGTGCACGTGAGCGCGCGCGCACACACACACACACACACACACACACACACACACACACACACACACACACACACACACACACACACACACACACACACACCCATCTTGGCTAGAAAAATAAATGGCTTAGCGCTCTAGCCCACATCTCTGTGTCCCATTTTTCTAGGGTCCCCCTCTTGCCTGCTCCTGGTCCCCCAGGAAAACTCTTATGGCTGAAGGTGTTGAAATGACTAATTGGATGGAGACAATTATCTTTCTGCCGCTGACGGCAGAGCTGGGGAGAGACGTGAGTGCCTGTGTGCGCCCAGGTTCGAGGTCCACCCCTGTGTCCCCGCTTGCACATCCCCCACTCGGGCTCCAGGACACGGACTGTCAGCCCGGGTATCGGGACCACAGGGTCTCTGTGAATCCATCCCAGCCTCCGTTCCAAGCTTGGACATGACCAATTCCCGGAGGGCCTGCTTCCCGGGGCTAGAGTCCTTGGAGCGCACAGGGGCGCACCCTGGGGGGTTTCTCCCCAGAAGGGCAGCAAGGCTGGAAGGGAGGGATCATTAAGAGGTAGCTCTAGAACATTCCACAGATCCTGCTGTGGTGGAGGTGGGGTAGACACCTAGCCCCACTGGGCCCTGGTGGGGCCAGTTCTGCAGGACTAGTTGTTTAGGAAACTAATTATTAGGCAGCCTGGTCTCAACGGGACGTGGAGATGTCCAAGGAGGGCCCAGGGGGAGGTGGAAGGGGCACGCCTCACCTTCCAGGTGGCCGTGTTTCTGCGGAAATAGGCAAACATCCTCGTGAACCAGTTATAGATCTCATTCAGGGTCAGCTGCCTGTCGGGGGTTTCCAGGATGGCCTGTGGGCAAGGGAAGAGCAAAGGGAGCCTCAGCCTGGGCCTCCGAGGGTCACAACGGCCCTGTGCTCTGCCCCGCAGGTGCCCTCCCTTGTGCCTGGCCCCAGGTCACGCGTGAGCAGGGGACCCGCTGCAGAATGCCCGGGTGAGAGGGTGGGTGGTGCCTGTAGCCCCGAGAAGGGCAGGCTGCCCAGCCCGGCCGGGGCTAACGGCGGCACGAGCCTGCCCGGGCCGTGCACCTGTGCAAGGGGCACAGGAACTGCTTCTGGAGGGAAAACGGCTCCAAGTGCCCCGCTCTGGACTGAGGATGGGGATGAAAGCAGTGTCCTGGGACGGAGATGTCCACGGGGTGGAGGCTGTTTGGAATCTATCCCGATGTTGGCAAAGGGCACTCCAAGCCTGAGATGGCGTGTGTGAGAACGTGTGGGAGGGTGTGCGTGCCTGCAGGGGAGTAACACAGAGGACATGCGTGTAACTGTGTATTGCTGTGTGTGACTATCACGTGAACACTGAGGACCTGAGGACTGTGGACACGGGGAGGGGGCAGAGGTGCACGTGTGCGTGTGCGTGTGCGTGTGCGTGTGTGAGAGAGGGGGCGGCAGCCTAGGAGCGCCGGTGCGGCTCTCACGGGAGTGTGCCAACGTGAAATGAGCACGTGAATGGCACCGCGGCGTGAGCAGTGAGAAGCAGCGTGTCCCCAGAGACGCGTCGTGTGAGCGGCAGGCCGACTGAGCCGAGGCCTGCGGGGGGAGCCTGGACAGCCGAGAAAGAAGCAAGACAGGTGTGGAGGGAGAGGACAAGGTGAGAGGGACAGGGCGCAGCCTGTGTGCCATTCCCCACCCTCCTTCACCTTTCGTGCTCACCTGGCGGATGAGGGAGGCGTAGGTGAAGGGGGGCCTGACGTCGGCGTTCTTGTAGAACTCGTGATTCTGCGCCAGCTCTGGGGGAGACAGGCAGAGGACCCGGTGGCCAGATGGGGAGGCCCAGCCTAGGGACACCACCCCTCCCCAAGGTGGCCCTGCAGCCCCAGCCTGCCCTCACCTGAGGAGATGGGCGAGCAGAACTTGTCGCTGCTTCTCCGGCGGGCAGGGCCCCCGCTGTGTAGGGAGGCAGAGCTGAGGCCGGGGGGCCGTAGGGGGGTGACAGGGGCAGCGGCCGAGGTTGGGGGGTGCACGAGGCCATCTGGGAAGGAGTCTGCTGCAGAGACGGTCACCTTAGAGAATGAGGAGGAGCCAGGAACCGGGTTCAGCTGTGAGCAACGGGGAGGGTGCTGAGCCCAGCACCCAGGGCAGGGGTCCTGAGGGCTGGGGTTCGTGGAGGGCTGCTGGGAGGCAGGGAGGGGAGCGTCACTCACTGGCTGGCTGAAGGGCTTGGGCTCGGAGGGCCGCATGTGCAGGTGGGCCATCATGGCCTGCAGCCGCTCGCTCTCCTTGGCTAGCTGTGAGGGTGCAGAGGCGGGAGGTGAGCAGGAGGCTGGCCCTGGGCGGCAGTGGCTCCTCTTCCTTCCCCGCATCCCCCCCTCCTTCACCAGATCCACAGAAAGCCCTCGCTCCAACCCGACTGGCTCCACGCCTCAGCACCCCAGCTCCCTCTGGCCCTGCCCCTCTGGCCCCGCCACGCCCTCAAGGCCAGGGCCCAGGCTGCCAGCTCGATGAAGCCCCCCGGACCGTGACCGTCAGAGCCTTCCTGCGTGTCCAGGCTCCAGATCCTCACCGCCTCTACACGGGGTGGGAGGTGGTTGGGGGAGGTCTCCTTCCTATCAGCACATGCCTGTCCTCCCTGAGGGGGCAGAGGCTGTGGCTGAGTGACACCGGCACCCGTGCCTGGAGCAGGGGCACTTGTGTGTGCCGGCCTCGCAGACTGAATGGAGACGCAGGAATGGATGAATGACTCACTCGCCCCATTCATAAATTCAATAGGTCTTTCATGGCTACCCCCTCCCGGCAGGGCGCTCTGCTCAGAGCCAGAAGGAAACGGCTGAGTATCGATTGGCTGACTGATGGGCTGTTACAGAGCGTAGCCTGAGAGCCAGACCACCAGAGTTCTAATCCCAGCTCTGCCACTCACGAGCCGAGTGGGCACAGACAAGTTCCTTTAGCTCTCCGTGCCTCTGTTTGCTCCATCTGTAAAATGGGGACAATAAGGGTACCCACCACATAAGGTTGCGAGGACTGCTTGAGCTAAATAGAGTATTTAGTACAGCACAAACGAAGTGCTCGACATGTTAGCTGTTACTATCATTTTTATTGTTCCTATGTAGCATGAGTCTCCTCTGGACCTCCCTGACCTTGGGTACCCCTCAGAAGCCAGCTGTCCTCACCTCACAACCATGGTAATGAGGACCTAGAAAGCGTAAGATGGTGGCTTTGACCATGGGACCCTCCCCCGTGAGACCCCCCAGAGCCCTCCTAGGAAGTCGGTGCTGTGGGCGGGCAGGGGCTGAGCCACTGTGTCCCTCCCCAGCGTCCTCTGGGCCACACCTGGATCTCCAGCTGCTGCACCACCTGCATCTGCACCCGGCACTGGGCCGTGCTGCGGTCGTCCAGGGCGTGCTCTGTGTTGAGGTGTCTTCAAGGAGACGGGAGGAGAGAAAATTGGCTGGGGCTTTCCTGCTGTCACCACCCTCCCAGCCCAGCCTCTAATCCCGCCCACGGCCTGAAGAGCAGACAGACAGATACAAAGAAGAGAAAGAGGTGGAAACACGGGGCAAGGGAGGAAGGCTGCTCCCTTCTCATCAGCTTCCTTTGATGTCTTTGCTAAAATCCCAGCTACAGAGAGATCTAATTGCAAATGAACTAATTAAGTAAACCTCTGACGAAGCGTGAAAACAATTTGTTTGACCCTGATGCTGCAAGGGTCTGGGAGACGGTGGAGTTAATCAGTCAGTGACAGAGCCTGGCACGGCTGTGGCAGCTGGCCGCCTGCTGCCAGCCGCCTGTCTGCCCCCCGCCCGCCTGTCCGCGGGCCTCAGCCCGTCACTCGGTCATCACTCTCCAGGGCTACCTCTGGAGGGGAGCGAGGGAGGGTGGTGGGTGGAGAAATGCTTGTATCTGTCCTCTCCTTTTCCTCCTGCCCCCCACCTGTTCTGGAGATGGCTGGGGAGGACGGGGACCTGAGAGTACAGACAGGGTGGGGGCGGCTGACCAGGGATAAGCTCGGGACCGAGGCCCCAGGAGGGCAAGATGGGCGGCAGGCTGGGGGGAGGCCCTGAGGGGAAGGCTGCCAGGGGAGGGGCTGGGATGACACCTACTTGATAAACTGGCCCAGGTCTTCACACAGGGTCTCACAGCCTGGCCACTTGCACTCTCCGTGTCCGTACAGCGGGTGGGAGCCAGGGGTCTCCTCATGGGAGGAGCTGGGAGGGCAGGAGGGAGGCGGTGGTCAGAGACCCTGAAGATGGCAGCAGCCCTGGGCCCCGCTCAGCACCAGCTCCCCTGCTGGTGAGTTCGCCCCTGACACTGGTTCCCAGGGGCTAGGCACAACCGTGTATGCCCTGGGAGAGGGGTGGACTTTCGGGTCCCTGAGCTCCGGCTCCTCCTCCCCAGTCCCCACCACGGGTGCCATCCCTCCAGGTCCAGGTCTGCCCTCAGGCAGGGATCTGGCGCCCCCTCCCAGCCTGGGCCCCAGTACCTGTCTCTCCGAGATGTGAGCACAGTGGGCTGTCCGTTGGGCAGGGTATGGTGGGAGAGCGGGGGTGAGACCTTGGGGGGAGCGGCGAACGAGGTAGCGGTGGCAGCTGTGCCAGTGAGGTCCAGCCCCTCCTGCTTGACGCTGTCCTCGGCAGGCTGCCCGGGGGTCCCTTCGCCCTTCCACAGCTGGGGCAGGTCCGTCGGGCACACGGCTGCTGCGGGAGAGACCCAGGAGGCTGGCAGGGCCCCAGGAACACACTCGGCCCTCTACCTCACCCCTGGGAGCGGGGGCTGCCAGCTCGCAGGTGCAGAGAGGGCTGAGGGCCTGGGTCTGGGAGGGGAGGGGTGGCGGACGCTCACCTTGCGGGAGGGTCTGGAGGGGCCCCGAGGCTTGGTTGGGCTGCAGGCTGACCAGCCCCTGCCTCTGCAGGTTGAGCAGGTGCTGCTGCTGCAACTGTTGCATTTGCAGGAGCTGCTGCTGGAAGGCCAGCTGCTTGTTCCCCAGTGCCTGGTGGGGGGCCCGAGGGGGCGGGCAGAGAGGGGTGCCGTCAGCCTCAGGCATGCCATCTGGCCCCCACCCTGCGGCCACCCCCTCCCAGGGCCTGTCAGCCCCTGGAGCTGTCGTTGTGGCGTCTGCAGCTGCAGCGTCTCTGCTCCCGGCCCAGCTTCCATAGGGCTGCATGCCTCCTCGCAGTAAACACACGCATGCATGCACGCACGCGCGCAAACACACACAGCCAGACCCAGGCACGCAGCACGACGCCCTCCCTCCTCCCGCCTGCCTCCTCCCGCTGCTTCAGCTCCCGCTGCAGCTGTGTGCGCCTGTGTGCGCCTGGGGGGCTCATCACAATGATCGATGAGCCTGTCAGGTTCTGGGGGCCACTCCCGCCTGGAGGGCATCCTTCCCACATGCCTGGGGTGCCCCCCTTCTGCTCTGGGGAGGGAGTTTTCTGTCCCCGCCCCCCAGCTCATCTCCTCTCTTGCTTTTTAGATAAAGAGAATCAAGGAGTCTGATGGACTCACTGGGACCCAGGCTCAGGGCACAGTCACATCACCACTGCCCAGGCGCCCTGCACTTGCCGGCTCACTCGCCCTCCCCTCCCCCATTCACACAGGCACTGACAAGTCAGGCTGTCAGCAAGTCTTTTCTGAGCCCCGGGAGCCAAGCATGTCCAGGGTGTTTGGGAGGCAGGGACGTCTCTGCCTGCCTGCCCTAGGGGTAGAGTAGGGGGCTGGCTAGTCAATAAGGCGACAAGAGGACAAACCCAGCCTAGACACCTGCAGGCAGATAACACACCAATTACAAGCCAGCTGAAGGGGAGGCTGAGGGTGGAGAGAAGGCCTGGGTTTCAGGGCAGCCTTCTGGGAACTCAGGGCTATGGTGAGGGCAGCAGGACGGAGACACAAGAATGGGGGCGGGGGAGGGGCCTGGTATAGGTGCTCAGATGGGGCAGGGGTGCAGGCTGGGAGCTCTGGGAGGATCCTCCTGGGTGAGGTGGGGGGGGCTGGGAGAGACGTTATCAGACGGGTCAGGAGCTGGGGCTGCTGAGGCGGGGCAGGCAGGCTGCTGAGGGACAAAAAGAGCCTCAGGGCAGGTGTGGAGGGCTGAATGCTGGGTCACTAAGGGACAAGTGGGCAGGAAGATGGCATGGCCACGAGGTAGCGGGACATGAGTGTGGACCATCAGACACCACACAGCGATGATGACACGCACATATGTGTCCATAGGCACATGCACAGAGACAACACAAGGCAAGGAGAGAAAGAATGTGGGGGAGATGGAAGCAGGCAAGTGAGCCGCCATCCCCTCCCCCAACTTTTTGCTGATTTTTCTACTATTCCTACAAGGCAATTCCCTCCTGACCACTTCTGGACTCCCAGCCGCTGGCCGGGAGGGGCTGGGGCTGGGTGATGGGCTGTAGGGGACGTCCGCCGTTACCGTCGGGGCTGTGGGCTGCGGGAGCCCTCTCACCTCTTTGGGTTGCTGCTTGCCAGCCTGCTGCTGGGTGAGGAGTTGCAAGTGGAGCTGCTCTTGCTGTTTCTTGTAGTATTCCTGCAGCTGGGGGTGGAAGGCAGGGGTGGGATCACTCTCCCCAGTCAGCCCTGAGGGTCCCTGAGCGGGGCGGGTGCAGAGGGAGGGGAAAGGGCCAGGGAGGCTCGTCCCACAGCTCTGAACCCCCTGCTCTGGGTGGATCTCCTGAGAAGGCTGCGAGGACAAGGTGCCAGGGTGTTCCAGTACTTTGCCCTTCCCTGGAGTTCAGCAGACAGCGGGGCTGGCAGCAGGGAGGGCTGCTGGGAGAGAGGCCTGACCTCTGACCTCTCCTAGCTGCCCTGGAGGAATGCAGATGCGCCTGGCCTGAGCAGTCCCTCAGGTTTCTCCCAGCGCTGGCCCTCAGTGGTGGTGGTTAACAGCCCGGGAGAGGGAAGCTGGGCAGAGGAGGGACCCGGCGGTCTGTCCCAAGCCGGACTCACCTGCTGGAGCATGAGGGCTTGCTGCTGCTGGAGCAGGGCCTGCAGCTGCGGCGGGGACAGAATCTGCTGCATCTGCTGCGGGGTGAGCATCTGAGGTGACATCATGGCCACCGACACGGGCACCTGCGGGATTCGGCCGTTAGCCTGCTCACCTCGATCCCACCCCAGGGAGAGGCAGCACCCAGGGCCCCGCCACGGCGTGGCGGAGTGGCTCTGAGTGGGACCGCCTGGGTTCAAATTTGGGCTCTGCCTCTCTGCTCTGTTTTCCTTGTCTCTAAAATAAAAACAGCAATAGCGCCTACTTCTTAAGGTTCCCATGAGGATAAATAACTTAATACTTAAGACAGAGGCTGGCACACAGCAAGTGCTTATAAGGGTTGGCTATTATTGTAGGATGTGCTGTCCTCGGGGCAGGATTACATCCGAGTGACACTGATCAGTAGAACCCCTGCTTTGGAGGGTTTCTGCTCCTTACTCTCGCTCAGTCTACTCTGAGAACACGACCTGCAAGGTGGGCCTGGCTGGGAGGGCAGTGTATGGCCATCGGAAGGATTCAAAAAGTGGCCCCCCTGGCAGGAGGACCTGGACCATGGCCCCGCTCACACACATGTCACACTCTCCAGCACACCTGTCTGGATGGCACACATACACAATGGCCCAGAGCCGAAGCCCAGGGAGTGCTGCTGGCACCATGCTAGCCCTGGCGTGTGGGCATGTGTGTAATTTTGTCTAGAGAGAGGCAGAAGGAACAACAGGCAGGGAGTTAGGAGGGCAGGCGTCTACTCCTAGCTCTGTACTGAACTTACTGTGTGGCCCTGAGCAAGGCATCTGCCCTCTCTGGGCTGCCAGTTTCTTCAAACAAAAGACACAGGGATTGGGCTGTCAGAGATGACACCTAGCTGGAATATTCAGGCTGGAAGTAGAGCAGCTTTCTGCTCCTTGCCCTGGGTTAGGCCTCTATAGGAGGCCCCAGGAATCCAGCCACAATGAAAAGGTTCAGGGGAAAACAATGACATCATTCTTTTCCCAGCCCCACCTCCCCTGAAACCCCCAGGCTTGCGCAGTCTCGGCCAGGCAGGTCTAGGCCCCAACGTTGTCTTGTTCCCGTTTTAGCAGGACAGTGCCCTGTTGGGGTTGTCTGCCACCCCCACCACTCTGTGAGCCTCACCTATATGGGACTCTTCTCTAACCTCCTCTCTTACCCCCAAGTCCTGGCAGAGTGCCCAGCACACAGTAGGTACTCACTAAGTGTTTGCTCCCTGGGCTGAAATGCCTTCCCCAGCAAATGAGAGGCCCCTCTGCTGGCCTTGGGGTAGGAAGGGAGGGGTATGGGGCCAGCCCAGTCAGGGAGGAGTGTGCAGGGACTTGTCCTGGGTGGTGACAGGTTAGGTTCCCAGGGGACCCTCCCCCAGCCTCAGCCCCACCTGTGGGGCAGGGGAGGAAGAGCTGGTTCTCTTCCCAATCCCTGGCAGGGGCAGGACTCAGCCTTGAACCACCCCTTAAGCCACAGATTAGGAAATCCCCAGGAGAGGAGCAACCAGGGAGGTACAGTGAATCCAAGAATACGGGGAACCCCCACTGCCCCCAACTCTTCTCACCCCTCCATAACCAGTGGCTGTGACCCACCTGGGCCTTACTCCTTTATCCCGGGCCTGGCAGGCGTAACGCCTAGCTTTTCAGTAATGGACACACCACGTGAATGAAGGCTCCCAGGGACCTCTAATCCAGAGGGGATGTGCCACGTCAGCCCTCAGAAGTGCTTTTGTCTCTTTTCACCCCGTTCCTACCAATGCAATCAGAGAGGTCTGGTGGCTTTAAGGGGCAGGGTTGGGATTCAAGCCCAGGTGTGTGTACTCCACGGGTCCCAGGTCCCATACTGCCTGCCCCATCTCCAGGGCAGGTGCTGAGAAGGGTCAGGGAGGGCACATGGAAATGGGACGTCCAGGGGCCGAGGGGCCGATGAGGCTGAAACCACAGAGGCAAACTTCCTGTGTATCCCGGAAGGACTCTGCAGAAAGCCCAGCTGCAGGGTTGTATGGCCCTTGCTCTCTGAGGGGGCCTGGGGTTGGGGGCAGACAGACCCAATCCCCTTGCAGAGGCAGCTGGGGTAGCTGCTCAAACAACTTGGGTTTTGCCTCCCAAAGTTAGGATGCAAACCCTAGGCCAGGAGTGCCTGGCATGGAGCAGTTACCAGGACTGTCCTGTCCTTCCTCCTCCCACGGCGGTGGTCACAAAGAGAGGCGTCGTGGTGCTGGTGGAGAGCTCACAGCCCTGATTTCTGAGTCAGGTGAGCCTGGTTCTTGTCCCTGATATTTACTACTCTTGGAAATCACCGAGCATCACTTTCCTGTCTCCTGCCTGCTGGAGCACCTGACCTCCCCGAGTCACACGATGGTGTCACACGATGGCATCACACGATGGCAATGAGAGGGCGTTGCTGACCGCTTAGTACATGCCGGGCACTTGGCTAACCTTTTATGTTAACCCTGCATCTCCATAGCAACCCTGTGAGATGTTACCATCGTCACTGCCATTTCACAGATGAGATGAGAAAACTGAGGCCGAGAGAGGTTCAACAGCCCGCCCTGCCCCGAAAGGGAGAGAAGTGGTAAAAGTGATTGGTATGCTGATCAATTCTCCGTAAATGTAAAGACAATCACTCTTTAAAACATTCTGGATTTCCCCTTTCCCCTCTTTTCTGTCCTTTCCCTCCCCCTTCTGCCCTGTTGTGCCCTGGGGCACTGCATGGCAACGGTCACTTAGGACCAAACTGGGGAACCTGTGGCCTCAGGGCCACACGTGACCTTCTGGATCTTTGAGTGCAGCCTTTTGACTGAAGCCAAACTTCACAGAACAAATCCTTTTATTAAAGGGATTTGTTCTGTGAAGTTTGGATTTGGTTGAGGGTCACACTCAGGGATCTGGAGGGCCACAGGTGGCCTTGAGGCCGCAGGTTCCTGACAGTCATGTCAAGGTGGCCCAATGGGTTCAAGAAGGGTCAGTGAGGTGGCTGCCACATGCGGATCTCCCAAGCGGGCCGACCCCATCCACCTCCCCCCTTTGCCCCTTGGGGTTCTGAGGACTGAGCTGGAGCTGCTTTGGTATCTCCGCTGACCCCCCGCCAGGCTAGATGGCAGGATGGGCACTCTGCAGCTAGCAGGCTCGGCAGGGCCCATGAGTCACCATCTGGAGAGCAGCCAGGGCAGCTAGCTGCTTACTAGAGCCCTGCAGCGTGAGCCCGGGCCAGTGCCCGCAGCTGCCCCAGCCCCTCCCTCAGGGACCCTGCTCAGGCCCCTGAGCCCTCCGCCACCAGGAATACGGTGTGCTCGGCTGGATGGCCTGACCGGAAGGAACAGGGACAGTGCCTGACATAAAGGAAGCTTATTGGGGTCTGAGGGTGGGGATGGATGCAATTTGGTGCCAGAGTCAAGGAAACAAATACAGCGTTTTAAGCATGGGGTCTGGAGTCGCTGGGGGAGTGGGGAGTAACGTGGTGACATTAGGCTGGAGCTTGGTTTGAGTTCCACTCCTTTGCACATGGCCAGAAGGAAGTCCTCAGACTAACCCTGGGCTGCAGGTGCAGCAAGTGAGAGACAGTGCTAGAATACGGAGAACAACTTCTGGAAATGCCAGGTAGGGGACAGAGTCCAGGGGCCTGGCCCTAGCCACCTCCCCTCCACCCAGCCACCTGTGCTGCCTGCTGGGATGAGCCTCTTCCTGCTGGGGCCCCCAGGCCTGCACACAGCCAGGCAACCCCACTGGGCTGGAGCTGGAGCCCTGAGCTGGTTTTGGGGACTCTTCTGAAGCTGGCTCTGCTGGCTGTGGCAGGAGGGGCGTGGGCAGGCAGCCCTGCTGGAAGCAGAGCAGCAGCATTCTGTGGGGACCACTGGGAAAGGGGGTGCTATCGATCTCCCTGCGTCACCTGTTTCACTCAAGCTCCAGTCAGCGAAATGCACTTTTACGCTTGGGCGGGGAGCCCGGCCCTCCAGCTCCTCTCTCCCTCCAGCAGCCTTGAGCTCACAGAAAAGCTATTTCTAGGCCCTGCACCCTACTTGGGGACAGAGGTCCCACCTTTTCTCAGAGACTGTAAACATAGGGGTGGAAGGCAAAGAAGGTATGCAGGCTGCAGGAGAAAGACGGGGATCCACAGTCAGGCTCTGGGGGAAGCTCAGACATGGCCCTAAGAACCCCCATCTCCCCCAGACCCAGGGAGCCACGGCCTGGGCCTGTGTACCTGGGAACTATGGTGTTCACTCCTGTGCTAAGCGCAAGGGAGCATCACAAAGCAGTGATTACAAGTGTGAGTCCTGGACTAGTTGTACGGGTTCAAGTCTGGGCTCTGCCCCTTATTCACGGTGTAACTTTGGGCAAGTTCCTTAACCTCTCCAGGCCTCAGTTTCTTCATTGCAAGATGGGGCTAATGGCAGCACCTGTCCCATAGGATGAGATGATACTTGTGAAGTGCTTGGTGCCTGCCTCGTGGTAAGCACTCTGCAATGTCAGCGGTTAGTCTGGGAAGGACTCAGTATCTGTTGAATGAATGAATCAATCTATCAATTTGGGGGAAGGTGGCAAGGAGAGAGAAGGCCTGAGAACAGGATCATTTCATCTGTCTCTCTGACCCCAAAACCTCTAGGCCTCCCTCATTTTGGAGGGGGAGGGTCTCCTAAGGAAGAGTCCACAGCCTCCCTTCCTCCCTCCAGGATTTCGGCTCTCCTGCTTCTGACACCACGCTAGAAGGTCTTCGTGCCTGACTCAGCCCCTCTGACGACCACCAAGCTCCCTCCCTCCTGCCTTGGGTCAGCAGGCTCTTCCTGGTCTGGGGGGACATTCCTCTTGCCCAGCCTACCCCTCCTTGTCCTTAGAGGGGGGCACTAAGCTGGGCCCAGGGTGGGGAGGATTCAGAGAAGTAGCCCAAGGGCCACTGCAGACGCAGGGCGTGTATGAGGCTCACTAATTCAGAGAGACCCAATCCTGACACCACACAGGCGTGAGAGCCTTTTACATCATCCTGGTCGTTCCAGAACTTTCTCTTCTTCCCTTTATTGATTTTCCAGATTTCGTCCTCCCCTCCTCCACCCCAGGTCCACCCCAACTCCTCCCCTTTGAGGGTTGTCTCGTCAGGTTCAAGATTTTTAAGAGGGCTACTGCTGAGGCTGCACATCTGTCTGGCACCTTGAACTTTTCCAAAGCACTTTCCGAACCTAAACGCGTTTTATATAAAACCCAGACACTTTGTCAGAGCCCTGGAATCTCCTCCAGGACAAAGCCGGGTCCTGGGTCCTTCTCTGAGCACCTGCACCCCACCCTACCCTCCTCGCCTCCCTCAGCTCCAACCCCAGTCTCCAGCAAGCCTGTGGCTCAGGATCCCTGCTCAGGCCCCGGCTCACCCTTCCTCCCTTAGATAAACTTCCTTTCAAAGCCCTGCTTAATCCTCTCCCCAGTTCCAAGCCTCCCCCGCTGCTGTGGGGGGGCGGGGAGGATGCTGGGCTGTTGGCAGAGGGGGAGGGGAGCGGGCTGCCCGAGTTGTGACCCAGCCCAGACTCAGACTGCAATTCTCCCAAGTTCTTTGTGACACAAAAGGTAAACAGAAGGCCTGGGTGCCCCCCCTCGCACCCCCTCCACCCCCTCCAGTTCTCCCCTCCCCCAGCCAGCCAGATGGGCTGGCAAGCTGGGGGGAAGGGAGAAGGGGAAAAAAGGGCAGATTGTGCAAAGAAAAACAAAAGAGACAGAGAGACACCAAGAGACAGGAAATGTGGAGAGACTGGAGAGTCAGTGGGGGAGAGATAAGGGGGAGACCAGGTGACCCACGGTGGCGACTGGGAGGGGCCGAGACCCAGACACGGAAACAGAGGGATAGACAGAGTGACCCACAGGGACACAGACACAGAAGTGACCGAGAGGGGAAGAGGCAGGGGAGAGGAAACAGTGAAAGGGGTACAAAGAGACAGTGAGAGCCACAGACAGACTCCAACTTGGAGAGACAGACACAAAGAGAAAGAGGCTGAGCGAGGGGAAGGCCCAGCGATCAGGTGGCAACGAGAGAGAAAGTGGAAGTCTCTTCACCCCACCCCTGCAGTGACTGAATTTCCTTCTAGAAAGCTGCCCACTTTTTGGCATTGGGGGCTGGCAAGAGCAGTTCTCCAAGGGGTCCCTGCCCTCCCTCTGTGCCAGGCCCACCCTCTAGACCTGGCCTGAGCCTTCCTCCTCACCTGCACGGCAGAGGCAGACTGCTTGCTGTCAGTGTTCCCGGGGGAGCTCAGGCCTGAGGCCTGCTGCAACAGGAACTGCCGGGCCACCTGGAGAGCCTGCAAGACAGGGGCTGAGTCAGTGCCGCTCTGCCCCAGCAGTAGCCTGAGAGGCTGGGTGGGATCCAGGACTCGGGGAGAGTTTGGGGTGTCAGCGGGGAGGAACTCTGGGTAAGTTAGAAGGTCTTGGGGGTGAAAGAGTCACGGATCCAAATGGGCTTGGGGAAAGGACAGAGGTAGGAGTCAGGAGAGCTCCAAATGGGGTTCAGGGATCAGAGCCCATAGGGATTTATTCTTGTTGGGACTCAATGGGGACAACAAATGGAAGGGCCAGTGCTCAAAAATGACTCTAGGATAAAGTACAGGGGTTGGACTTGGGGCATTAATAACAGGTACCATTGCTGAGCATCGACTATGTGCCAGGCACTTTACAGGCAATAGCTTATTCAATCTGTCCCTTAAGGCTGTGAGGTAGGGATTATTAGCCCCCATTCTGCCGATGAGTCTCCAGGAGGTTAAGAAGTTTGCTCAATATCATATTGCTAGGAGGTATCAGAGCCAGGATTTGAGCCCAGGAACCTGGCTCCAAGACCATCTGCCTTAATGGGGTGGTCCATCTGGGGGCTAAAGGAATAGCATTCACTGTGGAGTTAGAGCACACACTGGGGGGATGAGGGTAGAGTCCAGGGGTCAGTGGCACAGGGTCTGAGCCCTGCATGGCTTTCTGAGTTCAACAAGTAGGGGTATAAGGCATTGTGGCACTGGGGGAATCGCATCAAGTCCTGAAGGATGTCTGAACTATCAGCAGAGATGCATGGACCACAGTGGTTTGGGCTTGGAGGACATGGTGGCTTGGACTGGACTGTGAGTCAGAGGGGTCACAGGAGTGGGAAGTATATGGAGTTTACAGGAGGAGCAGCTCCGGTGGGTCAGTGTGACAGTCAAGGAGTCAGTGGGTCCAGAAACTTCTCCATACAGCCAGCCAAGCCTTCTGTGCCCTCAACCTGGGTCAGTGGGGGGTTCACAGGCTGAGGATGTAGGGACCTGTCCTGAATCCACATTCCAGGAGCACAAAACCCGTCTGCCTCCAGGTTCCTCAAGATGCCCATGCGTGTAGAGCAGCTGTGCCCAGGCCCTTGACGGGGGCTCTGGCATTAGACAGACCTGGGTTTCAGTCCCAGTTGCTTGGCTTACCAGCTGTGACCTTGGGCAAGTTATTTCTTTCATCTCTCTGTACTTGAGTCTCTTTATCTGCAAAACTGAGACACTACCCATCTCTGAATTACTGGAGGGATTAAAGGACCAATGCCTGGCACCTAGTTGGCATTCGGGAAGTGTTCACTCCCTTCCTTTCTCATTAATCTCTCAACAGTTCTCCACTTCACCTCCTCCGGCCTCTCCCCCACAGAGCCGCGTGCCCCGTGCTTATCAGAGCAACGCGCCCACTTGTGGCTCACTCGCGCATCCGTCCACACACTCGTTTTTGCTCACGTGGGCTTCTAGCCTCCTGCTCCCCCACAAGCACCTTCAAGGCAAAACCTTTTAAGGTGGGGCAGGGATGTCACACTCACGGCTCAGCAAGCAAACGTGGAGTGACCACCGTGTGCCGAGCACACAAACGCAGCCACCTCCGCAGCCCGCTCGTGCCCGTACTGACCGCCGAGCCTCCCCTGAGACTGCGTCTAGTTCACCTCGGGATGATGTCTACACGCGCTACACGCTCCTCACGGCCCCCCGCCCGTGGCCCAGGCTTCCAGTGGGCGGCAGGAGGGTACTTCTCTCCACGATTCACTTCAGAAAGTGGAAAGCTGACCTTTCTGAGTCAAAAGGCTCTGAGAAGCCACGGAAACAGGGGTCAGGAGGTAGGGTACAGTGGGCAGGAGAGGCAGGGAGGGGCCAGGTGGTCATCAGGAAGGAGGCCCCGCCGCTACCGCCTTGCTCTTACTGACCCCTCCAGGTCTAATGACGGATGTTCTTTGTCCTCCAAAGGTGGAGGCAGGTGGAGGGGGCACAGGGTCCAAGGCCAGGGGCAAGGCTGGCTGAAGAGGATGGCTCAGAGGAGCTGGGCAGCCCAGGGGCCCAAAAGGGGTACTGGTTAGGGTGGGGGGATGAAGCATCCCAGATCCTGGGGGGGACAGTAGGGGAGGGACTTATGGGGAAGCTGGGGGGAGAGCCCTGCTCAGTCTCCTGGGGTGCACGGAGGAGCGGCCAGGGGAGTTGAATTCACTCCCCATTGACTCTCTTACTTTGTGGTCCCCTGGAGCATGAAATTACATGATTTACAGGAAAAAATGACAGGGCCTTGCAATCTCATTCCTGTGAGACCTCCCTCCCTGTGACAGGCCCTTCCTCCCCCCCCAACCCCACCCCTGCCTCCAGGCTTCCCTCCTCTTCCTCCTGCCAGCCTAGGTCCCTGCCTGGTAGGCCAGATGAGAGAGAACCAGGCAAGACCTCACGCCAGGCCGAGGCTGCCCCTTCCCTGACTCCCCACTCTGCCCTCCACTGCAGTCCTCACAACACTCCTTCATGTACAGCTGTGACGTCCCCGCTGGACGCTGGGACCACGCTAGGTGCTGGGATACAGAGAAGCAGAACATGGTCTCCACCCCCTGGGCTCACAGTGGGTTGTGTGATGACAGATTCTTACACAGACACTGCTAAGGAGCTGGTCAGCCCGAAGCTGGGCTGGGCACCAGGGCCCAGAGAGGGGCTTCCTCTGCCTGGGGAAGTCTGGGAAGGCTTCCCAGAGGAGGTGGCAGCACTAACTGGAGTCTCGCCACCTGAAAGGTGAGTTCACCTTCTGGACAAGGAGAGTCACATCCATCACTCTGGTGTACTAGTTGTATCTACACTGCCTGCTGGCACTGGGGCCTGTAGACCATGGGACCGCCCACTAGGTCTGGGAGATGTGGGAAATACCAGGCCCTGATCCGCAGAGATCCAACCATAGACTGAAGCCTCCTTGAAAGCACAGACGTTGTCTAAGGTAGCTGTGAGCATCCCCACCCCAGTACATAGTGGATGTGTGACACCTACTCACAAAATTCATTTGCGTCTAGGCTGAATACAGGAGGCCAGCAAAGGCTGACATTGAGTTTAACAGCTAATGTTTGTGCAGTACCTTGCAGTTTTCAAAGCACTTTTTCAAACATTTAATTGAAACTTTACAACACTGAGCTAGGCAGAGCAGGCATCAATGCCTCCATTTTACAGACAAGGAAACTGAGGCCCAAGGTCTCATAGCTAGAAGTAGTGGAGTCCGGGCACCTGGCTGCCCAGCTCCCCCACAAATGAGGGGCCCTCATGACCCCATGCAGAGGCCAGCGCGGGCTCTGAATCCCTTCCCCCTCATCTGTGTGCTTTCAGCTCTCGGGGTGGGAAGGGGAAGTGAAGATGGTTGTGGTAGAGGGAGAAGACCAAGAAAGGAATCTCCAGGAGAAAGGCGGGCTCAGTTTCCCTTCCCAGGGGACCAGAGTTACCCAAACACAACGCTGGGTAGAAATGGTGTTCAGATGTCCCACCAGGGAGAAGCCATCATGGAAAACGTGGAACGGGGAAGAGGGAGCTCAGGACAGAGTGGAAATCTGGAGCCATTTGGCCTCTTAAGCCTCCTTCTCTTCCTCCCTCCACCCCTTGGACTGAAAACCGAATGCCCAGCTCTGTGGCTTGGGGATAAGGTCTGCTCTTCCTTCAAGGGAGGCAGTGCCAACCATTCAGCACGCGGACTCTAGCCAAGAGACATCTGCATCCAGGCCCTGGCTCCACCGAACACGAAGTGACCTTGAGTAAGTCACTTTACCTCTTTGAGTCTCCATTTCTTCCGCTGCAGAACTGGAACAACCCCAAACTTCCTCACAGGGCTGCTGTGAGGAGCACATGGGACAGTGTGCATGAAGTACTCAGCACACTGCCTGGCACCCAGTGGGTCCTGGCTGAACGTTCACTGTTGCTATTATTATTGATCTTTCACCAGGCAGCTCCTGGTCATTTGCCCGATGCCCCTGGAAGGCCTTGCTAACCAACCCTCTTTCAGCCTACACCACCCCTCTTCCCCCTCAAGCCTAAGAACTCAGTCTGTTAATGAAGCTGAACTCTTCTCCCCCATCCCCCATTCAGAAGTCATTAGCAGGATCTCTGCAATTAGGAACAAATGGCTTATAACGGATGGCATGGGGGGGTGGGGTGGGAAGGAGGGAATGGAGCTGTAGCTTTGAGGGCAATAGGGAGCTGCTGTGAAAAGCGAGTCTTGGGGCAATGGGTTTCTGGTCTCCAGGACGGGACCATACCCCCATTTCTGTTTCTGAGAACTCGAGGTTGGGGTTGAGGGGTGGGAGAGGGATCATCCTCTCTGGGGAAGCCAGGTGCAGGGCTGTGCACCAGTCCTTTCGCCAGGCTGGAGGCCTCGGGGTCTGCGTGTGCGGGAGGGCAGGGCTGTGCCCATCAGGAAACAAGCTCACAGGGTGGCTGAGAATGAGAAGCAGCAGCACACGGACCATAGCCCTGGCGAGCTGCAAGTGTTGGAGGGCCAGTGTTTCTCAAATTGCTGGTCATGACCCCATGGTGTGTCATACAATCAATTCAGTGGGTCAAAAAATAGGAATTTTATATACACGTGCATTTTTATTTATACTGATCTAATTCACGTATAGATGAGGAAATGGAGATCCAGAGAGGGGCAGTGACTTGCCCAGAGGGACACAGTGGCAGAAGCAGAACCTGAATCCACCAGGCCTGAAAGTGGGCTCTGCACGGGAAGCAGCAGCTCGAGCTGGCCGGGCAGGGTGGAGGGCGCACGAGCAAATTCTGGTTTAATTTGGATGATGGTGAGGGGCAGCCAAAATAAAGAAAATCCAAACTTCTTTTGTCTGCCTCTGGTTCGTTACGGCAAAACTGGGATTCAGTCTTACTTAAATTGTCTTGATAATTAATTTTCACTGGGGGTTGCTGGCTTTAGGAGAAGGGGGGACTAAACAGTGTTTGAGGTGCTGGCCCCACCTCACCCCACTCCAAACCTGAAAAGCATTCTCTGGAAAGCCCACCACCTTTACCTCCAGGGCAGCAGGCTGACTTGCTATTAATTTACCAATAATTTACCAAGTAGTTATTAAGCCTGCAAGGTGCTCAGACTTCCTCAGCATTAGGGACGCAGAGCATTTGCTTTAATGGGGCTCACATTCTAAGGGGCTGAGAAAGACCCAAACAAAGAGACAAGCAAACTCTGGACAGCGGTAAGCGTTACGCAGAGGACAGCGGGCTGGCTTTGGGGCGTGTGGCCAGGGAAGGTGGCTCTGATGAGACACTTAACATCGGAAGGAGGCAACTCTTCCAAGCAGAGTGTTCAAGGTGAAGGAGAGAAATAGAAGGTGCAAGGGCCCTGAGGTGGGAAGGGCTTGGTGCATGATGGGTTAAAAAGGCCAGTGTGGCCAAGCAGAGGTGAAGTCCCAGAGATGTGCAGGGGCCAGACCATATAGGGACAATGATTTTTTTATTTCATTCACACTTCAAGAAAAATTGCTGGACGATTTTGAGTAGGAAGTCATAAAATCTTTGAGGGTAGATATCTAATCCACTGCTAGTAAACAGCAGGTGCCTAATAAGTACTCATTGATTGGAAACAAATAGGAAACACCTCTTCATTCACCCCTCTGAATGCAACTGCTCAGGGCCCCGAGGTGGCGGGAAGGGGAACAAGAAGAAGGGGTCAGACATCAGTGGCCCTGGCCACTGAGAGAACTGACCTGGGAGGGGAAGGTTCTTGACCAGCCAGGTTTTGTCCTCCAGCAAAGAGACATAAAAATGAAACTACACAGAGAAGCGGGACAAGGAGGATGGGGAGAGGAGACCATAAAAGCCCCGAAGTGATTCCACACCTTTTTCCCTTAAAAAAAAAAAAAAAAAGCTTTTTGGAAAAGGCTGTAAATTTTTTTTTACACCAACCTCGTAAAAATGACATCGGAGCATTCTCAAATTAGAACCATTAAAATGAAAACCAGCAACACACAGACACAGACAGGCCCACGCGGGTGGAAGGCTCACATCCCGGGCACACAGTCCTGGTTTCGGGACCCCGTCCCCACCAAGTGGCTTGAAAAATGACTCCTAGCGGGGAGAACTAGACTCGGGCCTCAGCGAGGTAGGACTTGAGGAGGGAACCCGCATACAGAAAAGGCAACTGCGGTCCTTCAAAGAGCTCCTTCATTCTCTCCCTTCCCGGAGCCACGGCTCTCAAACCCAGGCGCAGAGGCCAGCCTTGGCCGGCTTCCTGCCACCGTGCAGCCCAGGCCTGCTCAGCTCCTCTAGGCCAAAGCCATCCCTGCGGGGCTGCCCCAGGTGCCTGGGCGGAAAGGTCTGGCCTTCAGTAAGGAGCTGACATCACGGCAGTGGCTGAGGGGACTGCCGCGGTTCCTGCCATAGCTCTCCTCACTCCTGGTGGTGCCTGGAGGTGGCTCGAGACACTCATCCTGTGTCCTGTCCACCCGCCACGCTGTACTTGTCGAGCTCTCCAGAAGTGAGTCTATTCCGGGGGGCTGAGTTCTGAGCCGCTTCACTCTAGCCACTTCTGCAGGGGACTAGAGTGGGGCAAATGGGGCCTGTGATTCTCTTCCCGAGGACGCCTACAGGGGCTTCTCAGAATAAGGAGAAACACACCTCACCCATCGAGGGCTCCGGGCCAAGTTCTGCTCCGTCCTTCACTCTGCGAAGAAGGAACATGCACCTACCTTCCCCAAATGCTCCTCTCTGTCCCCAAAATCCTAATCAACAGGGACAAGAACTATGCCATAAAAAGGGGGTGAGGGAGGGGAAAAAGAGGGATCTCAGAAATCCTTATAAGGAGGGAAGCCAGGAGGCTCTCCTGCTGGTAGAGTGGGCTGGCTCCTTCCTAGTCCCAAGAAAGCTGGGCTCTGGAGGTCGCTCCCCCAGGCCCTGGCCCCTTTCCTCTACCCTCATAGTACAACTCTGTCTTAGGGGAAATTTTCGATACACAAAACAGGGTGGCCTTTGGCTTACAGTGACCCAGGAGGCAGACGAGAAGGGATATGGTTACGGCCCTCTCCCCGGCCCTGCCTCCTCTCCCTGCGTCCAGGCCAAGGAGGGAAGAGCAGTCTCTAAGCCTCTCCTCTGGGGAGCACAGGCCCCAAGTCTCCGTCTCCTGCCACCGCCCCCCACCCCGGCATCTCCAGGGGAGGGGCTCATTCTCCAGGAGGAAAAGGCGAATCCAGAAGGTGTGGGCCCTGACACCAACTGCACACTCTGGGGCATGGCAGTAGAAGTCCTGTAGACTGAAGAAAACTGTTGACAGTGTGGCGGGGGGGGGGGTCAGGGGGGGCCCGGGAAGACAGGGGCTAATTCACCCCTGAATCCTCCCCTTGCCCCCCACTGTCCCTCTAAGTAGCTTGGGCAGAGGAGGGCCAGATGGGGGAGGAAAGGGAAAGAAAAGTCTCTTCCATTCTTCTTCTCCCCTCCCCCAAGTTCCTGACACCCCCCCATCTCTTTGAAGGGGGGTGAGTTAAAAGCCAACTAATGTGCAGAGCCCCCCAACCCTTTTGAATCTCCTCACAGGATGTGAACGGGGTGGGATTTGCCCCCGTTGCCACGGCAACTACGGTGGGAGTTCCCAGACGCTAGGCAACCCTCCTGTGACCCTCGCTGACCTGTCACCCCTGCAACCCGTGGACAATGGGAGTGCGCGCACCAGAGGCCCAGGACGCCTTTCAGCGCAGCCTCGGCAGCTCTGCCCGCCCCGCCCCACCCACTCGGCCCTCCTGGCCCCAAGTCCAGCTCTTTCTGGCCAGTGGGTCCAGACCAGTCCCCAAGACCTCCCCTCCCAAAATCTGGGGCACACTTCTCCCAGGCCTCACTGCCCCCCATCACAGAGCCCAAAGGGTGTGTGTGCAGTCCTGGGGGAAAGCCCCCCACACTGGGAACATTTTCATACAGTGAAGTCTGATTAGGATAAAACACAAGAGCAGCCTTCAAAAAGAGCCATCATATAGGGCAGAAATGTAGGAGTGGGGACTGTGACAGAAGCACTTGCCTTAGGGATGGAGGGGGACTGATGGGCAGTGGGTCATCTACAATCTAGAGTATTCTTTAGCAGTGGCTGGGCAGCACGAGCTGGGCAGCACCAGGCCTGGTGCAAAAGAAGGCTCAAGGCGTCTTTGCTGAATGACTGAACACCCCAAGGCCTCGCACCCTCCCCAGGGCAGATTCTCCACGAGGGTGGGGACTGCAGATGTGGTGAAAGCGCCCAGGACAGAGAGGGGGCGGCATGGCTCCATCACCCACCAAGGAGGGGGCTGGGAAGAGGGAGCTGGGAACAGGGGCCTTGATGCTGACGTGGGGCCGCCAGCCAAAGACCCTCTTTCCAGTCAGACCTGGCCTGGCAGCCATACCAGGTCTCCCCCCAGCCTCTGTTTAAACAAGCTCCCAGCCTGCTCGTTGCGTGGAAACGGGCTCCTGGTCTTGTTCCAAAGTGACGTGGCCGCCCTCTTCAGCACTGTTTGTTTCGGCCTAAAGTCCTGTCACAGACCTGACTTCTGACTCGCCCTGTTTATCTCTCTCCTCTGTCAACTCATTACTCCCAAAGGCAAGGATTGCATTTCCAGGGCTTATTTACCCAGAGCAGAGGGACAGGGACTGAGAGATGGACAAAGGGAAAGGGGCTTGGAGACCAAGGAGGGCACAAGGACGGGACATGCACGGTCCACAGACCCTCTCCCAACTCCCTTCCCATGGCTACTCAGGGCCAGTGGGCAGTGTTGCTTTTTCATCACTTTAAGGTCATCCACAGACATTTATTTAGCACCTACTATGTTCAAGGCCTTGCTCTCTCCCTTATCCCTTTCCCACAAGAACTTCCTAAGTGGCGTAAGGGCAAAAAGGAGGGTGTGCTGAGCCCTGAACTAGGGACTGTGGTTTTTCTGCAGCCTTTTTTTTTTTTTGGGAGACAGAGTCTTGCTCTGTCACCTGGGTAGAGGGCGTTGGCATCATCGTAGCTCACTGCAACCTTAAACTCCTGGGCTCAAGCGATCCTCCTGCCTCAGCCTTCTGAGTAGCTGCGACTAACAGGTGCATGCCATCATGCCCAGCTAATTTTTCTATTTTTTGTAGAGATGGGGTCTTGCTCTTGGTCAGGCCAGTCTCCAACTCCTGGCCTCAAGTGATCCTTCCTCCTAGGCCTCCCAGAGTGCTAGATTATAGGCTTGAGCCACCACACCCGGCCTCACTGCAGCCTTTTGTTGTGTTACCTTGACAAGTCAGAGCCTACTTCTGGCTGCCTCATCTGTGAAATGGGAATAGCAGCATTGACCTCCCAGGGATGGTGGGTGAGTTAATGACACAGCATACATGAAAGACCCCTAAAGCACCAAACAGACGAAAGGCATTTGTTTGTCCTCTAAGGACTTCCTGGTTGGAATTGAGAGGGAGGAGGAACCCAAGGGGCCAGGCTCTCTTTCCCATACTTGTTTACCCCACAAGTAGGAACATTTGTTGTTGGGTACCAGAAAATGTCACCCTTGAAGCCCCCCACAAAACCTCACTCATATATTGGGGGTAGAGGGATGGCCCACAGACGGTTTCATTTTAATTGAAAATTTTTAATTTTAATTTTGCAAGGTTCTTCTCATCGTTTGGAGCCAACAAAACCTTTTTTAAAGTCTCAAATATGTTCCTTGGCCCTGGGCACTACGCCCATAGTGAGCCCAAATGGATAAAACAGCCCTCTGCCTGCCTCCAAATCCCCACCCCAGTTTATTTGTGAAACAGATATAGGATTTTCCAGGACTTTGGGATACTCCCCAAAACAAACAGGAATAACTGGAACGTGGAATATGGATGGGAAAACACGGCTCATGTGCAATGCAGAACCAAGAAACCTGATCAGTACAGACAGTTCTGTCTCTCCCCACCCCAAACATCTCCCCAGTTATCCAGAGATCTGTGTTCACTCTTCAAGTAATTTTTTAAAAGAAACTTTCTACTTTTGGTACTCCCCCGCCTCTGCCACAGTCTAAATTTTTCATAGTTCCGTCTGCACAGAAGCACATGAGGGGAAGAGCTGGCCATACAAAATGGGTGGCCTTGGGGACTTCTGGAGGGGGTGTATTTTGTTGTTATTTTGATAAAGGGTAGGATTTTGCCCTTCGACCTTCTGTCTCCAGCAGAGGGCACAGACTCTGCGGGTCGCTTCCCCGGAGAACCTGCTTGGGAAGGCTTGGGAGATGGCAGCAAACTCCCAGAGACCATCTCCCTGGGGGAAGGGGCCAGGCCCTTCCTGCTCTAGTCTCCACTGTCAGCAAGAGGAAGTGATTTTAAAGTCCCCAGTTCTGTTCACATCCACATCCACAAGTCAGTGTGTAGAGGGTCGCACATCCAAACTGCATCTGATCCTATCACTTTAGGCACCAAGGAGGCCAGAGCTTATAGATGCCCCTGACTTGGCCAAGGTCACACCGCTGATAAGGGGCTGACTGGGACTCAGATCAGCTTTCTTCAATTCCTGCTTAATTCTCACTGGCCAGCTTGGCGCAGGGGTGTGTGGCTTCTGATGGTGCTGCTTCCAGTCTGACCTCTGGCTCCAGGAGTGTGGTGGGAAAGGGCCCTTAGGGGTTATGGAGTGGGGGTGGGGGTGAGGAAGGGGCCCCAGGGTGAACCTGGGAGATGGCAGTGCCTTGGAGGGGAGCAGGAGGGCACAGCAGGTACAGACATCTGTGCACACGAGGCAGGGGTGGGGTACTGGGCAAGGATGTACACGCAGGACCCTGCTTTTCCATGTTCCCAGCAGAGCCCCCGAGGGCCAGCGCCCCCAGCAGTGATTCCAGAAGCAGAGTCAAATTAGAGAGAAAATCCCAAAGCCAGGGCTGGCTGGGCCGGTTCTCCTGAACTTGTCAAGCATGATTCTCCCTTCTCCCCTGGGTGGGGCCGGGACCTGGGGCCCCTGCTCTGTCATCACCTAACCAGGCTCCCTACCCTGGTGCCTCTAGATCCTCAGAGAGGCTGGCCTTGAACTCCCGAATGCTGCACTTCAGGGTGGGGATGACACGGGTGGGAGAGGGTAGGGGGACACAGCCAGGAGTTCTAGTCTGAGCCCTAAGAGTGGAGGCCTGCCTTTGCCTACCTCCCTTGGCCTTCTCCCAATTGCTTCGGCCCCTAGTGCATGGAAGTTTAATCTCTTCACAGCTTGGATCTGGCGCCCAGGCAGACGTGGAGGTGGGAATGTTTTACAATACAAATGAAGTGAAGACACCCTGTGTGTACGGCACCCTCTCAACCCTCTTAATTTAGCCAGTTTCCTAGCCAGTGTGCAGGCGGAGAGCAGAGGTGCCCACCCACTCATTCAACACGCAGACTCTCAAGCCTGCTGCCCAGGCATCTGTCTCTTCTTATGGCATTTCTGGGACCGTCCCAAGCTCCGTGATCTCAGCCCACCCCCACTCTGGTTCCAATTCTCTCTCTTGAAAACGCTGCATTACCCCAGGCTCAAAGTGGCTACCAGAATGCGAGGGTGCAGAGGGAGTGCTTGGAGGCTGGGCAGTCTTAAGAACGTTAAAGCGAGGCTGCCTGGCAGGGAGCAGCGGCGTGGCAGGATGGAGTGGGATGAGGCCTGGCGTCCCCTTGTCCCCTCCCCGGACGCCCAGGAGGGGCGCCAGCTCCTACCTGTTGCTGCTGGAAGTGCAGCAGCTCCGCAGGGCTCATCTCACCGTTGCTGTCTGCACCAGTGGCTACATCCCTGCCCGTGCAGCCTGCGGCCGTGCCTGCCGCCCCACCGCTGCCGCCATCAGCTTGCCCGGAGAGGCTGCCCACGCCATTCTGACCAGACGGAGCCGACCTGATTGTCTCCGAGGCGGACTCCACCATCATGTCGCTCTAGCGGGACCTGGAGGAGGAGGAAAGACATGGGGGAGGAGCCAAGGCTTGAGGCTGGACGGGCAGCAACCAAAGCCCCCCAACATTACGATGATCACCGGACACCTGACTTCCCTCACCCCCACCCCATCCCCAGTCTTGGGGCATCTCCCCCTATCACTGGACACCCAACTTCCCTCACCCCCATCTGCAGTCCTGCAGCATCTCCTCCTCAACTTTCCACAGGCTGTTCTCGGGGACCCCTCATGGGGTGTGCCCCTCCCAACATCACCCCTCCCCTAGGCCTGGGTAAGCAGCAGCTCCAGACTGAAGCCGAAGCCTCCCACGCCTCCTCCCCCACGTTTCCTCGACTTCCAGGAGCCCTGGGCTGGGATGGGGACGGGATGAAGCCCTAGCACTGCCCATCAGGGTCCTAAACCTGTTCTGGACTCTGCCTTCTGGCCAGGATGCTAAGGGAAGAGAGAAGGAGGGATCAGCTGGTGGGGGAGGAGAGGGGGAGGTCCTGTGCCAATGAGGCAAAGGCAGAAGAGTTATTCACCAGGGACCCACCATATTGCCGCCCCTCCCCTCCACCTGTAATGGGTTTTGTGTTTGTTCCCCAGGGCAGGGCCTCCTTCCCCAGGCCACAAAAGGCCCTAATCAATGTTTGTTCTACAGTTTAAATGGCGGTCACTGGCCCAGCACCTCCTGGGAGCCAGACACTCAGCTGGGCAGGAGGCGTCCAGTGAAGGACGCCCCGGTCCCACTTTCCATCTTCTGTTTTAAAGCCCTCCACCCAGTCAGTGCCTGGCCAAACGCAGACCTTCAATACCGTCTACTCCCTCTCTACAGGCACCATGAGTCCTCCCGCACAAGCACTGCGGGAGACAGCTGTCACGCCCGTCTTACAGATGGAAAAACTGAGGGTCCAGAGAGTTGGGTTACTTACCCAAGGCAGAGAGTCAGGGTCTGAATCCCCCCACCCTGGAAATACCTCTCAAGGGCAATAGAGAGGAGGGGGAGGTGGCCCGAGCTGCTGCACACAGCTCACGGAGGTTCTGTGATGGCGATGGGGGTACTTTATACAAAGTTGTCCTCAAATTCTCAGGAGGTCCCCAACTGCCCCCAGAGCTACAGTCACTGGAAAGGAACATAGATTTCTGTCAAACAAGCTATGGCTGGAATCCACCACTGACTTCTGACACACCTTAAAGTCCCTAAACCTCAGTTTCCTTGTCTGTGGCAGTAAAATATTCCTCTGTGTCCACAGAGGAGGGGTTCCAGGACTCCCTTGGAAACCATAATCCAAGGATGCTCAAGCCTCAAAATTGGTCCTGCAGAACCCGTGGACACAGAAATTGGCCCCTGTACCTGTGGGTTCTGCATCCCCAAAAATACTATACCGTACCTTTAGTCTGCGGTTGGTTGAATCAATGGATGTGGAACCCGAGGATATGGAGGGCCGACTATATTTAATCCCAGCCTCTTGGGTCCTTCGAGGAGTAAATAGAAAGCACGTACAAGGCACCTGGCAGAGCAAGCCCCCAGTACTGACCAGCTCCTTCTCCACCTACCCTAATTGTAAGGGTGAAGCCCCTGAAGCTCAGAGAGGCCAAGGACTTGGCCCAGAGGTCAGAGGTCACCAAGGGGTAAGGGCCACAAGAGCATCCAGCAAGGCCCAGGGAAGCCAACCAGTGTTCCCTCCTCCCTGTTTGATCCCCTTTGGCCAAGGCAGACCCTACAACCACATGGCCGCCCTGACCCAACTGGTGGACGAGGGCCTAGCAAGTAGCAGACTGGAGACCTGCAGGAAGAGACTGGATTGTTATTTCCCCAGTTCTTTCCCCAATGCAGCGGCTCCAAAAGCATCTCCCTCGGAATCTCAAATTCTCTTCTTTCATTCCCCAAGAGCTCTTTTCCCTCACTCTACTGGGCCATGTGCTCAGCTTTTATTCCTGCTGGGACAGAGAGAGGAGGAGTGTGAGGGCATGAGGTGGAGGATAAAGAGCTGCTAAGGGTCCATGGGGAGCACATCACTGCTCCTGGGGACTGGGATATTCCTGTCCCAGTGAGTCTGTGTGGCCTCCTGGGTGCCCGTGTTTGTGAGTTTCCCTGTGCGTTCCCAAGGGCTTGCTCTGCCCCCGCTCCCTGAGCTGCCTCTCCACTCCTGGGTTCTGAGAGGAGCAGGGCCTGGGTGCATGCAGGATGGGAGTGATGGTTCGGAAGAGATTGAGCACTCGGTCTCAGGGCTTAATGGCCGTGTCTGCCTGAGGGCGCGTGGCTGCAAAATGATGAATGGGGTGGGCATCAAGGCCGAGTAGCCCCTCCCCTGAAACCACCCACCCAGTAGCCAACAGAAGCACCTTCCCCCACTCAGGGCAGGCGGGCCTGGGTCTCAGCTACATGAGGGGTGTGCGGAGACAGCAGGCCTGCTCTGCTCTCCCTCTCCCCCAACCCTGACCCTGTTGGGGGCAGAGAGCAGCTGCCTGCCCTGATTCCAAGTCTAGCTCCTCTGAGATCTGAGAACTCCTGGGCCCCAGGGGACAAAGACCAGAGCCTCTGGGCTGTATGCACTCACAGGAGAAAGGAAAGAGAATCTGGCAGTTACTTCCTGGGGGTAAGGGAGAGTGCCTCCCTTCCAATACACAGGAATATCATAAAGTTGTAGATCAGACAGCAAGTTTGGAAAAAGAAAAAAGGAAGGAGGAGGATGCAGACAGAGGTGTCCCTTTCTTTTCTGTCTTTTTAATTTTGGAGGGGGGGGTGTACAAAGCGATACCCAGTGAACAACATAATTGCTGCAATGTGGTGTGTAATAATAGCTATTCAAGGGCCGATCATTCATATTAAACAGGGTGAAGCAAGCCTCTCATTTGCATGCTTGAGATTATATGCATTTGAAAAGTCATTTCCGCAGGGTGTATGAATGGCATTAATTCCCATGTGGCATACTCTGCCCTCTCCCCGGCCTTTGCTGATGACATACACCCATACACCTCCTTCCACACTCCTACCCACCCACCAACACACCCCCAAACCTGCAGGACAGGCACTCCCAAGCCCTCTCCAAGTTCTCATCTCTGCCCTGGGACACTCGCCCTCCAAGGATGAGCATACCAGCAGCCTCACACCTCCTGCTCACCTTTCCATAAGGTGTTGCAACTGCACTGGGGTGTTCCCCACACTGTGGGTGAGCAGGCTCTGGGTGCCTGGGGCCCAGCTGGCTAGGGACAGGACAGGGTGGGGTGCTGGGGGCAGGCCTTGATATCAGTGCTCTGTAAATACAAAGGTGTAGGAGAACAAGCCAGTGTCCATGAGAGCCTGAACCCTGGTTAGGACAGAAGGCAGGGGCCTGAGCTCCACCACAAACTAGCTGTGAATCCTTTGCCTTCCTCCTTCTCTGAGCCTCAATTTCCCCATCATGGGGAGGTGGTCTTGAGGGTCTCTTCTGAATAGGAGCTCCAGGAGTAAAACTCCCTAGTCCAGCAAGTGGACAGAAAGCCATAGTATTTCAGTGGCTGTTAGGAGCCACTGAAGGTCCATTAGCATCACAACTGTGGTCCCTTTCCCAAACAGCTCCACCCAGTGTAGACCTGAGGTGCCTGCTGGTACTGAGGGTGCATCCTGCAAGACCCCCTCCTCCCTTCACTCCCTTCCTTCCCCTCCTCTCCCAATCCATGCTGTTCACGGCACCTAGTTCCTCAGCAAGGGGCAGCTGAACACCTGCATTAGTGAAGGGCAGAAGCTCTGAGAATTAGACCACCTGGTTTCAAGGCCCAGCTGCGTGACCTTGGTCAAGACACTGCCCCACATCCAAGCCACTGGGCTGCTCTTTTCTCTCCATACAAGGAGAGGGAGGATCAGAGGTCTTTCTAGGGTTCTCTAAAGCTGGGCTTCTCATTCCCCACCCCAGACTTCCCAGACCCCTCTCCTACTACATGTTGGGGTGCACTGAAGGCCGAATTATTTTGGGTGGTCCAGGATTTCTGTCTGGGGCTTGGTCCTGCACTTGGGCAGGTCCTAATCTCCCATTCCCCTGGGTTCCCCATGAGGAGACAAAAGTGTTGGCCAGGCCCCAGGCTCTAGGGAGAAAGCCAGGTCAGAGCAGAGGCCGCCTCTTCTGCTCTGGGGGAGCCAGGGGGCGCTGGGGTCTCTCAACTCCCCTGAGGCTCTGGGCTCTTAGAAGACCCTGGGCGCCTGCGCTCGAGGGACGCCCTTGGAACTCGCTTGGTCCGCCTGGTCCGCTCCCAGGCCGGAAGTGATGAGTTCCACCGACCTTGGGGCCACAGGTTGGGGGGCAACCCAAGGGCTGGGGTGCTTTTGGGGGAGGGGGAGACCGGGCGCCCCACACGCGGAGAAACCTTTTGTGCCTTTTCGCGGGCCCATATGGCGTAGCGAGTATTAATTACCGTAGGTTTTTAATTAACAATCGCTTAATCTCAGCCGTAACATTTGCCACGACACCCTGCGCCTCGCCGCGAACCCGCGCCGCCCGCCCTGCCAACTCATCAATTAATTTTTATTGACGTTTTCTTCCCCAAACAGGCACAATACCAGGGTTTTCCAATTAACACCTCCGCGATCTCTAATTAGTGCAATTAACAGACTGATGGATGCCCGGAGTTTACCCGCGAGGGAGGGAGGAAGGGAGGGGGCGAGGCAGCCCCCAGCGCGCTCCCGGGGCGCGCGTCCCGCCGGACACGCTCGTGCACGCGCGCAGCGGGGGTGGGGATGTGCCCCAGCTCTTCAGGGAGCTCAGGGGCGGTGCGTGACCACAGGTAACCTGCACCCAGAGCAATGGTGGCGGTTGGAGTTCAAAGACGACATCGTTTCCAGCTCTCTGGAAACGAGTAGACGGCAGAACGTGGCGAGACCAAGAGCCTGGCTCTGGAAGTTGGAAAACTGATGTCTAGCCCCAGCTCTATCACCAACTTCCGGAGGTGACTTGGGCCAAGTTAATTACCCCCCATTTCTCCTCTGTATAATGGGGAGAACTGGACTAGATGTAGCTATCTATTTTATAATCTTTGATTCCAAGAAAGATTAGGAAGCAGATTGCAATAAAGATAAAATTTCTTAAAATACAATATCATGGAGAAGGAGGAACAAAACCTTAAGTCAGGGGATTGAAAACTTGAGTGCATCAGAATCACCTTGGAGAGCTTGTTAGAACACAGATTTTGGGTCCTAACCCCAAAGTTTCTAATTCAATAGTCTGGGGGGTGCCCAGGAATTTGCATTTCTAAAAAGTTCCCAGGTGATGCTGAAGCAATAGGGTCCAATGATTAACACTGAGGTTAGTCATGAGCTTCCTGGTGGCCAAAACTAGATGATCCATCTCCAAGGGACATTCACTCATTCAATGTGTATTTAGGGCCCAATTAAGCTAGGCACTGGGGATCTATCTGCAGGAAACTGAAACACAGTCCCTACTGAACAAGCTACTACTGTAGTGTCCTAGATGTTTTGAAAGCTGTGTGTAAAGGACTCAGCAAGGGCAACTGGTAAGTAATAAGGCAGGTCCCATCCCCTTCCCTGTTTTCTAGGTAAATCTGGTATTTGTGTTTTTTAAACTTTAGCTACTAGTGGAGCTTTGACCATGAACAAAGTCATGCTTCTCTTTCCTCCAATGATTGGCCAGGAGTATATTTCACCAGCAGTGACCCTTCATCCATTCATTGGTTCAACAAATATTCAAGTACCTACAATGTGCAGCCCGTGTATGCAGACCTGGACAGAACAGGGCAGGCACAGGCCTTGCACTCTGAGCTCGTTCCCATGAAGGGAGGCAAATGATAAATAAGGACACAAATAAATAGATAAGCTCAAATAAGACAAATTCTACCCAGTGTGAGCACAGGGAGTAAATGGGGATCTAGTTTAAATGGAGAGGGCAGGGAAGGCCTTCTCTTTTGAGGAAATGGCATTTATGCTTAGAAATGAAGGATGAGCAGGCATTGGCTGGGTGAAGTGTACACCGAATGCAGGGGAAACAACATATGCAAAGACCCTTATTTTACACAGGAGAGGTTACCAGTTGCAGTCTTTTCCAGAACTAAAAGTCTTTGAGATGAATACATTTCTAGATTATATAAAAAGACACAGAATGTGAGGATTCTTTATATTTCTTTCTCTTTCTACTCCTTTCTTTCTAGCTATCCCGCTATCAGATCTTGTGGCAAGGGACATAAAGCAGTGGGCTTTTCAGAGCAATGAGCATTGGCCCTACAAGTAACTGAAGGCTGCTTCTCAGTCTACCAGCTCAGAGGCCCATCTTCCCCCATCCAGCTCTGGCCCCAGAGGCCCACTGGCTTCAGGCTCCAGGTGAGGGGAGGGCTCCAGGGCAGCAGCCACTTTGGGCCTCTTAGCCAGCCACTCATTTGCCATTCTACCTGCTAACTCTTCCCTGGTCTCTTGTTACCTTTGTGACATTGAGCAGTGAGGTCACTAGTCTAAGCCTTGGTTTCCTTATGTGTAATATGGGGCTAATGCCAATAAGCCTTCCCTCCAGCACTGCTGTTATCAAATGAAACACACTGCATGAAGACGACGTTCAGAGAAGGGTAGTTACTATAAGTACGGAGACTCAGAATGTCCTGCTACACCCAACTCTGAGTGGGCTATAGTTTAAAAATTGATCCCAAACCCTTCTCCCAGCCCTTGGTTCAGCACTTGAAGAAAACGAGGCAGGACCCAAGGATTATAATACTGCTACAGCTCCAAAATGGGTCCTGGAGCCAGAGCCGGGTGATGTGAGTCCCCCATCACCCTGGCTCTCTGATCAGGCCAGCAGTTTCTCTCCCCAAACACATAGGGCTCTGTGAGTTCCAGAGTAAGCTTAATCCCTCCCCAAACCCCTACCCTCCCTGTACATTGGGACTCCCCTTTTGTAGGTCAAAGGCTGGCACCCTGGGCTTCCCTCTATACCCCAACCTCTGCCTGGGACTTCCCCTAAATGACCTGTGACACTGTAGGAGCTACCTGCCCCAACTCTAGGGACCATTTGAGGCACCCGAGGGACTTTGTACAAGTGGCAGGACAAGGACATGCCTATCTAAAAGGTTGCAACAAAGCCTGTGATTTGGAAGGTGAGCCACCATCTTGTGTTGTCTGTTACAGGTTCTCTCCCAAGTTTTAAATAACTTCACTTCCTTATCCTAAAAGTAACAGACATCTTGGTAGAACATTTTGCAAGGAAAAAAAAAAGTCTAAGAAAAAAATAAAGAGTACTCATAATCCTACCACCTAGAGATCTTGCCTTTTGGGATATACACCCCTTCTTGTCAATCTACTTTCACTCTCTTTTGGCATATAAACATTTAAAAAGTGAAATTGGGGTCATAATCTGTACATAGTTTGAATTTTCCTTTCCCCCCTACTCACTACTTACTATCATAAGCATTTCCACGTGACATCAAATATTTTAAGCAACAGTTTTTAATGGTCACATAGTTGCTTGAATGGGCTGCATGTTCCAGAATTTATTCTGCCGATTCCCTGGAGTTAGACATCTAGGCTGCTAGCTATTTTTCACTATGACTCTGCAGTAAACACCTTTATGGGAACAGGATACTCTACATTTTTGACTATTTGCCTAGGATACATGTTTAGAAGGTAGAATTGCATATTTTCAAGCCTCCTGATATTTTTATTTCCTAATTGACATCCATAAAATTTGGAGCAATTCTGCCCTCCCTTCATCAAGGCAACCCTGTCTCTCAGAAGCCCACACCTTTTTAGCAATTTCCTCCCATTCTCCTCAGCCCCTTCTCCGGGAGACTCTCAGATCCCACACAAGGCATTTAAAACTCAACACTGCAGGCCCTGTGGAGTCTGGGTGAGTGCCCTGGGCTCACGGTGGGCGGGGGGAGGGGCGGGAGGAGGGGCTTTACCTGCAAATGACACTGAGCACAGTGGGCAGCAGCGTCTGGGCAAATGGAGGTGGATGAAACATAGCCTTTGCTTTTGGGGCGCTTACCATAGAGGAGAAAGAGAGACATGTGGGCAGGTAAACTTACCTTCTATACGTCAGAATCACCTGAGAGCTTTAAAAAACAAACCCACACCTGGGCCCCCTACTAGGTGGATTAAATTCAACTCTTGAGGGAGTGGGACCCAGGCATGGATATTTTAAAAAGCTTTTCCAAGTATTCTAAATTTCAAGTGCAGCCGAGGTTGAGAATCTCTGCCCTACACAACACACACACACCCCTTTACAAATGTTATGTTAGACACGGGGGACCACGGGTCCCCAGAGGGAGTGTGGTGCTCAGGAGAGGCTTTCTGTAGGAGGCAACTTCTGAGCTGAGTCGTAACGCAGAGAGAGGGGCCTTGGCACACAATCTGCAAATATATTTTATTCTTAATAGCAACCCTTCCACTCACACAGTCCCCGAAAGCCCTTTCCCATGCCCTGTCCCTCCCCTCTCCTCCACACAATCTTGTGCTCATTTTGACGGAGGAAGGAGGCACACTTCAAAGATGCCAAGTGACTTGACAAGGTCACCTGACTGCTGAGCACCTGAGCCACACTGAAACCAGGTGCCTCTTCTGATTCCCAAACCAGTACCCTTTCCCGCATCCCACCTCAGAGGTGGCAAGGCCCGGCGGTCACTCTGGAATCCAAACCTCTCCTGCTACCACCACTATTCTCAGGTTACCTTTTACTGGCTCCAGGCCCCAAAATGCTCCCACTAGGCCCTGGCAAGGTGGCCTCCCTCAACACCCCTTCCTACTGTGTGACCAAAAGGAAGAATTAACAATAAAGGGGGAAAAAAAGAAAGAGAACCAAAGATCCTACTCCATCTCATTAAGAAAGTAAACATAAGAGCCATCTAAGTGTCTAATTAAGCTTCTAATTAGTCCCTGCTTGTTACTAATGCAAATTAGATTACTCCGCTTAACTACAGCATGTCCACAACACCCTTGTTAATTGCGGCCTTTTGAAATTAAATTACTCCTTAATTAGCATATCAAAGCCATTGATTCGGAGCTGGGAAAGATGAGGGCAAGAGAAGCCGAATGCCAAGTTTGGTTAATCAGAGATGGCTAATTAAATAGTGACGTCTTACGTGGGGGGCCTGCTGGTTAGGGGGTAGGGGCAACTTGCCCAGGGCCTGGATGGCCATCTGGATGGAGCCTGGTTCTGGCAGTGCCTTTGGCACGAGGGGCTCCTGCAGGCAGAGGAGGGGCTCTAGTGGCCCTCCCTGGGCCCCTGGCTGTTCTGCCCAGCCTACCCGGACAGGCCTGGGCTCCACCCTTCATCTCCTCAGATGATTTCTAGGTGTGGCATTCACCAGGACCGTGGGCACCAATTCAGGGCCATCTGAAACATAGCCACATTCGAATATGCAAAGAGTAAACGTCCTTCCACATCCCTCTCTCTGTTCCACGTTCCACAGTGAGTTCCAGAAGGGTGGCGTCTACCTAGTTTTTCTCTAGTCCCCACTTGTGGTTCTGTTCTTGGAAGAAAGCCCCTCCTCTCCCAACAAAAAGTACACAAAAATAACAAGTTTGGGAGGCGGGTAAAAGGGTGATGACTTTCACAGAGGGGCTCACCCTGCAGGGGTGGGCTGGTTTCAGCTTGCAACAGGCTCCAGAAGACACAAGGCCTTATCATTCCCTCCATGCTAGAAAGGAGGGAAAAAGAGTCACCACCACCATCAGTTCTTACGCAGCTGTGTGGGAATTAGATTTGGGTCAGGGCATCCTTATAGATCTTCTCAGAGCTCTTGTTGTACAGACCCTGCAGAGTCTTCCAGACACCACTTCCCCCTAGATCTTCCCTGAAGAATGCTGGGAACAGGTAAAACTCCGAGTCAAAACTGCTAACCACAATGCTCCCGGGGCTAGGCCGTCACCCAGGAGGCCAGGTGAGAAGTGGAGGGAGGAAAGGAGGCGGCGGGTGGCCGGTACTCAGTCCAGTCCATCCTTACCACACAGAATCGCAGGCGCGGGGTCGACAGGGTATGGGTTTTCTTAAGAAGCAGAAGTGGGGATATAGATGTGAAATTCATTGTAATGAACTGTGTGGGGGTCAACAAAACTCAGCAGGAATGAAGTTAGTCAATTTGTGACCCAGCATTCCAGACAGGCAAGTTCCAGTTAACTGTGTGACTCTGGGCAAGTCATGTCACCTCTCTGGGCCTGGGTCCTTCACCTGTCAAAATGAGAGTAATAACTATCGCTACCTGGACAATCTCTCAGGGTGGGGGTGAGAATTAGAACAAGGAGGTATGTCAAACTGCAAAACACAGTCGGGGTCTGGTGACCACCTAGTCTACCTGCCACAGTCCCCCCCCACCCCACCCCACCCAGATTTTCCAGTGGGCATGTCTTACGAGAACCTTCTCCCCTCATCTTCTTCGCAGGGGGCCAAGCTAGGGTTTCCAAGTATCCTTGAAAATGCTGAGGCTTTGTACTTGACCTGGCGGTTGGAAACCTTGGAGGTACCACACACCTGTGCCCTCTGTCCTACATTTAATGGATCAGCCGGGGCAGGGGCAACAGCTTCTAAACAGAACAAGAACAAAATCCCGATGGCTGAGAGGTCCCTAGCGTGGTCCTTCTTCGCCAACCTCCTCCCCAACTAGGGGGGAGTCTACCCCAACCCTCCCTCCCCTAGGTGTCTTGGGTTTCTCACCAGCAGCTCCTGGAGCACTCTGGGGTCAGGGCCAAATTCCCAAAGGGGGAGATTTTGTTTATTCAAGGAGAGGAAGTCCCACTGCCCCCTACCTTAGAAAGGGTGAATTCCAGCCAGTACCCAGCCCATGGACATCCATCCAAGCCAAACTGGACAAAGAGGTCCGCAGTAGTGTTTTTATTTTAGAAAATAAGTGAAATTAAAAGCAAAGCAGAACGTGAAATGGGGGAGGGGCAGGCTCTCCTGGTGTGAGGGGGAGGGGGGGACGGCAGTGCACAAGGGCTAGGCTGCAGGCTGCCTCTCGGAGCTCTCTCCCCCAGTGAGATTCAATTAATTGATAACAAGAGGCATCAAATTAATTTCTGGAGGATGTGAGATTCTGATGAAGGGAAATCTCGTCGATGGGGATCAGACGGGAAGGGGCGGGCAGTGCCCCCTTTAATCAGGTTCCACTGTTTAATTGGGAAGGAGGAGACTTGCATGGGTTGCAGGATCTCCTGCCCCCAGGCTCCACAGTGCCCCTTTCAGGAAGGACCCTCGGGGACAGCAGGCTCCCCACACGGTCAGAAGGAAGAGAGTTTGCATTTGGGGCCTTCAGGTCTCTTCTCACCTGGCTGCCAGCTCATGGCTTCCAGATGTGGACGCCAGGAAAAAGAGACCACAGGCCCTGCTTCACCAACTTTACATTTAGGAAAACCAAGCCCCGGAGAGAAGGTGGGTCATACCTAAAGCCACAGAGCAACTTAGGAAGTTGACAGCCGTGCACTTATTGGGGCCTTTCATGATATACTTGTCTTGAGTCCAGACCCTGCTTAGGACTCAGACTCATGAAGTCATTCCTGAGTACAAGGGGTGTAGCACACAGCACGAGTGGCCCTCTCTGTGGCAAAAAAAAAAAGCCATGCTGCCCAAGCTGCCCCCTCTTCCAGCGTTCCCTGGATGCATACCCAGCTGCCGGTCCAAGCTGGCCCGACCTGCAGTCATTTTCTCAGCATCTGGTGAGGGGTGATGCTGCTCAGGTCTCAGACATCAAGAAGCTTCCAGCAACTCATGCATGCCCTTGGGAGCTCAGGGAAGTGGGGGGTGGGAAAGTACCCCAAAGTGTCCTCAGCCAGGGAGGGGAGACAGGTAGCCCTGGCTCTCTGGGGAAAGAAATCCCAGAGGCTACCTAAAGGAGGGATCTTCTCAGTGGACCAACTCTACCCTCAACATCGGAAGCACCTCCGGCTCCGATCCAGAGATGCGGCTGCCTCAAGATGCCTGGCATTTTGCTCCCCAAGTGCATGCAGCAGCTGCTTCTTGCTGGGTCTCCTGCAAATCCTGACTCTCCCCCAAATTCTCCCCAGCTCCATCATTTACCTCCAGGATGTGGATGTGCACCTGCATGGAGAACTCTGGAAGGAGAGGAGGAGGTACACTGCTACCCTCTTTTAGACCAACTTATTTAGGCCTGTCTGGGTCTCCTAGAAATGTAGAAACCATCTTCTAGAAATGTAAAGCCAGCCAGGGAATGGAATATTAGGGAGGGTGCTCGGGCCTGCCCCACTCAGGAAAGGAGAACAGAAGCCCCCTTACCCACCTACCTCCAGTTTCCCTTCACATGGATAGGCCCTCCCAAGGACTCTCTCTGGGCACCATAGGTGTCCTGTCTCACCTGGAGGAGTCAGGACCTGAGCCTGCCTCAGGTGGCCAGTACCCTTAGGAAAGATCAGTGCTCCAGCCCTTGCTCAATTTCTGATTTTCTAAGTTGCAAGTGAGCCCCTCTCATTTCACCTCTTCTCCCAGCCCCACGCCAAACCCAGTGGGCATTCCATGATGTTTGTAAAACAGATACAACTACTAAGTCCCTGGCTCCACTCCCCAGTCACCCTGCCTTTGAGTTGCCATCACTTTGCACCCTCCTTCCTGCCAGTCAGAATTCTTAGGAGCTTCCACCCCACCAGCCCTGCCTACTTGAACAAATGCCTGAGGGTCTCTATTCTACACAGTTCACTCTGTTCCTGGCTACGGAAAACCCACCATCTCGCCCCCGCCCATTTACATGGTTGCCCAGGTCAGGTGCCATTGGAATTAACTCAAGCGGGAAAGGAAACACCATTTACCTCTGTCTTGTATGGCCAACTGACCCCACCCACTCTCCCAGCTGCCTGGGAACTACCACGTTTTCATGTCTTTTTACTTGTGACCAAGCTGTCCCTTCTGCCTAGAACTATTTCATCCTCTCCACACAACCACTCACTCTCAGGGCCCAGATGTGGAGGCTCCAGCTGGGCACAGGAAGAGGCCTAGGGAGGTGGCCAGACCAGCTGGGACTCAGGGCACAGGCCATATGGCTACCACCCAGACTGGAATGAAGAAAGGTGCCAGGCTGTGCTGGAGGAAGAGCTGGGAAAAGACCTGGGGTCCTGGGACCCGGAATCAAAGCAAGGGAGGACAGGTGACACCACAGCAGCACTGACTCCACGGCTCAACACCCTGTGGCCCGGTTCATCTGTGTACCTTTTGTGCCAGGAACTCTCGCTTTCTAGCTCAAACAGGCGTGCCCTGAGTCCACGTTCTGCAAGGGCCCGGGTACAACATCTCACAAGACTACTGCATCCAAAGCCACAGGGTTCCGAGGAAAGAGTTCCCACTGTGATCCCGGCTTAGCGGAACCAGCAGCAGCGAAGGTGTGTATTTCCACGGAGTGTCCCAGAAGACAACACTGAAGACAGCCAACAACTTCAGGCTCAACCAGAGTTTCTTTTTGCTTCTTCCAGATGATCCATTCAGTGGTAGGTCCCAAACCAGTCTGAGACTTGCTGCCAAACGTGTTCCATAAGGATGTGTAGACTAGGGATGCCAAACCCTAGAAATCTCCTTTTTTGGAAAGAGGGGGGTACCAGTCATTTTTCCTCCTCTGAGTTCTGGGAAATTGTCTCTTCCATTTACGTTTGTCTCCATAAGCGCCTTAGGAGTGCCTAGGGGACGCTCCAGGGTTGTATGCAGGTGGGAAATGCCAGGTTCTGAGCCCTGAACCCTCACACTCCAGGAAAGGAAGATACAGCCTTCACCTGGAAGGAAGAGAGGGGCCTAGGCCGAGCTTGTGGAGGGGGCAGTGGCAGCTCCTCTCATCCCTGCCTTTCTCCCTTCCCCGCAGCACAGGCTCAATCCCTACTGGTTACACTGAGTCAGAAACTCCCCATCTTAGTCCCAGCTCTGCTACTAAGTAGCAGCGGAACCTCAGACAAGTCACTTCTTCTCTCTGGGCTTCATTTTTCCACCCTATAAAAATGAAGGTTAATACTCCAGTATTTCCAGTATTCAGCCAACATGTGGCCTGGCAGTGCCGGTAAGCTAAAAATAAAAGCCACCCCTGATCGGCAAGCACTACCACGCGCCAGGCACCGTGCTAGGTACTTCGCATCAGCTCTCTGCTGCGACTCCCAAACGGACTCTTTAAGGTGGGGATTATTGACCTACTTTACAATGGAAGAAAATTGAGGTTCGAAGAGCTTAATTAAGTTCCCCAGAGTCCATCCCTACTGCCAAGTTCCAAAGCCTTTTCCACTCTGACACACCACACGTTCTGCCCCGGAGAGGCCTGCATTCCTTGCTCTGGGTTCCAGAGTTCTGGGGCTGAGTCTGAGGAAACCATTTCAGCCAAAGGAGCCTCAGAGTCCTGTCAAAAATAGTACCTGTCCTGCCTTGGTCTGGGGAAGCTGGGAGGGCAGTAAGATCTCAAGGAAGGGAAACTGTGAGAAGCTTCTGGGATGGAAGAAATTATTATTTCACATAGTTCAGGCCATTAGGAAAGTAAAGACACTGTGCCTGCTTCGGATGGGAGTGGAGGGGCTTGCATGCAGGCTGGAAAGACAGGAAACCGCCAAGGCAGTGGGGCAGCACAAGGTTAAGATGTAGGAAAGGAGCGGGCAGCTCTCAGGCAAAGGCGGCTTCTTGGGGAGATGACCCGTCCCCTCCCTTGCACCTCAGATCTCTCCTCTGAAACAGACACCCTGTCTCCACCCTTCTCTCCCTGACCTGAAATCCTTCTCTGCTATACCAGCAACGACAGAGCCCAGCCGTCATCATACAGGTACCCCAGTACCCAGTCTGGGACCTGCCCAGACAGAGTAGGGGCTCAGCAAACATTTGGGGAATTACTGGATCAAAAGAAAGCTCCCCCCAAGGAAGAGGTGTATTCCCAGTGGGGGCCCAGCAGGATATGCGCATTCCTGGCAAGAAGGAACCTACCTGCCTACAGCCAGAAAGGAAGTTTTTGGCCAAAGGCAGAGGAAGGGGGATGGGGTGTCTAGGTGTGAGGAGGGTACCTACACAGAAAGGAACAGGGGCAGGCCCCTTTGTAAGTTGGGCCCAGCCTACCCTGCCCCAGGCATTCTCCAGCATTGGTGTCAGCCCCTTCCCTCCCCAGGGCTCAGGGGTTCCCCAACTCCATAACTTCTGGGAAGCCTGCCCAGGACTGGGAGAAGGATAGAAAACCCCGCCCAGGCACCCAGCACTTAGTGCCAGGAGAGAAGGTTCTTGTGTCCTCCCCCAACTTAGTGCCAAGGCTAAAGCCAGGGTAAAGGAGGGCCTGAGGGTCTAGGAGGAGAGATTCGGATCTCACCCTGGAGCCTAGGTGTGTGTGGGAGAGGGGGCACCCACAATGCCACCTCCTCCCCATGCCACCTTGCCCCGCAGACTAGAGTGTGAGCTACGCCAGATGGGGAACCCCCAACTCAAAGACTTTTGAAAGACTCAGATCTAGGGCACCCTGGGAGCCAGCAAGCTGTCCAGATGCACAGCCCAGCTCCAGTGCCCTCCCTCCAGCCACCAGGTAACAAAGAGCCCAGAACCCAGGACAAGACAAAGTTTCTCAAGTTAAAAAAAGCCTGCATACTTTCCCGCAGGGGTTTCCGGCAGAGGTTTTCGGAGGGAGGCCAGTAGCTACCCTTCAGGCAGCTTGGTCCAGCTAGGCCCGGCCTTCCGCCTCTGCACCTACCGGCTGGTTCACCCGGGGCCGGGGCCGGTTCAGTCGGGCCTCGCAAGAGGCCGTTCAGTCCCGGTTCTCCACGGAAAGCGCGCTTCTGGATTCGGCGGTGGGACGGGTGTAGACCTTCCCGCAGCTACAGGCCAGACAATCCCGCTGCTCCTTGTTTCTGAGTGGCAGAAGGGGCACTCGGGCCAACCCTAGCAACTGTCCCCTTAAGCTGTGCTCCCGCGACCCTCAATCCCAGACCTGACACAGTTCGGCCGGGACGAATTCAGGCGGGTGCGTTGAAACCGGAGTGAAGATGCTGAAGTGCAGGTAAAACCCGCATTGGCCAAAATGCTCCCGGGCTTTCTTGGGAACCGCCGATGTGGCAGCTTCACATTCGGATTTGCTCCTCCAGGTCCCCTACCCCTATCCCCAGCTCTGGGCACTACGGTCCACTGGCAGAGTCGCCGGGCGCCGGGGTGCCAGACACGCGGGGATCTCCGGATGCCTTAAAACTAGCCGCCGAGCGAGGAAACCAGCCAGGAGGAGGGTGGCGAGAGAGGCCAGGGTGAAAAGGGAGGAGCGGGGCGCTCTCCGGGCTCCGGGTTCCCGTATCCTTCTTCCCCCCAACCTAGAGAGTCGGGGTGGGTGGGAAGCGGGTGTGTTCACGAGGTCGCCCCAGTTGCGGGAGAGAGGGGATCCGCTTCTGTCGGGCCTCTGCCTCAGAATCCGCGTCCCGCGAAATCGCACGGTTCTTTACCCGGGCAGCCGGCACCCCAGATCGCTCGGGGCGCTCCGCATTCTAGCGCCGTAGAACCGCTCTGGAGTAACCCAAGGAAGTTAGTTTGGCGTTGATGGGGAACGCGAGGCTCGGGCGCCGCGGGTCAAAGAGGTGCTGGCGGGGACTCTGGCCAGACGAGACACTAGAGTCCCCAGTCTGCGGGGGGCTCCTGCTCGGTCCCTCCAGGATACTTCCCCGGTGGCCTCCGACCCCCGCTGCCGCCCTCCCTGCTCCTCCTTCACGACGGAGCGAGGGCTCTCCCCAAAAGGGTTGAGTAGAAGTGTCGGCCAGATCGCTCCTCCACCCTCCACCGTCGGCGCACAAAATCACAGGGGCAGTTTCCAGACGCTCTCAAGAGCCCAGGAAGTTTTCCGCTCAGTCTCCGCGCCGATTGAGGGATGGGAAGAAGGGGTTGACTGGCTGGGGCACTTCCGAGGTGCGACCTCAGCAAGACGAGTCCCCTCCTCACCTGACGCGACGCGGCGGGTAGGACCGCCGTCCCCACCCCCTCCCGCTTCCCCCACGTCCATCTGCCTCCAGCGCGTCTTGGGGAGTCCCGCACAGACTGGGGCTGGGGGAGCCCACTTCACCACTTCCCTTCCCAGCTCAGGAAAGTCCGGGCCGGGAAGTATTCTTTGTCTGACTGGGGGCGGGGGGGGGGGTCGTGCCCCCTTACACCCCATTCCCAGCGGCCAGGCCGGGAGGGGGCGGGGCCCAGATTCTTGGGGAAGGGCGGGCCTCAGTGGCCTCTCCAGCCGCCCCCCCGGCCGGCCTCTCGCTGCCCCCACCCCCGCCGCGCCGTAGTCCCCACCTGTTCCCAAGGCAGCTCCGGCCCGCGGGGCCCGGGCCGGGGGCGGGGTGTCGCGGCTGCGCTGGGTCAGTGCCCCGCGGCCGGCCCTGGCTGGAACAAAGTACGCCGGTCCGGGCCCGGCTCCTCCCCGCGCGTCTCCGGCGGGCAGTTTGCAAACACAAAGTGAGCCAGCGAGCGGGCGAGAGAGTGCGCGAGCTAGGGAGTTGGTCTGGTCGGCGGCCCAGCCCCCACCCGCGTTCCCGGGCCCGACCCGCCACCTACCTGTCCGGCCCGGCCGCTCCGTGCGGGCTCCGGCCCGTCAGCCCGCGCGGGGCATGGGGCTCGCTCCGGTCGCAGCCCGGGCCCGCCGCCGCCCGCCGGGGCTGCCCCTCCGCGCCGCCTCGCGCCGCGCGGCTCCCGGGCGTGCTCCCTGCGCGCCGCGCCGACCGCCGCGCGCCTCAGCCCCGCCGGGCCATCGCACTTTGTGGGCGGCTGGGCTCGCTCCGGCCCCGCTCCTCCTTCCCGGTCCTTCCGCGACGCTAGTTAGCTCGCTCCGGCTCCTTAGCTCCCGGACCCCGGCGTCCCCGCCCCCGGCCCAGCCCTGGTTCCGGCCCGGGCTCCTCCCCGCCGCGCCGCCGCCGCCTGCGCCGCGCCCTCCTTGCGGGCTGGGGGCTCCGTCCCGGCCGCCGGCCGCACAGTCCGCTCGGCAGGGGCGGCCGGCTGCGGACTCCGAGGGGCTGCGACTGAGCCTGGGATGCGAGTGGCTGCGAGCGGGCGGCGCGCGGGCGGGGGAGGAGGAGGGCTGGAGGGGAAGGAGGGAGCGCGCGGAGAGCGAGGGAGGAGGGAGCGAGGGAGCGAGCGGCGGAGGGAGGGGAGAACAACTTCTAGTGCTACCATAATTCGCCTAAAGCAGGTGCAGCGACTTTCACCCGGCGAGACAGCCAGCGAGAGCGAGAGAAGACCACGTGGACCAAACTTTAGGGGAGGAAAAATGGGGTCGTGGGGAGAAGACGTGGGGCTACGGATCTGAAAACGGGGGTAGGTGGAGAGACCTGAGGGATTCCGCCTGGCCTCGGACTAATCCTGTGGCGCGCTTTGCAAATCCTGGCCTTACCCTGGAGTCTGGAGGTACGGCCAAGTCCTGCTCCCACACGGTTCACTGGTTCCCGGCGGGCTGCGCCCGGCGCAGGGAGTGGCCAGGGGCCCCGAGACCGGAGCCGGCGTCCGGCCCCGGCCCTGCCCGGCCTCCCTCCTGCTCCCCACCGGGTGGGGACTGGGGGTGGGCTTTCTGAACCGGGGTGGGGGGCGGGGAGGCTCCTTCTGGGCTTTGTGAACAGTCACCCCCGGGCGCGCGCTGCCTCCCTCTGAGGAAGGGGAATTTCCCATCAAGTGCTCCGCGAGCCAGTGAAGAAGGGGCCCAAGGCCGAGCCACGAGGGCAAAGCCAAGTGCAAAGTCGAGACAATTACCTGGACAAATTAGATTGTAAACAAAACTCAGCGTCTTTGCCGCTTTGCCGGGGGACCAGAGGGATTGTGATGTTGGCGGCCGTGGTGTGTTTGGGTTGGGAGGGGGAAGTCCGGATGAGGAAAGGCCCGTGATCCAAGAGGAAGGGCTATGTTGGTAGCAGATGCCCCACTCCGAGATTCGTGGAAATCTCAGTAAATCCTCCCTCCCGCCCCCCACGCCGGAAACATCTCCCGTCAGTCTGTATTGAGGGTGGGGAGAAGCAAGGGATGCCTCGGGGATCACCAAGGAGCGCCCCCACCCAGCCCAGTCAGGTGACCAGGGGAGGACCCTGCTGTGGGATCACGGCGGGAAGGCAATGGCTCTTGAAGGCTCTCCTGGCCCCAGATCGCCTGAGGCAGGTGGACAAGGGGCAGACACAGGATGCCCCTTTGGACTGGTGGAGGGGGCGGGGGGGGGGGGGGGGGGGGGGTGGCTGCAAGAATTGATATTTAGTTGCCTGGGGAGAGAGGCCTTTTTGGAAGAGAAGGCCCTTCCAATGGGGCTTTAAAGAAAAGGGATCTCAGAGAGGAGGCTCCCTCTTGGATTGTTCTTTATCACTTACTCTGTACATTTTCTGTGGGTGCAATAGTCTAAAGTAGTTGTAATGTTGGTGACACCTGCCCAGGTGCAGATCTTATGTATTTGCCCAGTTGGGCAGGTTCAACAGGCATATTTAGGTCCTGCAGGAGCCTTTCAGATATCTAGATGTGACATTGTGGGGGGAAGGGCTCTAAGTACCATTTATTTGGCTATCACAGTGTCCTTTTCAGTAAAGCAATAGCAGTAGCAATAAGGCTAAAATAACAGCTAAGATTTGAGTTGAACCACATGCCAGGCACACCGACTAGTGTAGTCTTCACAATAACCCCATGAGGTAGATAGTTCTATTATCTCCATTTTACAGAGGAGGAAATTGAGGCATAAAAAGATCAAGTCACTTGCCTATGTTTACCCAGCAGGTAAATGATGGAGCCAGATTGTATCCTGAGCCATGTCAGTGAGGACAAGGAAGAAGCTCATGGACGTCTTTAAAGTGGCATTGCCTGCTTGTGGGTTACCTGAGGACAAGGATGTTTTGGGAGGAAGTCCTTGGTTGTATGCTCCGATTTATTTTGTGTGGAGATCCAGCTCTGGTGGAAGTCATGAAGTGCAGACAGCCCTAGGCCAAGCCTGGAATGGCAGGTCCTTATGTCAGGTCAGCCGGGCCAGCGACCATGCGCTCAGCCCTCCCTCCCAGCCTCCCTGCTGTAAAGGCTGAGAGCAGGATGCAAACTCGGGACCTTGGACACAAAAGAGGGGATTTCTGCAGGGGACTTGGAAGGAGGTGACCTCCAATGGGCCTCTCCAGCCCTTTTCTGATTGGTTCTTGTTCCCACTGCTCCTGTCCCCATCATCTCCCTGCAGCAGCCCTCCATGCCTCACACATGGGCTCACGTGCCCAAAGGGATTGCCCTGGGAAGTGCTTTTGCTTTCATTTTAGTTTATCCCTCATCTCTGGGCCAGCTGTGTTCCCAGCACCCTGTGGGACACAGTGGCGGGCCCAAGGGGTCAAAAGACTCAGTCTTGTCCTTCACCTGTTAGTGAAGAAAACAAAACTTCCCCAAAGAAAGATACAGAAAAAATGCCCCCAAATCAAAGAAGACAGTCCAAAGCCCTTCTTCCTGATGCAAGAACTTTGTAAAAAGGTTCAAAAGAGTAACCCTTGCCTCCCAAGGGGGAGTAACTGGGAGCAGGCAGGAGGGTCCCTTTTCTGTCCTTGTTCCTTCACAGGATTCAGGGCAGGCACAGGAACTTGGTGGTGGCAGGAACCGAGGCTCGTGGTCTGATCCTACTAAGGAGACCATGGTTAAGAGCACAGGGGCTGGAGTCAGGCTGCCTTGGGTTGAACCTCAGCTTCTGTCACCAGTGTGTGACCTGGGCAAGCTACAAGATGTCTGAGCCTCAGTTTCCTCACCCACAAAATTGGGAGAATGCCTCCTGGGGTGGTTGGAAGGGTAGCATGAGAAAGGATGGGCAAAGCACCTAGCCTGCTTTTTGAGTGCTTTCCATAAATGCTTATTTTCCCTTTTGTGAGCCCCAGTCTCCTCACTTAAAAATGAATACTAACCTCACAACGCTGCAAATCATGAGTTACCACGTATTAAATGTCTGCTGTGTGCTGGGCCCTTGAGTAATGTGCTGTTCAGCTTTATTGCCCCAGCTCTGGTGGCTCTTCTCCCCATTTTACAGGTGGGCCTCAGCAAGGTCCGCTAACTTACCTAGGTCAAAAGCGAAGAGGTGGGGCGACAGGGACTTGCTCCCAGGTTTTCCTGTGCTGAAGCAGATGCCCTTTCCCAGGGTCAGCTGGCTCTCTGTTTTAGGCATAAGTGGGCTAATGGGTGAGCTTGTTCCTTCCTAGTAGCAGGCCTGACACCCAAGGTGGTGGTATGTGCCTCTAGAAACATTAGTCTCTTTATTCCCACAGTCCCAACATACCTAAGCTCAGATATTTTCTATTTCCATTCATCTGGTTGTTTGAATCTTACTTTTTTTTTTCCAAAAACTTTCTTTTTGTTATGAAAGAATAAATCTATATCAGTATAATATAGCTACTCCACTCCTAAGTATATACCAACAGAAATGCGTGCATATATATGTTCACCAAAAGGCACACACTAGAATGCAATGCCGTCTATTTGGATGTGCTGACTGTTCATGTAGCTGTCAGCAGTGGAATAGGTAAGTAAATCAGGGCCTTCTCATATGTGGGCTAATACTTGGCGATGAGAAGGAATAAGCCTTTGCCACACACAGCCTAGAGGAATCTCACAGTGTTGAACATAAAAGCCAGACACAAAAGAAAACACAGAGTATGATTGCATTGATCTGAAATTCAAAGACTGATCAAATTAATTGATGGTGTTAGAACTCAGAAAAATGACTACTCTAGGTGAAGGAGTGGCTGGGAGGGGGACGGGGTGGTTTCTGGGGGTCTGGAAATGTTCTGTCTTTTGAATTTGGAAGTTGGGTACATGGGTATGTTCACTTTGTGAACATTAATTGAGCTGTAAGTACACTTATGATTTCTGCACCTTTCTTTATGCTTAAAAACAAAAAATTTAAAAAATCATTGCTGATATAGCTGAGGTCCTTTTCATATCTATCCCTCTCTCTCTTTTTCCCTCCTTCCCTTGCCTTAGGTAACCAGTTTACTGAAATTGATCTTCCCAGGTAAGTTTTATACTCTTAGCCCTTTAGTATTGCTTGGATATCTTAAAATTTTAAATAAGAAGTATCCTGCCACTGCTTGCTTTTACTTATTTTTTACTCAGCTACATGTTGCCGGGATGAATGTCTACGTGTTTGTTGTGTGTACCTCTAGATCATTTCTTTCCCAGGCTGCTGGAGAGCATTCCACCAGATTCCATGTGTCCCCATTTTGTTCCCCAGCCTTCTGTTGATGGACAGTTAGAATACGGCCGATGTCTGGCTACTGTGGTCTCCTTGCTACAGTGAGCTTCCTTCTGTGAACCCGCCCCCCCACAAACACACTTAGCTTTCCCTTCCCCCTGTAGAATCTTCTGCCCTCCCAATCTCCCACCTGCTTCTCCCCACCCTGCTTCCCAATCTTGCTGACTCAGAAAGACCCTGGGTCTGTGCTGAATGGAGGTGAAGGAGGGACAGGAGGTGGACAGCCTTTTCCTCTTCCACAGAGGTCCCTGTTCCCCAAGATAAATCATGATTTAAATAAAGAAATATTTTATAAGGGTTGGTGATATCTTAATGTGTTGTGCCAGGAACTTTCAAGGCACTCTTTAGACTCCCCCCTTTTTAAGAGGGGGTTCCTAACCTGTGGGGAGGCTTATCAGGTAGAGGACCATGGTAGCATGGGGAGCTGTCCCAGGGGAAGGGAGGGCACCTAGGACTGGGGTCGGGGCTAGGTTGTCTTTCTAGGTGCTGGTCGGCTGGATGCCTGGGCCCTGGGAGATGTTGCAGGCCCTCCTGCAGTCACTTTTAGGGACTCAGAGACTCAGGCCTTGTCTACAGGGTGTTGGGCTTGAGACTTTGGGCTGATTGGTGGAAAATCAGTCATTAAAGATCAGGAAATGAATAATAACTAGACAAGCAGTGAGCAATTTTCCATTGGTTAGAACACAGCATCTTTGGGTCAAATGAGATCCCTCCATGGAGGGAATTTCTGTGCTGGAAGGCAGCACAAGCATGGGCCAAGGGAGCAGACCCAGCACCTGACCCCTCCCCCCATGCACTGCACCCAGCCATTCATGGGGGTGGGGGCTGGGGGTGCATGAGGGTGGCAAAAGGCCCAGGAGTGGGCACAGAGGACAGAACCCTTTCTTTCTTCTGCTAGTTCCTCCTCATCCTTTAAGAGTTATCTTCCTCCTTTGTGGAGACTCTTGAATTTAAATCCCAATTCTGTCACTTTCTAGCCCCAAATCCTGAAGCAAGGGGTTTAACCTTAGTTTACTCTAAAGATGAAGGTCTGGCAGAGAGGTGTGAGGAATGTTCTTCTCAGTGTGGGCATTGAATAGACTGTAGCAACTGTTCTGTTCGTATTTCTCCGTTGTCCCAGCCCACACCTCCCTCTCTCCCTCTCCTCTTCAGCACTCTGTGTGTCACCAATGTTACAATGTGTCATTGGCTAACTCACTTAATAATCACCCAGTGACTTTTAACACATTGTATTGTTTGTTAACTGTTTAGCCATTTTGTGCCTCATTTCTCCAACTAGATAATAAACTCCTGAGGACAGGGGCACATGATTTTAGTCATTTGGAGACTTCCCATCGCATCAAACTTAGCATCTTTCACTTAGTAGGTACACAGTAAATGCATGTTGATTTGATTTGTTTTGATTATGATTTGATACTTTAGAGCAAAGTTAAAAAAAATAGCCTGACACCTCAGGGCAAGTTTGTGTCCTACAGGTATCAGCTGGAGGTTGTAGAACATACACAATGACTGTGTCTTCGTGGATTGCAGGGAAAGAGCTGGAGGTCCGGGAAACTTGGCTAGAAAATGGGACAACGCAGCACCCTCACTCCTGCAGAGCTGTCCCCTCCTCCCAGAGTGCTGTGCCTCCTGTCCTCACCACTGCTCCTGGCTCCCATTCTGTTTGTTCCCTAGGGATGCCTTCAGTGCTAGCAAGGGAAGCAGTCCTTCCCCGTGGAACCTCGAAGGCCTGGGGCTTGGGGTCTCAGCTGCTGGCACCGGAGGGTGAAGTGGGATGTGAAGGAGAAAAATCAAAGCCCAGGTGGACTCACTCTGAAAACTGCCACTATCAAGCATCTACTGTTCACCATGACTTTTTATATGTATCTCTAAGCCCCACAATGCCCCCTTTTTTTTTCTTTTTAAGAGAAAGCAGTGCCCCAAATGTCAGAGGCAATGCATGTAGAGTGGATATAAGGGAAGACAAGAGTATTTATCCATCCCTTATTGTGTGTGGCATCTGTCTGGGCCCATGGAGTGGGGCTCACACCTTTATTGGGGCTTCCACACGCTGCCCAGAGTCATTCTATGTCAGGCCTAGACCTCAGGTCCCACCTCCTTCCTGGTTCTCCTGCACCCACTCTTCCTTCTGGCTTTCCCCACATTCCCTAGGGTCCTCTTTCCTCTAGTCCCCTCTGCTCTTGATCCCTGGCCCTCCAGCCCTTGAGACCTCCTCATGGTGGTTAGGCAGCAGGAAGTGCCAGGAGCAAGCAGCTGAGGGCAGACTGAGGCTGGGTCTTGACTCGAGAACCACGTGTGCACCAGGCACTGTGCTAAGCACACTTCTCACATGACCTCATTTCCCCTCCGGACAGCCCTCAGAGGTGATGCAACACATGCCATTGGTGCCCCGTCCATGCGTCCTCACCTGGACCACTTACATCTCTAAGGTTTTCAATCATCCGTGCTTGTTTTTCCACCCTGAAGATTCCCCCGCAGGCATCAGAGCCCACTCTGCCAGTGTGTGGGAGACCAGAGGTGCCAGAGAATTAACACTTTCTGGGAGAGCTCTCCACCCGTAACTGATGGGAACTGGTATATAAACACCCCCAGTCCCTCAGTCCCCCGGTGGGATAACTCTGCAGCATGCATTGTGTGTGCACTCCCAGGGTTTCCTCAACAGGATTGAGCTATCCTAGTAACTGACTTGATATTGCATGCCTTAGAGCCTGCCTTTTCTTGTCTCCCTCCCTACTTCTCTACTGGTATTTCCTTCACATCCTAAGTCGACCATTTCCAATGGAATAGCTGTCTCAGAGGTTGCATCTATGGGAACCCAGCCTAAGGTTGGTACCTATTATTACCCTCATTCTACGAATGACAAGACCAAAGCTCAGAGAGGTTAAAACTCACACATGGTTCCACAATTATATAAGTGGAGTGCACGCTTTCATACCCTGCTACACACCGGAGTGATCACTTCATCGCTCCGCTGTATGGCTTCTTGAGGGCCCTTTCCCCCTCGAGAAGTCTGGTTCAAGGCCATTCCCCTTGGCCTCTTGCCTTGAGAGGTGGGAGGTGAGGAGCAGGAGGGTATCAGGTGTACACTGGCTGGAAGTGGGGGGATTTCCAGTCCACTCAGCCTTCCCTGCCTCCCTGCGAACCACAGGCTGGCTCTCGTAGCCAGTCCCTGGATCGCAGACAGAAAGAAAAACAGTGGACACCTGCAGGGCTGGAGATGTGATGAGTGGAAAAAAGTGAAAGCCATCTGAAGGGCTGAAAATAAAGAGGACTGAGCCAAGGACAGAGCAAGCTCAGGGCAGAGGAATCCTTCTGAGCCTCTGCAGTGTACAGAGACCCTAACTAAAGCAGGAGGGACAGAGGTGAGAGACAGGAAAGGGATGGTGAAATCTGCTCAGCCTAGCAGTGTGGAAAGTCCCCTGCGGAGGCCCTTAGGAGCAGGGGAGAAAATGGCCTGCCTCTTTTGTGAGCGTGAACATGGGCACCTTGGGGCAGGGAAGACCTGATCCCCCTGAAGACCAAAGTTACCTGGAGAAGACATCTGGAAATTTTCTCCTTGTTTGGTTTTCATGATACCTTTGTCTTAGTTTAGCTTCTTCCAGAAGCAGGCTCTGAGACAAGGATTCAAGTGCAAGTGGTTTACTTGGGAGGGGTCCCAGAGAGACCAGCAGGGCAGTGGGGCCGTGAGAAGGAAGGGAAAGCTACCACTGAGCAAGAGGAGGGCAATCCTGTGGGGGACTCGCGCACTTGGGGACTCCAGGATGTGTGAAACACACCTCAACTTAACCAGATCCCAGGGCAAGGGAGCTGGGGTACTTACCCACCAACTCCCCTGAGTCCCCAGTGGAGGCCTGGTTCCAGGCGCATTAGCTCCCCACACTTCCCGCTTGCCCTGGGCTGGAGCCAAGGGTGTTTCCATGGCCAGGAAAAAGCCCTCAGGCAAAGAGCAGGTGTTGGCAGTAAGCAGCCTTCTACATTTAGAGACAAATGCTGAGAGACGCGGGCCGGGAGCCAGTGCCTGCCACGCTCTGCCCTCCCGTTCTCTTCTTTAACTTTTCACGTGCCTTTGCGGGTGCATCTCATCTCCCCCATTCCCCTCTTAAGCGCTTGGTCTTCTCAAGGCTTCCTTCTTGCCCCGTGGCTCCCTCAATCTACCTGTCCTCTTGGACAAGCCCACCTACTCTCAGGGCTTTAACTACCACTTGTGAGTTGGTGGCTTCCTGTATGATCCCTGTCTGGGACCTGGATCCCTTGCCCGTGTCTGTGGGCCTCCAGTGATGGCATCCGCAACTCAGGGTGTCCCAGGCCCCAAGTCATCATCTTTATCCAAAACATGCCCTACCTCTGCTTTTGCTCCTCCATTGGTGGCACTGTGATCCACCCAGTCACTCTAGAAACTGGAGTCACCCCTTGAATCTTTCTACCCCTTCTTTACATCCCGTCAGTCCCCAAGTCCTGTGGATGTGGCTTCCAAAGCATTTCCAGAGTCATCCCCTCCTCTCCAGTTCCTCTCCCACTGCCATTTGTCGGGACCCTCATCATCTTCCACCTGGAGTATTCCAGTCGCCTCCTAACTGGCCTCCTCCCTTCCAGCTTGATCCCCTTCCTGTGCCTCCTTCCACGGTGGTGAAAAAGTTCTATCCAAGGTGCCGACCTGAACTTGTCATGCCCTGCTCAAGACCCATTCCAAATTCAAGCACCTTGGCCTGGTGCACAAGGCACAAGGTGTCCTTTCCTGAACCTACCATTCCATCCCTGGCCACTCCCAACTCTGCCACCTGGGACTTGTGGCATGTGTTGTGCGCTTTCGTGCAACTGGGCTTCCTCTCACGTTGTGCCCTCTGTGTGGAATATCTTTTCTCCCTCTCCTTTCACTGCTAACTCAAAGACCAAGCTCAGATGGCACCTCTTCTTGGAAGTCTTCCCTGGATGCCCCAGGCTGAATGAGACACTCTTCTTTTGTGCTCTTGTATCATTGTAAGCATCAGAAAATCCACTTCAAATGGGCTGAAATAACCATGGAAGTTGACTGACTCCTGCACTTGACAATCAAGGCGGTAGGGCTCGCTGCAGATGATGCATGATCTGGGGGCTTAAGTGATGGCCTTGGGTTCTCTACTTTGCTTAACTCTGCCTTTCCCTGGGTGGGCTTTATTCTCAGAGTCCTTGGAGGGCGTCCCATCAGCTTCAGACTGAATTCTGCCCAATTCAGTCCAGTGAATTATTCAGGCAAACACTGGCTGATGTGGACCTAAGGACTTACTGCTCCTCTCCAAGCCAATCAAAATGGCCACGGGCTTACAGTGTTCGACTGCAGGAGTTGACCAACTGTGGCCAAATCCTGCCTACCACTTGTTTCTGTAAATAAAGTTGAAGTGGACACAGCCATGCCCATTTGTTTATGTGTATCTATGGCTGTTTTGTGCTACAATGGCAGAGTTGAGTAGTGGAGGCAAAGGCCAGCAAACTTTTTCTGTAAAGGGACAAATAGTAAATATTTTGAGCTTTGCAAGCCAAGAGGCAAAATTGAGGATATTACACAGGGATTGATATAGTAATAGTTTATAGTGGAGTTTACCAACTTCCATGGTAAACAATTTTCTACAAAATTTTCATTGATGAAATTACAATAATTGAGTACAATTTTTTGTAACACAGCTTTACCGATGAGAAGAATGGAATTTGGAGGGAGGGGGTAACATCTTGCTCAATTGGGGTTCAAAGTTAAGACTCCCTATTATCAAGTCAATGGCAAATGTTCATCTATAAAAACCATCCTTAGCTCACAGCCCATACAAAAACATGCAGGATTTGGTCTGTAAGCCACAGTTTGCAGAACCCTGAATTAAATCAGACCATTTCAGAGCTAAGGGAAGAAGCCATGGGAAGCTGAAAAGGACATGCATGGCAAATCACCCTAGAGATGATAGAGATGCCACAGGTCTTTGTATGTGATGGGCCATTCACAGTCAGGCTCTGGGGGGCATTTTATAAGGTGTTCTTTTTAAGGCAAGTTCATGTCCATGGGGCCCCTTAATCCTGACAGCATCTCTATGAAGTAGGCAGGGCAAGAGCGGTTGTCCACTCTTTATAGGGGAAACTGAGGCTCAGAGAGAAGTGGCTCATCTGAGGTTTTATAACAAGGCCTCTCTCTGGGATGCCTTTGAGGATTCTAACACATGGGCCTCAGAACATGTGCTTTGTTGACTAATTGAACAATTGCGGGATCCTCCAGTGGGGAGACAGGCTGGTCTGAACATGGCCTGGGAGACTAGGACTCCAGCTGGCTCTGTGACATCCAGTGGTCTAGACCAGATGGGGCTGGTCTACACAACCTAGGAATCCAGTACTGCTTAAGAATCTCTGGGTGTAGGCCTGTCTCACTTACGGCTCCCCATGCAGGATGGGTGATACCAGCACAATGGCGAGGAAGAAATCAGTCTTCAGGCAAGAATGCCCAGGACCACAAAGAGTCAGACCGCTCACCTAACTGCCCCTAGCCTTCAGGCCTGGCCTCATCTGGGTCCCCGATGAGCAATCCCCTGTCCTTTGGACCAGGCTGTGGGCAGGGCTGCCCAAGGTCAGGGAGAGGTTCTGGGGGTAGAGAGAGGCAGCCAGATGTGAAGGAGGGATGCTGGGTTCCTTTCCAGGAGGATGATATATAGATACTGAGCATGTGTGTGCTGCTACTTACACACTCACACACAGACACACACGTAGCTTCATACTCCCGTATCACACCCATCTTCACTATCAGGATCACACACACATACATGCATACAAGCATTCTCATGGCTTCCCACACTTACACACGCCCAAGCTCACATGGCATGTTTGGCAGGTTCATATATGCCTGTGTTAGTTTCCTGGGGACGCCGTAACAAAGTATCACACACTGGGTAGCTTAAAAGAACAGAAATGGATTGTACTAATATCACAGTTTTGGAGGCTAGAAGTCCGAAATCAAGGTTCCTTCTGAGACCTGCAGGGGAGGATCTTTCCTAGCCTCTTGCCAGCTTCTGGTAGCCCCAGGTGCTCTCCGGCTCATAGATGCGTCACACCAACGTCTGCCTCCGTCCTCACAAGGATCTTCAGATTACATCTGCAATGATCTTATTTCCAAATAAAATTAATTTGAGGTGCTGGGGTTAGGACTTCAATGTATCTTTTTGGAAGGAGAGCACAAATACCACCACCTATGGCCACAAAATCGAACATGCACATACCATGCTCCCATAGTGACGTGCAGATACACACACTCATTCCCATCGTCAAAGAAGTATGCATACCCATCTATGCCACCAGGATCACATACCCCCGTGCAGACACTCGCATGTGGCCTCGCCGCCACACACACACTCCCTCAGTCTCCTGGTCTTATATACAGCACTACACATGCCCTCCTGCCCCAGCCCCACTCCCAGAGGCCACCTGTCGAGTTCATGCTCCTAGACCCGAGACCCGGCACATTTGCAGCCTCGCACTTGGCCCCTGCCTCTCTCACCCTCTCCCACCCACACAGCCTCTCCCCTTCTGACTCCTCCACCCAGCGCACCAGTCCCCCCACCAAGGGAGGAGGTGGCAGACTGGCTCTGTCCCACCCCAGCAGGGCACCAGGTGGCCCTTGCCCTCTGGAATCCCGTCCCCCACAAGCCTTCCTCCTGTGCAGGCTCCCACTCTTTCCTCGCAGGGGCGGACAGACAGACGCACACATGCACTCGAGCACTCGCACACGCGCCCCCGGCAGCCCCACGGCAGCAGTCTGTTCCTCATTATGGGCCAATGCGCCTGTTTACTCACCCAGCTGGAGATGGTTAGAGAGTGATAAATAATGAAAGAGAAAACAGGCTTTTCCCCTCTGTGGCTTCTATTTATGTAACATGTGTCACTGCGCATTCACAGACTTTGTTTCGGAGCTGGTTGCAGGAAATAGTTTATTTTTTCCGGACAGTGGCTTAGGGGGTGGGGTGGGGGCCAGGGTTTGGGTTTCTGGTCTCACGCCCATGGGAGTTTCGGGATCTGGCTCCCAGAGTCCTCCTCCCCGGGTGCTTCCCCTCCCCGGGGCAGACATCGGGGCTCAAGGCTGCCTCAGAGTGGGGCTCTCCCACTCCGCCGATTTGGAAGGAGCTAGGTGGTTGGGGGCCCCTCCCAGCTGCCTCTGAAACCTCCCAAACAGATGGGCTTGTTTTAAGAGCCAGACAGCTTGAGGCTAGGACTCCCCGAGAGGAGGCAGTTGGACAAGGGGCTTCCTAGGTAGCCTGCACCTGTTACGGGGGAGGATGCAAAAGGATTAATTCTATAAAATAAGAATAAAAAGATCCTTACTGCATGTTCACTTAGCACTTTTATGTCCTTGGTGTCTCTTAGGCCTCACAGCTTTTAATCCCTGCTTCCCAGGTGAGGTAACTGGGGAGGGGCCTGCCACAGTCTGCCCACCTGGTTGACGAGGACCCGGGACTTCAGACTCAGGCGTCTGAGTCCAGAAGAGCCCTCACATACCCTGCTGCCTCCCTCCTCCCAGGGGCACCTCCCTTGGTAAGGGTCTGGTCCACTGCACTCATGCTAAGGTGGTTATATAAGGGTGTAGGAGTTGGAATATGGGGGAAGATGAGCCATCCAAGATCTGAGAAGCATCCCTGTCCCCATCCTTACCCAAACACCAAGGTGAGCCTCCTTCAGGTGATAAACCAGGGACAGGAGAAGCAACAGAAAGTGGCCCTGCTCACCAATCCCCAGTGCAGGGACACTCTTGCAGGCAGGGAAGTCGGAAGGCAACCTGCCCCCCACCTGAGCCTGTCTCTCTGAATGCCAGGGCAGGGAGGCAATGCCTTCTTTTGGCATGCAGCCCCAGTGGCATCCCAGGCTACCTGCTGGGGGAACCCAGAGGTACTGACCCTTGAGGAATGCAGAGCCCACTGCGGAAGATGGACCCGGAAGCCCCCAACTCCCGCAGTGTAGGGGAGGAGCATACACAGGACAATGGGACCAAGGTTCGGGGCAGAATCCTGCCCAGTGGTCTCAGGGTTTCTTGCAGCCAGTATTCCACAAGGACCTCCTGGCTGGGGAGAGAAGAGGCCACATTCCCAAGACAAGGACTTTAAACACTGTCTGACAAGTGTAGGAGCACACAGCATTGGCCCAGTGCAAAAGAAAAAGAGCACCAAGGAGGTAATCTTCAAATTCAAATTCTCTAAATTTGAAAATCAGATGCATGAGGGAGCTTATTAAATGCTGACCCCCAGCCTGCTTCTCCTGGGGTGTTGATTCAGCAGGTGGTGGGTGTCCAGGAATCAGTATGGTTAACAAGTTCCTGGGAATTCTGAGGCTGGCGGCTTCCCAAAGACTTGGAGACAACAGTGCCCTAAGTGGGCCCTAGAGGCCCCCACCCCAACACACACAAAGAGGAGATGGAAGCGTCTTGGTTAGGTCAGGAGAGAATTTGACTTCCTCCAAGGTGGGAATGATTTGGTCGGAAGAATGATAACATTTAGCTGGTTAGAAGGAAGAAGGGAAGGAAATTAGAATTTACCAGCAGCTATTATGTGCCAAGCTGTTACATGACATTTTTTGTTTTGTTTTTTTGTTCATTTTTTTTTTTTTTTTTGAGATGAAGGTCTTGCTGTGTCATCCAGGCTGGAGTGCAGTGGCTGTTCACAGGCGTAGTCATAGCTCACTGCAGCCTCAAACTCCTGGACTCAAGTGGTCCTCCTGCCTCAGCCTCTTGAGTAGCTGGGACCACAAATACACACCACTGAGCCCAGCTGTAACATGACATCTTGACCTGGCTGCTTTGACTGTTTGACATTCATGCCAATTTCTGGAACCTAAAATACCCATCGATGTTCTATCTTATTAACAAGCAATGCTCAAAGAGATACCCGCCTCATCCTGAGTCAGAAGTTCTTGTGTCAGCCAGGATGTTTGCACACCTCGGAACATGTACTCTGTGCCAGGCCCCGTTTTCAGTGCTGTCCGTTATTGGTTTGTTTTTACCACACCACAACACGGACAGGCAATATTAGTCCCATTTTGCCGACAAGCACACCGAAGTTCAGAGAGGTTTAGTAAGTTGCCTAAAGCCATGCAGCTGTGTGAGTCCTGGCAATGGGAAGAGCCAGGGCTCTTTTTACTGCTCTGGGGAGGAATCCTACTGAGGTGGTGGAGGGACTGAATCCGGATTCTGATTTTCAGCTCTCTCTCCCGGTCTCCCCCGCTCCCACTCTGTGGAATGGCGAGGTGGGGAGGTAACCTGTTTACCTCTAGCCTGGCCCTTCTGCCTTTGGGACCCTATGGGCTCTCACAAAGCCCACCCAGCTTGCACCCCTGAGCTCTCTCCCAGGAAGCTGAGCACCTGGGGTCCTGGGCACTCCCTTCCACTTCAGTCCCTGGAGCACTAGTGGCTCTGAGGGGACCCAGAAGACAGGGACCATGTAAGGGGGGTTAAGAAGCATCTTTCCTGTGATCCCAGGAGCCTCCAGCATCCCTGTCCCCTTGGCAGGGTGGGTGTGTCACGAACTAGAGGGTGGGAGTGTGTGGGGACAGCAGGGCTGGCCAGATCTGCTGCCCTGGACGTTTGTCCGGGCTGTGGGCTGAGCCTGATTTCAAACACAGGGACTCACAGCAACTTCACGGGGGCCCTGCCCAGCCCCCCACAGACACATGCCTGCACACACACCTGCTCTCGCTTGCACACAGAGTCCCATTCATGAAAACCCAGACAAAGCTCTAGACTCTTTGTGTCCCTGTGAACAGGGACCCGGATAGTAAAATTCATTCTAAACCCCAGGTGCTCTGTACATACTGGCTCTAAACTTTGCATTGATCCTGCAGGGGAACTTTGATTATTTCCCTTCCCGCCAACCTTCTAGATGAGAAACATGGGGCTCAGAAAAGCCAAGTGACTGGCCTGAGGCCACACAGCCACTCCATGGGAGAGCTGGGTTTGGGATCGGGCTTCATCTCATGCCGGGCTCACTGTGTCCCTTTCACCAGGCTGCCTTTCCCACACCTCTCCCGGTACCCAGCAGGTGCTCGGGAAGTCCGCTGGTGAATGTGTATGTATGTGTTTTCTTTCATACCCACTCAGTGCAGGCCACGGCTGCCCCTTTCTCTAAACCCACTCTGGGCTGTGATTGCCCTGCAGGCTTGCTCAGAAACTCGCAGACCCCCCAGCTTCCTTCACAGCCAGAACTGGCACCAGCCCAAATTCCATGGGTGCTGGCCTCAGTTTCCCCTCTGTCTCTCAGGCCACGTACCTGAGCACATCCCTCCCTGCTTTGAGCAGACGCCAGCACTGGCTGGACTCCTGCCCCAGGCCTGACCCTCGCCGTGGAGGCCTCTGGGGCCCGGCCACCTCCGTCCTCTCTTTCTCTGAAACGTCAGGCCTGGCACTGCCCCCCTCCGCCCCCACTCCCCACGGCCCCCTGGGAGCCCAGGCTTTGCTTGAGGGCAGCGAGTGAAGCCGGCTGTAACAGAGAAACCTCAGGCTCCTCTTTAGAAGTCCCCGGAGGAGGCAGATCTGAGGAAAGGCTGCCGAGAAGGCGCCTGCAGCAATGTCAGCTTGAGAACAACTGGGCTGACAGGATGCTGAGCGGGGATTAAGGTCGGGATCAGGGAAGCCGGGGAAATGAAGGCAAGTTCCCTGCTCTCCTCACTGCCACTGCTGCCGCGGCTGCCGGGCTTGTCTTCTTGTTTGTTCTGGCTCTGGGAAAGTGGGTGGGGAGGGCGGTGCAGGGGCGAGGCGGGGAGGTGGGGGGAAGGACAGGGAGAGGCAGAGGAGGGCAGGCAGGTGGAGGGAGGTGAGAGGAGAGGAAGCCAGGCCTCCTCTGGGTCTGAGGGCTCAGCCAGGGGTGGGACAGAGGCACAGAAGGCCCTGCCCTGGGACCTGTCAGTCACTCTGCCAGCCAGTGGGGGCAGCCAGCGGCCCCCACCCCCAACCTTTCCCCACGTCCTGAGTGTGGGTGGTGGGACTAGTGAGGACAGAACTGACCTCATCCTGAGAGGCTCCCAGGCCAACGAAGCAGGTGCAATACACCTCCAGAAAGGACACGAGCCTTTCCACCTGTCCACAAATGCAGGATCCAGTGTTCTAGGGCAATGCTTTCACGCAGCCTGCCTCATCATTGAAATGTCACAGGAGCATGGCCAAATGGGCTACTGAGTTCCAGGTCATCCGGCGCACCAGACTTCTAGTGAAACCTCAAACGCTTGCATTATCACTGGCGTGTGGTTCTGAGTGTGACTTCTGGTTTCAGACTGCATGGGCTTGAATTTTGGCTCTGCCGCTGATTTGCTCTGTGACCTTGGGCAAGTTAGCTAACCTCTCTGTGCTTCCTAGCACCTCCTCATAAGGTTGTGAAGAAGACGGAGGGAGTGAACACATGCAAGGTGCCGGGTGTAGGGCCTGCCCCAGCAGACGGAGGATGTGTGCCATAGGGCAGCTTTCTTTATTTATTTATTATGGGACAGAGTGAAGGAATAGTGGCAGCTTGAAGTTACTCGCCTGAAAGCTTCCTGGAGGGACGGGTGTGGGGATCTGACTTGGAGCTGGAGACTGGCAGGGCTGGAGGAGTGAATTGGGGCTGAGGAGCAGAGCTCCCACTGGTCAGGTGAGTGGTTTAAGGATGTGAGAGGCAGAAAGGACACATTTCCTGGGAGCCCCACTCCCAGCCCATGTTTCTCCAAAGTCCCTGCTGTAATCAGGGGTGACATGACTACTCTGTCCCAGCCCTGCCAAGGGTGGGCCAAGGGCTCAAGGACCATGAGAAGATGCTGTTTTTCATGGTGATCGTCCCAGAATGGGGCTTATTCCAGAAACCCTAGCAATTCAGAGAGACTCCAGTTGTACCTGAGTTCCCCGGACCTGGTGAGAGAAGCAGCAGGTGCAGAGTGTACAAACCTGAAGGGTGATGGTCCCTAGGGTTGGGTTCCAGTTCTGCTACTGACCAGCTGTGTGACTTGGAGCAAGTCAATTAGCCTCTCTGGGCCTCAGTTGCCAGGTCTGTGAAATGACACAATAATATCCACTTTAGAGTTTTAACAACAAATAATTACTCAATAAATACCCATGGTTTATCTTCACCTTGGCAAAGAGTTATGAGGTCCAGCCAGGTATTGGGGTCCTAATGAATGACACCCTTGCCTGTCCCTTGAGGAGTTGGTGGCCCACATGTAAGTCCAAATACGAGGCTGAAGGTAATGGTGCTCCCTTAAAGGTCCACCCAGGAACCAGGGCGGGGAGTTCCTGGGTCCAGGTCTCAGGCTGCAGGGCCTGCTCACCTGGGCCCAACCTGGAGCCCCTCCTGGGGGGCCTCAGCCCCTCATCCCATCTCTGGATACCTGGCCAGCAGGCTGGGGGTGGGGAGAGCCTGGGCTGGGGTTCTGACGATTGGGGGAAGGGTCTGCTGAGTCTGATTTCTTGGGAAAAGCCCTGGCAAGGGGGCCCAGTCTCTGCGGAAGTGTGTGGGGAGCACCTCGCTGGGAATTTTATCTCTCGGGGGCTGGTTCTAGAGAAGCTAATTTTAAAAATACCTTTTCTCTTTTTCTGTTAATAAAAGTTATACATATATTTACTCTTTAAAAATTTGGAAAACACGGCCGGCCGCAGTGGCTCACGCCTATAATCCTAGCACTCTGGGAGGCCGAGGCGGGTGGATCGCTCAAGGTCAGGAGGTCGAGACCAGCCTGAGCAAGAGCGAGAGCCCGTCTCTACTAAAAATAGAAAGAAATTATCTGGCCAACTAAAAATACATATATAAAAAAAAAAAAATTAGCCAGGCATGGTGGCACATGCCTGTAGTCCCAGCTACTCGGGAGGCTGAGGCAGTAGGATCGCTGAAGCCCAGGAGTTTGAGGTTGCTGTGAGCTAGGCTGACGCCACGACACTCACTCTAGCCCGGGCAACAAAGCGAGATTCTGTCTCAAAAAAAAAAAAAAAAAAAAAAAAAAATTGGAAAACACAGAAAAGCACAAAAAAAGAAGATCAGCTGTAATCTCACCACCCAGAGATAACCATGGTGAGGCTTTATCTCCTAGTATTTTTGAAGTTCACACACGCGCACACACACACACACACTCACATACTCATGCACATCCCTACACATATTCACAAACACTCATTCATGCACATCACACACTCATACACTTACATACACGTATGTGTCACTTTTTATTATAGCCTGACACGTTTAATGTACACATGTCTTAAAAAATTTAGAAACAGGATTATGGAACCATGAACATGTCACCATTTTGTAAACAAATTTTTTCATGAAACAAAATGTTGAGAACCTTTCCCCCATTAAATATTCTTCAACGTAATTTAAAATGACTGCATGGTGCTCCATATCTTGGGTTATAAGGCATATCATTTTATCCGTCCTCAGTCGTTGGTTATCCATACTCTCCATTTTTGCTATTATAAACAATGCTGTGACGAACATCTTTGTAGAGGAATCTTTGAGGGGGTAGCTAAATTTGCAGTTGTTTGTTTTTGTCTGTCTACTCCCAGCCCTGATTTTGAACCTTTCTAGGCAGGGTCTGCATCTGATGCGTTTTCATGACCCCAAAGCCGAGCTTGGCTCCTGGTTCGCTACAGACATCCAGCAATTGTTGAACTGAATTGCGTCTCTGGAGCGTGGCCTCTGGGCTGAGGAACACGGAAGGAGCCCATCTTCCCTGCTACAACACTCAGGGGTCTTCAATGCCTCTGTGCTGGGCCTGCCAACTTCTAGGAAAAAACATTCCCAAGCCACAGAGCCCTTGAGCCCAGAGCCCAAGCCCAGGAGGCTCAGTGAACTGCCCCCTTTAGCTCTTATCTTCCCAGGAGAACCAAGCCTTGCCTCCCCTGCCAGGACCCTCCCCTTTGTACCCCCATCTCTGACTCTCTGTTCTTTTGTTGTGTCTTCAAGCTGAAGGCCCAGCCCCCAGAGCCCTTTCCCCTGCCCATGGCCGCTGGAGCAATGTGAGGGGCTGCTCTTGGCTCCCCATGCAGCAGCTCCCTCTCTGGCCCCCTGCTTCTGACAGCACCAGACCACCTGGCCCCTGGAAGCGGCCACACGGCACACCTCACCTCTGCCTCTGCTTTGCCTCCGCCTCCCGTGGGACCGGGATTCTTTGTCTCTTCCTGGGGGTGCTTTAGGCAGATGCTGACATCATTACTAATATAGATTCATAGACTCATGAATATTTTGAAGCTGAGACCCAGCTCCCAGTTTTTAAGTGGGTCTTTACGAAAAAGAGAGCGGTAAGAGACAAAAGCTAAAGGTAAAACTTACTAATTTCATCTCCCCTCTCCAGCACCCATGCTCCCAACCTTCTGGAATTTCCTCTCTTCTTTTTGATTTTTAATCCCTTCTTTTCCTCTCTCTTCTCTCCCTCTTTCCCCCTTTCTCTCCTTTCCTTCTCGCCTTTCTCTCTCTCTTCCTCAGCTCTGACACACACTCTCCCACCCTCCTGTCCTCCTCTCCCCTCCTCTCCTCTTCTTTTTTAAGTTTTTTTTTCTTTTAACTTTCAAGGTCATTCCGGACTCCTGACGCCGCCAGTCCCGCGGTGAGACGTGAGCGCCATTGGCGTCCGTGGCCTCTGTTTCCGTGGCAACCCAGTAACCATTAATTTTCAATTAAAGGAGACAAAAAGCTCGATGACAGCTCCAGGTCTGCTGAAGATGTCAAGAATCTGTATTAATATACAGCAAGAGAGCATAATTGTGTGTCCATCTTCCAGAGCAGCGAAAAATGGAGGGATAATTACCAGCTCGAAAGCCACTCTGTAATTTAGTTCTTACTGTCACCACAGCCCTACACATTAGCATAAATTAAAAGCAGAGTTTATTGTTATCAAAGTGCATTGATATCGCCAGACCCGCTTTCTTCCTTTTAACTGTTTGTTGTGGGTGAGTGACTCCTCAACTCTTGTCAGGGTCTCACCGGGGTGGGGAGAGTGAAGTGTGGCCGCCAGACCCGAAAGGTCTTGGCCATTTCTGCCATCCTCCCGCAGGGCAGAAGGGGACAAGGGTCAGGGTATTGCCCCTCCGGTGGGGTCTGGGGATGGTGGTGATAGGGGCTTGGGTAGTAATTCACCTTTCACATGGGAGTGCTTTGTTTTGCCTAAGAGCTCTCCAGCTCTTTCCAGAGGAGAAAGAGCTGCCCCATCTCGGGCTTCCTTCAGTGCCTGCTATGTGCAGGGCAGGGGTGGGTGCCCAGAGCCAACCTGTTAAACAAAGGAAGAAGTGGATGTGGAGGGGTCTCCTCTCCAAGGGTGGATATTAGCCGAGGGGTCCTCTTGCTGCCCCCTTCAGGGTGTGGCCAGCTCAGGTGCAGATGCTCCTGACTGTGGCCCAGCTCCTGCCCGGCCACCCAGGACCCCAGCTCCCCAGAGTGGGCCCTCTGGGTCCCCTCCGCCCACTTGCTGCTTGGCCACCCACCCTCACGCCCAGGTCCTGCCACAGCCGCCGCCCTGCAGACTCACCTCCAAGTCGTTGGAGTGCCTCGAAGTGTCTCGCTGCCAGAGTGCCAGTGACAGCCACAGAAATCATGTGTTTCCGTGAATGGGGGATGCGGGGTTTTCTTGTATTCTATCCAGAGAGAGCTGTCCTTCAGAGGGGAATTTAGTGTAATTACCCTTAAGGGAGCGATCCTTACACAGTCAGTCACAACACTGACCTCCTGGCTGAGATCTGACAGCAAAATTACATGCTGTGTACTCAACAGAAGGGGCATCCTCCTTTTTGGGTGTGGGGGGGAGGCAGGCAGGAAGGAGGAGGAGGGAAAGGAGATTCAGAGGCTTTGAAAAGAAAAGTGCTGGCTTACAGCTGCCAGGCGAGCGAGTTCTCCTTGGCAAGGCATCTACGGGGCAGGGAGAAGGCATCCAGAGACCCCCTGGCACTTCAGGGAGCTCGTGAGGAGGGGCCAGGGCAGGCACTCCAGCCCTTTAAATCTTTGAGCCGTGGTCTGTGATCTCAGCTAAAGTTAATCTTATTGTGAGTAGAGTTTGGAGGGTACTAGGCAGTATTTGATAAACTACTCAGGCATGTTTTCCCAAACGTATCCATCCCAAGGTCTCCCCAGCACTGCTGAGGTTTCCACCATTCCTTGTACCTTTAAGTTGACATGTCAGAGACTGGGCCCGGTGGCTCACACTTGTAATCCTAGCACTCTGGGAGGCCGAGGCGGGTGGATCGCTCGAGGTCAGGAGTTCGAGACCAGCCTGAGCAAGAGCGAGACCCCTGTCTCTACTAAAAATAGAAAGAAATTAACTGGACAACTAAAAATATATAGAAAAAATTAGCCAGGCATGGTGGCACATGCCTGTAGTCCCAGCTACTCGGGAGGCTGAGGCAGAAGGATTGCTTGAGCCCAGGAATTGGAGGTTGCTGTGAGCTAGGCTGATGCCACGGCACTCTAGCCTGGGCAACAGAATGAGACTCTGTCTCAAAAAAAAAAAAAAAACCAAAAAAACAAAAAATTGACATGTCAGAGACTCAGTTAATCCACACCTGGGTTACCTGGCAGGGCTCACATGCTAATCTGTAACCATTCCAAATTTAATATGGATTTATCTCTCAGACGTGCTGGCCCGTCACATGGCAGAACCCTAAGGACTCAGGTCAGGCAGGTTTTTGCAAAGTATTGGAGAAGATCTGGTGTGCGGGCAGATCTCAGTGGACTGACAAGGAGTGGAGGTAAACCCCAAATCTCACAGCAGGAAGGGACCCCAGAAACCAGCAGGTCCAAACTCTTCCCGGAGCAGGAGTCCCCCACCCCTCTGCTCTACCTCTGTCCCAAACTCAGCCACCTCTGCTGGCACGATCCCACTGGCAGGAGCACACTACCTCTAAAAAGGCCCATTCTGTGCTGTTCAACAGCGCTGACCACTGGAAACTTCCCCTTGTGCACCAGTGAACATCTGTTTCCCTAAAACTCCTACCTTCTCTTTGCAGCTTCTTTGGAAAAAATCTAGGTTTTTTTGGACAGCCCTTCAGCTACATGGAGACAATTCTCATCTGTCCCACAACTTCTCCTCCAATTCTGGGACCCAGTGGGCCCACCACCATCCAGCTCACCCTCCTGTAGGAGAGCCCAAGAGGAGTCTGAAGTCTGAAAGGACATGGGAGGGCCCTGAATGCAAACCCAACATTTACTGAGCATCTGCTATATTCCAGGCACAGACACCCCCCACTGCCCTTTTCATCCTCCCAACCACCCAGTAAGGATATATTATTCCCATTTCACTGTAGAGGAAAGAAGGACTCAGGAAGCTTCAGGCCACTTGCCCCAGGTCACCTGCCAGCAAGAAGGCAGAGCTGGGATGGGAGCCCAGACTCCCGATCAAGGCTGAGGACTTTCCGGGAGAACCCAGCTGCCTTTGCCACCAGACCCCTCCAGCACCGTCGGGTTTGGGGAATGAGCTCTGTCATGAGTCTCCTGTCTCCCCACCTCCACGCTGCTTTTCTCCAGAGCTGTTCTCTCCTTTCTGCTTGCAGGGAGACAGAATTCTAGGGGAAACCCAGCTCAAGTCCGGCTTCCTCCCTGAAGGCTCCTCTGCCCACCCAGCCTTCAGTAACTGCTTCAGTAACAATAATGACAACATCAGTGGTTATTTACTGACCGCAGGACTATGCTCCAGTGCTTACCTTAAGGTATTTGATTTATATTTATTTGCCTGAGGCTCCTGCCTGGGCCCCTCTCCCCTCAGATGCCTGCATCTCCTTCAAAGACCACCTTCTCAGAGAGCTCAACCCTAAGCTCCTTGCCCAGTTCCTTGTACCCGCTCTAATCTTTCCCTAGCTCACATCACCTCCCAACACAGGATGTAATTTAATTATTATTGTGCTTAACCTCTATCTTCCTCCGCTTTAAGTTCTAAACAGGCAGAGGCTTTATTTTGTTGGCTGTTGTATCCCAAGCACCTAGCACAGTGCCTGGCGGAAAGTAGGTGCTCCATATTTGTCAAAGGGCAGGAGGAATACTTAAAACTCCTTGAGGCAGGTGTGTTATTTTCACAGCAGAGAGGAACTAGGGCTCTGATTCTGGGTCAGGTGGCTCATCCAAGGTCATGGAGCTGGCAATACCCAGATTCAAGCCTTCATGTATGTTGGGCTCCTGAGTATGAGGCCATTTCGGGTGGGACCTGCGCCCGGGCCTGTTCTGAACTTCGAGTGTGTGTGGGGCTTGGGGGATGGGGAGGGTGGCTTCCTAGGGGATTTCTGCCTGCATTCCAACCAGCAGGTTGGAATGGGCACCCCCCCTCCCCTCCTACACAGGACGAGGAGTGCCCCCCCTCCTGTCCCAAGCCCAGAGGGGCCTGCAAGTGCAGTCCAGCTCACCTCCCTCCCCTGAGGACTCAGGTCCCTGCCTGGGCCGGAGTCTACACCCAGAGCCCTAAGTACCCCTGGAAGGCCCCCACCCTGGCCTCCGAGTGGCTCCTCTCCCCAGAGATGTAAATCCGGGCCCCAGAGTGGCCACACAGAACATACATCTTAAACAAACACTTCTCCTTGCTGTTTATCTCCCTGGCCTTTAAACAAACTCTTTCAAAGGTTTCTGCTGATAGGAGAGATTTACTGAAAACCATTCCTTGTTTAAAAGCCCTGGGTTTACGCTGCCGGGGTGGGGGCGGCGGGGCCTTTAGGCCTGGGGTTTCTCTGCCTCCGGACCACATGTTTATCCTCCAGGCCCTGATAGAGGAGCAACACAGACTAATCTTTATGGAAAGGAAAATAATAAAAGCAGGAAAGGGGAGGGGTGGAGCCTGGGGGAGGTTTGGTTCTTGTCACTGACTCCAAGCGGCCGTGGCAGGTCTGGGTGTGACAGCACCCACCGGGCTGCAGCCCTGCCGTGGGGGTAGGGTGCAGCGTCTGGGCGGGGTGGGGCTCCCCTGAACTTTGGACAGAAGGCCTTCGGGCAGGTGAGCCTCCTCTTGGGCGTCCGCCTCCTGACAGAGGCCACAGGGGGCCTCTCCCAGCTGGACTGCAGGGCAGCAGTCACATGGCAACGTCTATTCCTGCATTCAGCCAACGCTCAGGAAGCACCTAGCGTCTGCCAGGACCTCGGGGTGCAGAGAGAAGTAATTGTTAACATTTACTTCAGCATTTCTGTGGGCCTGGTATTGTTCTAAGTCACTTAAATGAATTAACTCATTTAATACAGTGGCCCCAGAAGTAGATTCTATAATTATCTCAGTTTCGCATATGGGAAACCAAGTCACAGAGAGATTACTGGCCACACTCCAGAGCTTTGGGTTTAATTGGGATGCAGCCTGGGCATCGGATCGTAAAACGCATCCCAGGTGGGGAACTATTGCCGTAGAGATTGAAATTCCTGTTTCCCCCTCCTTGTCCTCCCAATAATACCATATTTCATCAATTCCAAGGTGTCTCACAATCCATCCATGGCAGTACTTCTTTTTTAGTGGAATGTAAAATAATGGTGCATCTTATAATCTTAGGTTCAACAAAACATAGTAATAGAGAACAAACCTCCACCAACTGTGGGGCCTGGGCTGGGTGATTGGCATACATTATCTCATTTAATCCACCCCCCAAAGCTTCCAGATAGGTCACATGAGCACCTCTGCTGGGAAAACTGAGGGACCAAGCACTCAGTAACTTGCTCAAGAGCACCCAGCTAGTGGGACGTGGAGGCAGGATTTGAATTCACAATTAAATGGCCTAATATTTATTCCTGACCCTTGGAGAGCACTTTATACTCTGTAAACTGTCTTCACATCTATTTTGTCCATCAGGGAAGACACTGAAATCCAGAAAGGTTAAGTGATCTGTTCTAAGTCACACACCTGACTTCAACCTATGAGTGTGGGAGACCCGTGGGAGGGTTTCTGTTTTGTTTTATACCTGCCTGGGCTTTTTTAGGTGGAAGCTGCTTCTAAGAGAACAGGATCAGGGAGGTGGGCCAGGGCAGGGGCCTCTGAGAGTACGGGCCGACCTGGGTCTTGGGAGCTGAAGGCTGGGGCCAAGGCCTGTCCTGGGACCTCCCAAGGGCAGAGGAGCTGGGCAGGGACTCCACTGCCTTGTCTCTGCTTTGCTTGTGAAGTTGCAGCGGTGGCAGGTGAGGGACGGAGCAGAAGGCCAGGTAGGAATTTCTGTTGGGTCCCCAGCCTACAGCTCTGCCAGAAGCCACGCCCCTCTCTATGTTTATACTCAGTGGGCCACACCCCTGGAGATGGCAGAGACTGACACCCGTCCCCTTCCATCCCCCTCTCCCCTCCCCCCCCAGGCCAAATACTTTTTCCCTCACGTGAAAGCACCTTTCAGCACCTGGGCCCTAAGCTGGGATGCCGTGTCCAAGGAGGAAAGAATGGAGAGGGGTGAGGAGGAGGCTGGAAGTGGGGTGAGGTTGGGTGGGCAGGTGAGGGTAGTTGAGGCTAGGACACAGTTATGTAGGCAATTGTCTTGCACCCATCACATTTCTTTTTGTATGAGTCTTTCTTTATATAGTGACTCCCAGTTTTCAAAACCTTTCCTTCCTCCTAGCAACTCTCACTCTAGGATACTTCATTCACACCAAGGTAAACATGACTGATAACAGCTTCCAAAGTGACCCTTTCAAGGGAAAAGTGCATTTTGGCAGTGGCCTCTTTGTTTGTTCATCCATTCTTTGGTTTACTCAACAATTTCCTTTGGCATTCCTGGAGACCCTCCATCCCATCTCGAAGCTGTTTGGTGGGCTGCCGTCCAAGCTTTGGGGTTTGTGGGTAATGACACCCCCACCCTCTGACAGTACGTAGGTATATTGGCAGCAAATCAAGCTCTCTTTTTTGCACCTTCAATGAAAAGAAAAGTAATTCATCCTTATGAAGGAAGTTTGGGGGATTTTGCCTAAATGAAAAGGGAGGTGCTGTAATGATAGATTTTGGGGCATCAACCCATCAGCCTCGTTGGGTCATGGGGCTGAGCTCCCCAGGACAGCTGGGCAGGAGCCCACCCAGGACATCAGAACTTGGGGTGGAATTTCCAAAGGGGGCTACTGGCAATCTGGGCTCTGGCTGTGTGTCTGTCTGTCCTCCTCGGTAGGGAAGAGGCTGATTGTGAGCTATTAGGGGAAGACTCTGAGCTCAGAGCTGGAGGGGATCCAAGGAATCATCTACCCAGCAGTTTACAGAGGGTAGAATGGCTTAAAAGTAGCACAGCCTTTTAATAAACTTAACATATGCTGAAATCCCAAATATAAAACAGCTAAGAGTTGTAGCTTCAGTTGGCGGGGTAAGGGCATGGACTCTGCCTACTCTACCTTCGCACTTGCCCCTTGAACTAGTCCAAAGCATCCCAGGGACCCACAGCTCAGAAGAACACAAATATCAACAGACTCCATTGCGCCAGTCCAGTCATCCATTTCATAGACAACGACACCGAATCAGAGTGTGGTGGGGTGGACCACGGTCTTTAGGGGCCCCCACCTCCTACGGTCTGCGTTTGGTTCATGTTCATCCCCTAGACTCATAATGTGTCCTCCTTTCTAACTTGACCTGCAAAATTCTGCCCACCCTTCAGGCTCAGCTCAAATGCCACCTCCAGCATGGAGTGCTCCTCCGTTCTCCCGTCCAGTTCTGGCCCTCCTCTTGCCCACTGTGGTGTTCCCAGAGCTCGCTGCCACCACCTTCGCTTGCATTTCTGCTTATCTGATGAGCCCTTTTCTCCCTCACCAGACGGTTGTCTCCCCGAGCTCAGGGGCCTTTTACAAATCTCCAGTATCCCACCCTGGGCAGGGGTGCCATCCCGGTGAGGCTGCTGACAGGTTTCTCGGTGACGGTGACGGTGGCATGCTTTGCCTACTGGGGTGGGGGTCTGCCTGCTGAACAACCCTAGGTCACAATAACTTGGCAAGGAAGGCATTGAATCTGAATAGACAGTTACTTGGAGACCTACAGTAGGCCGGGAAGGGACACAGAGCCTTCAGAGCCTGGGAGGGAGACCCTCTGCTCCAAACTGGCCCCTTCCCCGGCACCAAGAAGATGGAGAACAGAAACGGGGGTGGGAAGAGGGCTGGGGCCTCTGCGTTTCCCCCATCACTGATTTCCCTCCTCTCTGGCATTTTAAGAGCTCAGACTCAAGCCCTTCAAGGGCTTTTGAAACAATTAGATTTGCAAGTGCCCAGTGCTCAGTCTAATTGCTTAAAAGCCACTTCAGGCTCCAACTGACCCAGAGCAAAGCCTGGGGAATGAATGCAGGGAGGGGAGACCTGAGGCACTTTGTCGCTGGTTTCCCAGGACTTTCTTGGTGACCAAAGCTTGCGTAAGAAGTGATGCCAAAAAGGAACCTTCAATTGTCCTCAGTAGTAAAGCCACCGTCATCTTCCAGTCCTTTCTCCAGGCCTTGCCCTCAGGGAACCCCTGGCAGCTAGCCCTTCTCTCAGACACCTCATGCAATCCCAGCGTTCTCAGGGGTGATTGGAGCAGGTGTGTCCACGACCCATTTTTTGGCATCTGAAAGTGGACTAAGCCAAAGTAAAGAAACCCGGAAGTGTCAGGGGGCAAGCGTTGGGGTGTCCAACTCAAGGAAGATGCTTTGCCTCTGGGATGTTCTGCGATGAGGACAAGAGGGGCTTTTGCAAGCTCTACGTCTGTCCTACCTCTCCACACTTTCCTGATCGCTCTTCCCCCAAATTCTAGTTTCTGCATAAAATTCATCTCTCTGACTTAAGACCTTGCGACAGCTCCATGTCAGATAGGGTCACGCCGTCCCCAGCCTCCAACCCCCTCTGCAGTTTGGCCCCCCCTTACCTTTCCCGCTCCATCTGCCCTGTGTCCCCTCAGCTCCAGCCCAACTCACGTACCACCTTCTTGCCCTCCACACCTTCGCCCTCTGAACGAAGACATCCAGTTATGCACCGGCTCCAGGCCAGGCAGAGGGGACACTGGGATGAATGAGCCATGGGCCCTGCACTCAGGGTGACACGTTCTAGTTGGGACATAGAAACAAACAGATTATTCCTTTGCCTAATACTTGTTGAGCACCTACTATGTGCCAGACCCTGTTCTTGGCCCTAGAGATACTGAGGAGCACAAAACAGATAAAGTCTCAACTCTTCTGAGCTTATGTGGTGGAAGGAGAGACAGGCAGAAACACATAGACAAAGAGACGTGTAATCTGCCAGGTAGGGATGAAGGAATGAAGGACAACAACGCAGGGGGAAGGGAAGGCTCTTGGAGATAAGGACTTTAGAGCAGAAACCTGAGTCAAGGGAGGGAACCATCCATGTGAAGGTCCTGAGGCAGGTGTGCCTGTGGGTTTAAGGAGGAACAAGGGGGCCAGTGTACTGGAGAAGAGCCAGCGAGCGGAGGAGAAGAGGAAATGAATCGGAGGGTGAAGGGCCAGACCATGAAGGACACTGCAGTCCTGGCAAGGACTTTGGATCCTGGAGTGAGGTGGGAGCCATGGGGGATATTGAGCAGGGGGTGACATGAGCAAACATATGTTTTAAAAGGCTCACTTTGGCGGCTGGTGGAGGACTGCCTGGAGGAGGGGGCAGGAGTGGAAGCAGGAGGACCAATTGGGAAGCTACTGGGATAGTTCAGGTGAGAGATGGCGGTGGCTGGGGTATTGGGCAGTGGTCAGATCAGAGGTGATCACGATACAGTGTAGACACTCTATTAGGAGAGCACAAGTCAGGGACCCCATGATGGACTTGGGGTGGGGGTGATGCTGCAGGTTTGATCCTGAAGCCGAATCTTCAAGGAGGAGGAGCTAGCTCAGGCAGGGGAGGAGAAAGCGGGGCAGAGGAGGCCACAAGCACCAGGTGGGTGCTTCCTGTGTTGCAGGGACTGGGAGCAGTACAGACAGGCCAGAACAGCACTTGGTGGCAGAGAGTGGGGTGGGCAGACACCAAAGGTCAGTAGCTGACCTGGATTTGGGCCTTATCTGGGGGCAGCAGGGAGCCACTGGAGGGTGTTAAGCCTGGCTTCATCGCAATCCACTCTGTGCTCCAGAAAGACCACTCCGGCTGTGGGGAAGGGAGGGGAGGCCAGCAAGGATGCTGTCATGGTGGCCTGTGACGATGAAGTGGCCTGGACTAGAGGAGCTGTGATGGGGCTTGGAGAACTGCTTAACAGGAAAGTCACCAGGATGTTCAGATGTTGGCTGATCAGACAAAGGGATTAGAAAGCAGAAGGAATAAAGAGTGACCCACGCTCAGCTCCAGTGCCTTCAGACAAGGGGCCCCAGGCTTGCAGCCCTGCTGGCCCTCCCCCCAGGGTGAGGTGTATGTCCAGAAGGAAGGAGTCACCCCTCGTCCTAGACCACACTCCGGATACCCAGAGCCCCAGAATCCCCTGCCCCAGGGGCCTGGAGCCTCCTCTAGTCCAGCCTCCAGAGCGTGGCCTGTGCCTCGGCTGCAAGCTGCGTGTGGGGCGCGTGGACAGCTTGGGCGTGCGGACACCATGTGTGTGCAGAAGGGAGCGTCCACACGTGTGCTCCTGGAGCCCTTCCTAGTTCACGGGGCGGCTGGGGCTGGGAAGGGAATGGGGGCAGGCTGGGGGTGGGGCTGGGGCAATGCAGAGGCAATGTCTCCCTGGTCTGCCTTGTACACAACTCTACGCCTGAGAACTCTACATGCAAACCTGGCCTTCCAGATCTTCCGAAGGTGTATGTGTCAGCCTAGGAGAATAGAACATGTTTTATAAAACAGTTTGTTAACTTGATTTATAACTTTTAAATATTTAGACAGATGGAATGTGGGCCTCCATTTGTACTCTCTCCTGGGCCCGAAGGGTGAGTGGAAAACTCCCGAAGGCCGGGATTATGTCTTATTTGCTGTGTTCACCCCCCCCCCCCCCCGCCATGCCCCCAACCTCAGGCCCCTGGACCTCGGTAATTTCCATGGAAATGGGAGAAGAATCACATCCCAGCTTAATAGTGAGGAACGTGGACTTGATGTGACCCCAGGGAAAGGGTTGGTCAGGCCACTGAGCGCAGAGGCCTTTGGAGGTTGTGGCCAGGGGCTGGGGAGGAGGCTGCCCTGCACAAGGGGTTAAGAGCAAGCAGACTGCCTGGGTTCAAAGCCCAGCTCCGCTCTTTAGGGTTGCTGGCCGCAGCAGGTTGCTCAGCTCCTCAGTGCGCAGTGGCCTGCCTGTGAGATAGGCCAACCCTGATAATCCCTCATTACCCCCTCCTAGTGTGCTGGGGGAAGGTGCAGTGTTAGCATGCAGTAAGTTCTATAAATGTTTGCCTTTGCCGTCCTATGAAATGGCCTTTTGGAAGGAATTTTTAAGCCAAGCTAAGGGGCAGCTCCTGGCAAATTAGGGAAGGAGGAGAAGTTGATTTTGGTGGCAGAGTTTTCTCCTGCTTTGGGAGTTCCCCATGGAGGAGGGGGCAACCCCCCACTTCTCTGTCTCTTCAGGCTCAACCTCTCATTCCCTGGGGGCTTTGCCAAATGACTCATTTGCCAATTCTTGAGAACCTTATTCACAGGAGGACATCAATGAGTGGGACTGGACCAGCTTAGCGCTGAGTGCCCTAGCACATTATCTCACTCAATCCTTTTAACAATCCTCTGGGGGCTATTCCAGACCTCGTATTCCTATTTCTCCCAGACCTGAGCAGAGAGAGGTTAAATAACTTGCCCAGTATTTCTCAGCAGGAAGTTGCAGAGCTAGCGCTAGAACCCGAGAATGTGTGGCTACGGAGTCCGCTCTCTTTACTGTGATGAATCTTGCCTCAGTCAGAGCTACCATGACGCTGCGACCTAATAAAGAGTTTGGGCATTCTGGAGACAAGGCCCTAGCCCCAAGGGGCACTTTGATGGGGGCGGTAGGACTGCAGGCACTGTGGCCGCTGGTGGTGGGTTGGTGTTCTGCTTCGTAGGGGAGAGGAAGTTCTTTCGGTTTCCCTTAGAGTATAGCTGAGGGCCTTCCAGGTAACCAACCAACCAACCCTTGCTTTTCAAGGCCGGTGACTATGGCTGGGTCTGGAAAGGCAGGTACTGTGTGTGGGAAATTCTGAGGCAGAGAGCTCTGTTTGCCAGTCAGGGTTCCAAATGGAGGGGATTCTATAGGGACAAAGAGCTCCTCCTTCCCCACCCATACCCTGTCTCAGTCCCACAGCCTGTCCCTACTAAGGGCCACAGAAGCAAGTTGGTGACATGGACTCCTCAGAAAGCTGCCCACCATGGGGATCAAAAGCCCATGAAATAGCACTCAGGCCTCACTTGCCTGATGAGTGCAGACAGAGATGTTTCATTTTTGTCCTTGCTCTCCGGAACTTACCATCCCATAGGATGATGGACATACACACTAGGGAACATCACGTGGAAAGAGAATCAGGGAAGCCTGCTTTTTGGACCCGACGAGAACTCACTGTGTGACCTCGGGCAAGTTACTTACCCTCTCTGATCTTGGTTTCTCATCCATAAAATGAGAAAGTTAGGACTGATCACTGGGTTAAACTTTGTTTTGCCTCTTAACTTTAGATCTAATGAAGTCCAACATGGAACTCTGCTATGAAAAGTAGACCCTCCCTGCTTATGAGAGTTGGGGGCCAACCTTCTCTGGCTTCTTCTTCTTCTCAGGTGATTTGCAAGGGCAGCTCTCAGTGCCTTTCACTGTGAGGCCTGAACTCCATTGAACAAGCTCAGGAACGGGCTCATGTGTGCAGTCAAGATGGACTTGAAGGCTACAAGGTCTCGATGAGTGGAGGTGTGGGAAAGGCACACCAGGCAGGAGGCGCTGTGTAAGGGAAGATGCAGAGACAGGGAAGGGTGAGGTCTGTGCTGGCACAGAGCTAGCCTGGCTGGGACGGAGAAGTCCTGGAGGAGGGGGGGTAGAAAGAGCCTAAGAAAGGGAGTCCCCAGTGGTGCCCATGGGACTTCACAGGAGCATGAAGGGGGGGTGATTTCTGCAACAACTGGGTGGGGTGCACCCTGCATCGAGGAAATAATAATAGCAGTGTCCACCTCAGAGGGTTGTTCTGAGGGTGAAGTCAGTGAATGTATCTAAAGCCTCAGAACAGTGGCTGGTGCACAAGGAACGCTACATAAGCATTTGTTAAATACAGTCAGACCAGAGTGGACCCCGAGGTTGCCAAAGTTCTGCATCCCTCCTGCCCTTTGGCCCCCCAGTGGAGGTAGTAATAGTTTAGAATGTCACCAGCTTTTGTGCTCAATGGTTACGGTGATGATGAGATGTGTGTGTGTGGTGGGGGAGGATGTTGCTGCAGGTGTCGTTCAGCCACCCCCGGACACACGCATGTGTGTGCGTACACACACACTCTTCCCTCCCTCAGTCCTTTTGCTCCTGGCCGTCCCCACTCTCCAGAGCCCCTGGATCCCCTCCCCATACCCCACTTCAAGTCTACACCTTGCTCTGCCTTCTCCCTCCCCTCTGCCTGAGTCCTCCTACCCACCATAAATCTGTGGCTCTGGAGTGGGGGCGGGGGGAGGCCGGGAGTAGGGGGAGAGGGAAGCAGCAAACCAAACCGAGCCCAGCTAATGAAAACGGTGATAAATCTCTGTCTATCAGGTTTGTTGTAAGCACAAACATTGCCAAACAAGGGCCCAGATGGCCTGCAGGCCCTCCTCCCTATGGTCTGCAGAGCTTTAAATAGAAATGGTTGCTTTATACATCTATTTATTGCATGGAAACAGGGGATGGTTGAGACCGGGGGTACCTGGCCAGGAAATGGGGGCAGGCCAGGTGGGAACCCTGAGCTGGACTCTGCTGGCCAGTCCCCAGCCTTGGCCATCCCTGCTCCTGGCGAGCCCTCTCAGACACAGGCTACCGGGCTGGAGGACAGAGGATGCCCCCCGCCCCCAGGCTGATAGTCAGGTCTCCACGGCCTGGCCTCAACCTGCTCCAAGACACACACTCCTGGCCAGACCCACCTCCTCACTGTTGTTCTCAAAGTTCTTCACCCTCTGCCTAGAACTTTCCCTCTTTTCCATCTATCCAACTGAAGGAAGCCTGCCCTATCCTTCAAGCCCAAGCCAAACCCCTCCTCCTCCAGGAAGTCTCCCCAGCCCTGGTCCTCATGAATCTCTCTGGGCTCCATTCCTGCAGCACCCGCCACCGAGAGCCCAGCGCGGTCATTACGAGGCAACTGCGAGGGAGGCGGGCAGGTCTGGGTGCACAGCCAGGCTTTACCCTCTAGCCAGGGCACTTCGGCAGGTTAATCGCTCAGCTTTGGTTTCTTTCTCTATAAAATAGGTGTAATTATGGGGCCTACCTCACAGCGTGGTTGTGACGATTAAATGAAATGAGTGGGAAGGACAGTGCCATGGAAGTCAGAATCTGCTAAGGAGTGTGTAACAAGTCACCTGCCGATCATAAGCAAATAAATAAATAAATCAAGCGTGGAATGTGCTTAGGCAAAGTGAGCAGCATAATGTAAGAACTTCATGTGCGCCAGGGTTTATTATCAGGGCCACCCAATCAGGACCGGGAGGCATGCTTCTCTGTGCCTCGTCTTTTCACAGAGTGGGGTGTGTGTGTGTGTGTGTGTACGCTGGCGCCCTAGTTTGAGTTTCCCTGAAAACAGACTCTGACACAAGAACTTGGTGCAGACAGTTTACCAGGGAGGAGAGCCCTGGGAGCTGGAGGGCTGGAGGGAGGGAATGGGGAAGTGAGTGGGAAAGGGAAGGGAGCAAAGCCAGTGAGTCGTGGTTAATGAGCAAGTTACAGTGTGGGCAACGGGGCTCGCTGAGGAATGGTGAGGACACACCACAGAACTGCCCCACGGAGTCCTGAGGTGGCCAGGGTGTTTGTCCATCCACTTGTGTCCTTTACTAATAGATTGGGGGTTGCCCCTGCGGCATTAAATCCCTGGCACTTCCCAGCTGCCCTGTGGGCTGAGCAAAGCTTCTGTGGACCCAGCACTGGGGACACCCTGCAGGTGGGAAGCAGAAAGGCTACCTGGGCTGGACAATTCTTGGGCTCACGGACACCTTCCCATCACTGCTGCAGATGGACGGGGAAGTGGGCCAGGGGACACGAGGCGAGGTGTCAGCAGCATCCTCTGCCAAATCCTCACCGTTCTATCCCCCACAGCGGCCAGCACGGCACTGTGCACACAGTAGGCACATCACAATTATTTGTGGACAGGAGGCTGGAGCTAAGAGCTGGGGAAACCTGCAGTCTCCCCACTGCTCAGTTTTGATTCATGGTGTGGTGCTAAGACATATGACCACTCCAGGCCTCATCTTCTCCTTCTGCGAAATCGGGATGTTTCTACCTTCTCTGCTTATGTCATAGCCTGTTGTAAGGCATTGGAACAGGGGGTGCTCAGGACAGGTAAGAGGTGGCTGCGACGGTGATGATGGGAGGGGGCAGGATGCCCTATACAGGCACGATTCAAGCAAGAGTTGCCCAGTGCCATGTCATTCCCACACACACCCTGCAGTCAAAACACAGAGCTTGTTCCCCTGGCTCTACTGGGATGCTTCCTGCTTCTTTCTAGTCCATGACAACTCCAAAGACAAAGGATCAAGAAAGAGAAGGTCAAGGGGCTGAGACTTGCTGACTCCTCAGCAAAAAGGATCCCAAATTTCCCTGCCAGGGATGCTCTGTGGTTCCTTATTTCTAGGTCAGTAGTGGGTTTTGCCGATGGCTGGTGAGTGTAGAAACCATTTAGTACAGAAATTCTTAACTTGGGGGTTTTGGAATCCATAGGGGGCCAGTGGATAAGCTTTAGGTGCCCCCAAATCCCTTGAAAATATATGTCAAATTGAGTGAGTATATGTGTGCACATCGACCATTCCAAGTTGGTGATCTGGAGCTTCTAGCAAATTCTCAAAGGAGTTTCTGACCCAAGGAAAGTACACTTGCTCTAGCCCAAATCTCCCATCACAAAGGGAGTTTTAGAGAGGGTAAATGACCACTGTGTCACACATTAGGAGCCCACAGACCCCAAGATCCCTAACCTTGTGTGGCTACATGGGTCAGTTAGGGCTAACTGGTTGCACAACCAGAAAAGCAGGCTGGCTCACCAGGAGGCTACACTGAGAGCCCACCACACACTACGATGTCTCTCCTTGCTTCTGGGGAGACATCTTCAAGGCACTATGTGGTCACTAGTCCCCGGAGATGAAGGTGGGTGTTGAGGTCTACTTCCATGAAAAACAGCATAATTAAAAACCAGACCAAATCTGGAAAGAATAGGAACTCTCTGTTATTGAGACAAAGTGCTGGCACAGGAAGCTTAAAACTAGAGTTAAAGGTGGGCACAATGGCAAGCCTCAGTTTCCAGATGTGGACATGGAAGTGATAACCACGCTTACATCTCTAAGTTGCGGTGAAGATTAGATTAAAGAAGACCAAGCTAGTGAAAGTGGCTTATAAGAAGGAAAGCTGTACACAAATGCCAGTAACAAATGATCGTTACAGCAGAGGCCTGGGAAATACTTGTTTTGCTGCTGAGAGGAAATTGTATACCACCTGGATGCCAATTACCCAATTTTGGACATCTATGACATTTTCCTTCAAGCTCTTGCAGCCTAATGTTGGAGCAAGAGCCCTGATTTTGGAGTCAAACCTGAATCTGCACCTCAGCTCCACCACCTGTGCATGTGTGACCTTAGACAAATCACTTAACCTCTGGGGTTGGATTGTCCATCTACAAAATGAGGACACATGCCTACCTCATGGGGACATTATGAGGATTTGACAATGAAAAAATATATAATGGTGACTGGCACACAATAATTGCTCAATAAACATTAACTATTTTGTTCCTGTTCCTCAACTGTACCTTTGGATGGTTTATTTGTTCAGTATGCAGACTCTGTCTCCCCTACATCTCTGTCCTAGCCACTAAAATGTAAACGCTGTAACACAAGGATACAGCTGTCTTGTTTACACCTGTGCTGCCCAGGCCTGGCACACATTGTGCTACACATACTTGTTAAATGAATGAGTGGAAGTACAAAAGTACAAACGTTTTTTAAGGATGGGCAGGAACTCAAGTTCCTTCTCATGATAATGTGAGAAGGCTCATCAGCACGGACCAGCCCCAAGGGGGACCTGGAGCTTTGCCCAAGCCCTAATAAGGGGTCAAGAGAGTAGGTCTCCGGTCCTGGCTCTGCCGCTTAACTGCTGAGCCACTTCAGGCAAGTCGCTGGCCCTCTCTGACCCTCTGTGTGCTTCCTCCAGAGCGTGGGAGCCCTGAGATTCCAGGGCTTCCCTCTTAGAGGCTGGCCTCCAAGGAGCTCCGGCCAGCTGGGGAGTGTGGGATTTCGGGATAATTCAGGCACTTAATTAATGAAGAGGAAGAAGAAGGGGGAGAGGATAAAGGCGGGGGAGGGGCGCAGTCCTGAAAGAGAAGTCAACAGGCAGTTGCGGGTGGGGGTAGGAGCGGGGAGAGGCGCGCTGGCCCCAGCGCCGAGCGGCTGTGCGCGCCCCCGGAGCGTGTCTCCGCCGCGGCCCGAGCGCCCGAGCCTCCGCCCGCCCCTCCCTTCCCTGCGCGCCTCGCCAGTTCCCGCCGCCACTGACTTTCTGACTTCTTAACTTGTCAGCAAATCCCAGAGTTAAAAATGCACACGCACCCCGGCCAGCCGCCAGCAGGGCCGTCTGGCCGCGGCTCCAGATGTGGGGCCACCGCGCGGGCCGCCTGCCCCGCCGCGCAGACTAAACAATCGGCCTTGGCCGTGAGCGCAGCGCAATTCCAGATGCCTCGTCCCTAGCGCCGCGCGCTAATTGGGCCGCGGGCGCGAGGCTCTGTCAGCGCCAGCAAGGCCCTGCCCAGGGCGGCCTTGGCCCGGCGCCCGCCCGCTGGGCTACCTGGGGCGGGGGCGGGGTGGGGAGACTGGTGGTGGCGGGGGGAGGGGGTGAGGGGGGAGAGAGGGAGAAAGACGACGACGACGACGGAGATAGGCAGGGACTCAGAGATCAGAGCCGGGGAGACACACACGAAGAGAGGCAGACAGAACGGGACAGAGACATTCTCAAAGACAAAACCAGAAACATTGAGCTATATTCAGACTTAGAAGGGGACAGAGACAGAAGGGAGCGGGAGGGACACACACAGAGCTGGAGCGGCAGAGAAGCAGGGGCAGGCAGACCCGCACAGAGCAGAATCAAGACACAAATCAAGGAGACGTGAAGGAAACGAACGTGGACGCTGCCAGGCAGCCCTGGGTGGTGGGAGCTCATGAGACCCGCATGTTTCCTGCCAGGTGGCTGCTGCATTACGGGTGTCCCCTCTTTTGTTTTACAGCACCTCCTCCCCACATTCTCACTTTACAATTCTTCCTAGGCCCGGGCGAAGCCGGGGACTGAGTCCGCCCGCGCGGTGACCCACTCCTGGCCTGGCTGGGGGACTGCGTGGAGGAGGAGCCCTCATTCCCAAAGGAGCCTGAGCCACTGAGATTTCACCCCCAAACCTGGCCTTGGAGACGGGGATTTGGCTTGGAGGCCGCAGGCCGGTGCCGGATGGGCTCTGTGGGGATTTGCCTAGAGGCACAGGGATGCCCAAAGGGTCCCTGCAGGGCCCCACCTCCCCCGGGCAGCCACCCCAATGGCATCCTCCTTTCCCATGCGCCCCGGGGCCTGCTCAGCCCCGGAGACAGGGGGATGACAGGTTAGCCCAGGCCCGGGGCAGGGAAGCCCACCGGGGACCACCCGGGGGAGCTCCCAGCCTCGCCTTCCGCCCCGGGCGCCCCGGGGGTGAGCGTTGAGGGCCGTGTGGCGGCCCCGCGGCTCTTGGCGGCCCCTCTCTGACAATCTTTCCTTTGTTTGTTTTCTTAAATCTGGGAGGCCCGAATTCCTGCCGGATTCCGTAGGTTTCACTCAGGAAGGAGGCGCCCCCACCCCACCCCCTCTCGCGCCGGCCCGGGCTGCGGGGGAATGGCAGGTTCTTCCCGGAGGCCGGCGGCGCGCAGCCCCGCGGCCCGGGCAGGGCAAGCGGGCGCCGGGCGCGGCGGAGAGTCCCGGGCGTCCTGCCCGTGCGCCACCACGCAGCCCCGCCGGAGGGCCGCGGGCAGCCTCGGCAGAGAAAATTAAAAGAAAAAAATCAAACCAGGAACGCTCTAAAAGACACAAAGAGCAGCCCTCCCCCCGCCAGCGTCATTCCACACCCCTCCACCTCTCACACTCCTTTCTCTCTCTCTCTTTCTCTCTCTCTCTCCCCTCTCTCATTTTGGTCTCCAAACTCGAGCCTCATTAATTTCCAAAAAAAATTTCCCCCAATAAAAGGCAAACATGGAAAGAAAAACAAACTATTAGAAAATAGAGGAGGGAGGAAATGTTATTTAAAAGGTTAGCAGACCGCATCATTTTCCAATGATATTATATACTCCCAGCAGTATCCAAAATATATATGGGCCCTGGGCCAAGAATGTAAAAAAACTTTTTTTGAAAAAAACCCCTTACTTAGACACAACATCTGGACGGGAGAGCGAACAAACCCCCCATTTATCACACTTAATCCTCCAATGAAGCAATCGACAGTTGACTTCTGTTTTGCTAATTTAGCTGCTTTCAAGCGCCGGCCCAGTCCAGACCGGGAATTAAGTGTCACTTGTGGAGGGCTTGCCCTGCCCCCGCCCGTCTTCGCTCCCTCCCGCGCCCGAGCCTTTGGATTGGGAAAAAAGGCTATTAAAGAAGAAAGAAACTTTTTACGAATTCCCTTTACTCCTGCCCACTCGGGTCAGTGAAAACCTCGACTCTGACCTTGCTCTGTCCCCTGCCCAGCACCCGACACCCACATCCTTGGCAGCCACGCCCCCACCCGCCAGCAACGCCGCGGCCGGCGCAAACGCCAGCAGCTCCAGGCAGTCGCCTCGCTCACCGCCTTCTCCTCGGATTGGCCGGGTGCTGCCGTCCTCGTACCTGGCACTGCCTGGTGGCCTGGCAGCTTGACCCTGGGGCCGGGAGAGGACAGGGGAGGGTCGTGGGGCTTGGCGGTAGAGAGCCTCCATTCCCCCCACCCCCGGAAGTGGATGAGAGGCAGCAGGCCCCGAGGTGGAGGCCCTGGGCCAGCAGTGGCCGGAGACAATGGGATCTTGTGAGAGCGCAAAGCGAGAGAGAGAATAAATCAGGGAGAGTGTATCATTTGAGGATTAGTCAATAAATCCCTGGGACCCTAGCCCAGTGGGGCTGGTGCCAGAGGCAGGGCTGGACCCAAGTGCAGACTTCCTTCCTCAGCAACCTTCCCTTCCCTCCCTGGAGGCCTCCTGGGTCTCTCTCTCCTCACCTCTGTCTGTCCATCTCTTAGTCTTCCTGGCTTCTCTCCTAAACTTGGGATCCCAAGGCACAGCCTTTTGTCCTTCCCCTCCCTCCCTTGTTGCTGGAAACAGGTCTACAATGGAGCAGCGAAGGTTGCAGGCTAGGGTACTGTCCTTAGACACCTGCAAGCAGAAGAGGCTGGAGAATGTGTTCTACTTCCAGCCTGCCCACTCCTCTTCACTCTGATCCAGCCCACCCCCAGCCCCCCGCTCTGAGCCCTGGCAGTGTCCTCAGGAACAGCCTGTACTCCTAAAAGAGGCCCCCAGCACCCTGAGCCCCAGTTCTCGGCAGGCTCTCATGGTGGCCTGGCTAGGCCTCAAACTTCTTGGGGAGGGGCCCTGCCATGAGCTCTGGCCCCAATCCAGATGCAGTCTCAAACCTCCTGAGCCCATCCCCGAGGGCTCATGGAAGCCTCATATCCGGAGCACCCTCCATATAGCCCGTACTTGTCCGACAAGCATTTAGCAGCATCTATTTTATGCTAGGCAGTGTGCTAGACTCATGGTATTTGGAGATGGATGAGAGTCTTTTCCTGCCCCTCCCTGGGGTCTAAGCCTCTGCTGGGTCTTATTTTCTGTTCATATAGGGATATCATATCACCTAGTTATGCTCCTTCCATAAGCGAGTCATTGGGTACCCGCCATGTGCCAGACACCGTGCTGGGCACTAGGGCTTCAGAGATGATGAAAGATCATTTCTGCCCTCAGACTTGCTAGGGAGACAGATATGCCAATAACAAATTCTAACACAAGGCAGACAATAAGGGGCCAAATGAAGCATTTATAAAAGCTTAGGGTGTGCCCAAAGGGCAGACTGGCTTACCCTGGCTGGAATGGAAGGAGGGCTGTGATGGACCACAGGATAGTGGGGGGGAAACTTCATCACCCTGGCTTCTAAAGCCCGTGCGGGTAGGGGGTGGTGGGCAGTACAATCTAATGGTTGAGAGCAAGGGCTCTGGAGCCAGATGGTGAAGCCAGATTTCCTGTTCTGCCGCATCAGTTGTGGGTCTAGGGCCTCTTGGTCTCTCTGAGCCTTTGTTTCATCATATGAAAAGTGGGGCTAACATTAGTCACTGCCTAGTAACTACGGGGCAAGCAGCTGGCATGTGGCAATCTCTGAATGAACATCCACTTTAATTATCTTTCTTCCCAAGTGTACAGACACATCACCTTGTAGCCTCCCTCCCACCCTCCCCTTGTCCCCCATCCTCAACCTGAGGGCCAAGCACAGTGTTGGGCACACAGAGTAAGTGGTGGAATAAATCAATGGCTAAAATACGGCTCAAGTGACACTAGGTAGACAATGCTGTGGGTGGTGGGCCTGAACGTGCCATCTCCTTGCTCTGATACTGGGCCATGGGCTGGTTGGGCCATGATGGGGGTTCTTCCTGCTCCCACATCTCCAGAAGTCAGGCAGAGCAGGACCCTATGAAGCCCCCTTTTCTCTGCTCAGCAGAAAGCCAAGAATGTCTGCTGGCTTGGAGCCACCATTCTGCGACTCTAGTTGGGCTGAGTCTTGACTTGCTGTGTGTCCTTGGGCAAGACATATGCCCTCTCTGGGCCTTGGATTCCTCATAGGTAAAATGAACAGGTTGGATTGGATGGCCTCCGGGCCTGCTGCAGCCTTTGTGGTTTATGTCTGCTTCTCCTTTCCGCTGGAGGAGCCTGCTCACCTGGAGGTGTGGTTTTCTGTTCTCCCATTTCTCATCTGCCTCTTGGCTTTTCACTGCAGTGCCCTCCTCTTTCTCCCTCCTTGCTCCCCTCAACTATCTTCCTCCCTCCTCATCTTCCTCTGCCATGGTCCAGGGCGTTGAGAGTATGTGGACGAAGTGATGCTCAACTTCTTCCTGGGCAGCTTCCCCCTCCCACCACTGCCCGGCTCCTTGACCCCCAAACACAATCCGGGCTTGAGGAGCCAGGCCTCTCCATCTGTCCCCGTGGCCGGGAGTCTGTCCCCGAGGGCTTTGGTGGTGCCCTGACCCTTGACCTCTGACTTCTGCGAGAGTGGGAGAATGGCAGGCCGGCTGTACCAAGAGAGCACCTAATATGGGTCTTCTGTCCCGAGAGACAGGCAGGCTCTGTATTCCCACACTGCCCTTCCCCCCAGATCCCTCCCCTCCAAATCCCAGGCTCAGGGAAGGGGACAGGAAAGGAAGACTTTTCTTTTCTTTTCTTTTTTAAGAGACAGGGTCTCGCTCTGTCATGCAGGCTGGAGTGCAGTGGCATGATCATAGATCACTGCAGCCTCCGACTCCTGGGCTCAAGCAGTCCTCTTGCCTCAGCCTCCCACGTAGCTGGGACTACAGGAAGACTTTTCTAAGTCTAGCTGGCACTCGTCCCCCAAACCCAACTCCTTCACAATGCCATTTCCCACCTCTGAAGCTGGGAGAACCCCTTTACAGAGGCCCATGTGCCTGGAGGTTATTATTGTCACCAAGGAACCAGTTATTATTGTCACAAATCATTTCTGGAGAACCTACTGTGTGCCAGGTACTGTGGTACGAGCCAAGAGGAGGCGTCTGCGTTGGGGTAGAAGGAACTAGGGGGTAGGACAAAGGCTGGGGGGAATCCCCAAGGAGGTGCACCTCTGCCAAGCCTAGGGCTTGTGGGCAGAAGGTTTGGCAATGCCTGTGCGTGGGCCCAGTTGGAGTGGCACCTGAGATGGAGCCAGGTCCTGGAGGCAGGTAAACAGGACGCTGTGTGCTGGGTGTGGTGGAGAAGGGGAGGGGGACACAGGGGGCACAATGGGCCATTGTGTGCTCCGGAGTGGCCTTCACTCCTGGGCTCTGGGCTTCCCCTTCCTCTCTACAGCCCCCCACTGGGCCGTACAAATACCAAGACGTGTGGAAGGTGAAGTCATAAGTACCAAGATATGTGGAAGATAAAAGTCATCTAGTTGTTGGACTAGACCACAGTGGACCAGGGTGTTGTGCTGGGCGCTGCATGGCCCAGCCAGGAGGAGACCACGGGGAGCGTCTGGCTGCTGGAATGTGATTGGCGGAGATCTAACCAAGGCTGGTGACCCAGCTCTGGCCTCAGCTGGGCTACTAGCTAGCTGTGTCTGTCCTTAGGAAAGTCACATAATTGCTCTAACCCTTGGTTTGCTCATCTGTAAAATGGGATAAGGATGACCCTTGCCCTGTCTACCTCTCAGTGTCATGTGGTGTTGTGACAGAGCCTTGGACATTATCGAGGGGCATACACAGAGGTGGCTGTTTTTGCTTCAATTGTTACTTTGCTGCAAGAGCCCCTTCTGTCTATGAATCTCTGCTCTGGGTTCAGGTGTAGGCGGAATTGATAACTACCCATGTGGGACTATTAAGAGACCTATGGACAGGAATCAGGATTTAAATTCTCCCAGTATTCAGCTAGCCAGTCTTCATTCATTCACTTTTCATTCGGTCAACACACATGTTTTTGAGCTTCCTCTATTATGCCAAGTACTTCAAGGCCTTGGGCCTTCCAAAATGAGTAAGGTATGTCTCCTGTCCCCAGGGAACTCCTAGTCAGATGGGGTACGGGTTGAACACACACACACACACACACACACACACACACACACACAGAGCATTTACATATAATCATAACAGCCAATATTCATTGAACACTTGGTATGTGCCAGGAATGGTTATAAGCACTTTATATGCATTAATTCATATAATTATTCCATTTTGAAGATGAGGCAAATGAAGCACAGAGAAGGTAAGCATCTTTCCCAAAGTCACACAGCTATTAAGTAACAGGGCCAGGATTGATTCCAGGCAGTCTATCTAGAGACTGAGCTCTTGGCCAACACATAGTATGCATGGCATGCATGATCCTATACTATCAAGGCAAAAGAAGAGTAAAGAGAAATTTGGGTTGAGCCTCTGAAGGAATGGAAAAGGAGAGGAGGGACTGGCTATTGTCCCGCTTCCACTAGAACAGGACAAGGTAAAACAGGCTTGACTTGCAGCTGGAAAGATCTGCAATTACTCAGCAAAGGGGGTACTAGGATGTGTTTCCAAGGAAGGAGGCTGAGTCAGGCTTTCTTGAAGGCAGCAGAGAGCTTGTTGGGATAGATTCCCTGTCATCCCTCTGCTTGAAGTCTCTCCTAGCCCCATGCTCTGTGAGGGAGAACCCTGAGAGGTTCCTGGTATGAGGACTTGATACCTACCCCACATGTAACTTGAGTTTCCCCAGTTTCAAAGTCTGTCGGGTCCTTGCTGCTTTTCTTGGCTGTAGTGTGCTGGGAGCTGGGAGATACTAAGTAGGACTGAGTGTGTAAAGAGGTATTGATCAGGGAGCAAGTGATGGAAATTCACCTCCAACTCGTTTAAGCAAAAGGAAGGGCATTATGGGCTCAACATCCAGGAAGCACAGGAGTGTGTGTGTGTGTGTGTGTGTGTGTGCACGTGCACACATGTGCATGGTGGTGGGGGGCAATTTTAGAGACTGCTGAAAATACTTCCAGTTTTCTCTCTTGCATTCTTTCTTGATCTCATCCATATCTTGGCTATGTTTTTTGGTGTGCAATAGCCTCATTTTTTCTGTTTTTGTGTCCTCCTGCAGCTGAGCTTCCTCTCAACTGCAGTGGGGGAGTGGGGAGGGGAAGGAAGGTCAGGGCTTCTTCTCTCATTCACTGGAGGGCAGGGAGAGGGGAGTAGAAGAGCATGGCACCAATCTCATGGTCACATCTCAGAGCAAAGAGAGAGTGTGCCATTCCCAATGCCTTCTGTCTATAAAATCCTAGGGGAAGACTCCCATTGGCCTAGCTTGGGTCATGTGTCCACCTCTTGGACAAATCAGGTGGCTAAGAAAATTATGGTTTAACAATTGGCTAGGTCTAGCTCATTGGCTCCCTCTGAGACCAGAGAAGCCAGGGAATTGTGATTGGCAGCCCAGGGTTATCGTCACCAAAAGTAGACAAGGCTGCCCACAAACAACAGACTCCCCTCACCCCCGACCCCCGGCAGAGGAAGCAATAGAATAAACTTAGCACACCTTTTTAGAGCTTCAATTTTAGTTCGAGATTTTGGGGGGAACACTTTTTAATGACATTTTAAAACATGGTAACACATGATATATTATGGAGTAAAATTTGAATTTGTATATTTGTTTAAGCTCCTCTGATGTTAAGGACACTTGGGCGGGGATGGAATTGGAGCTGGAAAGTTTGAGACACACTAGAAATGGAAATAACATGGATTTTGGAGCCAGAGAGATACATTAAGATCTTGCTCTGCCACTTTCTAGTAGTGTGGTCTTTGGAAAGTCACACCCTCTCTCTGAGCCTGTCTGCCCCCCTGTGAAGTGGGTGCAATGACGGCTGCTTAGCAGAGAGGTGGTCAGAAGGAGTAAGTGACCTAATGCACACACAGCCCAGTGCCTGGCTCCAAGGAAGACACTTTGTAAATGGCAGCTCTCATCTCCCTCCTTCCTGCGTCTGCAGGCTCCTCAGGCCAGCTCTGATGATCCAGGGCCCTGGGAGCCTGGGAAGGGGGCCCCGCACATGGCCCCCAGCTACACCTCTACTGCAAGCCTTTTGACTTGCTCCTCTTGGGAGCTATAACCATAGACATGGGCATGGTGCTAGCTGGCTTCACCACCTTGTAGATACCGCATAAGGAATTACTCCTTTGCTAGCGTAACATCGCCCACTGAGGGGGACCTCATTGTCCCACCTTCCCAGAGCCCTTTGTATTAACTTCTTTTGTGGTATATGTGACCCAGCACTGCAATGATGCACTTACCTGTTTATATATCTCTTGATGCCACCAATTTGTGAATTCTCGGAGGCAGGAATTGTTTTCTCCACCTCTATCTCTCTGGTGCTCAGCACAAAAGTTGGCAGTTGGGGCCCAGTGATGGTCTAATGAAGGGATGAGTGGAGAGACCTGCTGCCCTGGCTGCTTTTTGTCCAGGTAACAGCAGTTACCACCGCTGTTTACTGTGTGGCATCTGGTAGGTACTAAGAGCTCCGTCATTCATTCTTTCATATAAACCTTGAGACAACCCTATGTCCTAGGGACTATAGTTTGCTCCCATTTTAGAGATGTGAGACTGAGGCTCGGAGGGTTAAGGATCTTACCCAGCCTGTGAATAGAGCATCAGAATGCAAATCCAGTTCTGTCAGATGTCAAAGTCAGGAATAAACCTCTACATGCTTCTGTCTCCCACCCTGGCTTATATTAAGAGGTGGAGAGAAGAGGGCTGGGGTACAGAGATCCGCAGAAATATGAAATGGGGGGTCCACTAAAGGGCTGGTGATCAGAGAGGATGTGGGGTGAGGAAGGGGGAGGGGAAAAAAGGGGGCTTTTGGAGCTGAAGTTCATGGGGAAGTTCAAGGGGGCTTGGGGGCTGGGAGACTGGGGTGGTGGTCAGACACTGTGGGAGGAGGTGTCAGGCAGGGTCTTCCCCTTGGAACTGGATGGGGCTGGAGGCAGCCCGTTCAGGTTGTTTTCAAGCTGGATTGGGGGTGTTTAATATTAATAGTAATGACTGTGGCAGGAAGATAATAGGCCTCAGTCAGATGAGAAGGGAGTGAGCGCTTATCTATGGCTGCTGAAGACACATGTCTTTCACCTGCTCCTTTAATATCCCCCTTCTTTCATTCCACCGCCCACCCCCTCCCACCAGCCTAGAACAAAAGGGGTATTATGGGCCGGGGTGTTTTCAGGCTGCAGCCAAGGAGACCTCCCCTTCCCCCTCTGCCCCCCCACCCCAGTTTGAATGAGGCTTTTTCCTCCCGCAGGAGATTAGCTCCGTTTGACAAGGCAGTGAACTTTGGGAGGGGTGAGTGGGGGTCTCCTCCGGGAGCCTCCAGAGTGCAGCCCTGACGAACGAATGCTGCCGGAGCGAGACCCCGGAGACAGCCTGGAAGACAGACACACGGAGTCAGTGGCAGACAGACAGACAGACACACACACACACACACACACAGAACAGGAAAGGCATCGAGGCAGAGTTAGATTCTTAGGTACAGGGACACACACACACACACACACACGCACACACTTCAGGATGTTGGGATAAGTGGGGAGAGACAGGGAGGGAGACACATGGAGAGACAGACAGACACATAGACAAAGAACAAAGGGACAGAGAAACACATATACATACACACTTGCCACCAAACAGACTGACCCAGAGAGAGGCAAAGGCAGACAGAGAGACGGGGGGACAGAGACATGAAGAAGGAGATACCAAAGTGACAAACAAGGATGAGGAGAGGAAAGGAAATGGAGGGAGAAAAAGGAAGACCAGAAAGTGAAATTGGCAAGAGGCAGGAAAAAAAGAAAAGAGGCCCAGAAGGAAAGTTGCAAGAAGGCTGCTGGACCCTTGACCTTCCTGCATCGTGCCCTGCTAACCCTGGCCTTGGGCCCCTTGCAGAGTCAGGGGTGGGCATTTGCATAGCTGTGGAGGACTAGGGGTGGAGACAGCACCGAGGCAGCAGGAGGGAAAGAGAGACAGACTGGGAAACTGGCCCAGAGACTAGCTTACTGCTAGAGAGAAGCAGATAGGAAATGCCAGTGGGAGATGCAGATGCCCTGAGAAGGTGGCCTCTAGCCTCTGAAGGACTGTCTGATAGGCACGAGCAGGTGTGGAGGGGATGCACTGGGAGATGGGGCCCGGAGGAGGCTTCTTTTGGAGGCCACACAGAAAGGGGATCCCTCTGTTGGTGGCCAGATAGAGAGAGGAGGAAAACCAAGGGCCACTTCCACTGTTGCTATGACTCCCAACCCCATCCCATCATGGAGAAGTCCCATGGCAGGGTAGTGAGGCAGCCGGGCTGTGAGACCCAGACTGTCCTGGGTTTAAATCCCAGCTCTGCCACTATGTCATTTCAGATAAGAAACCTAACACAGGTAAACCCCTCTTTGCCCATCTACAAAATAGGAATAACAATGGTATTTCCCATAAAGGTGGTTGTAAGACCCAGGATGAGGTATGTAGCACCACCAGAGACCCAGAGTAAGAAAGAACATCTATTGGCTACTTATGGTTTGCAGGGCCCTGGTCCACAGCATCTTTCAAATATTATTTCTTTTAAAATCTCAGAACAATCCCTCCAATTGCTGACTGAGGAACATTTTATTTATGTATTTATTTTAGAGATAGGGTCTTGCTCTGTCACCCAGGCTAGAGTGCAGTGGCGTGATCATAGCTCATTGTAACCTCAAACTCCTGGGCTCAAGCAATCCTCCTGCCTCAGCCTGTTGAGTAGCTGGGACTATAGGCGGGCGCCACCACACCTGGCTAGTTATGTTATTTTTTCATAGAGATGGGTCTCGCTATGTTGTCCAGCCTGGTCTCGAACTCCTGGCCTCAAGTGATCCTCCCACCTCAGCCTCCCAAAGTGCTGGGATTATAGGTGTGAGCCACTGCACCCAGCCTGAAGAACATTTTAAATCACTAACTATTAAATGGTGGAGCCATGACTTGAACCTAGATAGCTAAGTCTTAATCATCATTGCCTTTCCCACTGGCAGTGGTGACTAAGACTGGTCTTATTAATAAGAGATACACAGTCTCAATCTCCCCGGTCCAGAAGGAGCTTCACAGTTTCTTCAGGAGGAAAAGTGGGTTTTTGGAGGGGCTTGTGGTTCCTGCTGGTGGAACAGCAGGTGAGGCGGCGGCGTGCTGGGAAATGCGCCACAGCTGGCCTTCCAGGAGGGAACAAAGGCGCTTGCCAGTTTCCATGCTGTAAGTGCTCCCACCATGGCCAACTTCAAGCTACCAGCGTGGCATTCCCTGGGCTGGGACTTGGGAAACGGTGCTTGCGATCTGCTTTGGCCAGCGTGGGAACTGGCTCTCACAGGACGCTGAGTGAGTGGGGCCCAAGTTGCCTGCATGGAGAGATGACTTCAGTGTATCTACCCATCTTCCCCCCCCAGGAGCTTCCAACCTTATTCAGGAGAGGAGGGGCACCTGGTACCCCCAACTCAGTGCCCACGCTAGGTGCTGTGCAGAAGGTTCCAAACCAAGGGCACATACTATGGAGTTTGTCGAAGTTCAGAAGTGGGAGAGAGTGCGGGGGGCTGGCCGGGGGGCTTGGTGTCTGTTTTGTGTATGCTTCTGTCCTCTGCAGCTGGGAACTCCTAGACACGGCGATGGCCTCTTCTCCCCTAGATCTGTTCTCCCAGCCTTGGCCAGTCCCTACACCCCCTTGCCCTCCGCAATGCCCAGACCACCCCTCGAGGGGCGGTGGACTCCCAGAGCGCGGTAACATCAGTGCTGGGGGAGGGGGTGTGCTCCTCACCCTCTGGGGCCCCAAGTGCCTTCTGTGAAACCAAATACTCTCCCCAGTTGCCCACCCGAACACCTGACTCCCTCCTGGGGCCCACTCAGGGTGAAAGCCGTTTCCTGTCTGGGTCTTGGTAACCCCCTGAAATCCCGGCCTCCCTCCCCCGATCCCTTCCAAATGCTTATTAAGCCGTTTGCAAATCCAGGGCTGAACTGCGGCATGAGTTTAATAAAGCAGAAGACAGATGCCATCCATCACGGGGCCCGGGTGGGGCGCAGTGGGCTGATGGGCTCACACCCTCCTGGCTGCTTCCAGGTCACCCAGGCGCACGTCCACACGGAGCTCTCTCCTCGTCCACATTCCGCATCCAGGACCTCCCTGCTGTGACCACGCTTCAGCTCACATCCCTGTCACGGATCCCACCCGGAAGACCACTGGCTCACTGTGGACAGACAGAATGGCCCGGAACTGAGCGGACCAACCCCCACATTCCACGTGGCTATCTGTGACAGGCAGGGCCACGACTAAGGTGCAAAATTTAAGGGGGTGCAAAAACCTCAGTAACCAAGATAAATCATATTTTGATGCAACATTCTTTTAAAAAATAAAAATTAATGCAAAAAAATTCATGAACAAAATACCACAATTTTAAATAAAGAGTGGATCAGTCTTACCGACTGTTCCTGTTGCCTCAGTCTCCACAACTCATCATGGCACTGAGAACAGCCACCTCAGGTTCAGCGAGTTCAATGTTCAGATGAACCTGGTCTGTCCCCAGACCTGCTCCTTCGGTGGTCTTCCCACTTCAGGAAAGGCAACTCCATCCTTCCTATTGCTCAGGCCAAAAAAATTGGAGTCACACTTGACTGTTCTCTTTCTCCCACACCCCAAACCCATCTCCCAGGAAAACATGGTGACTCTTTCAAAATACACCCAGAACCCCATGACTTCTCATCCCTCCACTGCTGGCTCCTGGTCCCAGCCTTCACCCACTCCAGTGGCCTCCTCCTGGTCTCCCTGCTTCCCTCCTTCCCCCTACAGTGTACTCTCTCCACAGAGCAGCAAAAAGATCTTTTAAAACCAAAGTCAGACTATGCCAGCCTTCTGTTCAGAACTCCTCAGTGGTTCCCGTTGCACTGGGAGTAAAGGCCAGGCCTTTACAATAGCCACGTGGTCCTATATGATCTGCCCCCTTTCTCCAACATGTCTCCCATTGTTCTCTCCTCCACCCCCTGTACTCTGGACACGGTAGCAGACTAACTACATGCCTGCCTCAGGGCCTTTGCACTTGCTATTCCTCCGCTAACACTCTTATCCCAGATGTGCATGTGGATCCCTCCCTGTATTCCTTCAGGAGTCTGCTCAAACACCACCTTGTTGCTATATCTAAAAAAGCATAGTGCACCTCCCTGACTCTATCCCCCTTGCCCTGTTTCTTTTTTTTTTTGTTGTTGTTGTTGTTGTTTTTCCTTGTTTGCTTGCTCCTTGAGGGCAGAGTTTGTCTGAGTCCCTTTGGTGATCCCAGTGCCCGGCATGCAGTAGAGACATGGTCCATGCTGTCTGCCAGCCCCGCCTTGGTGCAACTTTCTGCACACACCGGTCCTTGGATGGAAGGCTCCCCGCTGAAAGTGCTTCCTCCCGTCTGTCTACCCATCTGGGGTCCTCACCTTGTTCACAGCCCTGCAAAAGACACCTCCTCCAGGGGGCCTGGCTCGTGGCCGAGGTTGTGGGGGCTGGAGTCAGAAATGCGGTGCTGTATGAAGGGCTTTGAACAGGAACCAGGAGCCCTGGGATCCAGCCCTGCTCTGGGTCCAACTCCCTGTGTGTCCTTGGGCAAGTCACTTCTCCTCTCTGGACTTTGGTCTCTCCTTTAGAAAAGAAGGGTTTTGAACCATGGTCCTTCTAGCTCTGACCTTTAAAGATTACTGAGTCTTCTCTGAGAGCCTGATATGGTTGGTGGCTCAAATCTTGGTACCACCATTTTCTAGGTGGGCCAATTAGATGCTCTAGACCTCTTTTGTCCCCTCTGTAAAATGGGGACAATTATAGTGCCTACCTCACAGTGTTGTTGTGAAAATTACATGAGAGCATAAATTCATGTACAATGACTCAGAAAGTACCTAAAATGCCCAATATTGGTTAGCTGGTTTCATTATCATTAGTAAGGCACAATTCTGGAGTGTTATAATTGGCTTTTTATATTTTACCAAATATGCATTTATAAACAACCATAGCTGGAAATAAAATGGCTGACCGGCGCCAAGGGGAGGCCCGGCCATCAGCATCTCTGCTCTGGGCCGCCCTGGCTTCCTCACCCCAGCCCAGCAGACCTGCCGGTGGCCCCGGGCCTTCCTCCACGGGGCTCCCACATCCTTATCCTCCGCAGCCTCCTGCCTCCTGCGGCCCCGGGACCCAGCCCTCCCCACCGCGTCCCCCGAGCCGGCTCCTGGTCCCACCAGGCCTGGGCCCGGCCGCGGCGCCTTTCACACCCGGCTGCGGGAGAGGGCGCGAGAGCCCGGCCTGGGGCTGGGCCGGGGGCCAGCTCGACATCTGGCATCGATTACCAACGGTGGCTGCGCAGTGGACTCCTCTGGCTGCCACTCACCTATCTGCCGGGGTGACAGAGGAGATGGGAAAAAGGTTTTCACAGCTGGAATAAATTGAAGGGAAGTGGAGGGGGAGGGTCAAAAAGAGACAAAAAACAACATTGAACTTAAGATGGAAAGAAGACAGTATTAAAGGAGGTAATGAAGAAAATGTGTGTGTGTGAGCCTGTGTTTGCACACACGTGTGTCTGGGCAAGTGTGCATGTGTGTGCGTGTGTGTGTCTGGGGTGGGGGGGTGTCTGTTGGCAAACCAGCCAGGGTCTTTTACTTAATGTTGTTCAGTATTTTGTTTATTTTGGGGGCGGCCCACACCTCCTGAGGACCGGGCAGAGTGCCTCTCTGGTCTCCCAGGACACACCAAGCCTGGGGAGAAAGGGGCCAGGGGTTGAGGGAGGGGAAACGGGAGGAAGAGGGGCAGAGAGCCGGCAAGGACAGGCAAAGACAGGCAAGGAGACACCCAGAGGGCAGGAAAGGCACCACGGGAAGAAGGGGACCGGCAGGAGAAGAGAAGAGAAGAAGCTGAGTGACCCAGAAAACACCAGTGGCTTTGCCTCCAGTGCACCACCTGGTCCCTGCCCCTCCTGTGCTGAGTCCTCCAGACCTGGGCCCCAGAAGCCGTGTCCATCTGTGTGACAGCCAGGCCCCCTGCCCACCTGCTGACCCCACACCCTCCCTATCCCTCCCTCACCCCCCTTTCTATCCGGGCCACCCACACCTCTGAGGCCGGCGGCAGGACTTCCCCTCCTCCCCATCTGCTCCCCACTGACATGACGGGGCTTTCATTGCCTGCTCATTAGTCACCGAGACATTCCCCCAGGACCCCCCAACTCCTCTTGCTGCTTCAGTAGGGCCGGCAGGGTCCCAGCCTCCCACGGGTCCCTGCGTGCACTGAACTGTTTCGTGGTAACCTTGTTAGATGCAGGGGAGCCGCTGGCCGAGGGACTTGAGTGAGGGGCCAGTGGCCCTTGCGGCGGGGGGCCCCTCAGAGGCCCCTGAAGTGTGTGTGAGGGGCTGTGGGCAGGCGGCCCCCCACCGTGAGCAGCCCACTTTAGGCGGCTAACGCCCCTTCATAATATTATCCCTGTTGAGTCCATAAAAGCCCCCTTTGGCGTTACAGCATTTGAGAGACTATTAAATTTTAAGGCCTTGGACCTCCAGGGAGGAGGCACGTTGACATGGGTGTTTTGCCGGCTCTGGGTTTATGCGCGTCAGAGGGGAGACTGACTGGGCCGAGGAGGAGGGCGAAGGCCTCGGAGAGGCCTCAGGGGCAGGGCAGAGGGTTGGGAGCCAGTCCAGGGCCCAAGATCTCTCTCTGTGTCCCGGTCAGTGGCTCTCAAAATTTTGAGGACTGTAGGAGTGGCTTTCAGGGGGTGGGGATGGCGGAGCAGGGAGAAGGGCTCCTCCCTGTGAGATGAGGAAGGTGGGGGGCTCTGGGCCTCTGGGTTCTAAGGCACAGCACACTGTCCCCCATGGTCCCTGTCAGCTGGTGCCCCCTGAGGACAGCCCCATTCTCTGGCCTCCTTGGCAGGTGTCTACCATGGGGGGTGTGGCAGCTGCCTCCCCTCCAGGCTTTCTTGCCACCCCAATTCTAGAGGCTGGGGCTTTGGGGGGACACCCTCCCCACCTCTCTTGTGCCCCTCAGGCCAGCTCTAGCAGAGCAGCCAGAGCCCCAGCAGAGGCAGTCTGGGCTGGTGGAGATGCCCTGTCTGGGAGGAGAAAATCTGTTAGACCCAGGCCCTGCCACTTAGGAGATGTGTCACCTTGGGCCTGTGCTTTGGGCCTCACTTTTCTTAGCTATGACCTGAGGGAGTTGGACTAGATAATTCCTAAATTTGCATCAAATCTCAGAGTCTAATTTCATTACTTGGTGAGAGAAGGAGTGAATATTAGGTTCAAGTGAAAACGCAGCGCATTTACAATAACTGCTAAGCTATCGGGCGCTCACTCTGTGCAGGGGATTTGACACGTTCTCGCATCACAGCAACCCTCTGATGTAGTGATCGTCCGTCCCCACTTTGCCAGTGAGGAAATCGAGGTACAGGGAGATGACGTGCTGGTGCAGGGCTCACCGGCTCCAGGGCCTGTTGCTTTGTACTCTTTGGTCCATTGCATGGCCCTGACCACCTGTTCACCTGTCATGTGCCAGCATTGTGCAGGAGGACTCAGGTTACGCATGGCAGGAAAGGTACACCCCGGTCCCCTAGTTCTCAATACCGAGGTGCATGTTCTCGTTGTCCACCCCTCTAAGCCTCACTTTTCTCCCCTGCATGTAGGAAAATACCGGTGGTATCCGCCTCGTTGGCTGCTCTAGGAGGAGTAATGAAGAACTGGCATACAGAGCACTTAGCACAGAGCTAGCCCAGGTGGAGTGTTCCTTACATGTTAGTCACTGCTGTCATTGTCACTGCCATCCTCATCGATTACAAGATCCCTGCTTCAGCCAGCTCAGGAGGAAAGTCGCCCAGAGAGAGGCCATCCACATAAGGGAGTCAGTGCAATGTGGTCTGGAGGTGAAAGAAGGCCAGCTGTCCCCAACTCTCCACCTGCCTCCCTTTGCCTAAGGCCTGGGCTTTGGAGATGATAGTGAAAACAGCACCTCCCGTTTGCAGAGCACTCTCTTTAGCATTTCAATTCAATTCTACAAATATTTACTGTGTGCTGACCGTGTGAGGAGCCTTCACATCGATTACCTTCTCCTAACTGTCACCCCCCCTCCCCTTGGCCCCAGCACACACATCACTCGCACACCCCCATGCCCTGCTGGCATGCAAATGTGAGCACCCGCACATATGCACACACACGCGCAGGCACGCACCAGGCTGCTGCTGGCTCTCCCACCGCTTGGGACTTGGGTGAGTCCACCTGGAAGTCTAAGCCTCCGGGTGGGCTGGGACCTGGTTCTGATGAGTCGTAGATAGGCCCTGAGCTGGGTGATTAGCACGTGGGCTTGGGAGTCAGCCAGCCCCAGCTCAAGTTCCTGCTCTGCGACACAGTGGTTCTGCGTCGCTGGAGAGTTACTGAAACTTTTTGTGTCTCAGCTTCTTTATCTGTGAAATGGGGATGATGAGAATAGCCACCTGACAGAGTCACTGTAAGGACTGAACAGGACAACACACCCGGCGCGGTGTCTGGTCTGCCACTGGCGAGGGGCTGATGATGTATGCGGAGGGTGTGTGGGACTGGTGTCCTGCAGGGACGATTCCCCATGTGATGACGTTTGAGCGTCACTGTGAGGGATCCCAGCTAAAATACATTTTCCTCATCACTCTGTGATCAGTGTCAGCATCAGTCCCTTGTGTTCATGTATTTGTCCCTTATTTAATTATCCCTGGAATTCAATAGCTTTTCATCTTCATGTGAATGAGTTTAGCAGGTCCCTTACAATTTGACTGTAGTTAGGGGTCGGTTCCTCCCACCCATTCTTCAGGAAATATTTATTGATCACTTCCTACGTGCTGGGGACCAAAGACACAAGGGTGATTGAGAGGCAGGACCTTCTCCCCAGAACCCCCTGTCCAGAAGGGGACCCATACCAGGGCCACCAGTCAGAAGAGCTGTGATGGGGATGGGCCCAGGAGTTGAGGGGGCCCAGGAGAGGGGTCTGGGAAGGCTCTACCTGCACATGGGGGGTACCGCGCCTCGGAAGGTGACTTGGAGTGAGTGCTCAGGCTCACTGGAGAGGTGATGGGGGCTTTCTGGGCTGAAGGCGGGGGCATGGGGGTGGGTTTTGGTTTTGCAGACAGGGCAATGCTGATGGGGGGTGCAGGGAGGCAGGGCATGGCCATGTGGAGGACAAACTGTACCTAGTCCGAGGTTTTTCTAGAGCCTTCTGCTAACCTGCCTTTGTGGTTCCTCCACTGCCAGTGTTCTGTCCATCCTGGAATAGATCGCGTGTCTGCTGCTAGGACCAGACAAAGCAGCTAGCTTCTCTTTAGGGGACTGGCTTTATTGAAAAACTTGTCTCTCCTAAACCTGAGAATCATGTTCAGGCCTTGCTGTGCTATGGGAAAGGGCAGATGGACATCAGATGATGTGTTTCCTCCCAGCTCACCTGGTGCACACTCTCACCTCAGGGTGAAACAGCATTGCTCTCTTTTTCTGCCATTTGGGTACTTTTGAGTAAATGCCCATGTGCTGTGACTCCCCTTCGACACCGTTGTGCCGCCCTCACCAGTTGGCGTGGCTCCTCCCCTGTGCTGTGGGAGCGATGTCCCTGCAGCCAACCGGCGTGGCATCCCCTTTATTTCACTGAGGCTCAGAGAGGGTCTGGGAGTTTGGGGTAAGTGGCAGAGCTGGGGCTTCATTCCAGGGTTTCTGCTTCCGTGCCCAGTTCCTCGCCTGCCCTCCTGTGTTTACCACCGGGGTACCGCACCTCAGCCCCGGGACCCGGAGGAGTCAGGGCCGGGCTTCACAGGAGGGTGAGTTCAGAACTCTACTCTGGGCCATTCCCACTCTGGGTCACTTGCTTCCACTGTTCCAGTTTGCCCCAGAGTCTGACACTTCCTTTAAAAATAATATTCTTATCAATGTGTAATACACATATAGACATGTGGATAAATCGTAAGTATAGAGCTTGATGAGTTTTCCCAAAGTAAACACACCCATGTGACCAACATTCAGATGAAGAAACAGAACATTTCTTAGCACCTTGCAATGTTGCATCCTTCCCCCTGCCGGCCCCTGCCCCCACAGTCCACCAAAGTAACCAGGATACTAGCTTCTGACACCATAGATTTGTTTTGCCTTTTTTTGAGTTTCATATATGTATGAAAGTATGTAAACTTTTTGAGTTGGGGTTCTTTCACTGGCTATCATGTTTGTGAGAATCATTTACGTTGTTACATGTAGGAATAGCACATTCTTTCTCATCACTTTGTAGTATTCCATTGTGTGAGTATGCCTCAATCTATTTCTGTCTTCTACTGTTGAGTTTTCCAGATTGTGCTATGACGGATAATGTTGTGATGAACATTTGCCGATGCATAGAATTTATGGCTCATAGAGTATGCACATGTTCACTTTTAGCAGATAATGCCAAACAAGTCTCCGTAATTGTTGAACCCACGTGTACTCCCACCTGCATGGCATTGGAGTTCCAGTTGCTCCACATCCTCGTCAACACTTGGTACTCTCTGTGTTTTTATTTCAACCACTTTGCTGGTTGTATGGCGGCATTGCACTGTAGTTTTAATTTCTGCATTTCTCTGATGACTAAAGAAATTAAATGCCTTTTCTTATGTTTATTAGCTATTTGGATGTCCTCTTTTTGTAACGTGCTCTTTTAAGTTTTTGTCCATTTTTATTGCTTTTCTTTCTCTTATTGATTTGTAAGAATTCTGTCTATATTTCTATCTCTATCCACCTGTCTGTCTACCCTCTATCTATCTTTCTCCTGGCTGTGAGTCAGTGGATATGTATTTTACAAACATCTTTTCCTATCCTGTGCTTGTCTTTTCACTCCCTTTAAGATGCCTTTTGATGAACAGAAGTTCTTAATTGTGATGTTAGACAATTTGTCAATCTTTGCCCTTCATGCTTAAGCGCTTTTTATGTTCTTTTTAAGAAAACTTTGCCAACCCCAAAGTCATGATGATTCTAGAAACTTTCTTGCCCTGTTGCTCACATGTGGAGTTGATTGTTGTGTACGCTGTGAGGCAGGGGCCAACGTTCTTTTTTAAAATATAGGCTGGCACCATCTTGACCTCTGACCCCATCCACTCCCAAGGGAAGACCTACCTTAATCAAGAAGGGCTTTTGTGTCCAAACGTGTCCTTTGCCAGCTAAGTTCAGGCACAGCCCTCTAGGCGTCAAAGTAGGGCCCAGGCCAAACTCTCAGTGTGGGAGGTCCTGAAATGTGCGTGGCCCCCCTACTGCAGGGAAGTGGCCTGGCAGATGAGGGAAATGGGCGTGGAGGGATGAAGCACTGTCCCATCTTTCAGCTAGAAACTGAACTCCTGTGACAGGATTTAAAGATGTCTGCAGAGGCTGGGAGTGGTGGGTCACGCCTGTAATCCTAGCACTCTGGGAGGCTGAGGCAGGAGGATCACTTGAAGTTAGGAGTTCGAGACCAGTCTGAGCAAGAGTGAAACCCTGTCTCTACCAAAAATAGAAAAAATTAGCCGGGAAACTAAAAATAGAAACAAAAAATTAGCCAGGCGCAGAGGTGAGCACCTGTAGCTCCAGCTATTCAGGGGGCTGAGGGAGGAGGATCCCTTGAGCCCAGGAGTTTGAGGTTGCTGTGAGCTAGGTTGATGCCACAGCACTCTACCTGGGGTGACAGAGCAAGACTCTGTCTCAAAAAAAAATTATAGGATCGAGGTATGAATACATGGCGAGTGCCAGGCGCACTGTCTGGAGAGTGGGAGCGGACGCGCTTGGGACTCTGACTCGGGGGGATGGGCGGGACAGGGACAATGTATATGATCTGAACTTATGTACCCCCATGATGAGCTGAAATAAAAAAATATATATTAAAAAAAAAAATTATATATATATATATATATATATCTTTTTTTTTTTTTTTTTTTTTTGTTGAGACACTGTCTCACTCTGTTGCCCGGGCTAGAGTGAGTGCTGTGGTGTTAGCCTAGCTCACAGCAACCTCAAACTCCTGGGCTTAAGCGATCCTACTGCCTCAGCCTCCCGAGTAGCTGGGACTACAGACATGTGCCACCATGCCCGGCTAAATTTTTTTTTTTGTATATATATTTTTAGTTGGCCAGATAATTTGTTTCTATTTTTAGTAGAGACGGGGTCTCACTCTTGCTCAGGCTGGTCTCGAACTCCTGACCTCGAGCGATCCACCCGCCTCGGCCTCCCAGAGTGCTAGGATTACAGGTGTGAGCCACCGCGCCCGGCCTATACATATATCTTAAAAAAAAAATAAAAATGTCTATGGAGTCATGACTCCAGTGTTCCAGTTCAGAACCTTGGGACTGCCTGCTCTTCCCACATTTATTCACTCAACAAATGTTTTCTTACTATATTGTTCACTGGTCACTGATGGTACAGCAGTAAACAAAACGGACGAGAAATCCCACCCTTAGGGGCCTCACATTCCCATGGAGGGAGAAGGCGATTAGAGCACAGCCAACCCTCGGAGATGTTGTGGGCTCCGTTCCAGGGCACCACGATAAAGTGAATATCACACTAAAGCAAGCCACATACATTTTTCAGTTCCCAGTGCATATACAAGTTATGTACACTGTGCTGTAGTCTATTCCGTGCTCAATGCTATTGTGTCTAAAAAGCAATCTACATACCTTAATTTAAAAATACTTAATTGCTGGCAGAGCTAAGGGTCATCTGAGCCTTCAGCAAGTTGTAATCTCTTTGCTGGTGGAGGGTCCTGCCCTGATGTTGATGGTGCTGACTGATCAGGGTGGTGGTGGCGGAGGGTCAGGATGGCTGTGGCAATTCTTAAATTAAGAAAACCATGAAATTTGCCACATTGGTTGACGCTTTCACAAAAGATTTCTCTGTAGCATGTGATGCTGTTTGACAGCATTTTATACTCAGTAGATCTTTAAAAGTTGGAGTCAATCCTCTCAAACCCTGCCGCTGCTTTATCAACTACGTTTTTGTAATATTCTAAATCCTTTGTTGTCATTTCAACAATGTTCACAGCATCCTCACCAGTAATGCATTCCATCTCCAGAAACAACTTTCTTTGCTCATCCATAAGAAGCAACTCTTCATCCACTGAAGTTTTATCATGAGATTTCAGCAATTCAGTCACATCTTCAGGCTCCACTTTTAATTCTAGTTCTCTTGCTATTTCCACCACATCTGCAGTTCCTTCTTCCCCTGAAGTCTTGAACCTCTTAAGTTATAACCAGGGTTGGAATTAACCTCTACCAAACTCCTATTAATGTTGATATTTTGACTCCTTTAATAATACATCATGAATGTTCTTAATGGCATCTAGAATGGTGAATCCTTTCCAGGAGGTTTTCAATTTATTTTGCCCAGATCCATCAGAGGAATCACTATCTATAGCAGCTATAGCCTTATGAAATATATTTCTTAAATAATAAAACTTGAAAGTCAAAATGACTATTTGATCTATAGGCTGCAGAATGGATGTTGTGTTAGCAAGGATGAAAATAACATTCATCTCCTTGTGCATCTCCATCAGAGTTCTTGGGTGACCAGGTGTATTGCAATGAGCAGTGATATTTTGAAAGGCATCTTGTTTTTGTGAGCAGTAGGTCTCAACAGTGGGCTTAAAATATTCAGTAAACTATGCTGTAAACAGATGTGCTATCACCTAGGCTTTGTTGTTCCATTTATAGAGCATAGGCAGAGTAGATTTAGCATAATTCTTAAGGACCCTAGGATTTTTGGAAAGGCAAATGATCATTGGCTTCAACTTAAAGTCACCAGCTGTGTTAGCCCCTAACAAGAAAGTCAGCTTGTCCTTTGAAGCTTTGAGACCAGTCACCGACTTCTCCCCTCTAGCTATGAAAGTCTTAGATGGCATCTTTCAATAGATTTACCATCTACCTTGAAAGTCTGTTGTTTAGTGTGGCCACCTTCATCAATGATCTTAGCTAGATCTTCTGGATAACTTGCTACATGCAGCTTCTCCATCAGCACTTGCTGCTTCACCTTGCACTTTTATGTTATGGAGATGGCTTCTTTCATTAAACCCCATGACCCAACCTCTGCTAGCTTCATGCTTTTCTTCTGCAACTTCCTCACCTCTCTCAGCCTTCATAGAATTGTTGAGAGTTTAGGCCTTGCTTTGAATTAGGATTTGGCTTAAGGGAGTGTTGTGGCTGGTTTGATCTTCTGTCCAGACCACCAAAATTTTCTCCATGTCAGCAATAAGGCTGTTTAGCTTTCTTATCATTTGTGTGTTCACTGGAGTAGCACTTTTAATTTCCTTCAAGAACTTTTCCTTTGCATTCACAGCTTGATTAACTAGCTGGCACAAGAGGCCTAGCTTTTGGCCTGTCTCTGCTTTCAACATGTTTTCCTCACTAAGCTTAATCATTTCAGTTTTTAATTTAAGTGAGAGGCCCATGCCTGTAGTCCCAGTTACTTGGGAGGCTAAGGTGAGAGGATTGCTTGAACCCAGGAATTCGAGGCTGCAGTGAGCTATGATTGTGCCACTGTACTCCAGCCTGGGCAACAGAGCAAGATCCCATCTCTAAAAATAAATAAAGTGAGAGTTATGTGACTCTTCCTTTAACTTGAACACTTAGAGGCCAATATAGGGTTATTAACTGGTCTAATTTCAATATTTTTGTGTCTCAGGGAATAGGGAGGCCCAGGAGGGGGAGAGAGATGCGGAAATAGCCAGTCAGTGGAGCAGTCAGAACACACACATTTATCGATTAAGTTTGCCATATCATATGGGCACAGTTCATGGTGCCCCAAAATGATTACAATAGTAACATCAAAGATCACTGATCACAGACCACCATAACAGATATAATAATGAAAGTTTGAAATATTGTGAGAACTACCAAATGTGACACAGAGACATGAGGTGAACACGTTGTTGGAAAAATGTCACCAACAGACTTGATGCAGGTTTGCCACAAACATTTGATTTGTAAAAAACACAGTATCTGTGAAGTGCAATAAAGCAAAGCCCAATAAAACGAGGTATGCCTGTAGAAATAAGTAAAATGCATAAAGAAAAGTATGAAAGAAGTTGATAACTGCTATGGAGAAAAATAAAGCAGATAAAAGGAATAGCAAATACTGGGTGGTTAATTTTCAGTTGGATGGTCAGGGCAGGGAGACATTATTGAGAAGGTGACATTTGAGCAAAGACCTGAGGAGCCCTGCACATATCTCAGGGGAAGAGCATCTCTAAGGAACAGCAAATACAAGATCCCAGAGGTAGGGAAGAGTTGCACAGGTGATGGAGTTGTTGAGACGACAAACAGGTATTGGTGAAGCAACTTGTGGAAGCCACTACTGCTCCTGGGCTAGAGAGACAAAAGGAGGAAGTGGTGTTTTGGGAACTCAGGGATGGGGGTCACCCAGCAGAAGCTGTGACCATGCAGGCTTGCGGGCCAGGAACTGGAGCCCTGGACGAGATGTGCCTGGAGATGCTGCAAGGCGTGGAAGTACAGCAAGTCACAAACCAGCAAATCACATGATCCCTCCATGGTTTACAACAACAAGCCCTTGGTCATATGACTTGCCTTGGCCAAGGGCATGTCAATGGCCAGAGCACGGGATTAAAAATGTTTGTGCTCTTTGGCTTGGTCCCTTGAGCCCCTGGGATTGCCACACTGGCTCAAGGAGAATGCAGAGCAGTCTGTGAGCCAGAAGACAAAGGCTTGTTGTTGTAAACCGTGGTGTTCATGTGACTTGCTGATTTGGGATTCGCTTTTCTCCTGCTCCCTCCCTCCGATCCCCTGCCAGCACCTTCTGTTGGTTAAACTTGGCCAGCAGCCAGCTGATGCCTACAGGAGCAGCCCCCTGAGAAACAGAGCAGGGCAGGAGAAGGGAGAATTGGATCTGCAAATGGACCTTCCAACAATGAGATACCTCTGGACACTCACTGGAATGGCTAAAATGAAAAAGAATGATCATACCAAATGTTGGCAAGAACAGGGAGAAACTAGAACTCTCTTACACTACTGACTGTGTGTAGGGTAGTAAAACCACTTTAGGAAACTATTTGGAAGTTTCTAATAAAGTTGAATACACACCTAACCTATAACTGAACAATTCTACTCCTGAGGATATACCCAAAGAGAAACGAGAACACATGAGGTCTATCCAGAAAGTATCCAGCCATCGTTAATATAACGAGAATAGTTTGCACGACATCCATGTAACTTGGCAGCCAGGGAGAGTGGACCGGGATGCACGTGTGTGAACAGTGACAACTTCACTGTACTAGTCAGTGGGGCACTAGACGCTGTTGAGTGGCCATGTGTACTGTGTGGCTGTGGCATTCAAAATGACTGAGTAGAGCAACGAATCTGCAACAAATTTTGCGTTAAGCTCAAATATTCCTCCTCAGAAACTATTTGGATGATTCAGAAGGCTTTCCGTGATGATGCAACAAGTGCAGCATAAATAAAAGTGTGGCACAAATGCTTCATAGATGGTCAAGAATCTGTTGAAAGTGGTCCACGTTCTGGAAGGCCTGCAACAAGCAGAACACCTGAGAATGTTGAACGTGTACAGGTTAGGTTAAGACACGCCGGGAGAACTGTGTGAGGTCCCAAGGTGCTTACTTTGAAGGGGACTGAGGCGTCATTGTCCTGTGTACAATGTTTTTTATACCTTGTATCTTCTTCAATAAATGTCTATTTTTCATATAAATGGCTGGATACTTTCTGGACAGATCTTGTATGTCCATGAAACGGCTTGTACTAGAATGTTCACAGCAGCAATGTCAGGAAAGTCAAAAGACTGGAAACAGCCCCAAGTGTCCACCAACAGGAAAATGGATTAGAGTGTGGTAAATTCATACATCACAATAAAAATAATTACTGCTACATGCAATGACATGGGTACATTTCCAAGACGTTGTGCAGAGCGAAATAAGCCAGACACGAAAGAGAACATGTTGTGTGATTCCATTTTTGTCAAGTACGAAGACAGGCAAAACTAACCTGCAGTGATAAGGGGTCCGAAAAATGTTTCCCCAGGGGAAGGAGGGCTGACTGGTAAGTGGAAAGAGGGAAGCTTTCTGGAATTATGGGAATGTTTGCTGCTTCTGTGCGGTGTCCATAACACAGATGCATTTAGCAAAACTCATCCAACTCTACATCAGATCTGTGCAGTTTTTTTAATTTATGGAAATTACACCTCAATAAAGGAAGAAAATGCAAAAACAAACCAAAAAGTCTTAGGGCTCTGTCTCCACTTCCTCTGCTATCAGCCTAGCTGAGGCCTCCTGGCAGGGCGGGGACTGCCGTTTCATTTCTCAGCTGTCAGCGATCTGCAGTGGCCTCCCCTGGCTCTCCCTGTCCTGCACACAACAGCAGCTACCAGGGAGAGCAAGGAGCTCTGGACTTGGAGCCCAAGGATCCCGGATTAAATCTCAGCTCCATCTCTTTCCAGCTGTGTCACTTGGGTGAGCCACACGGGCTCTCTGCGTCTCCTCTCCTCACCTGAGAAATGGGATCACAACACCTCCTTCAGAGATTGCTGGGAGGATGAAAATGGGATGGTGTCTGTGACAGGGCTTGAGAAACAGGAATCCAGCAACCGCAGGGTTCATACCACCCAACTGCTCAGGAACCTTCCATGGCTACCGCACAGCAGCTGAGGGAAAGTGTACGACTGGCCCCAGTTCCTCACCCCAGTGATAGGATTCTATGTCCACACCCTGTGCCACGTGGCTGTACTTTCCCACCACACGAATCGTGGGCTTGGTCATGCGACATGCTTTGGCCACTGGCACGTCCATGGATGTGACCGGAGCACAGTATTAAAAATGTCTGGGCTCCTGTGATTACCATGCTGGCTCAAGGACAATGTGGAGCAGCCTTGAGCCCAACCCAAAGCCTGCAAGTGCGAAGACAAAGAATTGTTGTAAACCATGGAGTGTTCACGTGATCTGCTGGGCAGCACGACTGTGGCAATAGCTGACTAATACAGCCTCAAGGTCGTCTCTAAGCAAGTCTCCATCTACCTGCCTCTCCAGCCCCACTTACAAAAACTCAATTCCAGTCAAACCAGTCCATTCAACATCCCACAAAACCTAGCATTCTCCCACTTGCCCAACTTAATGTGTGGTTTGCCCTCCCTATCCTTCGTACTGAATGCCGAAGTGCTTCTGCCTTCACTCAACCTATATCAGCCATACCTATCCTTCAAAAGGCAATCGAGGTACCACCTCCCCTTGGAAGCCTTCCTTGACTGCCCACCCCCTGACCCCAGCGCAAGCTCCCTCTGCTGAGCTCTTGGTGGCCCTGCAGGTCTTTGCCGCTCATGGGACGCTGAGCACACTCTGACCAGGATCACTATTGGCTTAATCTTTCCAAAAGCAGAGCGATATCCTTCATCTGTCTGTGGTTTGGGAGTCTTCTCTTGAGCTTGGAAATGGTGCTTGGGAAATACCTGGTGAATGAGAAAAATGAATGAACAAGAAAACAAATCAGTGATAGCTTCTGTGTAACTTACTACAGCACACACAACCTTCTTGGAATTGTAATTTGCGAGTCTAGCTTCAGGCTCTATCTAGAAGGCATGATTGGAATGGAGAAAGAGGCAGGGACCATGACCCACCCAGCAAGAGAGGGGACATATCTGCCTCATGGGGCCACAGGGAAGAGAAGGGTGACAGCCCTGACTCTATACTTATCCCTTCCCTGTCCCTATCCCACTCCTTTTCCTATCCCTATCTCTGTCTCACTGAATGGCTATAACGACTTCCTGACTCTAAACTATCAACCACACAACCAGAATCGAGATTGTGTCCTACTTATCTTGGTTTTCACCTTAGTGTGGGTGCCAGTGCTTTGCATACAGTAGGTGCTCCATGAATGTTTCACGTCGGAAGGAATAATATGCTCTTTTAAAGTTTGATTGGAAAAATATTTTAAATTCAGCAGTTTGGGGTCTAGTCTCCCTGAGTTCGGAAACATTTAAAAACTCCAACACCAACTATTTTGGGTTTAGGGTGATGATGGCAGAGACCAGTGTCCTTTAGAAAGTTAAGGGGCCAGTTGGCAGATCTCTGCTATTTGAGGGGCCTTCCGAGTGGGCAAGGGGGCTTCCATTAGAAAGTTCCTCTTCAGAAATTCCCCCCGCACTCACACATCCACCTAATGACAAAAACTCTGGGGTTAGAAAGCCTCTCTTTTAAAACTCAGACACTCCTCTGAGCAGATGCTAACACCCAACCAAATGCTAAAGAACATGGTTGGGTGACATTACAGGTGATAGGCAGAGGGGAGGGGCCTTTGTTCAAGGTCAAGCTTCGAGAGCTAGACTGGTGACAGAGTGGGAGCTCAAATCCAGGTCCACAGAAGGGCCAGAAAAGGGACAGTTAAAGGGGGTAGGTTACAGGCAAATGTTTTTCATCCTGCGCTTTTATCTAAGACCCTGGGACATAGGCCCAGATACAGAGGGGTGAATGAACTCCAGGCTCCCTGTAGATTCCTACACCTGGGTCCATACTCCCTCAGGCAGCGGGAAGGCATAGGTGCAGGTCATCTTAGGTGGGAGAGACCTGTTTCCAAGGCCTGGCTGAGAATGTCCCTTAGGGTGGGGAGGAGTGAGGCACCTGGAAGGGAGTCCAGGAGAGGAATGCAGGGAGGTGGGGCCTGAGAAAGACAGTCTAGGGATCACAGTGCCTCCATCCCATTCTCTGGGTGTAGGTGGTGCAGAGCCAGGGGTCTGGGGCTAAGCCTTCAGCATGGGATGGAACTGGGCAGGGGTAAAGGAGGAGGACGCAAGTGAATTAAGGAGTCATCACTCCTAGGGAGTGACTCCAGTGCTCTGAGGGGCCACCTGAGCCCCACATCTTCAGGATTTATGGAGTTGCAATGCCTCCTCGGGGCCTTGCCTCCTAACTCAAGTCACAGGATTATTTATTCCTGCTAGTGTCAGCTGAGAGGGCTGAAATGAACGCCAGCTCACCCAGAACACACACGGTGGGGACAGGGCAAGAGTGCAGTGTGTCTCTACAGACAGACAGACAGACAGGCACACGCACACACAGAGGCCAGAATTAGCCCATAACTCATCCATCTCAGCCACAATACTGGTCTGCAAGCCCCAAGCTACACCCAAACGCCCAGTCCTGACAGCGTCTAGGGAATTGCAGAGGTTATTTTAAGGTTGTTTCCACATCCTTATCTCCCCCGCCTCCATCCAACAAACAGTCAGACAGAAAAACAAACAGGCCAGCAGAGGCCTGGGCTGTTCACACGCAGAGGCAGACCCCCTGTGCCCTTCCCCCACCCCGCACTCCTCCCGACCAAATTCCTCCAGGCCAGGCCCCTGTGGCCTGGGTTCCTCTCCTCTGCAGGGGATAACTCTGCTGAACACTCTGAAAAGCTGTTTCCCCCAATTGCTTCTTTCTCCCCTGTTTTCTGAGCATTTACTGGCAGGGCCTTGGATCGCATGGGATAGGGCACTTGCTGGCCAAGTGAGTCCCAGCACTTCCTGGCCGAGCCCACCATGCTGGCCGTTCAGGTCCGAGATCCCAAGTGGACTGTTTGTTTTTGCTGCAGGGTAATTTCTGACCTCTGTGTGAGACCCTCCAAGAAACACTCAACTTTGCTTTCTGCAGAGAAGGAAGCGTTACAAATAGTAGGACAAGCAAAAGCCGGATATAAGGGGTCCACAAGGGGAGGGGCCTCTGTGTGGGCCAAGGCCTGTTTTGGCGTGTGTGTGTGTGTGTGTGTGTGTGTGTGTGTGTGTGTGTGTGTGTGGCGGGGGCAGGGGAACTCGTGGAAAGAATTGTAAGACACGCAGCAGATGTTTGCTGGGGGTTACCCTAGGCCAGCACCACTCTAGGCACTGCAGAGTGACAGGTAAACCTGACAGCCCAGGCTGGTGCTGAGGAGCTTAAATTCTAGGTGGGGGAGAGAAGGAAGCCTGGCGTGGCTGCAGCCTGGTGAGAAGGGGAGAGGTAAGTGAGACTGCGGATGGAGAGGCACAGCCCAGGGCACGGTGGGCCTCATAGGCTCTGAGCAGTTCAGATTTTACTGTAACAAAATGGAAAGGGCAGGGGAGAGGGTCCCTCCCTAGGCAGGGCCCAGAGTCCACAATTTTGCTGAGAAAGAAACGAAACACCTGAAACACACGGAGGTCTGCCATGAGCTGGGTTCTCTGTGAGGGAGGCACCGCCCCACTTACGGGGTGGGAGGCCGGTTCTCCCTGCCAGTTTCAACCAAGGGCTGGAAGGCAGCTTGCAGGCCTGGTGCGGGCTTCCCCCTCCTCCTTCCCCTCCCCTCCTATTCCTCTCCATTCACCAACTCCTCCTCCCCACTTCCTGCCTCCCCACCCCGCCCTCTGCTTCCTACTTTCTCTCCACACTCCCCATCTGGCCTTCCAGGTGCCAAGCAGCCTTTGCTTCCCCATCTGACTTAGGTCAGGGCCTCAAGGGCTCTAGATCTGGGCTTTGGGCTCCTTGGACAGCCAACACAGCAAAGGCAGCCGAGGGCTCAATCCAGACAGGACCCCAAACCTTACAGGCCCTGGTCAGAGGGGAGGGGCAGAGCCCTTTCCCCCATCTGGCAGCCCCTGCACCTCTGCCTAGCCCACCCTGTCTATCTCTCCTTATCCCATCACTTCAGGCTGCAGCTCCTCCTCCCTTACGCCCAGTGCAGACTGGGCATTCTTAGGACAGACGTCTGAGTGGGACCCATTAGACAATCAATCAGTCGATCGACCAGCAAGACAGGGACAAAGCTCCAGTTCAGATGTTCACTAACTTGGAGAATTTGTGGATGTTTAATCAAAATGGAAGAACTCTGCATTGCTCTGGGAGAAAAAAGTGTCCTTCCAGTAAGGATTTGGTGGCTTTGGTGTTTTTCTGTGGGGCAGGGGCAGGAGGCAGCCTCTTGTAGCTTAATCATCTGGGGTAGGCGCTGGTGAATGAGTGGGAAGTTGGGGAGTCTCTGTCTTCCTCTGGTCCCTAACTCTTCTTCCAACCCAAATGGTGGGGGGAGGGGAAGAGGTGCCCGCCGCAGCCTAGGCCTTAAGAGTTGGCAGCTTGGGCTCTGCCTGGCACCTCGAAGACCCCTGAGAACCCTACCCCACTTCTGCGATTCCACCCCTCTGCCTCTCTCCTCCCTGCATTCTCTGAGCCTCCACTGCAGCTTCCCACGGCATCCGCGTGGGCTAGAGCGGGAGGGGACAGTGAGGTCATCGAAGTCCAACACTGGCCAGCGTTTGAAGGCAGAGCAGGGACTCCGGTGTCCCAGGACTCCACCTTGTGCCTTTCTTGGATCCACACCGGAGCCGACAACCCCCGCTCTCCTGCACAAAGCTGGCGGCAGCACCTCAATAAAAGCGCTCCCCAAAAGCCCCGTGGGGTTTCCATCCGGCCCCTCAGCTTCGGCCCGCCCAGCCGCCCATTCATCCCGACCACGGCCGGGCATCCAGCCCCTCCTTCCTCCTCCCCTCTGCCCTCTCCTCTCCTTCTCCCTGCGCAGAAGCGCGCGGTTCGCGTTTTTTCCGACAGCCCGGCGATCTGGCGGAGTGACTAATCACCCAGGTTGAGCAACTAGAGGGCTCTGGCGCCCGGGAGACTGCGGGTCGTTCCCCTTCGCGCTGTCCCCTTCCCGGGCCTTGAACTCCCCCGGCCCCGCGCCGACCCCGCTAGCTGCCGCCGTCCCGCCCCGCTTCGCTCTGGCTCCCGGCTCCCAGCGCTCCTACACCAGCCAGGGCACACGCGGCCCAGCCCTGCGTGTCCCCCAGGACGCGGGCGGCGCGTGGCGCTCGGGAGCCCCCAGAGTCTCCAGGGAAGGAAAGGCAGGCACCTCCGCTTGCCAAGTTCGGGAAGGGAACTTGTGGGGAGAGGGCCGCCCCGAGAAGGAAGGATGCGTGAAACGCGTGGCTTTGACCCCGTCGGAGCGCGTCTTTGCGCTTACTGGATGGTCGGGTGCGTTTGAGGAGTGCGGGCTGCATCTCCTGCCGGAGCTGAGGATGCCGAGAGGCACTTACTCCAGAAACGCGCGCCCGGGCGCACACACCCTCCGCAGGCCGGCTCACTCTTGGGGTCTCACTTTTCTTTCCCCGCTTGCTCCTAATTTTGCCCTCTCCGCTGCGCTTTCTCCTGTGTCCTCCCCGCTTCCCCACCTCCCCCGCTGTCAGCGCCCGCCGCTTTGTCTGTCTGTCTCTCTGTCGCTTCCCTCTCTCTCAATGGGGGTGTTTATTTGATTGTTTCGCCAGCTCCGCGGCGGGCTCTCCTGCCGTCAAACCCTGCCATCCCCACTCTTCCTGTGTAATTTAAAGCTATAGTTAAATTATGACTTCTCCGGACCTGTTGTGGCACCTACGCCTAAGCCTAATTAAATGATCACATCCATTCTGAAGGCAGCTCTCTTCTCCCCTCCAACGTTAATTACAACATAAGAGGCTTTAATGGCCCGCCTCACCTCCAGCTCCTGGAAAGAAAGGTCAGGCGATTAATTTTCGTCATTAATCTTTTCCCAATGTGGACACTGTGCTGTCACCCGAGCCTATTAAACCCCCTTTGTCCCCCCTTCCAGCCTCCTTCGCCCCTCACCCCCTCCTCCCTGAGTGACTGCAGAGAAGGAAAATATTTAAGAATCACTTTGTCTCTCTGCTAGCCCCACCCCCAGGAGGAGACAGTTTCTCCTTGGGGGTCTTGGGGGTGGGGGGGCACCAAGTTTGTTTCTCAGCTGCTTTAGATTGCACCTCTGAAAACTGCTCGTGTCTACAATGTTATGAGTCCAGAAGTCAAGCTGGGGAGCAGAGAGGCCCGGGTGGTGGCATTCCATCACTCGGGGCTGTGGGTGGAGGGAGAGATGAGGACGGGGCTGCCACTTGTCCATCCTCTGTGTGAATTCTTACTGAAAAAACAATAAGGAATGTGTTAGTACCCAGAGTTTTATGATCTAGGAGAGACCATTTTTTCTGCAGTGGTCAGATCCCCATCACCTCCCACTGTTCCTTTATCCCTTCCTCCCTTCCTCTGTGATAATATAGATTTCTGCAGTTGCAGAGGGCTGGGCAACAGCAACGTCCTCTGGGGAAGCCAAGTTCAGACCCATGTCCTAGGAACTGGGTGTCCTCCAGCTTTGTTGATGGCCCTGGGCTCGGAGGGAGAGAGGCCGCCAGGGAGCGGCAGCAGAGTGGGCTGGCAGACAGAAAAGGCCTGACTTCCAGGGCTGAGCAGGGCAGTTGGGGGCTGGCAGATTAAGGGGGGCCTGAGACTGTGTTTCACAGGCGTCCCTAATTCTAGCAGTGGGAGGAAGAAGGAGGAGTGTGAGTAGGTTCTCTGCGGATAGCTTTTATTCCAATCCCAGAATTTATGTGATTTAAAATTGTAATCCAGAAGAGAGTCCCGGGGAAATGGAGGGACATGAGGCTTGGCCAAGAGGTGCTTAGACCTGGCAGGAGCGTGAGGGGAAGAGGTGGGAGAGTCCAAAGACAGAGGGCAGTTCCAGCCTGTCCCTGCTGTCTGTGGGCCCAGCCCTGTCCCCAGGGGCCAGGCCAGTAGGGGTGATGATTAGAAAGTGACAAAACTAGGGGTGGCCTGTGGGTTACATGGAGGGTGGGAGCCCATGCAGACAGGCCATACTCCTCCCCAGCTCACAGGCTGGAACACACATGCTATGCTCTGCTCCCTACAGTGCCTCCGGGCACATTCATACCACCTGTCCAAGGAGCCCAAGCTATACACACTCTCCGTAGCTGAGAAGCTTCACGAATCCCCCGGAGTGGACCTGCTTGGAACACAGACCCATCATATCAAGGGAAACTGGTTTAGCCATCTCCCAAACCCCAGAAACCCAGGGCTGCAGTGATTTCTGGAACGTCTGGCCCTAGGCAGAAAGAAGCTAAGTAGGAGTCCAAATGTCACTTGGGACCCTGGGACACCCCCTTTTCCAGCCAGGAGGGCAGGGCAGCTTGCCTATAGCATTTACTGATCCACTATGCCCAATGACAGAGTTGGAGAGGCCCATTGGGGAATCCAACCAAATTTGTGCGAGGCTTTCCAGTTCTGGCCTGGGGGGTTGGTGGGGGGAAGTGAGAAATCCAGTTTGGAGAGGGACTTGGAAGACCCCACCAGTGACCTGAATTGTCTTGTGCCTGGCCAGGCTGGTTATGTCCAAATCACTGGCTTTTAGAAGGAAGAAGCTTCTAGGAAACCCAAGGAGAGTTGGCCAGGACCCAGGAGGCTCAGATTCCTCTGACAGAGGCCTGCTTTCTAGGAAGGTGTCCCCTGTCCCCTCCACCTACCCAAAGCCAGGCTCCTACAGGCATCTGCCACAAGGTGGGCATCTGCGTCTTCCTGTGGCCCAGGAGCAAACCTCCCCGTCTGTAGTCGGCCCCTCCCGATGCCCCCCCAACTCCACCCCAAGGACATTGGGGACATCACGTCCACAGAGCCCTGCACAGCCGGATAATAATAATTAATAACCATTAGGAACAATAAGGAGAAGACCAGTGCCCAGTCAGCCCAATGTGCAGCCTCGGCTTTTTTCTTTCTTCCTTTTTTTTTTTTTTTACTTTAATGAAAACAATGATTTGACTTTGAAGAAAGTGACTTTTTTAAAGTGAAAGCTGGATTGAGCTCCTCATCCGCCCCCTCCCCCACATGCTGCTCCCCTTCCCTTCCGAGCTCCTCCTCCCATCTTGCCCCCCCCATTTTTCTCTCTCCCTTTTTTCTTTTTCTTTTAATACTCTGCGTTCTATCATGCAAATCCCCTTTCAAATTATGAGAGTATTAGAGCCATCAACGGTAATGTCACCGCCACAAAATGAGAGTGGGGACTTAAGCACCTAACGAACAATGAAATGTGCGAGCCCTGGGACAGGACAATTAAGAACTGGGCTTAGCCAGCCAGGGAAATTTATTGCTATCAAATCCATATTTCTATTTTCCCCCTGAACAGTAACCTATTTGAATATGATTAAAGGGTTTCATTACGGCAGAGAGAAAGGCCCGTGTCCCGCGGTTCCTTGTGAGCTCACAAACACAGGCTTGGAGCTGGGGGCCCCTGTGAGGATGTGGGTGGGGGGCAGTGGGGAAGGGAAGGTCGTGGAGGACCCAGGGGTCCAGAAATGGAACATGGTGGGGGCTGGATCCCTGTGTAGGTGGGTCTGGTGGAGGAACCAGTTGGCTAGAAATGGGGTCTGAGAGTCTCTGGTTCTCTGACTCTTTGCAGAAAGTGCCAGAAGGTTCATTAGCAGATGGGGAGACTGAGGCACTAAAAGGTTGAGCAACTTGGTGAAGGACATTCAAATTAGTGAGCAAGGGAGATCCAGGATTGGATCCAAATTCAATGCTACTTTCTCCCTCCCCTCCCCTACCTTCCCTTCCCCTCCATCCCTTTCATTTTTCCTTCCTTCCTTCCTCCCTCCCTCCCTTTCCCCTTCCTCCTCATCTCCCTCTCCTTTCCATCCTTCCCTCCCTCTTTTTTCCTTCACACTGTGTGCCCCCCCAAAGTGCTACAGAGACCCACTAGAAACGAGAGAAGCCACCCCTGCCAGAAGCCACCCCTGCCGGCGGAAGTGTACAATCTGGCTGAGGAAGTGAGCTGTAGACAGAGGGGCTGAGAATAGTTGGTGCTAGTGGCAGCTGAATGTCAGGACGGGTGGTGCCACTGCCAAGTCCTGCAGGGGCTCAAGACGGGTTGTGAGGGGCCCAGGTGGGCTGGTGAAGCTGCAGAAGGCTCTGCCGTGACACAAACGGACAGCAAAGCTTCCTTCCCCTGAAGTCCGCACATTGTCACTCTGTTCCGTGTCAGAGCCTTAACGAGATCTGCTGCTGCCGCTTCCGGCTTTGTCAGCTGCACCTAAACCACTAATGGTCGCAATCATGACACCAATAAAAATCCTCTCCTGTGCATGTGTGTATCCCTTTAGCTTATAAAGTGCTTTCACACCCCTGTTCTCAAATCCTCCAAACAACCCTTTAAAGTGCGGCAGGGCTGATTCGTGAGATTCCGAGAGGTTAAATAACTCATCCAAAGTCACACAGGTAGTAAATGACAGGGCTGGAATCTGAGCCCAGGTCACACACATGTGATTTCTGGCAGAGTGTGCAGGACTCACATACATTGGCCGGGCAGGCTGCTCCCTCCCTCCACCTCGGCAGCTCCCTCTGGCTGGAGGCCCCGAAGAAAAGAAGAGTGGCCTCGCCAGACACTCGGGCTGCGCCAGGCCGGGCAGTGGGTGGCAGACAGCAGGGAAGGGCACCCTCACATGCAGCACACACTCACGTATGATGGGGAAGATTAAGTGCCGAACTGTGTGGTGCTGAGCCGGGAGGAGGCTGAGATCATGCGGGGATGACTCCAAAGTATGGGGCCGAGACAGCAGGGTTGAGGGCAGGCAGAGCCCTGGCTCTCCAAGTGGGCCCTGGGTATGAGGGAGCCAGCAGCCAGGACAGAGACCTGGGTAGGGGTGGCCAGCTGGGTTTGAAGATCAGAGCAGGGCTGGGCCGAATGGCGTGACTAGAGTGAGGGGAGGGAAGGCAGCATTTGAGGTCAAGGCCGATGTGCTGCTCAGCTCCTCTAGCCTTCCTTGTCTTATCCTCTGATGCTTCCCTTTCTCCCTTCCTGGGACACACCCCAGTTTCATACCTGGAGCTCCCAGAGACTGCGCTGTTGTTCCCTGGGAAGCCGGGTGATGTAGTGCCAATAACGCTAGGATCTGCCCTGTGTCATCAGGGGCCCACTCTCCACCTAGAACATATGCGGGCCCGGTGCTCTTGAAACTTGGGCATCACCAGGGCAGGGACGGTGGCACATGAGCGGTTGGTCGAGGGTGGGAGAAGATCCCTTCTGATACCTTGCAGTGCCCTTCCCAGGTCTCCCTCCCCTCTTCCCCATCCATCTTGCAGTCACTTCCCCCCACTGCGCCCCCTCCCTCTGTTACACTCTTTAGCATCCACTCCTTCTTTCATTCACTCTTTCATTACTCCTGCGTCCATCTGTCCAACCAACATTCACCAAGCGCCCTCTGGGACGTACACTGCATTCTTGTTTGCAAGGAACTCAACACGTATGAGAGAAATGGGCATGCACACAGCAAAGAACAATGACCACAGGAGTGAGGGACAGATTCCAACTGGGCACGACCACCCTCTAAGGTGGGCAGGGCAGATTTTGTTCCCACTCCAGAGGTGAGAAAACTGTGGCTCAGAGAGTTCAACCGAATAACCCAGTGAGTGTGAGAAACCAAAACCTACCCATCTGACAGCAGATTTGGCCTTTCTGTCCCTACCTACCTCCTCCCAGTTTTTCCTTCCCTAAAATCATCTAGTCTCATATGCAGTCCTGGCCTCTGTTCATCTGCCCACCCAAGTGTTAGCTAAAATAATAAGCCCATGTATGGACCGACAAGAATGGGTGCTGGTCATAGCAATGGAGCAGGGTCTTGAGCCTCATTAGCGGGGTGCCGATGTTTAGTTGCTGCATCATGGGGAGGGCCAGCAGGTCCCTGGGTGTGACTAAGATGGTGGGAGGTTAGCCTTATACTAGCTAGGGACAGTGACTATTTACTAACTGGCATGGAAATTTTAACAACCAGTCTAGGCACAGTAGTACATCCACCTAGCTCCAGTGGCACATCTGTCCATCCTCCACCCAGCCACTCATCCATCCATCTGCTCATTCCCCCAAACCCCATCTGTGCACAGCCCAGCTCTCTACCCAGACCTAGTGCACTAGCATGCACTGAATGCTGTAGGGAGCATCTCTGAAGTAGACGACAAGCTTCCTTCTCTCGGGGAGCTTATGTGGAGTTGGGGAGCCAGGACAGACTCATTCAAATGTTCAACAACAGCCCAAGAGGTGTCTCAGGGCAGCACTGCAGGGGTTGCCTGGTGCCTGGTACATGCCTAAAGGGTTCAGAGCAGTCAAAGATCTTGATCATGTGTATGTGTACGCATGTCCGGGGTATGGGTAGGGAGGCTGCCAGGGTGCTAAGAGTCTTTGAGTTGGAGCTTTGAGCAAATGAGGGCAAGTCTCCAAGCTTCTGCTTGGCCCAGCCTCTTGAGGTGTCACATGCTCCTTCTCCATCCCCAGTGTCCAGGTGTGAATATTAGCTTACTGTTAGCCTGCCTACACTCAGAAACCAGAGAGCAGGGACCCAGAGACACCGTTTGCCGCCACCCTGGCCTCTCTCTGGGGCAGGCACATTGCCTCCCACAGGGAAGGAGCTGGCCTGCTGTTGGGCTCCCAGCTCTCCCCCTCTTCCTTTTCTCTCCCTCTTTTTCCTTCCTGGGGCTGTCAGTTTAATGGACAGGTGTTTAATTCCAGCCTGTCAGGCGCCTGGAAGTGCCAGCATCACTGCACATCAGTTTGTGGAGTTTGCTCTTAAGAAAGCAGTGAGAAGCTGAACTCTGCTATCTGCAGCTCAGTCCTCACTCTCTTTGTCTCCATCTCACCAGGCAGATGTGCTTGCACCTCTCTTGCTGATGTTTCCCACTGGGGCACGGGAGCTTGGGGAGCCTGGCAGAGGAGGCAAAGAGCCTTTCCAAGTGTCTCCAAGGGAGGTTGGGATCCCAAGTGCCGAGTGTCACCACTTATGTCCCTGGCACGTCCTGGGCCTGCTTTTTCACTATTGAAGTCACAGAATAGCTAAAGCATACCATTCTTGCAGCCCTGGAGCAGAGAGACAGCTGTCAGCTTCTCTAGCCAGCACAAGCTGGGGCTTCTCATTGTACCTGCTGTGTTCAGGCACAAGCCAGGAACTGCATGCTCACCTCTGGCCTGGGAAATACGTGGAGGCAGCCCTGGGGATCTGCCCACAGAGCTCTGGCAGCTTGGATGTGGGGGTTAGAGCATGGTCACAGTTCACAGTGTAATGCCACCCCCAGAAGCACCTGGTTCCTCTATGAGTTTTTGGGAGAAGGTCTCAGGGCTGGGGGCCAGAGGTCAGAAAGGAGGACCTGTCTTTGGGGGTGAGGGATAAAGCTTGAGGAATCAGGTCAGAAGTAGGGGCATCTGAGGCATATCAGCCACAGCCAGAGGACAGAGTTGGACAGCTGAGCTCAAGCAATGAAGTCACTTGAGTGGCATCTCAGAGGGGCATTGGGCTCACCCTGGCACATGGCTTCCCTCGAGTTGCTTTCCTGCCTACCCATGCCCACTTCCCTCCTGCTCGCTTATCTATTTCTTTTTGCTTTGACACCTCCTACCTGTCCCCCTCAGACCTCCACCCACCCACATACCCCAATGAGGCATCACGGTTCCTAACGAAACGGAACCACTGCCAGATGAAATATATTACTATTAAATACTTAATTCTTCTAGTGAGCAGAGAGCAGGCAGTATGAATACGATTATTAAAGAAAATTACTTTGGCTGATCAGATATTTCTGCATACTAATTTCTGACCCCTCTTCCCTCACTCCCGCTTCTCATCCCTTAGAGACCAGGACAGATAAAATTCCATCACAAATAGCTGATTACCGAGGCTTGCATTGAAAATCACATTTCCCTCTGTCTCTCTGTCCCTCTCTCCCTCTCTTTCTCTCCTTTTCTATGCTGATGTCCTTGCTTGCAGAAGGGCTGCCCCGAGATAACAGCTTCCACTGGACAACATCTAGGGAGACCCTATTCTGTTCCCTCCTTCTTCTCCTCTCCCTCCACATTTTCTCTGTTATCAGCAGACGCACCATTCCAAGCAGTTCCCTAAATGGGCAGAAGATCCTGCAAGCGCAAGCGCCCCTGCTCTCAGCTCATTAAGCCTCTCATCACAGCCTCTTGCTCCAATATTCTGTGCTTAAGGGCATGGGTGGGCTGCCCACCTACTAAGATGGCTGACTTTGCACAGAGAGGGCTGTCAGCCTCTTAAGAGAGGAACAGGAAGTGGGATCAGAAGCCCCACCCCAAAGGGGAGGGACTTCCTAACTGTTGGGAGCTTTCTGATTGGCCAAACTTTAGGCCTCTTTGTAAACAAACATCTGGCGAAATACAGAGTGAGGGAATTCATTCATTCACCTGTTAAAGTCGGCAAACATTTATGTATCTATAGATGCATATATGTATCTCCAATGTCTTAACTCAAAATTACACTTAAACTTTCTATGCTTTGGTTCTCTCATCTGCAAAATGGGCATAATAGCAGTGCCTACTTTATATGATTGTTGTGAGGAGTAATGAGTTAATATACAAAAAGCACTTAGAACACTGCCTGGCACTTAGTAAGTACCATATAAGGATTAGCTATCATTAATGTTATTGTTACTATTGTTGTTATTGCCATACACAATTTTAAAAATGTACTCTCCACTTGCTCGTGAATGACTCTTCCCAATAATTCCCCACTCAGAGAGTTTCTCCAGGCTTTTTTCCTAGGTTCTCTCTTGTCTTAACAAGTTCCACAGTACCTTCCAGATCCTCTTCTCAGTGACCCTTCCACCCCACTCTGAGCCCCCACCTCTGTTCAGGCCACTGGCACCACAGCAGCTACGAAGGTTCTGGCAATCGGGAGTAGTGAGGGGAGCGTGCTAAAAATACACCCATTCCTCATAAACCCATAAGCCTTCAATTTACCTGCTTTTATAAAAAGATGCTTCCCTAGGTGTCACCAGTGGAAGGTGTAATTACAGCCTGGGAATGTTAATTCCCTTGCTCCTGATACATGGATCACTGCTCTGTGGGGCTCCTGTCCTCCTCAGATTCATGGGAGGGGACATGGGCAGGTGGCTGGGAGGGAATCAGAGTGGGAGAAAATGCTAGGCCTGGAGGCTTGCAGGGACATGCCCTTAAATCAGGGCTGGGACCAGTGCAGGAGGTGCCCTCGCATACTTGGCTACCCACAGGAATCCCCTGGGTGGCTGGGGCTGGAGAATGTGGACAATGGGACGGAGAGCTTGACAGTGTGTGGGGAAGTGGAACTCTAAGGCATCTGTTTCAGATCAATAAACCTGAGCTTCATTGTCAGTCCTCCACAGAACTCACCTTCCTCATCTTTCTTTTCTTCCTTTTTCTTTTTGAAGCAGGGTCTCACTTTGTTGCTCTGGCATGAGGGCAGTATTGTGATCACAGCTCATTGCAACCTCAAACTCCTGGGCAAGCGATTCTCCTGCCTCAGCCTCCCAGGTAGCTGTGACTACAGGTGTGTGTCACCATGCCTGCCTAATTTTTTTTCTATTTTTTGTAGAGATGGGGTCTTACGATGTTGCTCAGGCTGGTCTCGAACTCAAGCAACCCTCCCACCTCGGCCTCCCAAAGTGGTAGCATTATAGGCATGAGCTACCATGCCTGGCCACTTTCCTCATCTTTCAAATGGGCTGGTGGCACTCTTTTCCTCTCCAGGTAACTGTGAAGTGACACACCTTTGGGAGTTCAGGGAGCACCTCACGGGTAACCTAGGCAGTCATTCCTAATGCATTCTTCCAGTGGGCCTGAGTGTTTTCTTTGGGGCAGGTACTGGGTCAGGGTGGCAGAGATAACATTGCAGAGAGGGAAAAGAAGATTAAAACAGTCACAGGAGGGTGTGGCCTGGGCTATCATATAAGTAAGCAAAGAGTGTTCCAGGGATCAGGGCAGAGAACCCTCACCCAGACAAAGGGGGTCATTATCGAGCTTTGAAAGACAAGTAGGATGTGGCCTGCTGGTCTCTCTGCTCCCACCCTTCCCCCTTCAGTCTATTGCTAGCACAATAGCCAGAGGAATCCTCCTAAAACCTAAAAGAGATCGTATCATTCTCTGCTCAGCAGCCTCCAATGGTTCCCCATGTCACTCAGAATCATCACAGCAGCCTCAAGGCCCTACCTGTCCCCCTTCCCTGCTGTAGCAGCACCTACTGTTGTATGTACAATAGTCCCTTAGTATCTGCAGGGATTGGCTCCAGGACCGTCCTCGGTTATCAAAATCTGCTCAAATCCCTCATTTGAAATGGTGTAGTATTTGCATATAACTTACGCACATTCTCCTGTATACTTTAAATCATCTCTAGATTACTTATAATACCTAATACAATGTAAATGCTAGGTAAATAGTTGTTATACAGTGTTGTTTAGGAAAAATGACAAGAAACAAGTCTGTACGTGTTTGGTATAGGCACAAGCATTGGGGGCAAAACTACCTTTTCAAATGGCAGTTGGTTGAATCCGCAGATGCAGACTCATGGATACGGAGGACCAGCTGTATTTTATGTCTTTGTTTGGTTTTAGTGTATAGCCCTCGCTAGGATATAATCTCTATGAGGACAAGAATAGTTGTCTGTTTCATTCCCTGTTTTGTTCCCAGGGCTCAGAAAGCACAGTGCCAGGCACGTAGTGGGTGCTCATTGAGGGTGAGCCCAAGGCCAGCATGACATTTTTCTATGGAAAAAACAAAAAGGAGGATGGCGATGTGTTTAGATTTGTGTTTCTGGAAGATTCCTGCGGGCTGGTGGAGAGTAGATTAGAGCTGAGCCAAGCTGGAGACGGGAAGACAAGGAAGGAGGCTGCTTAGACATGCAGGAGAGAGAGGATGAAGCCTCTGCCCAAAGCAGGGCTGGCGTGGTTGGAGAGGAGTTTCTGGGAGAGGCACAGGGGGCCTGTAGCAAGAAGGAAGGTGGCAGCCCTCCTCCCCTTTCTCCGAAACAGGTCTTCCTGCTCCCCAACATGTCCTCCAGCCCCAGCCAGGCTGTCCCCATTCCGTCCCTGGGAGGCCCCTCCCTTCATGGCTTGACTCTGTGGCTGTCTCTGTCTCTGATCTCCCTGTATCACAGAGATGTCCTCTGAATGACGATGGAGTTCCTCATCAGCCACTCTTGTCATTGCCTGCCCCCAGCTGTCATGGAAACATTTCATGAAGGCTTTCTGGAGGGTAGGGGCTGGGCATATTTACGGCAAGCCTGGTAGAATCGCACAGTGGTTTACAGCCTGGGAACTTTGCCTTGTCCGGTCTTAGATTTAAATTCTGAATCTTCCACCTAGTAGCTAATTGACTTTAAGTTACTTCCCGATCTGTAAAATGGGGATACAAATAATACCACCTACAGGGTTGTTCGTGTGTTAACTGAGCTAACGCCTGTGATGTGTATTGGCGTATTGGCGAGGAGGAAAGTGCTCACACACTCATGGCCCTCGTGTCTCCCCTGCATTACACTTCCACACCTGGGAGCAGTGAACTCACTGCATTGTCGCTGTCTGCCGGAACCTCTGGACAGTAAGCGCCGTGAGGACAGGAGCCAGCATGGCCTAGCACGATTCCTCAACATAGTCACAGCTGTTAAATGTGCCAAGGGAGTGGATCGTTGTGTTTTTACACTTTGAACACATTGCATTCAACCGATACTAAGCTGCTAAGGAAGAGAGAGTCACAATGAAGCCAAATTGACCATGGTTCTTAGGAACCCAGTGCCTGTGGGAGCTCAGACAGAGTGGGACTCCTTCAGAGACAGCGGGCAGGGCCACCGGGAAGAGGCAGGGTGGGCAGCTCTGTTCTGTCACACCCTTTCCTAGCAGGGAGACTTGGAGGTCTGTGCCTGGTACCCTCAGCCTGGGCCCAGCCCGGGACAGGGTGTGTGCAGCCTGCAGGGGGCCCTGGCTGAGGGCAGAGCGAGTGGCTGCCTTGCCCCAGCCTCGCTGTCTGTGCAGGATGCTGGGATCAGAGGCGGGGGCGGGGCCCAGCCTGCCCGACCCTCTGGGGAGCTGGCAGGGCTGAGATGCTGCGGAGCCCTGGTCCCAAGGCTGTATACACACAGGGCCGGGAATGTTTATTTTTCCTTATTGACTTTCTCCAAATAAACCCCTGCCCAGCAGAAAGGGGCTCCCAGCAGCAGCTGTTTACCCAGTGTTTGCGATAAAGAAGCTTCTCCATAGCAACAGGTGCCAATGTGCAGCTCTCCCGGAACATGGCAGGGCCTCCCGGCAAGGCCGTGTTTGCTCAGAGGGAAAGAAAAAGAGCAGAGGGAGACAGAAGGAAGGAAGGAAGGAAGGAAGGCAGGCAGACCGGGAGACTGGGGACTTGGAAGGGAAGAGAAGGGGAGACAGGGCAGGAAGCCCTGGAGGAGTCTGGAGGTTTCTGTCCTCAGTGAGGCTTCTGTAGAGCAGTTCCCTGGGCCCAGAGGAGGAAAAGGCCATCAGGCGATGTGCAGCGTGTGTGCCCTGCTGGGCTGGCTGCGGAGCACCTTGCACGGGAGCCAGTGCACACCTGCTCAGCGTGGGCTTGTCTGGCCTGGTCAGAGTGTGAGCCTAAGAGGTTGTCTATTTCAGTTATTCTGTGTGTGTGTGTGTGTGTGTGTGTGTGTGTGTGTGTCCCCTTCTGCTCTGGGAAGGGGGTATTAGTTTCCTAAGGCTGCTGTAGGGTCACACACACTTGGTATCTTAAAACAACAGAAGTTTATGGTGTCAACCTAAAATGAGTGCCAGAGAGACCCACTCTCCAAACCGCAGAGTTGATTCAGGAACAGCCAGGAGCTGCAATCTGGGATGCTCCTGCTAGGACAGATCACAGGCCCATCCAGGGGGGTGGGGCAAGGGGAGAGCTTTTAAAGGCATAAAGGAGAAGTCTATGTAAGCTGCTTTGAAACAAAGACCCTTGGTTACAGGGATTTGACTAGGAGTTGTCATTAGCTTGTAGGTGCAGAGAGCCATTGTCAGGCAAGTGTCCTTGGGCAAGTGGCTTATCTGGAATACCTTTCAGGAATGCCTGGCATAGTTCTGTACGTGCCCCTCCTTCATGGCCTCCAGGCTCCATTTTCTTAGGGTCTGACACGAGTGACTCCATTTTGGTGCTGACAACTTTCACAATTGTCTCACAGCTCTGAGGCCAGAAGTCGGACATCAAGGTGTTGGCAAGCTTGGTCCCGTCTGAAGGCTTTGAGGGAGACTATGCCTCTGTTTCTAGTTTGTGGTGGCTGTGGCAATCCCTGGTGTTCCTCACTCTAATCCCTGCTCCCATTGTCACGTAGCAGCTTCCCTGTGTGTCTCTGTGGCTCCATTTCCCTCTCCTTGTAAGAACACAAGTAATCCAGTCCGACCTCATTTTAACTTATTACATCTGCAGAGCCCCTGTTTCCAAATGTCACACACACACAGGTATGGGGTTAGGACTTGAAGACGTCTTTTTGGAGGACACAATTGCACCTGCTACCAGGGGTGTCGGCACGAGGGCAAGGACGGCCGTCAGCAAGGCTGGGGTGATGTCCCCGCGTGCAAGACTCTGAGAAAGTAGCCAGCTCCTTCCTGCTCTTGCCATCCCTTCTCCTGCAAAGGGAGGCGGAGGGTCTGAGCTGATGAAGGGGACCCCCCCCCCAATGTGGGTAAAGTCCTCAGGCAGCGGGGAGGGAAGGAGGACTAGAGGCACAAGGGGCAAGTGTGAGGGTGACTGCGGGAGCCAGGCGCCTGTGTTCGTGTCTTGCTGTTGTGTGACCTTGGACAAGGTACTTCCCCCCTCAGCGCCTCTGCTTCCCTGTCTGCACCCACAGCACCCCCTCGCAGAGCTGTCAGAACGGCAGGGCGCTTAGAACGATCCTGGCGCTCGGCAGGCACTGCCCCAGTGTGGGCCACTCCTACCGTTTTCCACAGGCCTTGGTTTTTCCACCAGGAGGGCATAGAAACCCTCTGAGGAACGCCACCCAGGTGCTGCCCGCTGCTGCAGAGAGCAGCCTCTGTTCTAGAAGTTGATGCTGTGACCCAGGCACCAAGGGCGCCATGATTTGACACAGGCCCAGGCCTGGCGGAGTCTGTCCCAGAGGTCCCGTGCGGGCAGGGCACCAGCAGGGCACTCCTGCCTCAGCAGGCAGGCCACACGCCACCCTCCAGCTCAGCGAGGGGGCAAGCCCCGGGGACTCAGTGGGGACAACGACCCAGTAGCTGTGTGTGAAGGGAGTTGGTGACCAGGTTGAAAGCACACACGTGTACACACATGGACACCTGTACAATGCAGACACACCTCACACACCTCACACCTAAGTCACACACACACTTACACCTCACAGACACACACACACAGCCCCGTCACAGCCGTCCTCCCACAGACAGGCGCAGATACAGCCTCCGGCCTCATGGAAAGCCATCTCCAATCCCGTGGGGACCAAGGGGCCACACAGCACATTGAAACCCAGATTCACTTGTTCATGCTCAAATCTTTCTTGAACACCTACTGTGGGCTGGGCACCGTTCCAGTCCCTGCAGAAAGGGCAGGAAACAAAACCATGAAGAGTTCATTTTCTTCAGGGAGAAGGACAGCAAGAAAAATGAATAAACAAATCATATTGTATATTAGAAGGGATTTAGTGCTGTGGAGAAAAATGTAGGAGGAAAAGGGAGTGTGGGGTCTCCCGTGCCCCGCCACGGCCTCGGTGTGAGTGGGAGGCCGGCAGGCCCCAGTCCCAGCCGAGTGGGGTGGGCTGGGGACAGCAGCCGCGGTCGGACGTTTGCCCAGCTCCCCCTGGCCTGGCTCCTGCGGCTCGTCAGGGACCCGGCAGCTGGCGTCCCCGCGGCAGGGTGGGCGGCACTCCCCAGAGATCTGATGCTCTCTAACTGCAGCGTGTCATCCTCCTCATTACTATTCTAATCCTCATTATAGGGAAACGTCCTCACACTCAAACACAACAACCACGCAGCGCTGTTACACAGCCCCGTGGGGAGACAGGGCATTTTTCTGGAACTGCTGGGGAGAACCGTCAGAGCAGACTGGGAGGAAGAGTTGACGCCTTCTGGAGTAGTTCCTGGGGGTGGGGAGGGGCAGCCCCTCCTGGGTGTCAACTTTTTCTCTCCTCCCTGTCTTCCTATCTCCTGTTGTCTTTACCAATGAGAATCCAGCTAACCGTTTACTCTAGGCTTGTGCCCACCACCAACTAATCCACGAGGACTTCAGAGCCGAGCCTGGCCAGTTGCCTGGTTCATGTTTGCAGCTGGGCACCTACCGCGGTGCTGGGCACACAGTGGTGCTCTATAAATGCTACTTGAATGGGGAAGGGAAAACAGGGGAGAATAGGAAAAAAATAAATGCAGTGTTTGGCGGAGGCGAAGCCTGGCCTGCTGCCCTAGGCCCCTGGGTGGGGCAATGGGACCTAGGAAGGTTGAGGAGGGACAGGAGCTTCCCCGTGGCTGCCCCCGCCAACTGGGCTCTTCTGGAATCACAGTTCTTGTGCTAAACATGACTTCCTCCTCCCAGGGTTCTCATTTAAAAGGTAAATGTACTCCCTGGGAAAGATCATGTATTTGGTGACCAATAGTGCCGTGCTGAATGACCTTGGGCAAGTCCTTGAACTTTAAGGGGCCTCAGTGTGCTGGTCTGTGAAGTGGGGATATTACTCATGTCTACCTCAGGGTCGTTGTGAGGGTTGAGTGAGCAACTCCTTATAAAGCACTTAGCACGGTGCCCAGCACACGGGGACTGCTTAGCAAGTGGCAGGTCACATCACCGTGTGAAGCAGGTAGGCGTGTTCCTCCAATAGGACGCGTTACTGGGGGTGGGGGGCGGGCAGGATGCAGGAGGATTTTGCTCGACCGATGTCTTTCTCCAAGGCTGCCCGGCCTTGGTGCTGCCGAAGAGACCGGGGTAGGGGTGGGTCCGCAGGGCAGGGGAGAGGGGAGCTGAGGGCATGGGGTGGGCTCAGGGCCCTGGAAGCCGAACGCTGTGAAGACCAGGCCCGGGGCCAGTGTCTGGGGAGAGGGGCGCCTGGGGGAGGCGGGGGACGGCGAGGAGCGGGGACTGGCAGGTTTACTTCCCGCCCCGAGTGAAGAGCACGGGGAGACAGCTAGAGAACAGAGCCCTCAAAAAGTTTCCAGCACATTCCTGCTAAAATTAGCCCCAGCTTGCGTACGCAGCTCTATATTTAAACCCGCGGCCTGTCAGAGTCACTGTGCTGCGCGGCTGGCACACGCCAGCGGGTTTGGGGCCCGGCGCCGGTGCAGGGGCGCAGAGCGCATCCCGGGGCGGGAGCAAGCTGTCCCCGCCCACCCACACCCGCTTCTGCAGGGTCGCGTGGGGGCGCGTGAGCGTGCGGGCGTGACTGCCGTTCCCAGGCAGCGTGTCAGGCCTCCTTCGTGTCCCAGCGCCAGGGGCAGAACCCCGGCAGGACGGACAGACACAACCCAGGCACAGATGCATCCACCTGCAACAGGCATGGGGCCGACCGGTGGAAAGAACACTCTGGAAGAAAAGAGGGAGGAGAAAGGAGCCAGTGATGGAGGCAAGAGGAGAGGGCAGAACAACTGAGCATCTGTGGGAAAGGCAGGAGGGAGGCAGAGCTGCGTGGGGGGTGTCAATGAGCGCTCGCCCCTCCGAGGAGCCTCAGCCTTCCAACCACCAAGCCCCTCACCACTCTGAGCTCAAGCCGCTCCCCTCCCTCCCCGCCTGCCTTCCAGACCTCCCCGGGGAGAGCCGGCTGATAAGACGCGGGCTTTTACCTGAGGTCTGGAACATTAACTTTGACACTGAAAAGGGGATATTTTATTACCCAGGAATATTTCTGCATCTCTTCAGAGACCTTCTGGCTCAGCCCCCACCCCCAGCAGCAAGCCTCCTTAGACAATTAAAACCGTCTCTGATTAACCTTACTGATCCAGCCCCGCATTGACCCCAGAGAGGGGACTTTACATGTGGCTGAGTATCTGCCGTACCCTGTGTGGCTGACCCCTCCGCCTTGCCCTGCCACTCTGTGCCTGTGGTGTGTGCTCCTGGGTGCGTGTGCGCGTGCTGGGGCAGGTGGGGTGACCCCTGAGGCCCTTCCTGCAGCCCCATCTGCTCGGGTTGGGGACCTGCAGGGAGCCCCAGAGAGCCATCGGTCCACCTCTGCAGGCCGTAGATGGGACAGCGAGTCTCAGAGAAGGGGTATGACGGCCCAGGTCACACACAGGGCTTGTGACTGTTCTGGGGCTGGATCCCCGGGTTCTGTATTTTTCCACCTGTTTTCTCCCTTCCGCAGAGCTAAGTCCCTGTCACCCTAGTGTGTGCCTGGCGTGGCTGTCCCTTCTCTGAGACCCAGTTCTAACTTCCAGGTGGGGTGACCAGCTGTCCTGGTTTTCCCGTAACTGTCCTGATTTTAGCACTGAACGTCAAAAGTTTCGCACTGCAAGTTGGGACGGTTGGTCACCCTATTTCCAGATCAAAACAATCGGTCCAGTTTATGTGCGCACAGAAACATCCGATGATAACGGCTAACCTTTACTAACCTCCCCACAGGTTAAGCACTGTTGTCCTGAGCACTTAACGCAGATTTACTCATGTAGTTCTCATAGTAACCCTTCGAGATAGATACTGTTAGCACCATTTTACAGATGATAAAAGTGAGGCAGAGAGAAGGAAAATAGCATGCCTAGCTAAGAAGGGGAGAGCCAGGATTTGAACATAAATAATCTGGCCCTAGAGGGGTTGCTCTTGGCCACCAGGGTATCCAGTCCTTTCTTAGGGGGCTCCTGTTGGGGTTGGTGTACAAGGCTATCTTCTTGCTCTACCAAAGTCTTGTGTCTCCTTCACTCCAGTGCCTGGCACAGTGCTGGGCAAATGATACGCACTGAGCAAAATTTTGTTGACTGAATCCATGCCTGGCCTGCCCGCCCCTTGGCTGGCACGAATTCCTTCCCCTTGTCCCACACCCTGGGCCTGTCATCTGCAGCCACAGGCCTCTCCCGGCCACCGTCCTTGCTCCTGTTTGGCACCTTCTTGGCTCCTTGGCCCCGTATTCCAGAGTCTTGAAAGAAACCCCTTTCCTGTGAGCCAGCAAAGGTCAGAAGAAATCTGTGCACATGTTCTGAGAGGTTCCAGACTCAGTCTCTGGCCTGAGGCCACCCATCCCCACCCTTTGCTTGGTCCCGGGTTGGGAGTGCCCCAGACTCCAGCAGCTGGACCTGCTGGTGACCTCAGGCTTCGGGGCCCCTGTTCCAGCCACCCCGCTCCCGTGCAGATGTAATCCCCACAGAGGGGTACGGGTGGCACAACTCTTGTGGTTTAGTCTGTTTCCAGAAACCCTTAGTGAAATTACAGCTTTAATTAAATACAGCTGGCTGTACGTTATACTCTGTATAATTACCGTGTTATTATTATTATCACTTAGACGAAAGTTCAAACAAAGTTTATTGTAAATACTCTTCGACAGAAACAACTGGAAGAGCTGAGGGCTATTGGCCTGCCTGAGTGTCAGAGAGGAGTGGCCCCTGCCGCTTGGTGGTAAAGGATGGGGGGGTGCCCTGGGGAATGCAGGTGCACATGGGGACATCTGGGAAGAGAGAGCCTGGGACGGGGCCAGGCTCGGCTGCCACGTGACTTTGGGCAAGTCCCTGTCCCATCTCTAGGCCTCAGTTCCCTTCCCTGAGGTAGAGAGGTTTCATTTCTCCTGCAAATATTGATTGAGAGCTACTGTGTGCCAGGCACTGTTCTAGGCCCTTTAGCTCAGTGGCCAAGCAGACAAAAGTCCTGACCTCCTGGAAGCTTACATTCCAGTGTGAGGAAGAAATGCAATCAATAAATGTGTAAGGTAATGAATGGCAGGTAGCAATGAGTAACCTGAGGAAAAATAAATCAGTGTACAGAGAGAGAGAGAAAGGGATATTGAAAGGACTGGGGGAGTACTATTTCAGGAAAGGACTCCCAAAGGGGTGACATTTGAGCAGGGACTTGAATAAAGTGAAGGAGTAAGCTGTGAGAAAATGGAGAGGGGGATACTCCAGGCAGAGGGAATAACATGTGCAAAGGCCCTGAGGCAGGGGCCTTTTTAGCATGTTCAGGGAAAGGCTAGGAGGCCGGAGTGTTTAAAGCAGAAGACAGTGGCTCACGCCTGTAATCCTAGCACTCTGGGAGGCTGAGGCGGGAGGATTATTTGAGCTCAGGAGTTCGAGACCAGTCTGAGCAAGAGCGAGACCCCGTCTCTACTAAAAATAGAAAGAAATTATATGGACAACTAAAAATATATATAGAAAAAATTAGCTGGGCATGGTGGCGCATGCCTAGGTCCCAGCTACTTGGGAGGCTGAAGCAGGAGGATCACTTAAGCCCAGGAGTTTTAGGTTGCTGTGAGCTAGGCTGATGCCACGGCACTCTAGCTTGGGAAACAGAATGAGACTCTGTCTCAAAAAAAAAAAAAAAAAAAAAAAGCAGAAGAAGGGAAGAAAACAGTGGCAGGAGATGAATGAGGGTGAAGGGAGAGTGGGGCACAGAGCACGTAAGGCTCAGCAGGCCTGAGAGAGGACTGTGGATTTTATTCAAAGTGTGATGGGAGGCCATTGTGGGCTTAAGAGAAAGGGAGTGAGATCATTGTCTGATTAGGAGTCGCTTTCAATTAGGACCACCAAGGTTCCTTCCAACTCTGACTCACCTTGACTCCAATGTCCATTGCTGTGGAACAAACCACCACAAAACTTAGTTGCTGAAAACAAAAATTTAATATTTCTCATAGTTATGTAGGTTGACTGGGCTCAGCTGGGTGGTTCTTGCTTGGGGTCCGTCATGTGGTTCAGTCAGGTGGCAGCTGGGACTGGTGTTGTCTGAAAGCTGGATTGGGTGGGGTGTCCAGGCTGTCTTCTCCACTCACACACCCAGCATCTCAGCGGGGGGGATGGAACAACTGGGTGGTAGGCCGAGCACCTCCTTCTTGTGGCCTCTCCACGTGACTAATGTGGGCGTCCTCACGGCATGGGGGGCTAAGGGTGCTGGGGCTTCCTACATGGTGCCTGATAGTCGAGAGGCCCCGGCAGAAGCTGCAAAGCTTTTTCTAGCCTAGCCTCAGGAGTCAGACAGCATCGCTTTTGCCACATTCTATTGGTGACCTTGGGCCATCCCAGATTAAAATTTGAGGGATCAGTTCTAAATTTGAGGAGGAATGATTAATTTTGAGGCCATCTTTGGAGACAAGCTGCCATATGGGCCTAATGGAAAAGCCACAGAAATAATAATAGCGACTGTTCTATGGGCCAGGCACTGTTCTGGTTCCATATTTTTTTTTTACTTTTTACTTTTTTTTAGAGACAGGGTCCCACTCTGTCACCCAGGCTGGAGTGCAGTGGCCTGATCATAGTTCATTGTAACCTCAAATTCCTGGCCCCAGGCGATCCTCCCACCTCAGCCTCCCAAAGCACTGGCATTACGGGTAAGAGCCACTGCGCCTGGCCTGGCTTCCATATTTTAACTCATTTAATCTTCATATCAACCCTATGAGGTGGGTACTATTGTTAACCCCCATTTTACAGAAGGGACACCTGCAGCACAGAGAGGTTAAGCATCTTGCCCAAGGTCACATAGCTAGTGAGTGGGAGCTGGGATTGAATCCAGGCTGTCTGGCTCCAGAGTTTTTGCTCCCCCAGACTCAAGCCTCCTTGGCAGCTCAAAGAAAAACTGCAAAACAGCTGGAGACAGAGGGATCCTTCTCTGATCTCCCCAGCTTGCCTTATCAGGGCATGGTGAGTGTCTTTGAGTGAACCGGTTTGCTGAAACGCACAGCACTGAAGGAACTTTCCAGGTGTGGAAGGAGACGGCCTTCTGAGCCTGTTGCCCAAACACAGCCACAGCCCTTGAAATTGGTACGTACAATCGCAGCCCATGACACTTTTGAACTGAAAGGATTCTTCCAAATCAAGCCCAAATGTTATGTATGGACTTGAGAGCGGAGGCTGAGAGGTCAGGCACTGGCTCGGGGCCACCACATCAACCCTGCAGCTCGCTGGTGGAATTCATAGCCCAGATTTGCCCCGTGGCCACACGCGGAGTCCTCACTGAGGTCTGCACAGCTGGAAACTCCACGTACAGCGCAGGTGTGGGGTGGTGGCCGCCGCCTCTCTCTGATCCAAAGTCAGGCTGTGTGGCGTGTGAGGCTCTGTGCGTGACCATGCGGAGCTGCATCAGAGCCAGAGTGGACGGGCAAGCCTGCGCCTGGGGCTCTGTGACAGAGTGGGCAGCACCCTGAACCAGGCATCAGGGGACCTTAGCTTGGTGACCTGGAGGACCCCTTGGCGGCAGCCTCAGCCACAGGGGCATGATGCCGGGGATTCTCACTGCAGGCACGGGGCTTCTAAAGATGGCAGACAGAAGCGGAGAATGAGGAGGGTTGGGTCTGGCATTTCGGAATCCATGGGCTTCTGGAAGGGAGGGGCCCCATGCTAGCTAAGTCCCAAGGCCATAAGGTCAGTGTTGAACCCCAACTGCCAATGGGGGTTGAGGGGGTTGGGTGAGCTGGGATGGCCCTGCCCTGCTTTCCCCTGGGGTCTCAAACCTGCAGCTGTCCTGGTTTGGGGACAGGTTGTTCCCGGCAGCCAGGCCCCTGCCGCTGTGGGCCTGCTTTGTCTCTTCCCCGGCCCATCACCTGGCTGGGAGCCTGGAGCAGGTTGCTAACTTCTGCTGACACTGGCAGGGGCGGCCGCTCCCAGCCTGATACCTCATGGCAGCCACACTCGCACAAATCTTTAATTGTTTAGTTTAAAGAATTGTGTTTTGACCGCGAGGGGATTTTGGCTGGAGCTCAAGAAGTGATAATGATATTTCGCTGCCAAGACGTCTCCTTGGCTCTCTGTGTGTTAATGTGCACTTTCAAGACGCTCCAATTAACTGCATCAGCTCTCGGGGAGAGAAAGGGAGCGGGAGCCGCAGAGGGAGAAGGGAAGGAGTGCGGTGGTGATCTGCAGAAGGCGATAGGAGGGAAAGAGACAGCCCCCCATCTTTATTAGCAAACAAATCGGAGGGGGGAGTGGATGACAAAGTTCCCGAAGAGGAGCTCCAAGTGGAGTGGAGTCTCAAGCTTGGGGAGGGAGACGCTGATGAGAGGGGGAGGGGCCCGAAGTCAGGTGTTCTGCCCAACACGGTGCCCAGAGGGCCCCTCGTCCAGACCGACCTGCTTGCTTTGTGCCTCGGTGGTCTCCCACTATCCCTGTCCTCACGTGGGCCTCCGCCCACAGGCCTTCAACTTTTCCAGTACTCGAGGGAGAGACAGACCTCGGCTCTGACTCTAACCAGACCTGCTCTCAGCCCATCTCCATTCGCCCCCCAGCCTGTCCCCTCCAGCCAGGCTCGTCTTTAGGTGTTCCTGGAACACCAGGGATTTTGCATTCGCTGTTCCCTCTGCTCAGAATGCGCTTCGCCAAGATATCTCCTGGGCTGGCTTCCTCGCTGCCGCCTTGGGGTTTAGACTCAGATGTCGCGTCTCCGTGAGGCTACATTTAGTGTTGCAGTGTGTGCCCTGTCACTCCCGACCCCTCCCAGTTTTGTCTCCGCACCACCGTCTCACATGCCATTGAGTCTTTTTATTATTTGCCTCCACCACTGGCACGGAACCTCCTGGGGGGCACGTTTTGCGTTTTGCTCACTGCTGTGTGTGACTTCCAGCAAGCAGGGCAGAGCCGGGCGTACGGGAGGGCCTCAACTAGTATTCACTGATTGAAAACTGAGTGAGTGAACTCAGTGCTTACCGTTATGTCTCATCCCAACATTCCCCCTGCTTTGAATCCCGACTCCAACTCCACGTCCATCCTCACTCTGCCTGCGACACCCCACCCCCACCCCATGACTCTCTCTTTACCCTCCAATCTCACTCTCTTACCCCTCATTCAACTGTGGCCCTAGCCCTGCCCTCACCTCTGCTGTTATTCTGCTCGCACCCATTAAATGTTGGCCCCTGCCCCCTTCAGTCGGCTCCTGCTTAATTAAATGTCCTCTGTCCTCCCTGGGGGCCTTGAGCTGCCCTGTGTTTTGCGATTCCACTTCCACCCTAGGAAGGAGGCCAGGGTGGGAGGAGGAGCCCCCGCTGAGGGTCCCAACACGGCCAGGTCTCCAGGTGAAGAAACCCCAGGAGGAAGGCTTTCCCGGATCCCGTCCTCCACGCCCTGCTCGCCGGCATCCTCAGTTGTTAGAAGAGCTTCGAGGAGCCTGGGCAGGCGCTGGCTCAGACCAGGAGTGGCGGTGGGAGGCTCCTCCCTGGCTACTTTACTCTACCCGCCCCCACCCCGGAAAACCCAGGGGGACTCCCTCATCTTCCCCTGATCTCGGTCTTCTCCCAACTGAAGCATGAAAATGACTTTTCCACATGCTGAGGCTTCCCCCATCCCCGTGCACACACATCACACTCTGCACACGCTCAGAAACATCTAGAATCACAAACACACTCCAAACCTGGGGTGCATGTGAAAGCAAAGGCTTCCTCTAAAACAACTCCCCTCGCAGAGAGACCCCCCAAAGTGGAGGAAAGAGGGCGGCTGGCCAGAGGTGGGGGCCCAGAGGCTGCCCGGTCCAGAAGGAACGGGTGAGTGGGTGAGGGCTGAGGCCCCAGCGGGACTGGTCAGAACCCCCCTCCCCTCTTCCTCCCTCCTTCTCCTCCCCCTCCATCCTCCCTCCCCTGCCCGCCCTCCTCCCCCTCCCTCTGCCTTCCTCCCTCTTCTCATACCCTAAGGCCTCCGAGGGAGGGTCAGCTCTGCTGGCTCAAGTTACAAGAACTTGAAGACAGGAAGATTTAGCTGGGGAGCCGTGGCCGGCACAGTGCGCTGTTTGTGCGCCTTTGAAACCAGAGGCTGCGAGGCGGGGGCGGGGAGCAGGCGGGAGGCCACAGGACACTTGGGTGAATTATCGCTCCTTTCGGGTTCCGACTTCCAAGGCTCTGGCCGCCCTCCCCCAGCCCCAGCTCCTGTTTCTCCAGGTGCTGGGGTGTTTTCCTATGTGTTAATTTGCCCCAGTTGACGCGCCCATTCTTGGCCCCTGGCCCCCCAAGGGGAGACCAGCCCGCCCTGGGATGGGTCAGGAGAGGCCTTGGGGGTGGAGAGCCCCTTGAGGTGTGGCCTGAGTCCTGAGGGTCTTGCCCTAGGGCTGGGAGGGAAGTGTGCGTTTGGAGCGGGTGGGTGTTAGAACACAGACTGACCATTGTCCTGTCCAGACTGGCACCCCTCCCCACAGCCCCAGCGAGTTCCTGATGGCCTTGCGCACTCACAGCGACCCCTGCTGGCCCCTCAGCTCCCACCGCCACCTCCTCCAGGAAGCTCACTTGGGCTGCCGGGCCCTGGAAAAGAGCTGAGTGAGACGCTTTTGGCTTCCCAGACGTCCTGTCCCTGGGTCCTCACTAATACACCATGAGGTCTGTTTGGCTCCTAGGATGATGATTTTTAGAGATGACATTTTAGAGACGGGGAAACCGAGCCTCTGAGAGATTAAGCAACTCGCCCAAGCCCACACAGCCCCTGAGAAGCAAGGTTTTCTGAGCCGGCTGATTGTGGCCTCTCCCCTGATGCATGCGGGGAAGAGACTGCCGCACAGAGTGAGAGTTGGGGTGGGGTGGAAGACCAACATGGGCAGGGGAGGGGCCTCGCATCTGAAAGACACTGGGGATGCCAGGGACCAGCCTGACCTTGCCCTTTGACCTGTGTGCTCAGTTTTCACTGTTCCTCTACCAGGCAGGGCTGGGGCCAGGGTCTGAGGTTTGGGCAAGAGTCTGTTGCCAGCCCTAGCTGACCCTTAGGGTGGCCCATGTGGGGGGCACCCACACCTCCCCAGCTCTTCCTCTCCTAATGTCCCTGCCCGACAGGCCCGAGGCCTGAGGAGAGGGCTGAATTCCAGCGAGGCCTGAGAGCTGGAGCTGTGCCTTAGAGAGGGGCTTGTTCCATTGCAAAAAGCAAAAAGCCAGCAGTACCAAGGGTCTCCCGGGCAGGGGTGAGGTGGAAGGACAGGGCTGGACCCTGGGGGAGAGGAGGGTGCGGAGCCACTTGCCACAGTTCTCCCTCCCAGGCGGGGCTCTCCCTGGATCCCTCAGAGGAGGGGCCGTGCCCGCCCCACCCCAGGCTTCTCAATTGGCACTTGCCACACCTCCCTGCTGCCCTCCTTCCTGGCTTTGGGACTCCTCTCTCCTCGCCTTCTCTCCCAAAGCCTGACAGAATCACCTCCATGGCCAAGCCGCCATTGTCTGTCTGCGGGGGGGGCACTGACGTCCCCGGTTCCCGCAGTGACCGTTCCTCCTCTTTCCGCCTCACCTCCCATCCCTCAGCCCTAGAGCGCCCTGCCAGGTGGGCTGTGAGAGGGACGGGGAATGGCTACCTCCCTTCTCTGCCCCAGGTGAAAGTGTCATTCAGGATTCAGGGTGGTCGATCTCTCGTTCATCTTCTCCTTTCACCACCCCCCTGCTGGAAGCCGGAGCTCTGTCCCTGCCCAAGACCAAATCCACATCCACCCGCATGCATCACTGTGGCTTTCCGTCAGTCCCGATGCCTTACTTCCTGCTTCTGGCAGAACCCTCAGGCTGAAAGGCAAGAAGGGTGTCAAGGGCGGTGGGCACGCAGCAGGCAAGAGGGACGCAGAGCCCTTCTCACAGCCCCACCTGGTACCCTGGTGGAGTTCAAGTGGATCCCACTGTCCTGGATTTGAATTCGCACGTTACCACTCACTAGTGTGCTCTTGGCCAAATTATTTAGTCTCTCTGGGCCATGGCTTCTCACTTGGAAAAGAACCTCGCCTTTTGCTAATCTAGCCTCTGGTTGTGAGGACAAGCTGTGCCTGGCACGCAGTAGGTGCTTTAAGAACGGTGCTGTATCCCAGGCTTGTTGGTGAGTGAGTGCCCGTGTGTGCACCGGGAGGGCAGAAGGGACAGAGGAGGCAGAGATGCTGGGTGGGAGGTTGCCTAGAGCAAGCTCGAAGAAACCCCTGGTGCCGGGGCCTCTGGACAACTCAGGATGTGTGCAGGGGTTGGCTCAGATGCTAACCACACGGTTCACAGCGCCTTTACTGAGTGGTTTTCTTGGCAGTGAGTTGGGCATGATGGAGGCTAGAGGAGGATTCATTTATTGATCCGATACAGATTTTTTTGAAGCCCTTCTCTGGGCCGTGGCCTGTGCTGGACCAGTGTGCTGAGCAGATGCCACACTTCCTGCCCTCAGGGTGCTTACGTTTTAGTGGAGCAACGCAGACAAAAAGAAAGTTGATGGACACATGAAACCACAGCAAAATCATGGTAAGTAACTCTGAGCAAAAGGAAGAAAATTGGCAAAGGGCTGGGCTGGGTGGCCACCCAGGAGGAGGAGTGTAGGCTGAACCTACAGGGTGAGAAACGGTTGGGAAAAGCGTGACAGGCCGGAGGGGCAGAATGTGCAGGGTAACGGGGCAGGAAAGATCTTGGCTTTTTTGCCAAACTGAAAGAAGAAAAACCAACCAACCAACCAACAAACAAACAAAAAAAAAAACAACCCTGCTGAGGCAAAGACTGCAGGGAACGCGGGAGGACGGTAAAGACGGAGCAGAATACGAGAGACCCCTCTGCGTGCATAGGATGCGGGTGGCCCTGGTGAGCTTTCGTAAGTGGAGCTGGGGGTCACCGGGAAGAGCTGAGTGACCCCAGAGGTTGTCTTTGCTGCTGCATGAAGACGGGCCGGGCCAGGATAAAGGTGAGAGCTGGGGACCAGCGGAGGCTGGGCAGAGGTCAGACCGCCAGCGAGAGGGACTGCCCTAGGGTGGTGGCAGACAGAGTGGTGAGAAAAGGATGGATTTGACCAAGCGGGACTGGCTGATGGGGTGGAGACGAGGGGTGAGCAGAAGGGAGGAATCCAAGAGGACACCTAAGCTTCAGGTTGGAGGGTCTTGGCGGATGTGGGTGCCGTTTCTTGGGTGGGAGAGCACGAGGGAACAGGCCCATGGAGGAACCCTGCTTCGGCTATACTGCATTTGCCATGTCCATGCAGATGGGAGGTGAACAACTGTCGAAATGAATCCAGACGGAAGGTTAGGGCTGGAGACAAGATCTCAGGGTCTTAAGCTATAGGGAATCTTCAAATCCATGGTCCCGGATGAGGCCGCCTGGAAAAGGCGTGTATAGAGAAGAACAAAGGGTCCAGCCTGGGCCAGGAGGAAGAGCGGCACCTGGAGCTGGAGCCAGGAGAGGCCAGCAACAGCAAGGGACAGACGAGCAGGCCTGGGAGGCGGGAGGGGCTGGCAGAGGGGCCATGGGAGAGTTAGGGCAGGAGACGGCTTCAGGAGGTACCTGGCCAAAGCTGCTGAGAAGGCGAGAAAGTTAAGGACAGTAAGGACTGTAGATCCTGGCCACATGGAGATGGTTTCAGCACAGTGTGTCATGACTGAGTGCTGTGGCCCCAAGTGTGACAGCAGGAAGGAGAGCTCACTCTAGCTGTAGCTGTTGGGAAGACTTCCTGGGATAGGCTCCCAAGGGAAGAAAATAGAGGATGAGAGTGGGGTTGTGTCTCTGCCCTTTCCTTAAATACTTTGCTACACTTACCCTCTCTCCCTGCTTCCTTGACACCCCAAATCCTGCAGCACCGACCATTCCAGTTGTGGCAGAACCTGCTAGTAGTTGACCCCAGCATTCATTCTCACCCTTTTCCTTAGTAATAGAATCACCAATTCTTTTGTTGTACATTTTCCCACTCAGAATAAAGACTGTGGTTCCCAATCTCCTCTGTGGCTTGGCAGGGCCATGAGACAGGGTTCTGGCCCATGATATGTCAATGCAAGCATGTGGGGCTTCCAGGAAATCTTAAATGGAAGGAGAATCCTTCAAGGTTCTTTTTTGCTGCTGACTGGAATGTAGGTGTGATGGCTGGAGCTTGAGCAGTCCTATTGGATCATGAGGTAGGTAAAAGCCACATACTGAGGAAAAGCAAAAGAATAGAAGGAGCCTGGAATTCTGAGGACTTTGTGAATCCACTCATTTAGCTCTCAGCTTCCTATATATGGAATTTTTAGCAAAGCAGTGATTTTCTGGGAGCAGAGGGGACAAGGACAGCAGCATCCTCTTACTTGAGCTTTGAGAAAGGTATGTCCTTGACAGTAAAGAGCAGGGCTGAGACCTCCTACATCAGCTCCTCCGACACTGCTTCTCTGGAAGGCTCAGGAGGGGCTTGGGAGCCTGCCCTGGAAGCTGATGACCAAAGGGTCTGCTCAGCCAGGACTCTGAGAAGGCACCCAATGTGCTGGCTGTCCTGTTTGTTGCTCACCCCCGGTCTAGGCTGCTCATCACCTTTCTCTACTCAGCCATGTGCCCAGGGAGGCTGAGCCCTCTGGCCTACTGTTGGATTTGGCCAGTGGCAGTAGCCAGCTGGGGTGGGAGGGTGGGAGAAGAGACGGCCTGTGTCTAGTGCGGCTGCGTCTCCCACTGTAGCTCCTGCAGAGCAGCCCCTAGTCCTGGGCTCAGCCCTCAGTGGACACGTACAGCACATTTGCTCCCTTGCTCCCTCAGGGTGGTCATGGCAGCCTGCAGGGTTAGTCCCTGGTGCCTCCACACTCCCAGTTCCTCCCTTAACTCTAGAAACATGCCTTTCGTTACATCTCTTTCTTTTTTTTTTTTTTTTTTTGAGACAGAGTCTTGCTCTGTTGCTCGGGCTAGAGTGAGTGCCGTGGCGTCAGCCTAGCTCACAGCAACCTCAAACTCCTGGGCTCGAGCAATCCTCCTGCCTCAGCCTCCCGAGTAGCTGGGACTACAGGCATGCGCCACCATGCCCGGCTAATTTTTTCTATATATATTTTTAGTTGTCCATATAATTTCTTTCTATTTTAGTAGAGACGGGGTCTCGCTCTTGCTCAGGCTGGTCTTGAACTCCTGAGCTCAAACGATCCGCCCGCCTCGGCCTCCCAGAGTGCTGGGATTACAGGCGTGAGCCACCACGCGTGGCCGTTACATCTCTTCACTTGAACCAACTAGGGGCGAGTTTGGTTTCCCGTTGGGACCCTGTTGGGACAACACATCTGCCCAGGCCACAAAGAAAGCCAGGGGCAGAGGCAGGCCAAGGGCAGGAGAGAGAGAGGCAGAGGGGCAGGGACAGACAGGACAAAAGACAGTCAGAAAGGCAGAAATGGAGAGGGTAAAAGGGTGAAGACAGTGGCAGACAGAAACAGACACAAAGGGGTGGAGACAGGCATGGAGGGAGGGACAGACAGATGAGGATACAGAGGCAGGAACCAGAAAGGCACCAAGGAAAGGACTGACACTGAGAGGTAGAAATGACAAAATCTGAGACAGACGCTCACGCAGACAGAAACTGGAAATTGGGGCAAACACAGAGAGGGAGGACAGGGAATAAAAGAGCCAGAGGTTTAGTGACAGAAGGATCCCTGGGGCTGGCAACACAGAAAGGGGAAGAAAACCCCAGGGTGTTTATCTAAGAGATCTCAGCTGCAAAGCAAAGCTCCCTTCGCCTCCAGTCCTCGGCTGGGCCTTTCCTGACTCCACTTCCGCTCAGTGGCCTGGACAGCGTGGTTTGGTCTCTTTCTGACCATCAGCTCTGAGCAGAGCCTTCGTCAGCGGAGCCAAGTGTGTCAGCAGCGTGCCACTCCCGGGGACTGAGGAGCACGAGTGCAGGGATGCAATACAGAGTGGGAAGCTGAGAGTGCCTGCCTGAAAGGACAAGGGGAGGTGGTGGCTCCCAGGAGCCAGAGGAGAGGGCTGCCCCACAGACCGTGGCCTGCGGTGGGGGAGCATGGCCACTGCCAGACCCGGACAGCCGGGAGGACGCTGGGGGAGCAGACACTCCCACTTCTCTCTCCAGTCCTCTGACCTTCTGCTGGTGCCTCCGTTGGCCAGACCCAAGAGCCCAGTGGGATGCCGGAGGACAGAGAGCTGAGTGATGCGGTGCAGGAGGGCCAGCCTCTGGGGGCAAAGGGAGAGGAGGCTGGAGAGTGGATGCCGAGAGGCAAGTGGAGAGCCCTTAGCATACCGGTCTGCCCTCCCTAGGGTGGCTCAGGGGAGTCTCTGCCTGCTGGGAGCCACAGGGTTGTGGGTGCTCTATGCCTCTCTTAGCCTCAGTTTCTTCATCTGTAAACTCAGGGTAGGAATCATGACAGCCTTCTAGGACCGTCATGAAGAGGCGTCACCTGACGCTACATCTGGGAAGATGCCTGGCATGGGGCCTGACCCACTGCAGCACTCGGTGGGTTGGGGGAGCTGTTTCTCCCTCTCATGCAGAGCAGCCCTGGGTGGGGGATGCTGCCATAGTGCACCACTGCTCCACAGCGCACCGCTGTGAGGAGCTGCCTGGCCTCAGGTCGGCAGTGAGCGGGGCCTGGGAGACCTACAGAGCAGCCGTCCAACAAAGAAAGGGTGACAACGCCAGCAGGAGTGAGGGGCAGGCACCAGAGCATGTGGGAGCAACCAAGAACACCTACTAGAGGAGGTGAGTGGGACCGAGTTTTGATTTAATATTTAAACATTTTTACTCTAGAAATTTCAAGCATATACTAAAGTAGATGGAATGGTAGAAACGGCTGCCATGTATCCCCTCATGTAGCCTCAACAATGAGCAATTCATGGCCAGTCTTGCTTCTCCTGTATTCCCCCATCTGTCCTCATATTATTTTGAAGCAAATCACAGACATTATATGAATATTATTTCAGCCATAAATATTTCATCTGCATCTAAAAAAGGTAAGAACTTTTTAAAAATAACTTCAATACCATTATCACATTTGAAAAATTAGAATTAAGGCATGAATTCCAGTAGCAACAAGCACACCTAGCACCTCGATCTAGGTTTCCAAGGAAAGGAGCCAGGGCTCCCTGGAGAAATGGCTGCTTCCAGGACTAGGCCAGAAAATATACAAGACAAGTCTGGAGTGTCTTATAGTGCCAGAAAGTATGCAAGTGCTTCAAACAAAACAAAACAAAAGCCAAAACAAAAATCCCACATTGATGGGGGTATGTCAAAAGGACACAGGAGCCAATTGAAATAGCTCCCAATGGCCAAAGCTGGAACAAGTTGAGCACCAAAATAAATATACTAGTATTGGATTATTACCCAAAGCATAAAATAAATAGCTCTGAGTCCATGCTGATATAAATAATTGAATAAATAAATAAATGGGGGAGAAGAGAGAAATCTATCATGCAGAAGAAATCCAAATAATTTACGTAGAAACTTTGCCCTCAAGGAGGGAGAGCATGGCTCCCCAGTGCTCAGGCAGTGTGGGCCGCACACAGGGACTTCCTTCCAAAGAGGACAGCGTGGACAGGGGTGTTGGAAAGACTAACTTCACAGTGAAGAGAGTTGAGAAACACTATTTCAGCCACGTGTTCAAGGTCCATATCAATAGTCACAAAACACCTCGATGGTATATACCCTCCATATGGTGTGACACAAATGGCACTTTACCTCTGCGATCTTCGTCCCTAAGACCCATAACCCTAGTCTAGTCAAAAGAAAAACATCAAACTCCAATAGAGAAACATGCTACAAAATACCTGGCCAGTGCTCCTTGAAACTGTCAAGGTCATCAAAAACAAGGAAAGTGTAAGAAATGGTCACAGCACAGAGGAACCTGAGGAGACACCATAACTAAATGTCCTGTGGTGTCCTGGCTGGGATCTTGGAACCAAAAAAGGACACTAGGTTAAAACTAAGGAACTATGAATTAAGTAGAGGCTTCAGTTAAAAATAATGTATCCATATTGGTTCATTAATTGTAACAAATGTACCATACTAACGTGAGATGTTAGCAGTAGGGGAAGCTGGGTGCAGGGTATTTGGGAACTCTGTACTATTTTCTCAGTTTTTTGTAAACCTAAAACTGTTCTAAAAAAGAATCTATTATTAAAAAGTTAAGTCTTTAATATCAACAAATATCCAGTGTTCAAATTTTCAATTGTGTTGCCAGATTCAATGAGGTCTCCATATTGCAATCGGTTATGGACTAAGTGTTGAAGAAGGTCATGGAAATAGTAGGGGAGAAAACATCTAAATTGCACGACACAAATCTTGGGCAGGAGAATGAGGGGCAGGGGTTGGGGGTGCACGTGCCTTTATGTAGATACTTTATGCAGATGCTTGTGTTCACCTGAGCACCACGGGAGAGGGGTGGGGATAGAATTTCACTGTGGAGACACAGGGACAGTTGGCCCCACATCATCAAAGGAAAGCTGACAGATATAATTGGTGCCTTGAATTAATAGAATTCAAGGTCTTGCAAGTTCCCTGTCTCTTGTCCATTGTATTGTCATTGATCTGCCTAAAGCAGCGGTCCCCAACCTGTTTGGCACCAAGGACCACTTTCATGGGAGACAATTTTTCCACGGATGGGGGTGGGGTGGTAGTGGTGGTGATGGTTTTGGGATGATTCAAGTGCATTACATTTATTGTGCACTTTATTTCTATTATTATAACCTTGTCCTTTGCCACTCACTGATAGGGTTTTGATATGGGTCTGCAAGCAATTGATTTATTATGGTCTCTGTGCAGTCAAACCTCCCTGCTAATTAATGATAATCTGTATTTGCAGCTGCTCCCCAGCACTAGCATCACTGCCTCAGCTCCACCTCAGATCATCAGGCATTAGATTCTCATAAGGAGCTTGCACCTATGTCCCTCGCATGCGCAGTTTACAGTAGGATTTGTTTTCTGTGAGAATCTAATGCTGCAGCTGATCTGACAGGAGGCCGAGCTCATACGATGAAGCCAGGGATGGGGAGCAGCTGCAAATACAGATTCTCGGCCCAGTTCCTAACAGGCCATGGATGAGGGGGCGTGGGGAGGAGGTTGGGGACTGCAGACCTAAAGGATCACGTCATTGTGCTCTCCCACTTTGGCAAGTAACTTAACTTCTCTGAACTTCAGTTTCCTTATCTATAAAATATGACATATTTTCAACTTTTTAGGGCTATTGTGAAGATTAAATGAAATAATGCAAATGAAAATTCCTTGGGTTGTGTCTTTCTTCTCTCTTTTGTGGCAGAAGAAAGTGGTAGACTATTGCCGATCTAATAAAAATATTTATTTTGGAGAAAGATGGGGTAAGGGGGTGGGAACCTGGGAGTGGGAGGCCTCCTTGGCAGAGGGTGCATGTCGGCCTTTGAGAAGTAGGCTCTTGGCAGGGGATTTGATAACAATTGGAGGCCAAACTGCCATTGGGCCAGCTGTCTCGGGGTGTGGGAGGCACGACCCCTTAGGAGAGGCCTGGGGCTTGGCCTTAGTTGGAAGCCTTGGCTCTACCTTGGGGGTCTTCACGTGGGGAGCTGATGGAGGCTTCATCTGAGGCTGGGCCCCCAGAGAGGTGAGCGCCTCTTTGGATGACAAGGAGGGGAAGGTTTGAAGGGTGGACCGGGGGCGAGGGTGGGCCGGCGGCAGCGGAGCATCACCTTTGTCCTCAGGCTGCAATCACAGAGGCAGCTCCCAGGGATGGGGGGCAAGGAGAAACACATGTCTTCCCACCACGGAGCCTGCTCTCTGGAGCACTTGGGCCAGGCCACCAGCCCCCACTCCGACTCCTGCCTGGGCACTTGGAGGAGTGTCTCGTTCCTGAGCAAAGGGAGAAGGGCGACTCCGAGCAGGGTGGAAAGGCAGACAGAGAGACGAGGCAATGGTAGAGATGTGATAAGAGGCAGCGACTGAGGGGTCTTGAAGGAGACAGAGGCAGAGAGACCAGGATGCCAGGGAGGGAGTCAGGGAGAGAGAGACAGCGATTGAGGGCGAAGGCAAGAACAACTCACTGCCACGCACACCCTGTGTCTTCTTCCTCCTCCTCTTTGCCACAAATGTCCTCCACTGATGGGATCTTGCACACAGGTGTAGAGACAGGGTTCACCCCCCTTTCCTCTTAAAGAAAAAAAATCGAGAAAGGAGGGAGAACCTCAGACCAGGAAGGGGATCCGGGATTGAGAGCACATCCTGGGTGTGACAGAGCAGTCAGAAACCCCCCATCTCCTCCCACATCTCCCAGATAACCCTCCCACCCCAGGTTCCTGCTTTAGGCCTGCCTAGTCCAGGCTGTTTGAATGATGTTCCCACCACCTGGAATACTTTGCCAGCCCCCTCTCTGCTGACAAGATTTCTACCAGTTGTGCAAAGCCTGCTCAAAGCCTCAGTCATTCTTCACCTTGCAGCATTCCTCGCTTAGGTCCCCTTAGCCCCTCGCTCCTCTCTGATGGTCGCGACCACATGCTTTGTACCTGGCATGTAAAGTATGCTGATTGCAATCCTTATTGCGCCACGGCGGGTTTCAAAAATGAATATCTTTCTTGCTAACCGGCATTTCCTTACAGCTTTGGACTTGCGGTCATCTCTGACTGTGCCTGTCCTTGAGAAGGATCTCCAAGTTCACTTGTCAAATGGACGAAAGGTCACGGGACCTGCCTTACCCCTCCTCCCCTTTCTGGGCTGAGAAAAGGGGAGAGAGGGGGGGTGCCCTGAGTCCTTCAAGGTCCAAAAAGAAATGAACTCAAAGGTGCCAGCCACACCTCCAAATCCCACTGTGACATCATACTTGTGGGTCACACATCCCAGGGAGCCATTGTGGCTTCACCAGATCTGGCCTGGGTGAACTTTCTGGAAGTTCACTGCACCCATTATCTCCCCCAGATCCTCTGTGCCACACATGGATGCTTCAGATCATTTGGGGAGCCCTTTCCTTCCCTGAGGGATCAGGCAGTTGCTCACTTTAAAATCCTCATGGCGGGCTCTGGGAAGCAGGGTATTAGGGCCTGGAGTAGGCAGGGAATGGGCAGGAAGGGGTATCCTTCACACCCTCTGAGGCCCCAAAACCCATGTCCAGGCCCTGGCAGGGGCTTGCTGTGCAGAGCTTTAAGGGGAGGGCCCCTCACCTGAACAGGACACACTCAAGGCCCCACCTGAGCAGCAGGCAAGGCTGAAGATAGGAAAGCCAGGGGTGAGGTGAGCCCTGAGGGGGAGGTGAGCCCTCTAGGGTCACCTGCTGGAGTCCAAGACACTTCCTGGGACTCTGGGTACTGGTTTTCTCTTACACTTCTCCACATTAGAGTCTTCTGCTGTAAGTGCCCTTCAGAATCCGCCAGCCACTGTTTTCCATTTTCATTTTACTTTCTTAACAAGGAACCCTCCTTCCCCCACCTCCCGTAGTGTATCTCTCCCCACCCCAGGAAGCTGTCCTCCTGTCAGGCCCAGCTGAGGGGCCTTTCTCCTTCTGCCCTTGGTATCGGCCACCTTCATGGTATTTCTGCTCAGAGCTTGACACGAAGCTTACACTCTAACTGAATTCCATGTGATTATAACAAGGACCTGTATGTCTACAGCAGTGTAGCTGGGATCCTAGGGTTGAAATCAATTTCTGAGCAAGTGAGCCAGAGAGGGTGCAGGGGCTCTTTGGCACCACCGTTGGACAGGGAGTCTCCAGCCTGTGCTGGGACACTTGCAGTGACGGGAGGCTCAGTTCCGCGCAGGCTGCGGGCTCTGCTGTGAAATAACCCCAAAGCACTCGGAATGTCTGCCTTCTATTGAACCACGGCCTGACTCCTGTTTTGGTGTGTGTGTGTGTGTGTGTGTGTGTGTGTGTGTGTGTGTTTGGATGGGCACAGGGGAGGCACTACTGAGCATACAACCACTTTTGGAAAAAGAAATTGTTTGTTGTTGTTTTTTGCCAAAAGCTCCATAACTGGATTCCCTTTAACCCGCCTGCCTTGGTAATCTAAATGCAGCACCACAGAGGGTTTCTCTATCAGGAGATCCTCAGTTTCTGGGGCTGGAGAACCCAGGGTTCGAAGCAGGGGAGGCGAGAGAGAAGATTGAGTATAGGAGGGAGGAGGAACATCCAGGGCAGAGGAGTCACCTGCACAAAGGATCGCAGCGGGAAGTGGAAGGAGACAGGCCGAGGCTTGGCTGGTATAAAAACTTGGGGTTGTTGAGGGAACGAAGGAAACCTGGAAGTCTTCCATTCACAGAAATCCCCAAAGAAAGGCCTTTTCTTTCTGGCAACCCTGGGCAAGTGACTTAATCTGCTGGAGCCTCAGTATCTTCAACTGGAAAGTGGGTATAATTGTAGTACCCACCTTCTAGGCTCATGGGGATTAAATGAGACAAATTGTGAAGTAGTGCTTACATGCCATGCACTCAATACACTGTAGCAATAATATATTATATATAATAGTATATTACAAATAATATACTATTGTTAACTCTTTTCTGAGCCCCAAGTTTCCTTTCAGCTCCAGAATCTGGGCCCCGATTCTGCCTCTGTTTAAAAAAATCTGTCCCTCCCATGTGTGTGGTTCCTCTTCTCAGTGGCTCCCTGTGGCAGACAGCAGCCATCACTGGGTGGAGCAGGGCAGAGGCTCCCTGTCCATTACTCAGGGTTTCCAAGGCCCTGGCAGGGACTCCCTTCTCCTTTCCAGGCAGTTCCAGGGACCGGAAGTGGGTATGTTTGGAGAGGGAGGGAGTCTTCCCCAGTCATTGTGCCTGCAGTCAGCATCCCAAATCCAGGCCCTGGGGCCTCCTGCCCTGGCTGCACGGGGCACCTGCTCCAGCCTCCTCCTCGTCCAGCCCCTACAGGGGTCCTGATGGCTGGGCAGTCAGGCAATCTAGCCAGGGCTCTAGCACAAACTTACTGTGTGACCTTAGGCAAGTCTCTTCCCGTCTCTGGGCCTCAGTTTGCTCTTGAGACAGAAAAGGAGAAAAGAATTATAATTCCATGACTTAATGGTGTAAGTTATTCAGTTGGGGAAGGAGAAGGGGAAAGTTAAGGAAATGAGGGATTTTACCCAGTGGAGTCCAGGCACTGGTCTTCAAGAGAAAGCGTTGGGCGAATTATCTGAATAACACTCCCCAGTGACCGGGGTGATCTCAGGAGAGGAGGCCAGTTTGACCAGCTCCCAGACTCTGAGAACACCTCCATCCTCTGCTTTCCTTTTCTGGTTCCAGCCCAGCCCCTTCCAGGGGCTTTAACCCTGTTTACAGAAATGGGAATTTGCATGATGAAAATAACCCCAGCCGGACTGCGATTTTACTGCGCTTGGCACGGGGCTCGGAAAAAGCGGCTGCATAGCCAATTACTGGAATTTTTAAACACAAATAATATTTTATGGGATCAGTGGGCTGGCGCAGGGCCGCCGCACCCGGCTCGGCTCCTCCGCCCACAAACAAGCTCCGATTGTGCGGCGGGCGAGCGCGCCAGCCCCGGGACTGGGGTGGGAGCAGCGCGGGCGGGGGGCCCGGCGCGGGCAGGTGCAGCGCAGGGCTGGGCCGCCCCGGCGCCCCGCCGGCAGGGAGCGTCAGCGAGGCCCGGGCCCGGGGTGGGTGCGCCGGGCGCCCCGGCTCACCTGCAGCGCCGCGCCTGGAAGCGTTTAGCGCGAGAGGGCGCGCCCCGCGCTAGCTCCCCCGCCTGGCGGCCGCCCGCTGGGCCTGGCCCGCGCCCCGCGCCCTTGGCATAGCTGAAGCCGCCGCGCCGCCTCCGGAAGGCCGGCTTCCCGGAACGGCCCGAGGGCGGCGGGGAGTCCGCGCCGAGGCCCAGGAGCCACCCCTCGCCTTCGCTCTCCCGCCCGAGCCTCGCTGGCGCGCTGGAGGCAGACCCGGGAGCCGCGCGCCGCGCCTAAGGGGCCAGTGCAGGTCGAGGGGTACAGCGAAGGTTGGGGGGAACACTGTCCGCCAGGGATCCCCGGCCCCGCGCGCTCCGAGACCGCCAGGCCTGGCCAGGGCCCCCGGAGGCCGGCCGTCCCGCCGCCTGCCCCTCTCCTTCGGCCGTCTGCCGGCCCTCCCCCGCTGAGCGGCCCGGCCCGGCACGCACAGGGTTAAGCGGGAGCAGGTGTGCAGCCAGATGCCGCTGACCGGCCCCTCCCCCGCAGCCGGGTCGGCCGCCTCCTCCTCCGCCCACCCGCTCAGAACCAAACAGTCCCAAATAAAAGTGCTATTGTTGCCGGGCCTTTCCCCACCCCCGTCGCTGCCCCGCCACCTGGAGCGCAGCCCGGTCCCCTCTTCACCTGCCCCGGGGCAGGCCGAGGGGGGGTCGGGGGAGGGGAAGTGGGGCCTAGGAGCGGGGACTTCCGCTCCCCCTGCCCCCCAGCTTCCCTTCCCCCGGTGCCCGCAGCCCTGACCCCTGGGCCCAGGGCGGGCGCCACCGCTTTGTGGTGGGGGGCTACTTTCTGGCTCCAGAGCCGAGTTCTGGCCTCCCCGCCGCGCCTCCCTCCAACCCCCGTCCTCACCGGGTGGAGAATGGCGGGGTTTGCACCGGCTGGGAGAACACGAGGCCTTGTGCGAAGCGCCCAGGACTGTGCCAGGCTCACTGGGGCTCGCCAATTAGCAGTTGGTATTGGTGTGTGTGTGTTTTAATTACGTGTCCAGCAACAAGAAGGCAGCTCAAGAGTGATGCCCTTTACAGGCAAGGAAACTGAGGCACGGAGTGGTGCAGAGTCTGGCCCTCTCACAAGGATGGTAAACGTGACTTCGCACAGAACTCGGGTCCTCCGACACCACGGGGTCTCTGGTGCGCACTTGACCCACAGAGATTGAGGGACCCGTGGAGTCTGGCACCGCCCAGACTCACCGTGGGACCTTGGGCGAGTTACCCGTCCCCTCGGTTTCCTGGTTCTTAAATCGAGGTGGGTACACTGCTGTGGTTCGTGAATTCCCACGCTGACACTTGGAATCCAAGGGGCTGGCCGACCTCCGGAGGTCGGGGGGCCCAGGGTGGGGGGGCTCCACGCGTGAGCTAGGCAGCCGCGGCCTGTGCTTGGGGAGGAAACGTTTCCCCTTTCGCCCCCCTTCTCCGCCAGCCTTCTCCGCCCTGCCTCCATCGCTCCCCGCAGGCCCCCAGGAGGCTGAACTGCGAGGTTAAATAAATATCTGACGGTGGCTCAAGGAAACAGTCAAGACCGTTGGTTGCCGAGAGAAGAAACCCAGACCTCGGTGGAGATCCGCCCCTGCGCCCGAGCAGCCCCCGCTCCGCCCCGATCCTGAGGCATGCCGAGCCTTGGCCCCCGCGGCCTCGCCGCGTTCTCCGAGCTAGCCAGCCCCTCCCGCGCGGCCCTCTCCTCCCACCTCCCCAGCTCTGGGGCTCCGGGGCTGGGGGAGCCGGGATGGGGGCGCGCGCGCGGGGTTATACCGTATTTCCTCTCCTGGCGCCCTAGGTTTTGAGCGCAGGTATTTAACTTCTCCAGCCGGAGGGAGAGTACTCTCCACACTAGGGAAAGAACTCTGTTGGGAGTCCGGAGACTTGGGAATGTGGTTTCCTTCTCTTAGCTCTACCTTTAATCTCTCGCCGGACCTGCAGACCCGTAAATCCAGCTCCCTGTTTCCACCTGAACATCCGACAGGCACCTCAAACTCAACTTCCAAACTCTGATCTTTCCCCCAGGCCTGCACCTGTCAGTCGTCTTCATTTCAGAAAAGGGCAACTTCATTTTCCTAGTTGCTGCAGAAGAAAATCTCGGAGTTATTCCCAACTCCTCTTTTTTCTGCCATCAGTCATCTAAATGCCTTAGCAAATCTGGCTCGTTTTGTCCTCAAAATGTCCAGAATCTGGTACTCTTCACCACCTGCCTACTTAGCTTGCTGTTCTGAGCCACCATCTTCTCTTGCTGGAATATTGCAATGCCTCCTAACTTGTTCCTCTGCATCCCTCATCCCTCCTCTCTGTTCTCAACAGAGTAGCCAGGGTTATCTTTTTTTTTTTTCTTTTCTTTTTGAGACAGGGTCTTCTTGTTCTATCTCCTGGGCTAGAGTGCTGTGGTGTCATCATAGCTCACTCACTGCAACCTCAAACTCCTGTGCTTAAGCAATCCTCCCTCCTCAGCCCCCTGAGTAGCTGGGACTATAAGCACATGCCATCACAGCCGGCTATTTTTTTTTTTTTTTTGTAGAGATGGGGTCTCACTCTTGCTTAGGCTGGTCTTGAACTCCTGGCCTCAAGCAATCTTCCCATCTTGGCCTTCCAACGTGCTAGGATTACAGGTGTGAGCCATCGCGCTCAGCCAAAGTTATCTTTTTAAAACCAAAGTCAGTTTGTATTCCTCTGCTCAAAATCCTCCAATGGCTGTTTATCTCACTCAGAGAAAAAGTTTCTTATGAGACCCTAGTGATCTGATCACCTCTCTGCCCTTCCTTCTCGCCCCTTCCTCTTCACTGCTCCTCAGGCCGGCCAGCACACCCCTGCCTCAGGGCATTCACACTTGCTAGTCCCTCTGCATTCCTACAGTGCTCCCTCTGCTTTGCTGAGGCCTTCTCCTACCAATACCCCCACCCCATGCACACACCAGACTCTCTACCTCCCTTGCCCTGCTCTCCTTTCCTCAGTTGCTCTTGTTACTAACGTGCTGCATATTTCCCTGCTGATTGTCTGTCTCCTCCTCCTAGACTGTAGGCACGGTGAAGGCAGAGGCTTTCTCAAAAAGTCTCAGCCCTTAGAACTGGGCTTCACACAGATAGGCACTCAGTAAACAGTTGAAGGAATGAGCTAGTCACTTTCTCTTTCTGGGCCTCACTTTCCTCACCTGTTCAAGTGAGTTGGACCCAGTGAAAGTCCCCTCAGCTTTGAGAGTCTTGCGGTGAGAGATGAACATGATTCAGGAAGGTGAGAGGGAAAGGTAGACAGTGGGACTGAAGTGTCATTAGCCCTGTGTCTGAGTGGACCAGCACAAGGCAGAGAAGATTCACCCCAAGGAGGTTGTGACCTACTCCACAGGGCCCACTTATTCATTCATTCATTCATTCATTCATTCAAGAAGTGTCCCTGAAGGTCCCTGCTGTGCCCAGCTTGGGGCAAGGCCCTGGGGGAGGCCAGGACATGCAGAGCAAGAGCTGGGCCATCAACAGCTCTGTTCCATGTTGCCTGTGTGACCCTAGGTCAGCCTGGGACCTCTCTGAGCCTCAGTTCTCCCAACTGTAAAGGTGACAGATGATCCCACCTGCCCTGCATGACTCGTGAATTACACTGAGTGTCAAATGAGGTAATTCCACAATACACACTTAAAGTGTATGACTGAGGGACAAGAATTAACACATAAAGCAAGGTCACAGTCCTTCAAGAGCTTGGAGTATGGTCTTTGTAGCTTATAGCCCCTTTCCTAGGTCCCCCAACCTTCTATTTTTGTCTGGATCTTGGTGGGGTCCCTTGGGACTGGCTGAGTCTGCAGCCTTACACTTAGGTTGGTGTCCCTCCTGCCCCCAGGCAGCCAAATGAAGGCTCCCCCTCGTGGCACTTCCTGGAATGACAGGTTTCACTGCCTCTTGAACAAGAAGAGATGAGTAGGTGTTGAGCACAAAAAGGGAACAGGAAGAGGCTAGAAGAGGAAGAGTCTGGAGACCTGGGAAAGGAGCAGGGCAAACCTGCAAAGAATGTTGGCCTGGAAGGGACCTGGGACCTCCTCCACCCCATTTCACAGATGAGAATAACTGAGGTTCAGGGAAAGAGAAGTTAGAGGCAGGAGTGTAACTCAGGTATCTACACACTGCTATGCGGGGTCCTTTACACCAAGTATCATATGCATGTGTACAGGTCAGTGAGCAAGCAAATTCCCTCTACGTCTGGCAGCATCCCCTGGAGGGGCCCTGACTGTGCAGCCTTCTCTCCCAGCGCGAAGAATCCCAAATGTCAAAGACTGCATCTGCAGTGGCTGGTGTAACCTCAGATCTAATCTATTTCAGAGCCAGGGGTTAGAGACAGACAATTCACCTGGATTTTTCTCTTCTTACTGGGATGTGGGTGCAGGCATGAGGATGGGGACATAACTAAATCCAGTTCTACTTAGAGATCCAAAATGACCAACTCAGTCAGAGGTGTGTATGTGTGTGTGTGTGTGGGGGGTGTTACACTCGCATTTGTGGAGGGCTTTTTCTGAAGTTGTTTTTTTTTTTACACCTACATCTTCTAATTTAGTCCTTGCTGCTATTTTTAGCCATTTTAGAGATGACAGCAATGAGTCACCAAAGGACCAAGTGATTTGCTCAAGATTAGAAAAAAACATTAGGGTAAGACCAATGCAGTGCATACAGAAGGTACTCAATAGATACCAGGAGAGAGACTGCCTTGTTTTATTGAGTGATTTTAGGAGGAACTCTTCCCAGCCTGAGGTTGCCTCCCACTGTGCAGGACATTTCTGCTGCCTTCCTTGGATCCTGGCAGCCTGGAGGGGCCTCTGGCTCCCTGTTTAAGGTACAGGGCAAGGTAGGGCATGGGCAAAAGAATGCAGCAGAAGAAGAGGGAGCAGCGATGGGGTGGGCAGGGGGAGGGGCTACTTGCCTGAGTTGAGCTGAGGGGCTTCCAAATAGCCTCCACCAGCTGGCTGGTGGGAGGCCTGGATTTCTGATCACCTGGTGGGCTTGAGGGCCACAGTGAAAATATATTGATGTTGTCTGGAAGCCAGGAGTGAACCCTGTTGTCCTATCCTATTGCTATGTTGGCAGGGTGCTCAGTGGATAGAGAAAACCCTGGGCCTGGGTTCTAGTGCTGACCTGCAAGTGCCATATGGCCCTGCAGTATGTAGAGCAGTGGTCGGAAACACCGGCTCTGGAGCCAGGCTGCCTGGGTTTATGTGCCAGCTTCTCACTTAATAGATCTGTGACCTTGACTTCACCTCTGTGAGTCTCAGTTTTCTTGTTAGTAAAAGGAGAAATAATGGTACCTACTCAAAAATTATTGGGTACATTAAATGAATGAATCATGTAAACTAGGTAGGAAAATGCCTGGCACATAGTAGGTGCTCAATGAACATAGTTATTATTAGGAAAGACCCCTCTGTCTGAGTTGTAACATTGGCAAACACACAGTAAAGGTGGTGAGGGGTTAGAGGGGCAGTTTTCAGTTGTGGGAACACAGCTCCTTGGGGGAGGTTTTATTTTGCTTGTTTTGTTTTGCAGGATGGGCAAAATTATAGAAGGTGAAACTTGCTGAAACATTCTGTGATGGAGCTTGCAACAGATTTGAATGTTTTCCCAAAGAGGCGTGAGTTTACAAGGCTGAGTCACAGGACTGGAGCATCTCAGGGTCTTAGGATCCTGAGATCCCTCTGGCTGCAGCATTATTCTGTGGCTCCAGGGTTATCTTCTCAGTCTACAGGGAGATGATGTCCAGGGATGTATCATGCTGCATTATTGGGGACCCCAAGGCCAAAACTGACAGTTCAAGCCTTGGTGCCCGGAGGGTATCTTGGGGTGAGTCCCAGGGCACTGAAGTTCATGGATTGTCCTGCACCCAGCCTGTCCCTGAGGGGTGCATTTGGGTGGAGGAGGAAAGAGAGGCCTTCGTGGGAGAGGGGCAGGCGGGGAAACATCCTTGCCCATCATGTTTACTGAACTGCACTGAATTATGACTAAATGCCAAGATCTGGCTTCAGGCAATTGCCTAAATCATTTAGGGGTTGACAGGGAAGGGAGGGAGGGAACATGGGGAGCTGGGGGGAGAATGTTCTTGTAATTCTTCAGTCTGAGGTACATTAAGGAGCCATAAGCCATGTCGAGAGCTTGAATTACATTAGAGAGATTATCCTGTTACAGTTCATAATCCTGGATAATATACCGTCTTGGAGCACACCTGCCCGTGATAAATCTCGCCCTGTAATGGCCTGACCCTGGGGACCCAGGGACGTCGGGGCAGCTGGCAAGGGCGATCAGAGTGGGTGCAGCCTCTGCAGAGGCACCTGTGAGCCCCAGTGCCCTCCTGACTCCCCTTCGTGCCCCTTACTCCTGCCTCTGCCCAGAGGGAGTGGATGCAGCTGGGAGCCTCAAACTTCTCCATCTTCATTCAAGGTCCTTGACTCCCCGGGGCCCCTCCCACCTTAGCTCCCACCCTGTAATCCCACCTCCTGCTCTGGTGGGACAGGCCGTTTGTATTCCTGTCTCCAGACTGTCCTCTCTCCAAATGCTTTCCCCATAATCTCTCCAAGCCCAGCCTGGCCAGTTGTGGTCCATAGAGACCTCTCTGAGAACCCACACTGACATCCCCCTTAGCTCCAGCTCAAGACACTGACCCTGTGTTGTGAAAGGGTGTGTCACCTACCACGGTGTCGGCAAACCTTTTCGGAGTCTCTGTCTACCTGGCTAGACTGCCAGTACCATGAAATCAGGAACCATGACTACTGCTGCAGCACTCAGCACAGATAGGCTCAATAACCATGCAGCTGGTTAATGGCAGAATTGGGATTCAAACTCCGGTCGGCTACCTCTAGAGTCTGTGGCCACGATGGAACACTGTCTCTTTGGCCTGAAAGCTCTGCCCTGTGTCATTTGTGGGCCTGGCCTTGCTTTCTATGAGCTGTCAGATCCTGCCTAGACTGTATGTGCCTTACATTGGGGAGCATCACAAGCCACAGGGGTGACTCTCTCATGGGGTAGCTTAGGGTAGGATGGCACACGAGCCTCCCAGATTCATCCTCAGCCTCACAAGAGGCCCGGTCCATGGAGTGACCTCATGAACACGCCCCAGTTAGCTTGGGCAGCTCTTTCCCAGCCCTGGCACCTTCTCATCTCCAGCCTATTGCTCCGTTTACAGCTCTTGGGAGGTCTGGTGGTATCTGGGTACCTGCCATATGTCCTACTATCTCCCAGCATGACACCCCAAGCTCCGTCTGCCTCAGATTCTGCTTTACCCTCCCACACCCCTTCCCCAAACACACATGCCCTGTGTACCTTTACCTGGGGACATGTGGAGGGCACCTTTCTGGGCCTCCTGAGGTTAGCCATGCTACTGGGGCTTCAGCGAACCCAAGTCTACAAGATCCCCTAGAAAGAAATCACAGCTACCACTTACCAAGTGTTCACTAGGTGCCAAGCCCTGGGTTATGCTTTTTACCTGCTTTGTCTCATTTAACCCTATGCTAGGCTTATGAGATAGGTACTATATAATTTCTGTTTTATAGATGAGAAAGCTGAAGCTTAGAGAGATTAAATTCAGTGCTACAGACCAACACCCAGTGAGGGACAGAGCCGGAATTTAAACCCAGGCCTGCTAGTTCCAGAGCACATGTGCTTAACCCTTGGTTAACCCCTTAACCACTCTGGCTTCTTAGGTGAGAGCAGGCACCCCAGGCTGCCTCCCCAGCTCCACCTCCATGCAGGCCTACCCTTCTCCATCCCTTCTCATCCCTGCAGCCATCTCCAGCACCCTCCTCCCTGCCCCTCTGTTGCCAGGTTCCAGAACTGCCCTGCATTCCAAGTCACTCCATGCTTCACAGATTCATTCCCTCCCTCTGTGCTTCCACATCATTCATCCAGAGACGGGAACCACAGCAGTTTTATCATCTATCCATCCATTCATTCCCATCATTCATTCATGGAATCCTGGAATGTCAGGGCTGGAAGGGGCCTTAGAGATTATCTGGTCCAGTGGTTTTTAAACCACAACGCATTTTTCAAAGAAAAGCTTCTGTGGAAGTTCTATAGAGAAATCAGATCAACAGGGAAGGCAGCAGCCAGACTCCTGCCCTCTTGGTTCTGCCTCATCCACTGCAGCCCCCCACCCTGAACTCCCAGTGTACAGCAGGGAAACAACTGCCCCCCTGTTCCTCCTGTGGTGCACAGCTGGGGTTCAGGGACAAAATGAATTGCCCTACAGGCAAGGAGCTCTTTCCATATACCCAGTCCCTGAGAACCTGTTGTCTTCAGTCACTGAGGGTTAACTATGGCAAAAACTCATTCTCCTCAAGCTCTGAGTTGCACAGACCTGGGTCTTAACCACAGCTCCCACTTACCACTTACAAAGCTACATGACCTTGGGCAAGTAAATTGCAAAGCCTTTATAGCCCTCCATCTATTTTCTCCTCTGATAAATGGGAAAAATAATAGGACCTATTAGTTTTTAGTTTTCTATTACTAAGTAACAAATGACCCTGAAACATAATGGCTTAAAGCAAGCGTTGTACTATTTCTCCTAGGTTTGTGGGCTGGCTGGGCTCAGCTGGGTGGCTCTTCTGCTGGCCTCTCTTGCTGTTGTAGTCAGATGGTGACTGGGGCTGCAGTCGTTTAGTGGACTGATCAAGATGCTGGAATGGTTGGGCCTCTTGCTCTCCAGGAAACTATAGGGCCTCTCCTCTCCACGTGGTCTTTCTAGCTGGCTAACCAGACTCCATACATAGCAGTTCAGAGCTCCCAGAAGCACAAAAGTGGAAGCTTCCAGGAATTCTTAAGGCTTAGGCCCGGAAGTGGCACACCCTCACATCTGCTACATTCTATTGATTAAAGATTCAAAGGGAAGGAAAATAAACTTCACCTCCCATTGGGGAAATGACAAAGAATTTGTTGTCATCTTTAACCCACCCCAGTCTGTGTGAGCTTGAGCAAGAAAATGACTTAATCTTTCTAATTTTCCATCTGTGTCCTCATCTTTGAGGAATAAGTACATCAATCCATGGAAAGTACTTAGAACGGTGCCTGGCACATAGTAAGCACTCACATGTTAGCTGGTGCTATTTTTATTTCTAACCCATATTCTCAGTGTGCTGGGTAACTGGTGGTGGTGATGGGGTTGCAAGAGTAATGGCAAACACAGTTTATACTCCTGATAATAAATAATCTAGTTCATGAGATAAAATTAACACACACAGAGATCAAAGTACTAATTCAAGGCATTGTGTAATTAAGGAGCCCATGAGAGGTACAGATAACATATACTTGAGGAAGTTGGAGGACAAAAAGATTGAATATGGGGGCTGGGTGACCAGCAAAGGCTTCAAGGAGGAAGAGTGTGCCCTTGAGGGGCAGGGTAGGAAAATAATGGTTAAGGGCATAGATTCTGGAGCCAAACTCCCTATTTTAAATCTTGGCTTTGCCACCTTCTGGCTATGTCTGCGTGACCTCAGCAAGTTATTTAGCATCTCTTTGCCTCAGTTTTCTTTCTGTAAAATATGTCCATCTCATAAAACTCAGGTGAAGAATAGATGATTTATTTCCTATAAAGGGACTAGAAGAGTGTTGGACATGTGGTAAGTACTCAACACAGTGACTTAATCTCAAAATCTCTAAAGCGAGGAGACATGGGCTGGGTGGAGAGGAGGGACAGAGGCCTCCAGATGGATGGAAATGGTGACTGTGTATGTAAAGTAGAAAGATGGGTGTGTCTTGCTCAGGGACAGAGGGAGAGCCACTTTGCACAGGGAGAGCTGAGCTGTTCTGGGGGTGGGGAAGGCAAGGGGCAGCAGGAGCTGAAGTAGAGTGGAGAGTGAGGGGCAGACTGTAGGGGGCCTTTGAGCCCAGCTAGAGCAGTTTAGACTTGACCCTTACAAGCAAAGGGGAGCATTGATGGTTTCTATCAAGGGAGGGATGCCATCTGGGCTGTGTCTTAGGAGGAGACCTCTGACAGTGGTGTGCAGGTGGTTTAAAGAGAAGGAGATGACTTAGGAGGTTATTGCCACAATTCAGCCATGAAATAGGGGTGTCCTGAACCAGGAGGGAGGCAGAGGGAAAGTGGAGGGACGGGCACTCTGGAGAGGGAGCCCCCTGCTTCCTGCCCTTGGCTGCTGGCTTCGCCCTGGCTTCCTCCCTTCTGGGCCAGGCTTGAAGGCTGAGTGCAGGGAGCAGCAGAGCACAGGGATGCACGGGCTCGGCTCCACCCCTGGAGCTTGGGCTGGATCTACCTGGTCTTACCTCGACCAAAGGGAGCAAGTCTGGGATCTTGGCTGTGACCCAAACCAGGCTGCAGGCCCAGAGTAGCAGATTGTGAGCAGGGACCCAGCACTGGCTGTGTGTGTGTGTGTGTGAAAGAGAGAGAGAGAGAGAGAGAGAGAGAGAGAGAGACAAAGAGGAAAGAGGGAGGACCATATGTCTATTTTCTTTGAGGAACAGCTGTCTCAAGTGGGTGATAGAGTCAGTAAGAGAGTGGAAGTGGGGTTAGAAGGTCAGTTCTACATTAAAAAATAAATTGTCACAGGGCCCTTGTGTGTGAGTCAATTTTTCTCATTTTTCAGATATATTCCTTTTGCTCTCTCTCTAAACCTTTCCTTCTCCACTGTTTTTTCTTTTTCTCTTCCCCAAGCTCGCACACTCGTGCACAGCCTCAGGCCCAGGTAGTCCCTCTGTCTGGGGGTCTTGGAGGTGGGCCGAAGACCAGGTAACGCTCCGTCTCTCCCCTGTGGGGACTTGCCCTAGGACCACACCATTCCACAAACATTAAAGAGCCGGTCACCCATCCAGGCTCAGGGGCCCAGGGCCCAGGGCAAAGCGAATTCTAGAATTCCCCTCGCCCAGCGCCCTTGCTTTGGAGAAGTAGGATGGGGAGAGAACATCTTTGGCTTAATGTCGAGGAATAGAGGACAAGAGTGACAATCTCCCTCAGTGTTCTTTTCTGGTTTCTCCCCGCCCTTTCTTGTTCATCTCTGCTCTTCTGTCCCCCCTTTTGGTGAGAAAAGCAGAGAAGTCTGTAGTCAGAGAAGTCTGGGTTCAAATCCCAGATCTGCCTCTTGAAAGTCATGGGGTCTGCAGCAAGTCCCTCCCCTCTCTGACGAGGATGGGCGTGCCGGGTTACTGGGAGAATCAAATGGGAAAAGTCACCTAAATGCCTAGCAAAAGCATTTGCTCTCTCTTTTACCTTGTTTCTTCTTCCTTATCCCTTTTCCTTTATTCATTTAAGAACTGCTTCCTGAGCCTTTGCCCTGCTGCAGCCATAGAAGAAAGAGGGACAAGCGTCCTGGTCTGGGCAGCCCAGGACACAAGATTTCAGCCCGAGCCTCAGTCCTGTCTGAAGGCCCTGCCTTCATCGTGTCCTGCCTTTATCCTTCAGGACGTGAGGAGCCACTGAAGGTGTCTGAGCAGGAGTGATGCAATCGGGGACCCAGGCTCTAGGACCCATGGTGGGGTCGTGTGTGGAGAGGAACGGGCAGCAAGAACCAGGAGCACCACGACACCTCTCCCTGTCTCCTCCACCTGCCCTCTCCCTCCCACTCTGCCCTCTCCCTCGCTCTCCTCTCCTCTCCCTCCACTCCTCTCTCCCCTTCAGCTCCCCCTGCGGCTTGCCAGCTGCCAGCAGATGACATCTCCTTTCATGTTTGGGGCTGAGCACAGCTTTGAATGTTCGTTTGATTCCGTTAAGATAATAGCTGGTTCACTGTCAGATGCAGACTGATCAGTTAAAACCTTAATCACTGCCTGTCTCCTCACTCGGCACTTATTTTTTAAGAGATTAATCCCCTCAGCTCCGCTCAGCTCACATTCGACTTGGAAAAAAAAAGGCAAGGTTTGTGTTATCCTTGTTATTATTATTGTTATTATTGTCACCCTTGTCATTCTGTATATTAACTCTCTCTCTCTCTCTCTGCCCTTTCAACTGTTCCTTTCTTTCTTTCTTCCCCTCGGTTTCCCAATCTTCCCCCCAGCTCACTTGTGTGTTCTCTCTGTCTCTTTTTCACACACACACACACACACACACACACACACACACACACACACACACACGCGCACACACACATGCACTCCAGTGTGGCTCTCCAGATATAGAGCAAGATATATTCAGATATAGATGTAGTGTGAGCACAATACACCGGGTCACGCCGTCCCTCCCTCCACATGCACACCTGGGTGTTCTGGCACACAGCACAGGGACAGGGCACAGGACGCAGGTCCAGGCACACACAGACCAGGGCAGCTGGGAGATGCAGCTCCGTGCCATGGCAAGAGCCCTGTCTTTGGAGCCAGACCCACCCGCCCTGATCCCTTCTCAGCTAATCATGCTGTGTGAACTTGGAGAGGAGCCTCAGTTTCCTCATCTGTAAAATGAGCACGAGAATACTCTCTTCAGGGAGACCGTGAGCCTTGAATGCTGGGAAACGTGCAGGGTACCCACGGCGGGGCCTGGCAGAGCAGGGCTCAGTATTTTTCCTGTTCCTCGTCCCCACCTCCCAGATCCCACGGGAAGATCCTTTCTAGAAGTTGCTCAATCTCTCCCTGAAGATGTGTCCTCTCCAGGCCGCTTTGCAGACGCTCCTCACTTTGTCACTATCGCTCCTCACTTTGTCACCATCTTGGCAGATAAGCCGCATCTAGTATCCAGGATCGGGAAGGATGTTGACGCTGGCCTGCAAAGGCTGGGTTTTACCATTTGCTACCAAAGCTAGACTTTTACAGAGGAAAATAACCCAGAAACCATCTAGTCCGAACCTCAAAATACACGAGGAGACTGAGACTTAGAGAGGGGCTGACTTTCCCCAGGACACATAGCAAACTACAGCAGGGCTGGAAATAGATGTGGCTTTGCAGACATCACCCAAGGAGAACTAGTCAAGCAACCAACCAACATTACTCAGCACTTACTATGGGCCCAGCCCCAAGACATTAGAGGGGACATCCAAGCCGTGGATGTCCAGGCCCTGTATGTCTTACACGGGGTGGTGGGGACCTGTTTCTGATCTCGATGGTACTATAAGTGCAGGAAGGCTTTCTGACGGGGGTGAAGTGGGCAGGACTTGGGGTAGCGGGACTCCTAGGCAGGGAGATGGGAATGAGTGCCCAAGGGCCACTGGGGACACCAGCCCGTTCCTGGGGTTGAGGGCGCGCAGCATGTCCTGGATTTAGTGACACCATCTTACAGAGGTCAGGGGCTGTCTGCTTGATCCGTTTCCTTGGAAGTAGCAAAACAAAACACAAGGTGGTGTTTGCAGTTATCGAGATCCATGTCAGGTAGGAGGAAGAACTTTTGGACTCTGAGGCACGGGAGCAGGTGACCGGAGAAGCCCCGCATCCCCATCGTTAGTGGCATCCCTCCCTACCTTCCCAGGACGGCATTAAGATCTTGGCCTCTGGAGCCAGACTGCCTGGGTTTGAATCACCTGCTGGATGGGTACCTTGGATGAGTCACTTAATTCGTTTCCTCCTCTAAGATAGGAATAATGATAATATCTCTTAGCACTTGGCGGCTGACACATAGTGTTAGTCATGACTATTTAGTAAAGACGTATTGAACATCTCAGTGTGCCGGGCCCTGTAACAGATGCTGAGGTACAGAGCTGAACGAGACACAGTCCCTGCCGTCAGTATGTGCTCAGCCTAGTGGACAGCCAAGTAAACTCTTGGTTGTGGTCCCATGTGGGGGACACTGAGCCCAGCCTCAGGGGATGAGGGGCGGCCTCCTGGAAGAAGTAGCTTGTGAGCTCCATGAGGGTGGGACTTAGCTTGGTTCAGTGCTGTATCCTCGGTGCCTAGAACTGGGCCTGGTGCAGAGTAGGAGTGAGCCAGTCCTTGCTGAGTGGGCAAATGAAGACCCAGCTGGAACAGGTGCTAAAGCAGGAACAGGATGACAGCGTCTTCCATGGGCCCCAGCCTTCCCACGTGTGGAACGAGGGCTTGGACAGGAGTCCAAGGGTCCTCTGGCTGTTCTGGGAACCCCTGCAATTGGCAGTTGTGGGGATGGGGGGGGTCCGTGCCAACTGATGGGGACAGGGATAGGTAATGGGGAAATCGGGCTGGGGGTGGGTTCCATTTCGGCCTAGAGGCAGGGGGCTGGAAAGGGTTGGAGGGGCCTGAGACATCCTCCCCCAGCTGCCTGTACCAGCAGGAGGCTGCCCGGGTTAATGACGTGACATCCCTGCGGCAGTCTGCCCGATGGGCTTCTGATGCCTTTTCTAATTTGGTGAGCACTGAAGATTAGAAGGCAGGGAGAAGAGAGTTTTCCTCTCGCAGGTTATTATCCTGCCAGCTCCCCTGGCGCCCGGGGAGGGAGTCAGCGTGTTCCAGGAGAAAAGGAAGCAGGGCCTGGCATTCTGGATCGTGTGCCCCTGGGGAGCGGGGAGGGAGCCGGGACTGGTGCAAATAAAATTGATGCTATTAATGGATCTGGTGCTGGTTGAAATGGGAGCAGCAGCCACCTCAGCAGCAGCAGCACTGGGGGGTGGGCAGAGTGGAGAAGGGAAGGGGCTTCCTGGAATTAGAACTCACAGATGCTGAGAGCTAAAAGTCTTCACCTTGAGGAGTCCCCAGATTTCCTCTTCTTGAGAAAGAGGCGCAGCCTTACCGTGCTGGGTCACACTGCCCTTGTCTCCACCCTGCACCCCCTTTAGCTCTAGGCTGAGGGTCTGGCTTGATGCTAACTCCTGCTCCCCAGGGGAAGGCCAGTGCCTCTGGGCTGCAGGCCACCCAGACCCCGGTCTAGAGAATTCCATCACACACCCGGTCCTGCTCTCAGCTCACACGAGGGAACGAAGAGAGAGAGAATGACAATGTTGAAAAGAAAGAAGGAAACGGAAGAAAAACAAAGAGGAAAAGGAGGGTGAGGATGGAGAGAATGAAGGAAAGGCCTGCTGAGTTCAGGGCTCCAACCTGGACGGAGCTGGGGGATGGACAGGAAGAGACACAGGCCTGGGGCACCAGGGGCATCAGAGAGGAAGAGAGCACAGCCATGTGCAGAGGAGTCCAGTCCTGTTGATGGATGTACAAGGAGGCCAATGGCATCAGAAAAAACAGGGTGGGTTACTTGGAGAGGTGAGTTTTGAGGCAGATTGAGATGGAGCAGAGGGCTCAGCAGAAGGCGCTTTGCATGATTAGGTCCCCAGGGTGGCACCCTGAGTAGTGTCCTCTTCTGTAGCTACCCACATTCCCACCCCTTTTTGCCAGCCATCTATTAGGCATCCTTCAAGCTCAAGCATTGCCTTCTCTGGGAAGCCCTCCCAGACTACCCCCAGCCTGCTTTAGGGGTTCTATTCTGGGCTCCCCTAACATTCTGTGGTACATCTGACATGGCATCTAAAACCCTGTATTTAAGCCTTGCTTGTTCTCTTGAAGAGAATGACCTTGACTTACTTAGTTCTATGTCCCCAGGGTCTAGCACAAGACTAGGCACATAGTAGGGATCAGTTATGTCTTTGGTAAGTCAATGGCATTAAAAAAATGCCATCAGCTCCTTCCTCTTTGCCAAGAGGAGCACCATTAGCAGCCCAAGACTGAGGGTTTGGCCATAGACAGCCCTCCTGGCCAGAAAGAGCATCGAGGGAGACCTGCCTGGGTTGACTGAAGTTCCACCACTAGCCCATCTTTGTTAGGTCAAGGCTGAGCGGTGTCATGAAAGGATGCGGGCCTGGTGGCCAGAAATAATGACTTCTAGTTCTGCCCTGACCCACTAGCTAGCTGGGTGACCTTAGGCTGGGCACCACGTCTCTTTGGGCCTCAGTTTACCCAATATGGTGAGGGTCTCAATAGGATGCTTTCCCAGGTCCTGCTAGGAGGCTCTCACCTGTGTTGAAGTGTGCCTGCCCTGAGCTCACATCTTAGCTCCTCTGAGAACCTTCCCTGGCCAGTCACAGCTGACTCGGGGCTAAGAGGACAGAGAGGGAAGACTGGGGGTAGGGCTGCCATGGAAGGGACCTAGCAGGGAAAGAGCCCTGGGAAGGCAGGTGGAGGAAGCATCAGCACCTGCTGCCCACTGTGCTGTCTGCCAGCTCTCGGGGGGTCGCCGTGAGGGTCTGGGCAGTGGATCTGGCATTCCCTTTCCACACCAGTGGGGTATCTGGCATATTAGGCACACCAAGTGAATCATTTTTAACACCTCCCATGTGACAAAATTATCACCATAGTGATAAATAACAAATACATAATAATAATGGCCAGAAAATAAAACCACAATGAAAATGCTTTTATTAAATATTGTGTGATCACACCAGTAAATAAATAAGTAAAATAAACAATACAGCACAAAAAAGACTAAAGTAATTGATTGATACTTGAAAATTGTATTAATTTCGGGGGTGGGAGGTGGGGGAAGGAAACACATGGAGAAACGTTCCCAAAGGAGCAAAATCTGCAAGTTTCAGACAATGATTTGCATAGAGAATAACAGAACTCAAGTAGCTTGAGTCTGTTACTTTGTCTTTACAGTCATTGTGCATCATTGTTTATTCTTGACTCTCCGGTTTAAAGGCAAGGATGTGTGGAACTATAGGAGTTGAGACATGAACTGTGACTGAAGCCAGCTCTAATGATTCTGAATTGTTATAAGCTTAATTTCAAAATGAAGAGTGTAGCTGAGTCGTGTGTGTTCTGACTACATACATGAGAGTTCTTTAAATTAACTATGGTGTAGTGTACAATCTTTCCTAAAGGATAAGTAATAGAGATGTGTTAATTTGAAGCTCACGTATATATTATTGAAACTCAACAGTCACTGCAGTAATTACTTAGAACACAGCACAAAAGAAGTTTTTTTTTTTTCAGGGAGGAGCATTTTATTACACAAAATTGCTGGTGCATGGTGATAATAAAAAAGCAGATGACTTTTAGTAGGTTTTATTATTGTTTTAAAATTCTCTACTGACAACAAACCCTTTCATTGCCTGCTCCCACTGCACACCGACTCCCCACCTGTTCTTCACTGGGATTTGCACATTTGCGGCTCTGTATTCCAGAAACTTTAGCTCCAAGCCCTTCCCATTCCAGGCAAGCTAAGAAAAATAGAGGCAAATAGCAATACATTTTAATCATTATTGTTGTTATTTAATAATAATAAACACAAAGGACATCTATTAGTCATCCTTCAAGGTCAAGCACTGCCTCCTCTGAGAAGCCCTCTTAGACTACCCCAACCTCCTTTAGGAGTTCTGCTCTGGGCTCCCCTAACATTCTGTGCTGCTTCTGACATAATGTCTAAAAACCCTGTCTCTAGGCCTGTTTGTTTTCTCTTGAAGGCTTACCTTGACTTACTTATTTCTGTGTCTAGCAAGCAATGTGTAAATTTTTCTTTGATTGACTTGAACTGAACTTTCACACCAGACCTGGGACACCTGGCTCCTGAACCCACAGGGGCCCAGGTGCGACCAGTACTTCCCAAATGGGGGTGGTTTGCCTCCTTCCTCCTCAGGGACATTTGACAGTTTCTGGAGGGATTTTTGGTTATCACAACTGGGCAGGGTGAGTATGATACCAGCATCTAGTGGGCAGAGGTCAGGAATGCTGCTAAACACCCTAATATGCGCAGGACAGCCCGCACACTAAAGACTTACCCAGCCCGAGTTGGAGCAAGCTTGCTCTAGAAGCCCAGCTTGGTCATGACATGGCCTGAATGCCCTCTTTCCTTTCCCGAGTCCTTAAGAGAAGAAAGGTTGGCATGGCTACCCCCACATAGTCCTGCTCCATGGCCCCAAGCACCCCTCAGTCAGGGTGCCTTGTCATCACCTACCAAGTCCCAAATGCAGCAGGCTGCCAGGCCTCCTCATCTGCAGGCTGGGACAAAGGGTAGGATTGTAGGGAACCAAGTTCTAGCTTTCCTGCCTGGCTCTGCCTCTCACCAGGTACATGACCTACTCTCCAGCCTCAGTTTCTTATCTCCAAGGTAGGATTTAGGAATACTGACTTCACAGGCTCCGGTGAGGCTCAGCTGAGATAAGGGCCACAAAGGTAATTGATTGTGACCACTGTGGGATTGGAAATGTGGGACTTGGGGTGAAACACGGAGGCTAATCCTTCCGTTCCTCCTCCCTCCAAAAGCGGACGGAGTCTGTGTTGGTTCGAGCGCTTCTCCACTTCTCTTTTGCTCTCAGGGAATAGGAGGGAGAACTGGGGAGTCCCACCGGAGTCCCAGGCCTGCGAGTCTCCGAGAGCAGTCGCAGAAGAGCGCTGGGTCTAGGAGGCCCCCGGGGGCGTGAGGCGGGCTCCGTCCCACCAGGGCCTGGAAGCCACCTCCCCAGACATTAGCAATTATCGCAATCAAACAGTTGACACCAATTACGCGCCCGGCAGAGCTGAGCTGGCGCCTCGGTTTTGCATATCTTAATGCGGACTGACAGACGTTGACCTGCAGGGGCGCCGGCCTTGCCAGCTCTCAGCTGTCGTTTGCAGGACAGAACTGCGTCCCGAAGACAGAGCCGTGCGCACCTCCACGGTTCCCGGAATCTGCAGCGAAGGCAGCGCAGGGGACGGCTGGGAAGGCCCTTCTCGGAGAGGCGAGGGAGCGCAGCGGCCCGGCGCTCTGGGCCCTGTGGGAAGCGCCCACTGAGTCCCCGGCCCCCGCTCAGGGTACCCACCGCGCACTGAGGATGGGGCGCTCAGGTTCGCTCTATTCCGCCCTGCACGTGCGAGGTCTCAGTCTTCGTCCTCCAGCCCCCGGTATCCTGAGGTCAGCAGGAGGGGGTCTTGTAGGAGTAACGCTCCCTCCAGACGGAAGACGGCCCTGGGCACTTTCTTCCTGTTGGGAAGTAAGCGACGTAAGTTTGCTGGGCGTGCAAGAGCGCCACCCTGCACCAAGGCGCTGCGCCAAAGGCGGGGCCCCAGGTACCCGGCCCGCACCTGGGGGCGTGATGAGGCACCGGGTCTGCGTCCGTGCCATGGCATGTGAAGCCTCAGTTTCCTACCCGTAAGGCCTTCTAATTTGGGAACAGAAATCACCTAAATCACGAGTTACATCCTGATAAGGTCATGGGCAAGTCGGGCACAGTCAGTGTTCGAACTGAGGTCCTTAGGCAATGAGGTAACCGAGCAACGCGCTTTCGCCTGGCTTGCATCTGGCTTCAGCCCCGCTCCCCCTCGCAGGGCTGCGCACTCCTGGAGGCCCCAGTCAGTCCTCGCACCCCTAGCATAATGCCAGGCACCCTGAAAGGCTGATGGGTGGATGAAAGAAATGGATCCAGTTCCAGGCTAGTTTTTCAAGTCTCCCGTTTTCATGCAAGCGCCAAATCCTGGGTCCACCGTTACCTCCCCGCTTGTGCCCTGCCCCGAGCCCCAGGGCATCTGAGACCGGCAGCCCAGGAGGCTCTGAAGTGGCACCCACTATACTCTGTATGACCAACTTATCTGACGGCCTCTCACTCCTTTTTGCCCCCGCAGCTTCCCTGACCCCCGTGCCAGCCGGCCGTCTGGCCCACCTGAGAGTCTGCAGAGGAATGGGCTGAGGTGGGCTCCCTTCCGGAGCTAGTAGATTAACCATCTGTGCCTGCAGCCTCCTAGCCACTCAGGGGGGAGATGGATCACCTTACAAGAGGCTTTTGTAGACAAAGTTTCCCTAACATGACTCTGCCTCTCTTTGAAAACACCACACACACACACACACACACACACACACACACACACACACACACACACAGTCCCCAACACACCCCTTTGAGCTTCCCATTACTCCCTCTAGCCTGCCACCCCAATCTTCATATCTTTAGACGAGCCTCCGGTCCTATTTTCCAAGTTTGTGAGAAAGGACCCCTTTCAGAAAACTGCGCATCCTCCCCCCCCAAAAGGCGCTGGACCTCCCCATGATTCAGACGGAAAAACAGAGACTAAGCAGGGGCAGGGGTTCCCAGAAGAGCTGAAACTGGGGCTGGACTTTCTGGGGCCAGTTCTGACGCACCGCTGATGGGATGACTAGAACTCGGCACTTATTGGACACCTACTGCGTGCCTGGGCGTGCCAACCCTCCGGCCCAGAGTAGTGCTGGGGTCACTTCCCCACTTTTGAGATAGGGCCTGGGGACCCCATTTAAGTCTCAGCCCCGCTCGGGCCTGGACGTCTTCACCGAGAGCACAGTTTCTGCGCGGATATCCGGCTCCAAACTCCGGCCGCCGCTCTTCCAGTCTTGGCTCAGCCCCCGCTGCCCAGGGATCGGAGTCCGGATTCTACGTCTCCTCCTTTAGGACGCCAGGGCTGTTGCTGCAGGTTTATTGGCGCTTAGTCCTGAGCTCAAGGAAGCTTAGTCCTGAGGTCAGGGAGGCTGGGGCCGCGGCGTTGTGGGCGTCCCCTCCGGCCCTCGCCTCCACGTGCGCCTTCTGTTCCCGCCCCAGCGCAGCGGCATTAGGCACTGTCCCCGCCACGTGTGGAGGCTGGCCCAGGAGGCTGAGGCAGACGCCCGGCCTGTGTCCCAAGCGGAAGTGGGTGAGATTCCGCCTCAAGGGCTTCGCTGTGCGCCCTGGCAGAGCCGGGCCGGCCTGCCTCCCGCCACGCCGCGTCCTGGTGCGCTCAGCCGCCGCGCCCTGTCCCCAGCGCCGCTCTCGCCCGCCCCCAAGGCTGGGACGAGTTTGACCCAGCTTGTAAGGATTCCCTGCTCGGCCTGGAGGGCGGACGACGCCCCCGACACAGAGGACGAGTGTATGTCGTGTCAGCAAGTGCACCGGCCCTAAAAGGCCAAGCGGGATTCCTGGGGATTAAGGATCAGACACAGGGAGCCCTGTTCTGGTCTTCTCCGCCCTCTTCCCCACCCCAGGAACAAGAAAAAGCAAAATCTGTTGGAAATGCACTTTCCCCCTGCCATCCCCTCACCCCCTTCTCCTTCTGCTTTCGCCGACTTAAAAGAAAAATAAAATACATTCCAGGAACAAGGACGGCTGCAGAGCAAACTCAAACCAGAAAATGCTTAAAGATGTTTTAATGACTTAAACACAGGGGCCGGTTTGTGTCTAAAAGTTTCCACATTAAAAAAAAAAAAGGCAAATTCAATATTAAATATCCTCTCAGCCCCCTGTCCAGCCCCTCCTGCTTCCCGGAGCTTTCTGGGCCGGCACCTCCCGTTTTCCTCCGCACCTCTGCTTTCAGCTGTGGGTTATTAGCACCCGGTGTGAACAGAGACCAGGCCCCTCCATAAAGTTTATATTCACATTCCAAAAACGAAAAAACAAGGAAAAGGGAGAAAAACAACACCCTAGGTACAGGCCCAACTGCTCCTGCAAGCAGACCCCCCTCCCCCCCAGCTCAGGGCCAGAGGAACTGTTAACTAGCAGCTGACAGATTTTTACAGCGGGAATTAGACCCTCATTTGGCTCAGGATTAGCCCAAATCTTCCATCTCATTACTGCTTTGCCTTGTTGGAGCCCCCCTTTCTTGGAGTTGGGGAGTTGTGTATAGGTCTTTGGGGTCCCTGCCAGAATTCTCACTCTCCAGACTGGGGTTGGAAACAGGGTGGACAGGGCTGGGTATGGCAGCCGGAGGGCCGCATGAGTTTCTTGAGGCGTTTGTCAGATAGAGTGGACTGGACACCTGCCCCGGTGGTGGAGAGGAGGTCATGGGGTGGGAGAGGCAGGTGCTGGTTTAGACACAGGTCTTCTCTTCCTTATTCCAAAGGATCCCAAACCTTGGGAATAACAATAATGACTGTAGCACTTACTGAGCTATTATTATATGTCAAGTTCTATCGTGAGCCCTTTTATATTTAATCCTTATAGAAAAGTCACAGTGTGGGCATTATTATTATCATCTTCCCATTTTACAGATGAGGATGCTGAGGCTTAGAGAGGGTAGGTAACTTACCCAAGGACACAGAGGGTGAGTAGGGGAGCCAGGATTCAACCAGGACTGAGGGACTCTAGGGATCTGTCCTCCAGGCCATACTACCTCTCCTCCCAAGATTGCAGTGGGTCCCCACTATTATATATCAGCTTCTATCCCTAAGCTCTTGGTCCTCATTTCACCTATGAGGTGCTATGGTCTGAATATTGGTGTTCTCCCCGAATTCGTATGTTGGAAATCAGTCCCCAATCTGGGCCTTTAGGAGGTGGTTAGGTCATGAGGACAGAGCTCTCATGAATGGGGTCAGTGCCCCTACAAAGAGGCTTGAGGGAGCCTACTTGCGCATTCCCCTCCTTCAGCCATGTGAGGCGAAGCAATAAGGCACCATCTTTGAAGCAGAGAACACTGAATCTGTTGGCACCTTGATCTTGGACTTTCCAACCCACAGAATTGTGAGTGACAAGTTTCTATTTATGAATTACTTGGTCTAAATTATTTTGTTATAGCAGCCTGAATGGACCACAACACCCACTAACTGATTATCAGAGACTTTAAGCCCAAATTCCCATTGGTACAATTCTAACCATTTTCTGTTATCTATTCCTAGACAAAGACAAGTACTTCACCTTGTCCTATGCTAGATCCACTCTCCTGGATGAAGAGGACCCTGGTGGGGTGACTGGCTCCTCTCCCATGCTTCTTTGACCCAATAAAGCATTTTAACTGGTGTGACCTCCCCACCAGGCAGTTAGACATTTGCCGAGAGGTCTGGGGAAAGAGTGGTGTTAATGTCCCAAGAATGGAGAAGGCTCTTGGCAACTGCCCAGATGTTTGACCTCCCAGGAGCTTGACTCTGCAGAGGCAATTCCAGCTGTCTATGGCCTCTTCTTGTGAAGGGCAGCCTAGTGTGGGAAGAGGTGATGGTGGTGGAGGCGCTTGTGCCCGGACACAGAGGACGTGGTGAGGCCCTTGTCTTCTCAGCTCAAAAGTGCTCTTCATGGGACACATGCACACAACTTGCTTCTTGGGGGTCAGCCTAGAGTAGGAAAATGTCTGGGAATTCTGGAGCTCTTTAAAATCCTTTTTTTTTTTTTTAGTGGAAATATGAGGAAATTTTGAAGCATATGTAATACTTAGACTTTAAATGCCCTTTACAAAGTTAAATCATTTTGTCAGTTTAGGAATGTAAAAATGTTTTACATATAACTTGGTTTGCCCATAAAATCTTCATTTGGGTGTATTTAGAAATGCAAGGCCAGGAAAGAGAAGTTGAAATTTAAGAGGAAATCTCCAACCCCCTGACTTAGAGTGAGAAAACAAATGCAAGGTGCCTTATTATGCTTTATTAATTTTTTTGGCCTTCCCACATGGTTAGGCATGTGTGTGATTCTGGAGGCTGGTGCCAGGGGTTCCCCCTTCTCAGACAGGAGCCACCTGGGGAACAGGGCAGGGAGTGGGAGAACCAAACTGGGAGAAATGCCAAGGGCAGGCAGAGCCAGGGAGGGCTGAGGAGGGGAGGAGAAGGAGGAGGAACATGGTTTGTGCAAAGGGTCAGCCATTTTCCTTAGGGCAAAGTCACCCCATCACCAGCTAAGACTGAAATTTCAATGTCTCATTACATTAGTCTACTCTCTGGTTTCTAGTCTTTTCCCCCTGAAACAAAGAGTCTCCCTGAAGGTTTGCAAGAGCTCCTAATCTCAGTTCTTTTCAACCAACACTTATAAGGAGCCTCCAGGAATACAGATGTGAATGAGACCCAGTCTTTGACCTTGAGGAAGCCAGATGCAGGCCACATCAGAGTGTGACAACTGCTATTTATTGGGTATTATCTACATGCCAGGCACTGTATTAAGTGAGATATGTATATATATAATATTATGTTATATTAACACAGTTAATCTTCATTACAACTCCAAGACATGAGTCCTATTAAATATATTTTACAGATGGAGAAACTGAGGCACAGCTTGATTAAGTAACTTGCTCAAGATCAGTTAGGATTGAACCTAGGCATTCTGTGCCCCAAGCCTGTGCTCTTAACCATTCTAGTATTCCAAGGCCAAAGGCATGCTCAGGATGCTAGGTGAACATTGGGGAGGGCATTGTCCCAAGGCCTCCTTAGCAGACAACTCCTGAGTGGCATCTACAATCATAAGCGAGAGGTGGAGAGGCAGAAGCTATGGGGAAGAGCATTTCAGATTGGGAGAATGACTGAGAACAAGGTGTCACTGTATAAACTCCAGTACCACATACCAGTAGACACAAGTATTTTTGGAATTTCTAGAATGTAAATAAAGTGTGAGGTCAGAGGGAGCAGGAGAGGAGGTTGGAGAGACAGGTAGGAGGAGGGCTGGACCACGGGGAGCTCGTACCATGCTTGGGGTTGAAGGTATCTTCTGTAAATGGCGAAGAGCTATCAAAGGGTTTTCCGCCAGGGAACACTCCAAGACACTTTGCATTCTTGGTAGAATTCTTAGGGGGAGGGGGGCAGAGCACAGTGAAGTGACTGCACAGAGGAGTGGAGGCAGCCACACTGCTGGGAGCTGAGTTGGGACCAGAGTGGGCCCCTTGATGTTGGGAATGAAGAAATGATTTGAACTACAAGAATGAAAAGATTTTTTCAATTTGTACTTTACATATATATTTATAGTCTGCCTTATTCCATTAAAAAGTTTTGGCTAGATCTTGCTGAGTTCTTCCCAGAATCTTTCCTTATTTTTTCCCCCACTAGATGCTCGACATTGGGTAACGTGACCCAGCTCACATCACGCAGTTTCTTCTCTGAAAACTGGCATATTTATTATCACTGGTGACCATGCAAGCTGATTTGCTGGGGTCAGTCCTGATTATGCCTTTTATATAATTAATTATTTACATTATTAATTATTAATAGCACTACCTTTTGCTCTGCAAAGTGTCTTGATTTGAATTAGGAATTCACCCCTCCTCACCCCAGTTAAAGCACATATATGAAAAAAATTGCTACAGAGCCTTGAATGTAGATGGTACTAAATTGCATATAGGAACATTAAAATGTTCTTACTTGTTCCTAACAATAACCCTGAGAAGTAGGCAGAATCAAGGTTATTGACACTCCTTTCTTTCTTTCTTGAACAAAAAAGAAGATTCAAGTAAGTTAAATGACATGCTGAAGGCACACATGTAGTAAGAAGTAGAGGAGGGGTAGGATTTGAATCTTCTGCCATCTGGTCCTGTAGCCATCTGCTATGCCCTAGGCTCCTTCCCTATGCTCTGGAAGATTAAAGATGGCCACATTGTCTCTGCTACTGCTCCCATTGAAAGGTGGAGTCTAATCTCTTTCCTTGAATCTGGATTGGTCTTAGTGATTTGCTTAATCAATAGAATGTGTCAGAAGTGACATTCTGGGACTTCTGGGGCTAGGTCATAAGTTGAGTAGTTTCTGATTGGATCTTTTGGAACACTTGCTCTGGAGAAAGCCAGCTACCCTGTAAGAAGCCTATGTATCCTGAGACTGCCATGTTGTCAGGAAGCCCAAGCTAGCTGTTCAGCTGGTAGGGGGTGAGGGTGGGGGGAGAGAGAGAGAGAGAGAGAGAGATAGATGCCTGGCTAACAGTGGTATGCTGGTAAACCTACTCTCTGAATAAAACGTGTCCTGGTTTATAGTGTTTGATTTCTGGGTATAACTAGTCCCACTAGAGCTGATTTCAAGCTATCAATGGTATAATAACTGGCTTGCAAAAATTTCTGAATATTTAACAATTGGCTGTTACAAGCTGGTACAAGCCCGCTTTACCACACCACAGCTTCCCAGCATTCAGCCCTTGAACCAACCCAGCTGAGACCCCAGATATTGTGAAGCAGAGAGGAGTTGCCCTGTTGAGCCTTACCTAAATTGCAGGTTCATGAGCAAAATGCACAATTGTTGTCATTTAAGCCACTAAGTTTTAGAGTGGCTTGTTACACAGCAATAGGTAACCAGAAGATGTGGAAAAACAGGTATGCATGTCTTTGAAGAAATAGGAACACTCTTACAAAATCTATCCCTGTTTTCTTTGGTGCCATTGAGCTAGTGGAATATTTGTGGCAAAACCTACAGTTCTTGGTGAAGTGGGAGGCTGAGGTAGCTCCTGCCTCAGGCGGACGGTAGTACCGTTCTCTGCGAGGTGGAGACTTACAGAGCGGGGAGAGCTGGGCTGAGAATGGGATGGGTTAAGGTTTAAGTGAAAATGGATTATCCGAGTTAAAGTGTGCAGCAGAAAGGCTGAAGTAGGGAGAGCTGAGTTATGATTTGTAACATAGTTCAGTATCTGGGTTTTAACAGTTAATTCACTTATAATTCCAGTGATGGTTCAGTGCAAATTTTAAAACCAGCAAAGCTTGTCTTCAGCTCACCTAACACCCCCATGGCCCACCCCAAGCTCCTCCTAACTTTTTGGTGTCCCCTTAGGAGCATTTGCTTTGTCTAGGGAGTGTAGATTTAAGTCTTATCTCATTGTAGAATGGGGACTTTGTTTCTTAATGTATTTATTATCTATTACTGTGTAACAAATTACCACCAAACTTAGCAGCTTAAAACAACAAAAAGTTACTATATCACCATTTCTGTGGGTCAGGAATTCAAGAGTGACTCAGCTGGGTCACTCTGGTTGAGGGTTTCTCATGAGGCTGCAAGCAAGATGCTGGCTGGGGCTAGCGGCTGGATGGAGGCTGCAGGATCCATTCCCAAGAGGCTCACACAGTGGCTGTGGGCTGGAGGCCGCAATGCCTCCACTTGTGAGCCTTTCTGCAGGTGGCTTTTCTGTCCTTGTGATGTGGCAGCTGGCTTTTCCCAGAGTGAATGATTAGAGAGAGAGAGAGAGAGAGAGAGAGAGAGAGAGAGAGAGAGAGAGAGAAGGAGCTGACACCACAATGCCTTTTATGATTTGGTCTTAGAAGTCACATGCTATCACTTCCAACATTGTCTGTTAAAAGCAAGTCACTAAGTCTGACCCACACACAGGGGAGAAGAATCAGGTTCTATCTTTTGAAGGGAGGAGTGTCAAATAATTTGTGGACATATTTTAACACCACCACAGTTTAAAATAAATTTCACATAGTAAATTAGGTGTATGTCAGGGGCAGGGGTGGGGTGGACAGGAGACCTGTCTTCTGAATTCATACCATACCTACTTAGAGCACTTAAACGGGCCCTGTCTACACAGCTTATTGCATTGCTACAGTGGAAAGGGACCTCAGAAGCCTCTCCAGAGGCTACAAACTGGTGATCCTGGGTCTAACTTGTCCATCATATCTGTTTTGTTTGGTGAAATCTTGATTTTTAAAAATTTGAACACAATTTAGTTGAGACATGCATGCTCCAGTTTTCCTACCACTCCCTGTTATCTTACACCGGCCAGTTCGCTCATTTGGGTGGTCTACCCGAGCCCTGGAGGCGCTGGAGTCCTCGAAACCCTGCTTCTCATCTGTGCCTCTCATTTCAGACATGGGGAAACTGAGGCCCAGAGAAGAGAGGCTGAGTTGCCCAAGGCCAAAGGTTTAGTGAGTGACAGGGTTCGGTTCTGAACCCAGGTCTCCTGAATCCTAGTTCAAGCCTCCTTCCACCTCACTGCCTTGCCTCCCCATGTCTCATCAAAAGTGGCACCACAGGCCCCGCTTCATCCTGGAGAGCCAGTCCTCAGCGCCTCAGCTCAATGTTAATGCCCCTGCGCCCCTGGTAGCATTGGATCCGAGTGGGGAGAGGGATCTCTTTCATCCACATGTAAAGATCTGAAGGTGGAAAAGTTTCAGTACCACAGCCCTAGAGAAAAGAGTTGGGGAGTGAATGCTGGGAAAACATGGGGGGAGCCGTGCGGTGTGAGGGGGAGACCCTGGAGGGCATTTCAGTAGGTTAATAACCTAAGCTGTTGCCAAGTTGAAATTAGAAAGAGGAAGTCTCTGCCTTCTGAATGTGGAGGAGGGGGCTAATCCTGTCCTTTGATAAATGGATGACATTCTAGCAAAATGAGACGCTCTGCCCCAGTGGCTGCAGGGGGGAAGTTGGGCTGGGAGGCGGGGTTGGGCAGGGGCCTCTGGAGCCCCAGCAGTGAGGTTAAGATGCAGAACTGTGAGGCATTAGGACATTAGCAGTGAAATGGCAGTCACGTTGGCAGGTCTTTTTAAATAACCTGCAATGCATACAGATAGGCAGAGGTACCTGTCTTAGTGTGGAGCACTCACCTGACTTTAGCCTGTCCTGAGACCTGCCGCTTCCCTGCCTTCCCTGGGGTCCTTGCTGACCAACTCCAGGTTCTACTGTCAGGCAGAGGGTTCTACTGTCTTCCCCCTTGCCACTCATTCTCCTCGGTTCTGACCTGGACTTCTGTGGTCCTCAGCTGCTGCAGCTTGTGCCACCCTGCCTGGGCAATGCTTTCCAAGCTGACATGAGGAGTGCAGGGACTCTCTCCTCCCACCACTCCCTGCCCAGGGTCCTGCCTCTCCAGGTAAGGCCTGGAGTGAAGAAGTGACCTGCCTTTGGTCACATTGCAAGGGGGCAGTGCTCCCTGAGTCTTCCTAAAGGGAGGTCCACAGCCTGATCCCCTGGGAGCTCCCGATGTGCCACCACCCCCAGCCCTCCGGAGATGTATTTTCTTTGGTCTCTTAAATTCGTAGACTTTTATACCTGTAGTGGTCTGAGAGATAAGGATTGAGTCTAAGCAAGCTTAACACAAGCTCTACTCCCCTTACTCCACCAACAGTCCTCTCATCTCTACCTTCAAGTCTTCTAAATATTGAGCAAAAGGCCAGGCATGATTTGGTGCAGTGACATTCTGAACAGGAAGATAGTCGAGGAGCACGGGCAAAGCTCCTGGAACCTAACTCATCTGATGCAGTTGCCAGCTTCTCCCAGTTGCCAGCTATCTCCTTCTTTCACTGGGGAAAAAAAATGAGGTTTTGGTTTTACGTGCTGGGCATTGGGATTTGGAGAGAAAGGAGATATGGCCCTGTCCCTCTAATTGCTCAGTTTGGGAGTGTAGACCGATGCCGATGTTTAGTAGGAGCTTGTTAGACCTGCTATGGAGCATTTGTATATGTATCACCTCATTCTTACGACAATCCTGTGAACCAACTGCTGTTACTGTCTCCCATTAAACAGGGAAGAACCGAGGCTCAGAGAGGTTTAGCGACTTGCTCAATCAAGGTCAGGCAGCTGATAAGTGGCAGAGCTGGGATTTGAACCCAGGCCTATTCATCTTCAGAATATGTGCTGTTAAAAATTGAATTCCAATTCAGTGTAATTTTTATGTTAGGGGTGGGAGGGACTCGCATTAGGCCTGGAAGAAATGTTAAAGATAATCCAGACCAACACTAATGTATTAGGTTAAAAACCAAGGCTCTGAGAGGCTGAGTAACATTCCCAATGTCAGAATTACCAAGTGGGTGTTGAGCTCGCACTGCCTATTCTAATGGGCCCCTTTCCCTTGCTCCACGGCTGCCGGCAATCTGGGAAGGCTCCCTACTCTGCGAGCTGCACTGGCAGGGGAAGGAAGGCACTCCAGGCAGGGAGCCCTGTAGGAGCCAGGATGGAGGCCCCTATTCCTGTGGGCACACAGAGAACGTGTGGGCAGGAAAGGGGTGGGGGCAGAGGGTAAAAGGCCTAGATTATTTTGCTAAGCAAACCAAGGGGAGTTACCAAGGACATCACTGAAGCTCTCTCTGGCCACGGTGTGGAGGAGGGGAAGGACTGGCATAGGGAGTCTCCAGGAACGCTCTGAAGTTCAAAGGACCCTATGAACAATGGTAAGAAGAGTGTGTAACAAGGACACAAAGGGGGAAACAGAGAGTGCTCAGAGGTCAGATTTCTCGCTTAACTAAAGTTTTCAAATATAACGTTGAAGAGAAGAAATTATCAGAACAAGTTGAAAAGCCTTGGGCTGATGGGGTTTTACTAATAGGTAATAGGAAGAGTGAGAGCTTTTCAACTGGTGTTTTGTATCCACCTTCACAAGGAGAAGACTCTCTCGATTGAGGAGTGCAAGGTAGACATTAGTAAGAGGGAGCTGAGAAGAGCAAGGGGCTGTAAGACGGTACACCAAGCCGCTCTAAGCAAACTTGAGTGTCCAGAATTATGAGCAGTGAGAGACCTAGGGAAGGAGGTTGACCAAGTGACCAACAGAAAATGGGGATTCTGTAAACTGCTGACCAGTCCTCTGACATTGACCCTAGTTATGATCCCAGATGGGATTACTGAGAGTGTTTGTGACAGTCTCCCTGGCTCTAGTCTTTATTTTTCAAGCAACTTAAAAAAATAAGTGACATGTAGTTTAATAAAAACAATACATGCAGATAGTTTCAAAAGTTAAACAATGCTAAAAAAAAAAAAGCTTAGAAAAAAACCCCAGCAGTCTCTTGTTTCCTAGCCTGCTTCACTCTCCATGTTGGTTACCAGGGTCACCAGAAACAACGTTTTCAACATTTTCCACCTTTTCTTTTAGCTTTCAACATTTTCTGGTATTTACTTCCATATTTTAAAATAATATGTAAATAATGCTGTCTCTAGAGTCATTCATTTCTGATGGTTCTGTAAACTTCACCTGGTGGATATTACCAGTCCCCTTGTCCTTCAGAACACGTGGAAAACCACACTGCGGATGCTCTTCCTGTTAGATGCGGACGTGTGGCTATTTCTGGCCAATTACATTGTAAGAGGAAGTGACGAGCATCACTTCTGAGTTGAGATGGTATAAGCTCACCCATGCTTCTCTAGTCTCTCTGTCTTGCGTGGGACAGAGGATGCCGTGTGTTCCAGATGGTGTAGCTACAAGTTGTAGAGCCTCTGACTAAATCCCTGCATGACTGTGCAGAGCAGAACCCCTGGGGACATGAGGAGTGTAGCGTGAATAAGACATAGCTTCTCATGTATGTATTTTGCCATTTAGATTTTGGAGTTGTTACTATTGAACAACTTGGTCCACCTTGACTAGTGTATACCTTAGGAGAAGTTTAGCTACTTATGCCCCTTCTCCAAACCTCTCTTCATTATAGATCAGTTTTTGGTTAAGCCCATCATCATTTTAATGATTATGTAAAGATTGCTCACTGCTGAGTTACATATTTTATGATTAAATCTCTTTTGTTGTAAAATTGTTTATTTTTGCTAGATTTAGTAATTATCTCATTTTATTTGTTTATTTATCTATTTTTTTGTGAGATAGGGTCTTGCTCTGTCAGCCATGCTGGAATGCAGTGGTGTGATCACAGCTCACTGCAACCTCCAACTTCCAGGCTCAAACAGTCATCTTGTCTCAGCCTCCTGAGTAGCTAGGGGTACAGGCATATGCCACCACACCTAGCTAATTCTTTAAATTTGTTTTTAGCTTGCTGTGCTGCCTGCACTAGACTCGAACTCCTGGTCTCAAGTGATCCTCCTGCCTTGGCTTCCCAAAATGCTGGGATTACAGGCATGAACCACCACACCTGGCCAATTATGTCATTTAAAAAGTTAGTTTTCTTTGATGTTCTGACTAAATTCTCCTCATCTTTCAACAACTTTCTACAAAATATACCTTATTAAAATTTTATATTCCATCACACTGTCACATAATTTGTCATTTCCACTTTTATATTTTTCCTAGAGAGAACTCCAAACTTCCCTCAAAATTTTTGCTGTAATATGGACTGAAGTCTCTCTAGATCTACACAATTTTTCAGTTTTCTGAGTCCCATATTGTCTTCTTTTTTGGTTTAATTTCTCTTTTTGGTGGAGCACATCCTCTAGTAGCTTTCTGAGAAAGGGTCAATGGAATATATATTTTTTAGATTTCACAGATCTGAAAATGTCTTTTTACCATCTTCATATGTAATTGATAAATTGGCTGGGTATGGAAGCCTAGGTTGAAAATAACCAGGGCAGAGACTGCTAGCTGTCCACCAAAATCTTGGGCACACAGGCTGCATATCCCAGGTTCTCTTACAATACAGTTTAGCCATATGATTAAGTTCTCATTAATGGAAATTAAAAAATTCCAGACCTGGCCCATTGAAAATCTCCTGAGCATCTTACTCTATGCTTTTTCCCCTTTGGGCAATACAGATGGGGACAATGAAAATGAAATTCTAGGGGGTTTCAGAGCCATGAAATGCAGGGAGAGTCAGTGCCTGAGCAACCACATAGAGAAGAACAATTCACCCAGAAATGTTACGTGAGTTAAAACCTACTGTTTTAAGCCAATGAAATTTTGGGGTCTATTTGTCAAGCAGTACAGAAATTGATTCTAGAAGTGGAGTGATGCCATCATAAAAACTGAAATAAGTGGCATTGGCTGGGGATAGGTGGTGAAGAAACAGATGTTAATATAACAGGCTGGAGGGCTGGAGATGCCTGTTATACTGGGAGAAAAGCATTTAGTAAAACGGATACCTGAGAACACTTAATTCTTATCAGGACTGTGCCTGTAATGGAAGAGGTTGGAAAAGGCAAGTGATGTTTGTTGTTAGTTGCTTAATTCACTTAACATGTTGTCACCAGGAAAAGTTGAGCTCAGGAAAGAACTGGGCTGCTTGTAAGTGGAGGTTAAGGATTGAAGAAACAGTCTCCAGACCCCATGGAGGAGGTGATAAGACTGAGTAAGTATTTGAGCCCCAAAGACCGATGAAGACTTCTTGGTTAAACCAAGGGACTCACCCCTGATGCAAAGATCAGGTTAAGGATATTGTCTCTCTATTAAGCCTGTTTCTACAGATGGCCTTGCAGTAGCTGATATTTGACAGATAGAGATTGGCATGGAACCCAAAAATGCAAAAAAACAAACAAACAAACAAAAAAACAAGCAAATAGATTTAAGAGCTGTGTCTAGGAAATTTTGAATGTGGTAACTGGCATATGTAACCACTGGGAAGCAAATAGATCAGAAATCTGTTTGAAGGAAGAAACTGAATTCCCAAAGAAACCACAAACGGGGCCTTAGAAAACTTTAAAACATCACTTGGACCCCCAAGCTTCCGTGAGGAATGAGTGAACTGTGAAAGCAGTGGGACCTCAGAAAGGGGGACACTACTTATAATCCCTTCATATGCAGACACAGGACATAGTGGACAAGGGAGAATTGCCCAGAGGGCAGAGCAGGGACCATGGAAGACAAGGAGGTTTCTCCCAGAGAGAAAATACACGGTCCAATTCAGTGACCCCCCTCCACTGCCAAGGCAGTGGGTCTTCATAATGCTTGCTGGGCAGGGGTCCATCGTTGTCATGGACCAGACACTGCCTGTGTTTCCCAATCTTAGTTGCAATTACCCTATATATTGAGTGTGTGCAGAGGTGGGAGGGAGGGTAGAGCACAGTTCATAAGTCTTTGGACCAGGCTTATTGGAAAGGACTGCACAACACCTAGAAGTCCTGGACATTGAGCTGAACGCAGAAGCTGGTTGGGGCTTTGGTTTGACTCCCTTGGAAAGGGACTGACTGTGTTCTATCTGTGGTGAGAAGGCCACACACACCACTGACTGTGGAAAAGACGTCCACACCCCCATCTGTTCTTTCTTCTTTCTGGGCACACAAATAAGGTTGCATTCTCCAGTCTGCTTTGTCGGGAGGTGTAGCCACGTGGCTAAATCCTCCCCAGTGGAACGTGAATGGAAATGATACATGCCAATTTCAGGAAAGACCCACACAAACTTCATCTGTGCAGTCCTCTGCACTCTTTGCCTTTCTACTGGCTGGCTGCAGATGTGACAAGAAGGATCCACAGCAAGTGTTCCAATCTGCGGTCCGCAGCCCCTAAGTTCAGGGGAATCTATAAACTTGGATGAGAAAAGTACATCTTTATTTTCCCTAATCTTCAACTGATATTTAGCATTTCTTTTTTTTTTTTTTTTTTTTTGAGACAGAGTCTTGCTTTGTTGCCTGGGCTAGAGTGAGTGCCGTGGCATCAGCCTAGCTCACAGCAACCTCAAACTCCTGGGCTTAAGCGATCCTACTGCCTCAGCCTCCTGAGTAGCTGGGACTACAGGCATGCACCACCATGTCCGGCTAATTTTTTCTATATATGTTTTTAGTTGTCCAGATAATTTCTTTCTATTTTTAGTAGAGACAGGGTCTCGCTCAGGCTGGTCTCGAACTCCTGACCTCGAGTGATCCACCCGCCTCGGCCTCCCAGAGGGCTAGGATTACAGGCATGAGCCACCGCGCCTGGCCTAGCATTTCTTTCTATAATGAATGTAGTTGATAAACCACAGTGGTATGAGCAGAACCTGTGACTTTGTCACTAGTAGAAATCACAGATATTTTCATATCACGTTACAGTTGTTGCGGATATCTCAAAATATCATTACATTCATCACTACTTGGAAATTACGGCAGTTATTAGATCTGCCACTAGACTGCACATAATTGCAGTCTGCCTGCTGACAGACAGCCATGCAGCACAACTGGCCGATGTGGAGCAGAGGAGCCATTCAGCCACCAAATGGGGAAGTCACACATTGTCACATTCTATGTTGCTTTCCAGTAGTCCCTGCCTCCAATTTTTGGTCAATTAATCAGTGGAGGTAAGTGAGTTGTTTATATTGTTCGTTAAAGATTTGCAAAACTCCATGATGCAAATGAGAATTTTTAACACTTGTTAATATTGAGAGGTGTACAGGCTACAGGTAGATTCAGTCTTCACACTGATAATGTCTTTGAAAAATAAATGTAACTTTAACTCACCTGTGTTTTAAATATTTTGTCTTACTAGCTATTGAATTAGTACAGAAACAAATATTACTGTATTGTGAATGGTCTTTATATATTTTGATATTTATATGTCCATATAATTGGTTTGCTTTGTACTCCTATGTGTTTTGTTTTATGGATTTAAAAATATTCTGAGAAAGAGTCCACCAGACAGTCAAAGGGGTCCAGGGCCCAAAAAAGGTTAGGAGGAAGCCTGTGGCATGGCTGAGCCACAATGTGGAAGGATCTAGGGTCTCGTGGAGGAGCACCTGCCTACTACCTGAACATCCATCCAGGACTATTATGCGAGCAAAAGGAAACTATTGTGTTAATTTGGGAGCATATCCTCCCTATTGCCAAGATTGATCCATTGATTTGAAGCTTGTGTTGTTACTCTTGAGAAGTCCAGTGTCATACTGGTGTTCGTTCTTCTGTATCATTTCTCTGCTTTATGTGACCCTCACCCCCCACCAAACTTTTTTAGGATTTTTACTTCATCCTTTTGTTCTGAAGTTTCACATGTTGTGTCCTAGACTGGGTCTTTTCTCCATGAATCATCCAGGCCCTCAGTGGGCCTTTTTAGTCTGGGGACTCATATCTTTAAATCTGGGAAATTTTATTATCTCTCTCTTTTTTTTTTTTTTTTTTTTGAGACAGAGTCTTGCTCTGTTGCCCAGGCTAGAGTGCCATGGTGTTAGCCTAGATCACAGCAACCTCAAACTCCTGGGCTCAAGCGATCCTCCTGCCTCAGCCTCCCGACAGTTCATAAGTCTCCCGAGTAGCTGAGACTACAGGCATGCGCCACCATGCCTGGCTAATTTTTTTTTCTTTATATATTTTTAGCAGTCCAGATAATTTCTTTCTATTTTTTTTTTTTTTTTTTTTTTTAGTAGAGACGGGGTCTTGCTCTTGCTCAGGCTGGTCTTGAACTCCTGACCTCGAGCGATTCTCCCGCCTTGGTCTCCCAGAGTGCTAGGATTACAGGCATGAGCCACCATGCCCATCTTCACTATCATTTTTAATTTGTTCTCTGTTCCTCCTTATTTTTGAAAATATTGCATTCTGTTTTTGCTTCATGGATGTAATCTTCTGTTATCTTTCTGAGGATATTTGGCATAATTTCTTTGAATTGTTTTACTTTCTACAATTGCCTCTTTTCTTCATGAATTCATTTCCTCCCTTGTTCATTTTCTTTCTTTACGTTCAAGGCTTTTCTCAAACACTCGATTATTCTTGGGGGTTTCTGATTGGAAGAGCATGATGGGTTTGTGGACTGGGGTGTCTCGATCAGGTGGCCCCCCCCTGCTGCTTTTATTGGGATTTCCTAATGCTGGTGTTTGCTGGTCTTTTCTCTGGGATCATTTGGTTTCTCCAGAGGTGGCTTCTCCTGTCTCCCTTGGGGGAGCCCTGCTGCTGGTGGGGCTGAGTGGGGAAGGGTTAGGGAGCTCTCTGGCATGCAGACTCTGCTTTGACTTTCCTGGGCCATTTGATGCCCCTATGTTGGAGCATGCCTGCTTCACTTACTTCATAACTCCACAACAGACTGCAGGTCTCCTGCAAGGTTGGGGCGGTAGGATGGCCTCATTGAGGAAGGAGGAGGTGGGTCCCTAGAGTGGTCTCACTACTCCTTAACCAAGGATAATCCCAGTGTTTAGCCCTCTGCCTCACTTTCTGCAGTATCTGATGTCTCCCATTTCTGGATCTTTCCTAGACTTTCTGTAGCCCATAGGTTTTCCTCTCCTTGATACCTTCTGCAGACATTGGGGTTTGACTTTACTCCTCCTTGCTAGGGCATGTGCTATTGTGCCATCTCTTTTCTGTTTATTATTGTGTTTAGATGTCTCCCAGTTCTATTGAAGACGGAGTTGCATTTCTGTTTCTTTCTTTCATTTACACCTTGGGTGGTATTCAAGAGGAGAAGGGAGCAAAACCTGGAAGCCCCCAACTCCTCCAATGTCAGAACGAGCTTCGTGCGTATGTGTCCCACAGGTGCCAGGCTTAGAAGGGCACTGCGCTTGGTTGAATGCTCTGCTGCCGTCATCTTGAAATTCATGCTTGTTTTTGAACAAGGGCTCCTACATTTTCATTTTTCACTGGGCCCCAAAAATTGTGTAGCCAGCCCTGTTTGCTGTTGATCTCCTCAATCCATCTTCCACATGTCTAGAGATTATTTTGAAACAGAAACCTAATCATGTCACGTTCTCGCTTAAAAGACTTCAGTGACCCCATAACCTTCAGGATGAATGAAGTCCCAGCTCCCCAGCGTTGTATGCAAGTCACCATGAGGTCAGATGGACCACAGCAGGGCCTAACAACTGGCCTCTCAGCTTCCATTTTCACCTCCCTGTGGCCCTTTTTGAAAGACAGGCTGGATCCGGCCACTCCCTAGTTCAAATCTCTTCTCACGGAAAGCACAGTCCACGTCCCCTCTCAGGCCGTCAAAGCCACACCGGCCTGAGCCCTGTCTGGCCCCGGACCTCAGGCCCCTCACTCTGTCCACTGGGGTCCCACCGGCCTCCTTGCTGTTCCTGCCTGTTCTGTCCCAAAACTGTCCTCCCTGAAACTGCACTCTTTCCTCTAATGCAGGCATCTGCTCAAGTGTTCCCTTCTCACAGGGGCTTCCTGGCCAGCTCCATCTAACTCTGTCCCCTCGGCCAGGTTTATGTTCTTTTCATGTCTTTGGGCACACTAGAATTATTTTTGCTTGTTTCGTAATTATCTATCTTTTCTGTAAAGGCAGGGCTTTTGCTTGTTCACTGCTTCACCCCCAGCACCTCACCCACTAGATATATTTTGAATAAAAGCACAAATATTTTTTGCATGAACACAGTTCAAGAAGTAAGCAGTAATGCTCACTGCCAGGCAGGGTACACAAGGCGGCAGGATCTCAGCCATGGTGTGCCTGGATTAGAAGTTCTGAGTGAGGACAGGTTGGCAGAAGGGAAGGAGAGGGGCCCCTGAGGGGCACCCCAGTGCGGGGTGGGAGCCGTCTTCTCTGATATTCCCAGGGGCTGGTTTCAGGGTTTCGGTCTCTGGGACTCCAGAAGACAGCCTCCTGTGCCTAGATCATGTGCTGCTCACCTGCCCATTTTCCTACTAGGTTAGAAGGAACACATGCAGAATAGAGACTATTTCTTATTCAGCCTTATTTTCCTAAAGCATAGGAGAGTGTTTGGCATGTAGGAGGTGCTCAATAAGTGTGAATTGATAATGAAAGAATAAAGCAATTCCAAAACGTGAATGGCATCGGGAGCAGAAGAAACCCCTGAAGGGGTTACTTGGTTATTTAGAATTCTCTTAAGGCTGGGACTGAATGGCATGACTCCTAGTGAGACCTTAAATGTGACGGCAGAAGCAGTGTGGGTCCTTGTGATGATAAATTTAGACTGTTGCTTGGCCAAGGACAGTACAGTGAGGAGAAAGGTAGAAGATGAGGTCAGAGGCTCCTGTGGTTGGTGACAGCTGATGGTGACTTGGGCTGGGAAGGTGGGGGTGGAGGTGGTGAGAAGCGGTTGGAGTTTGGATATAGTTGGAAGGTAGAGCCAATGTGATGTGCTGATAAATCACATTTGGGATGTAGACAAAGAGAAGAATCAAGGATACCTCCAGAATTTTTTGTGTGAGCAACTGGTTGCAAAGTGGTGCCATTTATGGAGAAACGGAAGGACCAAGGTTGCAGAACTAGAGTTCGTTCCGAGCACGGGAGGTCTGAAGCCTGAGCGTAGCAACACGAGAAGGTAGATGTGAGGCAGGCAAGCTGGAGCCACGGCTCCTGCATTGGAAAGTCAGTAACGTATAGATGGTTTTTAAAACCATGGGACCGGATGATGTCACTGCACTGGGTTGAATTGTGTCTTCTCCAAAATTTCTGTCCACCAGGAACCTGTGAATGTGATCTTATTTGGAAATGGGGTTTTGCAGATGTAATCAAGCTAAGATGAGGTCATACTGGATTAGGATGTACCCTAACCCAATGACTGTTGTCCTTATAAGAAGAAAGAAATCTGGACACTGACAGTCATGGAGAGAAGATAGCCAAACGGAGATGGAGGCAGAGACCGGAGCTAGGCTACCACAAACAGGAGCGTCAAGGATTGCCAGCAGCCACTAACGGCTAGAAGAGGCAAGGAAAGATTCTTCCCTGGAGACTTCAGAGGGAGTATGGTGACTTGATTTCAGACTTCTGGCCTCTGGAACTGTCAGAAAATAAGTTTCTATTGTTTTAAGCCACTTGGTGAGTGGTGCTTTGTGACAGCAGCCCTAGGACAGCACTACAGTCACCAAGGGCATGGTGTAGACAGTGGACAGATGAGTCCCAAGGGTGAAGCCCTGGCAAACTCCATCCTTTAGGAGCCAGGAAGAGGAGAAAGATCCTGCAAAAGAGACAAAAAAGGCACAGCGGGGGAGGTAGGAGGAAAACCAGGGCCAGGAGTATATGATGCTCTCGAGCCAACATGAGCAAAGTGTTCCGAGAAGAACGTAAGCCTGAACACTGGTCCTCGCACTTGGCCATGTGGAGGTTGCTGGAGACCTTACTCACCCCAGTTTCAGTGGAATGATTGGCCCGCGTTAGAGAAGGGGAGGATGAGGAGGTGGAGATAGCAAGCAGACAGTGACTACCATTGCCCTTGATTTAGAAATTGGTAAAGAGTAAAAGTGAGTTTTCTCCTGCAGCAACCCTGTGAGACCGGTGTCATTATTTACAGAAAGAGAAAGCAAGGCTTGGAGGTATTAAAGGATTCATCCAAGGCCCCCAACAGTCAGGAAGTATAGGAACCCAGGTCTTTTGAAACAAAAGTCCATGCTCTTTCCATGTTTCCATGTGGCAGCTGAGCTGATGAATAAACCTCAGAGAGGGTTGGAACAAAACTGATTCTTGGTTGTACCCAAAGAGCGCCAGGGCCTTCACAAGAAACACCTCCATTTAAAGAAGACTTTCACCAGCCCTTCACCTGGGCCAGACTCTTGCCTGGCCTTCCCCAGTGGGCAGAGGCACGTCCCTCCTCCTCCCAGGTGTCTCTGCCCTCCTGGGGGTGGGGGTGGGGGGGATGCACAGGGAGGCGGAAGCTCATCCTAAGTGTCTGGCTAGTCCGTTTCCTCTTCTCCATCCTGTATGCTTAAGCAGGAGTTGAAAACTGAAATGTCCACAGATAAAGTGGACCTAGGATAGGACAATGGGAGATGAGAGTCTGTGGGTGAACTTGGGCATGAAGGCCCCACCTAAAGGTGTTCAAATTCAAGTTTTAAAAACTGGGTGTCACACCCAATGCTGGCAAAGATGTGGAACAACAGGAACTCTCAACCATCTCTGCTGGGAATGCAATAAGGTACAGCCACTTTGGAAGCAGTCGGCAGTTTCTTATAAAACTAAACACGCTCTTACCGTGCCATCCAGCAATCGTGTTCCTTGGTATTTACACAAATGATTTGAAAACTTACATCCGCACAAAAGCCTACAAGCAAGTGTTTATAGCAGCTTTATTCTCGATTGACAAAACTTGGAAGTAACCAGATGTCGTTCAATAGGTGAATGGATAAATAAACTATGGTATGCCCAGAGAATGGAATATTATTCAGTGCTAAAAAGCAATGAGCTATCAAGCCATGAAAGCCATGGAGGAAACTTAAATGCATATTACTGAGTGAAAGAAGCCAGTCTGGAAAGGCTACATACTTGCTAATTCCAACTACATGACCTCCTGAAAAAGGCAAAAACAGGGAGACAATAAAAAGATCAGTGGTTGCCAGGGATTTGGGGAGGGATGGACAGGCGGAGCACAGAGGAATTCTGGGGCAGTGTAACTACTCTGTAGGATACCATGATGGTAAAGCTATGTCATAATACTTTCATCCAAACCCCTAGAACAAACCCTTGGACACCAAGAATGAACCCCAATGTAAGCTATGGACTTTGGGTGACAGTGATGTGTCCATGCAGGTCCATTGCTTGTGGCGGATGCACCACTGTGGTGGGAGGTGCTGACAGTGTGGGGCTGTGCGTGTGCCGGGGAAGGGGGTACGTGGGCACTCACTGTACTTTCTGCTCAATTTTGCTGCAAACCTAAAAGTGCTCTAAAAAAAAAATAAAGTCTATTGAAAAAAAAAACAACCCAAAACAAAAAGCTGTGTGTCTGCCAACAAACGTGACCATGGCCAGACATGGTCCTGGCCGGTGCGTGAACTCAGCGGCTTTAAGTGACCCTCCCAGGCCTCCTTTCCCAGGAGGTGGGGTCCATCCTTTTGCCCCTGAGGTGCCCGGTCCCAGCACACACGGGTCCCTGCTGCGGAAGGAAGACCAGGCCCGAGGGCTAAGGAGACACTGTCACTCCACAACCCTGTCCACATCCTCCCTTCCCGGGATCTGCCCTGGGCTCCATTCAGCATGTCTTGCTGTCTGTCAACCCCTTGCTGTCATTATGTCATTGTCATTCATTTGCCTCTCCAGAGCCATGTTTTTTGCTGCCTTAGGAGGGTGATCTGTGTGGTCTGCCTCAGTGGCCCCTGTGCCCTCTGGCTGGAGGTCTGAGGGAGGGAGGGAGGAGAGTGAGGGAAGGTACCTGTTGCTCTGCTTCCTTCCCCACAGGGGTGGTGTGGGCTCCTCCTAAGATCAAGGTGGCCTTCTCTATGTGACGCTCCTTCCCTCCACCTTGAATGGCTGGGGGTGGTTATAGCTCTCTGCTTTTGTAGCCCTGGACACAGCAGCATGCCCTGGGGTGTCCCTATACCTGTCCACACCTTTGAAAATAGTCCCTTTGAATAGTGTCCCCCCAAAATTCATGTCCACCCGGAACTTGAGAATGAGATCTTATTTGGAAAGAGAGTCTTCGCAGACGCAGTTAGTTAAGATGAGGTCATTTTATTTCGGGTGGGCCCTAAATCCGATGACTGGGGTCCTTATGAGGAGGCCTTGTGCAGACACATGTGCCACAGGGTGACGCAGACAGAGACTGGAGTGACACAGCTACAAGCCAAGGAGCACTGAGAGCTGTTGGCAACACCAGGAGCGAGGAGAGGGACAGGGTTGATGTTCCCTCAGAGACTCCAGAAGGAACCACCCCTGCCAACGCCTTGATTTTAGGTTTCTGGCTTCCAAACTGCGTGAGAAATAAATTTCTGTTGTTTTAAGCCACCCAGTTTGCGGCGATCTGTTACAGCAGCCCCAGCAGGTGAACCGCCCTTTTTCACACCTGCTGTCAGTTCCGCCAACCTGAGCGGGGACCCGACTGATGTAGTTCCCAAGTTCATCTCCTCTCCCAGAGGCTTTCCCTTGTCCTCAGTGAGCCCCACATCCTCACCCTGGCCCCGACACCCCTCCCTGCTGGAGCCACGCTGCTCTCCAGCCCTCGTGTCATATCGCCTGCTTCCTGCACTTGTCAATCCGCAACCTCAGCCAAACGGTGCTCTTGGCTTCTAACCCAGCTTTGTGTTTTTCCCAGTAGCCTTTGCCTGGTTCCTCCACCCAAATCTCACCCCTTCCTATGCCTAGCTTTACCCTTTCTCCTCCAGCAGGAAGCTTCTGGACTCCCCAGCCTGCAGGGAAGGGCCTTGTTAGCTCCTGGTGCCAACATGCCACATCCGCCATGGGGAGTTACTCCAGTGGTGTGCACACTAGCGTCCTGTGTGTGCTTCCTCCTGGCTAGACTGCAGGCCTCGTGAGGACAGGGACGGTGCCATACTCTTTATTTCAGGTCCCGCAGCACTGGGCACACTGCAATGAGGGCAAAGAAAGGGCCTGACATGTTTCTGGAACTGATGCTCTTAGTGTAGCAGCAGGGAGGAAGCAGGACCTTCTAGGCTCCAGGGAGAACCTTGAGTCCTGGGCTCAGTGACTCAACACAGGGGCCTGTGGGGCTCATCAGCACCCACCCATCTGTGTCACAGTAGAGGGGAGGGACGGGGCCTTTAACAATATGTACCAAGTAGACTTTGGTGGACTCAAAAAGATACTACAAGAGGTGAGAAAAGAAGTGTACGCTCTCTCTCTCCAGTTACATCTGTCTTCTCTTCTCTCTCCTCACATTTCAGTCCCCAGCCCAAACTGGGAGAAGAGTGAGTAGGTCTGGCTCTCATCCTCGTGGGGGATGTTGGAAAAGAGGCTACTGGGGACGTGCTCCCGCCTGGAGGAATCAGACGTCTCCTGTCCTTCATCCTCTCCACCCTTCCCTGGAAACTCCTCACCTCACTGATGTTCCCAGCCATCAGCTCCTCTTCCTGCCTCTCAGTTTCTCCCACACTCTTCTCCTTTTAAGGGAAAATGAAGAGCTGCCCTGTCACAGAATCTGTGCCTAAGTCCCCATTCCAGAAGGAAGAGAGAAAGTCCTTCAGAAAGATGCAGTGTGAGTGTGGCACTGGGGTGGGGAGTTGTGGCCTTTGTCTTTCTTCTGAGTCAACTGATCTGAACTTTCTTCCTGTTTAGGAACACCCTGCACACCAAGGGATCAAGGTGGGAGACCATGGGGGTCTTGGGGTCTCTGCCCTCTCCTTCACCAGGGAACAAGCCCTGTCCCTCCGTGCCCTGAGCCCTGCCTCTGTGGGTGCAGCCTGAAGACAAAGGTGGTGCTGCACCCCCAGCCCCCGCCCACGCCTTGCCCGGCCTCTGGGGTGCTCCCCAGCTTGTCGTCAGGGAGGAAGCTGCCGTCTCCTCCGCTGGTTGTCTTCAATGCTCCGCTCTCACACAGCTCCTCAAAGCCCAAGGCCAAGACCACGTCCCAGCTGTTATCTCGGGGCAGGTCAAATGCCTCCTGCAATGCCACATACATGCACAATCTGGTGCTCCTAGGCATGTGGCCTGAGGGATTTATTGACCCATTCTCCAAGTCCTTGCCAGAGGAATCTCTGCACATCTCCAACCGCAATGAAGGGAGCCATATCCCCAGCCAGGACGCCAGATCCTCAATATCACTTGTGGAAGGTGACAAGTCCTTTCTACCACCATTATTTAAATGAAAATGTATTTAGTCAATTACGGTCTTTCTCTTGTGTCTACTGAAGGCATGGTAAGAGTCTCTTTTAACAGAGAATATATTTTATCTCTTCATTCTACTCCCAGTTGAGTTTTCCAGGGTCCTGATTTTATGGTTGAGGGTCTTGATGGTCTTTCAGTTATGGCTGCCTATAATCCTGTACATAGAGAATACTATGACCCTTGGATCTTTTTCTATAGTATCCAGGTTCCAGTGGGCCAGGGAGTCAGATCCACCTGAGTTCAGTTTCCTGCTGGGGTTGGAATTTTTCCAATTTTCATTGAAATTGAATTGAATCTATGGATCAGTTTGGAAAATTGACATCATTACAGTATGAGTCTTCTCATTTGTGAATGTAGCATAACTCTACATTTATTTAGGTCTTTAAATTCCCTCAAAAATGTTTTGTAGTTCAGTGTGTTGGTCTTGTACATTTTTTATTAGGTTTATTCCTGGGCATTTGGTGGGTTTTGCTGCTATTGCAAATTGCATTTTTGTAAGGAATTTTTCTAAGTGATGGGCAGTGTAGGAAGGATAGCCTCAGCAATACCTACCCTTTGTCTGTTTTTTTTTTAAAAAACAGCTTTATTGAGATATAATTCACACACCATTCACCCACATAAAGTATACAGCTCAATGACTTCTAGAATATTCACAGATGTGTGTAACCATCATCATGGTCAATTTTAGAACATTTTCATCACCTCAAAAACAAACCCCCCACGCCCTTTAGCCATTACCCACGTATTGCATTCGCTATGGTCTCAGTGTTTGTGTTCCCCCAAATTCATATGTGGAAATCCTAGCCCTCAAGGTGATGGTATTAGGAGGTGGGGTCTTTTAGGAGGTGGTAGGTCATGAGAGCAGAGTTCTCACAAATAGGATTAGAGTCTTTATAGAAGAGGCCCCAGACACTGTGTGGTGGCCTGTAATCCACCCTGTCATCCCAGCACTCTGGGCGGCAGAGGCAGAAGGATCACTTGAGGTTGAGAGTTGGAGACCAGCCTGAGCAAGAGCGAGACTCCATCTCTACCAAAAATAGAAAAAATTAGCAGAGTGTGGTAGTGTGTGCCTGTAGTGTGCACCTGTAGTGCCAGCTACTTGGGAGGCTGAGGCAGAAGGATCACTTGAGTCCAGGAGTTTGAGGTTATGATGAGCTGTGATGATGACACTGCACTCTACCTGGGGCACACAGTGAGAGACTGTCTATAAATAAATAAATAAATAAATAAAAAGAGGCCCCGGAGACCTGCCTTGCCCCTTCTGCCATGTCAGGACACACAGAGATGGCTCCATCTTTAGGAACGTGGGTCCTCACCAGACACCAAATCTGCTGGTGCTCGATCCTGGACTTCCCAGCCTCCAGAACTGTGAGAAATCAATTTTTGTTGCCTACAAGCCACCCAGTCTATGGCATTTTGTTACAGCAGCCCAAATGAACTAAGATAGTATTTTTTCAATAATTTTATTTTCTATTTTTTATTGCTGGTATAGAGACATATTATTTATCTTAATGTATAAATCTTGTATTCAGTGAGTTGGCTAAATTCACCTATTAATTCTAGTAGTTTGCAGATTATTTTGGATTTTCTATGTATCTAATCATGTCATCTATGAATAATAATATTTCTACTTTCCCCTTTCCAAGCCTTAAGGCTTTTCTTTCTTTTTCTTGTCCTGTTGTCCTGGCTAGGATGTCGAATACAATGTTGAATAGAAGTGTTGATATTGGACATCGTATCTTGTCCTGATTGAAAGGAGGAAACTTTCACTATTTCATCATTAAGTATCATTATTGCTGTAGGGATTTGTTTGTTTGCAGATAGTCTTTGTCAGATTAAGGAAGTTCCATTTTTATCATGAATGGGCTACTGAGTTCAAATCCTCAATCTGCCACTTATTAGTCATTCTACCCTGGGGAAATCACTTACCTTCTCTGAACCTGTTTCTCCATCTTAAACTGGGGATTTCTATCTTAAAAGTTCTTATGAAATTGAGAATATTTATGAAGAACACTCAGCCCATAATAGATGCTCAATTAAGTGCCTGGCACTATTAAATACATTGAGTATTTTGTCACCTTCCTTCCCCAGGATCTGTGCCCCCTGACGGTTTGCTTTGCCTCAGTTGTTCAATGCTATATCCCGAGTATTCAGGACAGTGCCTGACATGTAGAAACTGTCTCAGGAAAAGAGTTTTTATTAATCAATGTCAGTTTCCTCTTTTCTGGAATGCCATGGCTATGAAGCACAGTTTCAGGGCCTCAAATTATACTTGACCTTAGAGAATCACATTGTTCTCTTGGGTTACTTCCAAAGTTCAGTGCCAACTTTCATTTTTGACTTTTAAAATGTGTCATACTTTCCCCTTCTAGATTATTTAAATCAATATCTGCAATCCTTTCTCCCCTAACTTGCTGTACATCAAGAACAGAGCTGGAGTATAGAGCCTCAGCATTGCCAGCCACACTGCCTCCAGGGGAGGGTCAGATGACACCACCATAGGGGTTTTCTCCATTTGTGGCTCCAAGGCATATGTGATGCCTGTGGCCTTGCAAATCTCTCAAGAATCTGCTCTGCCTTGCTGAAGTATCTCCTGAGAGCAGCAAAAAAAAAAAAAAAAAAAAAAAAAAGCTCCATGTTGAGCCTCCTAAGCTCTCAGCAAGTTCTGAAAGCAGGGAGGTGAATGAAGAACTTGCAGCCTGAGGGATGAAGACTAGGACAGAGACTCCTCTCCTCTGGTCACGCCCAATGCTACACACCCTCAGTTCATATCAGAACTTCCAGAACACACCCTTCTCCCTTCCTGGAATGCCCACCCTTAGTACCAGATAGATTCTCTCTATCCTCCAGATCAAGGCTCTCAACTGTGGCATCACTGACATTTTGGGCTGGATAATTCTTTGCTGTGGGGGCTGCCCTGTGTATTGTAGGATTTTTGGCAGCATCTATGACTTCTTCACATTCAAGGCTAGTAGCACCCCACCCCCCCTTCAGGTTGTAACAACCAAAAATGTCTCCAGACATTGACAGATGTCTCCGGAGGGCAAAATTGTCCTGGGTTGAGAACCATTGCTCTAGATGTAATTTCTAAAGGTCCCTTTTCATCAACCTCTCCCAGCTCAAATTGTCCCTCCCTCAGTAGCCCTTTTCTGCCTCCCCCAACTCATAGTCATCGTCCTTTCTCTGAACTCTGAGCAGCCTGAGCCAGACCTGCCACACGAGGTGAGAACAGTGGCTCCCATTTACAGAGCACTACCCAATGCTGTTGCATAGGTTATCTGGTGCAATCCTCACAACAGCCCTGTAAGTAAATACTAGCATTGCCCTCTCCATATTTCAGATGAGGATTCTGGGGCTCAGAGACATGAAGTCACTTGTACAAGGTCACACAGTGGTGGAGCTAGGGTTCAGCCCTGCTTGTCAGGCTGACATGACACAAGCATAGACCACTCTACCCGACTAGAGATGTCCTCCATTATTTCCTGTGTATTCATCTGCCTCCCAAACTCAATTGCAAATCTTTGAAGGCAAGGACTAAAATACATTCGTGGATACTCCACAGTGCTGAACGTAGGGCAGGAGGGCCCAACATGACTGTATTGATTGGTTTCCTGCCACCATGAAGTTCAGGGCATTAGAACGTGTGAGGGTACGGATGATTGAAGATCCGAGAGAAGAAGCTTCCAATTTGAGGCTTAAATATAATATATATTCACAAAACACACTCAACATAGCTGTACATCTCAATGAAACTGCACAAACTGAAAACACTTGTATAACTAGATCGAGAATCAGATGGTCCCCATTGGCCCAGAAGCCCCCTTCATGATCCCCTCCAGCCATGCCCTCCTAAGTAGTCCATCCTGCCTTCTAATAAATAGCATAACTAGATTTCTTTTGCCTGTCTTTGTCCTTTTAATAAATGGAACTATGGAGAAGGTTCCATTCTCTCACCATGTGAGAGTCAGCCATGTTGTCACATGTAGCAATGGTTCATTCTTTCTCTTTTCTAGGTCATATTCCATTGTGCAACTATATCACAATTTATCGATACATTTTACAGCTAATGGACATTTGGTAGCTTTCAGTTTGGGGCCATTGTGAAGAGAACCGTGTGAACATTTTTGTACATGTCCTTTGGTGAACGTTCTTCTGCATTCCTGTTGGGGCAATGCCTACCTGTGGAACCGCTGGGTCACAGGGTATGCATGTTTCAGCTTTAATAGACACTGTCAAAGTTTCCCAAAGTTTTTGTTTTTGGAGGCTTTTAAAGCCATAGTTGATTACCATCCCCCCTCAGGGTGCTTTTCTGAAGAGATGGGAAGAGAAGGGGTGGTATGCCTCTCTGGAATCTTCCAGATGACCACACCTGTCCAGAACCTTCATTACAAGAAAATGATATCAGAGAATAAAGGGACCATAAAGCTCTCAAGCCCAAGCCCTTCATCATGCACAGGGAGAAACTGAGGCTCAGACACGGGCTTGACTGGTCCAAGGTGGTGTAGTTCTAAGCTGGCCTAGAAGCCACTTTTCTGGACTCTGGAGGCTCAGAATGCTTTTTGAGTACCTGAAGAGAGGCGTTTATGTGGAAGAGGATGGGGTGGAACTAGAGCCTGGTGGGACCCACCGGGATTCTATGTGAAGTATGAGAGGTGGAGGGGCGCTGGGGCCGCCTCCCTCCCTGTATTTTCCTTGAGTCTGGGCTGACGCCAAGGAAAACGCAAGCCCGGCTCCTCCTCCCACCGGGGGAAGTCAAAGTGAGGGGCTTTACAATGAGAGTCTGGAAAATCTTGCACCTCACATCCTTCCCCAGTCGGGGGTAGGGCGGGGTGGGGGTGGGGAGGGGTCTGCTGGCAGTAGGGACAGGAGTTCTAGGGTCTGGAAACAAGATGGGCTTTCCCCTCAAGGGGCTCACAATCTTTGGTAAAACCAGACAGACCTTGGGCGTAGAGCAAAACCCCATTTATTACGAACTGAAATTCCATCCACCAGGAACCTGGCATGAGCCTTGAGCCAACCTCCAGCGGAAACAGCTAAGCCCGCGCCATCCCCAGCTCCAGCCTCAGCCCTTACCTGGGGTCCCAGACCCACCCCTGTTCCTGCAGCCCTCACGTTTCCACATCCTGGTCTCCGCCCCTGCGTCCACGTCCGCCCCTCCGGAAAGTCACGTTCCGTTTTCGAAGTGTTTTAAGCCTAAGGTCCGGAGGGGATAGGAGACATCTCCCCACTCCGCCCCAGCTGCCCTTATCTCACGCCCCTCCTCAGGCCTACAGGTAGATGAAACCCTAGAAGAATAAAAGAAGGGTTGCTTTTCTTTGCAAACTCCTTTGACACCCCCTCCTCCCTCCCCAACCAGCTGCCTTCCCGCCCCGGCTCCCGCGCCGGGCTGGGGCGCCAACTAAATCTGATCAAAATGCAATTGCCAAGTCGTTAAGGTATTTGAATTAAAAAAAAAAAAACTCCCGAGAAAGAAAGTATTTGATGGCTAATAATCTCATTTCAATATAATGGGACCTTCTTCTGCAGAGAGCAAGACAGGTTAAGAGATATAATTATGACTTTGCAAACTCTCTCCCAAGCGCGGGAGACGCGCTGACAGGTCTGCGCGCGGCTGCGCCCGGCTCCGCTCGCTCCGAGGGGAGACGCTTTGTCTGCAGGGCCCGTTAAAGAGACACGGTCCCTTTTCCCGTCTCGGCCTACATTGCAATTTAACTGTCAGCCGCGTCCTCGCCCCGTGATCGGTGTCTGAGTCCCACGCGAGGGTGGGGGTGGGGTGGAGGAGGGGGACCGGCCTTGGAGGAGGGGGATAGGAGCAGAGCGAGGGGTTGACCCGACAAGCGCTGCCCCAGGAACCCAGAGCTGGGCTTTCCAACCAACTCCCTTGGGAACTCTTAGAGGTCAAGTCTACACTGCCGGCTCTGGGAGGAGCAGTGATTGGGGGGTGGGGGGAAGAACTCAAGCAGCGCAGGTTTATAGCCGGTCTCCAAAGTGGCGCTTTTTGAAGGACCCGAAAGGAAAGGACTCCTTCTGCCAGAATTGCTCGGTTTCAGACGACGAAAAGGAAGCGATTTAGGAACTGGGACGAGATGGTGGTGGTGGTGTTTATGTCTACTACTTTTTCTACTCTCTTAAGAAAACAATAGGGAGAAAAAAGAAAAATCCCATTTCCAGCCTAGGTAGGGAACTTCAGGGAAAGAGGAAATCTCCCGGGCGCTCTCTGGCTCCTTCACCGGAGTGCGACAAGGGGCTGGCTGTCTAGAGCCGTGGACGCGTGTGTGCACGGGGCGGGGACGGGGAGGCAAGCGAGCGGTCAGGCACACAGAACCAGTACCGAATGCAGCTCTGGTCTAAGACTGCAGGAAAGTCAAGGCCTGGAGCTGGCGAGGTGTCTGAGCCCCGGCAGCCAACTTGCTGCGCGGCGCCCAGGCGCGGAGAGACCGGGCGCCGGCTTGCAAGTGCGGGCAGTGCACGCGTATGTGAGCGTCGCTCCCCGCAGAGCGCTCGGGTCCCCGCGTCCAAGCGCGAGGAGTAACCGGGAGCTGGAGAGTGCGGGCAGGGACGTAGGGAGACTGCACTTAGGACGGTCCGACCGTCAGACACGCCCGTACCGCGAAAAGGAGCTGGGGATAAAGAGGACAAAACCCCGGGGGTCCACGTCTTCGCCTGTCCCTGACTCAAGCAGCAGACGGAGCTTTACACCCGCACTTCCCGCGGCCATTGGCGCGTCGCAGCTCTGCGGTGAAGAATTCGGAGGAAGCGGGTGCGCCTCTCCCCACACTCCTAGTCCTGAGGCTAGGCACTGGAATGGTGGCCCGGGGGACGCTGGCCGCGTGGCCCGAAAGGAGGTGAGGCCGTGGCGAACCCCAAGGCCTCTGCAAAGGGCTAGGCCGCGGGCCACGCGGCGTAGCGACCCCTCCTCGAGTGGTGAAGCCTCCTTGCCCCGGTGCCAGGATTCCTTCCGTGCCCCGCGCCCAGAACCGTTCCCGACTCTTTCCCGCTTGCCGCTTGCACGTGCGGCCACCGCGACTCTCCAGAGTCATTGACGCAGCAATGAAAACGAGGGTGGCTCAGTCGCGTCCGGCGTGGGCCACACGCGGGGCTGCGTTTCCTCGAGGGGAGTTTGGGCGAGAGCGGTGTCACCCGCACTCTCCCGCCGGCTCCCCCTGGCGGTCCGGGACGCGGTCTTCCCGGCCGCCGAAGGCCCGGGGGAACCGAGCCCCCGCGCGAGAAGCGCCGCTCGCCCGGTGGCCCTGGCTGGACACCCCGCCCAGCCTGCCCTAGCCCTTCGGCCTCGGCGGGCCCACAGTGGCCATGCTGTGCCGGGCCCGGTCGGGCCTGTCACTGTGACGAGCTCTCGGCCTCGGCTGCACGCGGCAGGACGAGGAGGGGACGTACCTGGAAGCAGCCCCCCACCCCTGATCCACTGGGCAATAGTTTGCTCAGGCGGGTTTGTGACGGCCCCTGTCCGTTTTTTCTCGGTGTTTAACGATCCCAGCTCTGAGGCCTGTCGCGCGGCCGCCGCAGGGGAGCATTGCTGACAGCAGCCTTGCGGCCGCGAGGGCGCGGGACCAGGCGAGGCGCTGCTGGGGTGGCAGGTCGCGATGGGGGCCTGAGCCGCCAGCGCTGGGGGAGGGGCAGCGAGGGGCGCGGCGGCCGGCTGTCGGGGTCCCGGCACGGTGGGGGCGCTGGGGCTGGCAGGCGCAGGCCGCGCGCGCCGCCGGCGGGGTCAGGGGCGAAGGGGCAGGCGGAGGGCAGAGCGCGGGGAGCCGGCGCGGCGGCTCGGGTTACCGCGGCCCGGCCCTCCCACCCGCAGCTCGGGCGCGGGGGCCTGGCGGGCTCGGGCCGTCCCCCGCTGTTTGCATTTCTCGGGCAGGCGGCGGAGCTTGGGTTGAAAGGGATCGCCTTCATTTGGAACGTTGTTTATTTTTCTTAACTAGCCGGCACCGACAGAGGACCCGCGAGCACGGCGGCCGGACCCGGCCGAGCCCGCGCGGGAAAGGGGTCAGGACAGGGGGCGGCCCTGCTAGCCGGCACTGCCAGCCCCCGCCCCGGGAATGTTCCCTGGTCCCCCCGCAGCCGGGCTGGAGGGAAGGGTCGTGGCGGGTCAGCGGACGACTTTCTTCCACATAGGAAAACAGACTTTCTCCTGCCCAAGTTACCTTAGCTTTGACCTTGGGTGAGGCAGGACACAGAAGTGGTTAAGCTGTCTGGCTTTGGCCTCCAGGCTCCTTGGATTTTGGTTCCCCCTCCTCGACTTTTAGCTCCATGGCCTTGGGCAAGTCACCTTTATGACTCAGTTTCCTCGACTCTCAAATGGATGTATAATTTAGTGCCTTGCTCTTTGGGTCTCTGTAAGGACTAAACGAGACGATGCACCCTTAGCTCAGGACCTGGAGCTTGCCGAGAGCTCAGGAGGCATCAGCCCTTTCTATGGGGGCTGTGACCGCGCGAGGGTGGGAGTGGGGGAGCAGCCAGCAAGTGTGGGGCCCACAGGGAAGAGACTTGAGCTGGAAGCCCATAACTCCTAAGCTCCGGGGACAGGTGCTGACTGGGGGGAGTTCTGAGCATTTTGACATGAAATGAATAAAATGCAAATGATATTCAAAGCAAGATGCTAATGAGGATCTATTCTTCGAGCGTCCGCAGCCCGGCAGTGCCCATAATAGTGGCGGAGCTGGTGTGAACTCAAAGATGGGCAGGGTCCAGCAGCCCAGGTCTCGGGTGTGTGAGTGTGTGTGAGTGTGTGTGTGTGTGTGTGTGTGTGTGTGTGTGTGTGTCGACGCGCGCCTCCTCTGGAATGTGCGCAGTCGGCTCCGGGTGTGCTCGCGCCGACATGAAAATGAGGTCAGGGAAGGTCGTTCCACTCTGCAGCATAAATCAAGGAGGAAAGGAGAATGGATGTGAGAGACAGTCCCTGGAGACCGCCCCGAGAGAGGCAGAGCGAGGGAAGAGGGAGGGGAAAAAAGTTCTGCGTAGAATAGGCGAGAAGCCGGCCCCGGCGCTCTCCCTCCCCGCGCTTCCCGCCCCTGCGGGGGAGCCGCGGCAGAATCGCGTCCTTAAGCCCCATCCTCCTCTCCCTCTCCCAAACCTTTTTCTCTTTTTTTCTTTGGTCCCGGAATTTAAATGTTCCTTCTCTAAGCGTTCTTTGTGTGAACAGCGAAACTCCTGCACCCAGCCTCTCCAGGAGCGTGTAAGTGCCCACGTGCACACGCCAGTCGCACACTTGTTACACGCGTGCACAAGGCCGGGGCTCGCGGGGACATCCTGCCGGGATCGGAATAAAATGTTCTGGAGCTTGCTGCTCTCCGCTATCCCCCTGCCCGGCGACCTGGGCCCTTGTGCGTGCTTTCTTTACGCAGTCCGCCTCTGCCACCTCGCTAACACCCGACTGCCGTCGTCCCCTGGGCACCTTCCTGCTCTTCGCCCTCCACCGGCCGCCGGGGGGAACGTGATGCTCCAAGCCAGTACTTCCTTGCGTGCTGTCCCCAGACTCCAGCGGGGGATCTCCGGAGACTCTGGCTGCCCTAGGCCGGAACTAGGATCTCGAGGGAAGCAGGAGCAGCATGGTAGAGCTGCGGTTGGGAGAAGAGGGATATCTCTCCGCCTCCCCTGCATCTGCAAGACTCCAGGCCCAGAGGGAAGAATACCGGGCGGAGGGAGCAGCGCAGAGGGCAGGCTGTCTCCTCTGGGGAGCGCCTCCATGGCGCCTCAGGCACCCAGCTCCCCAGCAGGCGTGAGCCTACTGCAGCTCCAAGAATGGGAAGAGGGCAGCGAAGAGGTAGACGGCGTCATGGTCTCCAATCTTGGCCCAGATTAGATTTATTTGCCACCTTAAAGTCTTCATGACACCACGATGCTGCCTAACTCCTTATAGTAGGCACGAAATAGGCGCACAACAGTACATATTGAATTAAATTTACAAAGAGCTGTCACCATCACGATCCTTCCTGAGCCTCCACAGTTTGCAGATTAATTCATTAAGTCATTCATGCAACAAATATTTAGTAAGTGCCTATTAAGTGACAGTGCAACAGAAGGGCAAGATCCTAGTTCCTAGGGTGCTAACATTCTCCTGGGACAGAAAAACAGTAAACAGGGAAACACAGGAGCATATAACAGGATGTCAGGCGGGGCAGCCCTTGGAGCTGCCAAGGAAAGATAAAGCTGGGCCAGGCAGAACCTCTGGGGAGCAGGCAAGACCTGAATAAAGGAAGGGAATGAGCCACACAGGCTTCTGGAGGGGCAGGGTCCCAGGCAGAGGGAACTGCAAAGGCAGTGGCCAGATATGTGGAAGGTGCCTGGGCTGAAGCCTAACGTGGAGGAGAGAGGATGGTGGTGAAATGGAGGGTCAATGGCAGGTCAGGAGGGCCGATTTGGTAGGCCATGGTGGTGGTGGCAGTGGTGGGGTGTCCTGGATTGTGTACTAAGTGTGATGGAAGCCACTGGAGTATTTTAAAAAAGGGAATGATGCAATCTGATTTATGTTTTTAAAAATGATAAAGACTAGAGAATTTAACTAACTTATCCATGGTTTTCAGATTTGGGAGGTTCTCAATCAATGACCTCCAAATGTGTCCCAGTCATTTAACCCAATGGCTTAAACATGAGTGCTTAGGTAAGAGTGCTCCGGAAGGGGCCCAGAAGATATTTGAACGTACTCTGCCTTACCACCCATACTTTTGAGGAAGGCGTCTGGAAAGGGACAGTCCCTAAGTCAGCCAGCGCCAGAATTGGAATCTGAGCTGTGGGCAAGGATTTTGGGACCCCCAGCATGAAGATCTCTGGCGTTTCCACTCCCTGACTCCCTGCGCCACTGGTTGCCTTTGCTCTGCCTACAGTGTGGGCAACTCCAACGCAAGAAAGTAGGATCCATTATCTCTCCGACGCTCCAATTCCGTTGCTCCTCAGACTGCGGAATTCTCTCCTTTTCCCCAGAGTGAGTCTGGTGGTGCGCAAAGCCGGCACGGTGGTGTCACACCGTCTCCTCGCGGCCACGGAGGATAACGCAGCTGGGGTCGACACAAGATGCAGAACTGCACGAGCAACGGCAGGGGGAGCAGGAACAGGTTACTGATCGCTTGCCAGGTGCCAGGTGTTGTACAAGGCGCTTTGCTTTATTTAACCACCAGGGTAACTCGGAGAGAGAACTGTAATTTCCCACGCTATACAGATAAGGAAAGTGGGGCCAAGAGAGGCAATGCATTTTGTCTAAGAACAGATAGCTAGTAAATGGCAGGGTGATTCACTCACTTTCATGCCGTCTCCTTGTGCACATAGAGGGTGAGAAGAAGGAAATACTGACTTCCATCCTAGGCCAGGAACTCTCCCTCTCCTTGGCCCCAAAGAATCTTCTAGAAAATATGTTTAGCGGGTGCACTGAGCTTCCAAATCGATCTCTGGGCATGTTCCAAGGTCCTTTCCTTGTCTCCCATTGACCCCATTTCAGATGGGTCCATGATCTGCAGCTTGAGACCAGTTAAGGAAGAGCTGGACAACTCTGTCCTGCATGTTGCATGGCTGCGGAGGTCAGGGGTCTCTGTCCCCTCTCTGAGATTCCGGCTCCTTGAACAACTTCACCTCTGATGGTGGACAGCAAGGTGCTTTGAGTGAGGAGCTCCAGCAACCTCAGATGACACAAAAGAAAAGGGGGCAGAGAGGGGATGACCTCACTGGGCCCACCTCACTGCTCCTTCCCCATCTTTAGTCCCAAGGTCAGGGCCTCCTGCCTGGTGTAGGGTTCTCTCTTTGTCAGGCATTGGGAATGCTCAAGCTGGTTCTGCCCCAGCAGTGGTCAGGCTGGGGAGAGGCCTCCTGGGCAGCACAGCCCCTTCCTTTGGCCCAGAGAGTCTGCCAGTTCTAGCGCGGAGCTGGGGAACCATTCTTCATCCTCTGCTGCCCCCTAGTGGGTTAGGGTGCAGCTGCCGCCGCCAGGCTCCTTCCCAGCAGGCTCTGCCACATCTTGTCTTCTCAACTTTTCTCCCCAGAGCTGGGCTTCTCCCCAGAGCCAAACAGGTGTCCTGAGAGAGAGATGTGAAACTTCTGGAAAGGTCTGGCTGCAGAGCATCCCAGAACTGTGTCTATGTAATGCCAGGACCATCACCCCCCACCAAACATTTAATGAGAGCCCTGTGCAGTCAGGGAAGGCCACATTTAGTACTATGGGCTCACATTCTGAAGTGGAAAAGACAGACACAAAATGACTCCTCTAATCATTTTTTTTAGCTTTTAAATTTTTTATTTTTTTAGAGGCAGGGTCTTACTCTGTTGCCTAGGGTGGAGTGCAGTGGTGTGATCATAGCTTACTGCAACCTTGAACTCCTGGGCTCAAGTGATCCTCTTGCCTCAGCCTCCCAAGTAGTTGGGACTATAGGCATGCACTACCACACCTGGCTAATTTTTAAATTTTTTTTGTAGAGATAAGATTTTGCTATGTTGCCCAGGTTTGTTTTGAACTCCTGGGCTCAATGTGTTCCTCCTGCTTTGGCCTCCAAAAGTGCTGGGATTATAGGCATAAGCCACTGTGCCAGGCCTAACTTTTATTTTTTTTGTTTTTATTTTTTTGAGACAGAGTCTCACTTTGTTGCCCGGGCTAGAGTGCCGTGGCGTCAGCCTAGCTCACAGCAACCTCAAACTCCTGGGCTCAAGTGATCCTCCTGTCTCAGCCTCCCGAGTAGCTGGGACTACAGGCATGCGCCACCATGCCCAGCTAATTTTTTCTATATATATTTTTAGTTGTCCAGATAATTTATTTCTATTTTTAGTAGAGATGGGGTCTCGCTCAGGCTGGTCTCGAACTCTTGACCTCAAGCGATCCACCCGTCTCGGCCTCCCAGAGGGCTAGGATTACAGGCGTGAGCCACCGCGCCTGGCCCTAACTTTTAAATGATTATAGATTCATAGTGTCTTAGTCTGTTTTGTGTTGCTATAAAGGGATACTTGAGACTGGGTAAATTATAAAGAAACAAGGTTTATTTGGTTCATGATTCTGCTGGCTGGAAGGTTGGGTATCTGGTGAGGGCTTCAGGCTGCTTCTGCTCGTGGCAGAAAGCAGAGGGGAGCAGGTGTGTGCAGCTCACATGGGAAGAGAGGAATCAAGAGAGATAGGAGGGCAGTGCCAGGCTCCTTTTAGCAACCAGCTCTGAGGGAACTAACAGTGAGTACTCACTCACACCTCCCCTAACCCAGGGCTCTCATGTGTTCACGAGGGACCTGCCCACATGGCCCAAACCTCCCCATTAGGCCCTACTTCCCAACAGCACCACACTGCGGATTAAATTCCAACATGGGATTTAGAAGGGACAGACATCCAACTGTAGCATATAGGAAGTTCAAAGATAGTTCAGAGAAGTCCCAGGTACCTTTCACCCACATGTGGACTCGTGTAACCACCATAGTGATGAAGACACAGAACTATTCCCCCACAGTGGTCTCCCTTACGCTAGCCCTTGACAGTCACACCCACCCTCTCTCTCCCAACATTATTTACCCCGGCAACCATTAATGTGTTGACCTTCTCTATAATTTTACCATTTTGAGAATGTTATATGAATGGACTCGTACAGCAGGTGATCTTTTGAGACTTTTTCATGCAGCACAAATTTTTTAAGCTCCATTCAGGTTATTGCAGGTATCTGTAGTTTAATTCCTTTTCACTGATGAGTAGTGTTCTATGGATGTGCCACAGTTTGTTTAACCATCTATCTGTGGAGGGACATCTGGGTTGTTCCCCGTTTTGGGCTGTTACAAATAAAGCTGCTATGAACACTCACCCATAGGTTTTTATGTGGACATAAGTTTTTATTTCTCTGGGACAAATGCCTAGGAATGCAACTGCTTTTCTTAGGGTAAGTGTAAATTTAGTTTTTAAAAGCAACCACCAAACTTGAGGAGGTAGAGCAAAGGGAACCCTTATATACAGTTGATGGGAATATAAATTGATATAGCCAATATGGAAAACAGTATGGTGGTTCTTCCAAGAATTAAAAATAGAATGCTATATGATCCAGCAATCCCTCTTCTGGGTGTATACCCAAAGGAAATGAAATCAGCATCTCGAAGAGATATTTGCATCCCCTTGGTCATTGCAGCATTGTTCACAGTAGCTGAGATATGGAATCAACCTAACTATCCATCACAAAATGCCTGGATAAAGAAAATGTGGCATTTATACACAATGGAATATTAGTCAATCTTAAAAAAGAAGGAAATCATGCCATTTGTGACAAGGTAGATAGGCCCAAAGGACATTATGCTAAGTGAAATAAAACAGGCACAGAAAGACAAATACTGCATGATCTTACTTATATGTGGAATCTAAAAAAGTCAAATTCACAGAGGCAGAGTAGAAGGGTGGTTACCAGGGTGGGGGGTGTGGGGGAAATGGGAAGGTATTGGTCAAAGGGTAAAAAGTTTCAATTAAGTAGGATGCATAAGTTCTAGAAATCTAATATACAGCAGGGGGACTATAGTTAAAAATACTGTATTGCATATTGAAATTTTCTAAGAGTAGCTCTTAAGTGTTCTCACAATACACATGTAAAAAAGGTAACTATAGGCCAGGCACGGTGGCTCACGCCTGTAATCCTAGCACTCTGGGAGGCCGAGGCGGGTGGATCGCTCGAGGTCAGGAGTTTGAGACCAGCCTGAGCAAGAGTGAGACCCTGTCTCTACTAAAAATAGAAAGAAATTATCTGACCAACTAAAATACATATATATAGAAAAAATTAGCCGGACATGGTGCCACATGCCTGTAGTCCCAGCTACTCAGGAGGCTGAGGCAGTAGGATCGCTTAAGCCCAGGAGTTTGAGGTTGCTGTGAGCTAGGCTGACGCCACGGCACTCACTCTAGCCAGGGCAACAAAGCGACACTCTGTCTCAAAAAAAAAAAAAAAAAAAAAGGTAACTATATAAGGTGATAAATATGTTAATTAGCTTGACTGTAGTAATCAGTTTCACTATGTATCTGTATATCAATCCATCACATTATACACCTTATATATACAATTTTTATAAATAAAGAAACTGTCAAACTGTTTTCCAGAGTGGCTTACCATTTACATTCCCGCCAACAGTGTGTGAGTGATCCATTTTCTCCCCATCTTTACCAGCACTGGGTATTGTTGCTATTTTTTATTTTGGCCATTTTGATAGGTATGTAGTAATATCTCATCATTACTTTGGATTTCCCTAATAGCTAATGATGCTGAACATCTTTCCATGTGCTTATTTACCATTGAAGAAATGTCTTTTCATGTCTTTTGTCCATTTTGTAATTGGTTTATTTCATTTTTTACTGTTAAATTTTGAGACTTCTTTATATGTTGAAGATAAGAGTTTTTGTAAGTTGTATAGTTTGTAAATAGTTTCTCCCAGTCAATAGCTTGTCCTTTTATCTTCTTAATAGAGTCTTTAGCAGAGTAAAAGTTTTTAATTTTGATGAAGTCCAATTTATTGACTTTTTTTCCTTTTATGGATCTGCTTTTGGTGTCATGTCTAAGAGCTCATCAATAAGCCCCAAGACTTTTTCCTATGTTAGCTTCTAAACTTTTGTAGTTTTATGTTTTACATTTAAATTGATGTTCCAATTTGAGTTTATTTGTATTGAAGGTGTTAGGTTTAGATTGAAGTTCTTTTTTATTTTTTGACATCCAGTTGCTCTAACATCATTTGTTGAAAAGACTATCCTTCTTCCACTGAATTGCTTTCGCATGTTTGTCAAAAATCAATCGGCCATATCTGTGTGGGTCTATTTCTGGGTTCTCTATTCTGTTCCATTTTCCCTCGCCAATACCACACACCTTTGACTACTGCAGCTATGTCATATAAGTTTTGAAACTGGTAGATTGATACCTCCAACTCTATTCTCCTTTTTCAGAATTGTTTTAGCTCTTCTAATTCTTTTGCCTTTCCATATAAGTTTTAGCATAATCTTGTCTATGTCTGCAAAAATATCTTGCTCAGATTTTATAAGAATTGTATGAAACCTGCATATCAATTTGGGGAGAACTGACATCTTTACTATGTTAAGTCTTCCAATCCATGAATGCTCCATTTATTTAGATCTTCTTTAATTTCTTTCATTAGTGCTTTGTCATTTTCAGCATACAGTTCCTATATATGTTTTGTTATATTTACACCTGAGTAATTCATCTTTTGTGAGTGATTGTAAATGGGGTTATATTTTTAATTTTGATTTCCATGTGCTTTTTGCTAGTCTATAGAAATATATCTAATTTCTGTATGTTGATCTTATATTCTGTAACCTTGCTGAACTCACTTATTATTTATAGGAAATTGTTGTTTGTTTTTTGTAGTTTCCTTGAGATTTTTTACATGGACCATCATGTCATCTACAAACAGGGACATTTCCTTTCTCCTCTTTTGATGTGTATGGCTTTTATTTTCTTTTCTTGCCTAATTGCACTAGCTAGAACTTCCAGTACTATGTTGAATAGAAGTGGTGAATATGGACAAGCTTGCCTTACTTGTTCCTGATCTTAGTGAGAATCATTCAGTTTTTCACCATTAAGCATGTTAGCTGTAGGCTTTTTATAGATTTCTTTATCAAGGTGAGGAAGTTCCCCTTTATTTCTAGTTTTCTGAGAGTGCTACAGATGGGTATTGAATGTGCCAAATGCTTTTTCTGCATCAATTGAGAGGATCGTGTGATTGTTCTTTAGCTTGTTATATGGTGAATACACTGATTGCTCTGCAAATATTGAACCAGCTTTGCATCCAGAATAAACTCTACTTGGTCATAATGTATAATTATTTTTATGTATGCTGAATTCTATTTGGTAATATTTTATTAAGAATTTTTGCACTTATATTTATGAGGAATATCAATCTGTAATTTTCTTTCTTCATATTGTCTTTGGTCTTGGTGTCAAAGTACTACTGTCTTCATTCTTCTATTTTCTGGAAGAGATTGTGTAGAATTGGTATTAATTCTTCTTTAAAAGTTTGGTATAATTCTCAAGTGAAATCATCTGGACCTGGAGATTTCTTTTTCTAGAAGGTTTTAAATTATGTATTCAATTTTTTAAGTTCTTATAGGAGTGTTCAAATTATCTCTTCATATTGGGTGAATTGTGGTAGGTGTACTTAAGAGATTGGTCCGTTTCCTCTGCCTTGTCATATTTATGTGTGTAGGGTTGTTCATAGTATTACCTTATTATCCTTTTGATGTTTGCAGGGACTGTAGTGATATCCCCTGCTTTCTTCCTAATATTCGAATTTGTGTCTTTTTTCTTCTGTTTCAGTCTTGCTAGAGGTTTGTCCATTTTATCGATTTTTTCAAAGAACTAACTTCTTGTTTCATTGATTTTCTCTATTGTTTTTCCTGTTTTCAATTTCATTGATTTCTGTTCTTATCTTTATTATTTTCTTCTTGCTTTGGTTTTATTTTGCTTTTCTTTTTCTAGGTTTGAACTTAGATTGAGGTACAAGCTTAAATATTGACTGGAGACTTTTACTTTTTTCTAATGAAAGCATTTTGGTGTTTTTCCTCTCAATTTCTCTCTCAATACTGCTTTCCCACAGATTTTGATATGTTGTGTTTTAATTTTTTTTTTTGGTTCAATGTATTTTTAAGTTCTCCCCTGGGAACTTTCTCTTTCACCCATAGCTTATTTAGAAGTGTGTTGTTTAGTTTCCAAATAGGAGACTTTCCTGTTATATTTCTGTTATTGATTTTTCATTTGATTCTGTTGTGGTCAGAAAACATACATTATATGATTTCAATTATTTTAAATTTGCTGGTGTTTTGCTTTGTGGCCCAGGATGTGGTCAATATTGGTATATGTTCTGGGAATGGTTGAAAAGTTGTATATTCTGCTGTTATTCGGTGGAGTGTTCTATGAAGTTTGGTGGATGTTTTTTTTTGAGTTCTTCTGCAGTCTTGCTGCTTTTCTGTCTAGTTGTTCTATCAATTATTGAGAGGGGTGTTGAGGTCTCCAACTATATAATTATAGATTTGTCCTTTCTGTTGTCAGTTCTATCAGTTTTTTTTCGCATATTTTTCAGCTCTGTGTTTTTGGTGCATACACATTAGGTATTGCTATATCTTCTTGGCAAAATGACACTTTTAGCATTATGTAAATTCTCTCTTTGTTCCTGGTAATTTTGTTTGCTCTAAAGTCAACTTTATCTGATATTACTATAGACACTCTTTTTTTTTTTTGGAGATAGGGTCTTGCTCTGTTGCCTGGGCTGGGGTGCCGTGGCATCAGCACAGCTCACTGCAACTTTACACTCCTGGGCTCAAGTGATCCTCCTTCCTCAGCCTCCCGCTTGTTATCTTTTGATTAAAGTTTGTATGCTATATTTATTTTAATCCTTTGCTTTCAACCAATGCATATCATTATATTTAAAAGGAATTTCTTGTAGACAGCATATAGTTGGATTACTTTTTTTATCCACTCTGCCAGTCTTTGTCTTTTGGTTAGTGTATTTAGACCATTCAGATTTAGGGTAATTATTGATATGTTAGGCTTAAGTCTACCATTTATTTTGTTTGTTTTCTGTTTGTTCCTCTGTTTTCTGTTTCTCCGTTTTCTTTTTCCTGCCTTTCTGTGAGTTATCTGAACATTTTTTAGAATTCCATTATGATATATCACAGGGTTTCTTAGTGTACCTCTTTGTATAGCTGTTTTAGTGGTTGCCCTAGATATTGCATGTGTACATAACTTATCAAGGTAATACATAATATACACATAACTTGTGTTGCCATTTACCAGTTTGAGTGATGTGTAGAAACTATATCTCCCTTTATGTCCCTTTACCCTCCTGTATTTATAATATTATTTTAAATATTTCTTCTACATACCCTGAAAACCTCATTAGACATTATAACAATAGTGTTATAATTTTTGCTTCAACATCAAACATAATTTAGAAAACCCAAGAGGAAAAGTCTAATGTATTTATGCATATTTTTGCTCTTTCCGTATTCTTTCTTGCTTCCTGATATTCTAAGATTCCTTTTTAAAAACCATTTCTGGCTGGGTGCCGTGGCTCATGCCTGTAATCCTAGCACTCTAGGAAACAAGGTGAGAGGTGAGGCCAGGAGTTCATGACCAGCCTGAGCAAGAGCAAGACACCATCTTTACCAAATAAATAAATAAATAAATAAATAAAAAAGAAAGAAAAAGAAAAAGAAAAAAATTAACCAGATGCAGTGGTGCACACCTGTGGTCCCAGCTGCAGCTGCACAGGAGGCTGAGGCAGCAGAATTGCTTGAGCTCAGGAGTTTGAAGTTGCAGTGAGCTATCATGACACCACTGCACTTTAGCAGGGGCGATAGAGAGACTCTGTCTGAAAACAAAACAAAACAAGACAAAAAACAGAAAACAAAATCCCATTTTCTTTCTGTTTATAGGATGTCTTTTGGCCATTTTTTAAAGAAAAAAGTGGGTCTACTGACAACAAATTGTTAGTTATTCTTTATCTGAGGATGTCTTGATTTCCCCTTCATTCCTGAAGGATTTTTTTTCACTAAATATAAATATCAAGTTGACAGTTCTTCTTTTAGTACTTGAAAAATGTTGTGTTTGACTATGATATGTCTTAAGATGAATTTCTTGGGGTTTATCCTGTTTGGGATTCACTCAGCTTCTAGAAGGTGGAGGTTTGTGTCTTTCACCAAGTTTGGGAAGTCTTCATCCACTATTCTTAATACTCTTTCAGCTCCGCTCTCTTTCTTCTCTCCTTCCATGTCTAAAACGCCACAAATCTTGGATCTTTTGTTACAGTTCCATATGGCTCTGTGCAGTTTTTCAGTTTTTTCCTCTCTTTTGTTCAGGTTAAGTAATTTCTACTGCTCCACATTCAAGTTTGTGCTTCTTTTCTCTGTTCTGTCCATTTTGCTGCTGAGTCTATCCATTGAGTGTTTTTTATCTTGGCTGTTGTATTTTTTAGTTTTAAAGTTTCCATCTGGTTCTTCTTTATTTCTTCTATTTCTTTTCTCAGACTATGATGGGACACAGAGTAGGGTGTCATTGGTCCTGTTAAGCTTGCCAGACTATTGAGAGGATAGAATAAGTGGGTAACTGAAGTGCACAGGAATCACAGAGTTTGCACCACACAGAAGCTGAGCCTCCACGGAGGACACTGAAACTGGTCTGTCATCAGGAGCCTTGGTCAGGGCATCACACACACACCCCCTTCCGCTGCTGTCCAGGGGCAAGGCTGCTGTGACCTCTGACTTCTGCATTTCCCACTCACGTCGACATTAAAACATTTCTATTTCTTAAATCCAAGTATGTTTTATAGTAAAAACATTCAGTACAATAGAATACAGTATAAAATGTGAAAGTCCCCCTTCACCCCCCTGTCCCACCCCAGCCACACACCTGTACCCAGACATTACCCGTGGTAACGTCACAAGGCAATTCTTATGCATGCTGCTCCCTGTTTTTACACACACACACACACACACACACACACACACACACACACACACGTGCACACATTGTGTCTAGGGTTATAGCTTTATCTTCATTTTAACTGATATAGATGAGGTGTTACGATATGTGTCACTCAGCAGCTTGATTTTTGTGAACTAAATATGTTTGGGCCATCTGATCTGTGCATGTTAGTACACACAGAGCTGCCTCATTCTTTCTAACTTCTGCACAGTACCTTGTACTAGACATGCAGCGTCATTTATAATATTTAGTTCTTTTCCTATTCAGTTTGATTTGTTTCTAAGTTTTGCTGTTATATAGAATGCTGCAACAAACAACCTTTTATATATGGCTCTTTGTGCACACGTGATTTATTCTCTCCTGTAGACACTAGAAATGGAATTGTCTGCAGGAAGTGGATGCACATCTAATATTTTCATAAATCTGGACAAATTGATTTCCTAAAAGGATGCGCTAATTTATATTCCCACCATGAGCTTTTGAGACTGCCAGTTTTCTCACAACCTCGTCACCACTGGGAATAACCAATTTTTTAACTTTTTATTAATTTAATAAGTGAAAAATGATCCCCCAATGTTGTTTTAATTTGCATTTTCCTATTTACTAATAAAATCAATCTTGTCTTCCGTATATTAATTTTCTGTGGGGCATTTCTTTGGATTGCAGTCTCTGTCCTTTTCTGTTTTTGCTTTTATTGATTTGTTGCCCTTCACTTACTGATTTCACACGTTCTTGTTACATTCTGGATATCAATCTTTGTATAACACATATGCTATTTTTTTCTATTTTGTTGCAATTTTTAAAACATTGTTTATAGTATCTTTTATCATGTACAAGAATTGCTTTCTAGGTAGAAAAATCTATTTGTCTTCCCTCCTGGCTCTGTGTGGGGGTGTATGGAGAGGCCAGTCCTTCTCTGGGGACAGGTGAGTGGCATTTCTCCCAGAAGCCTGCAGAGGCATGTTTCTTCAGGGACGAAGCTCACTGCAGGACACGTGGGGACAATTCTGAAAACGCTGACAGCTGCAGGGAGCGCTGTGTTTCCTACTAGGGTGTCTGAGCTTTCCTCTTGAGCAGCCAGACCCAGGGGTGTCGTCCTAGGTCACCTATGGGAAGAACACAGTCACGCTTTGTGCCTGGGGCTGGCACCCAGCAGGTCACAGTGACTTGCTTAGACTCCTTGCTTTTCCCATCTTCCTGGGGTGGCACAGGCCCTGCCCATGGAGACCCTCCCACTCCCTTCCCTCAGTCCCTCAGGCTCGGGGTTCTCTCCTCAGGAGCCCGGAATACAAGGCCTAGGCCAGGGCTAGGGAAGGAGTGCAGCCACCTGTGTGCCCACAGTGGAGTAAGCCTCCTGTTGGCCCCCTGGCTGTGGAGCTGCCTCCCCCTCCTGCATCTCTGTCCTCCTCCTGCATCTCCCTCCTCCTCCTGCGTCTCCCTCCTCCCCCTGCCTCTCCCTCCTCCCTTTGCCTCTCCCTCCTCCCTCTGCCTCTCCCTCCTCCCCCTGCGTCTCCCTCCTCCTCCTGCATTTCCCTCCTTCTCCTGCATTTCCCTCCTTCTCCTGTGTCTCCCTCCTCCTCCTATGTCTCCCTCTTCCTCCTGCGTCTGTCTCCCTCCCCCTCCTCCCCCACTCTCCTCTGGAGCCACGGGCACATGCAGGCCAGGCCTGGCAGCTGCAGGGGTAGGAAAGGGGTCCTCACAACTGAGCCACCTCTCTCCTTGAGCTCTCGGGGCGGACACTGATGGGCTGAGGACATTATGTGGTCCCTGGGAAATGGGCCCGATCCGTCAGGGCTCCCCCACACCTCTGACAAGGAAGAATGGAGGACACAGGCCCTATGTGAGACAGGGGGAGGCCCCGGAAATGGACATTTTAGGAATGGACAAGGGGGAGGCGGAGCCAGGAGACCCCCTCCCCCAGGTGCGGGGGCACCTCTGGACCCTGAGAGGCCTCCTCTCTGCCCCCCAGGGCAGCCACAGGAGCTCAGGGGCGCTGGCTCCCCCTTGCCCAGCATCCCGCATGGTGGGTGGGGAGACGGAGAGGAATGGAGATGGGAGGAACCTGTGGTCAGCTCAAGTGCTGCCTTGCTCCTCTCGCGTTCCTCTCCCTCTCCAGACTGCCCCTCACATCCGGGTGGGCCCTTCTTTTCTTCATGTCCCCTAGAAGGATGGGCTAGAGACAGTTGACAGGGTCAGAGGGACATTTGGATCCTGATCACACTGGACCCCATGGAGCTCACACAGGCCTCCCTGGTGGGTCCGTGAAGTGCTGCCGCCCTGGGAGGTTCTGTGAGTGCAGGAGGGGAGTGGACAGAGGAGGGAAGGGGAGGGGAGAGTCAGTTCCAGCGTCTGGGTGCAGAGGGCCTCAGGCAGAGGTGGAGGAGATGAGGGCTGGAGCACAGAGCATTGCTCAGCAGGGCTCACAGGGGAGTGGTGTTGACTGGGGCTTGCGGGGGCGGGGGGACAGCTTAGAAGAAAGAGGAGCCTCAGTCCTCGATTCTGGTCTGCCTGAGACCTTCACTGTCCCCAAACTTCCCTGCCCTGGGCCTGGTGTGGAGCCTGGTCCCCAGAAGAGCCCAGGAAGGAAGGTGAGAACCAGAAAGAAGAGGCGGGAGACCCTGAAAGCTCAGACTGCCCCTGGGTACCGGGATGCTCCCAGGACCTTAGGGGTGAGTGGAGATGGGACAGGGCTCCACCTCCTCCCTGGGACTGTGTCTACCTCTATGGGGCTCAGTTGAGGTCATGGTGTCCTGACTAATGTGACCTCATAGCAAAGTTCCTCATCCTTGCTGGGCTCTTTCCACTGTCTGGTGCCCACTGGTGTCCCACTCTTCTGTCCCTCGCTGGCCACCTCCATGCCAATTCTGCTCCCCTCCCTGTCCCCTTCCCTCAGCCTGTGCTGGAATCTTCCCCAGGGCCTCTCCACCCACAGACTCACAGCTGTGTCCCGGGCTGGCTCCTTGCATTTGTGTCCTGTGGTGCTGGGTCCCTGGTAGCCCTGAGCTGGGCATGGGGAAGTGTTCGGTTTGTGCTCACTGACTTACTCTCACGTGGAAGGGATGGCAGAACTCATCTCCATCCCCTTCGTTTTCCAGAGAAGGAGCCAGAGGTTCAGAGAGCGGCAGTGACCTGCCCAAGCTCACGCATGGCTGAGCCGAGAGAGCAAACCCAGGTCTTGTTTCCAAGCCTCGTCCACCCCTGGCCCCTCTGCTCCCTGGGCTCCTGCTCAGTGCCCTTCCCCGCGGCATCTAGGGGCTCCCGGACTTCCAGGAGCCATTGAGAGAACTGAGGGTGGGAAAGGGTGAGGGTGGGGAAAAGAGGGCAGACCAGAGAAGCTGGCCCCCTAGAGACCAAGAGTGGGATGCAGGACGGAGCCTCAGAGCTGAAAGGAAACTTAGGAAACAGCAGGAATAAAATGTTCACATAGTTTTATTATTTACAAAGTGTGTTCATTAGCATTGTTTATCTTCATCCTCACATTAGTGTGGTGGTAATATTTATCTCCCTACAGGTGAGGAAACTCAGGTCCCAAGAAGGTCAGTGACCCGTTGACAGTGGCAGACGGCTTTGCTGGGACCCAGGCTCCTGAGCTCCCTCAGGGTTTTCCACCGTGTGTGCCATCTGCAATCAGCACAGGAAACCAGGAAGACGGTCAGGGATTGCCATGAAATTGCGTGCCGGATGCAGAGGTGACCCCTTCCCTGTCACATGACACACGGAGTTGGTGGCCACACCGTCTGACAAGGAGGAAGGCTGCCCCTGACCACTGCTGGCCAGAGAGGTGGCAGTGAGTATGGGGCCCAGCTCGGTCAGTTTCCTAATCCTGATTTTTTCCCTTTTTCCCTCTGCTGTCCACTGAGAAGAGGAAGCTATCAGGACTCCAAGTTCACCCTCTGCTCACACAACATTATCTGTCTTCCCAGCTCTGGGTTGTCTCTGCTGTGTCATAGTTGAATCCAATTTCTACCATACCTCACTCCCTCCAAAGCTCAGCATTTTTTCAGCGTCCTTCATATGTCTGGTGCTTTATGAACGTATCATCCTACTTGCAAATCCAAATGGCTTGGTAACGTGGGTAATACCAGTTCTGTGTTTACCAGTGAAGAGCCCAGGTGTAGAGACCTTAAGTGCCATCCCTAGGGTCTCTCAGTAGGTAAGAAGGAAAGGCATTCTTTGTTCTGCAATGGCAAAAGCAACGCTGCCACCTGCAGTGCTGTGAAAAGTAGAACACGTACCCAATGAACTGGGTTGCCCAGCTAAGATTTCCAGGCAAAGCATTGAAGATGCTACCTGGTTTCTCCCTGTGTCTCATTGTAAAAGGAGAGAGGAGAGAGAGAAATTATAGGCAGGACTATTCAACGTGAAGGAGCTGGGACTTGACTTTAAAACTCCCAGCCTGCAGACGATAAAGGATGCTAAAATAAAATCCAGGCACTTTCAGGGATATATAATCTAAAGATGAAACCAAAGGTGTGACTGTAAAATCCCTTAAAACCTCAGAAAGATCAAAGGTAACGTGTTTAGTCTGAAAAACCAAATTGTTTTCTTCCACTATACTCTCAACACAGAACACTTCTGTGACCAGATGTGTGAGTGCACCCACCCCGGGCCCTACCCAAGAAATTCTCCATTTCTCTGCAGACACTAACTGGACGTCCTGCAATTCAGTTCGCTTCTGACACTAACCAGGGTCGGCACAGACCCCGCGGGTTGAGGGCTCAGTCCCACAAGTCTGCCCCCACTTCAGATACCAATCGCAAGCCCCAGGTTGTCACCTGTACTTCTGACTGACTAGCTATAAATTGGGTTGCCAGGAACCCTGTCTCAGGTTTTGTAATTTTCTAGGATGACTCACAGAACTTAGGAAAACACTTACTTATGTCTCCTGGCTTATTATAATATTATAATAAAGGATGTGCTAAAGGATTAAGATGAGCATCCGGGTGAAGAGACACATAGGATAGTATTATAATAAAAAATGCGCTATAGGATTAAGATGAACAGCTGGGTGCAGAGACACATAGGATGGGGTGTGAAGAGTCCCGAGTGCAGGAGCTTCTGTCTCCATGGAGTGGGGTGCACCACCCTCCCAGCACGTCGTGATGTTCACCCACCCAGGAGCTCCTCAAAACCTTGCTTGTGGGGTTTTTACAGTGGCTTCACCATGTAGGCATGATTGGTGACTAACTCTATCTCCCTGCAGGATGGGAGGTGGGGCTGAAAGTTCCAAGCTTCTAATCACGGTTTGATCTTCCTTGTGAGTAGTTCCCATCGAGGAGCCCACCAAACGTTGCCTCGTTACAACCATAGATGTTCCTATCTCCCAGGAAATTCCAAGGGATTAAAAGTTCTGTGTGAGGAACCAGAGTCAGAAACCAAATATTAGACAAAAGGTCCCCCTAGCACCCCTATTTACAAGGGTCTTAGAAGCTCTGTGTCAGGAACGAGGGTCAAAAGCCAGCATGCATATTTCTTATTATTTCACATCATACCTCAGACAAAAGGCCTTCGAGTGAGTCTAAGGTATGTGCTTCCCAGATTTTTTCAGTCAAACATTAAGGCTTCCAAGAAGCTTGAAGACATTATCCCTCAGTCAACTGAGAGCCCGGGGATTTGGAAGACTCATTCATGAGTCTGCATGGGCCCAAGGTCACCAAGGACTTGTGGCAGGAGCGGTGACAGTGGCAGTGAGCCAGGGGTTAAGACCCTCGAGGAATAAAGAGGAGGACCCCAGGCTATATAGGACCCGCAATAAGGATGGGTGGTTGACAACGGTGGGAGAGTCTATGGCAGCGAGTCAGCTGCTGGGTGGTTTCGGGAAGGTAGGAAGGGCCAGAGGAGCACAGAGGACACCAAGCCCACCGTCAGGCCCAGTGTCACGAGGCAAAGGACAGCAATGAGCCACCCCTCAAGAGAACTGCAGGGAAGACAGCATCCTAGAGCAGAGGCAGGTTTCTGGGAGAGTGAGAAGTTCAGAGAGGCTGAGCAGATAGGGGCTTGTGCTCAGGGCTGTGCATTTCAGTGGCCAGAGTTGAAAGGTTTATGGATTTGGTGAAGAGTGGGAAAAGGGGCTAATTTGGTGGATTTCAAATAAGGTCTTACTGAGATGGGATTCTGGGGTGATGAGGACAGGGGCATCCTGGGATTCTCGTGGTGACTGGCGTGGACAGGGATGAAATAAGGGCACCAAAAGGCTGACCATCAGGGACGGCTGGGGGACAGGAGTCTGTACTGGTGCGAGTGGAGGTCTGGGATCGCACTCGCTCCTGGGGAGGGGCGTTTGATGGAGAATCTGGGGTCCCTCCTCACTCCCGCTAAGTGGTGTGCAAGCTGGGGGGGGGCAGCAAACAGATACAATTTGCATAAATCCATGGGAGGGTGAAGGGAGAGCTCTAGACAAGTTCTGAAGCTGAGTGACAATCAGATGACTCCACGGAGCAGGGAAGGCTGGTGGGGTGGGAGGAGAGGCAGCAAGTCATTTTTGCCTGAGTCCCCCCGACCGGCTTAGCAGCAGAGGCCTGGGCATCTCAGCAGGCAGAGTGAAAGCGGGTGCTGGAGACCAGACGGGGGGTTGGAGGTCTGTTTTAGAATCGGTCGGGCTCCTAGATCCTCTGCCTCCTGTGACAGTGAGAGTAGGTCAGCTACCCACTTCCTCGCTTCCCTTTCGCCCACCACCCTGCAGAGGGCTTGAGGTTAGTCTCTGGTGAGGGTGAGTCACAGAGGTGCTTCGCTAGGGCACCAGGCATGCAGAGAGCGAGCGTGACGGGGGCAGAGTGGGAACAGACACGGGGCAGGGAGACCAGTTGATGCCTAGAACCCTGGAGCCAGGTTTACGCCCCCAAGGAGGGCAGGCAAGAATCCCTTCTGGAGGAACTGAGCTGTCAGAGAGAAAAAATGGGCCCAAGCTGCTGCCCAATCTGTGTAGAGCCACAAACCCCGTGGCAGACACACAGCCTCTGAGCTCTGCAAGGCCATGGGCTGCTGAGAAGCAGCAGAGGCTTCCAGAAAGCTCAAGGGAAGACAGAGGCCCACGGCAGGAGAAGACAAAAGACACAGCAGGCACTCAGGGGACACAAAACATACACAAAGCTTAAAAAAATGTTCGAAAGTTAAAACTTTAATATTTCCAGAGAAAATATGGCATGCCAAAATAAAACATGCTGTACTATAAAAAGGAATATTCACAGAACAAATGGACCGTTTAGAAATGAAAAAATGTGATAGTATAAATTGTAAACATTTGGATAGAATGTAACCTAGAGGAACTTTTCCAGAAAGGAGGAATAAAGAAAAATAGACGATGAGCAGGAGAGAAAAGATAATAAAGTTAGAGGCTCAGTCCGGAAGGTCTGACATCGGGACAGTAGGTGTCAGAGAGAGAGACCTGCCCCTCGGGGGTGACAGGCCTGGGGTAGGATGCAGAGTGACCTACCCGAGTTGAGCAGCTCCCTGCCCAGCTGGTGCAGAGAAAAGGACGGTTCTCTGCTTTCTCCATCCTCCACCCACACTGTTGGTGGTAAGGACGGCACAGGGATGTGCAGTGCCGGCAGGGCCAGGGCCCCGGCAGTGACTCTGGACTTTAATTCCCAGGTGGTAAAAATGCTCAGAGGTGTTGCTGGGAAGGGTTGTATCAGGGGACCCAGCCAGGAGGGGGTCCGGGGACGGGACACCAGTCAGGTGTCTGGGCGCTGGTGCCAGGGGGAGGGATTTGGAAGGTGGGAGGAGGCCGAGCAACACAGTGGCCCTGGCAGAAATGCGGAGGCGACCTAGGAGTCCGGCTGGGGGTGTTCGATGTAAGTCACAGGAGGTCCTGGTTTGTTCTGGGCTCCTGTGCTGGGCCCAACAGACCAGACCAAAAAGGAGTCACACGTGCTGAAGTTCCACAGTGCCACCAGGCTGAAGTGAGGTTGCTTATCTGACCTTCCAAGAAATCAGGAGGTGGCTGGGTGGAGGGGGTGATGGGTGGGGAGAGAATGAACAGCCAAATCTCCAAACAGGCCACTTTTAGCCGAAATGCCAAGGAAGTCCCCCCTGCTTTAACCTTTACAAGGAAAGTAACATTGAAACAACCAACCGACTTTTTGTCCTTGTTTCTGCTCTCTTCAGTCGAGCTCTGTCACTAAACACTGCCAGGTTGCAGAGGGGAGTTCTCTAAACCTCTTCTGGTTCTGACGGCTGTCTGATTCACGAGTTGTTCTTTGCTCAAATAAACTCCTGCAAATTTATTCTGTTTAAGGGTTTTCTTTCATCAGGGGCTACAGGCAGGAGGAGGAGGAGGAGAGGAGGCATTGTCATTAGTGGCTCAGGTTTGGTGGGAAGATGCTGCCCCGGGCTTTGCTCCCATAACCCGATGGCGCTGGCCCAGACCCTGCACTGAGCTGGGTGGGGGCCTGGAGGGGAGCCCTCCGCTCTGGAGGGAGGAGGAGCCAAGGGCTGTGGGTCAGGTCAAGTTCTGGCCTTTTCTTTGCAGGGAAGGCAGAGCCCAGAGGTCAGAGAGGAGCTCCTGGGCGTCTGGGCTTGGAGGAGACTGGCCACCCACTTGGGGTCCCGTGGCTCGGTGGGAAGCGCCCGTGGGCCGAGGGCCTGGGCTGAGCCGGGCGCAGCAGAGACTGCCCTCCATGCGATGCCGCACGTGTCGATTCCTGAAGGCCCTGAGATGTGAAGAAAGGGAAGAAACACAGGAAGAAGCTGGAACCCTAACTGTTCTTTGACCCTGTTCCCTCTCCCCACAGCCTGCTCCTCCTCCAGCAAGTCTGCTCCTGGCCGGCCCTGACTCTGTTTCCCACCCTCCTCACTGCTGGCGTTGTCCCCGCACCTTTCACAGCCCCACCTAGGTTTTCCCTCACGTGTCCCCTTCTGCCCAGAGCTGGTGGCTCTTCCCCTCCTGTGTCCACCTTCTCTCCCTGAGGACCAGAGTGAGGCGAGTCCTGGGACTTGGGTGTTGCTGGAGGGCAGGTGGGGACGGAACTTCTGGGTGTGCGGGTCAGTGTCACTGATGGGGTGGGGGGAGGGGGTGGGGGAGGGGTAAAGGGAGACCGAGAGGGGAGGTGAGTGGAGGGGAGGGAGGAGGAGAGAGACAGAAAGACAGAGAAAGAGACAGAGAGTGGGGTGGGGGAGAGAGAGGAGCAAACAGAAATGTGGATGAGATCCCTGCGAGTCTGCAGCAGTGGGACAGAGGTGGGCCTGTAACATCCACGTGAGCGTGTCGGATGGACGGACTCTGTGAGGCTTTAATTTGGGGAGCCCTGTGCGGGATCGTTTCCCACTCTGCTCCCTGGCTGACTCCCCCCAGCCCTCTATCCCGAGCAGAAGCCGTTCCCTACTGCAATGCCCCAGCCTGACCCACCGCACTCACCAGAGCAGCAGGGCGGGCAGCAGCAGGCCCTTGGCCAGGAGGAGTCCGTAGAGCACAGGGAGCAGGGCCTTGGGGACTGCGGGGCCGAGGTGGGGCGTGGAGCTGCGTGGCCTGGAGGGCAGAGAGGACGGGCTGGGCAGGCAGTCTCCTCTGCAGTCCCTTGCCCAGGCTTCGGTGGCTGTGGGTCCCACCCCAAACTCACTGTGGAGGGGCAGTGGTGGCAGATGGAGACTCAAGGGTCTCTGTGGCTCCTCCAGCTGGGGGCACACAGCTCTGGGTCTGTGACGAGACCAGGTCGGGCAGAGCCCAGGTGGCCTGTGTGGAGGTGGGGGCTGCCAGGGGAGAGAAAGGACGGTGGGTTAGTGGGTGGGACAGCCTGCCAGCAGGAAAGCCGGGTCAGCGAGTTGGGCCAGACTGGGAACAGAGCCCCTTGGCCCAGAAGGAGAAAACTGATTTGGGAGGGTAGGGACTGTGTTGTGAAGTCCCTGGCTCAGGCTTGGACAGAGCGGTGGCCTGGGCTCCACAGGGCGCCCACAGGAGCACTGGAAGAGGCTCCAGGAGGCCCGGCCCCCTCCCAGCTCCTTTGCACCTCTGGGCGGCTGCCTGCCTCAGCCCCCTCAAGGGTGGGGACAGTCACCGCCCTGAGGGTCCTTTCTTCTCTGACCTCCCTTCTTGTCCTCACTCCTCTGTGGCTGTTTGAGGAAAGGAGCCCCTTGCCGGGAATGTGAAGGGCTGCTGTCACAGCCCGGGCCCCCACAGCCCCCACAGCCTGGAAAGTGCCTTGTATGGCCCCTCCTGACTCTGAGACTTCATGAGCCGCCAGCACACCACTCCCACCATTCACCTTCCCAGGAAGCCCCCAGCCCTACCTGTACTCAGAGCCCTTGTTGGTGGGGGGCAGGGGATGGCTGTCTCTGGAAAAGTGGTGGGGGCCACCAGGGTCAAAAAGACAATGGCTACTGTGGGTGGGTGGGGGGCCCAGAAGAGGAAGAAAGTGGGGTGGGCCCCAAGGCTGTGAGAGCAAGTGGGGACTGCCAATGTCCTCGACCGGGTCTACATCCCCATCCCTGTCCCGGAGGGGAGGAGCTTCCTGGAAAGCCAGGGGAAGAGAGGGCAAGGGCTGGGATGGCTGGAGGAGAGGGCGCCAGAGGCTGGGACATCCCACGTCCCAGGGGCTGCTCTGGAAGGCCTTCCCTGGAGAGGGCCCCAAGCTCATGGACACGTGGGCACGATGCTGTCCCACAGGGGCGCTTTCTCTGAGGCTGCCGCGGATGCTGGCCAGGAACAACCCTGTGCCCAGCCTGGAGGAGGTGTTTGGGGCACTCTGGGAAAATTCTAGACCTGTGCTAGTGAATGTGTGACCTACGGGCTGGTGCTGGTCCATGACCTGTTTGTAACCCACCCACGACAAGGTAAGTTTAAAAATTGGGAGTAAGGATTGCAAAACCTTTATGCCACTTTGATACTGCCTCAACCTCCAAGCACGTGGTTAGTAAACTCGTCTCATTTGCTTGAACAGGGTGTAGACCAGATTGGGTGCTGCCAGGATGGTGTGGGGAGTCGAATGTGGAGTGAGCTGTGTGCCAGTAACACACAGGACCAGGTTACAGCGTGTGACACTTTAAGGTTAGTTGTTAGCTATAACCCAAAAGTATATAAACACCTGAAAAAAAGTATTTATTTTTTACAACTGTTATTTTTAAATGCTTTTCATTTTTGATCTAATCTTTTTTTAAAATTTAGAGCTTTAACACAATTAGCTAATTTATGGTAGAGCTGTGATTACCTAGAGTTCTAACGAACAGATAGCAAAACAGGAGTTTTTGTTAAGAAAAGACACTTCTTTTTCTAATGTGCCAGTAACAGTAAACCAAATGAAGGTGGTAGAATTGGTGCCAAAGAAATTTTTTCCTTCTGAGATTATTCCAAAGAGTTTGTACTGGTTTTGTTTGAAAATAGAATCCCTCATTGCGGTAGGTAGAATAATGGTATTCTACCAAAATGTTCCCTCCTGGAACCCCAGGAACTTGTGAACATGTCACCTTTTATGGCAAAAGGGACTTTCCAGATGTGATGAAAGTTAAAGACCCTGAGATGCGGAATGTATCTTGGATTATTCAGGGCAATTTAATGATACGGCTCTGTAAAAGCAGAGACCGTTTCCTAGGTATTATGAGAGACCGAGGCAATGTGAGACGGACGCAAGAAGGAGGCCACGAGCTTAGGAATATGGTGGCCTCTGGAAGCTGGGGGCAGCCTTCAGGGGACAGCCAGCAAGAAAACCCACAGCTGCAGGAAACTGAATTCTGCCAGCAATCTGAATGAGCAGAAAACGGATTCTCTCCTAGAGCCTCCAGGAAGAAACACAACCTGCTGACACCTTAATTTCAGTCTTGTGAGACCCACACTGGACTCCCAAGTTATGGAACTGTAAGATAATAAATTTGTATTGTTCTGAGCCCCTAAATTTGTGGTAATTGGTTATAGCAGCAACAGGGAACTATTGTTCTCGTACAGTGTGAGTTTTGTAGTTATAATTAGTGGTAAAATATTAAAACCTAATGAGTTATTTGTTGAAATGTATTGGCTAATGAAGCAAATACACCATAAAAACAAGTGGCGTATACATATACAACATAAATACACAAGTTCAAAACAAACTTTTTTTTTCAGGAAAAAAAGAGTATTGGATTAAGAAGCTTTTAAAAGCAATCAGTATTTTGCTTATAAACGTTAGTTTAGCGGGTTTCCTGTGAAGTAACACTTTGTATTGCAAAGACTTACAATCCGTATACAATTGCTAAAACGTTATTGAAAGACTGCTATGGAGACCTTGGGTTCACAATATTGGGTTAATTTACAGCAAAGAAGGGAGCTTAAATATCACTTTTCATTGACACCTTAGGTCGAAATGGATAATGACATGGAGACCACCTCTTAGAACATATAAAGCTAGCAAAGCATTTTGCATGGCAATTGGAAAAATGCACAAATATTGTTAGCATAGCTATTGTTTTACTATATGTGCAATTTGAGCACAATGATATGAAGGAATTCTGTATCTTTTAGCTTCATTGCCCAAAACACAACTAGCTCTGAACTGTACAAAACAATGAAAGATCACATTATCAAAGTGTTATTTGTGCTAAGTTTCATGTAGGAGTATGATCTGATGGATGAAGTTGCTATGACAGGAAAACGTTCTGGAACAGTGATCCAGATTAAGAAGCCTTGGGCTACATTGTAAATCAATGCACTGCTTCCTTCATTGAGAAAGTTTTGCTATGAAAAAAGTATCAGCCGAACTGAACAGTGTGTGCTGACCAACATGAAAAAATTGTGAATTACAAAAGGTGAATGTATGAAATTTAAAATCATTCCCTTTATTATTATCATGGCCAGCCATTAGTGCATACCATTTACAAGGGGAAAAGTTCTGTTGAGAATGTTTGATCGGTGGAAAGAACTCCTAATGTTTCCACAAGACAAGAAACCAGTTTAGTACAAACTTTTTAAAGAAGTGAATTGCACAATCAGACTTGTTTGTATTATAGTTTTGATGTTAATGTTTCCATGCAAGGAAGGAATGCTACATGCTTTTCAATGGCAAATAAAATCTAAGTGCAAAAGTGAAACATGCTTAGAATAGTTTCTATGAATTGTTATGACATGTTCGTAATAACAATTATCAACAAAATAGATGATCTTGATATTGCATATCTGCACAAGTGCTCATGGAGAAACCTTAATTATTTGATAGAATGTTTTCAATTTTGTTTTTTGTCAAAAGAAGAGTATGCAGAGGAAATTAATATAATAGATCCAGAATCCATTTTTCCCATCAAAAGATAATTTAAATTAAACTATAACTTCACAGGATAAAATTTTGGAACTGGCTACCAAAGAAGGATTGAAGATGCATTTTGAAAATACAGCATCAGGTGCTTCCTTTTTAAAAGTTAAAAATAACAATATTGAGCTTGTTGAAACTGCTTTACAATTCCTTCTATTTCTGCCAACATACTTCTGTGAGACCAGTATTCTACTATGAGTGTTATTTAAAAAAAAGCATCAATACAATTTCTTCATCCATTATCTCTTAAGAGACATGGTGTCATAAATAGCACTCAGATTAGGCAAGTTAAGAAGTAAGAATACTCATTTGTCATGTTAAAATCATTAAATATGGATATACAGGGTATTTGTTCAAAATGTGCATATTGGCATTTAATATGGAGAATTGCTACTTCCCTTTTAACCTTGTGTTTAGTTATGACTGGGGAACCACAAAGCATTATGGGTATGATGTTAAGCCACTATATTAATCACCTTCATGTATACTTTCAGAGGATAGATGTGTACAGTTTTTATAGTTTAAATTTTTCCCTATGTTATATTTATTCTGATTATATTTGTTGAAATGTGGTTTTATATCTATCAAACCTAATAAACATTTTGAGCTTTACTTTGTGTTTTTCTTTTATCTCATTTTATTTTTCTAGTAATTTGTTTTTACTGTATGTTACCAAAAAAGTAGTCACTTATGAATTACAGATTTTTAAAAAAGGGTCTTCCACCACAGATTCTTCCAGAAGCTCTGCTCTAGGCTAGAGGTTGGCAAACTTTCTGGAAAGAGTCAGGGGTAAAAATTTGGGCTTTGTGGGCCATGCATTCTCTGTCACTGCTGTTCAACTCTGCTGCTGTAGCATGAAAAGGGCCATACACAACAGGTACATGGTGGGCATAGCTGTGTTCCAGAACAGCTTTACTTGACATTAAAATGTGAATTTCTTATATAATTTTCATATGTCACAAAGTATTATTTTTCTTTTGATTTTTTTTCCCCCAACCACTTAAAAACCATTCTTAGTTTTCAGATCACAGTTAGCTGACCTCTGATCTGAACCAGGAGGGATGAGCAGGTCCCCACCCAGATACCAACAAGCCCTTGTGAGTCCCCGGCTCCGCATGGTGGGGCAGGTTTGCAACCAGTGGGTACGCATTTACTGAACACCTGCTGTGTGCCCAAGACGCCGGGCAGCCTTGGGCCCTCCTGTGGCGGGGTCACATGGACGTGGCTGGGCAGCATGCTCAGCTGATGTGTTTGACCCCTTGAGCATCTCTGAGGAGGCCTCTGGCCGCAGGCAGACAGTGTAGGGTGGCGGCACGTGTGCATATGTGTGACCCGGGCACCTGCAGCCTTCCTGGGAGACTGGGGCAGGGCGAGGCTGGCTTCCACGATTAGGAAACGGGGATGGAGGCAGCAAGAGGGAGGGAGGGGCATTCTCCCTTTCAGGGAAGCAGCTCACCTGGAGACACCGCCAGGTAGAATTTGACGGACTTAGAGACAGAGTTGCCGGAAGCATGGTAGATTTTACACCGGTAGTGGCCTGAGTCTTCCTCTCTCAGACTAGTCATGGTGACAGTGAAGAAGCCAGCAACAGGGTCGTCCCAGATTGAGAATCGAGAGACCTGAACCTGTGTCCAGGGCCTGGAGCTGGTGACCAGCCTGGTGCACACAAGCGCTGACACCTCCTTACACCAGCCTTTCTTCTCGTAGAACCTGCTGGCGGGTGGGTACTGGCATCTCACAGAGAGCTGCTGCCCTGCTGTGCTTTGAAGTTCATGAACCTTGGGTAATGCCCAGGAGCCTGGAGAACAAGGCCCCAGGTCAGGGCCACATGCAGAATCTGCCTCACACCAGGCCTCTGGCCACAGAGCTACCTGCTCCCTGCCCCTGCTGTCCCGACAGTCCCCACCGCACCCTTCCCCTCTCCTCCCCAGACTCTTCTTCCCCTCACCTGGGAGCAGCAGCAGCAGCAGCAGCAGCAGCAGTTCTGGGAGTGCTCTCCCGGCCGGGCCCTTGTCCTGTGTGCTGGTGAGAAGGGACATGGGGACACACTGGGGAGAGGGAAAAATGGATGAGATGAAAAATGAGATAGGCCAGGGCCTGGCTTGGGGAGGTGGGAGACTGGGGGGCAGATTCTGTGGGTACAGGGAAGTGGGGGCCGCCAGCTGCAGGCCTGGTTGGGCCTGGCGGGCTGGCACACAGCTCTCTGGCCTCTGTAGATGGCTCTCCTTGGTGCCCAGCCTCTCTCCTGCCATGACCCAACCCTGGGGGAGGAGCTGAGAGGGCCAGGAGGAAACTGTGGTCAAGTAGTAGACCGGCTCCCTCTGTTTCCCCCCTGTGCACGGCCTCTTCTTTGCAGGGCCCTGGCTTTGCCGCATCTCCAGGGAAAGTCAGGCTGAAAGTGGGTGACAAGCTCAGAGACACTGAAGCCTGACCATGAACCCCAGCCCCACTGGTCGCAGGGGTTGTCAGAGACGTCACGCCTAGGCCTGCCCAGTGGGTCAGTGATGTGCTTCCCCCCGGGAAGTTTTGTGGGTGCTGGCGGGGAGGGGAGAGAGGAGGTGGGGAGACAGCCCGGAGCAGGGGCTCTCAGAGGGGGCGGGGTCCCAGGAGCCGGGACCTGGCTTCATCTCTGTGTCCTCAGCTCCCGCTGCCTCAGGGCACTGTGGAAATATTTGTTTAATCGAGAATAAACAGATGTTAATAAACACAAACGGATGAAAAATTCTGGCATCTCTTTAGTGAATGTTAGCATTTTTAAGATTTAATTTTCTACAAAAGGTGCAATTTACAGAGATAGAGGATCTATATTAGGACTGGTGGAGAGGCTGCGTGTCACTGCAGTTGCGCCCGGGGGCCCTGCCAGGCTACCGTCTGCGCAGAGTTAATGACTGAGACGGGAACCTGAACCCACCAAGTGGACTTGATTTTATGTGCACTGCTGTGCCCACCCCTGGACCCCGACTCCCTGCTCCGCCCCGGTGCAGTGCCCTCCTCCTCACAGTAGGAGGAAGCAGAGACTGAGGATGAGAAGGGCAGCAGGACGGACAACAGGGACGCAGTGGGGATAGCAGGTGTCGGGGCCAAGGGGCAAGGTGGGAGAACAGGCCGGAGCTGCAGAGCGAGGACCCCTGCAGGCAGACCGCTGTCCCTCCGCCACGCCTGACTCTCGCGCCATGATTGCAAGGCCTGTGCATGCACACTGTCTCTCACGACTTTTCTTTTTCTCAGAAATGGGAACTGAGGCCCAGGCATGGTCAGTGACCTGCTGAAGGTCACACGGTGAGTTGGCGGTATTACCAGAACAGGCCTCCTGACTTTTGATCGGAGTCTTCCGGCTGCGGCCTGGCTGAAGTCTGACCCACAGACAGGACAGGAAACCAGGGCTGAGGCAGAGCAGAGGTTCGCTCGTGGGGGCTTTCTCACCTCCAGTGGGGCCCAGCTCGCTCTCTCTGGACCTAATTACATGCCATATCAGCGAGGGATGGCTCAGAAGCGTGTCACTGCGTGCGAGGGTGTCAGTGACTGGTTTCCCACAACGATTTTCCTCTTCTCTAACCACTGCTGACCATTGAGAAGTGACACGTCCTCCCGGTAGGCTCCTAAGAGCTGCCCTTGCCACATCCCACCAGCTCTGTGTCCCTTCAGCCCCCTGTGATTGGCTCTGCATTGCTCTCTGCTGTGTCCCATGGGACAGGGACCTCTCAAAGGGTGGGATCTGCCCCCTCTCTGCGCTGTGGCCACCCCACCAGCATGAGGGGTTGGGCACCCTTTGCATAGACTTGGGACGTCAGGTGCCCCAGGCGGGGACCCTGCTGGAGCCACCTAGATCCTTGGTCTCCTCCAGCATCTGGGACTTGAGCCCCAGGTGTGGGAGCAGGCAGTTTGAGCTTAGGCTCAACCCTGTCTGGGGTGGGGCTGGCCCTGCTCCGGGGGGCTCATGACAGCCTCTGTCACATGTTGAATTTTTGCAGGAGGGGCCGGGACAGGCAGCTGTAGTGGGACTTGGGGCTCCTCCAGCAGTCTCCTCAAGCGATGGTGGCGAGGAGCCACCACCAGGGGAGGGCACAGCCAGGAGTTCTGATGGGGGCCTGGGGTTCTAGGGGGGAAACCATTCTGTCTCCCTCTGAGAGGGCCACTCAGGGACCACGGGAGCCTCAGCAGTGTCCTCACCCGACCTCATTGGCAGCATTCTCGGGGGAGACCGGAGAAGGAGCTGGGGAGCTGAAGACATGGTGTTTCCAGAGGGCCCGGCCCTCCCCTCCTTCTCCCTGAATGGGCCTGGGGCAGACCAGAGCTCAGTTTCTCTGTCTGTAAAATGGACACATTGTGCCTTCTTTCCCATCTACCCCAGGCTGTCCTCCATCCATGCCTTCCTGTCAGTGACCTCTGCTCTGGGGAGCCCTGCAGGGGACCTTGGCAGCCCAGGGTGTCAGAACCGAGGGAGTCTGGGCTCCTTCCTCCCCTGCCCCCTCCTCAACAGACACCCGTGTTGGGAGCTCTGATTGGATTCCAGGTGGACCGGACCCCACACCGCTGACTTAGCTCAACATGGGTTCAGTGCCCCCTTACCCCGAGTGCTCACACGAGGTTGAAATGAGGTTTCTGCCCTCCCTAGGGAGCAGAGGGGCTGATGGGCCCCTGACACAGGACGAAGCTTCAGCCTGTCCTTTCCCTGGTGTTAGGTGACAGGAAGGCCGTGGTGGGGAACCCAGCAGCACAGTGGGGAGAGGGGAGGTGCCTGCCGGGTGGGGACTACAGCTGGGCAGGGCTGAGGCCCGCAGTGCAGCGACCTCCACCCCCCACTCTGCCCACAGACCCGGCCCCACAGGCCTCACACGCACCCAGCCAAAGATTCCACCTCGTTCAGTCTTCCCCTCCCTTTCTCTGTGTCTGGGCAGGGTCCCTCCTGAGGCCCCGCTGGCCCCACCCCACACAGGAGGCCCCACACCTGCTGCCGGCCCTGCTGCTGCTCAGGTGAGGGGCAGGGAGCGGAGGGAGTTGGGGGAGCAGGCCTGGCACCGGGCTGAGGGCTGTCTCTGGGGTCAGGGTTGGGGTGGGATGCCCATCCCTCAGCCTGATGTGAAGGCTGCTCTCGGGCTCCGGGGGACAGAGACTAGAGGCCCTGGGGGTGACCCAGCATCACGGCTTCTCTGTGTGCCCAGGCCTAGCCAGCCCCTGCCTCTCTGCTCCCACCAGCTCCGGGAGAAGGTCCCTCCCCTCGGGGGTCAGCCCTTGCCCCCTCTGTCTTGTCAACAGCTGCAGTTGTGGCCCCAGAGAGGACCAGTCGAGCCTCCAGCAGTGGCTGTGAGCCCAGGGAGCGCTGGGATTTCACCAGAAGGGAGGTCTGGCCTCTGACACAGGACGGGGAGGTCTGAAGGGGTCCCCAGGACTCAGCTTAGAGCTAGGCCGGGCTCGGCAGCCGTGAAGGACCAGCTCTAAACTGCCCCCATGCTGGAGCCCAGAAAAGCCACAGGGGCAGGGATGAAAGGGAATTGCCATCGGTGCTGATGTCGTAGCTGGGGGAAGTGAGGCCCAGAGAAGGCAAGTGGCCGGTTCAAAGTCACTCAGCCACTTCAGGGCTGAACCAGGGCAAGGACCCAGGCTTCCTGTCTCCTGGCCCGGTGCTCCTTCTGGGCTCAAGTTCCCCACAGGCACCTCCTGAGCCCCCAGCCCGGTTATCTTACTGCAGATCCAAGGAGTCCTCCCCCTGAATCCCAAAAAGTCTGCTTATACTGGCCCAGTGGCTCTCTACTCCCACTCCAGGATGATCTCTCTGTCACCAATTGCCCTCAGAGGGTTATTCCTGCCCCTGTGACAGCAGGCACTAGTCCTTTCCTGGTTCCTGGAAGCTCCTGACTCCCAGGGTGCCAGGTTCCCACAGACCTGGGCTCAAAGCAGCCTTCTTGCCACCAGACCGGTCAGAGAGACCCTAGGGCCCGCCCACACAAGCCTGCAGTCTGGCCCGCTGCTCTTTCAAGGAAGTTTAGTGTGGGTCAGGTACAGAATCAGGCTCCAACCCACGAGCCCCAGGGCCTGGGCTCTGGGAGTGCAGAGGGCAGCAATCGCCCCAGCTGGGCACCCCCTGCTTCTCCCCATCTCTCCCTGAAACAAAAGCCCCCTGTCCTCCTATTCTGCTGCCCTCAGGGCCTTGCGCTCTGAGCTGTGTGGAGTCCTTGTGGCCAAGGGCCTGGTGCTGTCAGCCCTGATCAGGCTCCTGAGCTGCAGGTGGGCAGGGTGATGGGACTGGGTTTGGCCTGGGGCAGGGGGTGGGGTGACATGGAGCACAGTGGGGACAGCTGTGCTGGGAAGGAGGGATGAGGCCAAAATCACAGAGGTGGGTTTGAAAACTATCCTTGGTGCCAGTTTGAATATTGTTTGTCACCTCTGCCTGCTCATTCACTTCTTACAAACCACCAAGGTCCTTGCCTTTAAACTCCCTGCCCCTGGCCCAAATGTACCCATGCTGACACAGACACTCGTGTGACACTCACTCCTTCAACAGACCACCAGGTCTGGTGATGAGAGCGGGCGTGGGGCAGGCACTGCATACATTTCACTTTGTGTAATTCCATCTCTTCCCTCCTCTAGGCCATGGGGACACCTTGAGTGGCGCAATGGGGGTCTCTGATGGCCTCAGCTCAGCCCAGGCCCTGGGGCGCACCCCTGCCCAGGGGCTCCCTGCCCCTCCATGACAACCGAGGTCACCAGTAAGGAAAGGGCCATGCAGTGCCTGCAGAAGACGCTGCCAGAACCTGAGTCACTGCTGTGGTGGGACCCGGGCCTCCCATATTGCTGTCCCCATCTCTGATATCCCCACCCCATTTGAGACATTCCCTGTGCCTCTGACCCAATGCCCCCAACAGTGGGGCCCAAACCACATTCAGCCTCTTGGCCTAACGTTAGAGTCTTCTTCCTCCAGGATCTCCTCTCGTGCTCTCAGTTCCTCTAAATCACCCGGTCACCACCACTGCCAGCTCTGGCTGCCCTCTGCCCCTTGCTTCCCTCCTTTCCATCCCCCCAGTTCGGGTGCCGCACCTCACACCCATATCTGTTTGTCTGTCCCATAACTGGCTTCTGCAGTTGGCTACTGGTCAATTTCCCCATGCAGGGTCTTGATAAGGCCACAGCCCTCTTGTCCTCTTAGAAGCCTCCTGGGGTCTCCCACTCCACAGGGAACCCACTGCAGGTTCCTCAAGGCCTGGCCTGGGTGGTGCCCCTTCTCTGCCACCTCCAGCTCAGATGCGCCTTTGCAAGCCCCACCGTCTTGCAAAGGCAGGTTGCATGTGCTTTCTCCTGTGTCTAGATTTGAATGGCAGAGTGCAGAGGAGAAAGGATCCATGTGGTCCACTGGGCCCACCGGCTTTCTCTCTTTCCACTCCCAATCTTGGTAAATGGCAGAAAACAAATTTAAAAAGAAGTTAAATCCAAGCTAAACAAGAAAAGCAGCCATCAACAAATTTGATTTCTGAGGGTTAAAAATAAGATCAGAAAAATTAGAATGTCAGAAGATGCAACAGCTCAAACTACCAGCATGAGAGTATTCCCTCAGTTCCTTCATTCATTAATATTACACTACTTGACAATCAAGTATCTCCTACATTTGAGGAAAATTAATAGCACAAAGGCAAAGTATTCACACAGGAACACAGAACACCTGAATTTACAATTCATGTCAATGATGCATGAAATGGATGAGAATCTTTAAATAACTGAATAAATATTCTCAGAGATATTTATAAGAACACCATATCACATTATTCCTTGAATGTTTACAAATTAAAGCAAATTGCAGTATTATTTTTATTCATTGATTTGACAAATATTTTAAAAGATTGTTCATACTCTGTTGGCAGGGGTGCAGCGAAGCAAATATTATCACATGTCTAAAGTGGGAACAGATACTGTTCAGCATTTCTGAATGTGAACAGAAGGGATCTACGACATTTAACATGTGCGTTGTTTGACTTACCGATTCCACTTCAAGGATTCACCCATCTTTGAGAAATACACACGCACAGGCACAAAGGAAGATTTGCAAAGATGTTTATCACATATTGTCTATCATAGTGAGCCCCACAGGGGAATTAGTAGAATAACTTCTGGTCCATGCCTTCCACACAATCCCACGTGGCAGTTAAAAAGGAACACAGTTGGTGCCCAAAACTGGTTAGATCTCCACGCATTTTGTTAAATCGAATGATTGTTGCAGAATGGCATGCACAGTATAATCCCACTTATATAAAGCAAAATGAACTCAACACTGTTCATTTGTTCGTGCACATAAACCTCTCTCTGTAGAAACACAGAAATTGTCTGTGTCTGTGAAAAACGACCTATCAAATTAATAACGGGAATTTTTGGGAAAATGACCATGACTAGTGTTGGGAAGCAGTGGTGAAGGAAACTTTAACTCTTCGTCTGCATACTGCTGCAATGTTTGTTGGTTTTCCCAGCTTATTAAGGTAGAATTGACAAATACAAATTGTATGTATTTCCAGTGTACAATGAGATGTTTTGATATATGTGTACATTATGAAATGATTGTATCAAACTAATTAATGTATCCATCACCTCACATACTTACCATTTGTTTTTTGTGGTGAGAGCATTTAAGACCTACTCGTTTAGCAATTTTCAGGTATACAACGTATTATCGTTAACTACAGTCACCATGCTGTGTAATAGAGCTCCAGAACTTAGGCAAACTGTCTAACTGAAACTTTGTACCCCTCAACCAACATCGGCAATGTTGATTTTTAATGAAAGTCTTTATATATGTATGATCATAAGTTGCTTGTGTAATGACTATTATATTTAAATTATTATATTAAAAAGTATTTTAAACGGTAAGGGTGGTAGAATGGGAAAAAGGGGAACAGTGGAGGACACAGCGGCTGCACACCCTAAGGTCAGCACTGGGGGGGGCGTAGGGGTGGTGGCCTCAGGGCAGGCTGCAGAGCGGGGCTAGAGTCAGGGCTCTTCCAAAAGACTGTGAGGACCGTACAAATTTGAATGAAAGCAGAGGGGGACCAGTGAGAACACAGCACAGAGGAGACCAGCCTACAGAGAGGGGATTTAAGTGAGGTTGGCAGCAGGAAGTGTGGGCAGGGTGAGGGCTGTGCAAGACCGGGAGGGCAGCTGGTAAAGGCGCAGCTGGCTGCCTGCTGGGCTCAGGTGCAGCTGAGGCGCTGGGGCTGCAGACGCATCTGCAGAAGGGTCCCCACATGGAGCAGAAGGAGTGTTGCTGGGCTCTCCACTAGCCCCTGGGGGAATCTCCCCAAGACCCTCACAAGGCTCCTAACCTGAGTCTGGGCTTTTCAGCTGCCTTCAGATGCATTCTGTGCTTTCTAGGTACCCCAAGACGGACAAAGTGGGGTGGTCCACCAGAAATACCCCTGTCATTGCTACTTCTGGGATCCAAGGAGGGGCCAGTGCCAGTGTGGCCAAGTGGATTAATCTTAAGCCAATCCATGCAGCCAGTACACCCAGACCCATTAGGAGCTCCTATGAATCAGGCCAACTTGAGCCTCAATCCCATCGTCTGCAAAATGGAGAGACAGCACATGTCTCACAAGATTACTGTGAGGGTTATGTGTGATATTGCATGTAAAATATTGGTGCTTAATAAACATGAGCTATTATTATTAAAAGCAAATGAGTTCTAGCTTCTTTTCATTTAAAAATATTTCTTTCTGTACTGCATAGATCTATTAAAGGAGTTAAAACATCTCTAATATATTTGTCCTTAAAGGGGTCCCATCATTTTAAAAATAAAAATGAAAATATTTCCTCTGGCCCCTGAAACTGCCCCCCAGTGACACAGGAAGGGGTATTCTCTGGTGGTATGTCAGGTGCACATGTACGTGCCCTGAGGTTTAGGTTTCAAGGCAGCTAACTCATAGACTTGTGCTGTATAGAACTTGGGACTGTTGAAACATACCCCCTGTTTTGGGGTTCCTACTCTGCCTCTTTGGGTGCTGACATTTTTGAGCACATTGCTAAACCAATAAAAGTCTAGGTTCCCTCCCTTCTTAGATGGGTGAATGGGTCCCTAATGTGAGTGTTCTGGGAATAAATGAGTAAACCCTTTAAAACATTTATAGAAGTGCCTGTTACATAGTATCTCCCCAATTAATGTCTGTTATCATGAATAAGCAACATCCACAATATTGTGTTTGCTTGACTTTTAATTATATGTGCATACATAAAATAGCAGTACACAAAAATTCTGAATGAAAAAAAAAGTTATATAATTTTTCTGTGGAACAGAACTTTCTATTTATGATCCCAATGCCAGAAACTATACAGGGATAAATGATGGCTTACACTATATACAAATTAAAACTTGGACATTGTCAAAAATATAATAAATAAAGTTTAAAAGAAAATCGCAATGTGAATGTTTTCTTCCTACCTGGCAGATAAAGGGTTATTAGATTTCATATAAAAACAAGTCTTTTAAACAATAAGAGAAAATTAATATTTCAGTAGAAAAAGGGGATAAAGCTGTGAGTAGGCAATTTTCTACAGAAGAAATATTAATGAAAAATGTTAATAAAATATATTCAAAAGGGATATTACTGAAATAAATGCAAAACCACTCTTCTCCCAGATTGATAAAAGTTAAAATAAATAATGATAACCTGAGTCGAGGGCTTTAGGGAAAGGCAATTGCATATTCTGCTGGGTCGAAATAATTGATACCACCTTTCTGAAAGACAGTGCGGGGAGATGAATCAAAGTCCATTTTAAAAAAGAAATCATCCTTAACTCAGCAATTCTAAGTCTAGGAATTAAAAAAGGGTACATTGGCTGTTGTTGAAGTGTTATTTTAACATTTAATCAAAATAATACATGTACACATCTGCAAAAATTTTATGCTATAAATGCATATTAATGAAAATGCAGGCCAGGCATGGTGGCTCACGCCTGTAATCCTAGGACTCTGGGAGAGTGAGGTGGGAGGATCGCTTGAGCCCAGGAGTTGGCGGCCAGCCTGAGGAAGAGTGAGACCCCATCTCTACTAAAAATAGAAAAAATTAGCCAGTGTGATGGTGTGCACCTGTAGCCCCAGCTACTCGGGAGGCTGAGGCAGGAGGATCACTTGAGCCCAGGAGTTTGGGGCTGCTGTGAGCTATGATGATGCCACTGCACTCAGAGTAAGACCCTGTCTCAAAAAAAAAAAAAAAAAAGTGCAGCAGTTCTATGCCTTAACATTCTACACGTCAATTCCCCTTCTCCTATGGGAGTCAATTTGAAGTATTTTTCATATTTATCCTTATACTGACCCTTGTTTTACAGCTGTAGGTATTATCTATTAAGTGTATACTATGGGAGGTGAGGATTGTTCCTCTTCCACATCCATCACTGTCACACCTATCCCTCTTCCCCTACCTTCATTCTCCCAATATGGTTACCAGTAAAATTAATACTTAGATTTTCTATTTCATGACCATGTAAATATTTTTCATAGCCTGGTCATGTAGTCTATTATGACTACATTTCCTGTCTGATACTTTTTATTTCCCATGAAGTTATTAATTACCTTATTTTAAAAAAATTTCTTCATATTCTATGTGCCATCATTAATTCCTTTCCAGACTCTACACCAAAAATGTAAATTTCATCTCAGTATGTTCATACAGTTCTCAGTTCTCAACTGGTATTATTCCTTTAAGACATTCCATGTGGGCCAGGCGCGGTGGCTCACGCCTGTAATCCTAGCCCTCTGGGAGGCCAAGGCGGGTGGATCGCTCAAGGTCAGGAGTTTGAGACCAGCCTGAGCAAGAGCGAGACCCCGTCTCTACTAAAAATAGAAAGAAATTATCTGGCCAACTAAAAATATATATAGAAAAAATTATCTGGGCATGATGGCACAGGCCTGTAGTCCCAGCTACTCGGGAGGCTGAGGCAGTAGGATCGCTGAAGCCCAGGAGTTTGAGGTTGCTGTGAGCTAGGCTGACGCCACGGCACTCACTCTAGCCCAGGCAACAGAGTGAGACTCTGTCTCAAAAAAAAAAAAAAAAAAAAAAGACATCCCATGTGGTCTAATGTCTTCCTGCCCCTGTCTGGACTAATTTTCTTCTAGGCTTTCAGCACAGCTGAAATATCCCTCTCTGAGATATTCTTTCCTCATCTGCTTGGGAACTCCCTTTGCCCCCATCCAGTGTTGAAAGTGCTCTCTCTGATCCCACGTCTAACTCTTTCGTCATTCACTCCCAACTTTTAGAGCAGGGGTCAGCAACTACAGCCCTTGAGCCAAATCCACCCTGACATCTGATTTTGTAAATAAAGTTTTATTGAAATGCAGACATGCTCCTTCACTTCTGTGTCCTCTATAGAAGGTTTCATGCCACAATGGCAGAGATGAGTAGCTGCAACAGAGATCACATGGCCCACAAGCATGAGATACTTACTATCTGATCCTTTACAGAAGAAGTTTGCTGACCCCAGAGATGGAAGATGACAAAGAATGGAGAGGCGGCCAATAAATAACGGTGCTTCTAAAGGACAGGCCAGAAGAATGAGAACACAAGCAACAAATATAGGCTTAATGGAAGATTTTCCCAAGTGAAGGATGGCTTATGTAAAGCTGTTTCCGAACCCAAAAAGGGGTCCAGCCTAGCTCATGTCACCTGCTGCACAAAGAGCCAATTATTGATACAAGAAGGACTGCCAAGGAAGAAAGGAGTTTTAATGCGAAAGACACCTGTTGGAAGAACAAGAGAAATAATCTCAAATCCATCTCTCTGACGGACTAAGGGCAAGGGCTTTTAAGGTGGGTTGTGGAACGCAGGTCAGCTTGCATAGGGTTTGAAGGCATAGGGTCTTCAGGTGGTCTGATTCAGGAATCAGCTGTGGGTGGTGGGTGGTGAGTCATTAGCAAGTCCCATGGAGAGGCTAGTTAAGTCTGGTTGTAAGGCTTGATTGGTAAAGTCTGTGGGAATGAAAAGTATCTTGGGAAGGCGGTCATGTTACAAGGCCAGTTGCAAAGCTCTGTTAATAACCAGTGGAAGAGATGTGAGCTGTATCCTTTAGCATAAGCCTTATGAGTAGTACTACCAGTTGAGTGGGTTCACGCAAAGAAAGTTTTTCCCTTCCCTTGCTCCTTTGAAGTCCACCACCCAATCCAGTGACTCTCCAGGGCAGAAGTCCCCTGGGTGGGTTGGCTCAGCATTTGAGGGGCAATGATTGCTTCCCTGGTTGTCACGGAAAGAAAAGAGAGTTTGGAAACTTGAGCACTGGCCCTTAAATGGTTCTGCTGGGAATGAGGCGTATCACCACCCCTCACACGTCATTAGCCATGCAGGTCACCAAGGAGCTGAAAAACATGATCCTTCTGCTTGTCCAGGGGTAAAGGGAAGCCAAATATTGGCCAGCAGTAGCAACGTCCGCCACATTTCCCTGGGGAAAATCCTATACGCTTCAGCACTGGAAAGAAGTTAATTTCCTTCAAGTCTCATCGGCTTCAGAGCTTCCTGCTACAACACCAAACGTCAGAAGATGACAGATGGATTTCTATAGAGAGCAGGGGAGTCATTGTCATCCAAGACTCTTAAGTCTCACTAAATTATCCTCACTCTGTGAAGATGACCAGACAGTGTTACAAATGATAGAAAAGAACGTCCTTCTTGGAAAACAATAATTTGAATATTTACTTAAATTTTTTAAAGGATTGACAAATGGTGGCGGTAAGCGCTGAGACAAGACCAAAGAGACATAAATTTAAATACTTATTGTATTCTGGTTATAAAGGTGACCAAAAATGGTGTCTTTATGAAATCACATTTTGTGCCTTTTTTTTTTTGCACCCTTCCTTTTGCTCTCCCTTTGCTGTGACAATGGGTCTGGTGGTCATCTGTGGTGTATGTATCACGATCTGTAAACCCATATCTTGCTTTTGCCCTATAATCCTATTGTTCGTTCTCTCCCCAATAAACCTCATTTTTGTGCTTGCTTTAAAAAAAAAAATCACATTTTGTAATTGGTTGTTGTTTGTTAATATATATGCAATTAAATTTTGCATATGGATCTTATACCTATCTAAATTAATAATCTCTCCTATTTTTTCTAATAATTTTTATTTGCGATTTATATGTATTTAGTTGTAACATAAAATAATAAAGCTATATCAATGTAATTAGTGTAAATTTAAAACATGCATAAAATGTTACATATTTTATAAGAACATATTTATATTTCAGTATGTGTACATACAAAATATTTAACATAAACATATGGTGAAAAATAAGAATGTCCCTCCAGAAAGGCAAAAATATTTAAATTAAATTAAATGAATATACTGTTAGAAAAATATTTGTAAAAAGAATACATACATAGGAATGACAAACCAGCAGAAATTACAGAAATGAAGCATATTAGAAAACATGTGAATTAATACAATTCTACAATTATAAAATAGTAAAAATCCTGATTAGATGGTGTATTGGTTTCCTAGGACTACTGTAACAAATTATTACGAATTGGATGACATAAGAGAAATTAATTCTCATACAGCCTGGAAGGTAGAAGTCTGAGGGGAAGGTGTTGGCAGGGCTGCATGGCTCCAGTGGTTCTAGAGGAGAATCCTTCCCTTGCTTTTTCCAGCTTCCGAAAACTCAAGGATGTTAGCTGAAAGACTATGAAAACAAAAGCAGAGTTTATTCATTCATTCATAGAATTCATTCAACAAATATTTATTGAGAGCATACCATTCCAGGCACAGGAAATAGACTGATAAAACAGAAATGTTTTCCTGCTCTCAAGTAGTTTATATTCAAGAAGCAAATTTGGTAGGATGGGGAAGGTAGAAAGGAGATGGAAAATTCTTAAAAAGGTAAATAAATAATAATAAAGTTATAATAAAAGTAAATCCTGGCTGGGCGCGGTGGCTCACGCCTGTAATCCTAGCACTCTGGGAGGCGGAGGCAGGTGGATCGCTCGAGGTCAGGAGTTTGAGACCATCCTAAGGGAGACCCCATCTCTACTAAAAATAGAAATAAATTATCTGGCCAACTAAAAATATATATAGAAAAAAATTAGCTGGGCATGGTGGCGCATGCCTGTAGTCCCAGCTACTCAGGAGGCTGAGGCAGTAGGATCGCTTAAGCCCAGGAGTTTGAGGTTGCTGTGAGCTAGGCTGATGCCACGGCACTCACTCTAGCCCAGGCAACAAAGTGAGACTCTGTCTCAAAAAAAAAAAAAAAAAAAATGTAAATCCTAGGCAGAAATAGAATATTGTGATGGTCAATTTTAAATTAAACATTTCAAATAAATAATAATCCTTTATAACAAAATTAACCATTTCAGACATAGAAATATTTGATAGAATTTACCAAGGAAGCCATCTGATCCTCTAGCTTCAAGACAAATAGAGTATCTATCAAGACAAAAATGCCACAAATATTTAAGAAACAACTAATACAAAACTTAAGAAAATCAGGAACACATTTCAACTCATTTCATAAGGGCAGAATTATCCTCTTACAAAAAACAGAAAAAGGAATTAGAAGACAGGAAAATGATGGACCAATATCCCTCATGAACACAAATATCCTGAAAAAATATTAGTGTACTGAATCCAACAACATATAAAAAACATAATACACTGTGGTCAGATGGAGTTTATCCCAGGAATTCAAAGTTGGGTTAACATTTGAAAAGTGAATCAATGTAATTCATGATATTTAAAATAAAGAAAGAAATAAAGAAAGAAAAGCCATTCGACCACCTCAAAAGATGTAGAAAAAAGCATTTGAAAAAGTAGCACCTATTAGCAAACTAGGAAAATAAAGGAACCTCCTTTTCCTGACAAAGGGTATCTGCAAAATATCTACAGTCAGTGTCATGCTTCATGGTGAAAAACTTCATCCTTTTTATCTAATTAAGGGGAAAAGGCAGGGCTATCCTTCTCAGCACTTTTATTCAACATCATGCTGGAGGTTTAGTTACTTGACAACAAAATAAAAAGAAAGAAAGGGATCCTAAGTCATCTACACAAAAAGCTACAAGAACCAATACTGAAATTTAGCAATGTTTCAGGGTAAAAGGTCAACACAGAAATCTCAAAGTGACTATCTATATAATTGTAGTATACCATAGAAAAATGAAATTAAAAACAATGACATTTGGCCAGGTATCGTGGCTCATGTCTGTAATTCTAGCACTCCTGGAGGCCAAGGCAGGAGGATTGCTTGAGGCCAGGAGTTTGAGACCAGCCTGAGTAAGAGCATGACAGTGTCTCTACAGAAAATAGAAAAATTAGCTGGGCATGGTGGCACACGCCTGTAGTCCCAGCTACTCAGGAGGCTAAGGCAGGAGGATTGCTTGAGCCCAGGAGTTTGAGGTTGCATTGAGCTGTGATGACACCACTGCATTCTAGTCTGGGCCACAGAACAAGACCCTGTCTCAACAAAAAACCGAAAACAAACAAACAAACAAACAAAAAACCCCCAAAAAAGTGACATTTAAAATAGCATCCCAATCCATTAAATACTTAGGGATGAATTTGACAAAATATGTGTGAGACCTATACATTCAAAACTACAAAATATTAATGAGAGTTAAAGTAGACCTAAATAAATGGAGAGAAATACCATGTTCCTGAACTGGGAAACTCAATGCTGTTAAGATAGATATTAATTCTCGTCACATAAACTCAATAGTGTCACAGACATAACCCTAGGAGGCATTTATTGAAATTGACAAGAGGATTCTAAAACTTACGATATGCAAAGGACACAGAGTAGCCAAAACAATCTAAAAAAGAAGTACAAAGTGGGATGGCTCCCCCATCTGACTTCAGGACTTGCTGTAAAGCTACAATATGGTGCTGGATTAAGGATAGATCATTAAATAAATAGAACTGAATAAACAGTCCAGAAATAGACATACACATATACAGATGACTGATTTTCGCCAAAGCCACCAAAGCAATTCCATGGGCAAAAGGAAAGTCTTTTCAACAAATGATGCTAGAACAACTAAATATCCATATGGAGGAAAATGAATTAACCTCATGCCACACAGAAAAATTAATTCTAATCAGATCATAGTCCTGAGCGTGGAAGCCAAAATTAGAAAACTTTTGAATGAAAACACTGGAGAAAATCTTTGCCTGTAATAAATTTTCATATACATGGAATCATGCAGTACATATTCTATTTCTCATCTTTCATCGGCCTGATGTTTTAGAGATTCATCCACGTTGTTGATGTATCAGTAGTCCATCTCTTTTTATTGCCGAGTAATATTCCATCATGTGATGTACTGCTATTCATCTGTTCATTTGTTGAAGGACATTTGGCGGAAGTTCATTGATTGTAAAGGCACATGAAAGAACTTTCTGGTGTGATGTATCTATATCTTGGTAGTGGTTATTGATACATGGGTACACATATTTGTCAAAACTCACTAACTGTACACTTAAAATGGGTGAATTTTATTTTATGTACATTGTAACTCAACAAATTGAGTAAAAAATTTCTGAACTGCATGTGATTGGACAGAAACAACCCTTCTAGTTCTACCCTCAATACCCTAGACTAAATAAAGATTTTTCTGAGCTGGGGAGAAGAAAGAGAGGAGCTAAATGAAAGAAGAGAGTGGACTGGGAGGCCTGGGCTGGTGTGCCCCTGTCCCATGTCCCCAAGGCCAGGCCAGAGCCCTGGAGAAACTTCAAGATCTGAGAATAGATGGTATCATTTCTGTGCTTTAGGAAAAATGCCCTTGGGAGGTGGGGATTTTTACTGTCCCACCCACCTTGGCATGGTAGAGATGAGAAAAAATAAATTCATCGGTTTCCTAAGCAAGGGACAGAGATCCCAAGCTCCACAAGTGCAAAACCTGGAAGGTTTTTTTTGTGTCCAAGAGTGAAGATGATTAGGCAGTGGGAGGTGTGGGTGGCTTGGTGGGGTCTTGAGCTTGGTGAGGGGACATGACAGAAGATGGGGCACAGGCTCGAAGACCTGGGCCAGAGGAGACTGCACACCTCAGCAGATGGCAGTCTGGAAAATGTTCGAGGGTGGAAAGTCTCACCTGGTATAAACTAAGCATGCAAGAATGACGGGCCCTCGTCCTGTGTGCCGGACTTGTCTTAAAGGCCTCGCTGCCAAGGAGCTGCAAGTGCGCTTGTGACAATTAGAGCCAACGTAAGGGGCAAGTTCAGTTCATTAAATGATTGTCCAGGTTTCCCCATACGAACGTTTTAAACCCTTACAATGGTCAAGATGGGAAAAAATAGAAAAAAAAATTCCATACTTAAGAACCCTCCCCACTCAAGGCATTTGTGTTTTCCTCTCTTGTACAATATTGTACCATTGTGATAAATATGAAATTTGAGACAATTGTGCTAGATTCTTATGTCCATCCCAAATTTGTATAGAACTTGAAAGTGACAAGCAGCTTTCAAATCCGTGATTTCCTTTGTCACTAAACTCTCCAGATCTTTTACAGCCTGTACTGCCCAGATCTTCATCTCCTTCTACCTAGAAGACAGTAAGAGCACCCCCCCCACCCAGGCTCCTTTCCCTCCCAGGGTCTGCACTTGCATTGTGGGCTGCACCTGCAGCAACCGGCCCCGGCCCCCGGAAGACACAAAATGAACACTAAGCTTTAGAGGGCACTCCTCCTCTGTGTGGAGGAGTGCAAAGACCCCTGCCTCAACCGTGTGTGTGTGTGTGTGTGTGTGTGTGTGTGCGCGCGCGCGCGCACCTGGGGAGTGGAGGTGGTAGTGGGGAAGGAGCTGAGACCCATTCAGCTCTGAGACACCCAGCTCTGAGCATTCTCCTGGTTGGTGGGGACCTCCGCAGGGGACCCAGAGCAGAAGGCCCCGGCAGGAAGACTCAGGAAAAAAACATCTAAGGGAAGGCAAGGCCACTGGAAGTCTGTCTATCCAGAGCTATTCACCTCAGGGACTTCATGGGAGAGAGCATATAATATTCCTGTGTTTCAGACAGGGAAGCTGAGTCCCCTCTGTTCTGCAGCCTTACTGAGAGGGAGAAGTGGACAGGCAGAGCTGTCTTTCCTACACCTCATGGGACTTGAGTGCTGTGGCCCCATCTTCTCCCAGATTCCTCTCACGTCCTGATTCTTGGGGTCGGGGGAAGAAGTACATGTAGGTATTCCCTAGAAGGGTCAACAGAGTGGGATTCCAGAAGCAACTGGGTGGCCACCCAGGGCTGTTTCGGCTAACAGCGCCACAGACTATGCCATTCCCTGACAGCGACCCCTAGTCCCACATTTCCGGGGCACCTCCCAGGGCCAGGTTCTTTCATAGTAATGTGCCCCAGGCTCCATCTTAGGATTGGGGACCAGAGACTGATCGGGGCCCTCTCCTGGCATCTTCTATTCTTGAGGATCCAACTGAGCTCCCGACAGGACCCAGATGCAGAGCCCGCACCCCTGGGGGTGCCCGAGACGTGGCTCTGCGTGGAGGGTGTTCACCCACGGACACCGGTGGGGACACCGCAGCGCAGGGAAAGGGCGACTCAACCCCGCAAGGCTCTCAGGCTGCTAGTAAGGATTCCCTGGTTACACGGCAAAGAGCGAGTCAGAAGGACGGAGGGCCACGGGAGGAGAGTGCAGGAAGAAAATGTTCTGGGTACACTGCGGGGAGCAGGCAAGACAGGAATCTGAAAGCACAGAGCTGCGGGCAAATGCGCACGCGCGTGCACGCTGGCGGTACTAGCACCCTCCGGCCGGCAGGGGGCAGGGCAGCCTGTCCGCCACCCGCTGTGCAGGGACGCGGCTGAGCCCCGCTGGGCGCCCGTGGGGCCCCTTCTTCCGGGCTGCGCGCGAGCCCCGCCTGCGCTTTCCGGTGCCACGAATTCACCGGGGAACCTCAGGGAAGGGAAGGGGATCGTGCCGGCTGCTTCACAAGGATATCGTGGAGCTTCGATTAGACTAGTCATTCCCAGACTGGTTTGCACGGCCGGGACCATCCCGGGCGCCCCGCTGGGCCTCATTTCATTGGTCTGCGTGTGGCCTGGGCTTTGGTATTTAAAAAATAATCCTCAGGTGATTCTGAGGTGCTGACAAGTTTGGGGATCCCCGGAGTTGGGTGCTCCCGTGACCGGTCTTCGTGAACTCTAAGTTACAAATGTGATTTTACCCTTTTTTTCCAAAGTCCCTTCTTTTCTACCTTGCTTCCGTAAAATTGACATTCCATCTCTCTGCTTGTAGTCCCGAGCTCCGCATAATAACCTCAAAATGGAAAATGCAGATTTCTTTCAGGATCTGAACTCCAACTATTCAAACATTGACTCCTACGACCTGTTCAAAGTGTATCTAAAATGTACTATCTGATTTAAAAATCCGCTATGGCGAATGTCCCCGTGTACTGAGGAAGACCATCAGGGTGCCTTAAGTGCAGGAGAGAGTGGTGGGTGCGTGGCTGTGGCGTCTCAGCTGTTTCCCGATGGGGTGGGGTTCTGGGGTTCCCACTGTTTAGTTCTGTAAGGTGCCTAGGGGCACGTCCAACCCAGGTCTAATTTAGATAAGATCCTTTGTAGCTTTAACTCACTATTTCATGTTTATTTACATCACACTCAATGTTCATCACAGCGTAGAAGGGACATGTAATTTGTGTCAATGCCGGGCAGAGTCTGTGTGCTGCACACAAACCTATGCACTGAGACCGTTAAACATGAATAGCGTGGCACTTGGTATTTTGGTGATTACGACTGTGCCATACTTCTTGGAGCACCTTAGAGAGGGAAGTAAGAGGGTGCTGTGATAACTGGGGGAGCTGGCTCGGAATCGGATGGCCTGGGAACACTTGACTCTGGTTCCTATGTGTTGTAGTGAATCCAAGTTCATGCTGTCTGCAAATCGCCACACAACACACTCTCAGGGGCTGTGAGAGCCTGGGAGTCGGGGGGCCCCAGGTCATTTCAACCACACACCTCCTAGCCAGGAGGTCTCTGCCCATCCCATCCCCCCCGACCAGAGGAGCTGGTGGAGCCTTAAATGTTCCCGAGTCCCTATTGCCTTCAGCCTGTCCTTTCCTGGGGTGCTGGAGGGGGACAGAGAAAGCCAGGGTCTGGAAGAATGAAGTGAAAGAGAGAGAGTCTCATGAGAAGCAAGGTAGCCTCTTATTTTCATCCTTGCTTCCTCCTGGGACTTGCCGGGTCCGACGGTGGGGCTGGACTGGGGAGTTGGGCAGGACAACGACCTCCACCCACCCCTCTGCCCACAGAGCCTGCCCCGCAGGTCTCACATTTACCCAATCAAGGCCTTTTCCTTTCTCAATCTTCCCCCTCCATGCAGATGTCTGGGCAGAGTCAGCCATCACTGCAGGTCTATCTGTCCCAAGACCACCCTGTACCTCCCACTCCACACAAGGAGACGGCAATATGGTGCTGGAGGCCCTACACCTGCTGCTGGGTTTCTGCTCCTGGCCTCAGGTGAGGGGCAAGGGAGGAGGGTGAAGGCAGGAACCAGGACAAGGGAGGAGGGAAGTTGGAGGTGAGGAGAGGTGTGAAGTGGGCTCTGGGGACAGATGGGACAGAAAGCTGGTGTGCCCCTGGGCTGGAAGGCCATCTGGGGCCAAGCTCCAGGTGTGGTTGTGCCCTATCCCTTAGCCTGCCTGACCTGAGGAATTGTTTCCTAGGCTCCTGGGCACAGAACCATGACAGTGCGGTGGTGTGGGCGGTGCAGGGCAGGTGGCCTCTGTGAAATGCCCGTCCTCTGCCCAGGACAGTGAGTATAAGAACAAAACCCAGCGTAAAGAAACGGAAACACATCATTGTTCCAGGTTAGTCCCCAGCTCCAGGCCCCAGGTAATGGCTCGTATTTTATCTGGGACAGCCCTGCTGCTGGCTTCTTCATCATCACCACAAATGAAGTCAGGACAAAGGACACAGGACACTACCGGTGTGAAATGGTGGATGAAGCCAGGAAGTATACCTCTATGCTCAAAAACATCAGCGTGATGGTGACTTCAGGTGAGCTCTTTGCTGAAGGCAGGCACCTTCCTGGGGTGTTTAGGGAAATAAAATTGATCACCCCTTTCTTGTGCCTCCTCCTGAAATCCCACCAGCTCTCAGCTCCCTCCCACGCTGACTGTGGGGTACTTGGGTTCCCAATCCCCAGATTCAAGCTATCACCTCCATCCTGTGTGTCCGGGCCCCAACAGGTAGAAGCTACACTCAGGACCCACTGGGTATTGAACCCCAGGCCACACACTGGCACAGACACAGCCTCACCCCCAAAACTGGCCACCCTGTGTAGGTTTTTTGGCCTTAAACTAACTTTGGGAGTTTCCAGAAAGGTCCCTGGAATATCTCAAAAGAGTTTATCTTCTCTTCTTATAAAAAGAAAGTTGTTAAACTAATTAGGCTTATTTGATATGTTAAATTGCATGGGGAGCTTTGTCAAATGATAAGTGATGCTAAACCTTCTGTAAGTTATATTTGTTATTGATATGAATGTTCCAGAAATTATATAAAATTCTTAGAAATCTGATATGTCCTAGTACAATGTTAACATTCATAATTATAACTATACTAAAATGTTGTATGTCACCAAAACAACCACATTTCCTTGTCAATTGCATGACACAAAATTACAAGAGATTGATGAAAAAGGCTGGAGAGTACAGGTTTCTGATAACTTGAATATCATACTATTAGACTGGGTAAGAATTTCTAGAACTCTGATTGGAAACTGATGAATTTATAAAATTGCTAACCCAAGATCAAGCAAAACAAAAATTAATTATATGAAGATAAGTTGATGGATGAGAATAATTATAATTTTTATAACTTTTTCTTCGAAAAATTGCTGATTCTTTAATGTCTTGTTTTCTAGATTTAGGAAAACTTTTGTCTCTTAAGCTGTCTGTAACTTACAACAATTTGATAAAATATACTTTTGTAAACAAAAATAAAACATTTATTTTTCTCTTTACCTGATCACCTCAGAATTTGGAAGCTCTTATTGAATATTCTTATTTTCATGGCAATATGGGTATTTGCATAGGTTCAATAAGAATCTGTTCTCCTTCTAACAGGACATAACTGGGCAAATCCTTGACTTGGCTTCTTAGCCTAGAGAAGTTGTCTAATCTGAGATTCCTTATTACCAAATAGTAAAACAAACAAATAACTAAGCTTGACTTAAATACAAAGTCCATAAAACCCCTTGGATTTTACCAAAGCTTTGATTAAAATGTCATATTTTAAAATATGCATAGAATCACTATTCTTATTGCAGTTATATAAATTATCAGGTTAAGTTTAATGAGATTATACTTATTTTATAAAAAAATTAACTATGATTAATTTTGGTACAAATGGGAGTGATTATAAAAAAGATTATATTTTGATAGAAAACTATAGCACACCCATTATCAAATTCTAGCCCTATTCATTTTCTTTGAGGATTTGTTATCTTCTTATAAACTAGATTGAATCCTGAATTTTTCTAGTTTCACCAAAAACTAAAACTACTCCTTTCCTAAGCCCTGCAAGCTGAAACTGGATGATTTTAAGCTTCAGAAAAATCACTATGACAGACCATGTATGGACGATTTTCATGCCTGTCACTGTGTGGCTCACCTGGAGAGTTCACTAGAAACCTGAGGACGTTAACAGAGGCATCCAAACTGCAAGCCGGGAAAAGCCACCAGATTGCAGCTGCCACCCTCATTCCACCATCTAAAACTGCTTCAAACTCAAATTTAGAAATCTTCCTGACTAGCTGCCCTCTGGACTTAGCCTAAGATCACAATTTGCTCCAGATATTAACCTTTGTTTTTCTTTTGTTTTTATAGAATGATACTTTGAACCCTTCTAGCAATATAAGCTGAAATAAACAATTTAGCCTCAATAGTACTCCAAAATTGAAGTTTTTGATATCTCAACAGCCACAAGGGGGCTGTTTTTGGCTAAAAAAAATGTTGTTTCTATGTTAATAAATTAGAAACTGTTGCCCCCGATTTAAAGGATCTTAAGGAACAAATATGTCTTTCATCAGTTAGGTGCTGCCTCCTCCATTGATTTATTTAATTGATTAAATATTGGCTCCTAGAAATCTCTGCTCCATGGAGTTTTTCAATCCTTGTCTATTATTCTCCCTATAGGCATTTTACTTACCTGCCTAGTTCATTGTATCTTCTCAAGCATTTCCAATGCTTTCCAGAAGCCACCCACACATGAAATGATTGCCACCAGAAGTGGACAACTTGAAGAACTCCACAACCTTACCACTCGGGCCTATGGTGCAGACAACGATGACCGTGTAACCTTACGTCCCAGTACAACTGTTGGTGATAACATCTACCCAACTCTTTGTCCCAATGCCTGTGTCCATAGTGGTAACCAACAGTAATGCTGTACTGTTTGGTCACACTCTCAGCTTGCTAAGAGGATGACCAAAAGGGAGGAATTGTTAAATTAATTAAAATGGAGACCAGGACTGAAGAAACCCTGAGCAGACACAATCAGTTATGCCTCGTAAGTGACCTCAACCTTGCTTCACTGGCTAACACAAACAAAATTATCTTGAGCTATTTCTTGTAAATGCCTATAATAAAGAAACACAGAACTTAACCTCAACCCATCAGAAGTAGCCAACAAACTTATAATGATATAATTAGGGACTTTCCAATGGGATAGACCAAATAAGACACCTGTGTAACTCAAGCAATCGAATATTAGCTTTGCTTTGCTTCTGCGTCCGTCCTGTGGGAGCCCTGCCCTTGTGTCCACTCAGCGGGGCCCCCAAACCACTTCCGGTTTGGAGCTGCCCAATTCATGAATCATTGTTTATTCAAGAAAACTCTTTGAAATTGTATTGTGCTTCAGTTTACTTTTTAACAGTTCAAAGAAGATTAAAATAAATGAGGGTTATATTCTGTCCTGGAGAGGTAGGGACACGGGCATTCCCACCCATTGTTGGGAAGGCATGATGGATAACCTCCTCCTGGAGGGCAGTGATGTAAGGAACCAAAAGTCAGAACAAGGAAAACAAACAAACAAAGCATGTAGCCTTTGGGCTAGCAGTTCTAAATTTTTTAAAGCACGTACTCTTTTGATGATCTTCCTAAAAAGTCACTCCTGCAGCCTTTTGTTGCCCCGGTGAGGACGTGCTGCTTCCACAGCTGGAACACAGCTGTCATTTGGGATCTCTCTTCCCTGTGAGCCGGAGGCTTCCCTTTGTCTCTCCTGTGCCCTTTTCCTGTTTTTGTATCTTCGTTTACTCCTTTGTACTGGTGGAGCACATCCTTCAGCACCTGCCAGAGAGAGGAAAAATGAGAAAGCCATTCTAAGACCTTTTATATTTAAAAATGTCTTCCCTTTACGTTGACACTAATAGTTAGACTGATATAAAATTCTGAGCTGGAAATCACTTGTCCTCAGGGTTTTGAAAGCATTGCTCTATTACATTCCTGCTTCCACTGTTGTTGAAAAGTCTAAAGCAGTGATGGTAACTATGATAATATGTGATCTGTTATTTTCACCTTATTAGTATTTTCTCTTTGTTCCCAGTGTCCTGGAACATCACAGGGATGAGTCTTGGACTGTGTCTGTTTCCGTCCATTTACTCAGCACAGTGAGTGGCCTTTTTAATCTAGAAATGTGTTGAATCAGTTCATGAATGATTTCCCTTTCTCTGTTTTCTATGCTCTCTTTCTAGAACTCCTATAATTCAGATATTAACCTCTTGGACCAGTTGTTTTGTTTTTTTCTCTCCCATTTCTCTGATATTCTCCTTCTCTCTTCTCCACCCTCTCCCCTTCTCCCTGAACCTCTCCTTTTCCTTTACCTTTATTTTCTGGAGAGATTTTCTCAATCGTATATCCCAATCATTTGACAGAAATTTTAATTTCTGTTACCATATATATTTTAAGATTTCCAAGGGCTGTTTTGGTTCTCTGAACGTCTCTTTTAAAAAAGTTTTGTGTTTTTGTTTATGGCTCCCTAGATGGTCCCTGTTTCCTCCAAGTTGCCTTTTCCACCCTCTGTTTAGTTTCTTTTTCTCTCTTTCACTTAAGACCTTTTCCCCAGAACCTGGTAATACTAGGTCATGTGCTCAAATCTCAAAGATAGGTGGGTGCCGTGAGCCCATGGGAGGGCTTGTGCTCTGAGAGTGTCACGGGAGGATGATGTCCTGGGCCATTTGGTTGAGGAAGCACCTTGTCAGTATGTTCAGCCTCCCCCTTGGGCTGCTTAGGATTCCCGGGGAAGGCACACCTCATCCTGTGACAGGGGGAAGAAATCTGGCTGGCAGCTTTCTGGAATCCAAATAGGAGAAGGGGTCTGGAAAATAGTCTGTTTCCCAGCCCTGGAATGCACTCTACACACAATCCCTTGATTTGAGGATGTTAGCAACATCCTGCACTATGCCTGTCACCTGCCCTTTCCCACCACACCCAGAGACCCAGCCTTCTTTGTGACCTCTCTAAGGCATCCACTCCCAATCTTTTGCCAAGGGGGAACATGGTTACTAATCTGCAGAGAGTGGGTACGGGGATCTTGGGACCTCCCTGCTTGTTAAACAATTTTTCATCATTTCTCCTTAATTGGATGCCCCACCCCGGCACTTCCTCAGTCATCCTGGAGGTACTGCAGTGTACACCAGACTCGCTTTCTTAAGAACTCCTCAACTCTGTCAAAATATTGTTTTCTCACTTCTAAGTCACTCCCCATTTGTTCGTATTTTTTTCAACTCCCCAAATTTTATTGCTATTTTATCTGCTGGTTCCCCTCATCTTTGTGTTCCTGCCATTTCTTGATGTTTATTTTTGTGGAGTTTGGGAAGGAGCAGAAACAAAGTGTGTGTTCCACTGGCCATCCTTACTTGAGAGTCTGAATATTGATCTTACATGGCTGGATCTATGTTCATAAATAAAATGGGCCTATAACCTGTTATTCTCACTGGGTCCTTACCTGGTTTTCATATCAATGTTGTTGTAGTCACACAAATCATGTGGCCATATTTTTCTTCTTTTCTATTTCCTGAAATAAATTGTATGAATTACGGAATAGATATATAACTTGAAAATTCTGGGCTGGGACTTTCCCTGCCTCTCCCCTCCCAGGATAGTCATATAACTGGATATTAATTTTTCAATTGTTGCTGATCTAGTCAATCTTTTAATTTTTTATGCCAATTTTGAAATTTTATATTTTCCCAGAAATATATCCATTTTAAGTTATCTAATATGTTAGTATATGATTATTCATAAATCTGTTACTTTGAAAATCTCTTTTGGGTCTCCAGGTATTTCTCATTTATTTTCTATTTGCACGTTTGAACTTTTCTCCTGATTAATCTTGCTAGAGATTTGTACATCTTATTCTTATCTTTTTCTAAGAATGGCATTTTATTTTGCCTCTGTCTCTCTCTGTCTCTCATTTCTCTAATTGATTTCTGCCTGTCTTAATTGGGATAATCTTAGCTCCTCTAATGACTGTATTCCCAAATCGCAGAGAGTAAAAGTTGACTTCTCACCTAACAGACCAGTGAGGGTGATTGGGGGCGACTTTCTAGAGGACCATTTAGGACCCAGGGTTTCTCTGTCTTGTGGCTCTGCCACCCTCCGACTCTTCAGCGTCCTTTGCCTCTGGCAGTGGATGGGACAAGAGAAAGTATGGTGCAAGGGAGTGTTGACAGTCCAGGCTCGGAACTGATCTGGAACAGTGCACATTACTTCAGCCCTCAATGCATGGACAAAGAGGGCCTACCTGAGAGCCCAGGAAGAAAAGAAAATAGGTTTTGGTGAGCACCTTGTGGCTCTGCCTCTCTGCCTTCATTTCTTTCATTTCCTTCTTCCTTCCTCCTGTTTGCTAAAAAGATGGCACCAGTTCCCTTTGCAACCTCCACCCCTCCCCAGCATCATGTGACCTTGACCTGTCCTTCAGTGTCTTCACTGTGTATGTTATCACTCTTTCTATTTCTGTCAATCTGATGGTAAAACAAATATATCCCATTTTCACTTTCACTTGCATTTCTCTGAGTACTAGGTATGTTGAACAATTGCATATTTACTCATAGCGCATTTGTATGCCCTCTCTAGTGAACGTCTCACTGCTGACTGACATCACTCTTCTATTCACGTTATATCTTTCTAGTTGATTTAAAAGACTTCTTATATATGACATGGAACAGTGCTTTGAATATTATATATTCACGCATAGACATTTTTCTTAGTTGGGTTTTTTACATCCTCTGGAAATTTTTTGGGTTCTAGTTTTGTATGTAGTCACATCTTTCCATCCTTATCGTATGGTTTCTGCCACTGAGTCATGCTAGGATAGTTCTGTTTTATTGCAAGCTTGTATAAATGTTCACATACTTTTCTTCTAGAACTTTTCTAACCAATGGCATTCTAGAAAAAAATATATAGTTAAAAATTAAGCCAATATCTGGAGTTTCCCTAGACTCCTCTCTTTCTCTCGTGGCCCATATCCAATTAATAAACAAACCCTCTTGGGTCTACCTCCAGAATTTATCTGACCACTTACCACCGCCTCCACCAGGCTACATCACTCCTCACCTAGATTATTGCAAAAGATTGTCCGCCGATTTCTTGCACCCCTCGCCCCCGCCTCCCTATAGTGTATTGCCCATACAGTAGCCAGAATAAGCCTTTTAAACTATAAATCAGCTCGAAACCCTCCAATGGCTTCCCTTCTGACTCAGAGTAAAAGATAAATTCATAAAAGGGCCCACAAGGTCTCCTGGAGTCTGCTCCCCCACAATAACACTCTTCCCTTTGTCAACTTTGCTCTAGCCACACTCACCCTGTTGCTATTCATTGAACATATACCAAACAGACTCCCACCTCAGGGCCTTTGACCTTTTACTCCTCTGCCTGAATGTTCCTCCTCCAGACAGTAGATGCCTTATTCCTTTTGTTCCTTTATGTCTCTGTCTAAATGTCTCCCTATCTGCCCACCCTTTCTGAAATAGCAACCCCTTACTCCCTGCACCAGTTGGGGTTTGTTTGGGGAAACAGAGTATTGTGAGTCATTTGGAATTAGGGGATTATTAAAGGGATCAGATCTTACACGCTGGTGGGAGTTGGTGAGCCAGTCTGTGAAGCTGACCTGGCATCTGGGGACGGGCCAGAAGTCACTGTAAGTCAGCAGGGATGACAACTGGAAGAAAAGTTGGACTTGAAGGCAAGGAGAACGAGGACAAGCAAGACCCACAAGGACAAACAGGACCTTGCCGCTGTTTCTCACAGCCTCTAGCATCAAAGGTGAGGGTGGCCTGCAGAGGCAGCTGATGCCCTTGGCCACAGAGCTGAACATGGGCTGGGCCCGGGACTCAGGGAGGCCGACTTGGAGGAGCTACAGTCCAGCTGCTGCCCAAGCCAATAAGGTGAGCTGAGCAATAGTGCACCCTACCTGTTTTAGCACCAATACCAACCTTCAGAACATGGTGCCTGCTGTTTCACCTTTGCCTTCCAAATCTCATGCAAGCTTTCCTTGCAAACCCTGACTCAGAACCACAGAGGGAGGTGGATATTGAGCAATGCAGTTCTAGTTTATGTAGGTGGCTACAGCACAAAACCACACACTCCTCTCTCCACTCTCCTGCTCTTTTCCCCCATAGCACTGTGTCCATGTGATATATGGTCGATTGTTTTGTTTGTCTCCATCCCTTCCTGAGAACATAAGCCCTATGAGGACAGGGACTTTGTCCATCTTGTATTCCCATTTCCCCAGCCCTAGAACAGTGCTTGATGTAGAGCAGTAGGTAATAAATATTTTCTAAACTGGAATTTATTTTGTATGCACCAAGTTCTGCTCTAAGGGCTTTGAGAGGGCTAACTCATTTAATATTTAGAAATATCCAATTAGGTGATATTAAATGTTTTAGGGATCAAAACCCAGAAATTTATAGAGGTTTTATAATTTACTCAATTCAGGTGGCTCATTCTTATAATCTAATTTGGATTATGAACCTAAGTGTGGGACTCTGGAGCGATATGATTTTTGATTGAGGTGTCATGAAAACTACAGTAGAAGTATATATGAATCTATATATCCCTTTCCTTGTTTTATTCATCTATTTTTAATACAGCCATACCATACATAAAATAATTTTTTAATCCAGAAAAAAAGCTAGAACCCTTACAAAAGTTAAGTTTGATAACTTGTATATACTATATTAAAAATGGACAAATACTTAGTATAAGCAGAAAAATAAGTAAAAACTAATGGGCTAGAATATGTTTGTGAATAAAGTTATACCCAACAGAAACAGGTACCAAAGGTTTTGATAAAATCTTTAGAAGAGCTACCCCCGTAGGATTTTGTATGAAACTATTCCAGTTTGATAATTAAGTTTCCCAGGAACATTTCTCAATAGGCAAATTGATCCCCATGGGAATAATGGGGTGACTTTAGCTAAACTGCTCCGCTCCAGTGGGCCCCCCAGAAGCCATGTAACTCCTGGCCAGAATACTAGGGTCTGTCTTCTCCCCCTCCCATCCCCCTGGGACTGGAGGTATCTGGGAAGAGGAAAGCCCAGGAGTCTGCAAAGGTGGCTTGGGGCTGACCCTGTGGGACACTCCCCTAGGTGAAGGCTAAGCCTACATGATGGCTGTGCCCCTCTCAAGGGTCCATCTTCCCTGTGGCCAGAGAGCACAGCCTGTCGGAGGCCCTGCCTGCAGCCCCTGGAGACCACAGGCAGCTCTGTTATTAGCTTTCCCTGTCTGTCATTGTTGCCGAGAGTACCGGAGGTTACCGCCCTGCCCCAGGCCCCCCAGCATGTTCTTGGGCAGCGCACACACAGCCCTCTCTCATTTAGAATATTTGTGCTCCCTCTGTTTTACAGAGAAGTCCCACAGACTCAACTCAACCCACTCACTGCTGACTTCAATCAGTGTCATGCTTGGGGCACTGAGAGTAAGAATCTACAAACATGCTCACACATAGCTGCGCATGCACACACACACCTATGAGCACATTCTCACACACACGTGCTTAGCTTTCTCCAGGAACACGCATTACCATTGCATTCTTTGCTTTTCCACACCGTATTCTCTCCCAATCCCATTTCCACACGTGGGGCTGAATCGCACCACAGGACAGACAGGCATGGCTGACCTTTGCCTGCTTTAGGCTGCAAGGCTGGAATGCATAGGGCACTCTCCAAAATTTTTAAGAGGTTTTACTTCTTTGCAGATCTCAGGCTATTTTCTTAGAAAAGAATAAGAAGTGATAAGGTTGGATGGTGGGTGGCTCAGCCTCTGGAGAAAGAAAGCCAAGCGGAGGAGACAGAAACTTATTTTGGAGGCAGTGAGGTGTTATGGTAACTTGTTCAAAGTTAAACACATGTGAAAAATAATAGGACTTCCAATTCCCAGTCCAGCATGTAAGGAGCTTAAGAGTTGTCACTGCATCCTAACCACAAGTAAAAAGCTGAGCAAACTGAAAACTCAGTAACTCCTGAGCCCTTCAAGCCTGCCCCTCACAGCAGACTGTGCTTCTCTGACCCTGTCCCTCTGTCCGATCTTCCTGCTCTGTCTGTGTCCCCTTCTTTCAGCCCAGGGCCCGAGGAGCAGAAACAGTGGGAGGAAGTATATCTTCCTGTGGTCAAGGAGCAATACTCCGGTCATTGTCTCCTGTGTCCTCCAGGTGCCTGGCCGGTCCAGAGATACCTCTGAGAAGGCCAGTCACGACAATGTCCAGGAGCATTCCTAACCCTTATCTCAGAGTGGATTTGGGGGTGGGGGCCCTGGGAAGCCTGGGGCAGTCATCCCTCAGTCCTGGGAGCAGTGGGAGCCTGCGTGGTCAAATGGTTTCTGAGAATGACTTGCCTGGGCAGCTGTGAAACATGGAGCAGACCAGTCAGGACCCTTCGGGGGGGATTCTTTGTGCGAACTTTATAAGGATGGAAGTAACTGATGATGCTTGAAGCAGTGTCTTCAAGCCTGGGAAGACTAGCAGACAGCTGCTTTGATATTCTTTCAAATGCTCTAGAGTCTAAAGGAAAAAGAGACAAGAGGCCCTCTTCCTACTCCTACCACCACTGCGAATGGAAGCTCAAGGCTAGATCGTCCCTCTAGCACCACGGCTCTGGGAGGTGTGGATTTCTCAGACCAACAGCATTTTAAAAAACATGTTACATTGCTGACATAAGACCAAAGTTTTATTTTGCCAGAAAAATTACTTGCATCTTCTATGACCATTGTTTTCCAAAGAAGAAAGGCACTGTGAAACTGCAAATATTGCCTTGGATCATGAGTATAAGGGCCATACGTTAAGCTGTAGGAGATCGAGGCCCTGCAAACTTCATGGTGCACAACCTTCATCCCTCCTTAGACAGCACCCTCTGGATTTTTACCTGAGATGAAAATGAACCTGGAAGCTATTTTAAACACTATTATTTGGAATTTTTGGGCTCTTTATAAATAAACCTAACCCTAACTAATACAGCTCTCACTATTGGGTGTCGTTAGGTATGCAATTTTAGCTTAACATTTATTTTTCCTAAGCATTTTGATGATATTATGTCACCACTTTCTGGCTTGTGGGGTTGCAGTTGGGACGCCTGTTCTTTAAAATTCTTCATAAATGATGGCTGCTTCCTCTGTTTGTATTCTGCAGTTTCTCTGCAATATGCCAAGGCCGGGATTTCTTTTTGTTTTTATTTCTTGGCTTATGATGGTCTGTATGTGTGGCTTAATGACTTTTCAAAGCACTGGAAAATTCTGGGCCATTACATCATCACACATTGCCTCTCAAGTTCAGTTTATGCTTAGAATGTGGAAAGCTCCAATGAGTGCTGCTCCCATTAGAACAAGAAGATAAAACCAGGTTAGCTAAAAAGTCATAACTTTTCCTGACTCTATAAAAGAGCTGAAGTTATAAGGCAGCCAAGTCACCTAAAATCCGAGGAAAGGCAGGCCACTCCAGGGAGAGCTGAGACACGGCACCGGCTCACCTGTCTCATAGAAAGGGAAGAAGAGATGTGGAAAAACAAACAAGTGGGTGAGAACAATTTAGCTAAGATTTTTAACGAATTGGTAAAGGTCAAGTGCAGGCTAGCATGGCAGTGCAGTATTTCTGGGAACCCAAGACACAAGAGAAGTGGTCACAACCACTTTTAATCTCTTTCCCAGGGACCGCCACCAGGTGCTCATGAAAAAGATTGAAGGCCGAGTGGGAAACTGCAGAGATGGTCCCTCAGGGCTGAAGACATGCAGGAAAGGAGTGGGAAAATGGACACTTATCCTCTGTGGGACAAAAGCATCAAACCACTAGGGTAGGGACAACAAGCCTGGTCACCCCCAGAGAGGAGATGAAGACCCACTGAAGCTAAGGAAGTACATAAGAAAGACTTTCTTGCTGCCTAGAACACAAATGTGATGACTGGAGCCCTGGCAGTCATTTTGGAGGCCTTGGACTGGCAGGGTGGGACAGGGAGAAGGAGCCCAAGTCCCAGATGATGCATCCTGCCAGCCCTGGGAAGCCTCTCTCTGAACTCCTAAGTGAGAGATAATGAAGTATTTTGCTTACGCCACTTGTACTGGAGTTTTCTGTTATATGCAGCATTCATCAGATTTTGATAATGAGGCAGTTACTGTGGAATGAATGGCATTAAAATTTAAATGGCTGAGAGTTTATGTATAATTATTTCATAAAAAATTTGTTACTGTCATCAAACTGGTTATTGTATAAGTAATTGATATCTATATAATTTTGTTCTTGTAATCCATATAAAACTGAAAATAGTGTAATTGTACTTGGACCTGGTAAAGTTTTAAAAGCATATTTCTGTAATAATTCTTAATATAATTGAATTGATTGTTGACAATAATCTAGTCATATTTATGAGATTATTAATAAATTTTGGGTACTTTGGACTAATATAATACTGAGACAATAGATATTTCTATCTAAATATTTTTGAGAAACTGGAGTTCGTTAAAATGGACAGTTTGCACACAATTCACAATTGCAAAGGTGTGGGATCAACTCAAGTACCCATCAATTCATGAGTGGATTAACAAAGTGTATATTTAACATGCAGTACTACTCAGCCATAAAAAGAAATAAATTAATGTTTTTTGCAACAATTTGGATGGAACTGGAGAGTATTATACTACGTGAAGTATCTCAAGAATAGAAAAACAAACACCACATGTACTCTCTAATAATTTGGAACTAATTGATGGGCACACAGAGAAGTAAAAGTCATTGGAAATCAAGAGGGAATGGGGAGAGGGGAGGGGAGAAAACCTACCTAACAGATACAATGAACACTATTTGGGTGATGAGCACACTTACAGCCCTGACTTAAGCATTATAAAAGCTATCCATGTAACAAAAACATTTGTACCCCCTTAATAGTATGAAATTAAAAAAATGGATGATGGTCAAATAAAATAATACTAGTAATATTAGGGACTGAATCTAAGTTAAAGATCGAATATGTGTCATTCATACATGCATACACATATATGTAAACAATACACACACATATAAACATACACACATATGTAATTTTGACCAATGGAATAAAGGACTAAGAAGATTTTAGATAAAAATTCAAAAACATGTTCTCACCTGTATTTTCACTTTCATTTATCATATAATTTTCTTTCTAAAGTTCTTAGATACCTCCCTAATCTCTCCCTGAGGCTAGAACAGAAAGGTTTCTTTTCAGTTTACTGGCACTGTGGTAGGGTGCTACTAACAAGGACGATACTCTGGATAAATGCAATGTAAAATAAATGCCAGGATATTTGGGCTAAGAATGCAAAAAAAATGCATAGTTCTCACACAATTCCCATGAGTCTATACTTATGTATATTTGTCAAATTATAGAACAGGTTACTTCTTCCAAAACCCCAAAATGAAAAAGTAAGGAAGCAAATCTATTGTAGGCATTGTTTTATTAAATGTTTGAATTAGATTTAATTATTGAATTAGACTGGGCTAGATTGTGCTTCAAGAACAAATAATCTTCTCCCTCCCTCCTCACCCCATCTGGTTGGCTTAGGCTGACAAAAACTTCCTTCTCACACATACCTCATTTCTTTTTTTTTTATTTCAGCATATTATGGGGGTACAAAAGTTTAGGTTACGTATATTGCCTTTGCCCCCTGATCCCCCCGAGTCAGAGCTTCAAGCGTGTCCATTCCCCAGACAGTGCGCATCTCATTCATTATGTAGGTATACACCCATCCTGCCCCCCACATCTGCCCGACACTCAATTGGTGTTATTCCCAAATGTGCACTTAGGTGATGATCAGGTAAACCAATATGCTGGTGAGTACATGTGGTGCTTATTTTTCCATTCTTGGGCTACTTCACTTAGTAGAATGGGTTCCAACTCTATCCAGGAGAACGTAAGAGATTCTATATCACCGTTATTTCTTATAGCTAATACTCTATGGTATACATATACCACATTTTACTAATCCACTCATGTATTGACGGGCATTTGGGTTGTTTCCACATCTTTGCAATTGTGAATTGTGCTGCTATAAACATTCGGGTGCAGATGTCTTACTGCAAACTAGTGCAACCCCTGTGGAAAGCAATATGGAGATACCTTAAACAGATACAAGTAGACCTACCATTTGATCCAGCAATCCCATACCTCATTTCTGATGCCAATGAGGCATTAATGCTCCGCTCACCAAAGACTCCTATTAGGGACCAGCTGATAGAATCTTCTACCACCACTTTAGAGAAAAAGGAAACAGGGTGCATTCTATGCTGTTTCTTAAAGCCTCACTCTCAGTGGTATGTATTTCTGCTCATTACCCATTGGCCAAAGCAAATCACAGGACCTGCCTGACTGCAAAGGATGTGGGCAGTGCAAGGAAATGGGCCAGGAATGAGGAGAGACTAAATATTTGTGAACAGCCCTAAAGTGACCACAGTTTCAATGAAAGTATAATTAAAATACGGGATGGCAAGACAAGTGACATGTTTTAAAATTAAGGAAATATTTTTGATGAGCAAGGAAAAAAAGCTCATTGCTATTATTTATTTGTCCCCTCCAAAACTCAGGTTGAAATTTTATCTCCAATATGGCAGTAGTGAGGGGTTGGGCCTTTAAGAGATGATTGGGTCATGAATGAATTAATCCATTCATGGATTAATGGATTAATTGGTCATCATGGGAGTGGGGCTGGTGGCTTTATAAGAAGAGGGAAAGAGACCTGGTAGCTTGCTCAGCCTTGTTGCCATGTGATGCCCTGCACTGCCTTGGAACTCTGCAGTGTCCCCACCAGCAAGAAGGTTTCTCCCTAGATGTGGCCCCTTGAGCTTGGACTTCTTTGCCTCCATAACCATAAGAAATAAATTCCTTTTTTGTTTTTTAAAACAAATCACCCAGTTTTGGATATACTGTTAAAAGTGACAGAAAACAGACTAAGACACTCATGAAAGAGGAAAATCTAATTAATAAGCTTTCATATCAAGATATAATAGAAAATGACAGTAAAGTTAAAATTGAATTGGATACAACTAAAATTGCACTTGAAGATTGTACATGCTATTTTTTGTTTTGTTTTGTTTGATCTTTGTCATTAACCTTGATGTGAATTGGCAGTTGTATCAAAGTTAATAAACAAGAGTTCTGGAAGCTCATTTATAAATTTATGTTTTATTCCAATTACATTACTAGAATTTATATTGATTTGCATAGTGAATGCAAAATGGGTTTGTTTAGTGGAGACTCCCACTTACTAACATGCATAGAAAACCATGCACTGGGTCATTGATGGTGGACCTCCTGACACTAAATAAAAAGCTTATAGATTGCACTGCTCACTTTCCCCCACTCAGCTCACAATCTGGATTTGTAGAGCCAACTTCACTATCTTGCAGTAGCAAAATGCTGCTGTGAAGTAAGGGCTAGTAGCAAAACCCAGCTGTCAGCTAATAGAGCACCAATACTCCTGAATTGAAAAATTAACAAAAATGGTCATCAGGAAGAGTTTATATAAACTCTGTTTATATAACCAAAACAGAATTAAGAATTATTATTAATATGAGCAGTGGGGTGCTAGAGGCAGCTTGCACTGGCTCACAAAAATTGATTGCAAGCATCTTTTCAACTTCACATCCAGTGATGCCATATTGACAGCTCAAAATCAACCATCACATCTACATCTTCTGTACCTACATCACAGAAATTGGCCATCACTACAAATCAGTCATCTTTTCAGAGAGCTGGTTATTAAACACTTACCATGACATCACTGAGTATGAGTGACCCAAGAACAATGTACACTGGTCACTTGAATATCTTCTTTGAGGAATCCATTTTCAAATTAGGTTATTTGTCTTTTTTTGGTTGATTTGTTAGAGTTCATATTTTGGATACTAGACTTTTTATCAGACTTATGATTTGCAAATATTTTCTCCTATTCTGTGGGTTGTCCTTTCACTTTCCTGATAGTATAATTTTGCAGCACAAGATTAGGAAAGGTTCTAATTTTGATAAAGTCCAATTTATCTAGTTTTTTCTTCAGTTGCTTGTGCTTTAGGTATCATATCTAAGAAACATTTACCTAATCCGAGGTCACAAAGATTTTTTTCCTGTGTTTTCTTCTAAGAGTTTTTTAGTTTTATCTTTTCATTTAGGTCTTTGATATATTTTGAGTTAGTTTTTGTATATGGTATAAAGTAGGGGTCCAAATTCATTCTCTTGCATGTTGACTATAGTTGTCCTAAACTAATTGTTGAAAGAGTATCCTTTCCCCATTGAATTGTCTTGGTGCCTTTGTCAAAAATTAATTTATCATAGATGCATAGGTTTATTTCTGGACCATCAATTCTGTTCCATTGATTTGTGTGTTCATATTTATGCCAGTAAATGCTGTCAATTTCTGCAGAAGAGGAAGTTAGAACTTTGATAGGGATTGCATTTAATCTATAGATCACTTTGGGGAATATAGTCATTTAAGCAATATTAAGTCTCCATTCCATGAACAAGAGATGTCTTTCCATTTATTCAGGTCTTTTAAAAAGTTTCTTTCAACAATGTTTTGTAGTTTTCAGTGTGCAAGTCTTGCATTTCTTTAGCTGAATTTATTCCTAAGTATTTATTCTTTAGATGTTATAAAGGGAAATGCTTTTTTCATTTCATTTTATTTTCTAATTATTCATTGCTATTGTATAGAAATACAACTGATCTTTACATATTTATCTTGCATCCTGCAACTTTGCTGAACTTGTGTATAAGCTCTAATAAATTTTTTTAATCCTTAGAATTTTCTATGTACAGGATTATGTCATCTGTGAATAGAGATAGTTTTCCTTCTTCCTTTCTAATCTGGATGCCTTTTATTTTATTTTCTTGCCTATTTTCCCTGATTAGAACCTCCAGTAAAATGTTGAACATTAAACATAATGTTGTAGGTTTTTCGTAGATGCCCTTTATCAAGTTGAGAAAATTCCTTTCTTATCCTAGTTTGCTGAGTGCTTTTATCACAAAAGAGTGTTGAATTTTGTCAAATGCTTTTTCTGCATCTGTTGAGATGATTATGCATTTTTTTCCTCCTTATACTATTAATATGGTGTCTGACATTGATTAATTTCATATGTTGAATCAATGCTGCATTCTGGATATAAATCCTACTTGGTCATGGTGTATAATTCTTTTTATATGTTGTTGTATTTAATTTGTTAGTGTTTTGTTGAGGATTTTTGTGTCTATATTTAAAAGGGATATCGATCGGTAGTTTTTTTATCTTGTGACATTTTTGCCTGGTTTGGTTATACGGTAATAAGGTTGTTCACATTTAATTGTACACACACTTTCAGAGTAGGTGAAAGGTTGGTGCAGTCACAGTCAGCAAGCTTTTCAAAGGTTCCCGTCCCACGATTGTGCTGCTGCTTTACTGATTGTGTGAGTGAGCTGGTTATTCATGCAGGTGTCTCTTTGATGAACACTTGTCTACACCAGTCTGAGGAGAGGTTCTGAAACTCCACTTCTCTTGGCTAGCTGGTTCCCTGTCGGCCTCTGTCAACAGGAGCACTAGAGGGAGACTGAGAGGCTGGATGAGGGGAATAGGACATGCACACTGCTTCCCCTTGCACCCCCATGCCCTTCCTGTGAGGAGCCTCAGAAATGCCTGTCACCCAGAACACGGTGGTCGGCTCTGGTTTGCAGTTTTTCCCATCCCCCAAATCAGCCTCACTGGGCCTCCTCAGAGACACAAGTAGCAGGGGCAGGGCACACTGTCCTTAGAGATCTGGCCCCGGACTCACAGGGCCCCTCTTTGAGCCAGAAAAGAAGATACTGTATGTGCAACCTTAGTGTTAAAAAGTGTCACATGTATGTTTTAGCTAGGTTAGATTAAGCAATCCTTATTAAGAAAGGAACCACTAATTTTCCCCATAGTGAAGTTCAGGACTTACTGACTTGGACCAGTGGCTTACTGAAGAAAATACCACAGAAAACAGAATAATATTTGTATAGACTTTTATATAGCACTGAAGATAAAGTTTGACAAATACGAAAAGGATCGTGGTATCCCAGGAATAGATTGTCCTGTTGCTAGAGAAGGTCACCAAACAAGTAAGCATGGAAACGGGACTTCTGACTCAGTCTTAATAAAATTAAAAGAAACCATAGGTCACAAGTCACAAGGCTATTTGATGGGAGGCCTTAAGAGACAATAGCTTGTTGAGAGAAGTAGTTTGAGAATTTCAAATACTGGACTGCTCATTGAATTCCCCAGGAAAATAAGGGGTTGAGGATTGGAGAGTACAGTCACGCACTGCATAATGGTGTTTCGCTCAACAACAGACCACATACAGGAGGATGGACCCATAAGATTATAATACTGTATTGTTACTGTACCTTTTCTGTGTTTAGATACCCAAATACCACTGTGTTACAATCGCTTACAGTATTCAGAGCAGTAAATGCTGCGCAGGTTTGCAGCCTAGGAGTGATAGGCTGTACCATGTAGCCTAGGGGTGTAGTAGGCTGTACCCTCTAGGCTGGGAAAGTACACTCTATGTTGTTCCCATGGCAACAAAACTGCCTAATGACTCATTTCTCAGAACATATCCCCCTCTTGAAGCTGCACAAGACTGTATTCACATTCTGTGAGCCTCAAGGGCACAAAGCGTTCAAACTATTGGAGCAAGACTTAATTCTAATTTAAATGCAGGTGCTGTGTGTAGTTATGATAGTGTGTAAGAGCAGTCAGCTTCTGGTGATATTCAAGTCTAATTAGAAATCCTTCTTGGACTATGTAATTCAAAGTTTCCTCTTAATCTTCCAGGAACTTAACCCTCACCACAAAGGGTATGTGAAGACACAAAAATGGAGAAAGTGTGTGGAATAGCCATTATTTACGGGTTGTAAGAAAAGGGATTTGGTCACGTAAATGCATTGTGTTCATCTGACTCACTGCTACGGAAATCACGTAGGTTCCTCTCTGAGTCAGAAAATTTCAAAATCAGTTTGGCTAAACTTTTAGGGTCAAATTGTTCATTACACCTCATCTCATTCTTGGCATTTGTTACTCAGAGAAGAAATATGAGTCCTTCTTATGTCAATTCCTTTGAAGGAATCAAGCCATGTTTTCCCCTGTTTTTTTTTTTTTATTTTATTTTTGAGACAGAGTCTCACTTTGTTGCCCGGGCTAGAGTGAGTGCCGTGGCGCAGCCTAGCTCACAGCAACCTCCAACTCCTGGGCTTAAGCGATCCTACTGCCTCAGCCTCCCGAGTAGCTGGGACTACAGGCATGCGCCACCATGCCCGGCTAATTTTTTTTTCCTATATATATTTCTAGTTGTCCAGATAATTTATTTCTATTTTTAGTAGAGACGGGGTCTCGCTCAGGCTGGTCTCGAACTCCTGACCTCGATCGAGCCACCCGCCTTGGCCTCCCAGAGGGCTAGGATTACAGGCGTGAGCCACTGCGCCCGGCCTCCCCAGTTTGTTTTGCAGCAGGAGTCTCTCCATTTAAATTGTAAAAGTTTCACCTAACAACTTCGTAGTCTTGGTCTCACTTCATGAATTTTTTCCTTGCCCATGTTGAACTCCCCCAACCTCCAATTTTAGATTTCTTCTCAGATCTAGAAAGTGTTTTTTAAAAATATACTTTTTAAATCTTTGTTTATGATACACCATTCCATTTTATTCCTTAACGACATCTCTTATTGAAGGTTGGATTTCTACGATTTGTGCTCCCATAAATTTCTGAGCTCTTTAAAATACCCATTCATTCCGCACTTGGGAGTATTTCTGAAGTCAGTCCTTTCTGTTATTGAGGTGATTTTTGCACTGTCAACTCTGCCTTTTGTTGCTTCTTGTACGGAACCTGCTTTCTCTTCTTTCTCTTTTTTTCTTCTTTCTCTTTCCTTCTTTCTTCATTGTCCCTAACCCCGCTTCCTTTTTTATCTAAGTCTATTCTTGTTTAATGGAAGCAATGGCCTCGCCAATCGTTTCTGGGGTCACCTACACCCCTCTGAGCTCCCGGGCCATGTCTGTGACAATGCTGAGGGCAAGTGCAAGGTGTGGCCGGCTGGTGATGAAGAAGAGGTGGGCTTAAGTCAGCAGAAGCCATGAGAAACAGGGTGGGCGTGAGCAGGACAAGATGTCGAAATAACGTGTGTGTTAGGTACAGCTGTACTGAGCACTTTACACAGAGAGCTTGTTTCATCCTCACAAAAACCCTAAACGTAAGACAGAATTATCCCAACCTGTCCCTCCATGGGCCGGACTCTCTTCACTATCCCGATCTGGATGGGAAGGGAGGGGATCTCAGGAGAGCCGAGGGCCCTCTGTTCCTCCTAATAGTAATAACTTACTGTTATTTACACAAAAGCACTATTCTCACTAAGAGTTTGTAAGGTTTGTAATCTTCATTAGCCCCAGAGAAGAGGAAACTGGAGTTCACAGAAGAACTTGAGCCCTGGTCTGGGTTCCTGCGCTGACGTCTGGAGCCAGAACTCCCCGTGATGAAACAGAGCATCAGTGCCTCCCAGGAATGGCCTCATATCCTGTTGTGCAACCTTCCAGAGCCTGTAGGTCACAGTGGAGTCTCGTAGCTGTCCCAGGAGCCTGAGGCAGCAGTTGGAGTTGATGCACCGGAAGGATGAGGAAGGCCTGGCTCTGGGGGCTGCTGTGGATGCTCTTGGTCTCAGGTAAGGCAAGGAAGAGGCGTGAGCAGGGGAGGCCTCGGGGAGTCCTTTTGTTTTGAAGCTCCAGAGCATGTGGCCAGCCAAGGTAGAGCCAAGAAGCAGTTATGGCAGATGGGGCTGCTGTACCCAAACTTAGCAGAATCAGGAGGACGTCCAGGGCCTGAGCACAGAAATAAAAGCAGGGATGGGTTAGGGAAGCCAGATGTCTATATTTTGATGTTGTCAGAGACATGCAAAGCCCTGGAGCAGAATAATGATAAAGTAAATCTAACTTTGGCGTGATCTAGAATAATTTTATTTGATGTTGAATATTTTTCCTTATATTCTATCATGATGCTTTTGATGTTGACTGTCTGTTAAACCCAAAAGACAATTTATTTAACAAATATTTCCCTGCTATGGCCCTCTATGGGCCAGCAGATATGCTACAGTGGAGGACACAGACATGAACAGAAGAGGCCGGGTGCCCTTGTTGGTGGAGGGCATCTCCCCAGCTCTCCACTGCATGCTGGGGCTGGAGGGCACGGCTGTTCAGGCTTGGCAGGGCTGGTCCATCCCCCAACTCTTACTTCTCTCCTCTTATAATCTGTGCAGATCACACCTGCATTAACAATGGAAGCATTTGGAACTTTAGTCACTCCTCCTCCTAACCCTTATGAATAACAGAGGGAAATGTCGACGTGAGTTGAAAGCAAGGTTTGCCTTGGGAAGACATGAAAGATCAGGAAGAGGGTGCTCCCCTGGGACCCACTACTTTGAGCAAGGTTATGGACAACTGCCTTGCAGAGCCTGACCACAGACCTTGCTTTGGGTCTCCTTGGAGCTGGGTGATAATCTGAGTGGGCAGGTGGGAATTAGGTTCTCATGGACCAGTGTGTTTCTTTGTGTTTTATTTGTGTTTTTCTGAAGGCAAACTGCGAGATGGCAGAGGGTTGAAGGTTGTGTAACTGTGCAAGAGGAAGCCAGTGGTATATATTTCATTATGCCCTGTGGGAGTATGTTACCCTAAAAGCTCCTTCCAGACACCTATGCATGCTTGGGCCAGGACTGTTCTAATCCTTATCCGACAGCCGTGCTGGGCAACGTAGCTCAGTGCTTTAGAGCAGACTCTGGAATCAAACTCTTCAGGTGTGTACCCTGGCTCCACCACTTAACTACTGTGAGACTTTGGGCAAATGTCTTAACCTGTCTGTGCCTCAGTTTCATTATCTACAAAATGGGAAGAATAATGGTTTTAACCTTTTAAATTGTAAAGATTAGATAAGATAGTTTTTTCTAAAGCACTTAGCACATAATATTCAATAGATAGAATTTGTTATCCTTTTTATTAACATATTACAAGGAATTTCTTTCTTGTAATGGTGCATAGACAGCACTTCAGCCTTCATTTCGTACTGTCTCTTTTCACAAGAGACTAGGCAAATTTGTAAGCACACCCAGTCACCTGTCACTTCCCCCTCTCCTGGGGAGCTGGCAAATAACGGAGATTTCTCTGTGACATCAATTTAAGAGGTTAGGGCTTCGGTGGTGGCAACTTGAGGAGAGAGTCCCCGTGACTTTCACAGAGCCTGGCACCGTGCCTGGCGCTGAGAGGATGCTCAGCCACAGACTGATGAATGACTGAACAAACCAGGGAACCAGACTTGGCTTAGGGCCCCCTCAGCCTCTGCTCGTCTGTCTCTTGGAGGGGAATTCCTGGCCAGAGTTCATGGGAACTGCCCAGGAGGCCTGCTTGCAAGGTTTCCTTAGAAACTGAAGTCTGGCCCCAGAAAAATCAGCCTGCAAACCTGGCTTCACCTTCAAAATGCTCGTGAGTCCCTGAATTGGGTCTTCCCACAGTCAGACAGAGCTGTTAGCCTATCCTGGGGTGGGCATGCAGGGCCTCCACCAAAGAGGCAGCCCTTGGCATTTTTCACTGGCACGTAAGGATTACAGTGTGTGTGAGTAGTAGTATTAACAACAGCAGTAGTTGTGGCAACCTGCCCCACAGTTTGACCCAGCATGGCTGTCTAGCCCATTGTTTGGTGTTCCATGCAGGAAGGTGTCCCAGGCTGGAGTGGATAAGCCACAGTCCCTCAGTAAACTTATAGAACCTCATGTGTCCAGCTGAAGCCACACACCTGGATCTTCTCAGTTCCACTCTGCTTGGCCGCCCATCAGCAAGGCTGCCCTGGACCAGAGATCACTCCCAATTCTAGGTGGTTAATCTGGTTCAACTTCCAAGTGTGGTTGAAACTATTGTCCCTGTGACCAGGGGTTCTCAAACTGGGCACTATTGACATTTTGGGCAGGGCAATTCTCTGTTATGCGGGCTGTTCTGTGCACTGTAGGATGCTCGGCAGCATCCTTGGCCTCCTTTGGATGCCAGTTGCATCCACCCCACCCCAGGTTATAGCAAACGAAAATGTCCAGATATTGCCTAGTGTCCCCAGGGGGGCAAAAATTGTGCCCCCAGGGGAGAACCACTGCCTTGACTCCTTGACATCAAAAATAGGAGGGAGGATTTCTAGGCTCAGGAGCTGAGTCTATGACTCACATAATGCTGTTAGCTTGTGCATACATGCTGGGGCATGCTCTCTCTCTCTGTCTCTGGCCTCATTCACAGGTAGCCTATTTCCACATTGTAGAACATTTCACATCTCACTGATCTATCAACCCCAGCATATTTTTCTTAATAGCTATAGCAGTCTCAGGGAGGATTCGGATAGGTCCAGCCAAGTCATGTGCTCTTTCCTAAACCAATCAACATGGCCAGGATGATGGAGGACTTTGATTGGCAAAGTCTGTGTCATGTGTCCACTGATGTGGACAGCCCCATCCGTGGAGCCACAGAGGATGGCTCCCCTGAGAAAGAGGTGCTCTGCTACCCAAAGAAGGTGGAAAGCAGTGCCAGGTATCACAGTCAGATGTCAATGTCTACCATGCTTTCAGGATGGCTTCCTCACTGTTTGTCCGGTGGTCTCTCACACTGATCCCTTTGCCCGGACTTGGATGAAGTTCCTCAAGCTGTCCTGGGGAGACACTCTCTGCTAGTACCATGTCTTTGAATTCTCTTTTCATACTATACGGCCCTCTCCATAATCTTTCCCTTTCTTCATGCCCCCGCCACTCATGATCTCAGCAAAATGTTCTGTCTCCAGTCGGGAAATGTTTTCCTCTCAAAATGATCATTTGCAAAATTTGATTAGCATGCACCATATGCTCTCACTCTTCTAGTAAAACAACTACCCACCGCAGAAAGATCTTAGGTCTAGTGTGGGCTTGCAGGGAAAGTTGCACCTTCCCTGGAGGCCTCAAGGACCTCGTCTGAAAAATGGGTGGTTGGATGAGAAAAAATGGTGGTTCCTCTCCTTTTGTTCTTTTTCCAAAGAGGGAAAAACTATTCCTCACAGAACCTAACTCTCTTTCCTTGTTAACAGAGCTCCGAGCTGCAACTGAATTATCTGAGGCAGAACGGTATGAAATGGCAGAGGGAGAGACACTGGATGTGAATTGTCACTTTGACTACTTGAAATATACCTACAGCAAGAAGGCTTGGCAGAGGCTGATAGATGGAGGGAAGCCAGTGACTGTAGCAGTCATAGAGAAGCCTTCGGGGAAGCCCATTCAAGTCCAAGTGGGGAGGATCACGCTAGAAGAAAGCCCTGAGCATTCCCTACTGCACGTACAAATGACAAACCTTCAAGTAGAAGACTCGGGACTGTATCGGTGTGTGGTCTATGACCCTCCCATAGACCCTAAAACCCTGTTCTTTCCTGTCCACCTGGTGGTGACCAAGGGTGAGTGACTTGGGGATGGGTGGGGAGAGGCAGGCCAGGCGAGGATGGGGCCGTGGTGGTAGCACCAGCAGAGCTGGGGCTTAGATTCCTAGCAGCCTGTCTTTCTCCTAGAAGCTCCTTGTCTTTCATCTGAGGTCCCTGAGAAGCATTTGGTCTAATAGTAAGTAGGGGCTGCTATATATGGCATTCCCTTTGGGTAGCAGTGCCTAATTCGGGGTGCTGTTGTAGGAATTGGGGTACAATCAAGCTGAACAGCAAATTTAGGATAATTTAATCTTATTCCTTAGGTCTCCACTTAGAATCCATGTCTTTGGGAAGCCTCCTGTGATCCCCTGTCCCCCTCCCACAGATGCATTTGGTGGCCCGCCTGTGTGCTCTTCAGACCTTGCCATGGGCACATACCACCCGGAGATCTTATTTCAAAGGCAGACTCCAGCTGAATAGGTACAGAGGGGACCCAAGAATCTGCATTTCTAATGAGCTCTCCAGTGATGCCAGTGCTACTGTGCTGTGGGTCCTTGAGGCTCCCATTTGCGGGGTGAATCTCCAGAGCTCACTTTGTGTCCCTTTTGTGCACAACATCATCTCACTGGATAGTAGAGACCGGTGTACTTACCTGTCTCCCCTATTCATCTCAGAGCTGCTTGAGGGGAGCACCAGCGCCGCTCCGAGCTCTCTATTCTTAGCACATAATGTAGTTTCTGGCACGTAGTAGGACGTCAGTAGCCGTTGAATTAAGTAATAATGTATGGAAGGCAGGCAAAAGGGAGACAGGTTCAAGTTCCTAGCATCAGGGCAATGCTAAGCTTAAGAAAGACCAGGTACATATACACTATGTAAATAAAAGATAACTTGTAAAGCAATATGCCACAGCTATAGGTGAATGAAAAGCAGAGTAAATGATATATGGCAGAGTAATCAGGGAATTATTCTTGGAGAAGGTGGGGGCAGAGGGATTGGTGAGGAGTAGCAGGCAAGTGCAGGTCCAACAACACGAATTGCCTGAACATTCCTTTCTTCTTCCCTCCTCCCTCCCTCCTTCCCTGCCTCTCTTCCTCCTTTCCTTCTTTCTGTCTCTGACTCAGGTGGATCCAACAGTATTTCTTTGGTTTTAGCAAAAGAAAACCTTGTTTCTTGGCCACGTGCATTTCTTTCCTCAGTGCTATTTACCCTACCACCTACCCATTCATCCACTCACTCATCTATTCATCCATCCATCCACCCATTCACCCCCTTCCTCATGCATCCATCCATCCATCCATTCACCCCTCCACCCACTTACCAACAATACACCCATCAAATCACCCACTTATCTATCCACCCACCCATCCATCCATCCATCCATCCATCCTTCTAATGTGACTTCTTGCAGATTCTCTAGGTACTACTGCCTCCAATGAGAATCCTGTTCAGAACTTGCCTGAGATTACCACAGTTCCTCCTACTACCACCAAGGCCTCCAGCCTGCAATATACCAGCTCCAGCACCATGACCCAAGCTCCATTCAGGTCAATTCCTGTCATCTCCACTCCTGGCCCTGGAGTCAACTTTCAAAATGTGACAAATGTCACCAGGTATGGTTTCCAGGCCTCTGGGTCCCTGGATTGGACACTGAACCCTTTGCTCCTTACTCCATGTGCTGACAGGATGTGGGGAGTGGGAGCTGGGGAGGGTGGGGCATGAGCAGGCTTGCGTCACCTCAGTCTGGGTAGAAATGTCCGGCGGGAAGGAGGAGGTGGTGACGGAGGGAGGGGAGGCTCTCCGCAAGGCTGTCATTCTCCTCAGTTCAGCCTCCCGGTTTCCTTGCGCACCAGATTAGTAAGGAAGAGGGAAACGGCGTGTTTCCCAAATTCCAACGGACCTTACCCAGCCCCAGGGTCTAATGGGTAGTGGTAAACGCACTCCGAGTGGGGACCTGCATTCTAGTGTCAGCCAGACTGTGTGACTTTGGGCGAGTCAGGAGCCCTCTCTGGCTTTAGTTCCCTTGTTGACTCAGCAGGGATGCTAGAAAACCAGAGCTGGGTGAGATGATCTACCCAACAGCTCTCAGAATAGCTACCTGTTAGGATTATCTGGGTTATCTTGTTTTCGCTTTGCTTTCTTTTTTCTTTATTTTTAATACTGGTGCGTGTGCCCTATCATAGATCAATAGAATCAGAATCAGAATTTTTAGAGGCAAGGTCTGTTAGTGTTTTTTACAAGCTCTTCAGGAGATTTCTAATGTGCAGACAAAGTTAAGAAACACTAATGTAGCATCCACACACCCCTGCAGTTATTATTAAATGTTGATTTATCTTAGAATGGGTTTATCATTAAATATTGAATTAATAGGGAAAGAAATATTCTTCCACATTCCCACTAATCTGTTTTTCTCCATATTCTTTCCTAGTATTTATTCATGTTTATACATATTTTAACATAGCAGCAATTCTAATTATAAACAGTTCCATTATTTTCCCTGCTACAATTATTCTTCGATGCTGCTAGCTAGTCTTCATAAATATAATTTTAATGGATGAATACTTTTGTATCAATTGGAAGAGCCATAACTTACATAATCGTTTGCCTGTTCTGAGACACTGATATCGTTTTCATTTTTTATAGTATTGATAACTTTGAGATGGCCATGTTCTTGCAGATGTCTTTTTTTTAAGTCATGCTAATCCAAACATAATTCCCATAAGAGAATTTGAACATCGATATTATTCTGCATACGTATAGCATAGTTCCATGGTCTTCCAACAGATTGGACACAGTTTGCAGTGTGAGCCATGAAGCTAAGTGAAGCAGAGCCACTGTAGACTTGCTGACAACGTAAAGTTAGTATTTTAAACGTATTCCTGCTAAAATGGATGCAAAGTGGTACTGCCTCAATTTTTCTATGAATGTGGACTGCCGCTCCTTGTGAGTAGAGGCGGTGCCTATTTTTCCCTTATATCGTTTCACCGACACCGGCCTGAGTGCCTGATACATAGTCAGTGCTCGTTAGAGCTTTGTGGAATAAATCAAATGAAAGAGCAGGTGAGAGTCAACATTTTCCTTTTTTCACTACTTTCATTTTCCAATACGTAAATTGATAGTATATAATCTTTGCCTGTATTCCCTCTAGAGGCTCTACCTCTTTTATCTGTTAACGTGATCTATTAAAAATGTTATTGAGGCCTGGGTGCGGTGGCTCACGCCTGTAATCCTAGCACTCTGGGAGGCCGAGGCAGGTGGATCGTTTGAGTTCAGGAGCTTGAGACCAACCTGAGCAAGAGCGAGACTCCATCTCTACTAAAAATAGAAAGAAATTAGCTGGACAACTAAAAATATATATAGAAAAAATTAGCCGGGCATGGTGGTGCATGCCTATAGTCATAGCTACTCAGGAGGTTAAGGCAGGAGGATCACTTGAGCCCAGGAGTTTGAGGTTACTATGAGCTAGGCTGATGCCACAGCACTCTAGCCCAGGCAACAGAGCAATACTCTGTCTCAAAAAAGAAAAAATATTATCAAATATTAACTTTTCTGTCAGTGAGAGCCCAGTCAGGAAAGCAGAAGCCCCTCCAGCTGTTTGAAAAAGAAGGAACTTAATGCAGGAAGTTGTTTTCCCAGGTGCTAGAAGAGGTGAGACCCCAACCTGGGGACAGTGAGGCACTGCAGAGATAGCCACTATCGCTCTAGCTCAAGGTGGGTTCCCCAGAAGCAGGCCACAGGAAAAAAGTCTTGTTAACATGTTGTGAACAAAATCTCTGGCAAAGCCGTTGAGGAAGGGGGACTGGGAAGGGAAGGAAGCCGAGCAAATGTGTCATAACCAAGGGGGGTCTCACCGGGGTAGCTTTGGCTCCGTCTTGCAAGGGAGTTCTAGGGACCATGGGTCACCTTCAGAGTTGTACGGGGCAGGGAGCTGGAGTCCTGACACTCTTGCATCCATGGTGATTGTTTAAAGGGCAGTTCTAACCAAGACCAGGGGCTCACAGATTCCTAGACACTTCAGGGGATTGGTAGCCTGTGTGCAGCCTCTGAAAGAGATGTGGTTGGTGGCCTGCTAGAAACGGATGGGCCTGGGAGCCCCATGTAGGAAGACGGTAGAAGGCTGTGAGGGGACGGTGCAGACGCTGGCAGGACAGACTTGGGGAGGAGGCAGAGGTAGCTGAGCCCAGAAGCCCGACCTTCCGGCTGCAAGACTACGATCGGGGCAGAGGCAGGGGCTGCGAGGGCACTGCAACAATGTGAGAGGCAAGAGAGACACCTGTCCCATATCTGGCCAATGCTGTCAGTTGCTGACCTTGACCGGGCAGCCTTGGGAATGCAGCCCCCTGTGCTACAGGGTGGACCCCACCGCCAGGGGTGAATTTCAGGCAAATGGACAGTTTTCTGCTTTCTGTCAGCATCATGTTGTTTCCCTCTTTGCTAATTTGTGCGTTTGGTTTTAAGTTTTATGTAGGCAGATGCATTGATTTTGAATTGATTGCTTTGCTTTATTTTTTAATGTGCCTGATTCTGTTTCCCTGTGACCTTTCCTATGATTTCTTTTACCATTTTCTTTAAATTTTTAGTCCGTGGGGAAGATTTTTTGCTGCATGGTATAAATTTTAGAAAAGATTTCTTTTCATCATGTTGCTCTCCAGATTCCTCAAGACTGTTTGCTAAACAATCCTTGCCTTACGTACTGGGACGTTGATTTCCTTACACATTAAATTCTCATATAACATTAGCTGTACGTCGGGCCTTCTATTTGTTCCATTGCACCCATTCCTCTGTTTTTCCCCCGTGTCTGTCAAGTAGACTCCTCGTGTTCTCATCTGAGTCCATGTCCGCTGACGGCACGGGCTTATTCCCTCACCCGTTTGCGGCTCTTTCTTATGATACCTATTGATGTTCGCCCAGAGCATCTAGAATGAACTTACTACAATCTATAAAAATTCACAATAGGATTTTCAGTACGGTTGGATTCTTCTCGGTTTATAGATGAGGAAACTGAGGCCGAAGAGGTGAGGTGACTATCCCAGGAGGTGGGTCTGGGGCCCCACTCTCTACCAGGTGACACAGGAGGGACAGTGGAGCCGATCAGCTCGCCCTTGCTCCCGGGCACCTTTCCTGGGCGTGGACCCTGTGCTGTCTACCGAACGTATTTCCCATCAGGGAAATGGAAGGCACAGGGTCAGACAGTGTGGGAAAGGTGCTGGAAGGACCTAGGTGGATAGGATGAGGACATGAAGGAATTTTGCAGAGGGAACTCTCAAGTGTGGAGGAGTCATTGCCAGGAGCGGCACTCAATCTCCTCTCTCCTCCAGGGTCTCTGTGTTCAGCATTGTCATCCCCGTGGCCTGTGGACTCCTGACTAAGAGCCTGGTCTTCACCGTCTTGCTTGCTGTCACCCAGAAGTCATTCGGACTATAGACCCATGAACCCATGAGAATGACCTCTGACCTCCAGCCACAGCCATCTGGCAGTTGTGCCGGGAGAGGAGTGGGGGGTGGAGGGGGAAAAACTGTGTGTGTGTGTTAATGCCATGGATTTTATCTGTGATCACTGGCTATTTCTAAGGTCAGGATCCCACCTTCCTGGCCCTGCCGACTCCCCTCATTTCACTAATAACCTCGGGTGTGCACTTTGCGCTCTCAGAGGAGAAGATGTAGCCCCGAACGTGCCCTTCCTTCCACAGGCAGCTCGGGGTTTGCATGGACTGTGGACAGTCCAGTGCTTTTCACTGCTGTTGTGTGTGGCGGTCGTGAGGACCAGAGGGCACACCTGGTAGTTCTCTGGCTCGTCCTTGCCGTGGAAAGTACAATTTCGGCCTGACCTGGGCAGAGCTCCTGCTCCAGGGGCATCCCGCGCGCCCCACTGCTGGGACTTCCTCTCTCTCTCTAGCCTCAGACGCTTGCGCGTCACTCCTCACACACGACACTTTCCAACACTTCCAGAAAAGGGTGTTGAAAACCATGCAACGTGGGGAAAAACAAGGTACCACAGCAAGAATTGCGTATTTGGGAAAGAGAAAACAAGTTAAGTGGAATACCGTGTCCTGGGAAAATACTGTCAGGAGGAGCTGGGATCTGTAGGATAGCATCGATAGACAATATCTGGTATGCTGTGTGCATTTATCTCTGGATCCTGCAAATAATTCCATGAAGGCAGAGATGCATGTGACTAGAACGAAGCCACATGAATAATGTCACCACTTACTGGCAGGAACAAAAACTGAAGAGCTCCTTTACTGAAGGACCCCAAAGCCATATAGAATAGAACAACCTGGGGTTCTGCCTATGTCGAAATGCCTCTCTTCCTGTATTTCACAGGGGGCAGGGAGGGTGGGGTGACAAACTCTCTCCACTGAAGTTCTTGAAAGCTGTCCCCACGTGCTCTCCTGGTTCTCCACTCTCTACTCCTCCTCCGCAGAACTCCCCTTTTAGCTCCCGTCCCCGCTCCAGTGCCCTAACCCGGGAAATAGGTACACAGGCACACCTGTGTCTGGTGATCTCTCACAGATTGGATTTTGCTATTTCCTACCTCTTTGGGCTCTAAAGGGAAAGGGGCCTCATGAGGTTGGGGGAAGGATGGCGGGTCCTTCCATTCCAATTTAGCAATGGCCAAGGCCAGTATCATCCTAAATTCCCCAAGAGCAATCACACTTTCCCACACATTCAGTCTGTCTTACATTTGGAAAACACATTCCTACAATCAGCACAAAGTGTGAAAAAAAATACCCTGAGCACTAAGGCACAGTCTCCCTCTTTCTGAGCCTTCCTCTGTCACATAAAAGCTTCCCCATTAACCTGAACACTGCTCTGTGAGAACCTGCCAGGTGATGCCACTAACCCCAGAGAGGTTATTTCTGACCCCTCAGTTTTGAGTCCATTAGAAGATGTGCGAGGGGCATGTGTTTCATCCTGGTGCTCTGGTGAGACTCTTCAGAGAAGCACTTGACCCAGAAGCTATTGATCTGTCACACAGTGTTTGCGTGCCAAGGCTGCCGGTCTGGGACCTGCCCTTTAGCAATTCCAGTGTTGCTTCTGTTTATGAATTTGATAAAACATGCAGGGCGGGGGGGAACTATAATTAAATACTCTCTAGGAGAGTCTGAACACACTAGGGCGGTGTCTCTCAAAGTGTAGTCTTTAGACCACCTGAGTCAGATCTTCCTGGAGCATAAAACAAATTCTTAGATTCCAGGGACCCTCCAGACCCCGCTGCATTCTAGCACACGGCCCTCTCTTAGTGGGTGGTGCTCAAGCTTGTTTTCAAGAAGTCATCGTGCTCCTTAGCAAAGCCCATGACACGTTCATATAGATACCAACTGCATGGTCTAGTGTGCTCGCATGCTAGATTTAGTTATAGATAAAGTGGTATTTAAGTCCAATGTATTAAACTTGCCTGAAAAATTATATACGCTAAATTGGGAGAGAAATGGTTGTGCTGGATACTCTCCTGTTTGCACCCGCAGGCCACCCTCCCTGCCCTTTCTAGGTACCCAGCCAATGTGGCTAAATCAACAGGCCCCTTGACACCAGCTTCTGGTGGCTTGAGCCAATGGCCAGCAAGACAGAAGAGCAGAGGGTGGGGAAAGCAAGGTCAGGGTTTCTGTCCTTGGGGTTCCCTCCCTGGTGGTGGCAGGACTGGCTGCATTCCTCTCTGAAGGCTTGGCCAAGCCCCTCCCCAAACAGCTCTTGTCTCTAAGTTCAGCCTCCTGCTCCATCCTCTTGCTCCTGCAGGCCCAGAGGTGGCAATGACTCGCCACTGTTGTCAGCCTCAGTGTACTGAAGCATCCCTTACCAGTTCCCCCAAATTCTACCACATCTTTATTAAACACTCCTTAATTACCCAGTTTCAGTGAGCTACCTGTGTCTTTCCGGGGCCGTGACTGATACAACAGTATTGTGTGGTTAATGACACAGGCCTTGGAGTAAAACAGGGTTTGGGTTTGAATCCTAGCTCTGCATCCTTGCAGGCCATGGTGCTGCCTAACCATTCGAGGGATGGTTCTGGATGCCATCAACAGCATCCAACTCTGGCTGTTCAGAAACAACAAAGGAATTCTAGAAGGATATCAGCAACTCAGGATCAATGAGAAGGCTGGTGGACAAGGTTTTTGCCTAAACTCTGTCGATTTAGACAGAAACCAAGCGAGAATGGATAGCAGAGGCCATAGCTGAGGTCACAACATGAGACAGTCTGGTTATGCTGCCACTGATCACTGCCTTGGCCACTTGAGGCCACCAATCTCTTGCCACAATGCCAATGCTGGACTCTGAATGCTTAAATTGCCTCTGTGTAAGTCACCTCCAGCTGGCCCTGTATCTGGTGCCTCATCCTGAGGATCTAGAATCCTGGGCAGAATCACGGATGTGGCCAGGCTTGGGTCAAGTCACATGCCTGCAACACAGCTGCCAGGGAGAGGGGTGGGGGTGGGGGGACATCTGCCTCCACCCTGTGCAGAAGGGGAAGCAGAGCTCTGCTTCCAAGTGACACTCACACACTTGGACATGTCCCCCGAACGGAAAACGTGTTTGGTGCTGGAGAGCCCAAAGATGACAAACTTTCATTACAAAGTGTCCCAGTGTTGGCAGGATTAAATGAGATAACCTGAGTAAAGCACCTGGTACACAACAGAACTTCAATCCATGGCGGTTACTGCTATTTCTGTCTTATTTGTGGTCTGCATGCCTGGCCTAGACAGGGTAGCTCGGGGAAGCACACACCTCGTACACAGGCAGAGCACCTGGGGCATGCCGCAGGGCCCATCTGACCTCATACAGAGCTCTTCAAGGTGTGGTCTATTTGGACCACTTGCCTCAGAACCACTTGTACTGCTCGTTGAAATGCAGATTTCTGGCCGGGTGCAGTGATTCATGCCTGTAATCCCAGCACTTTGGGAGGCTGAGGTAGGAGGATTGCTTGAGCCTAGGAGTTTGGTACCAGCCTGGGCAACATAGCAAGACCCCATCTCTAAAAAAATATATAAAAAATGCAGATTTCTGGGTCCTCTATACCTGTCAAATCAGAATGTCTGGAGGTGGAGCCTGGGCACGTGCGTGTGTACCAAGCTTCTTGAGTGAGTCAGCCACAAGCCCCTGCATAAGAACTATGGTGCAGCGTAGATTAAAGAGGGTGGATTATCAGAAAGGCTTGAAGCTGGCCTCGGAGGGTGAGCAAAATTTGGAGGCATCATACTGTTTCAGTTGGGGAGAATGGCCTGAGGGCTTGCAGCATGTAGGGGTCCGTGGCCAGTGATGAGGAGATCTTGGTGACTGGAGGAAGTGAGTGGAGCAGTGGGGACCTCAGGGGGTGGATCTAGACTTACCATGGTGCAGAATGGGGAGCTACTGAGCGTGTCCCATCAGGACTGTGACACAATGACAATGGGAAGGAAGCTGTCTCAAGGGCACCCAGTGCTCCTTTCTTCCTCTTCTGCAGCTTCCTGAGCTCTTTTCCCCTTGTCACATTTCCCCCAGGGTTTCTCAATTGTACAGTAAGAGCCCAGGCTCCCGGGGAGGATGGTAAACACCCGTGTGGGGCAACATCCTCCAGTAGCTGGAAGAGGCCCTGGGCAGCCGGCGGACAGTGCACCTGGGGAGTGGGATAGAATGGAGGGGGCAGGGCTCTTGGGGTGGCCCCAGCTGCTGCTCCGTGTCTCAGGTGAGGAGAGCAGGTGAGGATGCTGGGGAGAGGGGGCAGGCAGAGGGCTGCAGACAGCTGAGCAGAGGTACCCACTGTGAGCAGTTGTCTCTCATTTCTCTGGGATGGACTGGAATGGGGGAAGGAGGGTATGTGCTGCCGACAGGAAAGGGAAAAGGGAGGGAGTGGATGTACCTGCACTGGTCCCCACCCCCCGAACCAGCAGGGACTGGGCAAGGAAACGAGCTGGAGGTTCCTCTTGTGCATCTTGAAGTTGAAAAACTTGGCTGGAGTCAACCAAGCAATCCCCCAGCGCCGTGCTGGTGTGCCGGGAGATGTAAAGAGGTGTCAGGCAAAGCTCTCCCAAGGGCTATTTGGGTGTGGAGGAGGCCTTAGCAGAGGAGAAGGTAAATAACAACTAAGGGCCAAGTAGCAACAAGATGACAAAACTGCTGTGGAAGCCACTTTAGCAAGGCACAGAGAGGGAGTGTGGAAAAGAGGGCAAGAGTTCTGGAATCAGACAGAGCTGGGTTCAAATCCCATCTCTGCCACTTTCTACATATGTGGCCTTGAGAAAGTCCTCAGCCTCTATGAGGCTCAGTTTCCTCACCTGTAAGTAGCACCTACGCATAGGTATTTATGTGCAGGTAGTGCCTCCTTCAGACGGGTGTCCTAAGAATTAGACAGCAGCAGAGGGAAAGCTCTTGGCTCAGTATTTACGCATAATAACTGCTTAAACAATTATGGCGGGTGATGATGATGTGACCAGGGTGACCGTGGTGTTGAGGTGAAGAGCAGAAGGAGACCAGTGCAGCTGGAAGGGTTCAGGCAGACTCCGCTCCGGGACTGAACGGGGTGGGTGTGGGTGGAGAGGAGGGAGGAGCGACATCCAGGAGACCCCGGAGCTGATGCAAAGGACTGTGTACCGGATAGCAAGGGGCACGTCTGGGCCACCTCAGGTAGAGTAGAAAATGGGGGTGAATCTGGCAAAATTCTTTTGTATCTTTTTATTATGAACATTTTCCAATCTACCAAATGCAGAAAGAGCAGCCACCATCAACTCATCGCCTAGATTCAAACCTTCACCTGTGACAGATACGTTGCCTTATTTGCTCCGTACGTGTGTGTATCTTGCTGCTGTACACACACCCCTACACACACACACACACACACATGCACACACGATTACAGAAATCCTAAGTCACTCCTTCATGCTTGATGGAGCTATGAATACTCTTCGTCTGTGGTCCTTTGCGGTGTGGTCTGAGGCTGGGGGTACAGGGGTGACAGAAGAAGCCACGTTTGCTCGGTGAATCGCCTGACCCTCCATTCTAGGATTGCGCGCTGAAGGCGAAGCCAAGGAGCAAGTGTGCCCACTGAAAGGGAAGAACCTGACTGTGGTCTGTCCTTACAACATCATGAGATTCGCCTCCAGCCTGAAGGCCTGGCAGCGGGTGAGGGGCCAGGTCCCCCAGAGACTCTGGTGCTCAGAGAGACTAGAAATGGGGACCTAACCGGCCCCCAGGCCGGGAGGTACCTGCCAGAGGATCATCCCACCAAAGCCATAACCAGGGTCATGGCGACAGAACTCCAGAGGCAGGACTTGGGGCTGAACCAGTGCGTGACCCACCGGTCTTATCAGGACCTCGTCGTCCTGTACCATCGGACTCGGCTGGTACAGTGCAAAGATGAGCAGCTGTGAGAACGGGGAGGGTCGCCTCGGGCACAGCCAATGGGCTGGGACCCTATATGCCATGAGGGGCCACTTTGGAGAGATAGGGCAGAGTAATGGGGAAAGTGCCAGACCTGAAATCAGGGCACCTGGGTCTTCTACTCTGTTGCTTTGTAACCTTGAGAAAGTCATAGCTCGTCTCTGGGCCTCAGTTTTCTCACCTGTATGACAAGGAAGTTGAACTAGGTGATCTCAGAAATCACCTTTCCTGTGGCAGAGAACCTGCTGGAGAAAGAAGATAACTGAGCATGCACTATGTGCTGAGCCTTGGATTTGTTAATCTCCCTGCTGTGGAACAAGTGCTGCTGTTCCCGCTGTGACTTCAGAGGCTAAGTTATTCACCATGTCATTCTGCAGGTGAGTGGTACAGCTGGGGTCCCAGACACCCATCCGATCATTCCTGGCGAATCTGTGAAATGGTCCCTGATTGGCCAATAGAAAGCTGTTCCCTTTCTCAAGGGATTTATTAATAAAAAGCGGTAGATGAGGAATAGATATCAGAGGGCAGAATGAAGGGCATTTCACTGACGTCCAATGGCTTTTGGTTGGTGGGAGCACTGCCAGTCCCCCCTCTTCCTTGCTAAAGCCTGTGTGCCCACTCGGGGAGATGGAACAGGGACAGAGGAGCCCATGCTTTTGCCTCTGGTGAAACAAACCTCTCCTTTCAGGCTGGTGAGTTGGAGAGGCCTCTGTGACCACAGAGCGTTGGTCTCCTGCTGCTCGAATGCAGGCTAAGCTGAACATGTGGACATCACGGCAGAGCCGGGCTGAAGTTGAACTTCACGAGATCTGTAAATGGTTGACCAAGCGAAGGGACAGCGCCATGGCAGGACTGGAGGAACCCACTGAAGCCCTGTGATAGAAGAACAGAATCCCTCCGTCCTTGAAAAACATTCAGTGATATGCAGGAAGTGACAGGCCGGTTACAAATTAATTATGCAGCCAGTGGAGCTGGCCTTGGCTCAGGAACATTCTGTTAGCCTGGTCTCAGTACCCGTGTGCTATGGACGTACTACACCACAGCCCTTCGCAAAGGCAAGGGCGGCCGCTGCTGCGTAATAGGAGCTTCCGGATTCTCCATCCCTGCGTGCCCTGCACATACTTAGTGATCTTGGACAAGTACTTCACCCTTTTTCCTAGGCCTCTGTCATTCCTGTCAGTGGGCTTCCCCACGGTGACATTTAATGGCTCCAACCTTTTCGTTTCCTGTGTCTTGACTGAGTTCGGGGAAATAAAGGCCCTGTATTTTACACTTTGCAAAGGTGGCCCACTCCAGGCACCAGGGTACGGCTCGGGGCCTTGGTCATTGGATTTTGGCCCCGTTCTAACCCAAGTCTTAATAA